>NC_064835.1:23182911-24617911 GCF_024166365.1 Elephas maximus indicus | reverse complement strand
AATCCTGATGCCCCATTATTTTTCATGTAGTCCAGCTTCTTGTATTATTTGTTCAGCATACAGATTGAATAGGTATGGTGAAAGAATACAGCCCTGCCGCACACCTCTCCTGACTTTAAACCAATCAGTATCCCCTTGTTCTGTCCGAACAACTGCCTCTTGATCTATGTAAAGGTTCCTCATGAGCACAATTAAGTGTTCGGAATTCCCATTCTTCGCAGTGTTATCCATAGTTTGTTATGATCCACACAGTCAAATGCCTTTGCATAATCAATAAATTAGAATGTAATTTCATGTATATAGTTATAAAAATATAGTGTGTGTAGATATGTTATAATAATAATAATAGAATATGCGTGGTTATAATACTATTGTTATAATATACAATAATTACTGTATAGATAATAATGTTCTCCCACATGTCTGTCAGTTTGTCGTACTGCGGGGGCTTGTGTGTTGCTGTGATGCTAGAAGCTACGCCACCGGTATTCAGATACCAGCAGGATCACCCATGGAGTACAGGTTTCAGCTGAGCTTCCAGGCTAAGACAGACTAGGAAGAAGGACCCGGCAGTCTACTTCTGAAATGCATTAGCCAGTGAAAACCTTATGAATAGCAGCAGAACATTATTATCTATACAGTAATTATTATATATTATAACAATATTATTATAACCACACATATTCTATTATTATTATTATAACATATCTATACACACTATATTTTTATAACTATACACATGAATTACATTCTAAAATAAGTCACAAATAGGTTGGCATAATATCCATGTTAGAGATTGATATGGTATTTTTCAGCAAGTCTTTCATAATCAGTTTTCCCTTGAATTGTTGGGAAATTTCAATGTTAAGTCAGCTGAGCTCCAGACGAAGTAGTTGGCTGATATGGAGGCACCATGTTGTACAAAAATAAGTATCTTTAATCATTAAAATGATAGTGTGGAGAAGTTTTACATTCTGAGGTCACAAAATCCCTTGTTTCTCATTGAGTAGAATGGCTGGTGGGATCACTTGCACTGTTTGTTCTCTCTGTCATAAAGTTGAATGATTCACATCAAATATAACAAGATAGATGTGTACAGGGAATTGACCGTTGATCTGAGGAAAAGGTTAAACCCTTCTTTGCACTGCCAGTTTGTCAGTCCACCTGATACTCAGGGAAAAGCTGTGAGATAAATGGAAGAGGGGAATCCTGGCTCCCATTTAATAGGTGATGAAACTGATCCTCAGAGATGTTAAGTCACTTGTCCCAAATCACAGTTTCTAAGCAGGAAGCTAAGACTACAACTTGGGTGTTCTGATTTTGGATCTATCAGTGCTATTTTTAAACCACACAGTTTATCATACTTTGAAAAGTCAGTGAAATCTAAACAGTGTTTTTGCTGAATAAATATGCTTCAGAACACAAACAAAAACAAAACACTCAAATAAAAAAAGAAATCGAGAGAGCATCTTTTGTATTTCATAGTTGAGTACCCTATTGCTTAATTTGTAATATGTGGTTATATTCTTATTTTATACTGGTCTGTCCAGCAATCAGAAACACATAGGGTAGCCTTTAATAATCACTTTTATTTGTTTTGTGCTTTAAGTTTCAGGGTTAGTTCTAATTTCTTTATACTCAATGTATTATTTAATCATTACATCAGTGAAATTTTGTAGGTATCAATATTATTTGCCACATGTGCCAGAGGTTGCTAGCTATTCACTTCTTCTTGCAGAGCTCACAGTTCCCAGTCCTCCTTAGTTAGGTGTAGCAGGTGACTGAGTCTCAGGAGTGTGGATGTCGTTCAAGAGCTGAGATATGCCCTTTCCATGATCTATTTGTTCTTCTCTGCACTGAACACAAGTGATCATGAGGCCCTACTTAGGTGATGAAGCTATAAAGAAAATCCAAGAAGTGATTGCAACGGAGTTAGGATGAAGAAAGGTTGGAGCTACAATCAAGAAGGGGCATGTGGAAGGTGTCTGGGCTGCTGGCAATAGTCTATTTATAGATCTGCATAGTCATTATGAGGTGTTAATTTATAGCAATTTGTGGAAGTATATGCTTTAAACACTTTTATATGTATTTGTGCTGAATTTACTATTAAAAAAGGTTACAAAACTTTGATTAGAGCTTTACTTTAAGCAAAGATGGAGAATAAAGGCCCAAGTATATAGGAATAGATTCCCTACCACAGAATGGCTCACAAAGAAGAGGTCCAGTGGAAACAGAAAAACACACAATAATGCAGACAGGACTGAGACAATGCTCTTTGCCACACCCAATGAGGAATTTCTACCAGTTTCTGTGAGAGGAGAAAAGTAACATCAACTACAATCTCATGCATATATTTGAAGTGTGTTATATATCATTATTCTTAGGTTAGTGTTATTCTAAACAGTGTATAGTTCTCATTCCATATTACATCATTTCATATTGTAGAGGATTGGATGGTTGTTGTTAGTTGACACTGAGTCAATTCTGACTCATGCCATCCCCATGTGTGCAGAGTAGAATAGCTTCATAGGATTTTCAAGGCTGTAACATTTTGGAGCAGATTTCCAGGCCTGTCTTTCAAGGCATTTCTGGGTGGGTTTGAACTCCCAAACTTTTGACCTGTAGTAGAGTGCTTAACCATTTGCACCATCCCGGGACCCTCACAATTTCACATTTAACCAACCCTTTCTACTTTCTTGATAAAATCTCTACTTAGTGAACTTCTTCAGGTATTACTTTTTATAGATCTGTGATAAAAGATATTCGTGAATACAGAAATAAGATGAAAATGAATATTTTGGCAAGTATCATAGAAAAATAAAAAACCATTCAAGACAAGAACTAGGAAGAGAAAATTATGTAATATAAAGGTCAAGGATAAGAGCTCACTCATCACTAACACCAGAACTGTTGTTCTTTCTACCTGCATTTGAGTCAGCCTCCAACTGCTGATGACCCCATGCACAATGTAATTATGCCATTGTGATACACAGAGCTTTCCTTGACTGATTTTTTGGAAGTAAATCACCAGACCCTTCTTCCTAGTCTTACTATGGAAGCTTCCCTGAAACCTGTTCAGTATCACAGAAACACACAAGCCTCCACTGACAGATGGGCGGTGATTTCATTTGAGGAGCATTGTCAGGGAATACGACCCAAGTCTCCCTCATGGAAGATGAGAATTCTACCAATGAAAGTAGCAAATAAATAAATAACTAGATTAACTATACTTGCTAAAGCCACATACCTCCTTCCCTTTCCCCTTCCTCTTAACCAAGAGGTAACCACTATCCTGAAGCTGGTGCATATCATTTGAGTATAATTTTTATAATTGTACTACCTAAGTATGCTGGTGGCACAATTGTTAAGCGCTCGGCTATTAACTGAAAGATCTGGGATTTGAACACACCAGTTGCTCTGCAGAAGAAAAGACCTGGTGACCTGCTCTCATAAAGATTACAACCTAGGAAACCCTCTGGGGGCAGTTCTAGTCTGTCCTATAGGGTCTTTATGAGTCAGCATTGACTCAGTAGCACACAAGTATGCATCAATAAATTACAGCTGTTTTTTATATTTAAAATTTTACATAATGTTTTATACTGTGCCTAACCTTTAGCCTCTTTCTTTTTTTAATCCAACATCATTTTTTTTAAAAACATTTATTCTGACTGATAAGAAACCCATTGCCATCAAGTCGATTCCAACTCATAGTGACCCTATAGGACAGAGGAGAACTGCCCCATAGAATTTCCAAGGAGAGCCTGGTGGATTCGAACTACCAACCTTTTGGTTAGCAGCCATAGCACTTAGGCACTATGCCACCAGAGTTTCCATCTGACTGATACATGTAGAAATTATTCATTTATTTTCACTCTAGGATGCCAGTGTCTGTGTAGGTGACATCTGCTGAGGCTACCTAGCATTATATGAGACTCACCTTCACCCAACCTTATATCACTCCCACTGCCCCTTTATTTGCTAAGGTTTGCTGGGCTTTTTCTCTTTTCTGAGGTTTGTGATCTTCATTAAGACCCAGAAAATGTAGACCTGTCTCTACTGAAACAACCACTGATGTGAAAAAGTCACCACCACTGCAGACACCTGCCAAAGTCACATTACTCAATAGCCTATGACTTTTCTATCTCCATTGTGGTCACCTGAGTGGTAGCTTTAGCATTACCTGGAATTGGTAGAAATGCAGAATCCTGGAATCAACCTCAGAACTACTGAATTGGATTCTGCATTTTAATTTCTGGCACTTGAAGGTATATTTTCTTCCTTTTATGTCAGTTATATATTTACATTTAAAATATATATTAGCCAGAAGTTCTCTGTGTTTGTGGCACATTAGCTTAACGTGACATAATCCTGTAATCTAAAACTCCATTTAGTTAAAATACATCTTTTCCTCTCCTGCATTTTTATGATAATATAATATAGGGCTTTTTGAGTTAAATTACCTCTAACTTTGTGAAGTTAGAACCTATTGGGATCTATTTAAAAAGCTGTTAGAAATGAGCAAAAGATACTGTGGTATATCTCAGTGAAAAGGGTGTCTATTTTGATATATTTTGTGTTATGGTTTGAACTGTGTCATCCCAAAAGATATGTTGAAGCCCTAACTCAGATATGTGTGAATGTAACCTTGTATGGAAATAAGAATTATGAAAATGTTACTGATTAAGTCTACATGGAGACATACTGGAGTAGGCTAGCTCCTAATCCCATTTGAGTGACATCCTTATAAAAGACACACAGAGACAATTAGGATGACATAGCTGCAAGGCAAGAAATAGCTGGATCCATCAGAAGCTAAGAGAGAGGCATGGAACAGAAGTTAGGAGATAGGCATGGAAAAGATTCTCCCTCAAAGCCTCAGAAGGAATCAATATGGCCGATGCCCTGATCATGGACCCTCACTCTTCCGAATTATGAGACAATAAATTTCTATCCTCAAAACTACTCACTTTGAGGTACTTTTTAATGACAGTCCAGGATACTAGTACATTTTGTTATAACTAAATTAGGCTAAGGTGGCAATTATGCATATTGAAGAAAGGAAGGGAATTGGACACATTTGCAATATAAGAGCAAAGCTCAGAATCTCCCTTTATATTCACTGCATGTTTGCTCAAGTTTACATTGATTATATTAAAGATGAAAGAATTACCTACAGCTCTAGCTTAAAACCCTGAAATAAAACTCTCCTTCAGTGTGATATAAACACAGGAAAATTTTCTGGCTCTTGTATCACCTACGTAAGAAGTCCTTAATATTTCCGTAGAAAACCCATGTTTAAAGAATCACCAAGGTCTTCATCACTGCTGCAGCCTAAGGGATTTCTGCCTTGTGGGAAAAATTTCAACTCTGCCCTAAGGAATTTTTGGTCTCTTACTAATTTTTTTTACTAATTTTGTAGAGTCTGAGAATAATAGCTATCATTTATTTTAGCAATGGTTGGGTTTAAAATTATCCTAAGTATAAAATCCACAGTTTGGATATTCCCTCAAGTTTCTTTTCTTTTCTTACCCTTTACTCTTTTTCTTTTTCCTCTTTCTTATTGAGTTCACCTAATCCCATGGCTTTAACATCTATGGAAATGAGTCCTAAATCTTTATCTCCTGTTCTGACCTTTATCCTGAGCTTTAGCATTATTTATGTATTTATAAATACATAAATATATTGTATAGCTGTACTTGAAGATTTTTACCAGCTTCTGCAGTATGATATTGATCTAACATGCAATCAGGATGCACTGGTAATTATTGGTGGTTGGAATGTGAAAGTTGGAAACAAAGAAGGATCGGTAGTTGGAAAATATGGCCTTTGTGATAGAAATAATGTCGGAGATACTGTTTGATAGAATTTTGCAAGACCAATGACTTCTTCTTTGCAAATACCTTTATTGGTTAACATAAATGGTGACCATATGCATGGACCTCATCAGATGTAATACACAGGAATAAAATTGACTACATCTGTGGAAAGGAAAAATTCAATATCATCACAGAAAAACGCCAGGGGCCAACTGTGGAACAGACCATCAATTGCTCATACACAAGTTCAAGTTGAAACTGAAGAAAATTAGAAAAAGTCCATGACAGGCAAAGTACGATCTTGAGTATATCCCACCTAAATTTAGAGACCATTGAAGAATAGATTTGATGTGTTGAACACTAATGATCAAAGACCAGACAAGTTGTTCATCATACATGAAGAAAGCAAGAAGTCATTAAAAAGACAGGAAAGAAAGAAAAGACCAAAATGAATGTCAGAAGGGACTCTGCAACTTTTTCCTGAATATCGAATAGCTAAAGAAAAGGGAAGAAATGATGAAGTAAAAAAAACAGAACAGGAGATTTCAAAGGGTAGCTTGAAAAGACAGAGTATTATAATGACATGTGCAAAGAGCTGGAGATAGAAAACCAAAAGGGAAGAACATGCTCAGCATTTCTCAAGCTGAAAGAACTGAAGAAAAAATTCAAGCCTCGAGTTGCAGTACTGAAGGATTCTATGGGGAAAATATTAAATGACACGGGAAGCATCATAGGAATATGGAAAGAATACACAGAGTCATTACACCAAAAAGAATTGGTCGGCATTCATCCATTTCAAGAGGTAGTATATGATCAGGAACCGATGGTACTGAAGGAAGAAGCCCAAGCTGCACTGAAAAAGCACTGAAGGCATTGGCAAAAAACATGACTCCAGGAACTGACAGAGTAACAACTGAGATGTTTCAACAAAAAGATGCAGTGCTGGAAGTGATCACTTGTCTATACCAAGAAATTTGGAAGAGAGTTACCTAGCCAACAGACTGGAAGAGATCCATATTTATGCTTATTCCCAAGAAAGATGAATCAACCAAATACGGAAACTATCAAACAATATCATTAATATCACGTGCAAGCAAAATTTTGCTGAAGATCATTCAAAAGGGGCTGCAGCAATATATCGACAGGGAACTGCCAGAAATTCAGGCTGGATTCAGAAGAGGATGTGGAACCAGGGATATCATTGTTGCTGTCAGATGGATCTTGGGTGTTAGCAGAGAATACCAGGAGGAGGTTTACCTGTGTTTTATTGACTATCAAAGGCATTCTACTGTGTAGATCATAACAAATGATGGGTAACATTGCAAAGAAAGGGGAATTCTAGAACACTTAATTAATCTCATGCAAAACCTGTACATAGATCAAAAGGTAGGTGTTCTGACAGAACAAGGGGATACTGATTGGTTTAAAGTCAGGAAAGGTAGGCATCAGGGTTGTATCCTTTCACCATGCCTATTCAATAGGTATGCTTAGCAGATAACCTGAGAAGCTAGACTGTATGAGGAAGAACGGGGCACCAGGATTGGAGGAAGGCTCATTAACGACCTGCATTATGCAGATGACACAGTGAATAGGACTTGAAGCACTCACTGATGAAGATCAAAGACCACAGTCTTCAGTATGGATTACACCTCAACAGGCCTCACAACAGGACCAATAAGCCACATCATGATAAACAGAGAAAAGATTAAAGTTGTCATGGATTTCATTTTACTTGAATCTGCAATCAACACCCATGGAAGCAGTAGTTAAGAAACGACAGGACATGTTGCACTGGCAAACCTCCTGCAATGGACCTCTTTAAAATGTTAAAAAGCAAACATGTCACTTTGATGACTGAGGTACACCTGACCCAAGCCATGGTGTTTTCAATCACCGTATATGTGTGCAAAATCTGGACAATTAATGAAGAAGACCTAAGAAGAATTGATGCCTTTTATTATAGTGTTGGAGAATAATACTGAACATGCCGTGGACTGCCAGAAGAACAAACAAATCTGTCTTGGAAGAAGTACTACCAGAATGTTCCTTAGAAGCAAGGATGGCAAGACTTCATCTCACATGCTTTGTGTGTGTTATCAGGAGGGACCAGTCCCTGGAGAAAAGATCATGCTTGGTACAGTAGAGGGTCAGTGAAAAAGAGGAAGACCTTCACAAGATGAATTGACACAGTGGCTGCAACAATGGGCTCAAGAATAACAACAATTTTGAGGACTGTGCAAGACCGGACAGTGTTTCATTCTGTTGTATGTAGGGTCACCATGAGTGGGAATTGACTCAACTGCAGCTAACAACAACAATGCATAATGGTGATTATTATAGCACAGCTTTATACTATGGAAAAACAATGAATTTCTATTGATGAAGTGGTTGGTTACGATATATCCACAATATAGAATATTGTAGAGATTTCAATGAAGCATTGTTAAATAACAAAAGTAAAAGTTTGAAAAATATGTATCATTATGAAGCAAAAAATGTCTGTTCAGGCAACATCTGACTAATATATGTCTGTGGTCCCATAAGGATATAACAGAGTTCAGAAATCCCAACTGGAGAACAGGATGTAGTGGTTGAAAGGAGACATAGATAGGTAACGCAACAACTTCCCGCAGGCAACACGTGTATCTCGTGTCTCTTGCATACAAAGCGATTACACTGCCAGGTGTATAATGATTCAGTACATATATAACCTATAATACATATGTCTTGATAGTCATAATAAACACCCATGTTACTGATTTATGTATGTAATGTACTTTCAATCATTATTATAATGTGAACTTTCTCTACTTACAAATAAAAAGTTTATTGTATAATAGTGCATGCTTCCATTCGTAGGCAGCAGCAGCCAATCTCACGTATTATGTGTCTCTTGAGTGTTGTAGCAGTAACTTTTGAAAATATTACTGTGAAGTGCATCATGGCTCACAAATGCAGAAAAACTAGTGCTATTGACAGCAGCAGCAAGAGATAAAGGATGAGTATCAATTTGGAAGTGAAACAAAATGTTATTAAACACCACGAAGGCAGAAAATGAGTGAGTGCTCTTGCTTGTAATTTAGACATGTTCTCCCAACATCCAAATCACACAATATCCTATTTCATAAAACATATCATAGACATTAAGGGATGCATGACTGTACTTTGTAAATCAAGGTAAAACCCCTATACATGTAGAAAAATATGGGAGAGCGTGTGCTAGGTTATACACATGAAAAATTGGGGGTGATAGAATGAAGGGGGGCTGAGAAGGGAATGAAAGGGTAAGAAAAAAGGAAAAAAAAGATTTGTTTTAAAAGATGACATTATGCATGATATGATCATGTATGCCATAATGTTAAAATTAAATATGTAGGTGGACATTAGGTTTTTTTGGTCCATCTTTTGACTATTGTGAATCGTACTGCAATGAACATTGGTGTGCATGTCTGTTCATGTCTCTGCCCTCAAGTCTCTTAGGTATATGCCTCAGAGTGGGATTGCTGGATTATAGTTTCAATTTTCCCATATCCTTGTTAACATTTGTTATTTTTCATTTTTTATATATGTATTTTTTATTTTAACCAGCCTCTAGGGAGTGAAGTGACATGTCTTTGTGGTTTTGATTTGCATCTCTCTGATGTTAAAGATGTCAAGCATCTTTTCATGTATTTTTTGGCCATTTGAATATCCAGTTTGGTGAAATGTCTACAGGAGGGTATGCGTGTACACATAATATATTTTTCAAAGACATTTTGAATGATTCCCTAGCTGTGTGTTATGGATTGTACTTAAAGTTCAAGCAAGCACTAAGAGAAAGAAGATTTCTATCTCCTTTGCTCTGGGGAAACATGCAGTCCCTGAGGTAAAATTTTGAGTAGAATATTGATCCTCCAAAGGTACCAGGGTAAAACCATCTTCAACTGCGTATAAACGATTTCATAATTCTCTCTTTCCTAAAGGATTTAATTGTGGGAGGGCTCTTAGGGAAACCTCTACATCAAACCACTGAGACCTTCAAGCTTAGAATAATTTATGTGATGCTAGGTGGAATTATGCTGAAAACCAAGAGTGTTGCTCGATTTCCTTATTTTTATTTTTGTAGTTTAGTGATTACCTCTGGGCAAAATCATAATTATCTGAGTCTCAGAGCAAGTAAAGACTGAGATTTATAAATGCCCTGAGCCTTTTCACACAAAAGGAGGGGTTTTAGCTCAGGAGTATGACCTTCTTCATCAGCAGAACTATTTCTCTTTAGAGAACAACAGTGGAGCAGAAACCACATGTATAGTTTTGATGCCTTTAGGCAGAAGGAGGGTGAGCACAGAATCTCTTTTTGTTATATCCCTTTTCAAACCCCAGAGCCATGGAAAATAATGGACCTCTCTGCTTTGCCCTGCTCTGATCCTGAGGTGCAGATAATCTCAATCGGATATATTAAAGGGTTAGTGTGGAAACAGAGTAGAGGTAAGAAGTAGTGCTGAGATTATAGGGTTTGCAATGCCTCCAATCCCACTTCTCCTTAGAGCATTTCCTGTGAAGGAGATCCAGGATCCATTCCTGACTTAATACCTATTTTGCTGTGTACCTTTGTGAAGCCAAAGGGCCTCTGTGAGTCTCCTAACTCTACCACCAGCAGCAGCAGTTACCATCCAGTCAGTTATGATTCATGGTGACCCCATGTATGCAGAGTAGAACTGCACTCCATAGGATTTTCAAGACTGAATTTTTGGAAGCAGATTACCCGGTCTTTGTTCTGAGGCAACTCTGAGTGGGTTCAAACTGCCAAACTTTTGGTTTGTAGTTTTTGTGCCACTCCAGGACTTCTAACTCTTATTTTCCCTAATTCTGCAATGGCCAGTGAGTACTAATGGTCACCTTATGCAGTTTCCAGTATGGATTGGTGGTCTGCACAGGAGAGCTGAAGTTTGGTGAGTAGAGTGTTGTTGTTGTGTGACATTGAGTCCATTCCAATTCATAATGACTATAAAACAGAGTAGAACCTCCCCATAGGATTTCCTAGGCTTTAATCTTTTTGGGAGCAAGTCACCAGTCTTTTATCCCATGGAGCAGTTGGTGGGTTTGAACCGCAGACCTTTTGGTTAGCAGCCAAACATTCAACCATTGTGCCACCAGTGTTTCTGAGAAAAGAGGGGCAAGTATAAATTGGAGTTAGGGAGGGGATAGAAGGCATTAGTGGCAGACTAAAGCAGAGAAAAGAGGAGACATTCATCACACCTCTTCACCCCTTGACCCATTTCTCCCAGTATTACCTGTCACTGTGCTTAAGTATTCATGTACCTGTCCTTCTTGTCCAAGCAGAGCATGGGCCAGCTCTCTGTAATGGTAAAACCCAAGAAGTATCTCTGGACTTTTCAGCTGTAGGAAGGGGTTGGGCTTGGGGTTGCATGGGAAATTGTGGTTCCACCTCAAGTATGACTCTACTTTCCTGTTTTCATAGATTCCACTGGAGGAGAATGGATATTGGAAACAGTTCTTTAGTAACAGAGTTTATCCTTGTAGGTTTAACAGAATACTCAAAGATCCAACTCCCCCTCTTCTTCCTCTTCCTAGGAATCTACATTGTCACTGTGGCGGGTAACCTGGGATTTATCACTCTAATTGGCCTGAATGCTCACCTTCATACCCCTATGTACTACTTCCTCTTTAATTTATCCTTCACTGATCTCTGTTACTCTTCTGTCATCACCCCAAAACTGCTGGTAAACTTTGTGTCGAAGATGAACATCATCTCCTATGCAGGATGCATGACTCAGCTCTTTTTCTACTGCTTCTTTGTGAGTGCAGAGTGCTATGTGTTGACAGTGATGGCCTATGATTGCTATGTGGCCATTTGCAAGCCTCTGCTGTACACGGTCACAATGTCCCCTCAAGTCTGTTCTCTGTTGGCTGTGATTGTATATGTGGGAGCATTTGTTGCTGCCTGGGCCCATACAGGATGCATGCTGAGGCTGACCTTCTATGATGACAACACAATCAACCACTACACGTGTGACATCCTCCCCCTCTTGGAGCTCTCCTGCACCAGCACTCACATCAATGAACTGATTGTTTTCGCTGTTGTGGGCTTTAATGTTACCGTGCCCTGCCTCGACATCATTGTCTCTTATGCTTACATTCTCTCCAGCATTCTCCACATTCACTCCAGGGAAGGAAGGGCCAAGGCTTTCAGCACTTGTAGCTCACATATAATTGTTGTTTGTGTTTTCTTTGGATCAGGGGCATTCATGTACCTCCATCCTTCTTCTGTTTTGTCCATGGACCAGGGGAAAGTGTCCACCGTGTTCTATACCATTGTGGTGCCCATGCTCAATCCTCTGATATACAGCTTCAGGAACAAGGAGGTTAAAATTGCCCTGAAGAAAAGTTTCAGTAGAAAAACATTTTCCTGAGCTGGAGCTGTATTAATTACTGTAAGACGAGTCAGGCTTCTCTTTAAATTGTTTTTCTTGCTACTCAATTCTTCATACAGAAAGAAGTGAGATATGATAGAAGAGACATTCGATTTGGAATCAGGATGTCTGGGTTGAAGGCTATGGGGCAAAATATTACTACATGGAGTTATCGGAAAGAATAGATTAGTACAAATGAAAGTGTGTAGCAAAGTGTTGGGGCTTAATAGTTGTGGAATTGATCCCCTCATTGTCTTTTTTCCTTCCTCCTTTCCTCTCTGTCCTTTTCCTTCCCAGTATTCCCCCCTTACATTTTAAAAGGATTTTTCATACTTTTTTTTTTCAAATAGCTTTACTATTTCATTTAATATCCTTGTTATGGAAGTAATTCCTTCATAGATTACTTTAGATAGAGTTCACATCTGAACTTCAGTCTTATATGTTTGATAGTATAATTCTAATTTAAATTCTCAGGAGGCATCTGAAGTCAACACGAGAAAATTAAACATATCATAGCAGCACTCACCCTACCAAACCCACTTCTCTTGATGGAATCTCTATAAAAGCAAATGGCATCATTATCTAATTGTTCAACCTCAAACCAGTGTCTTCCTTGACTCTTCTCTCTTTATTTTTCCTTCACACCCAATTAATCAAGTGCTGACAATTTTTGTTCTCCTTATTGCCACTGCTTTTACCTGTGACACCATCATTTCTCATCTGGCCTGTCATTACACTTTATGATTCAATTTCCACACTGCAGCCAGAGTAATTTTTCCATGCTCCAATAAGATCTAGCTTGACCCTGTTCACTCTAATTGTCTTTGAGATAAAACCAAAATTCCATGATATGCAAAACAAGGATCTTAATATTTTGACCCTAATCACCTCTCCAGCGTACTTTTTCTGTCACCTCCCCCCTTTCTTCCCAGTACTCATTGCCATAGTCACACTGAACTCTCCCCCTCATAATTTTCCAAAAGCTGTATATTCTTTTTCCCTTGAACGATTTTCCATAAGCTATTCCCTCAGCCTGGAATACCTTCTCCTACCCTCTTTCTTTGCCTAGCTCAATCTATCCATATTGCAGGTATTGGGTTCCCAGAACTTTTGGGAAGTCTTTTCTGGTCAGAAAGACAAGGCTAAAGACCTTTGGATATATTCTCACAGCATTCTATGCCTACCCTATTGTGGTACAGGTCCTATTGTTTTGAAATTCCTTTTTCCCTTAAACGTCTCCCCCACAATACTGAGGGCAAAAGCTGTACCTTGTTCACTACTGGATATCTTGAATCTAGTACTTATTACCTGCTTCGGACAAGTGACTAATAAGTAATACATTTTCTTAAATTATAAGGAAATTTTAAGTAACTCATTTGCAGAAAAATTTCAGTTTAATACAAGGAAATATGTTGTGTAAGACTTATAGGCTTTCTCCAACTTGGTTTTTGAAAAATAGTCAGGGAATCTCTTGATAATAATTTCGAGTATATAGGGGGTTTGCCTTTGTTTTCTTTTACATAGTTTTCTTTGAAGATACTTTTTGCTCATTGAACAACGTTACTTCCTCCATCGTTAAGTTATATTTGTTGTCCTTTTCCTAGAACCTTCTTATCACTGTTTTTTTTTTTTTTTTCCCCACTCTTCGTTTTCTGTTAATATTTCAGATACCAGCTGAAGGAAAATTCCTGCCTAATCTATCTTGCAACGCTTAGGTGTTCCTTTTTTTTTTTAATATTGAATTTCTGAGAGTGTAGCAATTGGGCCTGACATAAAGTAAGGGACTAAATGATAGCAGTTTTCACACTCTTTTATAATTGCCTGATTGTCTTCTTCCCTGTTGGACTCTAAATGGTGTGAGCTAGGTACCAGTGTATTTTATTCACTGTTGCACCTCCAGTGTTTAGTACTGTATCTAAGTTATTGTGTGTATAGGAGTCAGGGGAAGGAAGATTGGAGTGGGACAAACGTCTAGAAGCAAAGTAATGAATAAGCTCAAAGTCTCTGTCATTGGGCAACTTAGGTTTGGATTTTGGTTCTGCCTTTTCTGATTGTTTGACTTTGAAAAAGTTACTTCTCTTTTCCAAATCTCAATGTCCTCACCTCTAAAATGAGAATAATAATAGTTTCTACTTCAAAGGATTTTTGTGAAGATTGTAGTCCACTTGCTTGAGAGTTAAACTGCAGTAAATGGGGTTTAGTTCTGCATTTGCCACAATATCACAGTGTGGTTACTCTTTCTGAACCTCAGATTAATAACTTGCAAAATAACAGGTTTGGCTGGACTGTGCCCAGGGTTCCATCATTTTTAAAAACTTGTGATAACTGTTTCTCAATTTCTTTGTTTTTAAAATATTAATATTGGAGCAAATTAATAATTCATAGCATGGATATATGTCAGAATCATACAGACAACATTTAAAATTATGACCTCCTGGTTCCATCTCAGACCCACTCATTCAGAATCTGTCTGTAAGAGGGACTCATGAATCTATACTTTCAAAAATCTTACTCAAATGAAAACATTACTATTTGGATATTGGTCATTGGAATGCCACCCCTAACACTTTGTGATTCTGAAATTATATCTGAACAGGTAGACACAGGAGAATTTATAAATTTTACTGAAATGAGATTTCCTGGTGTTAAGAAAGTTAATTAAGTGTTTCAGGGGGAGAGGGGTCAGAAGCATTAAATGCTATAGAAAGGTTCAGTTAGGTTGGCATCATATCATGCACTTTGCATTACAAATCCACAGACTTGACAAGAGAAGTCCATGGATGTTATAGGAGGTAGAAACCTGATTGCGGTTGACTAAGGAGTGGTGGAAAAGGGATGCAGTAAACACACACACAGCTCACTCATTCAAAATGCATTAGAATAATAGACCAGGAGAAAAACATAGAAATTCTGTAACTAATTCCAAGTATGAATAAATATCAAGACAAAATAAAGGTGGCATTTAAAATCAGTAAGGAGATAATAAATAATGCTAGAGCAATGTATGTTCTATTTTGCAATCAAATACAGCTAGGTAATTTTATTACCACACATATCAAAATAAATTCCATATAGATTAAAGAGTAGCATTAAAACAAAAAACTTTAACCACAAAAGAGATAAAGAAGATATATATGAATATCATCTAATCTTGTGGTGAAGACAGGAGAAACCATAAGAAAAAGATTATTTTTTTTTTTAACCTAAAGTTCAGGTTTAAAAAAAGACTTCTGTAAATACAATAACAAAAGGCATTAACTTTTTTTTTTTTTCTATAGTATGGTGAGCTAGATACTGGGGTGGACCCTCTTGTTAGAAAATAATGAGATCCTGCGTAAAATATAATATTCATTGAGTTATTGTGTACACAGAATACATGGGAAATTGTCAAGAAGAATAACAAGAAAGGAAAGAAGGAAGGTAGGAAAGAGAAGAGTTAAATAAACATTTTTTTAAAAAATCAGTGAAATGGAACTGAGGGCAGGAGATTTTAGCAGTTGTCAGACCAGCAATCAAATCAGGGGCTTAAACTTGGGAAGCTGGGAGGAGAGGAGGCATCCCAGCTTAGTAATGTCCCTGGCTTTTGAAAAACAATCGGATGCAAATATTCATTGAAGAAAACTATCATCAGCATCCTTAGTTTATACAAACTAGGTTATACTAGGTTATACAAAAGTAAGATAAACCAGATATAAATGTATAATCAAAGTTCACCAAATTCAAAAGGAAAAAAAAAAAAAGAACAATTCCAGAGTGTCATCAGAAACAACAAATAAGAGACCTTTGAGGATTTTAAATACTTAAATTATTAGACATAAAGCAATACAAATGGTATATGAAATGATTAAAGAATTTGAAGATTTATTGCTGTTGTTAGATGCTGTCTAGTAGGTTCACACTCATAGCGACCCTATGCATAACAGAACGAAACACAGCCCAGTTCTGCACCATCCTCACATTGTTATCAGTAAGCCCATTGGTGCAGCCACTGTGTCAGTCCATCTCTTTGAGGGTCTTCCTCTGTTTTGCTGACTTTCTACCAAACAGGATCTCCTTCTCCGGGGACTGATCCCTCTTGATAACATGTCCAAAGTATTTGAGAGGTAGTCTCTTGCTCCTTGCTGCTAAGGAGCATTCTGGCTATACATCCAAGACAGATTTGTTCATTCTTTTGACAGTCCAAGGTATATTCAATATTCTTCACTAACACCGTATTTCAAACGCCTCAATTCTTCTTCAGTCTTCCTTATTCATTGCCCAGCTTTCACATTCATATAGGCAATTGAAAACACTATGGCTTGGGTCAGGTTCACCTTAGTCTTCAAGGTGACATCATTGCTTTTTAACACTTTAAAGAGATCTTTTGCAGCAGATTTGGCCAATGTAATGCATCATTTGATTTCTTGACTGCTGCTTTTGTGGGTATTGATTGTGGAACCAAGCAAAATGAAATCCTTGACAACTTCCATCTTTCTCCATTTATCATAAGATTGCTTATTGGTCCAGTATTTAGGATTTTTGTTTCCTTTATGTTGAGGTGTAATCCATACTGAAGGCTGTGGTCTTTGATTGTCATCAGTAAGTGCTTCAAGTCCTCTTCAGTTTCAGCAAGAAAGGTTGTGTCTTCTGCATAACACAGGTTGTTAATGAGTCTTCCTCCAATCCTGATGCCATGTTCTTCTTCATATAGTCCATCTTCTCAGATTATTTGCTCAGCATACAGATGAAATGTTCTTATTGTGGTTTTTAGATGTCATCTAGTCAGTTCTGACTCATAGCCACCCTATAGGTCAGGTAAGAACTGCCCCATAGGGTTTCCAAGGAGTGGCTGGTAGACTTGAACTGCCAACCTTTTGGTTAGCCGCTGAGCTCTAAACCACTATGCCACCAGGGCTCCACAGATTGAATTAGTATGGTGAAAGGATACAACTCTGACCCACATCTTTCCAGACTTTAAACCACACTGTATCCTTTTGTTCTGTTCGAACAACCGCTTCTTGATCTATGTACAGGTTCCTCATGAGGACAATTAAGTGTTTTGGAATTCCCATTTTTCGCAATGTTGTCCATAATTTGTTATGATCCACACAGTCAAATTCCTCTGCATAGTCAGTAAAACACAGGTAACCATATTTCTGGAATTTTGTGCTTTAAACCAGGATCCATCTGACATCAGGAATGGTATCGTTCATTCTACATCCTCTTCCGATTCCAGCTTGAATTCCTGGCACTTCCCTGTGGAAGTATTGCTGCAACTGTTTTGAATGATCTTTAGCAAAATTTTACTTGCATATGATATTAATGATATTGTTCGATAATTTCCACATTCTGTTGGATCAACTTTCTTTGGAAGAGGCATAAATATGAATCTCTTCCAATCGGTTGGCCAAGTAACCATCTTCTAAATTTCTTGAAATAGATAAGTGATCACTTCCAGTGCTCCTTTTCTTTGTTGAAACACCTCAATTGCTATTCCGTCAATTCCTGGAGCCTTGTTTCTCGAGAATGCCTTCTGTGCAGCTTGGACCTCTTCCTTCTGAATCATCGGTTCCTGATCATATGCCACCTCCTGAAATGGTTGAATGCCAGTAGTTCATTTTCATATACTGACTTTGTGTATTCCTTCCATCTTCTTTTGATAATTCCTGCGTCATTTAATATTTTCCCTGTAGAATCCTTCAATATTGCAACTCCAGGCTTGCATTTTTTCTTCAGTTCGTTCAGCTTGAGAAAAGCTGAGCATGTTCCTCCCTTTTGGTTTTCTAACTCCAGTCTTTGCGCATATCATAATACTTTACTTTGACTTTTCAAGCTGATATTTGAAATCTTCTGTTCAGCTCTTTTATTCATAATTTCTTCCTTTCACTTTAGGTACTCTACCTACAAGAGAAACTTTCATTGTCTCTTCTAACATCCAGTTGGTCTTTTCTTTCTTTCCTGTCTTTTTAAAGACTTCTTCCTTTCTGCATGTATGATGTCCTTGATGTCATTTTGAAACTCCTCCTGTCTTTGGTCATTGGTGTTCAACATGTCAAATTTATTCTTGAGATGGTCTCTAAATTCAGATGGGATACACTCAAGGTTGTACTTTGGCTCTCTTGGACTTGTTCTAATTTTTTCAGTTTCAACTTGAACTTGCATATGAGCAGTTGATGGTCTGCTCCACAATTGGCCCCTGGCCTTGCTCTGACTGACTATATCGAGCTTTTCCATCTTCTCTTTCCACAGATGTTATCAATTTGATTCCTGTGTGCTCCATCTGCTGAAGTCCATGGGTATAGTCACCATTTATGTTGTTGAAAAAGGTATTTGCAGTAAAGAAGTTGTTGATCTTGCAAAATTCTTTCATGTGATCTCCAGCATCATTTCTACCACCAGGGCCATATTTTCCAACTATTGATCCTTCTTTGTTTCCAGCTTTCACATTCCAATCATGAGTAATTATCAATGCATCCTGATCGCATGTGCAATCAATTTCAGACTGCAGATGTTAGTAAAAGTCTTCGATTTCTTCATCTTTAGCCTCGGTGTTTGGTGTCTCATTTTGAATAATAGTTGAATTAACTGGTCTTCCTTGTAGGCGTATGGATATTATCCTATCATTGACAGCATTGTACTTCAGAATAGTTCTTGAAATGTTCTTTTTGACGATGAATACAAGCCATTCCTCTTCAAGTTTCCATTCCCTGCATAGTAGAACATATTATTGTCCAGTTCAAAATGGCCAAAACCAGTCCATTTTAGGTCACTAATGACTAGGATATTGATGTTTATGCTTTCCATTTCATTTTTTTTTAATAACTTTTATTAAGCTTCAAGTGAACGTTTACAAATCCAATCAGTCTGTCACATATAAGTTTACATACATCTCACTCCCTACTCCCACTTGCTCTCCCCCTCTTGAGTCAGCCCTTTCAGTCTCTCCTTTCTTGACACTTTTGCCGGCTTCCCTCTCTCTCTATCCTCACATCCCCCCTCCAGACAAGAGTTGCCAACACAATCTCAAGTGTCCACCTGATATAATTAGCTCACTCTTCATCAGCGTCTCTCTCCCACCCGCTGACCAGTCCCTTTCATTTCTGATGAGTTGTCTTCGGGGATGGTTCCTGTCCTGTGTCAGCTGAAGGTCTGGGGAGCATGGCCGCCAGGGTTCCTCCAGTCTCAGTCAGACCGTTAAGTTTGGTCTTTTTATGAGAATTTGGGGTCTGCATCCCACTGATCTCCTGCTCCCTCAGGGGTCCTCTGCTGTGCTCCCTGTCAGGGCAGTCATCGATTGTGGCCGGGCACCAACTAGTTCTTCTGGTCTCAGGATGATGTAGGTCTCTGGTTCATGTGGCCCTTTCTGTCTCTTGGGTTCTTAGTTGTCGTGTGGCCTTGGTGTTCTTCATTTTCCTTTGCTCCAGGTGGGTTGAGACCAATTGCTGCATCTTAGATGGCCGCTTGTTAGCATTTAAGACCCCAGACGCCACATTTCCAAGTGGGATGCAGAATGATTTCATAATAGAATTATTTTGCCAATTGACTTAGAAGTCCCCGCAAACCATGTTCCCCAGACCCCTGCCCTTGCTCCACTGACCTTTGAAGCATTCATTTTATCCCGGAAACTTCCTTGCTTTTGGTCCAGTCCAATTGAGCTGATCTTCCATGTATTGAGTGTTGTCTTTCCCTTCACCTAAAGCAGTTCTTATCTACTGATTAATCAATAAAAAACCCTCTCCCACCCTCCCTCCCTCCCCCCATCGTAACCACAAAAGTATGTGTTCTTCTCAGGTTTACTATTTCTCAAGATCTTATAATAGTGGTCTTATACAATATTTGTCCTTTTGCCTCTGACTAATTTCGCTCAGCATAATGCCTTCCAGGTTCCTCCATGTTATGAAATGTTTCAGAGATTCATCACTGTTCTTTATCGATGCGTAGTATTCCATTGTGTGAATATACCACAATTTATTTACCCATTCATCCGTTGATGGACAGACACCTTGGTTGCTTCCAACTTTTTGCTATTGTAAATAGAGCTGCAATAAACATGGGTGTGCATATATCTGTTTGTATGAAGGCTCTTGTATCTCTAGGGTATATTCCTAAGAGTCGGATTTCTGGGTTGTATGGTAGTTCTATTTCTAACTGTTTAAGGTAACGCCAGATGGATTTCCAAAGTGGTTGTACCATTTTACATTCCCAGCAGCAGTGTATGAGAGTTCCAATCTCTCCGCAGCCTCTCCAACATTTATTATTTTGTGTTTTTTGGATTAATGCCAGCCTTGCTGGTGTGAGATGGAATCTCATCGTAGTTTTAATTTGCATTTCTCTAATGGCTAATGATCGAGAGCATTTTCTCATGTATCTGTTGGCTGCCTGAATATCTTCTTTAGTGAAATGTGTGTTCATATCCTTTGCCCACCTCTTGATTGGGTTGTTTGTCTTTTTGTGGTTGAGTTTTGACAGAATCATGTAGATTTTAGAGATCAGGTGCTGGTCGGAGATGTCATAGCTGAAAATTCTTTCCCAGTCTGTAGGTGGTCTTTTTACTCTTTTGGAGAAGTCTTTAGATGAGCATAGGTGTTTGATTTTTAGGAGCTCCCTGTTATCGGGTTTCTCTTCATCATTTTTGGTAATGTTTTGTATTCTCTTTATACTTTGTATTAGGGCTTCTAGGGTTGTCCCAATTTTTTCTTCCGTGATCTTTATCGTTTTAGTCTTTATGTTTAGGTCTTTGATCCACTTGGAGTTAGTTTTTGTACATGGTGTGAGGTATGGGTCCTGTTTCATTTTTTTGCAAATGGATATCCAGTTATGCCAGCACCATTTGTTAAAAAGGCTATCTTTTCCCCAGTTAATTGACACTGGTCCTTTGTCAAATATCAGCTGCTCATACGTGGATGGATCTATGTCTGGGTTCTCAATTCTGTTCCATTGGTCTATGTGCCTGTTGTTGTACCAGTACCAGGCTGTTTTGACTACTGTGGCTGTATAATAGGTTCTGAAATCAGGTAAAGTGAGGCCTCCCACTTTCTTCTTCTTTTTCAGTAATGCTTTGCTTATCCGGGGGTTCTTTCCCTTCCATATGAAATTGGTGATTTGTTTCTCTATCCCCTTAAAATATGACATTGGAATTTGGATCGGAAGTGCGTTAAACGTATAGATGGCTTTTGGTAGAATAGACATTTTTACTATGTTAAGTCTTCCTATCCATGAGCAAGGTATGTTTTTCCACTTAAGTATGTCCTTTTGAATTTCTTGTAGTAGAGCTTTATAGTTTTCTTTGTATAGGTCTTTTACATCCTTGGTAAGATTTATTCCTAAGTATCTTATCTTCTTGAGGGCTACTGTGAATGGTATTGATTTGGTTATTTCCTCTTCGGTGTTCTTTTTGTTGATGTAGAGGAATCCAAGTGATTTTTGTATGTTTATTTTATAACCTGAGACTCTGCCAAACTCTTCTATTAGTTTCAGTAGTTTTCTGGAGGATTCCTTAGGGTTTTCTGTGTATATAATCATGTCATCTGCAAATAGTGATAACTTTACTTCTTCCTTGCCAATCCGGATACCTTTTATTTCTTTGTCTAGCCTAATTGCCCTGGCTAAGACTTCCAACACGATGTTGAATAAGAGCGGTGTTAAAGGGCATCCTTGTCTGGTTCCCGTTCTCAAGGGAAATGCTTTCAGGTTCTCTCCATTTAGAGTGATGTTGGCTCTTGGCTTTGCATAGATGCCCTTTATTATGTTGAGGAATTTTCCTTCAATTCCTATATTGGTAAGAGTTTTTATCATAAATGGGTGTTGGACTTTGTCAAATGCCTTTTCTGCATCAATTGATAAGATCATGTGGTTTTTGTCTTTTGTTTTATTTATATGGTGGATTACATTAATGGTTTTTCTGATATTAAACCAGCCTTGCATACCTGGTATAAATCCCACTTGATCAGGGTGAATTATTTTTTTGATGTGTTGTTGGATTCTATTGGCTAGAATTTTGTTGAGGATTTTTGCATCAATGTTCATGAGGGATATAGGTCTATAATTTTCTTTTTTTGTAATGTCTTTACCTGGGTTTGGTATCAGGGAGATGGTGGCTTCATAGAATGAGTTGGGTAGTATTCTGTCATTTTCTATGCTTTGGAATACCTTTAGTAGTAGTGGTGTTAACTCTTCTCTGAAAGTTTGGTAGAACTCTGCAGTGAAGCCGTCCGGGCCAGGGCTTTTTTTTGTTGGGAGTTTTTTGATTACCGTTTCAATCTCTTTTTTTGTTATGGGTCTATTTAGTTGTTCTACTTCTGAATGTGTTAGTTTAGGTAGGTAGTGTTTTTCCAGGAATTCATCCATTTCTTCTAGGTTTTCAAATTTGTTAGAGTACAATTTTTCATAATAATCTGAAATGATTCTTTTAATTTCATTTGGTTCTGTTGTGATGTGGTCCTTCTCGTTTCTTATTCGGGTTATTTGTTTCCTTTCCTGTATTTCTTTAGTCAGTCTAGCCAATGGTTTATCAATTTTGTTAATTTTTTCAAAGAACCAGCTTTTGGCTTTGTTAATTCTTTCAATTGTTTTTCTGTTCTCTAATTCATTTAGTTCAGCTCTAATTTTTATTATTTGTTTTCTTCTGGTGCCTGATGGATTCTTTTGTTGCTCACTTTCTATTTGTTCAAGTTGTCGGGACAGTTCTCTGATTTTGGCTCTTTCTTCTTTTTGTATGTGTGCATTTATTGATATAAATTGGCCTCTGAGCACTGCTTTTGCTGTGTCCCAGAGGTTTTGATAGGAAGTATTTTCATTCTCGTTGCTTTCTAAGAATTTCCTTATTCTCTCCTTGATGTCTTCTATAACCCAGTCTGTTTTCAGAAGGGTGTTGTTCATTTTCCAAGTATTTGATTTCTTTTCCCTAGTTTTTCTGTTATTGATCTCTAGTTTTATTGCCTTGTGATCTGAGGAGATGCTTTGTAATATTTCGATGTTTTGGACTCTGCAAAGATTTGTTTTATGACCTAATATGTGGTCTATTCTAGAGAATGTTCCATGTGCGCTAGAAAAGAAAGTATATTTTGCAGCAGTTGGGTGGAGAGTTCTGTAGAAGTCAATGAGGTCAAGTTGGTTGATTGTTGTAATTAGATCTTCCGTGTCTCTGTTGAGCTTCTTACTGGATGTCCTGTCCTTCTCCGAAAGTGGTGTGTTGAAGTCTCCTACTATAATTGTGGAGGTGTCTATCTCACTTTTCAATTCTGTTAAAATTTGATTTATGTATCTTGCAGCCCTGTCATTGGGTGCATAAATATTTAATATGGTTATGTCTTCCTGATCAATTGTCCCTTTTATCATTATATAGTGTCCTTCTTTATCCTTTGTGGTGGATTTAAGTCTAAAGTCTATTTTGTCAGAAATTAATATTGCTACTCCTCTTCTTTTTTGCTTATTGTTTGCTTGATATACTTTTTTCTATCCTTTGAGTTTTAGTTTGTTTGTGTCTCTAAGTCTAAGGTGTGTCTCTTGTAGGCAGCATGTAGATGGATCGTGTTTCTTTATCCAGTCTGTGACTCTCTGTCTCTTTATTGGTGCATTTAGTCCATTTACATTCAGGGTAATTATAGATAAATAAGTTTTTAGTGCTGTCATTTTGATGCCTTTTTATGTGTGTTGTTGACAATTTCATTTTTCCACATACTTTTTTGTGCTGAGACATTTTTCTTAGTAAATTGTGAGATCCTCATTTTCATAGTGCTTGACTTTATGTTAGTTGAGTCGTTACGTTTTTCTTGGTTTTTATCTTGAGTTATAGAGTTGTTATACCTTTTTGTGGTTACCTTATTATTTACTCCTATTTTTCTAAGTAAAAACCTAACTTGTATTGTTCTATATCGCCTTGTATCACTCTCCATATGGCAGTTCAATGCCTCCTGTATTTAGTCCCTCTTTTTGATTATTGTGATCTTTTACCTATTGACTTCCATGATTCCCTGTTATGTGTATTTTTTTTTTTAATTAATCTTAATTTGTTTTTGTGGTTTCCCTATTTGAGTTGATATCAGGACGTTCTGTTTTGTGACCTTGTGTTGTGCTGATATCTGATATTATTGGTTCTCTGACCAAACAATATCCTTTAGTATTTCTTGTAGCTTTGGTTTGGTTTTTGCAAATTCTCTAAACTTGTGTTTCTCTGTAAATATCTTAATTTCGCCTTCATATTTCAGAGAGAGTTTTGCTGGATATATGATCCTTGGCTGGCAGTTTTTCTCCTTCAGTGTTCTGTATATGTCGTCCCATTCCCTTCTTGCCTGCATGGTTTCTGCTGAGTAGTCAGAACATATTCTTACTGATTCTCCCTTGAAGGAAACCTTTCTTTTCTCCCTGGCTGCTTTTAAAATTTTCTGTTTATCTTTGGTTTTGGTGAGTTTGATGATAACATGTCTTGGTGTTTTTCTTTTTGGATCAATCTTAAATGGTGTTCGATGAGCATCTTGGATAGATATCCTTTCGTCTTTCATGATGTCAGGGAAGTTTTGTGTCAGGAGTTCTTCAACTATTTTCTCTGTGTTTTCTGTCCCCCCTCCCTGTTCTGGGACTCCAATCACCCGCAGGTTATCCTTCTTGATAGAGTCCCACATAATTCTTAGGGTTTCTTCATTTTTTTTAATTCTTTTATCTGATTTTTTTTCAGCTATGTTGGTGTTGATTCCCTGGTCCTCCAGATGTCCCAGTCTGCATTCTAATTGCTCGAGTCTGTTCCTCTGACTTCCTAGTGCGTTGTCTAATTCTGTTATTTTATTGTTAATCTTTTGGATATCTACATGTTATCTCTCTATGGATTCTTGCAACTTATTAATTTTTCCACTATGTTCTTGAATAATCTTTTTGAGTTCTTCAACAGTTTTATCAGTGTGTTCCTTGGCTTTTTCTGCAGTTATCCTAATTTCATTTGTGATATCATTAAGCATTCTGTAAATTAGTTTTTTATATTCTGTATCTGATAATTCCAAGATTGTATCTTCATTTGGGAAAGATTTTGATTCTTTTGTTTGGGGGGTTGGAGAAGCTGTCACGGTCTGCTTCTTTAAGTGGTTTGATATGGATTGTTGTCTCCGAGCCATCACTGGGAAACTAGTTTTTCCAGAAAATCCGCTAAAAAAAAATGCAGTCAGATCCCTATCAGAGTTCTCCCTCTGGCTCAGGCTATTCAGATGTTAATGAAGCCGCCTGGGGAGGGTGGGGGAGGGAACAGAGAGATAGGAGAGTAGCACCTCAGAATATAGCCAGAGTTGCTTGTCTTGCTTGGAATGACTATTATATCTGAGACTCCCGCGGGGCGCATTGCCTATGTGTGCTGGCTGTGTGGAGATTGCCCCCGGGGGGTCTGGCCCGCTGGAGTCACGGTCAGATCCTCCGCTTCCAATCCCACGCCCAGCGTCAAGGCTCCCCTACTGGGACGGTGCACTCTCGACTCCAAAATCAGTCGCTGCCTCCCGGGGATTTCTCATCCCTCCGGCCACGTGGCCCTGCCGCCCCCGAGAACCAGTTGGGCCTCCTCCCGGGGTTAGTTCAGATGGGTGGAGCAGGTCCCCGTGCTTGTGCCGTGACCGAGTGTCCCGGCTGGGACGCTGTTCTCCCCGCTCCAATACCAGCCGCTGCCTCCCAGGGACTTCTCCTACCGGCTGCGTCCCACGCTGCCCGCGCGACCCAGCTGGTCCCCTTCCCGGGGTTAGTTCAGGAGGGTGGAGCAATTCTCCGTGTTTATGCCTTACCTGCATCCAGTCCAAATCCCTGCGGGACGGTTCCCCGGCTCGGACGCTGCTCTTTCTGCTCCAAGACCAGTCACTGCCTCCCAGGGACTTCTCCTACCGGCTGCGTCCCACGCCACCCGTGGAACCGGCTGGTCCCCCTCCTGGGGTTAGTTCAGGGGGGTGGAGCCGCTCTCTGTGCTTGTGTCGTACCTGACTGGTACGCTTTCCAGGCTCTGGAAACAATCGCTGCTTCCCCGTATTAGTTCGTTCTCCGTCTCTAAATCTGTGTTTGTTGTTCAGGGTTCGTAGATTGTTATGTATGTGATCGATTCACTTGTTTTTCCGTGTCTTTGTTGTAAGAGGGATCCGAGGTAGCGTCTGCCTAGTCCGCCATCTTGGCTCCGCCTCCTATATATCTCCATTTCATTTTTGACAATTTCCAATTTTCCTAGATCCATGCTTCATGCATTCCAAGCTCCAATTATTAATGGATGTTTGCAGCTCTTTCTTCTTATTTTAAGTCATGCTACATCAGCAAATGAAGGTCCACAAATGCTTGACTTCATCCGCATCATTAAGGTCAACTCTACTTTGAGTAGACAGCTCTTACCCAGTCATCTTTTGAGTCCCTTCAAACCTGAGGTGCTCATCTTCTGGCACAAAATCAGATAATGTTCTGCTGCTATTCATAAGATTTTCACTGCTGATTCTTTTCAGAGGTAGACCATCGGGTCCTTCTTCCTAATCTGTCTTAGTCTGGAATCTCAGCTGAAACCTGTCTGCCATGGGTGACCCTGCAGGTATTTGAACCAATGGCATATCTCCCAGCATCACAGCAGCACACAAGCCTCCACAGGAAAACAAACTGACAGCTGTGAAGATAGAG
The DNA here is from genome assembly GCF_024166365.1 of Elephas maximus indicus. Lineage (NCBI taxonomy): Eukaryota > Metazoa > Chordata > Mammalia > Proboscidea > Elephantidae > Elephas > Elephas maximus. The sequence continues at coordinate 24,591,084 of NC_064835.1, read as the reverse complement.
TTTTAAAAATGAGCAAACAAGAAGACACTACACAAAAGTTAACGGTAGAGCTTTTGAAAAATATTCAAAGCAATAATGGCTAATTTTTTTTTCAAATATAGCAAAAGGCTTATACTTGCGGATTCTAGAAGCTGAGTGAACGTCAAATAGTATAACTCCAAACATCCACACAAAAAGTAATATAAAAATCACATTTCAGGAATTAAAGAAAAAACTATTAAAAACAGAAAGAAGTGGTGCATTATTAATATGGGAACACAATTTTAATAATTTAAGTTGCCAAGAATTTCATTTTACTTCATCTTACTTTACATTTCTTTTTACTTGGATCCACAGTCAACACCCATGGAAGAAGCAGTCAAGAAATCAAACAACATATTGTGTTGGGCAAATCTGCTGCAAAATACCTTTCCAAAGTGTTAAAAAGTAAAGATGTCCCTTTGAGGACTAAGATGAGTCTAACTCAAGATTTGGTATTTATTTATTTATTGTACTTAAGAATTTTGTTCTATATTTCTCTCCAACTCTGTCTGGGATCCTCTACTGTGATCCCTGTCAGAGCAGTCAGTGGTAGTAGCCAGGCACCATCTAGTGTGCTGGACTCAGTCTGGTGGTGGCTGTTGTAGATCAGACCTTTGGATTACTTTCCCTTGTGCTTTTGGTTTTCTTCATTCTCCTTTGCTCCTCACAGTGTGAGACCGGTGGAGGATCTTAGACGCCTGCTCACAAGCTTTTAATGTCCCAGATGTTACTCACCAAAGTAGAATGTAGAACATTTTCTTTATAAACTATGTCATGCCAATTGAGCTTGATGGTCCCTGAGACCATGATCCCCACAGCCCTCAGCTCAGTAATTCAGTCCCTCAGAGAGTGTCATGGATTGAATTACGTTCCCTCAAAAATGTTTATATCCATCTGGCTGGGCCATGATTCCAGGTTTTGTGTGATTTTCCTGTGTGTTGTAAATCCTGCCTGTATGATGTTAATGAGAGTAGGTTCAACCTACAGGATTAGATTGTGTCTTGAGGCAATCTCTTGAGAAATAAAAGATAGAAGCAAGCAGAGAGATAGGGGGACCTCATACCACCAAGAAAGCAGTGCCAGCAGCAGAGCCCAACACAGAAGACCTGGGGTTCCTGTGCAGAGAAGCTCCTAGTCTGGGGAGATTAAACAGAAGGCTGACGGAGAGAGAAAGTCTTCCCCTGGAGGTGACACACTGAATTTGGACTTTTTGCCTACTTTACTGTGAGAAAATAAACTTTTTTTTGTCAAAGCCATCCACTTGTGGTAATTCTGTTATAGCAGCACTAGATGACTAAGACAGGGAGTAGGGATGTATCGACGGAGCTTCCATGACCTTGCCTTGGACAATCTGTGGAAAAAAAAAAAAATTTTTTCCCCAGTATTGTGTGCTGTCTTACCTTTCACTAAAGTTACCACTTATCTATTGTCTATTTTTTTTTTTATTGTCTATTTAGTGTTTTTCCATTCCCATCCCTCCCCTCCCTCGTAACCATCAAAGATTGTTTCTTTCTGTTAGTAAACCTTTTCATGAATTTTTTTAGTAGTGGTCTTATACTATATTTGTCCTTTCTTATTGACTTATTTCACTAAGAATAATGCCCTCCATATTAATCTATGTTGTGAGATGCTTCACAGGTTCATCATTGTTCTTTATCATTGCGTAGTACTCCATCGTGTGTATGTACCATAGTTTGTTTATCCATTCATCTGTTGAAAGGCATCTAGGTTGTTTCTATCTTTTTGGTATTGTGAACAATGCTGATATGAACACGGGTGTGCATATATCTATTTATGTGAGGGCTCTTATTTCTTTAGGATGTACTCCTAGGAGTGGGATTGCTGGATCCCACTATATAGTATTTATATATATACTATACTATATAGTATTTCTATTTGTAGCTTTCTGTGGAAGAGTTATATCATTTTCTAAAATGGTTGTACCATTTTCCATTGCCAAAAGCAGTGCATAAAAGTTCCAATCCCCCCACAACCTCTCCAACATTTATTTTCTTTTTTTTTTTGATTCGTGCCAGTAATGTTGTGTAAGACGGTATCTCATTGTGGTTTTGATTTGTAGTTCTCTAATGGTTAGTGATTGTAAGCATTTCCTAATGTGTCTGTTAGCTGCTTGAATGTCTTCTTCGGTGAAGTATCTGCTCATTTCCTTTGCTCATTTTTTTGTTTTCTTTCTTTTTTTTTTTTAAATAGTACTTTAGATGAAGGTTTACAGAACAAACTAGTTTCTCATTAAGCAGTACACATATTGTTTTATGATATTGGTTAACAACCCCACAACATGTCAACTCTCCCTTCTCAACCATGGGTTCCCTATTACAGGCTTTCCTGTCCCCTCCTTCCTTCTAGTCCTTGCCCCTGGGCTGGTGTGCCCCTTTAGCCTCGTTTTATTTTATGGGCCTGTCCATTTTTTGGCTGAGGAGTGAACCTCAGCAGTGACTTCATTACTGAGGTGAAAGGGTTTCCGGGGGCCATACTCTCAGGGTTCCTCTAGTCTCTGTCAGGCCAGCAAGTCTGGTCTTTCTTTTTGAGTTAGAATTTTATTCTACATTTTTCTCCAGCTCTGTCTGGGGCCCTCTATCATGATCCCTGTCAGAGCAATCAGTGGAGGTAGCGGGGCACCATCTAGTTGTACTGGACTCAGTCTGGTGGAGGCCATGGTAGATATGGTCCATTAGTTTTTTGGATTAATCTTTCCTTTTTATCTTTAGTTTCCTGAATTCTTCCTTGCTCCCAAAGGAGTGAGACCAGTGGAATATCCTAGGTGGCCACTTACAGGCTTTTAAGACCCCAGCCACTACTCACCAAAGTAGAATGTAGAACATTTTCTTTATAAACTATGTTATGCCAGTTGAGCTAGATGTTCCCCGAAACCATGGTCCCCATAGCCCACAGCCCAGCAGTTTGGTCCCTTGGGAGTTCGGAAGTGACTATGGTCCTTTGCTCATTTTTTAAATGGATTATTTGTCTTTTTGTTGTAAAGGTATTGGGTTTTCCTGCAGATTTTAAAGACTAAAACTTTGTTGGATCTGTCATATCCAAAAAAAATTTTTTTTCCCAATCTATAGGTTCTCTTTTTACTCTTTTGGTGAAGTCTTTTGATGAGCATAAGTGTTTAATTTTTAGATGATCCCAGTTATCTAGCTTATCTTTGGGAGTTTGTGTGTTGTAAGTTATAGTTTGTATCCTGTTAATGCCGTATATTAGCACCTCTAACATTAACCCTATTTTTTTCTATGATATTTACAGTTTTTGGTTTTATATTTAGTTCTTTGATGCATTTTGAAATAGTTTTTGAGTATGGTCTGAAGTATGGGTCCTGTTTCATTTTTTGCAGATGGGCATCCAGTTTTGCCAGCACCATTTGTCAAAAAGACTGTCTTTTCCCCGTTTGGTGGACTTTGAGTCTTTGACCAAGATCAGGTGATTGTAGTTGGATGGATTTACATCTAGGTTCTCAGTTCTGTTCCATTCATTGGGTAATGTACCTGTAGTTGTATCATCACCAGGCTGGTTGACTACCATAGCTGTATAATAGGTTTTGAAGTCAAGTAGTACGAGGCCTCCTACTTTGTTTTTTTTTCTGCAATAGTCCTTTACTTATCCAGGGCCTCTTCCCTTTTCATATAAAACTAATGAATAGATTTTCCTGTCTTTTAGGAATTCTGTTGGTATTTGGATGGGATTGCATTGTATTTGTAGATTGCTTTGAGTAGAACTGTCATTTTCACAATGTCGAGTCTACCTATCCATGAACAAGGTGTATTTTTCCATTTGTGTAGATCTCTTTTAGTTTCTTATAGTAGTGTTTTGTAGTTGTTTGTATAGGACTTCTACATCCCTGGTTTGATTTATTCCTATGTATTTTATTTTTTAGGGGCTATTACAAGTGATATTGTTTTACTGATTTCCTTTTCATCATTCTTTTATTGGTGTATAGGATTTCAACTGATTTTTGTATGTTTATCTTGTATCCTGCTCCTCTGCCGAATCTTTCTATTAGTTCCAGTAGTTTTCTTGTGGAATCCTTTGGGTTTCCTACGCATAGTATCATATCATCTGCAAATAGGAGCAATTTTACTCTTCATTACCAACTTGGATGCTCTTTATTTCTTTTTCTTGCCTTATTGCTCTAGATAGGACTTCCAGTGCAATGTAAAACAGGTGTAGTGATAAAGGGCATTCTTGTCTTGTTCCTGTTCTCAAGGGGAATGTTTTCAGCCTCTCTCCATCAAGAATGATGTTGGCTGTTGGTTTTGTATAGACATCCTTTTTTATGCTGAGGAATTTCCCTTCTAAACCTATTTTATTGATAGTTTTTATCAGGAACAGGTGTTTGACATTGTCAGATACCTTTTCTGCATTGATTAAATGATCACATGATTCTTTTATTTATGTGGTGGATCACATTGATTGATTTTCTAAGGTTGAAATATCCTTGCATACCTGGTATGAATCCCACTTGGTAGTAGCATATTATTTTTTTTTTTTGATATGATGCTGCCTTATATTGGCTTGAATTTTGTTGAGTATTTTCACATCTATATTCATGAGAGACACTGGTCTGTAATTTTCTTTTTTGCTGTGTCTTTACCTGCTTTTGGTATGAGGGCTATTCTGGCTCTAAAATGAATTCAGAAGTATCCATTCCTTTTCTATGTTCTGAAATCATTTGTGTAGTACTGGTGTAAGCTCTTCTCTGAATGTGAAGCCATCTGGGCCAGGGCTTTTTTGTTGAGAGGTTTGTTTTTTTTTTTTTTTTTTAATTACCTTTTCAATCTCTTATGGGTCTGTTCAGATTTTCAACTTCAGTTTGTGTTAGCTTGGGTAGGTAGTGTTTCTTGAAATTTGTCCGTTTCCTCTAGGTTTTCAAATTTGTTAAACTATGGTTTTTCATAGTACTCTGTTATGATCATTTTTATGTCGTTTGGGTCTGTTGTAATATCCCCCATTTCATTCCTTATTTGGGTTATTTCTGTCCTTTCTTGTTTTTCTTTTGTCAGTTTGGCCAGTGGTTTGTTGATTTTGTTGATTCTTTGAAAGAACCAACTTCTGGTTTTGTTGATTCTTTCCGTTGTTTTTCTATTCTCTATTTCATTTATTTCTGCTCTGATCTTTATTATTTCCTTTCTTCTGGTGGCTGTGGGCTTCTATTGCTGTTCTCTATTTGTTCAAGTTCTGTAGCTAATGTTTTGATTTTTATCCCTTCTTCTTTTTTGATGTGTGCATCTAGTGCTATAAATTGACCTCCGAGCACTGCCTATGTTGTGTTCCAAAGGTTTTGGTATGTTCTCATTTTTGTTTGATTCTAGGAATTTTTTGATTCTATCTTTGGTTTCTTCTATTACCCAAAGGTTTTTAAGCAGGGTGTTATTCCATTTCCATGTGATTGATTTCTTTTTTCCTTGCTATGCCTGTTATTATTTTATTTAATCGTGTTGCGATCAGAGAAGATAATTTGTATTATCTCAGTGTTTTGAATGTTGTTGAGGGTTGCTTTGTGGCCTAAGATGTGGTCTATTCTGGAGAATATTCCATGTGCCTTGGAAAAGAATGTATACTTTGCAGCTGTTGGTACAGTGTTCACATATGTCTATGAGGTCAAATTGGCTGATTGTGTCCTTTAGATCTTCTGTGTCTTTGTTGAGTTTCTTTCTAGATGTTCTATCTTTTATTGAGAGTGGTGTGTTGAAGTCTCCTAGTATCATTGTGGAACTGTCAATTTCTCTTTCAGAACTGTTATAGTTGTTCTTTTATGTATTTTGGAGCCCTGTCGTTGGGTACATGTTTATTATTGTTATGTCCATATAATGGATCACCCCTTTAATCATTATATAATGACCCTCTTTGTCTTTTGTGCTAGATTTTGTTTCAAAGTCTATTGTATTTGGTAGTTGTTTGATTGATGTATATTTTTTCCATTCTTTGGTTTTTAATAAATTTATGTCTTTGTTTCTAAGGTGTATCTCTTGTAAATAGCATATTGATGGATTCTGTTTTGTTATCCATTCTGTCCCTCTCTATCTCTTTATGGGTACACTTAGGCCATTTACATTCAGTATAACTATTGATAGGTGTGAGTTTATTACTGTTATATTGTAGCACTTTTTTTTGTGGTGTTGACATTTTCTTTGCTCCTCTTACTCTCCTGTGCTGAATTCCTTTTGTTTATAGATTTTTTTCATTTGTTTTTATAGATTTTGTGTCTATTGTGATTTTATGTTTCTTTTTTATTTTCATGAGTACATTTGTTAACTTTCTTTGTGGTTACCTTGAAATTTTCCCTTACCTTCCTAAGTTTGAACCAGACTTCTATTACTTGATATTGCCTTGCCTTCCTCTCCATTTGAAAATTCTATACCTACACTGTTTATTCCCTCTTTTATTGTTCTGATATTGTTGTCATTTACAGATTAACCTGTCTGGTTCCCTGCTATAAATTGTTTAGTTTTGGTTAATCCTTGAGAGATCATTACTTAGGTTGTTATCGGGCTGATGCAGTCTTGTGTCCTAGAATCAGGCTGTTATTTTGTTTGTTCTCAAATCAAAGGACTTCCTTTAATAATTCTTGTAATTTTGGTTTTGTTTTTACATATTCCCTTAGCTTCTGTTTATCTGGAAATTTTCCAATTTCACCATGATATTTGAGCAAAAACTTTGCATGATATATTATTCTTGTTTTGCAATTTCTTTCTTTCAAAGTTTTATATATGTTATTCCATTGCCTTCTTGCCTGCATTGTTTCTGCTGAGTAGTAAGAGCTTAGTCGTATTGTTTCTCCTCTGTATGTGACTTTTTGTTATTCTTAAGCTGCTCTTAGGATTATTTCTTTGTCTTTCGTTTTAGCAAGCATGATTATGACACGCCTCGTTTAGTGGGTGGTGATTTTCTTTTTGCATCTATCCTATATGGGGTTCATTGAGCTTCTTGGATGGTCAGCTTTTCATCTTTTATGATATTAGGGAAGTTTTCTGTCAGCAATTCTTCAATCATCCTCTCTGTGTTTTTTGATTTCTCCCCCCATTCTGGAACTCTGATCACTCATTTTTGCTTTTGATTGTATTCCACATCATTCTCAGGGTTTCTTCATTTTTCTTTGTTCTTTTCTCTGATTTTTCTGCAAACAACATGGTATCCAAGTAATTGTCTTCAATAGATTATCTTGTCTTCCATTGTTTCAAACTTGCTCTTCAGACCTTGTAAGACTCTCTCCATTTCTGCAACCTTGTTGTTTATCTTTTGGATTTCTAGTTGCTGTTTTTGAATGATTTCTAGTTGTTTATCTAATTTGACATCTTGTTCCTGTATTATTTTTTTTAATTCTTCCATTGTTTTGTCTGTCTGTTACATGATTTTGTCTATTTTTTCCCCATTTTTGTCTGCTTTTTCCTTTGACACTTGGATAGCTCTGAATATTAGCATCCTACTTTTTTTCTTTAATTTGATTATGTCTGAGCAGGCTGGCTGGGCATTCTTTGTTGTTTGCTCATCTGTGGTCACGATACTTTTCATCACCTTGTCCAATGGCAGGGCCAGTTGCTCACTGTTGTACATCAGGACAGGTCCAACAGAAGGGGAAGGGCTGGACTGGGTTATTTGTGGCATGCACTGAGGCCAACAGTGTGGGGCTAGTAGTCTGTGCAGGACAGGTACTGACTCATGACTGTGCTGCTCAGGAGTGTGATTTCATCTCATGGTGCAGATAGGCAGTAGGGAGGGAGGAGTTTGTGATGTGTGGAGCTAAATGGGTGTGGGAAAGAAGAAAAAGTGGAGAGAGAAACAGGATCCAAAAAAAGAAAAAAAATGTGCTGAGAGAGCCTGACATTGGAGTGGTGCAGGCCTAGGGAAGCTGAGTGCAGGTGGTTTTCTAGCCAGGTGGTGAGACACAGCCATCATGAACGGACAGATACAGCACACACAGCTAGATAGGTGGGAAAAAGAAAGGGAGGAAGGGAGGTATGGATAAGAAACTTGATTTAAAAAAAAAGAGAGAGAAAGGCACAACAAGGCTAGGTGGTCTGGAGAAAGGAATGGGAGGAATACAGAGAAACACAAGAATCTGAGGATAAAAAAGATTAATTAAAAAAAAAGAGGTGGCAGGCAGTTGGGGGGAAGGGAAGGATGTGAGGTAGAGAGAGACAAGAAAGGGAGGAGAAAGAGAAAGAAAGGAAAAAATACCTCTAGAGAGCCCACCAGAAATGGGTCTCCAGCCAAGCAGCACTGCACAGCCCATCCAGAAGGAGTGGAGATGGCACACGGCACAAGCTATTCAGAAGTGTAAGGAAGGAAGGTATTGAGAGACAAGAAGCCAATAAATAAGGAAGAAAGTAAAGGGAAAAAAAATGTCCCAAGGGAGCCCACCAGAATCATTCCCCAACCAGGTGGCACCACACATGCCATCAAGGAGCAGAGATGGCACACGACGCCAGGTGTTCAGGAGCAGGGTAAGGAAGGAAGGTAGAGAGGGACAAGAAATCAAGAAAAGAAAAAGAGATGTCCTGAGGGAGCCCACTGGTGTAGTGGCTCGAACCAGGAAAGTTGCTCCCCAGCAGCTCAGAACTACACAGTGGAAGTGGCACACGTCACCAGGTAGTGAGGAGAAAAGAAGGAAAGGATGGTAAAGAGAGACAAGAAATCGAGCAAAGAAAAAACATCCCCAAGGGAGCCCATTGGCTTGGTGGTGCAGACCGGGAAAGTGGCTCCCAAGCCTGTAGGCAGTGCACAGCCCCTCTAAAAGAGCCGAGAATGGCACACAGCGCCAGGTATTCAGGAGACAGGAAAAGAATGAAAGTAGGGAGAGACAAGGAACTGACAAATAAAGAAAAGAAATGCCCCCAGGGATTCCACCTGCGTGATGACTCGGACTGGGGAAGTGGTTCCCCAGGCAAGCAGCACTTCTCCGCCTGTCAAGAAGAAGCAGAGATGGCATACGGAGCCAGGTGATGGCGAGAAAGGAATGGAAGTGGGTGAGAGAGAGAATAAACAAAAGGAAGCCAAAGAAAGTAACAACAGCAACACAAAAATGGCATTGAATGAGCTAGCTGGTGTGGGCAGGGTGAATCAAAGTGGCATAAACCCAGCACCTCCCCTGGCTGGGCAGCCAAGGCCCACTGGGAAGTGGCGGGGGCCGAGCACGGAGAAGAAGGGTGGGGGATGGGAAAGCGTGTATCGCAGGTTACCAGCTGCTCTGTCTCCTGCTGAGAGCTCCATGAAGCTGCCTTCCCATAGTCCTTGTCTGTCTATCTCAGTGGCTGAGGAGTCTAAGATGGTGAATCCATGCTGCATTAGCTTATAGGGTACCTCCACTCTGTAGCTCTCCTCGTCTTTGTTCTCTGCCAGTTTCTTATTCCATTCTGTGCTTCGTTGAGTTCTTTATTGCTTCATATGGTGCTTAGGGTTCCAAGACTGATGTTTGTCTCTGTTTTACTTAGTTTCTCAGGTCTTTGCTATGGAGGAATGGCTTGGTCCTTCTGTCTATAGCTCTGCGTTGGCTCTGCCTCCTTTATTGTACTTTAGATGAAGGTTTACACAACAAATTAATTTCTCATTAAGCAATTAATACACACATTGCTTTGTGACATTGATTGCCAGCCCCACAACTCTATCCTTCGTGACCTTGAGTTCCCCATTACCAGTTTTCTTGGACCCTCCTGCCTTTTCATCCTTACCCATGGACTGGTGTGCCCATTTACTCTCATTTTGTTTAATGGACCTGCCTAATCTTTGCCTGAAAGGTGAATTTCAGGAATGACTTCATTACTGAGCTATAAGGGTGTCTGGAGGCCATGCTCTCAGGGTTTCTCCAGTCTCTATCAGGCTAGCAAGTCCAGTCTTTTTTATATATACATACATTTTTTTTAGTTAGAATTTTGTTCTACATTTTTCTCCAGCTCTGTCTAGGAATGACTCTTGTGGTCCCTATCAGAGCAGTCAGTGATGGTAGCCAGGCACCATTTAGTTGTGCTGGATTCAGTCTGGCAGAGGTAGTTGTGGCTAATTTGGACTAATCTTTCCTTTACGTCTTGGTTTTCTTCATTCTTCCTTACTCCAGATGAGGTGAAACCAGTGGAGTGTCTTAGATGGCTGCTCACAAGATTTTAAGACCCCAGATGCTGCTCACCATAGTAGAATGTAGTACATTTTCTTTACAAACTATGTTATGCCAATTAAGTTAGATTTGGGGAACAACATTTTAAATGATAATGATTTCTCTTCAGAAATAATGGATGTCAAAAATAAGTGGTGCTAAATTTTTTAATAGCTGAAAGAAAATTAATATCAACTTAAAATTTATACCCAGTGGAAGTTGTGTTAGAAATGAAAGGAAAATCAAGAGATCGTAAGATGACCACATACTAAAAGAATTTTTCACCAACATGCCTATCCCTTTTTTAAGTTTTGTAAATTGTGTTTGTCTATGAAAGTAAAACTTACTGTCTGATGTGGTTATTACTGTGTGTAGATGAAATATTTCAGAAAAAATATATTATAAAGGCTGGAAGGTTGTTATGTGCAGTTGAGTCTATTCTGTCTCACAGTGACCCTGTATGACAGAGTAAAACTGTCTCATAGGTTTCTTAGTCTGTAATCATTATAGGATCAGATCACCAGAGCTTTTCTCCCACAGAACAACTGGTAGGTTCAAACCTCTGAACTTTTTGTTTGCGGCCAAGCACATAACCATTGCACTACCAGCAGTCTGTGGATGGAGGGTAAAGGTACTGACTTGGAGGTAAGGTTTCCACATTTCACTTGAAGTGGTAAAATGCCAACAAAAGAGGATAAGTAGATTGTGATAAACTATGTGTAATGCAGTATCTGAGGAGTCCTGGTGGCCCAATGATTAAGTGCTTGGCTACTAACCGAAAGGTGAACAGTTTGAACCCGCCAGTCACTCTGTGGGAGAAATGGCCTGGCAATCTGCTCCCAAAAAGATTACAGCCTAGAAACTCTGTGAGGGCAGTTCTATTCTGTCATATAGGGTCACTATTAGTCAGAATAAACTTGATGACACAAAACAACACAAAAGTGCAATATCTAGAGGAGCTTAAGAAAAAAAAGAAGAAACAAAAGGAAAAGAAAAAACACACTAAAAGAAAACTATTTTAAAAAATTAAGACTGTTGCCTTTGAGTTGATTTCGATTCATAGCTACCCCATAGGACAGAGTAGAACTGTTCCACAGGTCTTCCAAGGAGTGGCTGGTGGATTTGGTTTATAGCCAAACTATTAACCATTGTACCACCAGGGATTCAAAGAAAACTGTAGGTAAATTAAAATATAATTCTAAAAAATGTTCAAACTACCTACAGAAAGTCAGAAAAAAAGAAAATATAAGTATACAAAATAGAGGGAATAAACAAAAAACAAATAATAAAATGGCAGACTTTATCACTAACATATTAATCCTTACATTAATTGTATTTAGATAAACCATAAAGAAAAACTGGTTTTTGACAAAAGCCCAAAGCACTACAGTGGGGGAAGAAAAGATTTTTCAACAATAAGTGATAGGGAAACTAGATTAGGGAATTCATAAAAAAATGAATTTTGACCTAAACTTCACATCTTATGCAAAAGTTCACTCAAAATGAATCATAGATTTAAATGGAAAACAGAAAATGATAAACCTTTTAGTGGAAATTATAGGAAAAATCTTTAAGACCTTAAGCAAGGCAGAGTTCTTAGACATGAAACCAAATACCCAATCCATAATAAAATTGATAAATAGTACTTAATGCCATCAAGTCAGCACTGATTCATGTTGATCTTATGTATAACAGAATAAAATGTTGCCTGGTCCTGTGGCATCTTCATGATCATTGCTATGTTTGAGTACATTATTTTGGCTCTTGTGTCTATGCATCTCACTGAGGGGTTCCCTCATTTTCATAGACTGTATTTTACCAGACATTGTATCCTTTTCTAGTGATTGGTCTTTCCTGATGACATGTCCAGAGTAAGCTAGTCAAAGTCTCTCCAACCTCATTTCTAAGGGACATTGTAGTTGTAATTCTTCTAAGACTGATTTGTTCATTCTTTTGGCAGCCCATGATATATTCAATATTCTTCACCAACACCACGTTTCCAATGCATCAATTCTTCTTTTGTCTTCCTTTTTTATTTTCTGGCTTTTTAAACAACTATGAGATATCACTGAACACATATTAGGATGTTGTTAGGTGCCATAGAGTCAGTTCCAACTCATAGCAACACTATGTACCACAGAACAAAACATCTTCCAGTCCTGTGCCATCCTTACAATTGTTGTTATGCTTGACCCCATTGTTGCAACCACTGTGTCAGTCTATCTTGTTGAGGGCCTTCCCCTTCTCCACTGACCCTGTACTGTACCAGGCATGATGTCCTTCTCCAGGTACTGATCCTTCCTGACAACATGTCCAAAGTATGTAAGATGCAGTCTTGCCATCCTTGCTTCTAAGAAGCATTCTGGTTGTACTTCCCCCAACACAGATTTGTTCTTTTGGCAGTCCATGGTATATTCAATATTCTTCGCCAACACCACAATTCAAAGGTGTCAATTCTTCTGTTTTCCTTATTCATTGTCCAGCTTTCACATGCGTATGATGCAATTGAAAATACCATGGCTTGGGTCAGATGCAATTTAGTCTTTAAGGTGACATTTTTGCTTTTCAACACTTTAAAGAGGTCCTTTGCAGCAGATTTGCCTACCACAATGCATCTTTTGACTTCTTAACTGCTGCTTCCGTGGGTGTTGATTGTGGATCTAAGTAAAATGAAATCTTTGACAACTTCAATCTTTTCTCCACTTATAATGATGTGGCTTATGGGTCCAGTTGTGAGGATTTTTGTTTTCTTTATGTTGAGGCTTAATCCATACTGAACACTGTGGTCTTTGATCTTCATTAGTAAGTGTTTAAAGTCCTCTTCACTTTCAGCAAACAAGGTTGTGTCATCTGCATAATGCAGGTTGTTAATGAGTCTTCCTCCAGCCCTGATGGCCAGGGAAGAATGGGGCCTATTAGAATAGTGAAGATAAAAAATAGTGACAACAGAAAATCCTGCTGAAGATGTGGAGATACTGAATCTTGCATATAATGCTGGTAGAAACCTAAAATGATATAGTCTTTCTGGGGAAAAATTTGTTTATTATAAAAACTAGACATATATTTCCAATACAGATTAGCAATTATAATCTTGAGCAGTTATCCTAGAGAAATGAAGATCTATGTCCACACAAAAACCTGTACACAAATGTTCATAGTAGCTTTATTAATAATAGACAAAAGCTGGAAAAACCCAAATGTCCTTCAAAGTTTCAATTGTTAAACAAATTACAGGACATCCATACAAAGAATCCTATGTGGCAATTAAAAAGGAATAGACTATTGATGCACCCAACAGCTTGAATAGATCTCAAGGACATTATTTTGACTGAAAAAGGAAAAAAAAAAAAAAAAAAGTAAAACCAGTTCTACAAGAAATGCTGAAGGAAGTCATCCAGAAGAAAAACTTCAGTAATGCACTTAAACACCACCTGAAATAATATATAACTGGGTGGAGTCAGAGAGGTAGGGAGAGGACTCTACTGAAGGGAAACCACTGAAATGTAAAGATGAAATCTAAGATACTTTTGGTTGATAAATGCAAAGGGAATGTCTTCATGCTTTATGATGGCAAAATTATAGGGAATGATTTTAAAAAAAGGAAAATAAGAACTAAATATACATAAACCCTAATAACTAATTTAGATCGACAGGAAACTGAGATAGGAAATTGGAATTGATGACATCAAAACAAAAGGGGAGATGATTGGGGTAGATACAGAATTTTCATATGTAAGAAAGTTAAGGTGGTTTCAAGATATAACAGGTTGCTTTAAATACAGGATGTTAAATGTACTACTCATGGAAACTACAAAGAAAGTAAATAAAACTACTCAACAAAATAAAGAAGGGAAATAAAAAGATGCAGCAAGCACACAATAAAAACAATAATAAATGCAGAAAAACTAGTGCTAGTGATAGCAGCAAGAGACAAAGGATAAGTATCAATTTGGAAGTCAAATAAAAGTTATTAAACAACATGAAGGTGGAAAATCAGTGAATGCTTTTGCTTGCGATTTAGGCATGTTCACAACGTCCAAATCACATAATATCCTATTTCTCAGAACATATTGTGGATGTTAAATGATGCATCACTGTACTTTGTAAATCAAGAACAAAACACCTTATACATGTAGGAAAATAATGGACGAGTGCGACACTGGGTCTGGGTTTATGTGCTAGGTTATATACATAAATAATTGGAGGTGATGGGATGGAAGGGGGCTGAAAAAGTAATGGAAGGGCTAAGAAAAAAAAAGATTTGTCCTAAAATATTATAAAGTATTATGCATGATATGAGCATGTATACCATAATGTTACAATTAAACACGTAGATGGGTGTTATGGTTAAGATTGTATGTCAGCTTGGTTGGGTCGTGATTTTCAATGTTTATATGTGATCATCCCCGTGATGGGATCTGCTGTGAGCAGCCAATCAGTTGAAAGGGAGTTCCCTTGGGCATGTGGCCTATAACTGAATATAAATGGGCTTTTGCCCTCTCTGGGTCCCGCATCTACCTCTTGTTTGTCTGACCTCCGGTTCTTTGGACTTGAGCTAGCAGCTTATCTACCTATCTTGGAATTCCTCCATCTCCACAGACAGTGAGCAAGAAGAACTGGTGATCTTGGGTTTGCCAGCCTCTGCAGCTACATGAATCTGGAGAAGCCTCTGTCCTGATCAGGACTTGGGACTTTTCACCCTCTACAATCGCAAAAGAGATTTTTTTGATATAAATCTCTCCCTATATATATGTATATGCTTACTGGCTTTGCTTCTGTAGAGAACCCAGCCTAAGATAATGGGCATCTAGGTTTTTTCTATCTTTTGGCTACCATGAATAGTGTTGCAATGAACATTGTTGTACATGTTTGTTCGTGTCCCTACCCACAAGCCTCTTAGGTATATGCCTAGGAGTGGGATTGCTGGATCATATGGTAGTTTGAATTTCCCCATATCCTTGTTAACATTTGTTATTTTCCATTTTTAGCCATCCTGTTAGGAGTGAAGTGATATGTCCTTATGGCTTTGATTTGCATCTCTTTAAAGGTGTTGAGCATCTTTTCATGTATTTTTTTGTGATTTGAAGATACTCTTTGGTAAAATGTCTGTCTCTAGTGGGGTGTCATGGATTGAATTCTGTCCCCCCAAAAAATGTGTGTATCAACTTGGTTGAACCATAATTTGCAGTGTTCTGTGGTTGTCCTCCATTTTGTGATTGTAATTTTATGTTAAAGAGATTTAGGGTGGGATTGTAACACCCTTACCAGTCACATCCCCGATCCAATGTAAAGGGCGTTTCCCTGGGGTGTGGCCTGCACTACCTTTTATCTTACAAGAGATAAAAGGAGAGGGAAGCAAGCAAAGAGTGGGAACCTCATACCACCAAGAAAGCAGCATTAGGAGCAGAGTGCATCCTTTGAACCCGGGGTTCCTGCACCTGAGAAACTCTTCCACCAGGAGAACATTGAGGACAAGGACCTTCCTCTAGAGCCAACAGAGAAAGAAAGCCTTCCCCTGGAGCTGATGCCCTGAATTAGGACTTTTTAACTACTTACTGTGAGGAAATAAATTTCTCTTTGTTAAAACCATCCACTTGTGTTATTTCTGTTATAGCAGCACTAGATAACTAAGACACAGTGTATCATGGATTGAATTGCATCCCCCCAAAATACCTGTCAACTTGGCTAGGTCATGATTCCCTGTATAGTGTGAATGTTCACCATCATGTCATATGAAGTGATTTTCTTAAGTGTTATAAATCATATCTCTATCATGCTAATAGGATGGGATTAGTGGCAGTTATGTCAATGAGGCAAGACTCAATCTATAAGATTAGATTGTGGCTTAAACCAATTTCTTTTGGGATATAAAAGAAAGAAATGAGCAGAGAGCATCAGAGACCTCATACCACCAAGAAAGAAGCAGTGGGAGCAGAGCACATTCTTTGGACCTGGGGCTTCTGGGTGGAGAAACTCCTAGGCCAAGTGAAGACTGATGACAAGGACCTTCCCCCAGAGCTGACAGAGAAAACTGTCATCTGGAGCTGGCACCCTAAATTCAGACTTCTAGCCTATTAGACTGTGAGAGAATTAATTTCTCTTTGTTGAAGCCATCCACTTGTGGTATTTCTGTTATAGTAGCACTAGATAAACAAGACAGAGGATGTGTGTGCACACATAATATATTCTTGAGAGATATTTGAAATAAGTCACTAGCTGTGTGTTATAGATTATACCTAAAAGTCAAGCACTCACTAGGAGAAATAGAGAAGATTTCTATCTTCATTTCTCTGGGGAAATATGCAGTCCCTGAAGTGAAATTTTGAGTAGAATATTGAGCCTACAAAAGTACCAGGGTAAACCATCTCCATTAGTGTATAAACAATTTCATAATTCTCTCTTTCCCAAAAGATTTGAATTCTAGGAAAGCTCTTAGGGTAGCCTCCTGAATTCTTAAAGCTCAGAATAAAATAATTTACTTGATGCTAACTGTAATTACGTTGAAAACAAAAAGTGCTGCTTGTTTTCTTTCTTTTTTTTTTTTTGTAGTTTAATCATTACCTCTGGGCAAAATTATAATTAAAAATCATGATCTTTATCTGAAGGACTCTCAGAGCAACTAAAGGCTGAGATTTATAAATGCCCCAAGCCTGTTCACACAAAAGGAGGAATTTTAGTTCAGAAGTATGACATTCTCCATTAACAGAACTATTCCTCTTTAGAGAACAATAGTGGGGAAGAAACTATGAATATAGTTTTG
Organism: Elephas maximus indicus; assembly: GCF_024166365.1. Lineage (NCBI taxonomy): Eukaryota > Metazoa > Chordata > Mammalia > Proboscidea > Elephantidae > Elephas > Elephas maximus. Next base: position 24,574,198 of record NC_064835.1, on the reverse strand, counting down.
GTGCTTTTAGGCAGAAGAAGAGTGAGCACTGAATCACTTTTTGTTATATCCCTTTTAAAAAACCAGAGCCATGGAAAATAATGGACCTCTCTGCTTTGCCATGCTCTGATTCTGAAGTGCAGAGAATCCCAATGGTATATATTAAAGGGTTAGTGTGAGAGGAAAGTAGAGGTAAGAATTGGTGCTGAGATTATAGTGTTTGCAATGAATTCAATCCCATTTCCCCTTAGAGCATTTTTTATGAAGGAGATCCCGGATCCATTCCTGACTTAATAAAGCTTGCTATGTACCTTTGGAAAACCAAGGAGCCTACATGATTCTCCTAACTCTACCACCACCAGCACCAGTTGTCATTCAGTCATTTATGACTAATGGCACCCCATGTGTGCAGAGTAGAGCTACATGGCATAGGGTTTTCAAGACTGTGAACTTTAGGAAGCAAATCATTGGGCCTTTCTTCTGAGGCACTGCTGAGTGGGTTCAAACTGCCAAACATTTCATTTGTAGTGTTTGTGCCACCCCAGGACTTCTAACTTTCCCTAACTGTGTGATGGCCATAGAGTACCCATAGTCACCTTATGCAGTGCTGAGTATGGATTGGTGATCACCACGGGGTAGCTGAAGTTTGGTGAGTAAAGAGATTTGTTGTTGTTGTGTTACCCTGAGTCTATTCCAACACAAAGTTACCCTATAAAACAGAATAGAACTGCCCCATAGGGTCTCCTAGGTTGTAATCTGTCCAGGAGCAGATCAACAGGCCTTTTCTCCCATGGAGTGGCTGGTGGGTTTGAACCACCAATCTTTCAGTTAGGGCTATGTACTTAATCACTGTGCCACCAGGGCTCCTGACTAAAGAGTGACAAGTATTAGAGTTAGGGAGGAAATAGAAGGCATTAGTGACAAGCTGAAGCAGAGAAAAGATGAGCCATCACTACACTTCTTCGCTTCTCAAACCATTTCTCCCAGTATTACCTATTGCTGTGCTTAAGCATCTATGCACCTGTCCTTCGTGTCTGAGCAGAGCCTGAGTCAGCTCTTTTTAATGGTAAAAACCCAGAAAAGTCTCTGGACTTCTCAGCTCCAGGAAGGGGTTGGGTTTGGAATTGCATGGGAAATGTGGGTTGTGACTCAAATATGATTTTACTCTCCCATTTTCAGAGATTCAACTAAAAGAGGATGGATATTGGAAACAGTTCCTCACTGACCGAGTTCATCCTTTTAGGTTTAACAAATTATCCAAACATCCAACTCCCCCTCTTCTTCCTCTTCTTAGGAATCTACATTGTCACTGTGGCAGGTAATCTGGGATTTATCACTTTAATTGTGCTGAATGCTCACCTTCATACTCCTATGTACTACTTCCTCTTTAATTTATCCTTCATTGATCTCCATTACTCTTCTATCATATCCCCAAAACTGCTGGTAAACTTTGTGTCACAGATGAACATCATCTCCTATGCAGGATGCATGACTCAGCTCTTTTTCTACTGCTTTTTTGTGAATGCTGAAATCTATGTGTTGACAGTGATGGCCTATGATCGCTATGTGGCCATCTGCAAGCCACTGCTGTACATGGTCACCATGTCCCCTCAAGCCTGTTCTCTACTGGCTGTGACTGTGTATGTGGGAGCATTTGTTGCTGCCTGGGCCCATACAGGATGCATGCTGAGGCTGACCTTCTGTGATGCCAACACAATCAACCACTACATGTGTGACATCCTCCCCCTCCTGGAACTCTCCTGCACTAGCACTCACATCAATGAATTGGTTGTTTTTGCTGTTGTGGGCTTTGATGTTGCTGTGCCCTGCCTCATCATCATTGTCTCTTACATTTTCATCCTCTCCATCATCCTCCGCATTCACTCCAGGGAAAGAAGGTCCAAAGCCTTCAGTACTTGTAGCTCACATATAATTATTGTTTGTGTTTTCTTTGGATCAGGGGCATACATGCACCTCCATTCTTCTTCTGTTTTGTCCATGGACCAGAGGAAAGTGTCTGCCATATTCTATACCATTGTGGTGCCCATGCTTAATCCTCTGATATACAGGTTTAGGAACAGAGAGGTTAAAATTGCCCTAAAGAAAAGTTTGAGTAGAAAAATATTTTCCTGAGCTGGAGCTGTATAATTACTGTAAGGTGGTACAGGGTTCTCTTTAAATTGTTCCCTCTTGCTACAGAGTTCTTCATACAGAATGAAGAGGGATGTAATAGAACATTTGATTTGGACTCAGGATGTCTGGGTTGAAAACTCTGAAAAATAGGGGCATAATATTATTTCATTGAGTTATTGGAAAGAATACAAAAAAAAAAAAAAAAAAAACCCAGTGCCGTCGAGTCGGGGTGGTTAAGTGCTACAGCTGCTAACCAATGGGTTGGCAGTTCGAATCCACCAGGTGCTCCTTGGAAACTCTATGGGGCAGTTCTACTCTGTCCTATAGGGTTGCTATGCGTATTGGAAAGAATAGATTAGTGCAAATGAAAGTATGTAGCACAGTGTTGGGCTCAATAGTTCTGGAATTGATTCCCTCATTCCCTTTTTTCCTTTCTTCTTTCCTCCCTGCCCTCTTCCTTCCCAGTATTTCCCCCTTATATTTTAGGGGGATTTTTTTTCATGTTTTTTTTTTCTTTCCCCAAATAGATTTACTAGTTTATTAAATCTTCTGCTTATGGAAATAATCCCTTCATAGTTAATTTTAGATAGAGTTCACATCTGAACTTCAGTGCTATATATTGATAGTGGAATTCTAATCTGAATTCTCCAAAAGCATCTGAATTCAACATGTGATGAAAATTAAACTTATCATAGCAGCAGCTACCCACCAAACTCACTTTTTTTGCTGTGATCTCTATCTCAGTATATGGCACCATCATCTACCTAATTGTACAAACTCCAAAACAGTGTCTTCCTTGACTCTTCTCTCTTTACTTTTCCTCCACACCCAAACAATCAAATGCTGACCATTTTTGCTCTCCAGGGCACAATCATTTCTCATCTGGTCTGTCCTTACACTTTAAAATCCAATTTCTACACTGCAACCAGAGTGGTTTTTCCATACTTCCAATTTAATCTAGCTTGACTGTGTTCATTCTAATTGCCTTTGGATATATTCTCACAGCATTCTATGCCAACCCTACTGTGGGAGAGGTCATTTTGTTTTGAAATTCCTTTTTCCCTAAAATGTCTCCCCCACTAAACTACAGGCAAAAACTGTATCTTGTTCACCATTGTATCCCTTGAATCTAGTACATAAAAGGTACTTGACTTAGGGCAAGTGATTAATAAATACTACATCTACTTAAATTATAAAGACATTTTAAGAAACTTATTAACAGGAAAATATCAGTTTAACACAGGGAAATATGCTGTGTAAGAAAGATTTATAGACTTTTTCAACTTGGCTTTCGAAAAATGCTCAGGATATCACTTGATAAATAATCTAGAGTATATAGGGAGGATGTCGTCTATTTCTTTAGTTACTTTTCTTTGGACACACTTTTTGCCCGTTGAAGAATGTACCTCCTCCATGGTTATATTTGCTGTTTTTTTTAATTTTTTCCCACTCTTTGTTTTCTGTTAATATTTCAGGTATCATCTGAAGGGAAATCCCTGCCTACTCCTCTTGCAAAATTTAGATGCTCTTTTTTGTTGTTGAGTTTCCGAGACAGTAGTCATTGGGCTTCAATGATAACAATTTTCACCCTTTTGTAATTGTAATTGCCTGATTGTTTTCCTCCCTGTGAGTGTAGGCATCAGTGTATCTTATTCTCTGCTATACCTCCAGTGTTTTGCACATTATCCAAGTTATTGTGTTTTTATAGGAATCAGGGCAAGGAAAGTTCGAGTAGAGCAGACTTCTAGAAGCAGAGCATAGTAGTGAGTAAGCTCAAAGTCTCTGTCATTGGACTACTTGGGTTTGAATTTTGACTCTGCCTTTTGCTGATTGTTTGACTTTGAAAAAGTTACTTACCTTCTCCAGATCTCAATGTCCTCATCTCTAAAATGAAAATAATAATAATAATATCTACTCATAGGGTTTTTGTGAAGATTGTAAGCTCGCTTGGGATTCAAACTAGGGTAAATGAGGTTTAGCTCTGCATTTGTCACTGTATAAAAGTGTCATTTCCCCTTCTGAATCTCATATTAATAATTTGCAAAATAAACGGTTTGGCTGGGGTATGTCCAGTATTCCATCTATTTTTAAAATCTTAAGATAGCTGTGTCTCAATTTTTGCATTTTTACAATCTTAATATTTCAGTAAATCAGTGATTCACGACCTGGATATATGTCAGAATCATACAGAGAAAATTCAAAATTATGACTCCCTGGTTCCCTCTCAGACCCACTCAGAATCTGTCTGTGTGCAGGGTTCATGAATCTACACTTTCAAAAAGCTTATTCAAATGAAAACATTGCTGTTTTGATACTCATAATTTGGAATGTCGCCCCTAATGTTCTGTGATTCTAAAATTATATCTGAACAGGGAGACATGGTGGAATTAATAAATTTTACTGAAATGAGATTTCCTGGTGTAAGAAAGTTAATAAAGTATTTCAAAGAGAGAGGGGTCAGAAGTGTTAAATGTTGTAGAAAAGTTCAGTAAGGTTGGCAGCAGATCATACACATTGCATTACAAATCCAGACTTGACAAGAGAGTCCATGGAAGTTATAGGAAGCAGAAACCTTATTCCAATTAAATAAGGAGTGGTGGAGAATGATGAAGAAAACACACACACACAAACAGCTCACTCATTCAAAGTGTATTAGAATAATAGATCAGTGGAAAAACTTAGAAATCCTGGAAATAATTCCAAGTACATATAAATATCTAGCAAAAATAAAGGTGGCATTTCAAATCAATAAGGAGATAATAAACAATGCTAGAGCAATGTATATACTATTTTGCAATCAAATATAGCTAGATAATTTCATTATTGTACATATCAAAATAAATTTTATATTGATTCAAGAATAGCATTGAAACAAAAAACTTTAACCATAAAAGAGCTAAAGAAAACATATGAATATTCATCTAATTTTGGGGTGAAGACAGAAGAAGAAACCATAAGAAAAACATTCTTTTTTTAAACCCAAAGTTAAAGACTTTTGTAAATAGGGTAACAAATATAAGGCATTAACTTTCTTTTCTTGTTGTATGGTAGATACTCTCATTGGTCTTCTTGTTAGAAAATAACAAGATTTTGCATAAGATATAGTATTCATTGAGTTATTGTGTACATGGGGTATACGGGGAATTGTCAAAAAAAGGAAAGAAGGAAGGAAGGAAAATGATGAAAAGAGTTAGGTAAATATTTTTGAAAATCATTGAAATGGACATGACAGCAGGGGATTTTAGCAGTCAATCAAACCAGCAATCAAGTCAGGAGCTTAAACATGGGAAGCTAGAAGGAGAGAGGAGGGGTCCTAGGTTAGTAATTTCTACAATCAACAAATTGATAAGAAACAAACAGAACAATTCTAGAGTGTCATCTGAAACAACAAATAAAAGAGATTGAGGATTTTTAGATAAGTTATTACATATAAAGCAATATAAAGTGTAAGAAATGATTATAGAAATAGAAGATAGAGTGATAAAAATGAGCCAACGGCAAGAGACTACACACAATTAACAGAGGAACTTTTTGAAAAATATTCAAAGAGATAATGGCTAATTTTTTTTTCAAATACAGGAAAGGTTTACACTTGCAGATTCTAGAAGCTGAGTGAAACTCAAATAGTATAAACACAAAAATCAGCACACTGAGTCATATCATAATCAAATTTCAGAAATTAAAGACAAAGAAGAAATAATTAAAAACAATTAGAAAGAAATGGCACATTCTTCATATGGTAAAAAAAAAAATTATCTTTTTTTATTTTTATTTTTTTGTAACAGCCTCTTAGATGCAATGATTTCTCATTGAAAATCAGGGAGGGCAGAAAAAGTGGCACTAAGTTTTTTAAATACTGAAAGAAAATATCAACCTAAACTTAAACTTGTATGCTCAGTGAAAGTTACTGCAGAAATGAAACGGAAATCAAGAGATTGTTGAGATAGGGAAGACAGGGACTGAGGCCCTAGGCAAGGAGCCCTCCAACACTTGCCACTGGCATCTAACTTATAATAATATGTGTTTGGTTAATGACACAAAACCCCCATTCTGGAACGTGTGATAAGGAAAGAACAAACAATGTACTCCCTTGTAAGATGTTTTTCGGAAGAACCGTCCCAACCTGGTCCCTGGAGCATGCACAGACATCCGCAAGGTGGCCAAAGAGACCGACGGATGACTTCTGCCTGGTACAAGTACCTGAGACAGGAATCGAACCTGCATTGCAGCAGGGACTGTGCAGACACAACACCCCATAATAAGTGCTGCCAACCTTCCCAGAAGTCTTTATCACGGACTCCATCTTAACAGGCAGAGTGAGCGCACAGGCAAGGAACTGAAGAGCCACGTCAGACTGCTTATACCAAAAAAGGAATTATCTGAAATACTAGCTGCTGATTGCTATTACCGCACTTCCCTGTCATAGCAAACTATAAAAAGAACAATGAAAACTCGAGACAAAGACTTGCGTGAGAGTGGCCTGCTAGAGTGGTATACACTGGGCGGCTGCCCCACTGTGCAGCGGTTTTTATTTTCTAATAAAGGCTTTCCTTTTAAAAGTCAGCCAAGTCTCCCTGAGTAATTCTATTCTCCTGGGCAAAACAAGGACTTACTTTTTAGGGTCCATGGGTCCCAGACTATAACAATTGTCAAATGATCTCATACTAAAAGAATTTTCACCCAAGTGCCTACCCACTTCTTAAGTTTTGTAAATTGTGTTTGTCGATGAAAGCAAAACTTATAATATTGTCTGATGTGGTTATTAATGTGTATAGATGAAATATTTCAGAAAAAATATATTATGAAGGATGGAAGTTTGTTGTTGTATGCCTTTGAGTCTATTCCGGCTCACAGTGACCCCGTATGACAGAGTAAAACTACCCCATAGGTTCCCTAATCTGTAATCATTATGAGATCAGATCACCAGAACTTTTCTCCCACAGAACAAGTGGTGGGTTCAAACCTCTGACCTTTTTTTCACAGCCAAGCACATAACCATTGCACTACCAGCAGTCTCTGGATGGAGGGTAAAGATACTGACTTGACCATTTGAAGTGGTGAAATGCCAACAACAGAATATAAGTAGATTGTGCTAAACTATGTGTAACGCAATATCTTAGGAGTTCTGGTGGCCCAGTGGTTAAGGGCTTGACTGCTAACTGAAACGTTGACTATTTGAACCCACTAGTCCTTCTGAATATACCATGGACTGCAAAAAGAACCAACAAATCTGTCTTGGAAGAAATACAACTAGAATGCCCCTTAGAAGCAAGGATGGCAAGACTATGTCTCACATACTTTGGACGTGTTATCAGGAGGGATCAGTCCCTGGAGAAGGACAACATGCTTGGTAGAGGATCAGCGAAAAAGAGGAAGATCCTCAACAAGATGGATTGACATAGTGGCTGCTACAATGGGTTCAAGCATAACAATGATTGTGAGAAAGGTACAGGACTGGGCAGTGTTTCATTCTGTTGCACATAGGGTCACTATGAGTTGGAACCAACTCAACAACACCTAACAACAACAACAGTAGTGGCTCTGCAGGAGAAAAAACCTGGCCATCTGTTCCCATAAAGATTACAGCCTAGGAAACTCTATGAGGCAGCTCTATTTTGTCATATAGGTTCGCTACGAGTTAGAAGGAGACCTAGTGGTGCACTGGTTAAGAGGTATGGCTGCTAACCAAAAGATTGGCAGTTCAAATCCACCAGCCACTCTTTGGAAACCCTATGGGGCAGTTGTACTCTGCTCTGTAGGGTTGCTATAAGTTAAAATTGACTAGACGGCAATGGGATGGATGGATAAGTCACAATAGACTTGACGGCACACAACAACGCAACAATGCATATCTAGAGCAGTTCGAAAAAAAAAAAAAGGCAAGAAGAGAAAAGAAAAAGGAAAAAACCCACAGTTACGCTAAAAGAAAGCTATAAATGAAATAGAATTGCAAAAAAGTGTTAAAGTAACCTACAAGAAGTCAGGAAAAAGAAAACATAGGGATTAAAAACAGAAAAGAAACAATAAAATGGCACTAACATATTAATGATTACATTAATTGTATTTGGATGCACCCTAAAGGAAAACTGATTTTTGACAGAAGCACAAAGCAATACACTGGGAGGGAGAAACTATTTTTCAACAATAGATTATAGGGAAATTGCATTAGGGAATCCATAGGGTAAAAAAATGAAACTTGTCCTAAACTTCACATCCTATGCAAAAGTTCACTCAAAATGGATCATAGATTTAAATGGAAACAGAAAACTATAAAACTTCTAGTAGAAGTTATAGGAAAAATTCTTTAAGACCTCAGGCAAGGCAGAGTTCTCAGATATGATACCAAATACCCAATCCATAATAAAAATTGGTAAATGGTACTTAATGAAAACATAAAATTTTTCATTGTGAAAAACCTGTTGAGAGGATGAAAAAGACAAGCTTGAAGACTGAGAGAAAATATTTGCAAACTGCATATCTGGCAACAGATATATATCTAGAATAAATAAAGAATTCTCAGAAATAGTTTTGAAAAAATAAAAGCTATCAAAAAGCAAAAGAAGTTAAGAGTAATTTTACCAAAAAGGTATGCTTTTGGTTGATAAATACAAGGGTATGTTTTTATGCTTTACAATGGCAAAATTATAGAGAAGGATTAAAAAAAGGAAAAATATGAACTAAATACACATAATAACAAAAAATTTAAATGTAGATTACAGGGAAAGTGAGATAGAAAGTTGCAATTGATGACATCAAAACTAAAGGAGAGATGATTGGAGTAGATAGTAGAATTTTTATACATAAGAAAATTAAGGTGGTTTCAAGATATAACAGGTTTCTTTCAGCCTAGGATATTAAATGTAATACTCATGGAAACCACAAAGAAAGTAAATAAAACTACTCAACAAAATAGAGAAGGGAAATAAAAAGATTCAGCGAGCACAAAAATAACAATAATAAATAAATGCAGAAAAACCAGCGCTAGTGGAAACCCTGGTGGCGTAGTGGTTAGGTGCTATGGCTGCTAACAAAAGGGTCCACAGTTCAAATCCACCAGGTGCTCCTTGGAAGCAATATAGGGTGGCTCTACTCTGTCCAATAGGGTCACTACGAGGAGGAATCAACTTGACAGCAATGGGTTTGGTTTTTTTGCTATAGAAGCAGGAAGAAACAAAAAAGTATCAATTTGGAAGTCAAATAAAAGGTTATTAAACAACATGAAGGTGAAAAATCAGTGAATGCTACTGACAGCCAATGTAGCCAGGAGCTGCTTAGCCAATTATTAAACAAAGATTTAAGTGGTAACTCTTGGTGTGGCTCAACTGGGAGCTGTTCAGATCAAGGTGAATCTGCCCTTCTTGTCCATTGTCCTCAAATTGCTGAGTGTGCCTCAAGCCAGCCAAACCCAGTTTAGTTGCCTACATGCCAATGAAAAAAATGCAATCTGTCTCACTGTGCCAGCTTGCCGTGGTAACCTATGTAGTCGATAATGTTTGTATGTACTTCCTTCTGAAAGACCATATAAAACGTTCTGCCCCCTTTTGTTTGGAAGTTACACACCTCCTTGCTCCTTGCCTGTGAGCTTGCAATAAGTGCTCTTTCTTCCTCATCACCTTGGTGTGTCTTTATTGATGAGAAGCCACACCGAACAGGACCTGCTTTGGGTAACAAATTCTAGTACCCAGTTGGGACCAGCACTGTTCAAATCCTGAGATCAACTTTGGCTGACAGGAACTGATTGCTTCTCCCAAGTCGGTGTAATATTTCTCTGGGGGAGGTATGTTTTGGCCCTCAAGGCCAGAGCCAACTTTTGATCCCTCAGTGGCAGACTATGTGAGAAGAATGGCATCAGGTGCCCTGGGAAGAAGCAAAAAACTCTGTTGCTCAGTACAGAAATAAGTCCTATTGTTCAGAAAGTGGATAAACCTTAGATCTGGTAATGCTTAGCCAATGAAGTTTGGGTCAAAAAAGCTTTCATTTTGAACAGACATTTGTGACTCCAGGTTTGGCATAGAAATAAGTTATATTTAGATAGACTGTGGATTCTGGTAATGCTTAGCCAGTGAAGGTAGGTTCAAATATTTTCATATTAAATGGGCATTCTGTAGTTTCAGGTTTTGGTACCAGGGGAAATAATTTGAGCATTCTGGAATGAGTCCTCTAGGGTATATTTTAAAGAATTGGTCTTATTTTGGATATGACCCAATAAAAAAGCCTAAAATGAAATTCTTTGGTTACATCATCTGGCCCCAATAACAGCTTGGTTTGCTCACTTGTGGTGACCACCTGGAATGAGTGAAAGGGAGAGAAGTGCACCAGTGAAGAGATGGGCTGAGAATGGTCATGTTCCATTGGCACCTGTTAACCCAGCCTACAAAAAAAAAAAAAAAAGACTGTAGGAGGCGATCATTCCCCTCTGTCTCCATATACCAGTATATCTAAGAAAGTTCTTGCTACCCACCTCACCCCTGTCTTAAGAATTGGCTGTTTGCGACAGGCGGCTCTAACTCAAGAAATTGTGGTAACAGCACCTGCCCCAGACCCTGACCCTACAATCACAACTCTTCAGGACAACAGGAGCTGTTTAAGAGACTTGAAGCATCTATTTAAGAGACTAAGTTTTTAACCTATAAAATACAGAGTCCATTAACTGTGGTTTTTTCCTTCCTGTTTATGTTTAAGATATAAGATAGTAGGTCTCTTAAGCTAGACCGTGTTTCATGCAAATATGAAGCTATAATAACTCATCTTTATTCTTCTCCTAACTATGTACCTCACTTGGTCTTGGCATAGTAAGGCTTTTGTCAAATTATCACAATCGGGTGCCAATATGACTAAATGTTGGATTTGTCAATACATCAGAAAGCTCTTTGGCTTCATGTTCCTAACACAGACAGGTCAAATATCTTTGACTGGCTCATATCCTGCTAACCTAAGTATAATTGGCTAAAGCATTTTTTTTACTATTTTTATTTCCTTTAATTGTAACAGGAATTTATGTCTGCTGCTGTATACAGTACAAGTCCCTACTTTGAGGATCTGTTGCCTAATTAGAAGACACTCTCCACAACGCAGGAAATACGGCTTATCGCCATATCCCCAAAGAAAAGGAGGAATTGATTGCCAAAACAGCCAGGAGCTGCTTAGTCATTATCAAACAAAGCCTTAAGTGATAGAACTGGGTGTGGCTCAATTAGGAGCTGCTCAGACCAAGGGGAACCTGCTCCTCCTGCCCATTGTCCTCAAAGCAGTGCATGTGGCTCAAGCCAGTCAAACCTAGTTTACTAGCCTACACATCAAAGAAAAAAATGCAATTTGTCTTACTGTCCCTATGAGCCATGATAAACTATCTAGTCCATAATTTTTGTATGTGCTTCTTCGTGAGAGAGTTATAAAATGTTCTGCCTCCCTTTATTCAGGGAGCTTGATTTGAGGTATATGCCTCCTTACGCCTTGCCTGGGTGCTTACAATAAACACACTTCTGCCCTCCTCCCCTTGGTGTATCTTTATTGACCAGAAGCTGCACAGATAAGCACCTGCTTTGGGTAATACTATTGCTCGTGTTTTAGGCATGTTCTCACAAATCCAAATCATGTAACATCCTATTTCACAGAACATATCGTGGACATTAAAATTTGCATGACTATACTCTGTACATCAAGGACAAAACCCCTTATACATGTAGGAAAATAAGGAAGAGTGTGCTAGGTTATATGCATGAATAATTAGGGGTGAAGAGATGGAGGAGGGCTAAGAAGGGAATGGAAGGGCTAAGAAAAGGAAGAAAAAAGATTTGTACCTAAAAGATTATAAAGTATTAGGCATGATATGATCATGTACGACATGTTAAAATTAAATATGTAGATGGGCATTTAGGTTTTTTCCATCTTTTGGCTATTGTGAATAATGCTGCAATGCACATTGGTGTACATGTCTGTATCCCTGCCCTCAAGTCTTTTAGGTATATGCCTAGGAGTGGTGGGATTGTTGGATTATATGGTAGTTTCAATTTCCCCACATTCTTGCTAACATTTGTTATTTTCTGTTTTATATATATATATATATATATTTTTATTTTTATCCATCTTGTCGGAAGTAAAGAGATATCTTGTTGTGGTTTTCATTTGCATCACTCTGATAAATAATGTCACAGTGTAATTGTAAAGGGCAGGTGGAGAGCTTGCACTCGGGAAAAAGAAGGGACAAGGGGTGGTGACATTCCTCAATAAGACAGTCCCTACAGAGGAAGAGACAGGGGGTGGCGACATTCCTCAACAAAATGGTCTGTACATAGTTAAACTTTAAGCCGAGGAAATGATCCCTAAAGAGGTCCCTTACTTGATAAAGTTCCCTGACTTGATAAGGTCCCTAACTTGGTAATTAAACCTTAAGCCAAGGAAATTGTCTCTGCAGGGATCCCTGTCTTGGCTGTTAAAAGAAGGGTAAAAAACCCTAAGAAAAAACTCAGATTCTTTCTGTACCTGAGTAGCCCACTTTATGCTGCATAGTCAGGTGTACTTTCACTACTAACCCTCTGTTTGCTAATAAACCTCTGCTCACTTGGCACTATTTGTCTCAGTGTTTGAATTCTTTCCTACACCGAAGACAAGAATTGAGGCCATTCTCTGGTAACATAAACATCTATACTCTGATCAGTGTAAAACTGAGATTTATTGAAAGAAAAGAGACAGCTCAAGCTGAGAACAGACTGAACTCGACGCCTACGAATCCAGTAATTCAAAATGGCCACTCAGTAGTGACATTTTACAGGAGAATGATGACTATGAAACATGTTACTTTACTGGTATTTACAAACTTAGATCACTGAAAGACATTACTTGATTGGAAATCACGGGATTAGATCATCAAAAGGCATTACTCAATTGGTAGTACATCATTTTAAGGCAGGGTCTCCTGTGCTCACTTTTATAAGGCAATTGGCTTAAAAGGGTGTATGTGTCTTTCTTAGATTGGTTACAGTGCAGCAATTACACGGATATGTGACAGGGAGGCATGGCAGTGTAGTTACCTCATCATTACCAGACGTTCTTCTGTTATATTTCTAAGCAGATGGCTGCCTCTAGGGTGAAAATGGAACTGCAAACAGGGAAGGGCAACCAATCCTTAAATTGGCCATTTCAAATCATATCAGGTGTCTTGTGTATTCTTGTGTGTGTGTGTATATATATATATATATTTTAATTCTCTCCTACACTGTAGATGTTGAGTATCTTTTCATGTATATTTTGGCCTTTTGAATATCCTCTTTGGTGAAATGTCTATAGGAAAGTTTGTGTGTACAAGCAATATATGTTTGAAAGTTATTTCCAATAGGTCACTAGCTGTGTGCTACGGATTGTACCTAAAAGTCACGCAAGCACTGGGAGAAACAGAGAAGATTTCTATCTCATTTGCTCTGGGGGAATATATAGTCCCTTAGGTGAAATTTTGAGTAGAATATTGAGTCTCCAAAGGTACAGGGTAAAACCATCTCTAACTGTGTATAAACAATTTCATAATTCTCTCTTTCCCAAAGGTTTTGAATCATGGGAGGGCTCTTGGGGAAGCCTCTACATCAAGCCCCTGAGACTGTGAAGCTCAGAACAAACTAATTTATGTGATGCTACATGTAAAAAAAAAAAAAAAAAGAATTTTTTTTTTTTTTACCTGTATTTACATTGAAAACATTGTCTCTTCTCCTCCTTTGTTTTGTAGTTTTAATGATTACCTCTGGGCAAAATTATAATTAAAATTCATGATCTTTATCTGACTCTCAGAGCAAGTAAAGACTGAGATTTATAAATGCCCCAAGCCTCTTCACACAAAAGGAGGGATTTTAGTTCAGGAGTATGACTTTCTCCATCAGCAGAACTATTTCTCTTTAGAGAACAACAGTGGAGAAGAAACCACATGTATAGTTTTGATGCCTTTAGGCAAGAGGAGGGTGAGCACAGAATCTCTTTTTGTTATATTCCTTTTCAAACCCCAGAGCCATGGAAAATAATGGACCTCTCTGCTTTGCTCTGCTCTGATCCTGAGGTGCAGAGAATCCCAACGTAACATATTAAAGGGTTAGTGTGGAAGGAAAGTAAAGGTGAGAAGTAGTGCTGAGATTATAGGGTTTGCAATGCCTCCAGCCCACTTCTTAGAGTATTTCCTATGAAGGAGATCCAGGATCCATTCCTGACTTAATAACTCCCCTGTTGTGTACCTTTGGAAAACCAGAGGGCCTCTGTGGTTCTCCTAACTCTCTACTACAACCAGCACCAGTTGCCACTAAGTCAGTTATGACTCATGATGACCCCATGTGTGCAGAGTAGAACTGCACTCCACAAGGTTTTCAAGACTAGAACTTTCAGAAGCAGATCACTGGGCCCTTCTTCTGGGGCAACTCTGAGCAGGTTCAAACTGCCAAACTTTTGGTTTGTAGTGTTTGTGCCACCCCAGAACTTCTAACTCTAACTTTCCCTAACACTGCAGTGACCATAAAGTGCTCATGATCACCTTACACAGTGTCCAGTATGGACGGGTGGTCAGGACAGGGTAGGTGAAATTTGGTGAGTAAGATTGTTGTTGTTGTTGTTGTGTGACATTGAGTCTATTCCAACTCAAAGTTACCCAATAAAACAGAGTAGAACTTCCCCATAAGGTTTCCTAGGCTGTAATCTTTCCTGAGGCAGATCAACAGGTCTTTTCTCCCATGGGGCGGCTAGTGGGTTTGAACCCATGACTTTCAGATAGCAGTCAAATGTTTAACTACTCTGCCACCAGGGCTCCTGAGCAAAGAGTGACAAAAATAAATTGGAGCATGACAGGGAACAGAAGGCATTTGTGACAGATTGAAGCAAAGGAAAGATAAGACATCACTTCACTTCTTCAGCTTTTGACCCATTTCTTCTAGTATTACCTATTGTTGTGTTTAAGCCTCCAGGTACCTGTCCTCCTTGACTGATCTCTCTGTAATGGTAAAAACCCAGAAGAGTCTCTGGGCTTCTCATCTCCAGGAAGGGGATGAGTTTGGGATTGCATGAGAAATGTGGGTTCTGATTCTATTCTCCTATTTTTACAGATCCCACTGGAAGAGAATGGATATTGGAAACAGTTCATTAGTAACCAAGTTTATCCTTGTAGGTTTAACAGAATACTCAAAGATTCAACTCCCCCTCTTCTTCCTCTTCCTAGGAATCTACATTGTCACTGTCGCAGGTAACCTCGGATTTATCACTTTAATTGGGCTGAATGCTCACCTTCATATTCCTATGTACTACTTCCTCTTTAATTTATCCTTCATTGATCTTTGTTACTCTTCTGTCATCTCTCCAAAACTGCTGGTAAACTTTGTGTTGAAGATGAATATCATCTCCTATGCAGGATGCATGACTCAGCTCTTTTTCTACTGCTTTTTTGTGAATGCCGAGTGCTATGTGTTAACAGTGATGGCCTATGATCGCTATGTGGCCATCTGCAAACCCCTGCTGTACACGGTCACCATGTCCCCTCAAGTCTGTTCTCTGTTGGCTGTGATTGTGTATGTGGGAGCATTTGTTGCTGCCTGGGCCCACACGGGATGCATGCTGAGGCTGACCTTCTGTGATGCCAACACAATCAACCACTACATGTGTGACATCCTCCCCCTCCTGGAGCTCTCTTGCACCAGCACTCACATCAATGAACTGGTGGTTTTCACTATTGTGGGCTTTGATGTTGCTGTGCCCTGCCTCACCATCATTGTCTCTTATGCTTACATTCTCTCCAGCATTCTCCACATTCACTCCAGGGAAGGAAGGGCCAAGGCTTTCAGCACTTGTAGCTCACATGTAATTGTTGTTTGTGTTTTCTTTGGATCAGGGGCATTCATGTACCTCCATCCTTCTTCTGTTTTGTCCATGGACCAGGGGAAAGTGTCCACCGTGTTCTATACCATCGTGGTGCCCATGCTCAATCCTCTGATATACAGCTTCAGGAACAAAGAGGTTAAAATTGCCCTGAAGAAAAGTTTCAGTAGAAAAACATTTTCCTGAGCTGGAGCTGTATTAATTACTGTAAGATGACAGGGTTCTTTTTAATCTTTTCTCCTTGCTATGGAATTCTTCATACAGAAAGAAGTGAGGTATAATAGAAAGAACACTTGATTTGGAATCAGGATGTCTGTGTTGAAAGCTCTGCATAATATTACTTCATGGAGTTATTGGGAAGAATGAATTAGTGAAAATGAGAGTGTGTAGCACAGTATTGGGGCCTAATTGTGTGAAATTGTTTTCCTCATTCTTTTTTTTTTTTTTTCGTTTTTCTTTTCTTCACTCCTCTCTCTTCCTTTCCAGTATTTCTCCCTTACATTTTAAAGAAGTTTTTCATATTTTTTTTTCCAAATAGATTTACTAGTTAATTAAATATTCTGGTTATGGAAATAATTCTTTCATAGATAACTTTAGATAGAGTTCACATATGAACTTCAGCCCTGTATGTTTAGTATAATTCTAATTTCAATAAGTGAAAATTAAACTTATCATAGTAGCACCTTACCCCACCAAAATCTTGCTGTGATCTCTGTGACAGTAATGACACCATCATCTACCTAATTGAGCAAACCTCAAACCAGTGTCTTCCTTGACTCTTCTCTCTTTGCTTTTCCTCCATATCTAATTAGTTAAAAGCTGACATTTTTTACTGTCCTTATTGTCACCGCTTTGCCCCATGGTACCATCATTTCTCATCTGGTGTGTCTCTGCACTTTATAATCTAACCAGAGAGCTTTTTCGTGCTTCAATGAGATCTAGCTTGACCAAGTTCACTCTAATTGCCTTTAAGACAAAAACAAAATTCCATAAGATGCAAAACAAGGGTCTTGATATTTTGCCCCTATTCACCTCTCCAACCTGACTTTTCTGTTGCTTATCACCCCCCTCTTTTCTTCCCAGAACCCAGTACTATAGTTATACTGAAAGTACCCCCCACAATTTTCTACACTAATAATACCATCTCGTTCCCTTGCACAATTTTCCATAAACTCTTCCCTCAGCCTGGAATATCTTCATCTATGCTCTTCTTTGCCTTGCTCAATCTACCCATATTGCAGGGATGAGGTTTCCCATAACCTCTGAGAAGTCTTTCTGGTCAGGAAGTCAAGGCTACAGACCTTTGGATATATTTTTACAGCACTCTATGCCTACCTTATTGTGGGAAAGATCCTATTGAGTTGAAATTCCTTTTACCCTTAAATGTTTCCCCTAGTAGACTATGGGCAAAAACTGTATCTTGTTCACCACTGCATCTCTTCAATCTAGAAATTAATACCTGCTTACCGCAAGTAATTAATAAATATTACATTTACTCAAATTATAAGGACATTTTAAGAAACTTATTCTTTAAGAAATACTATAGACTTTTTCCAACTTGGCTTTGGAAAAATGGTCAGGGAATTACTCGATGATAATCTAAAGTATATAGGTGGCTTGCCTTTGTTTTCTTTAACAGATTTTCTTTGAAGATGCTTTTTGATCATTGAACAATGCTACTTCCTCCATCGTTATATTTCCCGTCCTTTCACTAGTACATTGTTATTACTGTTTTTATCACTTTTTGTTTTCTGTTAATATTTCAGATATCAGCTGAAGGAAAATTTCTGCCTAATCCATCTTTTGAAGTTTAGATGTTCCTATTTTATTTTTTGTTTATTTCTGAGAGTGTAGCAATTGGGCTTGACATAAAATAAGGGCCTAAATGATAGCAATTTTAACACTGGTAATTGTCTGATTGTCTTCCTCCTTGTTCGACTCTAAGTGCTGTGAAGTAGGCACAAGTGTGTCTTATCCACTCTTATACCTTCACTACTTTTCACAGTACCCAACTTATTGTGTGTGTGCAGGAGTCAGGGTGAGGAAGGTGAAAATAGGGCATATTTCTAGAAGCACAATAAAGTAATGAGTGAGCTCAAAGTCTCTGTTGTTGGACTACTTGGGTTTGAATTTTGGCTCTGCCTTTTGCTGATTGTTTGACTTTTAAAAGTTATTTATCTTTTCCAGATCTCAATGTCCTCATTTCTAAAATGATAATAACAATAGTATCTATTCAAATGGTTTTTGTAAAGACTGTAGTCTACTTGCTTGGGATTCAAACTAGGGTAAACTTGGGTTCTGAATTTTCCACTGTATAGAAGTGTCATTTCCCTTCCTGAATCTCAGATTAATAACTTGCAAAACAAAGTCTTTGGTTGGAGAATGTCCAGTGTTCCATCTATTTTTAAAATCTTGTGATAACTGTGTCTCAATTTCATTTTTACAATCTTAATATTGGAGTAAATCAGTGATTCACAACTTGGATATGTGTCAGAATCATACCCAGTACTTTAAAATTATAATCTCCTGTTTCTGTAAGCAGGGCTAAGGGATCCATACTTTCAAAAAGCTTATTCAAATGAAAACATTAGGGAGGTGGGGCCAAGATAGTGGAATAGCCAGATGCTTCCTGTGATCCTTTTATGACAAAAACCTGAAAAAACAAGTTAAACAATTATATTTATGACAAGCTAGGAGCCCTGGACATCAAAGACAAGGTTAAAAGACAGACTGAGTGGCAAGGGGAGGGAGAG
This sequence comes from Elephas maximus indicus, assembly GCF_024166365.1. Classification (NCBI taxonomy): domain Eukaryota; kingdom Metazoa; phylum Chordata; class Mammalia; order Proboscidea; family Elephantidae; genus Elephas; species Elephas maximus. Next base: position 24,555,497 of record NC_064835.1, on the reverse strand, counting down.
ACAGTTCAGAAGCAGAGACGATTTGCCGGACCTGAATCGCTGGGATCGCTCAGGCACCATGCCTAGGAGCGGCTGAGGCAGGCTGGTGGTGGCATTCAGCCACAGTTTCCTAAGGAAGAAGAAGCCAGCTGCATAGCCTACTCACACCTACAGAACCAGAGAAGAACTGCGCTGTCTGCAAAAGCTAAGTACTTGCGTATATTTTACCACGCTACCAGCCCCCAAGCCAGCTTCAGTGGCTGCTGATTTCTCTGGGCCTGCGATAGCCATGTTGAGCACTCGGAGTGATCCTCCCAGCCTTGAAGTAGGAATAGATTCACAATTGGGGGGAAGATAATTTGCCAGCTCCACTAACTGGGGGAGCTCAGAACAGAAATGACCCCTGTCCAGGCATAAAGAGTCTGTGGACTTTGAATAACTTTCCCCCCTGCATGGATTGTGTGAGCCTATTTCAGGAGAATAAGCCCTTGTTGGCAGACTGAAACTGTTTCAGCTGTGCAGTGAAAAGGTGGGTGTCTGATATCTGACATTGCTTTGCCTATTGAATACGCTCCTCACCTACCCACATCAGAGGCATAAGGATTAGTGGCTCCTTAAGGTCACCGAGCAACCCGCAACAAGGGTCCAAGGGTAACTGGTACCTCCCAGTCCTTACAAACAAAAGCATTGGATGTCCATGGCCCATCTGCAGAACTCACCCAACTGTACGCTCTGGGGAATAGGGACTTGCCTTTATCAGAGACACTTGGTGTACAGTTCTCAACCCCCTGCCGCATTCAGAGCATGACCCCCTGCTGCAACCAGATACGGGTACCTACATCAATCGCTCCTGCCCATCTAATACTGTATGACAGCTACCTGGACACCTGAGCTGAATATATACAAGAAAAGTGAATGGACTCGTAGACTGATATACATGAAAGCAGCTCTAGCCATCTGGTGACAGGACGCCAAAGTTTCAAAGCTGAAAATAATCAAGCTGGCTCACTCAAGAAACCCATGGAGGTATATCAAAACAAAACAAAGCAAAAAGCTAGGATACAGTAAGCAAACATAAAATAAACTAATACAATAACATACATGGTTCGGAGACAAGAGTCAATAGCAAGTCACATACAGAAACAGGCCATAATCACCTCAACAAGCTCACAACACAAAGAATCAATGATCTTCTGGATGAAGGTGCCTTCCCGGAATTACTGGATGCAGAATTCAAAAGGTTAATATACAGAGCTCTTCAAGACATCAGGAGTGAAATTAGGTAGCAGATCAGGCAATACTCAGAACAAGCCAAGGAACACACAGATAAAATAATCAAAGAAATTAAAAAGGTTATTCAAGAACATTATGAAAAATGAAATAAGCTGTAAGAACCCATAGAGAGACAGCAATCAGAAATTCGGAAGATTAACAATAAAATTACAGAATAAGACAAAAAGTCAGAGGAGCAGAATAGAGCAAGTGGAAGGCAGAATTAGTGAGTTTGAAGATAAAGCACTTGGCACCAATATATTTGAAGAAAAAGCAGATAAAAGAATACAAAAAAAAAAGTGAACAAACCTTAAGAATCATGTGGGACTCTATCAAGAGAAATAACCTACGAGTGACTGGAGTATCAGAACAGGGAGGGGTAACAGAAAATACAGAGAGAATTGTTGAAGATTTGTTGGCAGAAAACTTCCCTGATATCATGAAAGATGAGAAGGTTTCTATCCAAGATGCTCATTGCACTCCACATAAAGTAGACTCTAAAAGAAAGTCACCAAGACATATTATAATCAAACTTGCCAAAACCAAAGAAAAAGACAGAATTTTAAGAGCAGCTAGGGATAAATGAAAAGTCACCTACAAGGAAGAGTCAATAAGAATAAACTCGGACTACTCAGCACAAATCATGTGGGCAAAAAGGCAATGGGATGATTTATATAAATCATTGAAGGGAAAAAAATGCCAGCCAAGAATCATATATCCAGCAAAACTGTCTCTCAAATATGAAGGTGAAATTAAGACATTTCCAGATAAACAGAAGTTTAGGGAATTTTCAAAAATCAAACCAAAAGTACAAGAAATACTAAAGGGAGTTCTTGAGTTAGAAGATTAATAATACCAGGAATCAGCTCAAGACTAGAACACTGGACAAAGCAATCAGGTATCAACCCAGGCAGGGAAATCACAAAAATAAATCAAAATAAAAAATGCTCACAACAGGGAAACAGCAACATTATTATGCAAAAGAAGAAAACATTAAAACAATAAAGAGGGAGTAAGAAATGTAGTCATAGATCTTTCATATGGAGAGGAAGAAAAGGCAATAGAAAGAAATAAAAGTTAGGTTTAAACGTAGAAAAATAGGTGTAAATATTAAGGTAACCACAAAGGAGACTATCCTACTCATCAAAATAAAATACAAGAAAAAAATAGAGATTAAGCAGAAATAAAATCAACCACAATGAATAAGAGAAAAAGACAATATGTGAAGATAAACTACTCAGCACAAAAAAATTAAGTGAGAAAGAGAAACTGTCAACAAAATACAAAAAAAAGACATCAAAATGACCGCACTAAACTCATAAAAAAAAAAAATACCTATGTATAAATACGCTGAGTGTAAATAGATTAAATGCACCAATAAAGAGAGTGGCTGCCAACAAGAGACACAACTTAGATTTAGAGAGACAAACAAATGAAAAAGCAAAGGACGGAAAAAATATATCAAGCAAACAACAATCAAAATAGAGCAGGAGTGGCAATATTAATTTCCAAGAAAGTAGACTTTAAAGTTAAATCCACCACAAAGCACAAGAAAGGACACTATATAATGTTTAAATGGACAATATACCAGGAGGATAAAACCATATTAAATATTTATGCACCCAATGACAGGGCTGCAAAATACATAAAACAAACTCTAACAGCATTGAAAAGTGAGATAGGCAGCTCCCCAATTATAGTAGGAAAATTCAAAATACCACTTTCAGTGGAGGACAGGTGTTCCAGAAAGAAGCTGAATAAAGACACAGAAGATCTAAATGCCACATTCAACAAGCTTGACTTCATAGACATATACAGAACACTCCACCCAATAGCAGCCAACAATATTTTCTTTTCTAGTGTACATGGAACATTCTCTAGAATAGACCACATATTGGGTCGTAAAGCAAGCCTTAGCAGAATCCTAAATATCAAAATATAAAAAAGCATCTTCTCTGACCATAAGGCAATAAAAGTAGAAATCAATAACAGAATATCCAGGGAAAAGAAATCATCCACTTGGAAACTGAACAGTACCCTGCTCAAAAATGACTGGGTAGTAGAAGAAGACATTAAGGATGAAATAAAGAAATTCATAGAATCCAGTGAGAATGAAAACACTTCCTATCAGAACCTTTGGGACACAGCAAACGTAGTGCTCAGAGGTCAATTTATATCAATAAATGCACACATAAAAAAAGAAGGTCCAAAATCAAAGAAATATCCCTATAACTAGAACCAATAGAAAGAGAGAAATGAAAGAAACCCTCAGACACCAGAAGAAAGTAAATAATAAAAATTAGAGCAGAATTAAGTGAAACAGAAAACAGAAGAACAATTGAAAGAGGTAATAAGACCAAAAGCTGGTTCTTTGAAACAATTAACAAAATTGATAAGCCATTGGCCAAACTGACAAAAGAAAAACAGATGAAGAAGCAAATAACCTGAATAAGAAATGAGATGGGTGATATGACAACAGACCCAACTGAAATTAAAAGAATCATATCAGATTACTATGAAAAATTGTACTCTAATGAATTTTAAAACCTATAAGAAATAGATGAATTCCTAGAAACACACTACCTACTAAATTAACACAAACAGAGGTAGAAAAATTTAATAGACCCATAACAAAAGAACTTAAAAAGGTAACCAAAAAACTCCCTACAAAAAAAAAAAAAAAGAAAGAAATGCCCAGGCCCAGAAGGCTCCACTGGAGTGTTCTACCAAACTTTCAGGTTAACACCACAACTACTAAAGGTATTTCAGAGCATAAGAAAGGATGGAATGCTCCCAAACTCATTCTATGAAGCCAGCATAACCGTGATGCCCAAACCAGGTAAAGACACCACACAAAAAAGAAAACTTCAGACCTATACCTGTCATGAACTTAGATGCAAAAATCCTTGACAAAATTCTAGCCAATAGAATTCAACAATATATCAAAAAAATAATTCACCATGACCAAGTGGGATTCATACCAGTTATGCAGGGATGGTTCAACATTAGAAAAACAATTAAAGTAATCCATCATATAAATAAAACAAAAGACAAGAACCACATGATTTTATCAACTGATGCAGAAAAGGCATTTGACAAAGTCCAACACCGATTCATGATAAAAACTCTCAGCAAGATAGGAATAGAAGGAAAATTCCTCGACATAACAAAGGACATTTATACAAAGCCAACAGCCAACATCACCCTAAGTGGAGAGTCTGAAAGCATTACCCTTGAGAACGGGAACCACACAAAGATAGGCTTTATCACTGCTCTCATTCAACATTGAGCTGGAGGTCCTAGCCAGAGCAATTAGGCTAGATAAAGAAATAAAGCATATCCAGATGGTAAGTAAGAAGTAAAAGTATCTCTTTTTGCAGATGACATGATCTTATACACGGAAAACCCTAGAGAATCCTCAAGAAAATTACTGAAACTAATAGAAGATTTCAGCAGAGCATGAGGATAAAAGATAAACATACCAAAATCACTTGGATTCCTCTACACCTACAAGAAAATCAGGAAAGAGGAAATCACCAAATCAACACCATTTACAGTAGCCCCCAAGAAGATAAAATACTTCGGAATAAATCTTAACAGGTATAAAAGACCTATACATAGAAACTACAAGACAGTACAGCAAGAAACCAAGAGACCTACATAAGTGGAAAAACATACCCTGCTCATGGATAGGAAGACTTAACATTGTAAAAATGCCTACTCTACCAAAAGCGATCTATAGATGTAATGCAATTCCGATGCAAATTCCAATGACATTTTTTAATGGGATGGAGAAACAAATCAGGAAGGGAAAGAGGCCCCAGATGAGTAAAGCCTTACTGAAAAAGAAGAACAAAGTAGGAGGCCTCACTCTACCTGACTTTAGAACCTATTATACCACCACAGTAGTCAAAACAGCCTGGTACTGGTACAACAGATACATAGACCAATGGAACAGAATTGAGAATCCAAACATAAATCCATCCACATATGAGCAGTTGATATTTGACAAAGGCCCCAAAACAGTTACATGGGGAAAAGACAGCCTTTTTAATAAATGGTGCTGGCATAACTGGATATCCATCTGCAAAAAAATGAAACAGGACCCATACCTCACTCCATGCACAAAAACTAACTCAAAATGGATCAAAGACCTTAACATAAAATCTAAAATGATAAAGATCATGGAAAAAAAAAATAGAGACAACACTAGGAACCCTAATACGTGGCATAAACAGTACACAAAACATTACTAACAATGCAGAAGAGCAACCAGATAACTGGCAGCTCCAAAAAATCAAGCACCTATGCTCATTCAAAGACTTCACCAAAAGAGTACAAAGATTACCTCCAGACTGGGGAAAATTTTTAGCTATGACAGTTCCAATAAGCGCCTGATCTCTAAAATCTACATTACACTGCAAAAACTCAAGTATAAAAAGAAAATAGCCCAGTTAAAAAAGGGGCAAAGGATATGAACAGACACTAAAGGAGACATTCAGGTAGCTACCAGATACATGAGGAAATGCTTACGATCTTTAACCATTGGAGAAATGCAAATCAAAACTACAATGAGATTCCATCTCACTCCAACAAGGCTGGCATTAATCCAAAAAACACAAAATAATAAATGTTGGAGAGGTTGTGGACAGACTGGAACACTTATACACTGCTGGTGGGAATTTAAAATGGCACAACCACTTTGGAAATAGAACTACCATACGATCCAGCAATTCCACTCCTTGGAATATATCCTAGAGAAATAAGAGCCTTTACAGGAACAGATATATGCACACCCATGTTCATTGAAGCACTGTTTACAATAGCAAAAAGATGGAAGCAACCAAAGTGCCCATCAACAGATGAATGGATAAATAAATTATGGTATATTCACACAATGGGTTTTATGCAACAATAAAGAACTATGATGAATTCGTGAAACATTTTATAACATGGAGGAATCTGGAAGGCATTATGCTGAGTGAATTTAGTCAGTTGCAAAAGGACAAATATTGTATAAGACTCCTATTATAAGAACTCAGGAAATAGTTTAAACACAGAAGAAATATTCTTTGATGGTTATGAGAGACGGAGGAAGGGAAGAAGGGAGGAAAGGAGAGTGTTGTCACTAATTAGATAGTAGATAAGAACTACTTTAGGTGAAGGGAAGACAACACACAGTACAGGAGAGGTCAGCACAATTGGACTAAACCAAAAGGAAAGAAGTTTCCTGAATAAACTCAATGCCTCAAAGGCCAGTGTAGCAGGGGCAGGGGTTTGGGGACCATGGTTTCAGGAGACATCTAAGTCAATTGGCATAATAAAATCTGTTAGGAAATCACTCTTCATCCTACTTTAGAGAGTGGCATCTGGCATCTTAAATGCTAGCAAGCAGGCATCTAAGATGCATCAATTGGTCTCAACCTACCTGGAGCAAAGGAGAATGAAGAACGCCAAAGGCACAAGGTACTTATGAGCCCAAGAGGCAAAAAGGGCCACATAAAGCAGAGACCAGAAGAACTAGATGGTGCCCAGCTACAACGGATGATTGCACTGACAGGGAACAAAACAGAACCCCTGAGGGAGCAGGAAAGCAGTGGGATGCAGACCCCAAGTTCTTGTAAAAAGACCAGAATTAATGGCCTGACTGAGACTAGAAGGACCTGGGTGGTCATGGTCCCTACACTTTCTGTTAGCCCAAGACAGGAACCATTCCCAAAGCCAACTCTTCAGACAGAGATTGGACTGGACTATGGGATAGAAAATAATACTGGGGAAGAATGAGCTTCTCGGATCAAGAGACACATGAGACTATGTTGGCATCTTCTGTCTGAATGGAAGATGAGAGGGAGTCAGAAGCTGGCCAAATGGACACAAAAAGAGAGAGTAGAGGGAAGGCATGTGCTGTCTCATTAGGGGGAGACCAATTAGGAGTACATAGCAAGGTGTTTATAAATTTTTGTATGAGAGTACGACTCGATTTGTAAACTTTCATTTAAAAAAAAAAAGCACACAAAAAAATAAAAAAGACAATTCAGAAAACTGGAACCTCATAAAAATTAAACACTTGAGAGGCGGGGCCAAGATGGCGGACTAGGTGGACGCTACCGCGGATCCCTCTTGCAACAAAGACTCGGAAAAACAAGTGAGTCGATCACATACATAACAATCTACGAACTCTGAACAACAAGTACAGACTTAGAGACGGAAAACGAACAAATATGGGCAGACTGCAACCGTTTTCAGAACTAGGAGCCAGCGTACCAAGCAGGTGACCTTCGGAGCCTGGGCTGGGGTAGAGCGCAGGGGGGCAGACGGCACAGACAAGGGGCCCAGCCCTACCCCCCCGAACCCATCCCGGGAGAGAGTCTAGCTGGTTGGCACGGGCGGCGTAGCGGCGCAGCCGGAGGGAGAAGCACCCGGGGGGCAGTGACTGATCTTGGAGTGGGGAGAGCAGCGTCCCAGCTGGGGAGCAGTCCCGCTGGGATTTTGGCGAAAGCGGGCAGGGCGTGAGCGCGGGGTCCAATTATATTATCCTGAATAGACCCTGGGGGCGGGCCCACCCGTTCGTGCAAGAGGGGCCCACCCAGTTCGCGCGAGCGGTGCCGTGCACCGGAGGGAGAAGTCCCCAGGAAGAAGTGACGGGTCTCGGAGCGGGGAGAGTAGCGTCCCAACCGGGAAGCCGTCCCGCCCGGATTTTGGCGGACTGGGGCAGAGCGTGAACACGGTGATCAGCTCTATATTCTGTGGTGCTACACTCCTAGCTCTCTGATCCCTCCCCCACCCTCCCCAGGCGGCTCCATTAACATCCGAATACCCGGAGCCAGAGGGAGAATTCAGATAGGGATCTGACTGCATTTTTTTTAGCTGATTACCTGGAAAATCTAGTTTCCCAGTAATGGCTCGGAGACAGCAGTCCATATCAAACCACATAAAGAAACAGACCATGACAGCTTCTCCAACTCCCCAAGCAAAAGAATCAAAATCTTTCCCAAATGAAGATACAATCCTGGGATTATCAGATACAGAATATAAAAAACTAATTTACAGAATGCTTCAAGATATCACAAATGAAATTAGGATAAATGCAGAAAAAGCCAAGGAACACACTGATAAAACTGTTGAAGAACTCAAAAAGATTATTCAAGAAAATAGTGGAAAAATTAATAAGTTGCAAGAATCCAGAGAGACAGCATGTAGAAATCCAAAAGATTAACAATAAAATTACAGAATTTGACAACGCAATAGGAAGTCAGAGGAGCAGACTCGAGCAATTAGAATGTAGACTGGGACTTCTGGAGGACCAGGGAATCAACACCAACATAGCTGAAAAAAAATCAGATAAAAGAATTAAAAAAAATGAAGAAACCCTAAGAATCATGTGGGACTCTATCAAGAAGGATAACTTGCGAGTGATTGGAGTCCCAGAACAGGGAGGGGGGACAGAAAACACAGAGAAAATAGTTGAAGAACTCCTGACACAAAACTTCCCTGACATCATGAAAGACGAAAGGATATCTATCCAAGATGCTCATCGAACCCCATTTAAGATAGATCCAAAAAGAAAAACACCAAGACATATTATCATCAAACTTGCCAAAACCAAAGACAAACAGAAAATTTTAAAAGCAACCAGGGAGAAAAGAAAGGTTTCCTTCAAGGGAGAATCAATAAGAATAAGTTCAGACTACTCAGCAGAAACCATGCAGGCAAGAAGGGAATGGGACGACGTATACAGAGCACTGAAGGAGAAAAACTTCCAGCCAAGGATCATATATCCAGCAAAACTCTCTCTGAAATATGAAGGAGAAATTAAGATATTTACAGATAAACACAAGTTTAGAGAATTTGCAAAAACTAAACCAAGACTGCAAGAAATGCTAAAGGAGATTGTTTGGTCTGATGACCGATAATATCAGGTACCAGCACAATACAAGGTCACAAAACAGAACGTCCTGATATCAACGCAACTCAAATAGGGAAAGCACAAAAACAAACAAATTAAGATTAATTCTAAAAAATAAATAAATAAACAAAATAATACACACAACAGGGAATCATGGAAATCAATAGATAAACGATCACAATAATCAAAAAGAGGGACTAAATATAGGAGGCATTGAACTGCCAGATGGAGAGTGATACAAGGCGATATAGAAGGATACAAGTTAGGTTTTTACTTAGAAAAATAGGGGTAAATAATAAGGTAACCACAAAAAGGAATATCAATTCCATAACTCAAGAAAAAAGCCAAGAAAAACGTAACGACTCAACAAACACAAAGTTAAACATTATGAAAATGAGGATCTCACAAGCTACTAAGAAAAACGTCTCAGCACAAAAAAGCATGTGGAAAAATGAAATGGCCAACAACACACATGAAAAGGCATCAAAATGACAGCACTAAAAACTTATTTATAATTACGCTGAATGTATATGGACTAAATGCACCAATAAAGAGACAGAGAGTCACGGACTGGATAAAGAAACACGATCCATCTGTATGCTGCCTACAAGAGACACACCTTAGACTTAGAGATACAAACAAACTAAAACTCAAAGGATGGAAAAAAATATATCAAGCAAACAATAAGCAAAAAAGAAGAGGAGTAGCAATATTAATTTCTGACAAAATAGACTTTAGACTTAAATCAACCACAAAGGATAAAGAAGGACACTACATAATGATAAAAGGGACAATTGATCAGGAAGACATAACCATATTAAATATTTACGTACCCAATGACAGGGCTGCAAGATACATAAATCAAATTTTAACAGAATTGAAAAGTGAGATAGACACCTCCACATTTATAGTAGGAGACTTCAACACACCACTTTCGGAGAAGGACAGGACATTCAGTAAGAAGCTCAATAGGGACACGGAAGACCTACTTACAACAATCAATCCACTTGACCTCATTGACTTCTACAGAACTCTCCACCCAACTGCTGCAAGGTATACTTTTTTTTCTAGTGCACATGGAACATTCTCTAGAATAGACCACATATTAGGTCATAAAACAAATCTTTGCAGAGTCCAAAACATCCAAATATTACAAAGCATCTTCTCAGACCCCAAGGCAATGAAGCTAGAAATCAATAACAGAAAAACTAGGGAAAAGAAATCAAATACTTGGAAACTGAACAATACCCTCCTGAAAAAAGACTGAGTTGCAGAAGACATCAAGGAGGGAATAAGGAAATTCTTAGAAAGCAACGAGAATGAAAATACTTCCTATCAAAACCTCTGGGACACAGCAAAAGCAGTGCTCAGAGGCCAATTTATATCGATAAATGCACACATACAAAAAGAAGAAAGAGCCAAAATCAGAGAACTGTCCCTACAACTTGAACAAATAGAAAGTGAGCAACAAAAGAATCCATCAGGCACCAGAAGAAAACAAATAATAAAAATTAGAGCTGAACTAAATGAATTAGAGAACAGAAAAACAATTGAAAGAATTAACAAAGCCAAAAGCTGGTTCTTTGAAAAAATTAACAAAATTGATAAACCATTGGCTAGACTGACTAAAGAAATACAACAAAGGAAACAAATAACCCGAATAAGAAACGAGAAGGACCACATCACAACAGAGCCAAAGGAAATTAAAAGAATCATTTCAGATTACTACGAAAAATTGTACTCTAACAAATTTGAAAACCTAGAAGAAATGAATAAATTCTTCGAACAATACTACCTCCCTAAACTACCACATTCAGAAGTAGAACAACTAAATAGACCCATAACAAAAAAAGAGATTGAAACGGTAACCAAAAAACTTCCAACAAAAAAAAGTCCTAGCCCAGACGGCTTCACCGCAGAGTTCTACCAAACCTTCAGGGAAGGCTTAACACCATTACTAAAGGAATTTCAAAGCATAGAAAAAGACGGAATACTACCCAACTCATTCTATGAAGCTACCATCTCCCTGATACCAAAACCAGGTAAAGACATTACAAAAAAGGAAAATTTTAGACCTATATCCCTCATGAACATAGATGCAAAAATCCTCAACAAAATTCTAGCCAATAGAATCCAACAACACATCAAAAAAAAAAAAAAAATTCACCCTGATCAAGTGGGATGTATACCAGGTATGCAAGGCTGGTCTAATATCAGAAAAACCATTAATGTAATCCATCACATAAATAAAAGAAAAGATAAAAACCACATGATCTTATCAATTGATGCAGAAAAGGCATTTGACAAAGTTCAACACCCATTTATGATAAAAACTCTTACCAAAATAGGAATTGAAGGAAAATTCCTCAACATAATAAAGGGCATCTATGCAAAGCCAACAGCCAATATCACTCTAAATGGAGAGAGCCTGAAAGCATTTCCTTTGAGAACGGGAACCAGACAAGGATGTCCTTTATCACCACTCTTATTCAACATCGTACTTGAAGTCCTAGCCAGGGCAATTAGGCTAGACAAAGAAATAAAGGGTATCCAGATTGGTAAGGAGGAAGTAAAGCTATCACTATTTGCAGATGACATGATCGTATACATGGAAAACCCTAAAGGAATCCTCCAGAAAACTACTGAAACTAATAGAAGAGTTTGAAAGAGTCTCAGGTTATAAAATAAACATACAAAAATCACTTGGATTCCTCTACATCAACAAAAAGAACACCGAAGAGGAAATAACCAAATCAATACCATTCACAGTAGCCCCCAAGAAGATAAAATACCTAGGAATAAATCTTACCAAGAATGCAAAAGACCTATACAAAGAAAACTATAAAACTCTGCTACGGGAAATTCAAAAGGACATACTTAAGTGGAAAAACATACCCTGCTCATGGATAGGAAGACTTAATATAGTAAAAATGTCTATTCTACCAAAAGCCATCTATACATATAACACACTTCCAATCCAAATACCAATGTCATATTTTAAGGGGATAGAGAAACAAATCACTAATTTCATATGGAAGGGAAAGAACCCCCAGATAAGCAAAGCATTACTGAAAAAGAAGAAGAAAGTGGGAGGCCTCACTCTACCTGATTTCAGAACCTATTATACAGCTACAGTAGTCAAAACAGCCTGGTACTGGTACAACAACAGGCACATAGACCAATGGAACAGAATTGAGAACCCAGATATAAATCCATCCACATATGAGCAGCTGATATTTGACAAAGGCCCAGTGTCAGTCAATTGGAGAAATGATAGTCTTTTTAACAAATGGTGCTGGCATAACTGGATATCCATTTGCAAAAGAATGAAACAGGACCCATACCTCACACCATGCACAAAAACTAACTCCAAGTGGATCAAAGACCTAAACATAAAGACTAAAACGAGAAAGATCATGGAAGAAAAAATAGGGACAACCCTAGGAGCCCTAATACAGGGCATAAACAGAATACAAAACATTACCAAAAATGATGAAGAGAAACCAGATAACTGGGAGCTCCTGAAAATCAAACACCTATGCTCATCTAAAGACTTCACCAAAAGAGTTAAAAGACCACCTAGAGACTGGGAAAGAATATTCAGCTATGACATCTCCGACCAGCGCCTGATCTCTAAAATCTACATGATTCTGTCAAAACTCAACCACAAAAAGACAAACAACCCAATCAAGAAGTGGGCAAAGGATATGAACACACATTTCACTAAAGAAGATATTCAGGCAGCCAACAGATACATGAGAAAATGCTCCCGATCATTAGCCATTAGAGAAATGCAAATTAAAACTACGATGAGATTCCATCTCACACCAACTAGACTGGCATTAATCCAAAAAACACAGAATAATAAATCTTGGAGAGGCTGCGGAGAGATTGGAACTCTCATACACTGCTGGTGGGATTGTAAAATGGTACAACCACTTTGGAAATTAATCTGGCGTTATCTTAAACAGTTAGAAATAGAACTACCATACAACCCAGAAATCCCACTCCTGGGAATATACCCTAGAGATACAAGAGCCTTCACACAAACAGATATATGCACAACTATGTTTATTGCAGCTCTGTTTACAATAGCAAAAAGTTGGAAGCAACCAAGGTGTCCATCAACGGATGAATGGGTAAATAAATTGTGGTATATTCACACAATGGAACACTACGCATCGATAAAGAACAGTGACAAATCTCTGAAACATTTCATAACATAGAGGAATCTGGAAGGCATTATGCTGAACGAAATGAGTCAGTTGCAAAAGGACAAATATTGTATAAGACCACTATTATAAGATCTTGAGAAATAGTAAAAACTGAGAAGAACACATACTTTTGTGGTTACAAAGTGGGGAGGGAGGGAGGGAGGGAGAGGGCTTTTTATTGATCAATCTGTAGATAAGAACTGCTTTGGGTGAAGGGAAAGACAACACTCAATACAAGGAAGGTCAGCCTAATTGGACTGGACTGAAAGCAAAGAGGTTTCCTGGATAAAATGAAAGCTTCAAAGGTCAGTGGAGCAGGGGCTGGGGTCTGAGGAACTTGGTTTGAGGGGACTTCTAAGTCAATGGGCAAAATAATTCTATTATGAAAACATTCTGCATGCCACTTTGAATTGTGGCGCCTGGGGTCCTAAATGCCAACAAGCAGCCATCTAAGATACATCAATTGGTCTCAACCCACCTGGAGCAAAGGCAAAGGAAGAACACCAAGGTCACATGACAACTAAGAACCCAAGAGACAAAAAGGGCCACATGAACCAGAGACCTACATTATCCTGAGACCAAAAGAACTAGTTGGTGCCCGGCCACAATCGATGTCTGCCCTGTCAGGGAGCACAACAGACAACTCCTGAGGGAGCAGGAGACCAATGGGATACAGACCCCAAATTCTCATGAAAAGACCATACCTAATGGTATGACTGCGACTAGAGGAATCCCAGAGACAATGCTCCCCAGAACTTCTGATGGCACAGGACAGGAACCATCCCCGAAGACAACTCATCAGGCATGAAAAGGACTGGGCAGTGGCGGGGAGAGAGATGCTGATGAAGAGTGAGCTAATTCAATCAGGTGGACACTGGAGAGTGTGTTGGCAACTCTTGACTGGAGGGGGGATGGGAAGATAGAGAGAGAGAGAAGATGGCAAAATTGGCACGAAACGAGAGACTGAAAGGGCTGACTCAATAGGGGGAGAGCAAGTGAGAGAAGGGAGTAAGATGTATGTAAACCTACATGTGACAGACTGATTGGAATGGTAAATGTTCACTTGAAGCTTAATAAAAATTAATTTAAAAAATTAAACACTTATTCTCAACAAAAGACAGTTTTAAAAGAGTAAAAAGACAAACTACAGACTAGGAAAACATCCTCAGGAACAATACATCTGATAAGGTTCTAATATCCTATATACCAAAAATCAAACCTGTTGCCGTCAAGTCGATCCCGGCTCATAGCAACTCTATAGGACAGAGTAGAACTGCCCCATAGAGTTTCCAAAAAGTACCTGGTGGATCTGAACTGCCAACCAGTATCCCACCAGGGTTTCCATATATGTATATCTATACATTTATATAAAACTACAACTTTTTTAACAACAAAAAGACAAATAACTCAATCAAAGAATGGGCAAAAGACATGGACACTTAACCAAAAATGACATTCGAGCAGCCAACAAACACATGAAAAGAAAAAAAAAAAAACATTAGACAGATGCAAATCAAAATTACAATGAGAAACCACCACACACCTGCTAAAATGGCAGTGATTAAAACGAACAAACAAACAAAAAATGTTGGTGAGGCTATGGGGAAATTGGGGCCCTTATCCACTGCTGGTGGGAAAGTGGAATGGCACAACCACTGTGGAATGCAATATGGCTGTTCCTCAAAAAATGAAAAATAGACCTACTGTATGATCTGCAATTCCACTCCTATGTATAAAATCTAGAGATCTAATAGAACTGACAGGAACAGACATATCCAAGTCTATGTTCATTGCAGCACTATTCACAATAACAAAAGCATGGAAACCCCCTAAGTGCCTATAAATGGATGAATGGATAAACAAAACATGGCAGATACATACAATAGAATACTACTCAGCAATAAAGAAAAATGCGTTCTTGAATCATCTTGCAATGTGAATGAAACTGGAGGTCATTATGCTGAGTGAAATAAGTCAATCACAAAAGGACAAGTATTGTATGATTTCACTTTTATGAAATGACAAAATAGGTAAATATACAAAGACCAATGTTGATTGGTGGTTACCAGGGTTGGATGGGTGGGGGAAAAAGGGGAATCATTCTCTAGGTAGTAGTCATTTTCCGTTTATGGTGATGGGATGGTGGCACCAAAGGAAGTGAAGTTTGCACAGCTTAACTAACGTTATTGAAACCTACTAACTTGTACACAAGGAAAAGGATGAATTGGCAAATGGACGGCACTGGTTTCTGGGTATGTTACATATAATTTTGCAACAAAAATAATCAAAAAATATATATAATAAAACAAATAGGGACTCCAGATGCTGAAACTTCTTAGACATAACTAATCATCTCACAGGATTAGTTTTCTTGCTTTGAAGACTTAGAGTCAAGGCCTCACAGAACAATTCAGTCAATTGACGTAATATAGTTGTTAGAGTTTATAATACATTATGACCTTCTAGTCTGGCGAGTAGTGTCTGGAATCTTAAAAGTTTATTCCTTGCCATCTAAGATACAACTGTCAATCTGTATTCTTCTGAAGAAAAAGAGAAAGAATGAAACCCACGAACCAGAGAAGGAACTGGACTACAGGACTAGTTGTCTCCATGACCCACTGCCTCCCCTACCTTGAGACCAGTAGAACTAGATGGTGCCTGGCTACCAGTACTGAACATTCTGATCAGGGACACAATAGATGGATTTTGATAGAAAGGAAGGAAAATATGGAACAGAACTTCAAATTCTTAAAGAATCCAGTCTTAACAGGAATCCCCAAAGACAATTGTCTTGAAATATTCTTTAAGCCTTGAAGCCAAACTATCCTCTGAAGTCATCTTTTAACCAATTAGCAGGTTATCTCAAAAAGTAAAGAATATCACCATTGAGTAGAGTGCTTTTTTAAAAAAAAAAAATATGTATATGAGTTATATGTTCCTCCTTTCAAATTATTTGGTATTTTTTTCATGTATATGAGTCCAAATGGACAACAGTTACTCTAGAACAGAGATGAAAAGTTTGGGGTGTAGTGAGGCTAAGATAATAGGAGTGAAACAGTTAGAATGGAAGTAATGAGAGTACTGGCACAATGTGAAGAATGTAATCAATATCACTGAACATATTGTTGAATGAGAGAGTGTTTTGCTGTGTATATTTTCATCAAAAATCCACAAAACATTAAAAAGAAGATTGCATACAGAGTAATTCCATTTGTATAACATTCTTGAAATTAATGATATGGTGGAGTGGAGAAGATGATAATGTTAGAGATGATTGAGGTAATGTGTTTGCCAAGGATTGGGATTACAGGGTAGATACTGTGGGTGTATGTGCATTTATAAAGAGGCAGAACAAAGGATTTTCTTTGTGGTGGTTGTTCTGTTCTGTATTTTGATTGTGCTGGTGGTTACAAGAATCTACACATTTTGATAAAACTGCATAGAATTATATACAAGTGTGAAATAGCAGAATAAATATATCAGAAGATTAAATTGGTGATTTGGAAACTAATTTATACAATTCCTCTATATCACATCTCAGAAAGAAACATAATTTGGGAAAAACTAAAAGAAAATTAAGAGCCAAACATGCAATCCAGGAGATGTAACATCTCTCTAATGGATATTCCAGAAAGAATTGAAGAGGAGAATAGGGGAGAAGCAATAAAAAAGAAAAGAAACGAAAATGATAGAAGGAAACTTTCTTGACTGAAAACATGAATTTTAAATTGGAAGGGGCCATCAAGGGCACAGTGGTAATAATTCAACAAAAAGTGGCACACCTAGTTATGAATTCTTAGATAAAGAGGACATTTTGCAAGGCTCCAGAGAGAAATAGTATGCTGTCTACAAAGGAACTAGAATTAGATCAGCACCAAAAATCTTATAGCGGCACCATGACTCATCAGTCAGTGTGGCAAAGGCTACAGGGGTCAGAATAAAACATGGCCTAAGTCCAAGATTTCACATTCAGCCCAACTATTATTTAAGTATGAATGCAAAATCAAAGTATTTACATGCTTGAAAGGACACAAATACGTAGTCCTTTTAAAGGGGTTACTAAAGGGTGCAAGAAAATAATTCAGAAAAAAAAAAAGATATGATGTAGAAGCTTTTAGGTACAAGAAAAGTACTGATTAAAAACAACAAAAAGTCAATTTGTAATCCACATTCTATAAATGTAACTCACTAAAGAGTTAAATTAGTTAAAAGTATATCAAAACCTTCTAAGAATTTTTCAGATTAAGAGGAAAACAAAATAAAGTTTAAAAAGATTGAGAAATGAATGATAAACTATGTTTAAAATTAAAATCTATGTAAGAAGCCATAGCCTTAAAAATTTTTACTACACTATGCAAAGATTTTTTTATGCAAAGATTAAGGTGACCTTTGGTACAGTGGTTAAAGCGCTGGGCTGCCAACCAAAAGGTCGGCAGTTCAAACCCACCAGGTGTTCCTCGGGAGAAAGATGTGGCAATCTGTTTTTGTAAAGATTATGGCCTTGGAAACCCTGTGAGGCAGTTCTATTCCATCTCATGGGATCACTATGATTTGGAACCAACTCAATGGCAATGGGTTTTGTTTGGTTTTGATTTATGCACAGACTGAATAAAAATTAAGCATTTAACTTCAGAAGGGGGAAAATGAATAGGATAAAACAAAACAAAACAAAAAAGATAACTAAATAAAGACCAGGAACTAATCAATTAGAAATTAAATTCTCAACAGAATCCAGACTTCTGGTGCTACTGAGCCTGGACGAACCCTGGAAACTATTGCCCTGAGATGATCTTTTAACGTTAAACCTCAAATCAAAGCTTTTCTCTGAAGTAGTCTTCAAATCAAACAAACCCTGTAGGACAGAATAGAACTGCCACATAGAGTTTCCAAGGAGCTCCTGGTGGATTTGAACTGCCGACCTTTTGGTTAGTAGCCATATCACTTAACCACTACGCCACCTTAGTTTCCAAACAATAATGTAGCTTAATTAGTAAAGTATTTCTGCCTTGAGAATTGTGGTGTCCAAAGAACTATCTACCTGGGATCAAACTGACAACAGTATCTTGAAATTTTAAGATGAGAAGTTTAGGGGCAATTTATGTTAACGGTGTTAGAATTATTTGGAAAAGGTTAGCAAAAACAGTTATACAACTTGAAGATTGTAAACAATGTCACTGAATTGCACATGTAAAATTTGTTGAAATGATGTGTCCATTGCTGTGTATATTTTCACCATAAATAAATAAATAAAATTTAAAAAATAGACTTGATAAAGGAAATAGTCTGTTCTTTTAAAAATTAATAATACACTTGGGCTGGGCAAAAATTACCAAGGAAAATGCAAGTAAATACTTTTAGGCATCAGAAAGGCAATATAATAACAAATCCATTAAATAATATAAAATATATGAAGAAATAGTATGTGTATAAATAAATTTGAATGTATAATTTTAAATACAAAAGGACAGAAATGAGGAATATCAGAAATAATGAGTAGATGTTAAAGTCATAAGAACTCTAATAAGAATTACATCTCCAGAAATGGAAGATTTGGATATTTTATGAAAGATTTCTAGTAAATCTTCAGGGAACAGATGATTCTTTCATTATTTACATTCTTCCCAATCAAGGAAAAAATACAGAAAATCCTACAGTCAACAATTTGATGGTATCATAACTCTGGAATTAAAACTGGACAAAGAATCAGAGGTGGGGCAAGATGTTGGAGTAAACAGTCATTTCTGTTTATGCCCCTGTAACAAGCCCACTGAACAATGAATAGAAACAAGCACAGATTGAGATCTCAGAGCTCCAGATGGCAGCTGAATTGTTGGAGAGCTGATGTGTGTCAAGAAACTGGGGAGAGGAAGCATGGGATTGGCAGAGAAGGTGTGAGTTTCTGGCCATTGGCATACGGAAGACTCGGCTCACTGTAGCCATTTTGAGACTGCGACGGCAACACCCTGAATGCGGAACTAGAGATAAACTGAGGAAAGTGTAGTTCGATTAAGTAGGCACAGGTTGGCTAGGTGTCTTAGTTATCTAGTGCTGCTATAACAGAAATACCATAGGTGAATGCCTTTAACAAACAGAAGTTTATTCTCTCATAGTCTAGTAGGTTAGAAGTCTGAGTTCAGGGAGCAAGCTCCAGGGGAAGACTTTCTCTCTGTCAGCTGTGGAGGAAGTTCCTTGTCGTCAATCTTCCCCTGGTCTAGGAGCTTCTCAGTACAGGAAGCCTTGGTCTAATGGATGTGCTCTGCTCCTGTCGCTACTCTCTTGGTGGTATGAAGTCCCCAGTCTCGATTTCCTTTTTTATATCTCAAAAGATATTGGTTCAAGACACAATCTCCTTTTGTAGATTGAGTCATGTTGTATTAACATAATTGCCTCTAATCCTGCCTCCTTAAGTGGATTTTTAACATACAGGAGAAAATGATGGACGATCATACAATACAGGAATCATGACCTAGCCAAGGTGACACATATTTTGGGGGGTCACAATTCAATCCGTGACACTAGGGGAATTCACAAGCCACACACTTTGGAAGGGAAACAGGGTAACTGAGATGCTGCAAATACTATTTGAATCTTGCCAAACCCAAGGCCAGCAGTCTCCAGGACCCAGGGCAGCAGAGATGCTGCAGGATCCATCTGTCACTCAGGTTGAAAAAAATACATCAAACAGGCAACACAGTGGAAAACAACTGGCCCTCTATCTTCAACTAGGCACCACAGGAGAGGCTGCTCAGAGTCATATGTGAGGGAAAGATCTAAAGCACTTCACTGCTTCACCTTAGGAAAGGTTATTGCTACCACTTCTACCTGAGGCCTGTGGAAAAGTCTTCTGCATGCATAATTAGTCATAGGAGGAAAGCTGTGACCCAATCCTACAAAGGGAAGTGAAGGAATCCAGGCCCCGTAATGCAACCAAATGGGGAAGTCTCCAGCCAAATCTACAGAAGACAGAGGGACCCTCACACCAGCAAAGTGAGTCACCTTAGGGGAAAAAAGCCAGAGTTAGGACCCAGAGACTTAAAACTTTTCAAAACACCAAAAATCTGTGGAGACAAACTAGAACCCAATAGTGATGAAATACTCCTCAGAGAGAACTTCTGACTCAGTGCTGAAAGAATCAAAGGAACAGAGTGCCCTCTAGTGAAACTTAGCAGAAGATAGTACCATTAAGTCAATTCTGACTCATAGTGACACTATAGGACAGAATGTTTGCAAGGAACTGCTGGTGGATTCAAACAGCTGATCTTCTGGTTAACAACTGTAGCTTTAATCATTGTGGCATCAGGGCTCCAAGAAAAATAATTCTTGAACATAGAAAATGTTGAAATTCCACAAAACTTACAAACAATTTGCCAAATTGACAAAAAAAAAGGGGAGAGGATGCAAATAACCCAAATAAGAAATGAAATGGGGGACATTACAACAGGCCCAACTGAAATAAAAAGAATCATAACAGAGTGTTATGAAAAACTGTACTCCAACAAATTTGAAAAGCTAGAAGAAATGGACACATTTCTAGAAGCACACTACTTACCCAAATTAACACAAACTGAAGTTGAAAACCTGAACAGACCCATAACAAGAGAAGAGATTGAAAAGGTGGGGAAAAAAAAAAAAAAAACTCCCAACAAAAAGACCTGGCCCAGATGGCGTCTCTGGAGGATTCTACAAACATTCAGAGAAGAGCTCACACCAGTACTACTCAAACTATTTCAAACATAGAAAAGGAAGAGATACTTCCAAATTCATTTTATGAAGCCGGCATCACCCTGATACCAAAACCAGACAAAGACACACACAAAAAAGAAAATTACAGACCAACATCCTTCACATACATAGATTTAAAAGTTTTTAATAAAATTCTAGTCAACAGAATTCAATAACACATCAAAAAATATATATCATGATCAAGTGGGATTCATAGTTCAATATAATAAAATCAATCAGTGTAATTCACCATATAAATAAATTTTCATAACAAAACAAAGGAAAAGAAGCACATGATCATATAAAATGATGCAGAAAAGACATTTGACAAAATTCAACACCCTTTCCTGATAAAAATTCTCAGCAAAATAGGAATAGAAGGGAAACTTCTCATCATAATTAAGGGCACATATGCAAAACAAATAGCCCACATTATTTTCAGTGGAGAAAGACTGAAAGCCTTCCCCTTGAGATTAGGAATGAGAAAAGGATGCCAATTATCATCATTCCTATTAAATATTGTATTGGAAATCCTAGCCAGATCAATAAGGCAATAAAAATAGATAAAAGGTATCCAAATCAGAAAGGAAAAGTAACACTATAGTTATTCTTAGATGGCATGACCTCATGTATAAAAAACAAACAAACCTGTTGCCATCAAGTCAATTCCAACTCATACCGACCCTATAGGACAGAGTAGAACTGCCCCATAGGGTTTCCAAGGAGTGGCTGGTGGATTTGAACTGCTGACCTTTTGGTTAACAGCCATAGCACATTACCACTAGGACACCAGGTTTTCCCTTTATTCACAATAAAAAAAAAGGAAACATGATAAATTCTCTTCCTCAGATTAAGAGATAAGCAAAATGTGGTATATACATACAATGGGATACTACGAAACCATAAAGAACAATGACGAGTCCACAAAACATATAATGTGGATGGATCTGGAGAATATAATGCTAAGTGAAATAAATATTGTATGATTCCTCTTTTATAAGAAGACAAGAATATATATATACACACACACACACACACACACACACACAGAGATACTAGTGTTCATTGGTGGTTACCAGGGATGGGCCAGGGAGAGGGGGATTCACTTTCTAGATTGTAGATACTTGTTATTTACGGTGAAGGGTAAAGTAGCACAGAAAGTGGGTGTACCAGCTTGACCAAAGTAAACAATACCCCTAGGAAGTGCAGAAGAGAAAAGGATGTTTGTGCTAAGAATTATGACATGTAACTTGACAATAAAACCAACAGCAATCAAAAAATGAGTGTGTGGTCACATATGAAGGCATATGTGTATGGGTAGGTACAGGCAAGTACATACGTATGCACAGATAGAAGTATATATATGTATGCATATGTACAGATAGAAGTGTGCATGCATATATATTCAAAGAGTCACAGTTACCGATATTTCTCAGACATAACCTAGTAAGTAGCATCTGGGGTCTTAAAATCTTATGAGTGACCATAGAAGATAAAACTCTTGGTTCCTACTTACAGAAGCAAAAGAGAAAAAAAGAAACAAAAGTCTTAGATAAGAAACTAGCCTACAGGGCTACCAGCCTACACAAACCACAGCCTTATCTACCCTTAGACCAGAAGAATTAGATAGTGCCCAGCTACCACTACCAACCTTTCAAATCGGGGCCATGATATATGGCCATGGATAGAACAGGAGAAAAATGCAGAACACTAATTCTTAAAAAAGTCCAGACTTAACAGACCATTTGAGACTAGAGGACTCACTGAGACTATTGCTCTGAGATACTCTTTAAACCTTGAATCAAAACTATCCCCTGACGTAACCTTTTAGCAAAATAACAGATTAGTGGGTGGGGCCAAAACGGCACACTAGACAGATATACCATGACATCCCTCTGCAGCAAAGGCCAGAAAAACAAAGTAAAACAGATACAAATGTCAATACTGGAACATCAAATGAAAGGATAAATAACTAACTCAAACATCAAATGGAAGAAGAATCTGAGGGAAAGCAGAGAACTAGGAAAGATGCGGAGTGGGGGTCCCCTGCCAACTAACATGGCACAGTGTGGCTATCTTGAAACATAGCCAGCAACAACCTTAAACAGGGAGTGCGGGAAGGCAACTTCTCGGAGCTCCCTACAGGAGACAGAGCAGTTGGTAACAAGAGAAACATGCTTTCCCACCCCTCACCCTTCTGGTGAGTAGAAAAAAGAAACCCCTCATCCAGGCAGCCCCCATCACTGGAGTCCACAATAGGAGACCCCTCCTGCCCACCCCACCCCGTGTAGTCATGCTGCTCCTTTCCTAGCTATGCCACATCTTTCTGTTAGCCCCCACTGTGCAGCTGCAGCTAGAGAGCCACCAGCCCCCCAGTCCTGGGTTTACCCCACCCACACTCATCTGCTCCCACTGTGCTATTTTTTTTCTTTTTTTTTCTCCCTCTCACCTAGGCCTGTACGTCGCCTCCTCCCTTCTTTGTTTTTGTTTTTATTTTTTGATTGTGATTTAGATGAAGGTTTATAGAGCAAATTAGTTTCTCACTAAACAATTAATACACATATTGTTTTGTGACCTTGGTTGCCATCCCCATGATATATCAACCCTCTCCCCTTCTCTAACTTGAGTTCTCCATTACCATCTTTTCCGTCCGCTCCTTCCTTCTCATCCTTGCCCCTGGGCTAGTGCTCCAATTTAGTCTCATTTATGGGTCTGTCTAATCTTTGTCTGAAGGGTGAACCTCAGGAATGGCTTCACTGCTGAGTTAAAAGGTTGTCTGGGGGTCATATTCTCAGGGTTTCTCTAGTCTCTGTCAGGCCAGTAAGACCAGTCTTCTTCTGTGAGTTAGAATTTTCTTCTACATTTTTCTCCAGCTCTGTCCAGGATCCTCTATTTGACCCTTGTCAGAGAAGTCAGTGGTGGTAGCCAGGCACCATCTAGTTGTGCTGGTCTCAGTCTGGTGGAGGCTGTGGTAGTTGTGGTCTGTTAGTCATTTGAATTAATCTTTCCTTTGCATCTTTGGTTTTCTTTATTCTCCCTTGTTCTGGGTGGGGTGGGACCTGTGAAGTGTATTAAATGGCCACACACAAGCTTTTAAGATCCCAGACACTACTCGCCAAAATAGGATGCAGAACATTTTCTTTATAAACTGTTAGGCCAATTGAGCTAGATGTCCCCTGAGACCATAGTCCCCACCCCTCAGAGCAGTAATTCAGTCCCTTAGGGAGTTTCGATGTATGTATGAAGCCTCCATGACCTTGCCTTGGTCAAGCTGTGCTGACTTCCCCAGTATTGTGTACTATCTTACCCTTCACCAAAGTTACCACTTTATTGTCTAGTTGGTATTTTTCCCTCTGCACTGCTCCCCTCCCTCATAACCGTCAAAGATTATTTCTGTGTGTAAACCTTTTCATGAGTTTTTATAATATTGGTCTCATACAGTGTTTGTTGTTTTGTGGTTTACTTATTTCACTCAACATAATGCCCTCCAGATTCATCCACGTTGTGAGATGTTTTGAGGATTAACCATTGTTCTTTACTGTTGTGTAGTACTCCATTGTGTGTATGTGACCAAAGTTTGTTTATCCATTCATCTGTTAAAAGACATCTAGGTTGTTTCCATCATTTTGCTGCTGTGAAACAAAGCTGCAATTAACATGGTTGTGCATGTCTATTTGTGGGATGGTGCTTATTTCTCTAGAATATAGTGCTAGGAGTGGGATTGCTGGATCACATGATATTTCTATTTTTAGCTTTCTAAGGAAGTGCCATATCATTTTCCAAAATAGTTGTACCACTTTACATTCCCACTAATAGTTCATAAGAGTTCCAGTCTTCCTGCAGGTTCTCCAACATTTATTATTTTCTGGTTTTGTTTTGTTTGTTTGTTTTTTTACATTCCTGCCAGTAATGTCTGGGTGAAGTGGTATCTCATTGTAGCTTTGGTATGCATTTTCCTAATGGCTAGTGGTAGCAAATGTTTCTTCATGTGTCCTTTAGCTGCCTGAATGGCTTCTATTCATATTCTTTTGCCATCTTTTTGTTGTAGAGGTGTTGGATTTTCCTATAGATTTTAGAGATTAGAACTTTGTTGGCTTTGTCATAGACAATTTTTTTTTCCCTGCCCATACATAGGTTCTTTTTTTACTCTTTTTGTGGAGGCTTTTGAAGAGCCTAAGTGTTTAATTTTTAGAAGATCCCAGTTATTAGCTTATCTTCTGGTGTTTGTGCATTATTAGTTATGGTTTATATTCTATGTATGCCATGGTTTTTTTTGTTAGGGCCACTAGTGTTGGCCCTATTTTTTCTGCTATAATCTTTATAGTTTTTGGTATTATATTTAAGTCTTTGATCCATTTTGAATTAGTTTTTGTGTATGGTGTGAGGTAATGGTCCTGTTTCTTTTTTTTGCCGATGGACTTTCAGTTTTGCCAGCACCATTTGTTAAAAAGACTGTCTTATCCCCACGTGATGGATTTTGGGCCTTTATCAAAGATCAGGTGACCGTAGGTGCACGGGTTTACATCTGGGTTCTCAATTTTGTTCCATTGATCAACATGTCTGTCATTGTGCAAGTACCAGGCTATTTTGACTACCATAGGTTCTGAGGTCAGCTTGTGTATGTTCTCCTATTTTATTCTTCTTCTTCAATAGTGTTTTACTTATCCTCAGTTGCTTTCCTTTCCATATAGAGTTAATGATTAGCTTCTTCATCTTGTTAAAGAATGCTGTTGTTGTTTGGATTGGGATTGTATTGTATTTGTGGATTGCTTTGAGTAGGACTGACATTTTTACAATGCTAAGTTTACTGTGCATGAGCATGGTGCGTTTTTCCATTTATGTGGGTCTCTTCTGGTTTCTTGCAGTAGTGTTTTATAGTTTTCTTTGTATAGGTTTTTACATCCCAGGTTCGATTTTTTCCTAAGTATTTTATTTATTTATTTTGTGAGGAGTTATTATAAATGGTATTGCTTTCTTGATTTCCTTTTCGTGTTTCTAATTATTGGTTCCCTCTCCCTTTCTTGCTGACTCCCACCATACTTCTGTAGATAAAGTGCCTACTGGTGCCCCAGTCCACAGATCCCCACTGTGCTGCCATTTTTTCCTTTTATTTCTTCCTCCCTACCACCTAGCACTGTACACCACCTACTCTACCTTATATATGTACTGTACTTTCTATCATTATTTTATGTGAACTTCCCCTACTTACAAATAAAAAGTTTACTGTGTAACAGTGTATGCTTCCATTCACAGGCAGCAGTATCCAATCTCGTGTATTGCATATCTTTTGAGTGTTCCGCCTTTACCTCTTTTTTTTTTTCTTTTGCAAATATTACTGTGAAATGCATCATGGCTCCCAAACACAGAAAAACCAGTGCTGGTGATAGCAGCAGCAAGAGACAAAGAGAAATATCAATTTGAAAGTGAAAGGTTATTAAACAACACGAATGTGGAAAATCAGTGAATGCTATTGCTCTTGATTTAGTAGGCATGTTCTCTCAATTTCCAAATCACCTAATATCCTATTTCACAGAATGTATCATGAACATTAAGTGTTGCATGACTATACTTTGGAAATCAAGGGCAACAAAACCCCTTTACATGCAGGAAAACATGGCAAGGTGTGTGCTAGGTTATATACATAAGTAATTGGTGGTGATGAGATGGAGAGGGGCTGAGAAGGAAATGGAAGGGCTAAGAAAAAAAGCAAAAAAAACGTTCTAAAAGATTATAAAGTATTATGCCTGATATGATCATGCATGTCAAAATGTTAAAATTAAATTTATTATGTAGATAAGCATTTAGGATTTTTCCATCTTTTGCCTATTGTGAATAGTGCTGCAATGGACATTGGTTTGGTGTACACGTCTGTTCATGTCCCTGCCCTCAGCGCTCTTGGGTATATGCCTAGGAGTGGGAGTGCTGGGTCATGTAGTGCTTTAATTCCCTTACATCCGTGTTAACATTTTTTATTTTCTGTTTTTTTTTTTTTTAATATATATGTTTTTCATTTTAGCCATCTTGCTGGGAGTGAAGTGGTATCTTGTGGTTTTGATTTCCATTACTGTCATGGCTAAAGATGTTGAACATTTTTTCATGTGTTTTTTGGCCATTTGAATATCCTTTTTGGTGAAATGT
Organism: Elephas maximus indicus; assembly: GCF_024166365.1. NCBI lineage: Eukaryota > Metazoa > Chordata > Mammalia > Proboscidea > Elephantidae > Elephas > Elephas maximus. Next base: position 24,528,266 of record NC_064835.1, on the reverse strand, counting down.
CTGTAGGAGGATGTGTGTGTACATGTAATATATTTTTGAAACACATTTCAAATAAGTCAATACCTGTGTGTTGAGGACTGTACTTAAAAGTTAAGCAATCACTAAAAGAAAGAGGAGAGTAGAGGAAAGGTTTCTACCTTTTTGTTCTGGGGGAAATTGCAGTCCCTGAGGTGAAATTTTGAGTAGAATATTGAGCCTCTGAAGGTACCAGGGTAAAACCATCTCCATTTGTATATAAACAATTTCATAATTTTCTTTCCTAAAGGATTTGAATTATGGGAGGTCTCTTAGGGGATCCTCTACATCAAGCCCCTGAGACCTTGAAGGTCTGAATAAAATAATTTACATGATGCTACCTGTAATTACGTTGAAAACCAAGAGTGCTGTTCTGTTTCTTTCTTTTTTTTTTGTAATTTAATGATTACCTCTGGGCAAAATCATAATTAAAAATCATGGTGTTTATCTGACTGGCTCTCAGAGCAAGAAAGGACTGAGATTTGTAAATGCACTGAGCTTCTTCAAACAAAAGGTGGGGTTTTAGTTCAGAAGTTTTCTCTTCTCTATCAGCAGAGCTATTTCTCTTCAGAGAACAACAGCAGAAAAGAAACCACAAGTACAGTTTTGATGCCTTTAGGTAGAAGGAGGGTAAGCACTGAATCTCTTTTTGTTATACCCCTTTTCAAAACCAACCCAAACCAAACCACTACCGTCGAGTCGATTCCAACTCATACCCAAGACAATGGAAAATAATGGACCTCTCTGCTTTGCCCTGCTCTGATCCTGAGGTGCAGAAAATTTCAGTGGGGTATATTAAGGGTTAGTGTGGGAAGAAAGTAGAAGTAAGAAGTAGTGCTGAGAGTATAGGGTTCACAATGCCTCCAATCCCACTTCCCCTTACAGCATTTCCTATGAAAGACATCCAGGATCCACTCCTGGCTTAATGACTCTCTTGCTGTGTACTTTTGGTAAGTCAAAGGGCCTCTTTGAGTCTCCTAACTCTACCACCACCAACACCAGTTGTCATCCAGTCGATTATGACTCATGGTGACCCTATGTGTGCAGAGTAGAACAGTACTCCATAAGGTTTTCAAGACTGTGAACTTTTAGAAGTGAATCACCAGGCCTTTCTTCAGAGGCACCTCAGAGCTCATTCAAACCACCAAACTTTCAGTTCGTAGTGTTTGTGCTATGGTGGGACTTCTAACTCTAACTTTCCCTAAATCTATGATGGCTGTAGAGTGCTTGTGGTCAAACTTCTGCAGTGTCTAGTGTGGACTGGTTGTCAGGACAGGGTAGCTGAAGTTTGGTGAGTAAGAGTGTTGTTGTGTGCTATTGAGTCTATTCCAATTCATGGTGACTTCTATAAAACAGAGTAGAACTTCCCCATAAGTGTTCCTAGGGTGTAATCTTTACGGTCTTTTCTCCTAGAGAGTGGCTGGTGGGTTCAAACCTCTGATCTTTTAGTTAGCAGACAAACACTTCTACACTGTGCACCAGGGGTCCTGAGTAAAGAGTGACAAATATAAATTGGGGCTAGGGAGAGAATAGAAGCATTAGTGACAAACTGAGGCAGAGAAAAGATGAGACCTCACTGAACTTCTTCATCCCTTGACTCACTTCTCCCAGTATTACCTATCACTGTGCTTAAGCAGCCATGTGCTTGTCCTTCTTGTCTTTGGAAGGCTGGGCCAGCTCTTTGTAATGGTTAAACCACAGAAGAGCCTGGGTTTCTCAGCTCCAGGAAGGGGCTGGATTTGGGATTGCATGAGAAATCTGGGTTCCACCTCAAATATGACTCTACTCTCCTGTTTTCACAGATCCCACTGGAAGAGAATGGATATTGGAAACAGTTCTTTAGTGACTGAGTTTATACTTGTAGGTTTAACAGAATATCCAAAGATCCAATTCCCTCTCTTCTGCCTCTTCCTAGGAATCTACATTGTCACTGTGGCAGGTAACCTGGGATTTATCACTCTAATTGGCCTGAATGCTCACTTTCATACCCCTATGTACTATTTCCTCTTTAATTTATCCTTTACTGATCTCTGTTACTCTTCTGTCATCACCCCAAAACTGCTGGTAAACTTTGTGTCGAAGATGAACATCATCTCCTATGCAGGGTGCATGACTCAGCTCTTTTTCTACTGCTTCTTTGTGAGTGCAGAGTGCTATGTGTTGACAGTGATGGCCTATGATCGCTATGTGGCCATCTGTAAACCTCTGCTGTATACGGTCACCATGTCCCCTCAAATCTCTTCTCTACTGGCTGTGATTGTGTATGTGGGGGCATTTGTTGTTTCCTGGGCTCACACGGGATGCATGCTGAGGCTGACCTTCTGTGATGCCAACACAATCAACCACTACATGTGTGACATCTTCCCTCTCCTGGAGCTGTCTTGCACCAGCACTCATAGCAATGAACTGGTGGTTTTCGCCCTTGTGGGTTTTAATATTTGTGTGCCCAGCCTCACCATCATTGTCTCTTATGCTTACATTCTCTCCAGCATTCTCCACATTCACTCCAGGGAAGGAAGGGCCAAGGCTTTCAGCACTTGTAGCTCACATATAATTGTTGTTTGTGTTTTCTTTGGATCAGGGGCATTCACGTACCTCCATCCTTCTTCTGTTTTGTCCATGGACCAGGGGAAAGTGTCCACCGTGTTCTATACCATTGTGGTGCCCATGCTCAATCCTCTGATATACAGCTTCAGGAACAAGGAGATTAAAATTGCCCTGAAGAAAACTTTCAGTAGAAAAACACTTTCCTGAGCTGGAGCAGTATTAAATAGTGTAAGAGAATACAGGGTTTTCTTTAGGTTGTTTCCCCTTGCTGAGGAGTTCTTCATACAGAAAGAATTGAGCTATAATAGAACATTGGATTTGGAATCAGGCTATCTGGGTTGAAAGCTCTGCAAAATAGGGGCATAATATTACTTCATGGAGTTACTGGGAAGAATAAACTAGTGCAAATATAAGTGTATAGCACAGTACTGAGGTCTAATAGTTATGAAATTGATTCCTTCATTCTCTTTTTCTCTTCTGTCCTCTCCTCCCTCTTCCTTCCCAGTAATTCCCCCTTAAGTTTGAGAGGTATTTTTCATACTATTTTTTTTTCAATTAGATTTACTAGTTTATTAAATATTCTGGTTACAGAAATGATTCCTTCATAGATAATTTTAGATAGTGTTCACATCTGAACTCCAGTCCCATAGGTTTTGATAGTATAATTTTAATTTGAAGTCTCCAGAGGCATCTGAATTTCACAGGTGAAAATTAAACTTATCATAGCACCACCGACCCCACAAAGCTCACTTCTCTTGCTGTGAACTCTATCACACTAATGGCATCATCATCTATGTAACTGCTCAAACTCCAAACCAGTGTCTTCCTTGACTCTTCTCTCTTTAATTTTCCTCCACAGTCAATTAATCAAGTACTAACAATTTTTGCTCTCCTTATTGCCACTGCATTGACCCAGGGCACCATCACTTCTCATCTGCCTGTCTTTACACTTTATAATCTAGTTATCTAGTTTCCACACTGCAACCAGAGTTCTTTTTCCATGCTTCCAATAAGATCTAGCTTGACTCTTTTTATTCTAATTGCCTCTAAAGTAAAATCAAAATTCCATAATATGCAAAGTCAAGGATTTTGATATTTTGACCTTATTCATCTCTCCAGCCTAATTTTTCTGTCACTACCTCCTTTTTCTTCCCAGCACTCACTGCCATAGTTATACTGATCCCCACCCCCCACAATTTTCCAAAAGTAATACGTTCTTGTTCCCTTGCACAATTTTCCATAAGCTCTTCCCTCAGCCTGGAATACCTTTCCTACTCTCTTTATTTGCCTAGCTCAATCTATCTATCTTGTGGGTATTAGGTTTGCCAGAACCTCTGGGAAGTCTTTCCTGGACAGAAAGACAAGACTTAATGACCTGTGGTTATATTCTCACAGCATTCTATGCCTACCTTATTGTGGTACAGGCTCTACTCTTTGGAAATTCTTTTTTCCCTTAAATAACTTCCCCAGTAGATTATGGGCAAAAACTGTATCTTGTTCACCATTGCATCTCTTGAATCTAGTATGTAGTGCCTGACTTAGGGCAAGTGATTAATAGATACTACATTTACTTAATTATAAGGAAATTAAAAAATTATAAACAGGAAAATATCAGTTTAATACAGGGAAATATGTTGTATAAGAAAGACTTATAGATGTTTTTCCAACTTGGCTTTTGAAAAATGGTCAGGGAATCACCTGATAATAATCTAGAGTACATAGGGGGTTGCCTCTGTTTTCTTTTACTTATTTTTCTTTGAAGATGCTTTTTGTTCATTGAACAATGCTACTTCCACCATGGTTATATTTGTTGTCCTTTTCTTAGAACCTTCTTATCACTGCTTCTATCACTCTTTGTTTTCTGTTAATATTTTAGATATCAACTGAAGGGGAAGCCCTGCCCAATCCATCTTGCAAAGTTTAGATGCTGCTTTTTTTGTGTGTGTTTCCAAAAGTGTAGTAATAGGACCTGCCATAAAATAAGGGCCTCAATGATGGTAATTTTCACACTCTTTTTAATTGTTTGATTGTCTTCCTCTCTGTTAGACACTAACTGCTGTGAGGGTAGGCACCAGTGTATCTTATTCACTGTTACACCTCCAGGGCTTTGCACAATATCTGTTATTGTGTGTGTATAGGAGTCAGGGGGAGGAAGATTGGAGTGGGATAGACTTCTAGAAGCAGAGTAAAGTAATGAGTGAGTTCAAAGTCTCTGTTGTTGAACTACCTGGTTTTGAATTTTGGCTCTGCCTTTTGCTAATTGTTTGACTTCAAAAGTTACTTATCTTTTCCAAATCTCAATGTCCTCATCTCTAAGTTGAGAATAATAATAGTATCTACTTCAAAGGGTTTTTGTGAAGATTGTAGTTCACTTGGGTGGGATTCAAACTACAGTAAATGAGGTTTAGTTCTACATTTTCCACTACATAGCAGTGTCAGAACAGAGGGGTCAGAAATGTTAAATATTGTAGAAAAGTTCAGTTAGTTTGGGATCAGATCATGCACTTTGCATTACAAATCCACAGGCTTGACAAGAGAAGTTCTTGGAAGTCATAGGAAGCAGAAACCTGATTGGAACTGAATAAGGAGTGGTGGAGAAGGGATGAAGTAAAAAAATATGCACAGCTCACTCTTTCAAAATATATTAGAATAATAGGCCAGTGGAAAAACATAGAAATCCTGCAAATAATTCTAAGTATCACTATCTAAACAAAGTAAAGGTGGTATTTCAAATCAGTAAGGAGATAATAAATAATGCCAGAGCAATGTATATGCTATTTTGCAATCAAATACAGCTAGATGATTTCATTATCAAACGTATCGAAGTAAATACCACATGGATCAAAGAGTAAAATTAAAACAAACAAAAAAAAAAACTTTAACCATTAAAAAGTTAAATAAAATATATGAATGTTTATCTAATCTTGGGGTGAAGTCAGAAGGAGAAGCCACAAGAAAAATTATTTTTTAACACAAAGTTAAAGACTTCTGTGAATACAATAACCAATAAAAGGCATTAACTTTCTTTTTCTGTAGTATGGTGAACTAGATAGTCTGGTGGACCCTCTTGTTAGACAATAACAAGATTCTGCACAAGATATGTGTTCATTGAATTATTGTGTACATGGGATATATGAGAAATAGTCAAGAAAGGAAGGAAGTAAAGAAAGAAGAAAAAGGAGGAAAGAAAAGAGTTAAATAAACATTTTTTAAAAAATCACTGAAAGGGACCTGAGAGCAGGAGATTTTATCAGATCAGCGATCAAGTCAGGGGCTTAAACCTGGGAAGCTAGAAGGTGAGAGGAGTGTGGTCCTCGCTTAATAATATCCCTGACATTTTGGAAAACAATTAAATGTAAATACTGAAGAAAAACATCATCAGCATCCTTAGTTTAAACTTCTAGGTTAACCAAACTTAAGATAAACCAAATATAATTTTATAATCAAAGATCACCAAATTCATAAAGAAAAAAAAATTCTAGAATGTCATCAGAAACAACAAATAAAACAGACCTTTGAGGATTTTAAATACTTAAATTATTAGCTATAAAGCAATACAAGCGGTGTATGAAATGATTAAAAAACTAGAAGATAGAGCTATAAAAATGAGCAAGCAACAAGAGAGTACACAACATTAACAGTAGAATTTTTTTTTTAAACATTCAAAGAGATAATGGCTATTTTTTTTTTCAAATATAACAAAAGACTTATACTTGGAGATTCTAGAAGCTGAGTGAACCTCAAACAGCATAAACACAAAAACCCACACAACAAATTATATCATAATCAAATTTCAGAAATTAGATAAAGAAAATTGATTAAAGCAATTAGAAATAAATAGTACATTGCTTGTATGGGACTAATATTTTAAATGATATTGATTTCTCATCAGAAACCATGGAAGTCAGAAAAAAGAAAACCTGGCACTAAACTTTTTAAATGCTGAAAGAAAATAAATATCAACTTAAATTGTATACTCAGTAAAAGTCACTTTGGAAACAAAAGGGAAATCTAGAGTGTCAGGTGACTGCATACTAAAACAAATTTTCACCAATGTATCTGTCCTCTTGTTAAGTTTTGTGAATTATGTTTGTTGATGAAAATAAAATGTAATATTGTCTGATGTGGTTATTACTGTGTGTAAATGAAATATTTCAGACAAATATAAAGGATTGGACGTTGTATTTCTTCTAAGACTGATTTATTTTTTCTTCTGGCAGCCTGTGATATAGTCACTATTCTTCACCAATACCCTATTTCCAATGCATCAATTCTTCTGTCTTCCTTTTTTATCGTTCAGCTTTTTAAAATCACTATGAGATATCACCGCACGCCTATTAGACAAGTGGAAAAAAAAATAGTGACAATAGAAAGTCTTGCTGAGGATGTGGAGAAACTGGATCTTGGATACATTGTTGGTAGAAATGTAAAATGATATAGTCACTCTGGAAAATAATTTGTCAGCTTCTTATAAAAACTAAATATATATTTCCAATACAGCTCAGCAACTGCAAGGGCGTTTATCCTAGTGAAATGAAAATCTATATGAACACAGAAACCTGTATATAAATGTTCATAGCAGCTTTATTAATCACAGAAATAAACTGGAAAGAACACAAATGTCCCTTAATGTTTCAATTTCTAAACAAACTATGGGATACCTGTACAATTAAATCTATCTGGAAATTAAAAAGGAATAGACTATTAATACACACAACAGCTTGAATAAGACTAAAGGGCATTATGGTGAAAGGAAAAAAAAATCCAATCTGAAGAGATTACAGTAAGACTGGCTCTACAAGAAATGCTTCAGGAAGTCCTCCAAAAAAAAAAAAAAAGAAGTCATGCCACTTAAAAACCACCTGAAATAATACATACTTGGGTGGGGGCAGGGAAGTAGGGAGAGGATTCTATTAAACGGAAACCATTGGCAAAATAAAGATGAAATCTAAGATACTTTTGGTTGATAAATACAAAGGGCATATCTTCATACTTTACAATGGCAAAATTATAGAGAAGGATTTAAAAAAGAAAAATATGAACTAAATACATATAATAATAAAAACTTTAAATGTAGATTACAAGGAAACTGAGATATAAAGTTGAAATTCATGACATCAAAATAAAAAGGGAGATGATTGAAGTAGATGTAGAATTTTCATATGTAAGAAAGTTAAGGTGGTTTCAAGATAGAACAGGTTGCTTTAAATATAGAATGTCAAATGTAATACTCATGGAAACCACAAAGAAAGTAAATAAAACTACTCAACAAAGTAAAAAAGAAGGGAAATAAAAAGACGCAGCAAGCACAAAAACAGCAATAATAAATAAAGGGAAAAGAAAAATCTGTATTTAAAAAACTCAGTACTTAAGGTACCAGAAGAAAGAATAAAATGAAGATGATATCAGAAATAAATGAAATAGAAAGTAGAAAAAAAAAATAGCAAGAATGAACAAGACCAGAAGTTGGTTCTCTGAAAAGATTAATAAAATAGACAAACCACTGGCTAGAATTATAAAGGAAAAAAATGAGAAATTTCAAATAATCAAAATATGAAATGAAGTTAGAGACATTGCATCAGATCCAACTGAAAACAAACAAACAAAAAAGCCCAGGACCAGATGGCTTCTCTGGGAAATTTTGCCAAACATTCAGAGAACTGACATCAATCCTACTGAAACTCTTCCAAAAAATAGAAGCGAAAGGAATACTCACTAGCTCATTCTATGAAACCAGAATTACCCTGATACCAAAACCAGAGAAAGACATCACAAAAAAAGAAAACTACAGACCAATATCCTTCATGAATATAGATGCAAAAATTTTCAACAAAATTCTAGCAAACAGAATTCAACAACATATTAAGAAAAGCATACACCAAGGACAAGAGGACTATATTCCAGGGATGCAAGGGTGGTTCAACATTAAAAAAATCAAAGTAATACACCACATTAATAAAACAGGAAAATAACCACATGATTACCTCAATAGATGCAGAAAAGGCATTTGATGAAATCCAACACGCTTTTCTGATAAACACTCTCAGCAAAACAGGAATAGAAGGGAAAATCCTTAATATGATTAAGGGCATCTATGAAAAAACAGCTTTGAACATTTTCTTCAATGGAGAAAGAATCAGTTGAGAAAGGGAATGAGACCAGGATGCCCACTGTCATCACTTCTATTCAATACTGTACTGGAACTCCTAGCTAGACAAGGCGAGAAAAAGAAATAAAGCATACCCAAATTGGAAAGGAAGAAGTAAAAATACCCTTATTTGCAGATGCTATTAGCATGTACATTGAAAATCCAAATATTCCACAAGAAAGCTGCTGGAACTAATAGAAGAATTCAGCAATATTGCACAGCATAAGGTCAATACATTAAAAAAAAAAAAAAAATCAGTTGGGTTCTTTACACCAAAGAGGAGAGATCTGAAAAGAAAACAATACCATTACAATAACATTAAAAAAAAAAAAAAAAAACCCTAGGAATAAACTTAACCAGAGATGTAAAGGACTTATACAATGAAAGTTATAAAACACTGCTACAAGAGACTAAGAGACCTTCATAAAGGGAAAGACAGTATTGCGAAAATGTCGGTACTACCCAAAGAGATGTATAGATACAAGGCATCCTGATCATTTCAACAGCATTCTTTACTAAAATGGAAAAACTAATCATCAATTTTATATGGAAAAGAAAGAGACCTCGAATAGCCAAAGCAATTTTGAAGAAGAGGAACAGAGTAGGAGGCTCCAACTTCCTGATTTCAAAATCTGTACTGTACATACAGGAATCAAAACAACCTGGTACTTGTTCGAAGACAGACATGTGGACCATTAGAATAGAATTGAGAGCCCAGAAATAAACCTACCCATCTATGGACAGCTGATTTTCAACAAGGGGTCTAAGACCATTCAATGGGGAAGGAACAGTCTCCCCAACAAATGGTGTTAGAAAAATTGGATTTCCACATGCACCATACACAAAAACTAACTCAAAATGGTTCAAGGACCTAAAAGTTAAAAGCTAAAACTATAAAATTCTTGGAGAACACATAGGGACAAAACTACGAGAGCTAGTTTTTTTTTTATTATTATTATTTTTTATGATAGATTATCAAAAATGACTACAAATGGACAAACACCAGATGGCAAATTAGATAACTAGGAACTCAAAAAAAGTTAAATACTTACATTCTCATCAGAAGACTATAAATACAACCTACAGACTGTGAAAACATCCTCGAGAACAATACATCTGATAAGGGTCTAATATTCGGTATACATAAATAAAAAACTTCCACAACTTAACAACAAAAAGACAAATTAATCAAAAAATGGGTAAAGGAAATGAACAGACACTTCACCAAAGAGGATATTCAAGCAGCCAATAAACACATGAAAAGATGCTTACTGTCATTAGCCATTAAAAAAAAACCCAGTGCTGTCGAGTCAATTCTTACTCATAGCGACCCTATAGGACAGAGTAGAACTGCCTCATAGAGTTTCCAAGGAGCACCTGGTGGATTCGAACTGCCGACCCTTTCATTAGCCATTACCCATTAGAAAGATGCAAATAAAAACTGCAATGAAATGCCACCTTGCCCCTGCAAAAAAGGCATTGATTAAAAAAAAAAAAAGTGAAGATGTGGGGAGATGGGGAGATTGGAACACTTATCCACTGCTGGTGGGAATGTGAAATGGCTAAACCACTGTGGAATGAAGTGCAGTTATTCCTAAAAAAATTTAAAAATAGACCTACCATGTAACCCAGCAATTCCACTCCTAGGTATAAAACCTAGGGATCTAACAGAAGTGATAAGAACAGACATATATGTATCTATGCTCATTGCAGCACTATTCGCAATAGCAAAAAGGTGGAAACAAGATATGTGCCCATCAATGGAGGAGTAGATAAACAAAACATGGTACATTCATGCAATGGAATACCACTCAGCCATAAAGAAAAATGAGTTCCTGTATCATCTTGCAATGTAGGTGAATCTGGAAACCATTATGCTGAGTGAAATAACTCAATGTAAAAAGACAAATATTGTGTGATTTCACTTTTATGAAATGACAGAATAGATAAACATATAGAGACCAGTGTTGATTGGTGGTTACCACGGGTAAGTGGAGGGGGGCCAAAGGGGGACTCATTCTCTAAGTAGCAGTCATTTTTATTTATGGTGATGGGAAAGGTGTCACTGAGTGTGGTAAAGTTTCTACAGCTTGTTTAATATAATTGAAGCCACTAAGTTGTACACAAGGAAAAGGATGAATTGGCAAATAATACGTTCCATGTAATTTTGCAACAAAAATGACAACGAAAAATGTATACAATAAAACAGCTGCTCCAGAAGCTGATACTTTTTAGACATAACCAATCACCTTGCTTTGAAGACTTAGAATCAAGGTCTTCTGGGACAATTCAGTCCAATGACATAACACAGTTGTTAGACAATGATCTCCTAGTTTGGTGAGTAGCCTCTGGGGTCTTAAAAGTTTAGGCATGGCCATCTAAGATACAACTATTGATTTCTATTCATCCAGAGGAAAAGAGAAAGAAGGAACTCAAACTTCAGAGAACGCACTGGACTGCAGGACTAATTGTCTCCGTGAACCACTTGGCTCTTCTGCCTTGAGACCAGAAGAACTAGATGATGCCCAACTACCAGTACCGAACGTTCTGATCAGGGACACGGTAGGTGGATCCTTATAGAAAGGAAGAAAAATGTGGAACAGAACTTTAATTTCTTAGAGAATACAGGCTTACAGGACACAATGAAGAAATCCTGGTGGCGTAGTGGTTAAGAGCTACGGCTGCTAACCAAAAGGTTGGCAGTTCAAGTTCACCAGGCACTCCTTGGAAACCCTATGGGACCGTCCTACTCTGTTCTACAGGGTTGTTATGAGTCGGAATCGACTCGATGACAATGGGTTTGGTTTTTTGGTTTTTGGACACAGGGAGACTGGGGGAATCCCCAACTAATGCCTTGAGATACTCTTTAAACCTTGAAATGAAACTATCTCTTGCAGTCATTTTTTAACCAATTAGCAAGTTAGCTCAAAAAGTAAAGAATGAGTATCGTGATTAAAAAAAAAAAATGTATATAAGAACAAATGGGCAACAGTTACTCTAGAGTATGGATGAAAAATTGCGGGGTGGGGGGGTGGGTAGTGAGACTAAGTTAATAGAAGTGAAACAACCGGGATGGAAATAATAAGAATATTGGCACAATGTGGAGAATGTAATCAATATCACTGAATATTATGTGTAGAACTTGTAGAATGGGAGAGTGTTTTGTTTTGTATACTTTCATCAAAAATACAATAAAATATTTAAAAGGAGATTACATAAAGTGTAATTCCATTTGTATAGGGTAGCTATGAGTTGGAATCAACTTGACAGCACACAACAATATTCTTGAAGTTGATGGAGAGGGAGAAGATGATAGCGTGAGAGATGACTGAGATGGAGAAAACTGTTTGCCAGGGATTTTACAGGGTAGATACTGGGGATGTATGTGCACCTATAATGAGGCAGAACAGGGGATTTTGTTTGTGGTGATGAAAATGTTCTGTATTTTGATTGTGCTGGTGGTTACACGAATATACATATATTGACAAAACTGTATAGAATCATACACAAGTGTGAAACAACAGAATAAGTATGTCAGAAGATTAAATTGTGATTTGGAAACTAACTTATGCAGTTCCCCGATATCACATCTCAAAAAGAAACATGACTGGGAAAAACTAAAAGAAAATTAAGAGTCAAAGATGCAATCCAGGAGATGTACCATCCTTCTAATAGAAATTCCAGAAAGAATTGAAGAGGAACGTAGAGAAGAAGCAACAAAAAAAGAAAAGAAACAAAAGTGATATAGAAGGAAACTTTCTTGAGAGAAAAACTTGAATCTTAAGTTGCAAGGGGCCATTAGGTACACAGCAGAAATAATTCAACAAAAAGTGGTGCACTCAGTTATGAGTTACAATATAAGGAGGACATTTGGCAAGCCTCCAGAGAGAAATAGCATGCTGTCTACAAAGGAACTAGAATAGGATCAACATCAAACTTCTTATAGCAACACCATGACCTTATCAGTCAATGTGGAAAAGGCTACAGGGTGCAGAATGAAACACAAGCTATGCCCAAGATTTCACATCCAGCCCAACTCTTGTTTAAGTACAAAAACAAAATCAAAGTATTTTCATGCTTAAAAGGACACAAATATGCAGTCTTTTAAAAAGTGTTAGTAAAGGATACAAGACAATGTAATTCAGAAAAATAATGCATGAGATGTAGGAGCTTTTAGATATAAGAAAAGGACTGACCAAAACAATAAAAGGTAGACTAATAGGCCACATTCTCTAAATATAAAACACTGGAGAGTTAAATTTGTTAGAAATATATTTTAAAAAGGCAACCTTCTAACAATTTTTCAGATTAAGAGGAAAATAAAAGTAACAACAAAAAACTACTGAGAAGTGAATGATAAAGAAATTATTTTTTAAATTAAAACCTATGTAAGAATCGACACCTTAAACTTTTTTACTACGCTATGCAAAGATTAAGGAGCCTTTGTGATGCAGTGGTTAAACTGCTGGGCTAACTGAAAGGTTGACAGTTAAAACTCACCAGCTGCTGCACAGGAGAAAGATGTGGCAACCTGTGTCTATGAAGATTACAGCCTTGGAAACTCCGTGGGGCAGTTCCACTCTGTCCTACAGAATCACTATAAGTTGGAATCGACTCAGTGGCAATGGGTTTGGTTTGGTTTTGGTTTATGCAAAGATTGAATAAAAATTAAGCATTCACCTTCAGAAGGGAGAAAGTGAACAGGATAAAGCAAAACAGAAGATAACTAAATAAAGATCAGGAACTGATCAATTAGAGATTAAATTCTCAATGGAATCCAGACTTCTGGAGCCACTGAGGCTGGATGAACACTGGAAATTATTACCCTGAGATGATCTTTTAACCTTAAACCTCAAAACCAAATTTTTCTCTGAAGTCATCTTTGAATCAAATAACAGTGTAGCTTAATTGATAAAGTATTTCTGTCTTGAACACTGTGGTATTTCAAAGAACTATCTATGTGGGATCAAATTGACAACAGCATCTTGAAAGTTTAGATGAAAAGTTTAGGGGCAATGAGTTTATGTCAATGGTGACAGAATAATTTGGAAAAGCTTAGCAAAAGTTAAGTTACACAACTTGAAGAAAGTAAACAATGTCACTGAATTACACATGTAAAATTTGTTGAAATGGTGTGTCCATTGCTGTGTATATTTTCACCAAAAATAAGGAAATAAATAAATTTAAAAAATAGTCTTTATAAATAAAGGACATAGTTTGTTCTTTTAAAAATTAATAATAACAAAACTCAGGCAGAAATTACCAAGGAAAAATGCAAGTAAATACCTTTAGGGATCAGAAAGGCAATATAGTCACAAATACATTAAATAATGTAAAATATATGAAGGAATCCAAAAAACCAAAACAATAGTACATTTAAATTTGAAATGAATGATTTTAAATACAAATATAAATTTTCAAAGGGATAAAAACGAGGAATATCTGTAATAATTTTTTTTATTATTATTAAAGAAATAAGAACTCTAACAAGAATTACATCTCCAGAAAAGGCAGAAGGTTTGGATATTTTATGAATTAGTTCTAGAAAACCTTCAGGGAACAGATGATTACTTCATTATTTACATTCTTCCAGATCACAGAAAAAATATGGAAAATTCCTTAGGCAACAATATGATGGTATCATAACTCTGGCATTAAAACTAGACAAAGAGAATCACAGCTGGGCAAGATGGTGGAGTAAACATTCCCATTTATGCCCCTGTAACTAATGCACTGAACAGTGAATAAAAACAGGCACAGACTGAGATCTCAGAGCTCCAGATGGCAGCTGAATTGTTGCAGAGCTGAGGCGAGCCACAAAACAGGGGAGAGGATTTATGGGGTTGGCAAAGAAGCTATGAGTTTCTGGCCACTGGCATCCAGAGGACTTGGGTCACTATAAGCATTTTGGGACTGGGATGGCAACACCCTGAAGAAAGAATGCAGGACAAGCGCTAGACTGGGGAAAGCATAGTTCAATTGAGGTGGTGCAGATTGGCTAGGGGAATTCACAAGCTGCACACTTCAGAAGGGGCACAGGGTAGCTGAGTGCTTCAAGCAAGTACTATTGAATCCCATCAAACTTGAGGCCTATGGTCCCTAGAACCCAGAGCAGCAGAGGAGATGCAGATTAGTCCATCATCCTGGGTGAGAAAAAATAGATCAAGAGGGCAACACAGTGAGAAAGAACTGGCCCCCTACCTCAAGTAGGCACTGCAGGAGAGCCTTCTCAGAGTCCTCTGTGAGGGAAGGGCATAAAACACTCCACTCTCTCACCTCAGGAAAGATGAGTACCACCACTTCTACTCACAGTCAGTGGGAAAGTCTCATGCATGCACTGTTAGTCACAGAGGGAAAGCTGTGTCCCAATTCTAAAAACGGAAGTGAAGAAATCCAGGACTAGGAGTGCAACCATTTGGGGAAGGCTTCAGCCAAATCCACAGAAGACAGAGGGACCCTCACACCAGAAAGGTGTCCACCTTAGGGAAAACAGCCACAGTAAGCACCCAGAGTCTAAAAACTTCAAAATACCAAAAACCTGTAGAGGCAAACTAGAACCCAACAGTAATACAGATACCTCCTCAGACAGAACTGTTGACTCTGTGCTGAAAGAACCAAAGGTCCAGAGCCCCTCTAGTGGAATTTAGGAAAAGATTAAAAAAAAATAGGAAAAGAAAAGAAAAAAAAAATTAGGAAATGATAGGAAAAAAAAAATAGTGCTATCGAGTCATTTCCGAAAAGATAGCAGAAGAATATTCCTTGAAATGCAGAAAATGTTGAAATTCTAATTACCATAATAAGGTATTAAAAGGTCATATGGCCAATAAAAAATAAAATATAAAGAACCA
Organism: Elephas maximus indicus; assembly: GCF_024166365.1. Taxonomy (NCBI): domain Eukaryota; kingdom Metazoa; phylum Chordata; class Mammalia; order Proboscidea; family Elephantidae; genus Elephas; species Elephas maximus. Next base: position 24,512,708 of record NC_064835.1, on the reverse strand, counting down.
CAAGAGAAGAAGCCTCAATCAAAATAAACTCACAAAGCAGAGAAAATTTCTCCTATGAAGATCAGGATAATGGAAAAAATAAAACACTTCCAAACAGTAGTGTTAAGTGTATTTAAAGAAAGCAAAGGACACAGAAAACAAACTAATAGAGATCAGGAAACAACATGAGATACAAAATGAGAAATTTATCAAGGAGATTGAAAACATTAAAAAAAGGAACCAAAGGAAATAATGGACTTGAAGAATAATAATTGAAAAAATAATGCAAGAGAAACACAATAGGTTGACGCTGACAGAGATAGAATAAATGAACTAGAAGAGAGAGTAACTGAACTTATTAAGTCTCAAGAGAAACAAGAGAAAAGAACAACAAAAAGTGAACAAAAGCAAATGAAAATGTGGGATTCAATTAAGAAATCTAACATTAGCATTTTTGGAATTCCAAAACATCATGGTAATAATAAAGACATAGAAATAATTTTCAAAGAAATAATCATAACAGATTTCCCAGACCTGAATAAGGAGCCAAGCCTGTAAACACAGGAAACTACACAAACTCCAAACAGAAGAAATAAAATAATGTCCACTCCAAAATATTCCATTTTATTGTTATAAAATTCTTGAGAAACAAAGACAAGGAGAGAGTTCTGAAAGCACCAAGAGAAAAACACAATCTAGCATATCAGAGTCTTTCATAAGAATTAGTGTGGATTCCTCCTCAGAAAGCCTGAATACCAGAAGACAATGGAGAAACATATATAAAATATTGAAGGAAAACAATTGGCAACCAAGAATTCTTTACCCAGCAAAGTTGTCATTCAAAAAGGAGGTGTAAATAAAGACATTTTCAAATAAACAGAAGCTCTGAGAATTTGCCACTACCAGACCAGATCTGCAAGCATTATTTAAGAGACTTCTACAAATGAAAAGGAAAGAACATTAAACAAATACTCAAATTTACACATGGGAAAAAAAGAGAGAGATATCCAAAAAACTTAACAGCATGTGCAAATATAAGGACCATGTATACCGTAGTTTCAGGGGATAAACTCTATAGTTAAGTTCCATAAGCAATACAGTGTCAAGTGCATAAGAAATATTAAACCTACTAGATATAGAGAATATAATGATGCCAATAGAGACTCACCAACAGAAAAGAGGAAAGAGGAGCAAAACAGGAATAATTGTAGTATGGTAATTTTGTAAGTTACTTATTGCTTGTGTGTTAAATTTTGTTGCAATTGCAAGTTGTATAATGCAATATCTGTGATAACCACTGATAAAACACAGAAAAAATACACAGAAGAAAAAATGGTAGAAATCGAAAAGACTCATCACAGAAACAACTAAACACACACACACACCAAAAAAAAAAAAAATGGCAATAAAAAGTCAAAGCAGATATAAGACACTTAAAAATCAATAAGCAAAATGAAAGAGGTACTTCATTTTCAGTAATAACATTAAATGTATGGTCTAAACTCCCCACTCAAAAGACAGGCAGTGAAAGAATGGATTAAAAAAAACATCCCTCGTTTTGCTACCTACAAGAAACAAACTTTAGTCATAAGTACACAAAGAGATTGAAACTAAAAAGATAGAAAAAAAATTCCATCCAACCAGTAACCAAAAAAGTGTAGGGGTGACCATACTGATATCAGATAAAATAGACTTTAAATCAAAATCTATTACAAGAGATAAAGAACGACATTACCTTATAATAAACTGATCAATCCATCAAGAAGGCAAAACAATTATAAATATATATGTGCATAACATCAATGTTCCAAATACATGGAACAAATACTGACTAATATGAAAGGAGAAATAGATAACTCCACAATAATAGTTAGGGACTTCAACACGCCACTTTCAATTCTAGGTATAGAACATCTAAAAAGATCAGTAAGGACATTGAGGACTTAAAACCATAAGCCAATTTGACCCAATGGACATATAAAGAATACTCTACCCATCAGCAGAACTATACACATTTTTCTCTAGTGCACCTGAATCATTTTTGAGACTAGACCATATGCTAGGATACAAAACATGTCTCAATAAATTAAAAAAATAAAATAAAATCAAGCAAAGCATCTTCTCTGACCATAATGATACAAAGCTAGAAATCAACAACAGGAAAAATAAGGAAAAAAAATAATAATAATTACAAGGAGACTAAATAACATACTACTAACACTAGTTTTTTTTTATTATTAATATGTTATTTAGTTTCCATGTAAATTTTTATTATTTTTTTTCCTTATTTTTCCTGTTGTTGATTTCTAGCTCTGTATCATTATGGTCAGAGAAGATGCTTTGTATGATTTTAAACTTTTTAAATTTGTTGAGACATGTTTTGTGTCCTAGAATGTGGTCTATTATTGAAAATGATTCTGTTGCAGTGGAAAAAAATGTGTATTGCTCTGCTATTGGGTCATAGAAGAAATCAAAAGTGAAATTAACAAAAAAAATACTTAGAATTAAATAAAAATAAAAACACAAAATATTAATACCTTTGGGACACTGAAAAAGTGGTGCTCAGAGAGAAATTCATAGCAAAAAATGCTTACATTAAAAAAGAAGAATGATGCAAAATAAATAACTTAAACTGACAACTTGAACAAATAGAAAAGGAATAGCAAAAGAGGTCCAAAGCTACCAGAAGAAAGGAAGTAATAGGTATCACAGCAGAAATAAATGAAATAGTAAAAACAAAAATAATAGAAAAAAATCAACAAAAAGTTGGTTCTTGGAAAGGACTATCAAAATAGAAAAACCACTGGTTAGGCTGACAAAAACAAAAAAGAAGAGAAACGAGTAATCAAAATTAGAATTGAAATTGGAGACTACAACAGATCCAACTGAGATAATGAAGACTATAATAGAATACTATGAAAACCTGTATGCCAACAAATTTGAAAACCAATATGAAATGGATAAATTCCTAGAAATATACTACCTACCTAACCTAACTCAAATACAGGTAGAAAACCTAAACAGAACCATAAAAAATATGAAGATATCGAAGATGTCATCAAAAAAATGCCATCAACATCAAAAAGCCCCGGGCCAGATGGCTTTATGGGGGAATTTTATCAAATATTCAGAGGAAACCTGACACCAATTCTATTTAAACACTTCAAAAATGTAAAAGAGGAAGGAATACTCACTAACTCATTCTATGAAGTAAGCATTATCTGAAACCAAAAATAAAGACGCCACAAAAAAGAAAATTAGACTACTATCCCTCATTAATATAGATTCAATTTTTTTTAAACAAAATTCTACCCAACAGAATTCAACAACACATCAAAAAAATCGTACATCATGATTAAAGTGGGATTCCTACCACGAATGCAAGGGTGATTCAACATAAGAAACTCAATCAATGTAACTCACCATATAAATAAATTTATTTCACAATATAACAAAGGAATAGAACCACATGGTCATACAAATTGATGCAGAAAAGACATTCGCTAAAATCCAACATGCTTTCCTAATAAAAATTCTCAGCAAAATAGGAATAGAAGGAAATTTCTTGACACAATTAAGGGCATATATGCAAAACCAAAAGCCTGCATTATTCTCAGTGGGTAAACACTGAAAGCCTTCCCGTTGAGATCAGGAATGAGACAAGTATGCCCATTATCACCATTCCTATTCAATATTGTACTGGAAGTCCAAGCCAGAAAAATAAGGCAATAAAAAGAAATAAAAGGTATCCATATCAGAAAGAAAAAGTGAAAATATCCCCTATTCTCAAATGCCATGACCCTATACATAGAAAACCCTAATGAGTCCACAACAAAAATGCTGGATCTAATAGAAGAATTCAGCAACATTGCAGGGTAGAAGGCCAAAACACACTAACAAGGAGCATTCTGAAAAGGAAATCAAGAAAAAAACGCCATTTACTATAGCCACAAAATGATAAAATACTTAGGAATTAACCTGGCCATGGACATAAAAAGTGTATACAGTAGCCACCCCCCCCATCTGCAGAAGGTATGTTCCAAGACCCCCATGGATGTCTGAAACCACAGATACTACTGAACCCTATATGTGCTATATTTTGTTCTATACAAACATACCTATGATAAAATTTATAGTTTGTCTTTGTATTTATAAATTAGGCATAGTGTAAGATTAACAACAATAACAAATAATATAATAGAACAATTATAACGATATACTGTAATAAAAGTTATATGAATGACAGAATGGGACAGTGTGAGATTTCATCACACGACATATTCATTTAACATTTTTGGATTGTGGTTGACTACAGGAAGCTGCAGATAAGGGAGGGGCTACTGTACAATGAGAGTTATAAAACACTATTACAAGAGGCTAAAAGATACCTATAAAAATGAAGGAATATTTCATGCTCAGGATTGGAAGACATACTGAAAAGTAAATAGTACCTAAGTTTTTTTTTTAAGTTGATCTACAAATACAATGCAGTCCCAGTACAAATCCCAACAACATTCTCTATTGAAATGGACAACTAGTGACCAACTTTATATGGAATGAAAAGAGGACCCAAATAGCCAAAGTAGCCATTGAAGGAGTATAAAGTAAGAGTCCTCATGCTACCCAATATCATAACGTACTATACAGCCACCATAATAAAAAAAAACCCTGATAGGTTCAATGATAGAATTGTAGACCAATGGAATAGAGAATTCAGAAATAAATACAGATATGGACACCTGGTTTTCAATGAGAGTTCAAATACCATTCAATGGGAGAACAGTTTCTTTAATAAATGGTGCTGTCAAAACTGGATATCGACTTGCAGAATAATGAAACAGGACTCAAACCTCACATCATAAACAAAAACTAACTCAAAATGGATCAAAAACCTGTATGCTAAACCTAAAGCTATAAAGTTCCTGCTAGAAAACATACAGAGAAAACTATGGGACCTATTTTTTTGTAAAAATAGGATAACAAACATAACTACAAAGGCATAAGTAGCAGAAGACAAATTAGATAATTGGGACCTCATAAAAATTAAACACTATGGCCATTAAAAGACTTTATCAAAAGAGTAAAAAGACAGCCTAAAATATGGCAAAGACATCTTTAGAAACAACATATCTGATAAGAGTCTAATCTCTAAAATATATACAAACCTTCAACAACTCAACAACAAAAGACAAAAAATCCAATTAAAAAATGGGCAAAGAACACGAACAGACACTTCACCAAAAAGGAAATTCAAGTGGCTAACAAAAGCATGAAAAGATGCTCATGATCATTGTCATTAGTCATTAGAGAGATCCAAATTAAAACTACAATGAGAAACCATTTCGCCTAGGCTAAAATGGCACTAATTAAAAAAAAAGACAACCAAAGTTGGTGAGGATGTGGGGAGATTGGAACTTATCCATTCCTGGTAGACTGTAAAATGCTTACAACCACTATGGAAATTAGTATGGCGCTTCCTAAAAAAAACTAGGACTAGAGAGCTACCTTATGATCCAGCAATCTCACTCTTAGGCATATACCCTACAGACCTAATAGAAGTGATGCTAACAGACATATGCACAAGTATGCTCATTTCAGCATTTTTCAAAATAGCAAAAAAAAAAAAAAAAGGAAATAGCCTAAGTGCCCTTCTGCAGATGATGAAATAAGCAAAATGTGGTACATATATACAATGGAATACTACACAAACACAAAGAACAGTGATGAGTCTGTGAAACATATTATTACATGGATGGATCTGGAGAACATAATACTAAGCAAGATAAGTCAATCACATAAGGACAAATGTATGATTCCATTTTTATAAGAAGACAAGAATAGCTATATATACGGAGGCCAATGTTCATTGGTGCTTACCAGGGATGGGTCAGCGTGAGGCAGATTCACCCTCTATATTATAGATACTTGTTATTTTTGGTAATGGGGAAAGTAGCACAGAAAGTGGGTGTAATGAGTACAGCTTGACCAAAGTAAACAATATCACTAAGAAGTACACAAGAGAAAAGGATGTTTGTGCTAAAGAATATAACATATAGGCTATGGCCACATATGTAGGTATATAGTCATATATGTATATGGGTAGGTACAGGTGAGTACATATGTGTGCACAGATAGAAGTATCTACATGTATATGTATATACAGTTATGTGTGTGCATATATATATTCATAGAGGTCATACTTACAGGTACTTCTCAGACACAACCAAACACCTTGCAAGGATGGTTTTCTGGATTTGAAGGTTTAGGTCCTTAGTCTCATGGGATGATTCAGTCAATTGTAAGCACGAAGTTCACGTTCTACAACCTAGTGAGGTGAGTAGCATCTGGGGTCTTAAAATCTTATGAGTGGCCATCTAAGATACAACTATTGGCCTCTACTCATAGAAGCAAAAGAGAAAGAAGGAAACCAAAGTCTTAGAGAAGAAACTAGTCTACAGGGTTAATAGCCTACACGAGCTACAGCCTCATCTACCCTGAGACCAGAAGAACTAGATGGTACCCAGCTACCACTACCAACAATTCTGATCAGGGCCACAATACATGGGTATAGATAAATTGGGAGAAAAATGCGGAACAGAACTCAAATTCTTAAAAAGTCCAGGCTTACTGGACCAGTTGGGACTGGAGGACTGCTTGAGACTATTGTCCTGAGATACTCTTTAAACCTTGAACCAAAACTATCTCCTGAGGTAACATTTTAACAAAATAACAGATTGGTGGGCGGAACCAACATAGCACACTAGACAGACACAGCACACCATCTCTCTGCAGAAAAGACTTGAAAAACTAAGTAAAACAGATATGAATGTCAATACCAGAACACTGAACATTATATGAAGGAATAAAGAACTAGATCAAAGACAAAATGGAAGAAGAATCCGATAGAAAATAGAGAACAAGGAGAGATGCAAAGTGAGTGGCCCCTACCACCTAACACGGCACATTGTGGCCATCTTAAACAGCTAGGAACAACCTCAAACAGGGAGTATGGGAAGGCAACTCTTCAGAACTCCCAACAGGAGAGGGAACACCTGGTAACCAGAGAAACATGCTTTCCCACCCCTCACCTTCTGGGTAAGTAGAAGCAAGACTGTTCCCATCCCAGCAGCCACCACTGCTGGTGTCAACAATACGAGCTCCACCCCCACCCCCCTGGACCCACCCCACCCCTCCCACCACAGGCTTTTTTTTCTCTTTCTTCCTGTTTTTTCTCCCTCCCACCTAGCCATCTCTCCCCCATTTATGTCAGCTCCCACTGTGCTGCTGCTGCTAGAGACCCACTGGCCCACTACCACCCAGGGTCTGCCCCACCCCCACCCATCAGCTTCCACACATTTTTTTTCTTCTTTTTTTTTCTTCTCCCTCCCACCTAAAGCTGTAAGCCATATCCTCGCCCTTCACACTGGCATCAAGGCCCACCACACACCATTTCACCAGCCCCCACCATTATGCCACTTTATTTTTCTCTTCTTTCATTTCTTCTTTTTCTTTCTTCCTCCCACCTAGCCCTGTATGTCACCTTCCCCCTTCTTGCTGGCCCTCACCATGCTGTTGTGGGTAGAGAGCCCACCTCTGCCCCAGCTTCACCCTGCCCTGGCCCACTGGCCCCCACCATGATGCCATTTTTTTCCTTTATTCTTTCTTTTCTTTCTCCCTCCCACCCAGCCCTATATATCACCTCTGCCTTCCTGTCAGCCTCTGGATCTGTCCTGCCCCCAACCACTGGACCTCTCCACATCATACTTTTTTTTCTCTCTCTTTTCTTTTTTTCTCCATTCCACCTAGTTCCATAAGCTACCTTTCTCCCTTCCCGCTGGACCCCACCACGCTGCTGCAGCTAGAGTGCCCCGGCACTCAGGCCTACTGCTGCACTAGGTCCACACCACCGCCCCTGTTCCATCACTTGACCAGCTGCTGGATGGTGGGAGACAAGCCCTATCTAACACCCCTGCACATCTGGAAGGGGCTGTGAATGTGCCCACACCTCCGGACCAGCATCAGGAGACAGGCAGCAGCCACCCAATCTGCCTTCAGCTACCTCGCCAAAGCAATGACTAGTGAAGGGGGTCACCCTGTCTGCTGCTGCCCTGCCCACGTGGACAAGGTGGTGAGAACTATTGCACCCACAGATGAGCAAGCAATGAAGCACAACTGGATTGCCTGCCCTGACATATAAAAGGAAAACAAAAAGCAAAATGAAATAAATTAATACACAATCAATAAAGAAAACAATATCTTAAAGTCTCAGAGACAGCAATGTCTAAACACAAAAAAAGCACGAGAAGATAGGTCCAGCAAGTGGTCAAAATAAAGAGTGAGATAACCTTCTGGTGGAAGAAAGGGCACTGGAAGTACCTGATATGGAGTTCAAAAGACTAATATTTAGGGATCTTCAAGATATTAGGAATGAGGACAAGAAAAACACAGACAAAACCAACAAAAACATAGTCAAAGTCAAGGAAAACACAGACAAAGAAATAGAATAATTCAGGAAAAGAATAAAATATCAAAAGAAATAATCAATTAGAAATTATGCAAAAACAGCAACTAGAAATCCGAAAGATTAAACAACAAAATTTCAGAAAAGGACAACTTAATAGAAAGTTTCAGGAGCAAATTTGAAATAATGGCAGACAGAATGAGCAAGATTGAAGACAAATCCATGGAAGTAACTTTATTTGAGGAAAAATCAGGGAAAAGGAAGAAGAAAACTTAAGAATTATGTGAAACAAAATCAAGAGGAAAAATTTGCACATGATCAGAGTTTCTGAATGGGTGGAGAAAACAGAAAACTCAGAGAAGACTTTTGAATATTTCATGGCAGAAATCTTCCCAAATATCATGAAATATGAAAAGCTGACCATCCAAGAAACTCAGTGAGCCCTATGTAGGACAGACCCCTAAGGAAAGTCACCAAGACTTATAATTGCACTTGCCAAGACCAAACCAAAGAAAGAATCCTGAGAGCAGCTCAAGAAAAACAAAAAGTCACTTACAAAGTGGAAACAATAACATTAAACTCTGATTACTCAGCAGAAACTATGCAGGCAAGAGGGCAATGGGATGACATATATACCAAAAAACAAAGAAACATACAAACAAACAAAGCTATTCCCATCTACTGGATTCCAACTTATAGTGACCCTATAGGACAGAGTAGAACTGCCCCATAAGGTTTCCAAGGAGCAACTGGTGGATTTGAACTCCTGATCCTTATGGTTAGCAGCCAAGCTCTTAACCACTGCACCACCAGGGCCCCTCTCTAACCTTAGGAGATAGTAGGAGATAGTAATATCAAAAATTTACAATGAAGACTACGCTTAATATAAATAACACATTTAATGTGAAACACTTAGGAATTTCTACAAAATTCAGGAAGAAGAGCATAGATGGATTATTTATGAATGTTTATGACTATTATTTAATATAATTTTTAAGGTCTTAGCTGAGGGATGATAATACTAGCATAATGACCTGCACTTAAAAGAGCTGAACACATTTCTCATACTACTGAATGAAAAAATTGTCCAGGGAAGATATTTGGCATGAAACTCACATTTTGAATTTTACTTAATTCAAGGTTAAGTAGGTCAAGAAAATCATTGAAATGATTTTCAGGATATTGGGTCCTATGTGCCAGAAATATACTTAAAAAGAAATATTGTTTTAAAGAATTTAATAGCCACTGTTTCTCATTTCATAAAAAATGTAAATAGCTTCTCAAAGGTGATTAGATTCTATATGTTCTATGGTTTGTGAGAAAAGTTAGGTAAGCAGGTGTAGAACAAAAATGGTTAATAAACAAGTGATCTGGGCTGTTGAGTAATTACCAGTTCATTATTTAAATGCCCCTTTATTATCTAGTAAATCTTGTTTATCTGTGACATGGTGTCTCGTTTGTTTTATAACAAAATCTCTATCTTTCAAAACAATAATGAAAATTATAAGAAAGTGATTAGTGCCATATTTGGATTGTAAAAAATGACCAATAATATATGTAGAAACCAAGTGAAATTAATATAAGCTAACTCTTGTTCGAAGCATCAGTGACCTTGGAGAAAGGGGAAAAACTAATAACTATTTTCCCTTATTCATCTGGAAATTATTGTTGCCTTGAGCATTTTGAGATTTAGTAGTGAAAGCTGCTGTGGAGATTTGTATCAAAGTATATATGAAGGATACCTCAGAGCATGTTGTTTATGTTTCTTAAAGTGTGCCTAATATTATCAAAAGAAAGAAGTGCCTAATTTTTTTCCAGTAATTAAGCATCTGGAGGTGAATTGGACACCATTCTGTCTTTAGTCCCAAGGCCAAAGTGTACAAGCCCTAGACTCCCTCTAAGAGCCTATTACAGTATTTCAAATGTATGACTCTGTTTTTGGAAGAGCCAAAAGGAACTTACAAACTCTGATGAGAAACCCCTCTGCACAATATAACTGCATCAAAACCAGTAAGGAATATATTTAGGAGGAAAGTGATTCTTCCTATGTAAGTCGTCATTGATTCTGCTAAGGTGTTTACTCAACGATCCAGGAAAATAATTATTAATTGACCTTAACTACAGTAAAAAAAAAAAAACCTAAAAGAACTACTATGCTCTCTTTTGGAGCACACACAGAGATGAGGGCTGGATCCTCCGCTCTTTGAAGTGAGTGAGAAAGCTCTTGCCAAACTTGCATATATGTTTATGATTCCTACAGTCATCCCAGGTGTGAGCCATTCCCTTCTACCAAATAAATTTTTCTCCTTCCAAGAATTAAGATCAAAATTTTGTTTTGAGCATTGGAAATGCCAGTATTATTGGAGTGTCATTATTCTGGGTGAAAATATGACCAATTGCTTTATTTCTTCTTAGGGGAATTTCACCTGTAAGAGTCTCCCCTGCACTTGTGCTCCATTCATCTCCTTGGAGTTCAAAGACCTACAAAAAACAAACCAAAGTATCCCCTTTCTTCAAAAAGGTGCCTCAGGCTCTGGGAATGGAAGGGGATTTTACTATTGTTCACTCGGAGTAGTATCAAAAACAAAACAAAAAAGTATCAAGAGTTCTTAAATCTTACAGCTATAAAAGATCTTAGAGACTGTCAGTCCAACCCCATCCTTTTATAGAAGCTGAAAGGTGAAATGGCTTTCCCAAAATCACATAGTGAATTAGTGACACAGCTGGAGCAGGAATCCAGCTTTAGAAAAGCTAAGAAGGGGCTATATTTCTTCTACATTTCCAGTAGTTGCCATTTGATGTTTTAATGTTAGTTGCTAACAATGTCACACTCTACCGTTAAGCATCTAGGTTCTAGACAGGTAATGTTTGCTATGAAGCTATCTGAATTTATCTCACATTACAGGAGAAAAAACATAAATTGAGTAGGAGCAACAACTCTTCTACTTCTGACAGCGTTCAAGTAAGTACACAAATTCTGAGTATACTTTTTTTAACCTTAGTTTTTAAAATTTTATTTATTTTATTGTTGTTGAGAATATACACAGCAAAAAATATACCAATTCAACTGTTTCTTCATGTACAATTCATTGACATTGACTACATTCTTCCAGTTGTTCAACTATTCTTATCCTCCTTTTCTGCATTGTTTCACCTAATTAACATAAATTCACTCCCCATGAGGTTCCTATCTAATCTTTCAAGTTGCTGTTGTCAATTTGATCACATATACTTTTTAGAAGAGCATAATGCTCAAGGCAGATATTTTTGTACTAGTTAAGCTAAATTATTGTTTGATTTTAAGAAGAGTTTGGGGGATATTTTTGATTTAAGGTTTAAAGATTATCTCAGGGTAGTAGTTTCAGGAGTTCATCCAACCTCATGGCTCCAGGAAGTCTGAATTCCATGAGAATTTGAAATTCTGTTCTGCATTTCCCTCTTTTGATTACGATTCTTCTATAGAATCTTTGATCAAAATGTCCAATAATGGCAGCTGGGCACCTCCCAATTCTTCTGGTCTTGTGGCAAAGGAGGCAGATGTTCATGGAGGTAATTACCAACACATTCCACATTCTTTCTATTCCTGATGCTCCTTCTTCCTCTGTTGCTCCAGCCAAATTGTTGTGCCTTGGATGGATAATTGCAACCTTTTAAGACCCCAGGCACTATGCAATTAACTAGGAGATAGAATAGAAGCACTAAACATGTTAGTAGACGGATTAACTGGGATGTCCCTTGAAACCATAACCCTAAACCTCCAAACCAAGAAACCAAATCCAAAGAGGTTTTTAATCGTACATAAGCAGCCCCAACAGCTACTCTCTCTCTCTCTCTTTTTTTTTGTCATTGATGTAAATACATCTATTACACAACTTTGCCAACTCAGCTTTTTACAGGTGTACAACTTACTGACAGGAACTACAACAATTGGCTGTGCAACCCTACCCTTAATCAATGTGATATTTCCATTACTGTTAACTCGTGCCTTTCCCTTCTACCCACCCCTGGTAACCACTAATAAACTTTCTTCTCTATACATTTGCCTTTCACTGTCTTTTTGTATAAGTAAGTTCACACAATGTTTGTCTTTTTTGTGGTTGACTTATTTCAATCAACATAATGTCTTCAAGCTTCATCCATATCGTAGCATGTATCAAGACTTCATTTCTCCTACTGGCTGAGTTGTATTCCATTGTATGTATGTACATTTTTGTTTATCCATTCATCTGCTGATGGGCATTTAGGTTGCTTTTACCTTCTGGCTATTGTGAATAGTGCTGCAATTTTACTAAAGTATTTAACATGAAATGGAATTAATTAGCCTGAATTACAAATTTATATTTTAATGAAAATACTGTTGACCCAAGTGTATGTGGTTATTACTTAAGCCAACACAACTGAAGCTGGAGAAAAAGTTATTTCTGCTGCCAATGCATATGCAGTGGATGGAACAATAGGAAAAGACCTCTTTTTCAATTACTTAATTTTTTTCCCCCAAAATTCACCCACAATAGCTTCCAAAGCTCTCCCAAAAAGAAAAACAAACATAACTGGGAACTTACTTATGTGAATCAAAGAACTCCAGAATTAAGTTGAAGCATCATGGCCTCTGCACGTCCCTTTAAGATTAAGAGTCCTGGCCCTAAGATACACATTCCCTTACCAGTTTTTCTCTGAGAAGTGCTCTGTATACTGTGGGCAGCAACAAGTTTCTGTATACAAAAGGACAACATCAACACTGCTATTACTTTCTTAAGACATAGTAAAACCATGATGTTTACAGCAACGAGTGTAATGGGTTGCCAATAGCCAGAATAACAAAACACAACTGTGCACTCATGAAATTCACTGTTTAACTCAAATAATGATTTTATTTATATACCATTAAAATTTTAATCAGATTTTTTTTCTTACTAGGCAATACTTTAACTTTTAATGGGTAGGAGGATATGGTAACCAATTCACATTATTGGATATATTTATTAAAGGGGGAAAAATGGAAGAAGACATGTTTAATTTAATATTAATTTGTTCTTGATAGTATATAGCTAAATACTCTCTCCACTTCTATTTTCCTCCCGATTCTTCCTTTTTTTTTTTTTTTTGAGTCAGTGACAAATAAGTGAACTACAATTAATTTTCTGGCAAGTTACATTGATTCCATTTCCCTCTTTATTTCATAATTAGTACAACAATTTAATCTAAAATTTATGAAAGGGGATCATGGCTTAGGTTGGGATGTGTCCTGAAACCTGGACAATTTTTGAAACACGTAAATCACAATCATAAGGCTATTCATCTCAGTATTGTTTTTAAATGTGAAAAAGGAGAAAAAGTATAAAGGTTCAACAATAGGCAACTGATTAAATTATGGTAGAACAATTCAATGCGACAATGTAGAGCCTTACAATTTTTTGTAGAAAATATTAACATGAAAGTATGTATGTATATTTTTTGGTTAAAAAAAAAGCAAGTTGCAAACATTATGTAAAATCTAATCCCCATTTTCAGAAAGTCTATTACAAACGTAGATATAAAACATATATTTTTCATGAAGAATCTGCATTTTGGGGGTATAAATGATAATTTTCCACTTCATGTTTTTTTTAATATCCCACAATGGACATATATTTATTTTAGAAAAGAAAAAAAAAAAAGCCTTTAAAAAGGTTTAAGAAGAGAAAAAGAAAATACAGGGCAAATGTTCAGGGAAGAACAAGGAGAAGAACAGAACTAAATGCAGGTTTTGTTTTTGTTTTGTTTTTTGCGGGACTGTACCTGAGTGTGTTTATAAGCTGATAGGAAAAAGGAACACAGAGATGCTGAGCCTGCAGGGCAATGAGAGTGGAGAATTGATTGAAAGCCATACCCAGACTTGAAAATTATGCTTGAGAATAATACCCCAGAGAGGAAATTAGAGCCAGGAGGCTGGTTTGGCCTTGGGGAGGAGGGGGACATCTTTCTGATTATTTTAGTACCTGCTTCCGCATCCTCCCCCTCAGGATAATGGATCCTCTGTATTTCCAAAACATCCTGGTTGACCTCCATGGGAGCACTTAGCTTACCACACTGTGACTTTTACTCATTCTCTTACCATCATCCTTGAGGGCAGGGAATGTGAATTTTTAATTATTTTATCATCCAATACCTAGTATAGTTCCTGACACCTTGTAGGTAATTACTTGATAAAGGTTTATTGAATGAATGATAGTTGGATAGATCCAGGTAAGTTACTTAAGGGAGTTGAGCGTTCTTTTTCCAAATTTTATTTCTGTCAAGTAAGAGATTGACAATCTTCTAGTAACTCCATGGCAATGAGTTTGTTTGTTGTTTGTTTTGGTTAGTAGTGATAACAGAGGTGGGCGGTACAGCGTGGAGCCTCAGAAGAGATGAAGGTTTAAAATAATAGTAAGAACTGAGGAGCCCTGGTGGTGCAGTGTTTAAGAGTTTGGCTGCTATGTAAAAGGTCGACAGTTCGAATCCACCAGCTGCTCCTTAGAAACCTTATGGGGCAGCTCTACTCTGTCCTATTGGGTCACTAAGAGTCAAAATCGACTCAACATACTTTTTTTTTTGGTAGGTGCTGAGGCTGATAGAGCGTAGAAGGAAGGTGTAGCTCAAGTCAGAGGTTTTTTGGGCACAGAGTTGCAGTGCTCAGGAGCTGGGATGAATGACTAGAAAATTTAGAGCTTCAGTCTGATTTTTACTATTGCATGAAAATGGAAAAAGGACAGGGAAAGATGGAATTTCAAGTGCTGTTAAAGGGGACTTTCAGGATTAAGGCCTGAGGGATAGATAAATTATGGAAGGAAAGGGAGGCAAAGGCCAGAAGCCTACAGCTAGGACTGTATCTGTGCCCAATTTAAGTCCCATTGATATAATAATAATGCAACTTAATGAAAATATATTTTGGGTATTTTTCATGAAGTGGTTTATGTAATACTCAAATTTCCTAAGCTACATGTTTGTGTGATATTGGTTGACAGTAAATATGTTCTAACTACTGGATCTATTTTCATAGTGTTTATATTAAATCTATTTTGTACAAATTTAAGACTTATTTTATGCAACCATGGTTTTTAATTACCTGTGACTGTTTCTCTTTCCAAAACACTCACACACACACATTCACACACTGCTCCCAACATTTTTCTAACAATGCACTTCTGGAAATTAAGTCTTCAAGGGTATCCTCTATTTTGGTGGGTGAGTTATTATTAAAGATTTTGCTCTTGATTAAAAAAATGAAAAATTAAGTAAGCAATAAGCATAAAATAAAATACATAGCTATTATGGTGAAAACTGTGAGAGCCAGAACTGGATGAGACTGCCTTGTTTTTCCAGGTCTTGCAAATTTTCCACATTCTCTATCACTCATTTTAGTGGAAAATATTTGAATTTTTCTTCTCTGACAGGTTTTCACCTTACGGTGGTTACACTTTCGCAGGTTTTACTGTATATATTTCCACAGCCCTTTCATGTAGATTTCTATGTTCCAAGACAATGAACATAAGTGTAGACAGAACTCACTACCTCACACTAAACTATGCCTGTTATTAAGTGCTATCCAGTCTGTTCTGACTCATAGCAACCCTGTCTACAATAGGCCAAAATGCTACCAAGTCCTTCGCCATCCTCACAATCATTGTTATGTTTGAGCCCATTGTTGCAGCCACTGTGTCAATCTTCCTCTCTAATTTACTAAGCATAATGCCTTCCGCCAGGGGCTGTTCCCTCCTGATAACATGTCCAAAGTAAGTGAGGAGAAGTCTCATCATCCTTGCTTCTAAGGAGCATTCTGGCTGTATTTATTCCAAGACAAATTTGTTCTTTTGGCAGTCCGTGGTATATTCACTATTCTGTAACATAGTAGCTATATTTCTCAATAAAAAGTAATAACTGCTCTCGTTAGCCAAATAATTATGAGTCTTTCCGAAGATACTGACCATTTTTAGTGTATTGACAAAAAATAATATATTGTGCCTGAAAATTGAGGGAACCAAAACCAAATCCATTGGTGTCAAATAGATTCCGACTCATTGCGATCCTATAAAGCAGAGTAGAATTGGCCCATAGGGTATTCAAGGAGAGGCTAGTAGATAAGAACTGTAACTTTTTGGTTAGCAGCCAAGCTCTTAACCACTGCACCACCAGGGCTCCAGAAAATTGAGGGAAAGACCCTGAAATCTTATTCACCATGAGAGTACTCCTCAATGAAAACTTGTAGAGCTAGGAAGATTTATACTACCTGTCTAGAATTCACCTCCTCTTAGTTGATACCCTTATAGAAAGCAAAGGGGATACAGATGGAGGAAAATTTCAGTGAAGAAAATGTAATTTCAAAGTGATTTCTCATTGGGAGGTAGCAAATAGAAATAGTTCTCACACTCATTTCGTTTGAACATTAACAAAAAAATCAAACCCATTGTCATCAAGTTGATCTCAACTCTTGGCAATTCCAAGTGTCACAGAGTAGAACTGCTCCATAAGGTTTTCTTGGCTGTAACCTTTATGGAAGCAGATTGCCAGGCCTTTTCTCTATGGCACTGCTAGGTGGGTTCTAGCTGTCAATCTTTAGGTTGGTAGTCCAGCACAAACTGTTTGTGCCACACAAGCCTCCATATTTGAACATTAGAATTAGCAATTTTGAACAACTGGCTTTTATTTCTTTAAGAGATCTCTTTGGGACTTGGAACTGAAAATGAATTATTCCTGCATCTTGCATCACTTAGGGATAAAACTAAGAAAAAAAAAAAAAAAAACCTATTGCCCTCCAGTTGATTTCAACTCATAATGACCCTGTAGGATAGAGTAGACCTACCCCATAGGGTTTCCAAGGTATGGGTAGTAGATTTGAACTTCAGATCTTTTGGTTAGCAGACTGAACTCTTAACTACAAAGAAAAGAAACAGTTTTAATATCCATTAGGTCTTCATCTCCTTCAGGACACAAGTGAGACATCTTGTGGGGTTCATTTCAGTTTTTTACTAAGGAATTATTGATCCTCTGTTGTATGGAGTGGAATTGGGAATAAGCATTGGGACTCATTAGGCTAACTGCAGCTTGCAAGGTAATTCTAAATGGAAGCTGTGCAATTAAAGGTTTGGTAAAATTTCAAAAGTGGTTGCAGTAGTACATCCACAGGGAGCTGCCAAAAGTTCAAGCCTACTTCAGAAGAGGACATGGAACAAGGGATACCATCGCTGACGTCAGATGGATCTTGGCTGCAAGCTGAGAATACCATAATGATGTTTACCTGTGTTTTATTGACTATGCAATGGCATTCGACTGTGAGAATCATAACAAATTATGGAAAACATTGCAAAGAGCGGGAATTACAGAACAGTTAATTGTGCTCATGAAGAACCTGTACTTAGACCAAGGGGCAGTAGTTCAAATAGAACAAGGGAATACGGTGTGATTTTTTTAAAAAAACAGGAAAATGTGCTTCAAGGTTGTATCATTTTGCCATACTTAGTCAATCATCATGCTGAGGAAATAATCTGAGAAGCTAGACTATATGAAGAAGAACATGGCATCAGGACTGCAGGAAGACTCACTAACAACCTGTGATATGCAGTTGACACAACTTTGCTTTCAAAAGGTGAAGAGGACATGAAGCACTTATTGATGAAGATCAAAGACCACAGCCTTCAGTATGGATTACACCTCGACAAAAAGAAAACAAAAAATTTCACAACTGGACCAATAAGCAACATCATGATAAATAGAGAAAAGATTGAAGTTGTCAAGGATTTTATATTACTTGAATCCACGATCATGCCCATGGAAGCAGTTAGTCGAGAAATCAAAGGATGTATTCCATTGGGCAAATCTGCTACAAAAGACCTCTTTAAAGGGTTAAAAAGTAAAGATGCCACTTTGAGGCTAAGGTGTACCTGACCCAAACCAGGGTATTTTCAGTTGCTTCATACGCATGTGAAATTGGACAATGAATAAGGAAGACTGAAGAATTGACACCTTTGAATTATGGTATTGATGAAGAATACTGAATACATCATGGACTACCAAAAGAACAGACAAATTTGTCTTGGAAGGAGTACAGGAGAATGCTCCTTAGAAGCTAGTGTGATGAGACTTCATCTCAGGTACTTTGGAAGTGTTATCAGGAGAAGGACATCATGCTTGGTAAAGTAGGTCAGCGAAAAGGAGGAAGACTCTTAACAAGGTGGATTGACTCAGTGACTGCAACAGTGGCCTCAAGCATAAAAACTGTGAGGATAGCACAGGACCAGGCAGTGACTCCTTCCATTGTACATAGGTTCACTATGAGTTGTAACTGACTTGAGGGAAGCTATCAACATTATTTTTTTTTTGTCAACATTAGAAAGCATACTACTTTACTTTCTTGCCCCCTTCCCAAAATGTCTTAAATTCTATTATCACCTGATTTTTATTTCATAGTTAAAATTGATCATATCGTTCCCCCTCGATGAATCTAAACTGTATCCAAGCTGTACACCAGTCATTCTAGAGATTTTAATACTGTGAGTCCCTACCCTAAAAACCCAAAACTTTGGCCAAATGGAAAGACATAAGGGATAATTAAACCACCATTACATTTACAAGAGAAGATTCAGAGCAATATATACCAATAAATCAGCATCCTGAAATATATTCATTTACTCTGTTAAAAATAATTATTATTCAGCACTTGCTTACTATGTATCAATATGGAACACTATCCAAGAGTTCTAGGCCCTGGGATACAAAGGTGAAAAGGGCAGATACTGCCCTTACAGACTAGTCAGTGTTTTTTTTTCGAACTTTTGAAGCTGTGCCCCCTAAAATATTTTGAATTCTTCTGCATGTGTTCAGGAGGCAAGATGGTTTTGTAGAATTCAAGCTTTATTGTAATCTTTTAGAAAATAATTTATTTTTGTTTTTGTTGTTGAAAATATACACAACAAAACATACACAAATTCAACAATTTCTACATACTGCAATTCAGTGACATTGATTACATTCTTCAAGTTATGCAACCATTCTTACCCTCCTTTACCAATAACTCACTGCCTCCTAAGCTTCCAATTTAAACTTTCAAGCAGCTGTGGTCAATTTGATCCCATACAGACAATTCTTGAATAGAGCACAGTGCTCAAGGAAGAAATTCTTTACTAATTGAAAACATTCTTTCATTTACTTAAACTTAAAGAGGCTTAAAGGACTTTTTGGTTTAAGGTTTAAAAATTACCTTAGAGCAATAGTTTGGGGGCCTTATCCAGACTCAATGGTTCTAGGAAGTAATCATTATTATGAGAACAGTAGTTCTACTGGATATGTGTTTTCACACTGCACATATTTTATATGTAACTCCTGCCAACCTACTACCTAGTTATAAAAAACATCTGTTGTTGTGTGCCATTGAGTCAGTTCTGACTCATAGCAACCCCATGTACAACAAAAGGAAACACTGCCTGGTCCTGTGCCATCTTCACAATCATTGCATGTTTCAGCCCATTGTTGCAGCCAGTGTGTCAATCTGTCTCATTGAAGGTCTTCCTCTTTTTCACTGACTTTCACTTTACCAAGCACAATGTCCTTCTCCAGGGACTAGTCCCTCCTGATAACATATCCAAAATACGTGAGTTGAAGTCTTGCCATCTTCGCCACAAAGGAGTATTCTGGCTGTACTTCTTCCAAGGCACATTCATTGGCTCTTCTGGCATTCCATGGTATATTTAATGTTCTTTGCCAACATGATTATTCAAAGGCATCAGTTCTTCTTTGGTCTTCCTTATTCATTCTCCAAACAACATCCAGTGCGTACATATTTTACTTTTCTTGTTTAATTCGTCACAATTATCATTTTTTCCCCGTTAATGTTCTCTTTAAATCTTTTAAATCTAATATCAAGTATGCCAAAAAAGAAATAAACCCATTGCCATCCAGTCAATTCCAACTCATAGTGACCCTATAGGACAGAGTAGTACTTTCCTATAGAGTTTCCAAGAAGCGCCTGATGGATTGTGAACTGCTAACCTTTTGGTTGGCAGCCATAACACTTAACCACTACACCACCAGGGTTTCCAAAATTAGCATCTAAAAAGAGTCCTGAGTCATCAAACTCCTAAGGTTGTGCTGGAAGATAAATTGAGCCTCCTAGGTGATCATCTCCAAGGTGGTTGTCAAAATATTGAGCAATCATTTCGGCACTGGCACCAACCAATCAGAATAGGATATTGGCTGTGGTGCTGGAACAGAGTCTTGGAGGATCTTTGTTCTGTCAGGGGCTAACCCCTTAGTTTTGAGATCATGGGGAGGTCTATGGGTTCCTGGAGGAGGGGGAAGGCTGGGAAGAACAGTGGTGTGGCTTGGCACAGCAAGTGTCTACCAACTGCTATTAAAAAACAAACAAAAAAATGTTGCCATCCAGTCAATTCTGACACATAGCAGGCCTATAGGGCAGAGTAGAACAGCTCCCATAGGGTTTCCAAGGAGCAGCTGGTGGATTTGAACTGCTGACCTTTTGTTTAGCAGCCAAGCTCTTAACCACCTGTGCCACCAGGGCTTCCCAATTTCTGAATAGTTTATCCACTGATGTGACTACTGGGTGTACCAGTTGAGTATCAGCCTTGATCATCCCTTTCATTCTTATTCCGTTGGAATTGTGAAAGTTAAACGATATAGCCTATGTTTGTTATCTCATTAATGATGTCTAGTATTATTTCAGTTTGTCTATCAATTTAGGGTCCTGGTGGTGCAGTAGTTAAGAGTTCGGCTGCTAACCAAAAGGTCGGCAGTTCCAATCCACCAGCTGCTACCTGGAAACCCTATGGGGCAGCTCTACTGTGTCTTATAGGGTCTTTATGAGTTGGAATTGGCTCAATGGAGATTGTTACTATATCAGGTTGACAGAAAGGTCCGGTTTTGCAATTGGCTGTTAACCTAAAGGTTGATGGTTTGAATCCACCCAACAGTGGTGCACAAGAAGAGCCTGGCAATCTACTTCTGTAAAGATTACAGTCAAGGAAACCCTATGAAGCAGTTCTACTCTGTAACACATAGAGTCACTGTGAGTCAGAATCAACTCAACAACAACAGGTTGGGATGACAGGCAAAAGGAGATTAAGTGAGCTATGCAGTGTTGGGTATAGTGATATAAAAAAATAGGCCCATTCAATTCAGGTGTGATCCACACCTCCCCTTGCCATTTGTCTTTCTTCCTCTACCCTTTAGAATGATCTCATTTACCCCTATAGCTTCAGCAACCACCTCTGTTCAGGTAACCTTCTCCTTTATTTTGCTGTCTCTGTCTTATCTCCAAATCAACATGACCATCACCACTACTATTGTTACAACCACCACTACCATAATCATTTAATAAGTTTCTGTGGTGCAACAAACACTTTGTAAGATGCTTTGAATAGAATATAATTCTTTCCTTTAAGGAACAGTATGGAAGCGGAGACAGAAAAGTAAATACATGAGCTATTTCAATACATTGTGTTAAGTTCTAAGGAGCCTTGGTGGTGCAGTGGTTCAAGTACTTAGCCACTAACCGAAAGATTGGTGATTGGAACCCACCAGCCACTCTGCATGAGAAAGATGTGGCAGTCTGCTTCCATAAAGATTTACAGCCTTTGAAACCCTATCAGGCAGTTCTACTCTGTCCAACAGGGCTGCTATGAGTCGGAATTGACTCAAAGGCAGTGGGTGGTAAGTTCTACAGTGGGGTTAAAGCATGTGAAGTACAGAGAAAGGAATCCGACTTAGTCATGGTAAAACAGGAAAGCCTTCTTGGAGAAGATGATGTGAAGTAAAGTAGTAGCTTGTCTACTTATGAAGGGAACAGTCTTAATGGTGGGGAGTGTTCTAAACTTGGATTTTAAAGTGCCTGTTTGTACATGACAGAATGCAAGTCCAGGTGTATTGTCATTCTTAAGATTAACAATAGTGAATTGATCAATAGTTCATTCATTCATTTCCCATAAGCTGTTTGCTGTTAGTGTCTTTACATTTTTGTTAAAGACGATGCCATTCTCTTAATTTCCAAAATTCAAAAACATGATTATTTTGGGCTTCTTTTTCATGTCCTGTGTTATGGATTGAATTGTGTCTCCCCAAAGGGTATGCTGAAGACCTAACCCCTATAATTGTGAATATGACCTTGTTTGGAAATAGAGTTTTCCTTTTGTTATCAGACCAAGAAGTTCGTACTGGAGTAGGGCAGATCCTAATTCTAATCCCTTCTGAGCGGAGTCTTATAAAAGGGGAGAACAGGCTCAGAAACCGAGTCACACACAGGTGAGGACACCATGTGAGGATCCATCTACAAGCCAAGGAATATCAAGAAATGCCTGCGGCTACCAGGAAGGATTTTCCCCTAGAGCTAACAGAAAGATAGCATATCTCTGACAACACCCCGAATTAGGATTTCTAGGCTCCAGAACTGCGAGACAATAATTTTTTGTCCTTTGAAGCAGCCCACTTTGTGGTATTTTGTTATGGCAGTTCAACTCCTTGTCTCAAGACCCCTCCTCTGATTTAATCTGTGTATCACTTCTGGGTTTATCTTTCTACAAAAGGGATTTAATCATGCCATGCTACTACGTAATATTCTTTAAAGATTCACTGTAACAGTAAACCCCAATTCTATAAAACAGCATTCAGATCTTTGAAAAAAAAAAAGTTGTCCTGACTTAGTTTTACAAATTATTTTTTAATTTACACTACATGTACTCTTGGCCTCAATTAAAATGGAGTGGTCATTCTTCCCCCAATATTCCTTGTGCTTTTCTGTCTACACACCTTTACTTATACCACTTTAGTTTCAATGTTTTTATTCTGACAATTCCACTGGTCAAATCACCAGCTTCAAGATTTATCCCTTCAAAGTTTCCTGACAATTTGTTAATAAATTTTGTCCTAAGATGAAGATATGCTTCTTTGTATTTCTCTCTGTGTACAAGATGGTGATGTCTGCATAGGGCCTTGCACATCATAAACCTTCAATAAAATTTTCTGGAATAAATGGATATAATAATGAATACATGATTCAAGTGCAGTGTTCTATGTACTATTTTGAAAATTGCTTGACATAAATAAGATAGTCATTTATTTAACCTACATAAATATTAATGTAATTCCCACCATTTATTACATATAAACTCGAGTTGTCCAATATGGTAGCTACTATCCACATGTGGCTACTGAGCACTTGAAAGATGACTAGTTTGAATGGAGATGTACTGTAAATATAAATTATACACCAGATTCTGCAGACTTAGTACAAAAAAATACAAATCATCTCATTAATATTTTTTAAATAATTATATGTTGTTGCGATAATACTTTGGATATATTGCATTAAACAAAATATATCATTAAAATTAGTTTCACCTGTTTTTTTATACTATTTTAATGTGGCTACTAGAAAATTTAAAATTACATATGTGGCTTGCATTCGTGGCTCAAATTATATTTCTACTGGGCCATACTGCTCTAGAGAGCACTGGATATGAGAAAATAACTCTTTTCTCTGCTTCTTCCATTTAAACCATATTTATGCTCATCAAGGAAACATCTGTGGCCTCTTCCTAATAAAAATGGCTAAGAAACTTTGAAAAAGAATTTTAGGATTCTTATTGGTTATAGTTACTGAGGAAGAAATTTTATTAAACCTTGGTTTTGTAGGACTTAGTCACAAATAGGGCACCATCTGAAATACTAAGGCTATTTCATTTAAAAGAATGGGAGAACGAATATTTTAATCTGAATGAAATCAACAGGGGTCCTACCTATGGGATGTTGCTATGAGAGAACATCCCCTGACCTGCCGGGGCATGATCTGTATGCACCATGTTTAGGGAACGATAGCTCCTATACTACTGGCCTCACACTTTTTCACCTAACAAGATAAAAGAGTAGAGATGATCACTAGGTAAGTGATTAGCTTTGGTGCAAAGGGATATTATTTAGCCTTCAGGTCTAGGGCTAGGAGAACCTAGGGAATCGGGATAGAGAATGTTACTCCCTTCATTAAGCTTGGGAATATGAAATCTCTAAGGTAGAGATAAAATCTGAGTTGAAGATGAAGTCCCCCAGGAGCCATTGGCAGCATCACAGCTCTGATGTACATAGAGATGTCACAGTTTCCTGGGAGAGGCTCTATCTCCGGAACTAATCATTTCCCTAAGATCTTGTGTTGTATCCCTTCCTTGTTCATCTGATACTAGAGAGGACATTGCCTCTGCTGCAACTGGAGTGGACTCCTTGGCAGAAGGTCAGTAAAATGGATTCTTGATCATTAAATCTGGAGGAGTTCCAGGGTCATTCAGAGGTTGAATTCAGTGTACTGAGGCCCTCAACTCATTCGGCAGCTGAGGAGTCCGTGCTGGGACTGTTCCCATGCATGTTATTGGAGCCAATTTAGCTCAAAATACTGATGGAAAAGATAAAATAAAACCATCTTTGGGTTCACAAGAAGGAATGTCTGAGTACCCTAGTCTAACACCTCCTGGAAGAATCCTTCACCTTCTAAAGGCATAAATAAGGGAGCCAAGGACTCTTCAGTTAACTTCTGCCTTTTAACTAGAAAAAACAGCCCTGAATTTGAAGGCTTTCTGACTTCAGAATCTAGAAAGAAGGGACATAGATAATGTGAAAAGGAGACAAGGATCACTGTGGAGACAGACCCTTGGTCTCCTGGGGCATTATTCAGTGAGGTGATGTAAACTCCACGGTCTTCTAGCAATTTGTCGTTTCTACAAACTTCAGTTCCTTTGCTAAAATATTAACTGGCCATCTCTGAAATAAAAACTACAGTCACCTTTGCAGAGTCTAGACTGGCTAGGGTAGAGCACAGATGAAGACAGAAAGGGCAAAAATAGGTGTCAAGTGTGGACATTATCCAAAGAAGGCCTGTTTTGAATGGGTTTTTATTCCACAACTAACATGAAGCATGTATTGAGTGCCTACTACATACCAGGAGTGTTTTATGTAGGATGAATACCAATGAATAAGGCAGACAAGATTCTGGTCTTCATGAATAAAATTACAGAGTAACAGGAGGAAGGCATTAAACAACTAATTACATAAATGCCATCTCATTCCTGATCCTTCTTTCATCAATGAGTCTCATCGTCTCATTTTTTTCCTAAGTCTCACTTATCCCTGAACATTTATCCATCCTTGAACTCTACTCCACATTTGACTACCCTTCTATGAAGTTTCTAACCCTGACTTCGCCCCCATACTTCATTTCTTAGTTTGCTCCTATCTCACCACTTATCCCATCTCTGACTCTTCCCACATTTCAGATTTTAACCCTTCTTTACACCCTCTACATCTCTGAGCCTCAGACCTTTCCTGATTCTTATTACACCCTTATACATTCTTCACTCTATCCCTGAACCTTATCCTATCCACTGAACTTTAGGTAATATTCAAGCCTTACTCGTTCTCTCATTCTATATGATATATATTATATTACTCTATATAATACATAATAGCCTTACAGCATTGCTAAAATTCTCTTCATCATTGGGCCTCGTTCCATCAGTTACCACATCCATTAGCCTTACCCTACCCTTCCCTTCTTTCCTCATTTCACCCATGCACCTCATACAATGCTGATCCATACTCTTTCTGAGAATAACTTCATGTCTCATCTCTACCTGTCCATCTCTGTGTGAAGCACAAGGATCAGATGAGGCTCAGTAACATGACACAAGACATGTTTAAAAAATATAGCTGAAAGTTTAATATTTAGAATCATGAAGTAGATATCTAAACTGAAATATCTGCTCTATTAAAAATGTTCTGCTAAATTATCATGGAAACCCTGTTGGCGTAGTGGTTAAGTGCTATGACTGCTAACCAAAGGGTCGGCAGTTCGAATCCGCCAGGTGCTCCTTGGAAACTGCTCCTATGGGGCAGTTCTACTCTGTCCTATAGGATCTCTATGAGTTGGACTTGACGGCAGTGGGTTTGTTTGTTTGTTTTTAAATTATCATATATTTCAATTCTTCCTCACCATTATATATCAAAACTACAAGCGGCCCTATGTAGGTTCCAGCTATGCCAGCCATCTCTCCCAAGGGACCTGGAGCAAACCTCTGACTCTGTAGAGTTCTTATTAATCAGAATATGTTGCTGGATGCCCTGGGGTCTGAAAGAAGGGGCTATAGCATGCCAGTGTGTGTGTACCATTTCATGAGTGAAATGGCTCAGAAAAGCTCAGTTTCTCTCTAATTTGGCTTTCCCCTTCATCTCCATAGATCTACTCCTAGAGAAGAATGGCTGATGAAAATCACTCATTGGTGATGGAGTTTACCCTCGCGGGTTTAACCAGCAGGCCAGAACTCCAGTTACCTCTCTTCTTCCTGTTCCTAGGGATCTATCTCGTTACTCTGGTAGCCAGTCTGGGCTTGATCACATTTATTTCACACCTTCACACACCTATGTATTATTTTCTCTTTAATCTATCTTTCGTAGATATCTGTTACTCTTCTGTGTCTTCACACCCAAAATGTTAATGAACTTTGTATTGGAGAAAAACACCATCTCCTATACAGAGTGCCTGACTCAGCTCTATTTTTTCTGTTTCTTTGCCATTGCTGAATGTTATATTTTGACAGCAATGGCATATGATCGCTATGTTGCCATTTGCAAGCCATTGCTATGTAATGTTATATTGTCTCCTCGGATCTCTTCTCTGTCTGTGTTTGGGGCATATGGGATGGGATGTTGGGGTTCCCTAGCCCACACTCTGTGTATGGCAAGACTGGCTTTCTGTGATGCCAACACAATCAAGCATTACCTGTGTGACATCCTCCCTGTGCTCCAACTCTCCTGCACCAGCACTTACACCAACGAAGTTGTGGTCTTTGTTCTTGCTGGGATGAACATTTTGGTGTCCACTAGCACCACTTTCATTTCTTATGCTTTCATAATCTCCAGCATCCTCCACATCAGCTCCACTGAAGGCAGGTCTAAAGCCTTCAGCACCTGCAGTTCCCACATAATTACTGTTTCTCTCTTCTTCGGGGCGGCTGCATTCATGTACCTCCAACCTTCTGACACAGAATCTATGGACCAAGGAAAAGTGGCCTCAGTTCTTTACACAAATGTAGGGCCCATGCTGAACCCTTTGATCTATAGTTTGAGGAGTAAGGATGTCAAACTTGATCTAAAGAAAACTCTGAAAAGAAAAGCGTTTTCTTAAGCTTCAGCAGAGGAACTTTTGGGACAAGATCATCCTGCTGATTGTGTTGGGATTGCCTCATGACTGTATCCTCACTGTAATCAAATGGGATACATTTTCCCCCTTGATTCAAAGACTTTTCTTTTGTTCTTTAGTAGGCTTGTCAATTCTTCTTCCCCTTTCTTCTCTCTCTCTCTCTCTTTTTTTTTTTTTAAAGTGTAGGTAAGTAATTGTGACATTGATGAAAAAGAAATTATTATTACTTTGTCCTTTGCTTTGTGGAATGACTTCTGTCTCTTGTGAAAATTGTGTAGATTCTATGATTGATTAATTGAACAACATCACAACATACCTATTTACACATCAAAGTGATAAGTCTGTGAAAGCCTGAGGACCCTGCATTTGTAGGTGTGTCTTTGGTGACAAGAATTAATTTTATGCTGCCCCCTAATAGATCGGAAACTCTTGGAGGGTATTGTGTCTATCTTTGTACCTTTGTATTCCTAGCATTTAACAGGGTTTTGTTTTGCATTAATTCAATATTGGATGCACTTAACATTGTAGTACAAAATAAGTTGTCCTATGTACGTTCCATTTTCCAGGGCATGAATTTTATTTGTTTTCTATTTGTGAAATATGGTATGGTGGAAGTGCCTGTCATGGATTGAATTGTGTCCCCCCAAAATATCTGGCAACTTGGCTAGGACATGATTCCCTTGTATGATTGTCTACCATTTTATCTTCTGATGTGATTTCCGTATGTATTATAAATCCTACCACTGTGAGGTAATAAGGTGGATTAGTGGCAGTTATATTGATGAGGTCTACAAGATTAGGTAGTGTCTTAAGCCAATCTATTTTGAGATACAAAAGAGGGAAGCTAGCAGAGAGACATGGGAACTTCACACCACCAAGAAAGCGGTGCTGGGAGCAGAGTGTGTCCTTTGGACCTGAGGTTCCTGTGCTGACATGCTCCCAGATGGAGGGAAGACTGATGATAAGGACCTTTCTCCAGAGCCAACAGAGAGAAAAAGCCTTTCCTTGGAGCCAGCACCCTGATTTTGGACTTCTAGCCTACTGGACTGTGAGAGAACAAACTTCTCTTTGTTAAAGCCATCTACTTGTGGTATTTCTGTTATAGCAGCACTAGATGACCAAGACAGTGCCCAAATCATTTAATATAAAATTTAAAAAATAATTAAAGAGCTCATAAAATTCCTGCAATGCCTGTTTCTGTATTTTTTTTTAATTCTCAGAAAGTTTTTATTTTATTTTTAATTTTCAGGAAGTTAATGTAAATCATATATATTTTTTCTTTTTTGTGATTTGAGAGCATTATCTCATTAGACACCATTTTTAAGTTGATATAGTTTCACATTTTAAGGCAAAAATAGAATATATGAAAGAGTTGGTAAGTTTCTGATGACAAAAAATTGACTAATTTGGCAATGTATTATATGAACGGCATTTGTCTTGGGAACTTTATCAAGAAAAAATAAAAAAGCGGAAAGAAATTAAAAGAGCAGTAGCAATTTCTAGAAGATATCACTTTTGGGTAAAGTTAATCTGCTTGCTCCAAATGTATGCTCTATTCCATTAAGTAAAAGAAAATTATTTTGAAAACCTGTTCAAGAAGTCCCAATACTTCTAAATTCATCATCCAAGATATTGACATTTGTATTGATTTTACTAAGTCTAAGTCTTATACTTGTTCAAAGGCAGATCAATTAATGTACCATGTAGTGACATACAGTTCCATTAAGTTGACAGTCAGATAATATGGAGAAAAATTAAAATGGCAGTTAATACATATATGTATTGAAATAAAATGTTATCATGAGAACTACCTTTGATTTTTTGGCCCCTATCAAATTCTATAGCATTTTGTCCCGGTATTTATTTCTAGTTCCCGACAACCTTTGTTTCCCTAATATTCCCAGTATCTCTTGCCATTGTGTCTTTGCTTATGCTTTCATTCTTTTTTGCAATTCTGTTGTTCTCTCATTCCTGGTAATAATTCTGAGGTGCCTAAAAAAAATGAAAAACTGTTCTATGTGGATACATGTCATAACTCAGGCTGCAGAAGATTTTCTGAGGAAAGAATAAACTATTACTAAACAGAAAAAGAATACACCATGAGTTCAGAAGAAACACACACAACAAGTAGGAGCATTACAACTTTAACATTTTCAGTTATTAGAACGTGAATCTGTAAAATGCTCTTGTGGTATACACAGGGCATACTTATATCCTGCTTTTAAAGTTTTCTTCCGTGTGGAAGAAGCTTTAGTACAATCTACATGATCTCTCTCTATCTCCTGCCTGATTGGGAATGTTTCCCTTCCTCTCTTTTTTTTCTTTAAAGATAACTAATCTGTCTTCAAGAATTGTGTACGTGTTGTGCTCTTCTATGCCAAATATTTTACAAGAGCAGGCCCTACCGCTGTAGGGAAAGAAGATATTGATGACTAGATCTGTATCTATTTAAGCATGGTTTTTGTAGTAAAAAGTATATATATGTATTTTTTTAATGTATAGATATATATTTAAGATATGTTTTATATATATGTTTAAGATATGTTATATATATATATATATCTTTAAGATGTTAGTGTCTTAACACAAAATTTATTTATTTCTGCTCTAATCCTTATTATTTCCTCTCTTCTAGTGGCTGAGCGCTCCTTTTGCTGTTCTCTTTCTCTTTGTTCAAATTCTGTAGCTAATGTTTTGATTTTGTCTCTTCTTTTTTGATACGAGCATCTATTGTTATAAATTGACCTCTGAGCACTGCCTTTGCTGTGTCCCAAAGGTTTTAGTATGATGTGTTTTCATTTTCATTTCATTCTAGGAAGTTTTTTATTCTATCTCTGATTTCTGCTACTACCCAGTGGTTTTTAAGCAGGATGATATTCAGTTTCCATGTAATTGATTTTTTTTTCCTTGCTCTTCCTGTTCTTAATTTCTACTTTGATGGTGTTGTGATCAGAGAAGATATTTTGTATTATCTCAATGTTTTGGATTTTGTCGAGGGTTGCTCTGTGGCCTCAGATGTTGTGTATTCTGGGCATTCCATGTGCATTGGAAAAGAATACGTACTTTGTAGCTGTTGGGTGGAGTGTTCTATATATGTCTATGAGGTCAAGTTGGCTGATTGTGCTGCCCTTCAGCTCTTTTGTATCTTTGTTGAGTTTCTTTCTAGACGTTCAGTCCTTTACCGAGAGTGGTGTTTTGAAGTCTCCTATTATTGTGGAGCTGTCAATTTCTGATTTCAGTGCTGTTAGAGTTTAATGTATTTTGGAGCCCTGTCATTGGGTGTGTAGATGTTTATTTTAAGTCTTCATGATGGATCATCCATTTAAGCATTATATAGTGTCCTTCTTTATCTTTTATGGTGAATTTGTTTTCAAGTCTATTTTATCTGAGATTAGTATTGCCACTCCTGCTCTTTTTTGGTCATTATTTGCCTGATACATTTTTTCCATCCTTTGATTTTTAATAAATTTACATATTAGTTTCTAAGGTGTATCTCTTATAGACAACATATTGATGAATCCTGTTTTTTAAAATTCATTCTGTCACTCTGTCTTTTTATAGGTATATTGGGCCATTTACATTCAGTGTAATTACTGATAGGTATGACTTTATTGCTGTCATTTTGTAGTTTCTTTCTTTTTTTTTTTGTGGTGCTGACGTTTTCTTGGTTCCTCTTGCTCTTATATGCTGAATTGTGGATTTCTTTTTCATTTCATTTGTTTTTGTAGATTTTCTTTTTATTGAGACGTTATGTTTTTCTTATTTGATGAGTAAGTTTGTTAACTTTCTTTGTGGTTACCTTGAAATTTACCCTTACCTTCCTAGGTTTGAACTTATATTATTTGGTATTTCCTTGACTTCCTCTCCATTAGGAAGTTCTATACCTACACCATTTATTACCTCTGTTGTTGTTCTGATGTTGTTGTCATTTACAGATTAGCCTTTCTAATTCCCTGTTGTGATTCTTTCGCTTATGGGTAGTCCTTAAGAGTTCATTTCCTCGGTTGGTATCTGGCTGGTACAACCTTGCGTCCTGGATTCAGGCTGTGGTCTGATGTTGTTTGTTCTCAGACTGAATGACTCCTTCAATAATTTTTGTAAGCTTTGTCTGGTTTTTACATACTCTCTTAATTTCTGTTTATCTGGAAATGTCCTGATTTTACCATCATATTTGAATGAGAGTTTTACAGGATATATTATTCTTGGTGGGTAATTTTTTTCTTTCAAGGTTTTATATATGTCATCCCATTGCCTTCTTGCCTGCATGGTTTCTGCTGAATAATCAGCCCTTAGTCTTATTGTTCCTCCTCTGTATGTGACTTTTTGTTTTTCCCTAGCTGCTGTTAGGATTTTTTCTTTGTCTTTGGTTTTAGCAAGTGTGATTACGATATGCCTTGGAGATTTTCTTTTGGGGTCTATCCTATATGAGGCTCGTTGAGCTTCTTGGATGGTCAGCTTTTCATCTTTCATGTTAGGGAAGTTTTCTGTCAGCAATTCTTCAATGATCCTCTCTGTGTTTTCTATTTTCTCCCCCTGTTGTGGAAATCCAGTCACTCACAAAATTCTGCTTTTGTTTGTATCCCACGTAATTCTTGGGGCTTCTTCATTAGTCTTCATTCTTTTTTCTGATTTTTCCTCAAACAGAGTTGTATCCAAGTGTTTGTCTTCAATTTCTCAGATCCTGTATTTCATCATTTCTAACCTGTTCCTCAGGCCTTCTATAACACTGTCCACTTCTGTACTCTTGTTGTTTATCTTTTGGATTTCTAATTGTTGCTTTTGTATGATTTCTAGTTGTGAATTTATTTCCTCAATTTGTTCCTGTATTATTTTCCTGAATTCTTTCATATTTTTTGTCTGTTTTTCCCATGAATTTGTCTGCTTTTCCATGAATTTGTCTATATTTTCCTGATTTTTGTCTGCTTTTTACTTCAACTCTTGGACAACTCTGAACATTAGAGATTTGAATTCCCTATCAGGCAGTTCTAGTGCCTTTTCTTCTAACGTAAAGTCATCTGGTGTTTTATTTGGGACACCTACTGGAACCACTGTGTTCTTTTATTATTTTTTTTAATATGCTTTGATATTGTCTGCTGTCTTTGGGACATTCAGTAGCTTTTTGGTTTATTGATTGTAAATCTGTTTCTTCCTGCTTTTTTTGTTTTATTTGGTTATGTCTGAGCAGGCTGGCTCTGCATTCTTTGATGTTTACTCATCTGTAGTCATGATACTTTTCATCTCCCTGCCCAGTTGGCAGGACCAGTCACTCAGCTATTGTGCAGCAGGGTAGATCCAGCTGAAGGAGAAGTCCTGAGATGGGTTTTTTTGTGGCAAGTACTAGGGCCAACAGGGCAGGCTGTGAATCAGTGCTGGGCAGGTTCCAGTAGGCAGTGCCTGTGCTGCTGGGGAGTGTGATGTTCAGCACACAGTGTAGGTAGGTGGGAAGGAGGGGGGAGGTTGTGATATGGGTATGGGAAAGGGGAGAGACAAACAGGAGCCAAAAAAAAAAAAAGTGCTAAGGGAGCTTGCCATTGGAGTGGAAAGATGAGAAACTGAGAAATGGAGAAAAACAAAAAGAAAAATACTACTAGATAAAAATTTGGAAGAAAGAAAAGAAAAGGCCCCAGGGGTCCCACCAGTGCAGTTTCAAAAATTGGGGAAGTGGCTCCCAGGCTGCACAATATAGCCTGGCTATAGGGATTACTATGAGTCAGAATCAACTCGACGGCACTGGTTTTTTTTTTTTTTTTTTTTTGTATAGGGGTTATGGAAACCCTGGTTGTGTAGTGGTTAAGTGCTACAGCTGCTAAACAAAGGGTCGGCAGTTCAAATCCACCAGGAACTCCTTGGAAACTCTATGGGACAGTTCTACTCTGTCCTATGGGGTAGTTCTTCTCTGTCCTATGGGGTTGCTATGAGTCGGAATCGACTCGACGGCACTGGGTTTGGTTTTTCTAAAGGGATTATAGATGTTATACAGCACCAGGTATTCAGGGGACAGGAAAAGAAGTTTTGTATAAAGAGATAAGAACTGAGAAATAAAGAAATACAGAAAGAAAAAAAGAGAAAGAAAAAAGAAATGCCCCCAGGGATTCCCACCTATATGGCTGTGCAGATTGGGGAAGTGGCTCCTAAGCTATGCAGTTCCATCATTCTAGATGGGGATCCCAAGCCAAGAAATGAAAAAGAATAGAAACAAATAAACAGAACAAAGAAAAAAAAAAAAAACTCCATAGGGATCCCACCAGCAGGGTGTCACAGGCTGTGGGAGTAGCTCCCCAGTTGAGGGGCACTTCACAAGAGGAAGCAAAGGTGGCGCACAGAGCCAGGTGTTTCACATAAAGGAGGGGGAGGTGGTGGGAAGCAGGGAAGAATCCAAAAAAACAGAAAAAAGCAATACCAGCAACAGACAAATGGCACCTATGCAGCCAGCTGGTGTGGGTGGGGTGAATTCCAGTGGCCCAGGGCCAAAGCAGTTGCCTCTGGGCCAAGAGACTGTGGTGGCTGGAAAGCAGAGGAGGCTGATGGGGTGGAGGTTAGGAAAACGTATATTGTTGGTTACCATGTGCTCTATTTTCAGCCGGAAACTTTGTGAAGCTGCTCTACATTTTCCCTGTCTGCCAGTCTCTGATGTGGGACCTTTCACTTTCCACCTGGCCAAGCCAGGTAGAGTGGAGGTAGAGCAGTGGGGAGAGGATGGGGATGGGAAAGCATGTGTTACTGGTTACTGGGTGCTCTGTCTCCTGCTGTGAACTCTGTGAAGGTGATTTCCCATGCTTCCTGTCTGCGGATACCCAACAGAAGTCCCAGGTGGTGAACCTGCGCTGCATTAGTCAATAGGGGACCTCTGCAGTATATCACCTCGCTTTCTGTTCTCTGTCAGTTTCTTACTCCATTTGGTGTTTGGCTGAGTTCTTTATCTCTACACTTGACACCTTTCGTTCTGGGACTGACATTTGTGTCTGTTTTGCTTAGTTTTTTGGGTCTTTGGTTGGAGGAACAGCGTGGTACTTCTGTCTATGGAGCCATGTTGCCCAGAAGTTTCCATGTGAAATTTTACAAAACAGTCCCAAATATTTCATAAGTCAAAAATAATTCAAAATAAAATTTTAAAAAATTTTAAAAAATCAGACCTGAATGAAAATAAAACCAAGTATATATAAATTTGTATGATACAGCTATAGTAATAGTTAGAGGGAAATTATGACATTAAATTTATATTGTTTTAAGAAGACATTTAAAAGTAATGCACTAAGCATAGAATGTAAACAGCAAGGTAACCTCAAAGAAAGTAGTAAAAAGGAAATAATAAATATTAGAACAGAGAATAATATAAGAAACAAGGAAACAAGGAAACAGAGAGACAATAAAATAAAAAAAATATTTAAAATGGAGAAAAAATCTATGGCAAAATTGAACAAAAACAGAAAGAGAGGAAGAAGATCCAAATAAATAATAGCAGAAATGGAAAAAGGGGACATAACTTCAATCCCATAAAAAAAAAAAAATTCAGAATACCATGATTAATTTTATGTACAAAATCTGAAAAGTTAGATGCAATGGGTAAGTGTAAATTAGGCATCAAATGTTTTGGGTAAGAGGTGCAATGTGCTTGTGTTTTGCTTCTGATTATATGGCCTTCCTGTTTCTCCAGGCTTATTAGCTTTGGGGCCATGGCCCTTCTACCTTCAAATGGAGTACCCCTGTTTACTTCTTTAGTCTGAGTGTGAATGTCGCTACA
The DNA here is from genome assembly GCF_024166365.1 of Elephas maximus indicus. Taxonomy (NCBI): domain Eukaryota; kingdom Metazoa; phylum Chordata; class Mammalia; order Proboscidea; family Elephantidae; genus Elephas; species Elephas maximus. The sequence continues at coordinate 24,477,323 of NC_064835.1, read as the reverse complement.
CTCTTGTAAGTAAAAGAAGCAAACCAAGGAATTAGGAAAAATACCACTTCAAAATCAATCCCCTTGACTAATGAGCTATAACTCCCTACTGCTTATTTTATTTTTTGAATGTGACCTTAGCAACACCCCAGCTATATCTATTTTCTCGTCAGTCCCTTCCTGGACATGATTTCTTTCTTTTTTTTTTTTTTTTCCTATAGACCTGATGCTGTTTTTTTTTTTCATCTTTAAAAAAAAAAAATTTTTTTTTTTAAAGTTAATCCTCATTTTACTGGTTTGGTGATTGCATTCTTTCTTGTTTTGCTGCATTATTTATGTTTTTATGAGTTTAATTTTTTTTCTACTATTTCATGAAATTTTAGGTAGGAGTGAGGAGTAATTCATGTGCTCAAATTACCAGTTTCCTTCATTCTCAAATTCTCTTAAAATGTAGTTTAATTCCCTGGCTGTGTCTTAGTGTTGGTAATTTTATCATTTACATCAGTTTATTTTTCCTACAAAGTAGTATGTGCTGATTTGCTCTGTAGGTTTATTTCTTGATTTATTTCAGTAAGTTTTCTAGTATTGTTTCTTTAAATATTTTTGATTTCTTTATTCAATTTTAGCTTCCAGAAGCTTTTCTGCATATTGGCTATATATATATATATATCTTCTCCATGTTATCTCTTTGTTGTTTCTGTACGTGATTTTTATGCCACTGTTTCAGTTTCACTTATGTATATTTTTATTCTTTTCTAATTTTAATGGATTCATTAAAGTATATTTCCATTTTCTATTTAAACTCCTAGATCACCATTCTTTCCATCAAATTCTGTTGACTTCCTTTTGATTTTTTTTCCTCCAATGATTTAAATATTCTTTTTATTGTGGGAAGAGAGAAAATCACTTGTGGGTTTTTTTTAAACTAAGTTACACATGCACCTTTCCAGATGGAATATACAGGAATCAAATTGACTACATCTGTGGAAAGAGACAATGGAAAAGCTCAACAACGTCAGTCAGAAAAAAGGGCAGGGACCAACCTTAGAACAGACCATGAATTCCAAAAGTGCAAGTTGAAGTTTAAGAAAATTAAAACAAGGCCATGAGAGCTAAAATACTACCTTGAGTTTAACCAGCTGGAATTTAGAGACCATCTTAAGAATAGATTTGATGCACTGAATGCTAATCAGCACAGATGAGAGTTGTGGAATGACATCAAGGACATCATACATGAAGAAAGCAAGAGGTCATTAAAAAGACAGAAAAGAAAAAAAAAAGACCAAAATGGATGTCAGAAAAGACTGAAAGCGGCTCTTGAAAGCAGAGTAGTTAAAGCTAAAAGAAGAAATTATGAAAAAGAGTTGAACAGAAGATTCAAAAGGTGGCTCAAGAAGACAAAGTATTATAATGAAATGTGCAAAGGCCCAGAGTTATGAAATCAAAAATATAGAAGACACTCAGCATTTCTCAAGTTGAAAAAACTAAAGAAGCAATTCAAACCTTGAGTTGGAATATTGAAGAATTCTACAGGGAAAATACTAAATGACCCAGGAATCATCAAATGAAGATGGAAGGAGGGCGGGGCTAAGATGACGGACTAGGTGGATGCTACCGAGGATCCCTCTTGCAACAAAGACTCGGAAAAACAAATGAATCGATCACATACATAACAATCTACGAACTCTGAACAACAAACACAGATTTAGAGAGGGAGAACGAACAAATACAGGGAGACAGCGATTGTTTTCAGAGCCAGGAGCCAGCGTACCAGTCAGGTGACCTTCGGAGCCCGATTTGGGGTAGAGCCCAGGGGGGCAGATGGCACAGACAAGGGGCCCAGCCCTAGCCCCCGAATTCATCCCAGGAGGGAGCCCAGCCATTTGGCGCAGGCAGCGTGGTGGCGCAGTTGGTGGGAGAAGTCCCTGGGAGGCAGTGACTGGTCTTGGAGCGGGGAGAGCAGCGTCTCAGCCGGGGAGCTGTCCCGCTGGGATTTTGGCGGCGCGGGCAGGACGTGAGCGCGGGGTGCAGCTCCGTACCCCTGAATTGACCCCGGGGCGGTCCCAGCCAGTTCGCGTGGGCCCAGCCGGTTTGCGCGGGCGGCGTGGCGGCAGAGATGGTGGAGGAAGTCCCCGGGAGGCAGTGGCTGGTCTTGGAGGGGGGAGAGCGGCGTCCCAGCCGGGACGCGCAGTCTCGGCTCAGGTGTGGAGAGCTGCTCCGCTCTCCTGAGCTGACCCCGGGGGGGGGAGCCCGCCCCTTAGTGGGAGCGGCGCCCGACGTGGCTGATGGGACGGGGAGTCCCCGGGAGGCAACGACTGATTTTGGAGTCGGGAGTGCTCCGTCCCAGTAGGGGAGCCTTAACCTTGGGGGTGGGGCTGACAGCAGAGGATCTGACTGTGACGCCAGCGGGCCAGACCCCCCGGGGGGCAATCTCCACACAGCCAGTACATATAGGCGATGCGCTCCGCGGAAATCTCAGATATAAGAGTCATTCCAAGTAAGACAAATAACTCTGGCTCTATTCTGAGGTGCTACACTCCTAGCTCTCTGATCCCTCCCCCACCCTCCCCAGGCGGCTGCATTAACATCCGAATACCCTGAGCCAGAGGGAGAACTCTGATAGGGATCTGACTGCATTTTTTTTTTTAGTGGATTTTCTGGAAAAACTAGTTTCCCAGTGATGGCTCGGAGACAACAATCCATATCAAACCACATAAAGAAGCAGACCATGACAGCTTCGCCAACCCCCCAAACAAAAGAATCAAAATCTTTCCCAAATGAAGATACAATCTTGGAATTATTAGATACAGAATATAAAAAACTAATTTACAGAATGCTTAAAGATATCACAAATCAAATAAGGCTAACTGCAGAAAAAGCCAAGGAACACACTGATAAAACAGTTGAAGAACTCAAAAAGATTATTCAAGAACATAGTGGAAAAATTAATAAGTTGCAAGAATCCATAGAGAGAAAGCATGTAGAAATCCAAAAGATTAACAATAAAATTACAAAATTAGATAATGCAATAGGAAGTCAGAGGAGCAGACTCGAGAAATTAGAATGTAGACTGGGACATCTGGAGGACCAGGGAATCAACACCAACATAGCTGAAAAAAAAAAATCAGATAAAAGAATTTAAAAAAATGAAGAAACCGTAAGAATCATGTGGGACTCTATCAAGAAGGATAACTTGCGAGTGATTGGAGTCCCAGAACAGGGAGGGGGGACAGAAAACACAGAGAAAATAGTTGAAGAACTCCTGACACAAAACTTCCCTGACATCATGAAAGAAGAAAGGATATCTATCCAAGATGCTCATCGAACCCCATTTAAGATTGATCCAAAAAGAAAAACACCAAGACATATTATCATCAAACTCACCAAAACCAAAGATAAACAGAAAATTTTAAAAGCCAGGGAGAAAAGAAAGGTTTCCTTCAAGGGAGAATCAATAAGAATAAGTTCAGACTACTCAGCAGAAACCATGAAGGCAAGAAGGGAATGGGACGACATATACAGAGCACTGAAGGAGAAAAACTGCCAACCAAGGATCATATATCCAGCAAAACTCTCTCTGAAATATGAAGGCGACATTAAGATATTTACAGATAAACACAAGTTTAGAGAATTTGCAAAAACCAAACCAAAGCTACAAGAAATGCTAAAGGAGATTGGTCAGATGACCAATAATATTAGGTACCAGCACAATACAAGGTCACAAAACAGAACATCCTGATATCAACTCAAATAGGGAAAGCACAAAAACAAACAAATTAAGATTAATTCTAAAAAATAAATAAATAAATAAAATAATACACATAACAAGGAATCATGGAAGTCAAAACGTAAAAGATCACAATAATCAAAAAGAGGGACAAAATACAGGAGGCATTAAACTGCCAGATGGAGAGTGATACAAGGCGATATAGAACGATACAAGTTAGGTTTTTACTTAGAAAAATAGGGGTAAATAATAAGGTAACCACAAAAAGGAATATCAACTCCATAACTCAAGATAAAAGCCAAGAAAAACGTAACGACTCAACAAACATAAAGTCAAACACTACGAAAATGATGATCTCACAATTTACTAAGAAAAACGTCTCAGCACAAAAAACTATGTGGAAAAACGAAATTCCCAACAACACACATAAAAAGGCATCAAAATGACAGCACTAAAAACTTATCTATCTATAATTACGCTGAATGTAAATGGACTAAATCCACCAATAAAGAGACAGAGAGTCACGGACTGGACAAAGAAACACGATCCATCTATATGCTGCCTACAAGAGACACACCTTAGACTTAGAGACACAAACAAACTAAAACTCAACGGACAGAAAAAAACATATCAAGCAAACAATAAGCAAAAAAGAAGAGGAGTAGCAATATTAATTTCTGACAAAATAGACTTTAGACTTAAATCCACCACAAAGGATAAAGAAGGACACTATATAATGATAAAAGGGACAATTGATCAGGAAGACATAACCATATTAAATATTTATGCACCCAATGACAGGGCTGCAAGATACATAAATCAAATTTTAACAGAATTGAGAAGTGAGATAGATACCTCCACAATTATAGTAGGAGACTTCAACACACCACTTTCGGAGAAGGACAGGACATCCAGTAAGAAGCTCAATAGAGACATGGAAGACCTACTTACAACAATCAACCAACTTGACCTCATTGACTTCTACAGAACTCTCCACCCAACTGCTGCAAAATATACTTTTTTTTTCTAGTGCACATGGAACATTCTCTAGAATAGACCACATATTAGGCCATAAAACAAACCTTTGCAGAGTCCAAAACATCGAAATATTACAAAGCATCTTCTCAGACCACAAGGCAATGAAACTAGAAATCAATAACAGAAAAACTAGGGAAAAGAAATCAAATACTTGGAAACTGAACAATACCCTCCTGAAAAAAGACTGGGTTATAGAAGACATCAAGGAGGGAATAAGGAAATTCATAGAAAGCAACGAGAATGAAAATACTTCCTATCAAAACCTGTGGGACACAGCAACAGCAGTGCTCAGAGGCCAATTTATATCGATAAATGCACACATACAAAAAGAAGAAAGAGCCAAAATCAGAGAACTGTCCCTACAACTTGAACAAATAGAAAGTGAGCAACAAAAGAATCCATCAGACAGCAGAAGAAAACAAATAATAAAAATTAGAGCTGAACTAAATGAATGAGAGAACAGAAAAACAATTGAAAGAATTAACAAAGCCAAAAGCTGGTTCTTTGAAAAAATTAACAAAATTGATAAACCATTGGCTAGACTGACTAAAGAAATACAGGAAAGGAAACAAATAACCCGAATAAGAAACGAGAAGGACCACATCACAACAGAGCCAAATGAAATTAAAAGAATCATTTCAGATTACTACGAAAAATTGTACTCTAACAAATTTGAAAACCTAGAAGAAATGGATAAATTCTTGGAAAAACACTACCTATCTAAACTAACACTATCAGAAGTAGAACAACTAAATAGACCCATAACAAAAAGAGATTGAAATGGTAATCAAAAAACTTCCAACAAAAAAAAGTCCTGGCCCGGACGGCTTCACTGCAGAGTTCTACCAAACCTTCAGAGAAGACTTAACACCACTACTACTGAAGGTATTTCAAAGCATAGAAAAAGACGGAATACTACCCAACTCATTCTATGAAGCCACCATCTCCCTGATACCAAAACCAGGTAAAGACATTACAAAAAAAGAAAATTATAGACCTATATCCCTCATGAACATTGATGCAAAAATCCTCAACAAAATTCTAGCCAATAGAATCCAACAACACATCAAAAAAATAATTCACCCTGATCAAGTGGGATTTATACCAGGTATGCAAGGCTGGTTTAATATCAGAAAAACCATTAATGTAATCCATCACATAAATAAAACAAAAGATAAAAACCACATGATCTTATCAATAGATGCAGAAAAGGCATTTGACAAAGTTCAACACCCATTTATGATAAAAACTCTTACCAAAATAGGAATTGAAGGAAAATTCCTCAACATAATAAAGGGCATCTATGCAAAGCCAACAGCCAATATCACTCTAAATGGAGAGAACCTGAAAGCATTTCCCTTGAGAACGGGAACCAGACAAGGATGCCCTTTATCACCGTTCTTATTCAACATCGTACTTGAAGTCCTAGCCAGGGCAATTAGGCCAGACAAAGAAATAAAGGGTAATCCTCCAGAAAACTACTGAAACTAATAGAAGAGTTTCGCAGAATCTCAGATTATAAAATAAACATACAAAAATCACTTGGATTCCTCTACATCAACAAAAGGAACATCGAAGAGGAAATAACCAAATCAATACCATTCACAGTAGCCCCCAAGAAGATAAAATACTTAGGAATAAATCTTTCCAAGGATGTAAAAGACCTATACAAAGGAAACTACAAAGCTCTACTACAAGAAATTCAAAAGGACATACTTAAGTGGAAAAACATACCCTGCTCATGGATAGGAAGACTTAACATAGTAAAAATGTCTATTCTACCAAAAGCTATCTATACATATAACGCACTTCCGATCCAAATTCCAATGTCATATTTTAAGGGGATAGAGAAACAAATCACCAATTTCATATGGAAGGGAAAGAAGCAAAGCATTACTGAAAAAGAAGAAGAAAGTGGGAGGCCTCACTCTACCTGATTTCAGAAGCTATTATACAGCCACAGTAGTCACAACAGCCTGGTACTGGTACAACAACAGGCACATAGACCAATGGAACAGAATTGAGAATCCAGATATAAATCCATCCATGTATGAGCAGCTGATATTTGACAAAGGACCAGTGTCAGTCAATTTGGGAAAATATAGTCTTTTCAACAAATGGTGCTGGCATAACTGGATATCCATTTGCAAAAAAATGAAACAGGACCCATACCTCACACCATGCACAAAAACTAACTCCAAGTGGATCAAAGACCTAAACATAAAGACTAAAACAATAAAGATCATGGAAGAAAAAATTGGGACAACCCTAGGAGCCCTAATACAGGGCATAAACAGAATACAAAACATTACCAAAAATGACGAAGAGAAACCAGATAACTGGGAGCTCCTAAAAAGCAAACACCTATGCTCATCTAAAGACTTCACCAAAAGAGTAAAAAGACCACCTACAGACTGGGAAAGAATATTCAGCTATGACATCTCTGACCAACGCCTGATCTCTAAAATCTACATGATTCTGTCAAATCTCAACCACAAAAAGGCAAACAACCCAATCAAGAAGTGGGCAAAGGATATGAACACACATTTCCCTAAAGAAGATATTCAGGCAGCCAACAGATACATGAGAAAATGCTTCCGATCATTAGCCATTAGAGAAATGCAAATTAAATCTACGATGAGATTCCATCTCACACCAACTAGGCTGGCATTAATCCAAAAAACACAAAATAATAAATCTTGGAGAGGCTGCGGAGAGATTGGAACTCTCATACACTGCTGGTGGGAATGTAAAATGGTACAACCACTTTGGAAATCCATCTGGCGTTATCTCAAACAGTTAGAAATAGAACTACCATACAACCCAGAAATCCCACTCCTCGGAATATACCCTAGAGATACAAGAGCCTTCACACAAACAGATATATGCACACCCATGTTTATTGCAGCTCTGTTTATAATAGCAAAAAGCTGGAAGCAACCAAGGTGTCCATCAATGGATGACCGGGTAAATAAATTGTGGTATATTCACACAATGGAATACTACACATCGATAAAGAACAGTGACGAATCTCTGGAACATTTTATAACATGGAGGAATCTGGAAGGCATTATGCTGAGCGAAATGAGTCAGAGGCAAAAGGACAAATATTGTATAAGACCACTATTATAAGATCTTGAGAAATAGAAAAAACTGAGAAGAACACATACTTTTGTGGTTAGGAAGGGAGGAGGGAGGGAGGGAGGGAGAGGGTTTTTTATTGATCAGTCAGTAGATAAGAACTGCTTTGGGTGAAGGGAAAGACAACACTCAATACAAGGAAGGTCAGCCCAATTGGACTGGGCTAAAAGCAAAGAGGTTTCTGGGATAAAATGAATGCTTCAAAGGTCAGCGGAGCAAGGGCGGGGGTCTGGGGAACACGGTTTGAGGGGACTTTTAAGTCAATTGGCAAAATATTTCTATTATGAAAACACTCTGCGTCCCACTTTGAAATGTGGCGTCTAGGGTCCTAAATGCTAACAAGCGGCCATCTAAGAGGCATCAATTAGTCTCAAGCCACCTGGAGCAAAGGAAAATGAAGAACACCAAGGTCACACGACAACGAAGAACCCAAGAGACAGAAAGGGCCACATGAACCAGAGACCTACATCATCCTGAGACCAGAAGAACTAGTTGGTGCCCGGCCACAATCGATGACTGCCCTGTCAGGGAGCACAACAGAGAACTCCTGAGGGAGCAGGAGATCAGTGGGATGCAGACCCCAAATTCTCATAAAAAGACCATACTTAATGGTCTGACTGCGACTAGAGGAATCCCGGCGGCAATGCTCCCCAGACCTTCTGTTGGCACAGGACAGGAACCATCCCCGAAGACAACTCATCAGACATGAAAGGGACTGGTCAGCGGGGGGGAGAGAGATGCTGATGAAGAGTGAGCTAATTAAATCAGGTGGACACTTGAAAAAAAAAAATGAAGATGGAAGGAATACATAGAGTCATTGTACCAAAAAGAATTTGTTGATGTTCAACCATTTTGGAAAGTAGTATATTATCAAGAATCAATGAGACTGAAGGCAGAAGACCAAGCTGCACTGAAGGCATTGGTGAAAAAAGAAGCTCCAGGAATTGACATCTATGCTAAGAAATTTTGAATACAGCTACTTAGCCAACCAAGTGGGAGAGATCTATATTTGTGTCTATTCCAAAGAAAGATGATCCCACTGAATTTTGGAAATTTTTGAACAGTATCATTAATATCACATGCAAGTAAAATTTTACTGAAGGTAATTCAAAAGCTGTTGCATCAGTACATGGACAGGGAACTGCCAGAAATTCAACCTGGATTTTGAAGAGGAAATGGGATGAAGGATACCATTGCTGATGTCAGATGGATCTTGGCTGTAAGCCAGGAATACCAGAAAGATATTTACCTGTATTTTATTTTCTATGTAAAGGCATTCGACTGTGTGGATCATAACAAATTATGGATAACATTAAGAAGAATAGGAATTCTAGAACACTTAATTGTGCTCGTGAAGAACCTGTACATAGACTAAGAGGCAATCATTCAAAGAGAAGAAGGGGATATTGCGTGTTTTAAATTCAGGAAAGGTATGTGTCTGGGTTGTATCGTTTCACCATACTTATTTAATCTGTAAGCTGAGCAAATAATCTGAGAAGCTGAACTATATGAAGAAGAACACAGCATCAGGATTGGGGGAAGATTCATTAATAACCTTCAACATTTAGGTGGCACAACCTTGCTTACTGAATGTGAAGAAGTCCTAAGACACTTACCGATGAAGATCAAAGACAACAACCTTCAGTATGGATTAGATCTTAAAAAACAAAAATTCTTACAACTGGACCAACAAGCAGCATCATGATAAATGGAGAAAATATTGAAGTTGTCAAGTTGTCATTTTATTTGGATCCACTATCAATGCCAGTAGAAGCAGCAGTCAAGAAATCAAAGCGATGTATATTGCATTGGGCAAGTCAGCTGCCAAAGATATTTTTAAAGTGTTAAAAAGCAAAGGTGTCACTTTAAGTTTTAAGGTGACCCTGACCCAAGCCATGGTGTTTTCAATTACCTCATATACATGTGAAAGCTGGACAGTGAATAAGGAATACCAAAGAAGAATGGATGCCTTTGAATTATGGTGTTGGTAAGGAATATTGAATATACCATAGACTTCCAGAAGAATGAACAAATCTGTCTTTGAAGAAGTACAGCCAGAATGCTCCTTAGAAGCAAGGAGGGCAAGACTTTGTCTCACATTCTTTGGAAAAGTTATCAGGAGGGGCCAGTCCCTGGAGAAGGACATCATGGTTGGTAAAGTAGAGGGTCAGCGAAAAAGAGGAAAACCCTCAAGGAGATAGACTGACACAGTGGCTGCAACAAAGGGCTCAAACATAACAATGATTATGTTGATGGTGGGGGACCAGACAGTGTTTTGTTCTGTTGTACGCAGGGTGGCTATGAGTTGGAACTGACTTGATGACACCTAACAACAACTTCTTTGAGATAGGTTGTCCATCAGATTTACTCTTTCCTCTCTTCTCCCTCCCCTAACTTCCATCATCTCTGTAAATTAGTTTATATAGTTGCAGTAGCTATGGTGTTGCGTCCTTTTAATTTACTTATCTTTTAGACACCTTGCTCTATTCAGGTGTTCTATTTGCCCAAATATTTTGCAGGTGGATATTCTTAATGATGCCTTTTCCACTGTCTCAGGGCCCTCCCTGAGTTTTTGCTTAAATATAGTATTTTGCCAGCTTATGCTCTCAGAATTGACCCAATGCACAGTTGTGGATTTAGCCTTTTGTTACAAGTCATTACCTGGTTTATTCTGCCAAATTTGAAGTTATTCTGCCAAATCTGTTCTTCCCCCCAAATTAGGGTTTCTCCCAAATCAGGATTAGCTGTTGAACTTTAGCTTCTGTGAGAAACGGCCAGTCCCAGTTTTTATTGTGTTTTGTTGAGGTTTTTTTCTTCCTCTCTTCTTCATCACTTGTTCTTAGCCTATGATCCCACTGTCCTTTGGAGAAAAATACTGAGGGTCTTTGGCCAGTGTTTTTAAAGTTTGTACTTGGAAGGTAGGATTTACATGAAGCTTGCATGTATCTTTCACTTGGGAACCCCAGGTCCTCAGTGTTTGTTGTCCTTTTTTTTAATCTTTTATACTAAATGCCCATTGAATGTATATTCACCTCTTATGATCATTTTTTTCCTTCATCAACACCAGAGAAAAACAAATGGAGAAGAACCTGACCACTATTCTCATATTGTGACAAGGCAGGACCTCTCATCTAGTGAGACTCTTGGCATCTTTGTCTCTGAACTCCTAATTACCCCTCATTTTCTTTCCTCTCCAACATGTGGATTTTCAGGATTATTTTTTTCCATCTATATTTTCTATAATCTACCTTAATTGGGAGTAGCAGAAACTGAAGTCAATTGCCATAATTTTGTATATTTATCAATATATAAGTATTTTCTAATGTTTTTAGTTTTAATGTGTGTCATTTCACTTTTTAATTTTTATCTTTTTGTTTGTTTGAGCATTAAACTGATATGGTATGTGTACTGTTATGTTGTTAGGTGCTATTGATTCGGTTCTGAAGTAGCAACCCTATGTAAAACAGAAGGAAACACTGCCCTGTCCTGCCCCATAGTCAGAGCTGCTGCTATGTTTGAGCCTATTGTTGCAGCCACTGTGTCAATACATCTCATTGATTACCCTGTCTTTTGTTGACTGTCTACCAAGCATGATTTCCATCTCCAGGGACTGGTCCCTTCTGATAAAATGTCCAAAGTATGTGAGAAGTAGTACTGCCATCCTTGCTTCTAAGGAGCATTCTGGCTGTGTTTTTTCCAAGACAAATTTGTTTGTTCTTCTGGGAGTCCATGTTATATTCAGTATTCTTCACCAACACCATAATTCAAAGGCATTCATTCTTCTTCAGTCTTCTTTATTCATTGTCCAACTTTCACATGTGTATCAGGCAATTGAAAACATCATGGCTTGGATAAGGTGCACCTTAGTCCTCAAAGTGACATCTTTAGTCTTCAACGTTTAAAAAGTTCTTTTGTAGAAGATTTGCCCAACACAATATGTCGGTTAATTTCTTGACTACTGCTGCCATGGGCATAGATTGTGGATCCACACATAATGAAATCCATCAATATTTTCTCCACTTATCATGATGCTGCGTGTTGGTCCAGTTGTAAGAATTTTTGTTTGTTAAAATCTAATCCATACTGAAGGCTGTAGTCTTTGATCTTCATCAGGAAGTGTTTCAAGACCTCTTCACTTTCAGTAAGCAAAGTTGTGTCATCTAAATATCACAGATTGTTAATGAATCTTCCTCTAATCCTGATGCTGCGTTCTTCATATAGTCCAACTTCTCAGGTTGTTTGCTCAGCATAGAGATTGAATAAGTATAGTAAAAGGAAACAACCCAGACTCACACCTTTCCTGAGTTTAAGCCATGCAGTATCCCCTGTTCTGTTCGAATGACTGGCTCTTGTTCTATGTACTGGTTCCTCATGACACAATCAAATATTCTAAACAATTCCCATTCTTCATAATGTTATTCATAATTTGTTGAATGCCTTTGCGTAGTCAATAATACACAAATAAATATCTTTCTGGCATTTTCTGCTTTCTGCTAAATCTATCTGACATCAGCAATGATATCCCTCATTCCATGTTCTCTTCTGAATCTAGCTTAAATTTCTGGTAGTTACTTGTGGATGTACTGCTGCAACAGTTTTTTTAAATTATATTCAGCTTAATTTTACTTGCATGATGTGTTAGTTATATTGTTCATTAATATCCCCATTCTTTTTCATCACCTTTCCTTGAAACAGCCATGTAAATGGATCCTTTTCAATTGGTTGACCAGGTAGCTGTTTTCCAAATTTCTTGACATAGACAAGTGAGTGCTTCCAGCATTGCATTCCTTTGTTGAAACATTTCAAATGCCATTCCATCAATTCCTGGAGACTTGTTTTTCACTAGTGCCTTCAGTGCAGCTTGAACTTCTTCAGTACCATCGGTTCTTGATCATATGCTACCTTCTGAAATGGTTGAACATCAACCAATTATTTTTGATAAAGTGGCTCTATGTATTCCTTCCATCCTCTTTTGATGCTTCCTGCATTGTTGGGTTTTCCCCATAGAATTTTTCAGTATTGCAATTTGAGACTTGAATTTTTCATTTAATTTCTTTCAGCTTGAGAAATGCTGAGAGTCCTCCTTTGGGCTTTCTAACTCCAGGTCTTTGCACATTTCATTTTAATACTTCAGTTTGTCTTCTTGAGCTGCCCTTTGAAACCTTCTGTTCTTTTGCTTCATCAGATATCTTCTGATATCCATTTTTGCCCTTTTTCTGTCTTTTTAATAACCTTTTGCTTTCTCCATGTATGTTGTCCTTTGTGTCATTCCACAACTCGTTTGTTTTTCGGTCATTGGTTTTAGTGAGTCAAATCGGTTCTAGAGATGGCCTTTAAATTCAGGTATGATATATTCACTGTAGTACTTTGGCTCTTGTAGACTTTTTATTTTCTTCAGCTTCGACTTGAAATTGACTACAATAAATTGATTTTCAGCTCCGTAATAGGCCACTGGCTTTGTTCTGACAGATGATACTGAGCTCCTCCATCATCTCTTTCCACAAATGTAGTCAGTTTGATTCCTGTTATTCCATCCAGCGAAGTCCACATGTATATATAGTTGCCACTTATTTTGTTGAAAAAAGGTATTTCCAAAGAATAAGTTGTTGGTCTTGCAAAATTCTATCATGCGATATCTAGCGTCATTTCTATCACCAAGGCCATATTTTCCAAGTACTGATCTTTCTTCTTTGTTTTCATCTTTTGCATTCCAATCATCAATAATTATTAAAGCATCTCGATTGCATGTTTGATCAATTTCAGACTGCATAATTTGGTAAAAAATCTTTAATTTCTTCATCTTTGGCTTTAGCGATTGGTGCACAAATTTGAATAATAGTTGTATTAACTGGTCTTCCTTGTAAGTGATTGGATATTATCCCATCACTGACAGAGTCATATTTCAGGATAGATCTTGAAATGTTCTTTTTTTTTTTTTTTTTTTTGGACGATGAATACTATGGCATTCTCTTCAACTTGTCATCACATGCACAGTAGGCCATATGAATACGCAGTTCAAAATGGCCAGTACCAGTCCATTTCAGCTCACTAATGCCTAGAACGTTGGTCTTCAAGCACTCAATTTCATTTTTGACAACTTCCAATTTTCCTTGATTCAAACTTCCTACATTCCACATTCCTATTATTAATAGATGTTTGTAGCTGTTTCTTCTCATTTTGAGTTATGCCACATCAGCAAATGAATGTTCTGAAAGCTTTACTCCATCCACACCAATAAGGTTGACTCTACTTTGATGACTTTTGCAGCAGCAGAAGACCTCTTTAAAGTCTTCAAAAGCAAAGATGTCACCTTGAGGGCTAAGGTGCACCTTACCCAAACCATGGTATTTTCAATCACCTTATACGCATGTGAAAGTTGGACAATGAATAAGGAAGATCAAAGAAGAATTGGTGCATTTGAATTATGGTGTAGGCAAAGAATCTTGAATATACCGTAGACTGCTAAAAGAATGAAAAAATTCATCTTAGAAGTACAGCCAGGCTGGTTCTTAGGACCAAGAATGGTGAGATTTTGTCTCACCCACTTTGTACGTGTTATCAGGAGTGACCAGTCCCTGAAGAAGGATATCATGCTTGGTAAAGTAGATGGTCAGCAAAAAAGAGGAAGATCCTCAACGAGATGGATTGACACAGTGGGTGCAACAGTGAGCTCAAGCATAGCAACACTTGTGAGGATGGCACAAGGCCAGGCAGTGTTTTGTTCTGTTGTTAATAAGGTTGATTTGAGTCAGAACCCACTTGGCAGCACCTAACAAAACAACAATTTTCAGGAGGCAGCCCTTCCCCAGTTGTTTTTGAGTGCTTTCCAAACATAGGGGCTCATCGTTTTTCAACGTTCCACTCTATCTATAATTTAACAATCTATAATTAACAATGTTCCACTCTATCTATAAGGTTTTCACTGGCCAATTTTTTCAGAAGTACATTGTCAGGTCCTTCTTTTCAGTCTGCCTTCGTCTGGAAGCCCCACTGAAACATGTCTACGGTGAGTGACCCTGCTGGTATTTGAAATACTAGTTGCATAGCTTCCAGCATCACAGCAACTCTCAAGCCACCATAGTACAACAAACTGACAAATGAATGATGGACTATATGTACTATTAATTTTACCATTTTGTTTGTTTTACAATAATTTCATTAGTTTTAGATAGAGGAGATTTGGTAACCCTATGTTTACTCTACCTTCTGTACATCCATCTTCCCCATTTGGCAATGGTTATAGCTTCTGTTAATTAGTGCCATTTTGCCAATATCTCAGTTTTAGCCTGTAGTAAAGCTTTATTATGGAAACTAAATGAAAGTGTTCTCTATGCTTGGCAAGGAGACTATTTTCTAGTATAATGGTATTTTCTGTTTAGGCTTTTCCTGAAGAATAACTAGGACTGCTAATGTTTGCATCAGTTCCAGAAAACTAATGCGGAGTTAATTTCCTGATAGGTTCAAAATGACTTGGAATCAGATAACTTCAAATTGTGTCTCTGCCAATTGACTGGGTGACCTTGGGAAGTAGTTTAAACTCCCTTAGCTTTATTTTGAGATAATAACTTTTTCTGTGAGTGTATCACATGGTGGTTTAGAAGAGTCAAAATATAATGTTTGGCAAAACAGTTTGTAAATTCTAAAGTGTCATGCAAGGATGAGGTATTCGGTATTCTTTATTTTTCCTCACAGGGACCAATCCCTTAGGTGATGAGATCTTTCTGAGATTGTATAAAGCTCTAATTTGCTTTTTCATAATTGTGTAATGCACATGGGCCAAATTTTGAGAGATTTACAGTCCTTTGGGAATTAGTTGTTGTATATATCTAAGCCTCATCTCAACATTTCAAAATAAAGTTAAGATCCCAGTTTTTGTCTTAAGGTGAGTTGACCTTGCCTTCTTGCTAAGTCATAGAAGAAGCTCTAAGTGATGTTTGGGTTAGTTCTATGTAAATGCTCTAATTATTCATTCATCTTTCACACTATTAAAGCAACAACACCAAAGACTTACATAGCACTTAATATGTACCAGTTTTCAACCACTATTAACTTATTTAATGCTTAAAAATCTTATGAGATACATTTTAAAGAAGAAGACAAATCATAGGTCACACTGACCAAGGTTACACAACTGGTAAGCGGTAGGATTTGAACTCTGATAGACTGGCTCCAGAGAGTAAGCTCTTAATAGTATGTTATACTGAAAAAGCAAAATCTACCTTTCTCATTAGAGGAAGACATTGAGATTGTATTTATTTGTTTTTTAAAATGACTTTCCAAAGTAATGTTGCAATACCTGGCAACTGCTCTAAAAACCTTTGGCTGGGAAGAGGTAAATATGAATATTTTACATTTACTTATTTACTTGCATTCTGTCCGTATATACATTGGGTGGTAATTTCCTTCATTTGATTTCCCATTCTCTTGATGACTGTTTTCGGATTTCTTATCAAAACAACCAGTAAACCAAACAAGTTCCAAAACCCCAACATTTAATTCCTTCTTGACCTGAAATCTGTTATATCTGCTTACTTTTATTTTTTTGTTGCAGATGGCTTTTGCTATTTAAATGCTATCTGATCAAAGTCACAATTGGCAAGTGCAGTATTACATTTTCAAACTTAATTTGTGACTGTACCCTTCGTCATTGTCAAAGTTTAAGAAGTCAATAAGAATATTTTAGAGATGATTAGGTCAACCTGCTTGGTTATGTTGACATTATTTAATGACCTCCTCACCCACGTGTTGCTCTTATGCTTGTCTGACCAGATCACAGCAATAGCTGTTTCTGGCAGGCCAGGAATATAGCGTAATTGCCAATGCAGCAGCTGCTAAAAGACTATTTCACTTTAAGTTTAAACCATAATGTCCTAATTTATAGTCTCTAATTTTTTTTTTTAATATGCGCCCAACTCGACAATTCTTCCTCAACTAGACAATTCTTCCTACGTGAGTAAAAAAAAAAAAAAAAAAATAGGAACCCTCAAAATCTCTTGATTTCTGTGTTTCTTAAATGATTACTTTTCAAGCTTCTCATTTTCCAGTTGAAACAGAATGTTCTACTTTATGAGAGCCTGAAACATACAGTAACTTTTTCCTGATAGTGATGCATATAACTATCGACTTTCTACTTTATGCCCCTTGTGTAATGGTACCTGCTGCTATGGGGAACTTTGGAGTAAATCAGACAAGTAAATTCATAAAGTATATTATAAATGTAAAACACAATAAAAATAATAACTAATAGTTGCATTGTGGTTTACAGTTTTTAAAGTTTCATAAGGATGTTTTAATCTGTGCAGCTGGTCTTTTTATGGATGAAGGAATAAAGACTCATAGAGGGTGAATGACTTGTTGTAATCACACAGGCTTTACACTAAATAATGGAGTAGTGCTTTTATCCCATGTGTTCTGCCTCTGAATACGATGCCTCTCCATCTGTGTCATGATGCAATCATAGGGGAAAAGACTTGAAGTTAAGAAATATTTTGTTCTGATAAAAATCATACTGATGTTTTATACATTTGCTTTATGTAATTTAACAAACACAGAAATGTCTCTTTCCCATAGCATTAACATCCCAGGAGAAGTTAAACCTCATTCACTAGCAAGAAAATTGAACTTTATGAATTCAATTTTCCTGGCAAAAACACCAGTTTTACCAGAGTTCAAAGGGACAGCTCTATTCCCAATGGTGTTTGAGATTCTAATGTTTAACCAATTTAGTACTTGTCTCCTTTCATCATAGAAATGAAAGAAACAACAGAATTTCACCAATAAATATACCTCTATTTTTATATTATAGAGCCTATAACAGATTAGTTTAGGTCGATTTTATTAAATGCCATCTTTCCTGTGGAAGAAAATAACAGATCAATACTTGTTCCAGACAGTACTATGCGTAAAAATTGGGGCTTGCAAGAGGAACACTTGTCTTAGGTTTGAGTATCTCCATTAAATAAAAGAAGGAAAACTCTAGAGTATTAACTTTTTGTTCTAATCAGCCACACAACTATCTTTTTTTTTTTTTTCCATTTTAATACCGAGTGCTTCATGGGCATCTCGATGAAGGATCTGGTCAGAAGTGTTCTTATGTCCTTGATTAGCTAATAGTGTGAGCAACCACCTGTTTTCCTTATATATCCATTTATTCTTCCCAAGTATCAGAGCTGACAATTTTCTGTCTTACACTCTGGCTACATTACACAGCCTTAAAAGCAGTAGTGTTGTAGGTAATCAGCCACAGGAGAGAAAAATTGGAAGGTGAACAAAACAGTGCCTTTTTCTCTCCCCACTGAGAAATATATTACCTATGCAGATAGTAGGTGCTTAGTTTCACTTTCATTTAATATAATACCATTTCACCTATGTAAATATCGTATTATTCCTGGTTAATTTTTAAATATTTCATTTACTGAATTATTTATTTATTTAATTTTTACTGTGCCTTAAGTGGAAGTTTACAAATCAAGTCAGTCTCTCACACAAACACTTACATACACCTTGCTACATACTCTCAATTGCTCTCCCACTAATGAGACAGCCCGCTCCCTCCCTCCACTCTCTCTTTTTGTGTCCATTTCTCCAGCTTCTAACCCCCTCTACCCTCTCCTCTCCCCTCCAGGCAGGGGATGCCAACATAGTCTCAAGTGTCCACCCGGTCCGAGAAGCTCACTCCTCACCAACATCCCTCTCCAACTCATTGTCCAGTACAATCCCTGTCTGAAGGGTTGGCTTTGGGAATGGTTCCTGTCCTGGGCCAACAAGAGGTGTGGGGGCCATGACCAGTGGAGTCCTTTTACTTTCAGTCAGACCATTAAGTGTGGTCTTTTTACGAGAATTTAGAGTCTGCATCTCACCACTCTTCTGCTCCCTCAGGGGCTCTCTGTTGCATTCCCTGTAAGGGCAGTCATCGGTTGTAGCCGGGCACCATCTAGTTCTTCTGGTCTCAGGTTGATGTAGTCTCTGGTTTATGTTGCCCTTTCTGTCTCTTGGGCTTGTAACCAGCTTGTGTTCTTGGTGTTCTTCATTCTGCTATGTTCCAGGTGGGTTGAGACCGATTGATGCATTTCAGATGGCCACTTGCTAGCATTTAAAACCTCATATGCCACTCTCCAAAGTGGGATGCAAAATGATTTCTTACTAGATTTCGTTATGCCAATTGACTTAGATGTACTCTGGAACTACGGTCCTCAAACCCCGCTCCTGCTACACTGGCATTCGAAGCATCCAGTTTATTCAGAAAAGGTCTTTGATTTTGGTTTAGTCCAGTTGTGCTGACCTCTCCTGTGTTGTATGTTGTCTTTCCCATCATATAAAGTAGTTTTTATCTACTATGTAATGGTTTTGGTTGTAAGGACTAGGAGGTACCAGTTATCCTTGGACCCCCATCAGGGGTGACTGGGTGACCTGATTGGAGCCACCAGTCCTTAAACCACTGATGTGGGATAGGTGAGGACCCTGTTTAATAGGCAAAGCAATGTCAAACATCAATCGCCCACCTCTCTGCCACACAGCTGAAATGGTTGGAGTCTGCCAACAAGGGCTTATTATCCTGAAATAGCCCCTCACAGGTCCATGCAGAGGGGAAAGGTACTCAGAATCTGTGGACTGTTTATGCCTAGACAGGAGCCGCTTCCATCCTGAGCTCCCCATTAGTGGAGCTGACAAATTTTCTTTCCCCCCAGTTGCAAATTTATTCCTTCTCCAAGGCTGGGTGGATGGTTTAGGTGCTCAACAGTGCCTATCTCAGGCCCAAGGAAGTCAGCTGCTGAAGCCGCCTTGGGAGTTGGGGGCATGGTAAAATATATGCAAGTACTTAGCTTTTGTCGAGAGTGCTGTTCTTCTCAGGTTCCAGAGGTGGGAGTATGCTGTGTGGCTGGCTGTTTCTTCCTGAGGAAACTGTGGCTGAATGATAGCGCCAGCCCACCACCACTGCTCCCTGGGAATGGTGCCTGAGGGCTCCCCGTGATTCAGGTCTGGTAACTCCTCTCTGCTTCTGAACAGTCTTTTCCTCCCCACCCCATCAGTTTGTTTTCTAAGGTTGCCTTTGATGTTCAGGACTCCTAGATTATCATAAATATACTCATTTCACTTGTTTTTTCTGGTCTTTGTTGTAAAGATGGCTTGCCAGAAGCATCTTTCTATACCTCCATCTTGGCTCTGCCTCCTACTGAACTACTTTGAAATTTAAAAATTGAGTTTCACATTCCCCTGCCTTTTTGTATTGAAAATATTGAAAATAAATAATCTTTTAATGATACAAAGCATGAATCATGTATATGAGAAATTTTGGGTATGTACATAGCTTTAAATATATATATATATATTTTACATAAGCTTTCATATGTTCAAACATATGGAGTCCTGGATATCTATGCAATTTGCATTGTTTATTACTTTTTTTTAACTGTCTTTTGAAGGCCTGTTTTCTTGTTGTTCACTATATGCTACCTTCCAGCTACTAGCTTGCTACTACTATCAGCTTTCTTTAACAACTTTCTCCTGTCTCCCCTCCCCTTTTAAACTCACAGTTTTTATTTCGATCTCTTTCACTTGTCTTAAAATTATTTCTTAATAAAAAGAATGATGTGGCTGTAAGAGAGGACCATTGTAGACTGAAGAGTAAATAAACTATAAAAAATGGACATTGTGTCACATGTTTTGCTTTCTTAAAGGCATTTTACTTGTATCAGGTTATTGTAACACTGAAATTTTAATTTATCAGACAAATGTCTCCATATAAGAGAAACATTACTGTATATTTGTTGCCTCTCTCCATCTTTTGAGCTCTGTCAAAGCATAATCTATTGGATTTTGTTTACTCTGGCAGATCAGCAAATTTAGCCCCAAAGTCAGCAGGAATATCTCTACAGTCACAGAGAGATGTACCTACTCTAATTCTGACCCCTGGACAACGATTCCCTGTGGTAATGATTTTGAGATTGTTTGGGATTATGAAAATAAATTTACAGTCATTTTATGTGTAAGCCTATCAAAAAGCAGTGGCATCCATTAGGTGGATCTCAACCAAGAATGTACCAATTCTACATCCCTTTTTCACACGCCTTTATTTCCTTCAGCCTTTCTCCCTGCTGTCACTCAAGAATTGACTTCTGTATAAGCAACAAAAATGTCTGCTCTCAGTGTTATTCCTATAGCTCATTGGAAAAATTTCAGAGCATTGATCTGGAGGTGGTCCAATCACGTGGTCATTAATAATGGGGCTACTAAGAGTTGCATCCTGGAAACTCTGACTTCCTTTCTCTTTAGAATATAATCTCATTCCATGAATCCAGAAACAAGGCTTTCTTGTTATGTAATTCAGCCTTTAAATCAGCACACGCATAAAGCATCCTTAATATGTTGTGGAAGTTACACAGAAGAAAAAATACTGCAATAAATCTTAATGACTTTTCATTTGTGATCATGAAAAATGATCACAAGTTGAATATAAATTAAAAGCAAGCTATGTACCCTTCTACGTATGGGTTTTTCCTCCACTCATGTTTTTAAAACTACAGTCTAAGAACAACATTTAGCACCTCATTTTCTGTCAACCACATCCACACTGAAAAGAAGGATATTCTGGCCCATTGACGTTTTCTATCCAGAGAACAGAAATGAGAATCTGAATTAATTAGGGGCATTTCTACAATTTGTCCTTTCACTCACACAGTTTCTTTACAGGCTTCTTCTATGTTTCTAAGTGTCCAATTTCAGAAAGTGCTAATTATGTTGACTCATGTAGATGAGTTGAGAAATTGAAATGGGCTACTTTTATATCATCAGAAATAGATTGGCAGTCATATTGCAACAGAGAAAGCTCTCTTGGAGAACTGAAACATGAACTCAAACATGAGTGTTCTACTAGTATACGTCCAGAACAATAGGGTAAGCAGCCTCCTTTTATATGGTATCAATGAGAAATTACCTAGGTCTGGAAGTTTGTGTTTTCTCCCAAAGTAAGTTGGTTATTGATTTAGTGTTGGAAACAAAAAGAAAAGGCTCTGACCTAAAGAGGAGCATTCAGCAGTGTTGGATAGAACCAAGGCTCTGGGTTATCCTCAGGGTCTTTATGGAAGGCAAAGAGTCATGGGACAGGTGAGGCTAGCAAGGATGGAACCAACTGAGACAGGGTGTGTAATTCTGCTTTGAGATTCAAAAAATAACTCCAATGTCCCTCTTTTCTTCCTTCCTACAGATAATCTTTTTTCAAGGAATGACCACTTCAAACCATTCCTCAGTGACTGAGTTTATCCTTGAGGGGTTAACAAATAACCCAGAGCTCCAACTGCCACTTTTCCTCCTGTTCCTTGGAATATATGTGATCTCAGTGGTGGGAAACCTGGGCATGATCATTTTAATTTCTATCACCACTCATCTTCACTCTCCAATGTATTACTTTCTCAGTCATTTGTCATTTATTGATCTCTGTTACTCCTCTGTCATTACGCCTAAGATGCTAGTGAACTTTGTATCAGAAAAGAACGTCATCTCCTTTCTGGAGTGCATGGCTCAGCTTTATTTCTTCCTTATTTTTGTAATTGCAGAAGGCTACCTTCTGACAGCCATGGCATATGACCGCTATGTTGCTATCTGTAGCCCACTGCTTTACAACACCATCATGTCTCATAGGGCCTGTTCCATAATGATGGTTGTGGTATATTCACTGGGTTTGTTTGGGGCCACAGTCTATACCACCCGCATGTCAATGTTGTTCTTTTGTGGGCCTCGTATTGTCAGTCACTATTTTTGTGATGTTATCCCTCTGTTGACTCTCTCTTGCTCCAGTACTCACAGCAATGAGATTCTACTATTTGTTATTGGAGGCATTAATACCTTAGCACCTACCCTGGCAGTTCTTGTCTCTTATGCTTTCATTCTTTCCAGTATCCTTCGTATTCGCTCCACTGAGGGCCGGTCCAAAGCCCTTGGCACTTGCAGCTCCCATCTCATGGCCGTGGGGATCTTTTTTGGGTCTATAACATTCATGTATTTCAAGCCTCCTTCTAGCAATACTATGGAGCAAGAGAAAGTATCCTCAGTGTTTTACACCACAGTGATTCCCATGCTGAATCCCTTGATCTATAGCCTGAGGAACAAAGATGTGAAGAGTGCACTGAGGAAGGCAGTTGGGGGAAGGTAGTCACCCTCACAATGGGGATTCTCATAGGGAACAAGAGAAAATGAGCCAGACAAAAAATTGTGAGGTCTGTTTAATTTCTTTCTCTTCCAGAGGAATTTATTGCTATTTATGAAATATATACATTTTACTTGAGAATGAGACATTTTTGGAGATATTCAATTAATGAGAACTTCTGAGAATCAATACAATCTTAGAAGTATTCTACGTATTAGACAAACAGGATTTTATAGGATGGAAATGAAAATAAATAAAGGAGAATATATTGAATATATTAATTCTGAGGGTGCACAGAGAAATATGGGTTGAGTTAAAGGTTGTGTTTGAGAAGGGATGATGTTAATTGGATCAAAATTTCTACATGTCTCTAAACTTTTTGACTGGAGAAACTATTTTCAGTCCCCACGCCTTCAGAATATTGAAATGGAGCTATGAGAGGTATAACCTTTACAGCGAAGCATAACTTGTAGGTGGATTGTGATCTGTGTGTGTTTCTGAGGGGCTTCTGTTGATTAAAAAGTAAAATATGGAAGAGATCAAGGGTAGGAAGTTGTTCCCAATTATCATTCTGAGAATTATAGAAAATGAGAGATAAGGGAAAAAAGCACTGAGGAACTTACAACATCAAACAAGTAAAGAAAGTTTCTAGCTGGGGATTCCTATTCTAGTGCACAGAAACAATTTAAAACATAACTGAAAAGAAGGAAGGATGTGGTGCCTCACAGGTCCCGCTGAATTGTGTCAATGTGGCAGGAGTTTCATATAGTGAAACCCAGAGTGGTAATCTTAGGAAAATGTAGAAAGTCTTTCTTTATATTCTGCCCAGATAAATTCTTCTCTGAATTCAGCGTGCTGGGTGTAACTCACTAGCCATATAACAGAGCTCAGCTGTTTGTGTGTGTGTGTGAGAGAGAGAGAGAAAGAGAGAGAGAGGGAAGAGAGGTTTAAGGTGAGGGTAAGAAAAGAAGAGATGGCACAGACATAGATTTCTCTTATCAACAATTTATACATATTTAGTAAGATCAGCTATAGCTCCTCCTGAAGGCCAACACTGTTTCTAGCACAAAGTCTAATAGAGTATGGCTCCAATATGGGGAGCTGATGTTGTATTAGAATAATAATTTTAATAGTGCCAGTGATATTTCATTTCCCCCTAAATTTTGTAGCTCTTATCTAATGGATGTGTAAGCCCCAATTTTTGCACATCCTCTAAGTTTGTCTATATTCATTGTTTCACTTTGGCATAGGAATACCAGCCCTTTTAGAAAATGTAAATACAGTCTTGCTGGTGGTACCCTGTGCTGGGACATCATTCCCGGCATCAGCACGTAACCCCCAGATTACTCTTAAGTATAGAGCTGTCTACTGGAGTTATGTGCATGAGGTAGCTGGGAATCAAGATATATGGTTTAGCATCTCTGCTTTTTGTCAATGGTTTGAGTGATTTGAATGAGGAGATCAAGGACATTTAAATCAGATTTTCTTATGATGTGAAGTTGTGAGAGTACTTACTGCAACAGAACTCTAGAGAATGGAAGGATGGTCAATTTAATGAGATTAAAACTTACATGGCCAATATGAGAGTCTATACTTTTGGGCAAAAGAAGTAACTCGAGAAACACTGCTTAACTGCAGGTAATTAAGAGTTTTTGTTGATGATATAGTAAACAGTATGTTGTTGAGTGCCATCATTTGATTCTGACTCATAGTAACCTTATAACTACCAAAAAAGTTAATGATATCTTTTCTACATTAACTACCTTTTGGTATTTAGTATGAGAAAAAGTCAGTCATCATTTAAAATAAGTACACTACTTCCATTTGAAAGTAATATAAAATTTAGTGGATACGACTTTTTTTTTTGTCTATTTTTTATTGCACTTTAGATGAAGGTTTACAGAACAAACTAGTTTCTCATCAAAAGTACACACATTGTTGTATCACATTAGTTAACAACCCCACGACATGTCGGACATGTCAACATTCTCCCTTCTCAACCCTGGGTTCCCTGTTACCAGCGGTCCTGTTCCCTTCTACCTTCCAGTCCCTGCCCCAGGGCTGGTGTGCCCCTTTAGTCTTGTTCTGTTCCATGGGACTGTTCAATCTTTGGCTGAAGGGCGAACCTTAGGAATGGCCCCATTACTGAGCTGAAACCATGTCCAGGCCCATACTCTCAGGGCTTCTCCAGTCTCTGCCAGGCCAGCAAGTCTGGTCTTTCTATTTGGGTTAGAATTTTGTTCTGTTTTTCTCCAGCTCTGTCCGGGACCCTCTACTGTGATTCCTGTCAGAGCAGTCAGTGATGGTAGCCGGGCACCATCTAGTTGTACTGGACTCAGTCTGGTGGCAGCCTTGGAGATGTGATCCATTAGTGCTTTGGATTAACCGTTCCCTTGTTTCTTTAGTTTTCTTCATTCTTCTTTTCTCTCGAAGGGGTGAGACCAGTGGAGCATCCTAGATGGCCAGCCACTCACAGGCTTTCAGACCCCATATGCTACTCAACAAAGTAGAATGTAGAACATATTCTTTATAAACTCTGTTATGCCAATTGAGTTAGATGTTCCCTGAGACCATGGTCCCCACAGACCTCAGCCCAGCAATTTTGTTCCTCAGGGAGTTTGGATGTGTTTAGGGAGCTACCATGGCCTTCCCTTGTACAGATTGTGCTGGCTTCCTCAGTATTGTGTACTGTCTTACCCTTCACCAGAGTTACCATTTATCTATTGTCTATGACGTATTTTTCCCTTCCAAATCCCCCTCTCCCTCGTAACCATCAAATATTGTTTCTTTTTGTATGTAAACGTTTCATGAGCTTTTACAGTAGTGGTTTCATATAATATTTCTCCTTTTGTGACTGACTTATTCCACTCAGCATAATGTCCTCCAGATGCATCCATATTATGAGATGCTTCACAGTTTCATCCTTGTTCTTTAGTGTTGCATAATACTCCATTGTGTGTATGTACCACAGTTTGTTTATCCATTTATCTGTTGATGGGCATCTAGTCTGCTTCTGTCTTTTTGCTATTGTGAACTATGCTGCAATGAACATGAGTGTACATATATCTATTAGTGTGATGACTCTTACTTCTCTGGGATATATTCCTAGGAGTGGAATTGCTGGATCAAATGGTATTTCTATTTCTAGCTTTCTAAGGAAGTGCCATATCATTTTCCAAAAATGTTGTATCATTTTGCAAAAATGTTGTATCATTTTGCATTCCCACCAGCAGTGCATAAGAGTTTCAATTTCTCTGCAACCTCTCTAACATTTGTTATATTCTGTTTTATTGATTTGTGCCAGTAATGCCAGGGTAAGGCGGTATCTCATTGTGGTTTTGATTTGCATTTCTCTAATGGCTAGAGATCGTGAGAATTTCCTCATGTGCCTATTGGCTGCTTGAATGTCTTCTTTGGTCACATGTCTGTTTATTTCCTTTGCCCATTTTTAGTTGGATTATTTGTCCTTTTGTTGTAGAGGTGTTGGATTTTCTCGTAGATTTTAGATTTTTGTATGTAAACGTTTCATGAGCTTTTACAGTAGTGGTTTACAGTAGAGATTGACCTTTGACTGACTGGTAATTGCCAAAATTCTTTTCCCAGTCTGTAGGTACTCTTTTTTTTAATATATATATAATTTTTATTGTGCTTTAAGTGTAAGTTTACAAATCAAGTCAGTCTCTCACACAAAAACTCATGTACACCTTGCTACACACTCCCAATTACTCTCCCCCAAATATAAATAAATAATTTTTTTTTTAATGAGACAGTCCGCTCTCGCCCTCTACTCTCTCTTTTCGTGTCCATTTCACGAGCTTCTAACCCTCTCCACCCTCTTATCTCCCCTCCAGGCAGGAGATGCCAACATAGTCTCAAGTGTCCCCCTGATCCAAGAAGCTCGCTCCTCACCAGGATCCCTCTCCAACCCCTTGTCCAGTCCAATCCATGTCTGAAGAGTTGGCTTCGGGAATGGTTCCTGTCCTGGGCCAACACAAGGTCTGGGGGGACCTTCCAGTCTCAGTCAGACCATTAAGCCTAGTCTTATGAGAACTTGGGGTCTGCATCCCACTGCTCTCCTGCTCCCTCAGGGCTTCTCTGTTGTGTTCCCTGTCAGGGCAGTCATTGGTTGCAGCCGGGCACCATCTAGTTCTTCTGGTCTCAGGATGATGTAGTCTCTGGTACATGTGGCCCTTTCTGTCTTTTAGGCTCATAATCGCCTTGTGTCCTTGGTGTTCTTCATTCTCCTTTGATCCAGGTGGGTTGAGACCAATTGATGCATCTTAGATGGTTGCTTGCTAGCATTTAAGACCCCAGACGCCACTCTTCAAAGTGGGATGCAGAATGTTTTCTGAATAGATTTTATTATGCCAATTGACTTAGATGTCCCCTGAAACCATGGTCCCCAAACCCTGCTACGCTGGCCTTCAAAGCATTCGGTTTATTCAGGAAACTTCTTTGCTTTTGGTTTAGTCCAATTGTGCTGACCTCCCCTGTATTGTGTGCTGTCTTTCCCTTCACCTAAAGCAGTTCTTATCTACTATGTAATTAGTAAATGCTCCTCTCCCACCTTCCCTCCCCGCTCTTGTAACCACAAAAGAATGTTTTCTTCTCAGTTTAAAGTATTTCTCAAGTTCTTATAATAGTGGTCTCATACAATATTTGTCCTTTTGCAACTGACTAATTTCATTCAGCATAATGTCTTCCAGGTTCCTCCATGTTATGAAATGTTTCACAGATTCCTCACTGTTCTTTATTGATGCGTAGTATTCCATTGTGTGAATAGACCATAATTTATTTATCCATTCGTCTGTTGATGGGCATCTTGGTTGCTTCCATCTTTTTGCTGTTGTAAACAGTGCGGCAATAAACATGGGTGTGGATATGTCTGTTCGTGTAAAGGCTCTTATTTCTCTAGGATATATTCCAAGAAGCAGGATTGCTGGATCGTATGGTAGTTCTATTTCTAGCTTTTTAAGGAAGCGCCAAATAGATTTCCAAAGTGGTTGTACCATTTGACATTCCCACCAGCAGTGTATAAGTGTTCTAATCTCTCCACACCCTCTCAAACATTTATTATTTTGTGTTTTTTGGATTAATCCCAGCCTTGTTGGAGATGAAATCTCATTATAGTTTTGATCTGCATTTCTCTAATGGCTAATGATCATGAACATTTCCTCATGTATCTGTTAGGTACCTGAATGTCTTCTTTAGTGAAGTGTCTATTCTTATCTTTTGCCCATTTTTTAATTGGGCTGTTTGTCTTTTTGTAGTGGAGTTTTTGCAGTATCATGTAGATTTTAGAGATCAGGTGCAGATCAGAAATGTCATAGCTAAAAACTTTTTCCCAGTCTGTAGGTAGTCTTTTTACTCTTTTGGTGAAGTCTTTGGACTTGATTTTTTTTTTTTTAATAACTTTTATTAAACTTCAAGTGAACGTTTACAAATCCAATCAGTCTGTCACATATAAGTTTACATACATCTCACTCCCTACTCCCACTTACTCTCCCCCTCTTGAGTCAGCCCTTTCAGTCTCTCCTTTCTTGACAATTTTGCCTGCTTCCCTCTCTCTCTATCCTCCCATCCCCCCGCCAGACAAGAGTTGCCAACACAATCTCAAGTGTCCACCTGATATAATTAACTCACTCTTCATCAGCATCTCTCTCCCACCCGCTGACCAGTCCCTTTCATGTCTGATGAGTTGTCTTCGGGGATGGTTCCTGTCCTGTGTCAACAGAAGGTCTGGGGAGCATGGCCGCCGGGGTTCCTCCAGTCTCAGTCAGACCATTAAGTTTGGTCTTTTTATGAGAATTTGGGGTCTGCATCCCACTGATCTCCTGCTCCCTCAGGGGTCCTCTGCTGTGCTCCCTGTCAGGGCAGTCATCGATTGTGGCCGGGCACCAACTACTTCTTCTGGTCTCAGGATGATGTAGGTCTCTGGTTTATGTGGCCCTTTCTGTCTCTTGGGCTCTTAGTTGTCGTGTGGCCTTGGTGTTCTTCATTTTCCTTTGCTCCAGGTGGGTTGAGACCAATTGATGCATCTTAGATGGCCGCTTGTTAGCATTTAAGACCCCAGATACCCCATTTCAAAGTGGGATGCAGAATGATTTCATAATAGAATTATTTTGCCAATTGACTTAGAAGTCCCCGCAAACCATGTTCCCCAGACCCCCGCACTTGCTCCGCTGACCTTTGAAGCATTCATTTTATCCCAGAAACTTCTTTGCTTTTGGTCCAGTCCAATTGAGCTGACCTTCCATGTATTGAGTGTTGTCTTTCCCTTCACCTAAAGCAGTTCTTATCTACTGATTAATCAATAAAAAACCCTCTCCCACCCTCCCTCCCTCCCCCCCTCGTAATCACAAAAGTATGTGTTCTTCTCAGGTTTACTATTTCTCAAGATCTTATAATAGTGGTCTTATACAATATTTCTCCTTTTGCCTCTCACTAATTTCGCTCAGCATAATGCCTTCCAGGTTCCTCCATGTTATGAAATGTTTCAGAGATTCGTCACTGTTCTTTATCGATGCGTAGTATTCCATTGTGTGAATATACCACAATTTATTTACCCGGTCATCCGTTGATGGACACCTTGGTTGCTTCCAACTTTTTGCTATTGTAAACAGAGCTGCAATAAACATGGGTGTGCATATATCTGTTTGTATGAAGGCTCTTGTATCTCTAGGGTATATTCCGAGGAGTGGGATTTCTGGGTTGTATGGTAGTTCTATTTCTAACTGTTTAAGATAACGCCAGATGGATTTCCAAAGTGGTTGTACCATTTTACATTCCCACCAGCAGTGTATGAGAGTTCCAATCTCTCCGCAGCCTCTCCAACATTTATTATTTTGTGTTTTTTGGATTAATGCCAGCCTTGCTGGTGTGAGATGGAATCTCATCGTAGTTTTAATTTGCATTTCTCTAATGGCTAATTATCGAGAGCATTTTCTCATGTATCTGTTGGCTGCCTGAATATCTTCTTTAGTGAAATGTGTGTTCATATCCTTTGCCCACTTCTTGATTGGGTTGTTTGTCTTTTTGTGGTTGAGTTTTGACAGAATCACGTAGATTTTAGAGATCAGGCGCTGGTCGGAGATGTCATAGCTGAAAATTCTTTCCCAATCTGTAGGTAGTCTTTTTACTCTTTTGGTGAAGTCTTTAGATGAGCATAGGTGTTTGATTTTTAGGAGCTCCCAGTTATCGGGTTTCTCTTCATCATTTTTGGTAATGTTTTGTATTCTGTTTATACCTTGTATTAGGGCTCCTAGGGTTGTCCCAATTTTTTCTTCCATGATCTTTATCGTTTTAGTCTTTATGTTTAGGTCTTTGATCCACTTGGAGTTAGTTTTTGTGCATGGTGTGAGGTATGGGTCCTGTTTCATTTTTTTGCAAATGGATATCCAGTTATGCCAGCACCATTTGTTAAAAAGGCTATCTTTTCCCCAGTTAACTGACACTGGTCCTTTGTCAAATATCAGCTGCTCATACATGGATGGATCTATGTCTGGGTTCTCAATTCTGTTCCATTGCTCTATGTGTCTGTTGTTGTACCAATACCAGGCTGTTTTGACTACTGTGGCTGTGTAATAGGTTCTGAAGTCAGGTAAGGTGAGGCCTCCCACTTTCTTCTTCTTTTTCAGTAGTGCTTTGCTTATTCGGGGCTTCTTTCCCTTCCATATGAAATTGGTGATTTGTTTCTCTATCCCCTTAAAATATGACATTGGAATTTGGATCGGAAGTGCGTTAAATGTATAGATGGCTTTTGGTAGAATAGACATTTTTACTATGTTAAGTCTTCCTATCCATGAGCAGGGTATGTTTTTCCACTTAAGTATGTCCTTTTGAATTTCTTGTAGTAGAGCTTTGTAGTTTTCTTTGTATAGGTCTTTTACATCCTTGGTAAGATTTATTCCTAAGTATCTTATCTTCTTGGGGGTTACTGTGAATGGTATTGATTTGGTTATTTCCTCTTCGCTGTTCTTTTTGTTGATGTAGAGGAATCCAAGTGATTTTTGTATGTTTATCTTATAACCTGAGACTCTGCCAAACTCTTCTATTAGTTTCAGTAGTTTTCTGGAGGATTCCTTAGGGTTTTCTGTGTATATAATCATGTCATCTGCAAATAGTGATAACTTTACTTCTTCCTTGCCAATCCGGATACCTTTTATTTCTTTGTCTAGCCTAATTGCCCTGGCTAAGACTTCCAACACGATGTTGAATAAGAGCGGTGATAAAGGGCATCCTTGTCTGGTTCCCGTTCTCAAGGGAAATGCTTTCAGGTTCTCTCCATTTAGAGTGATATTGGCTGTTGGCTTTGCATAGATGCCCTTTATTATGTTGAGGAATTTTCCTTCAATTCCTATTTTGGTAAGAGTTTTTATCATGAATGGGTGTTGGACTTTGTCAAATGCCTTTTATGCATCAATTGATAAGATCATGTGGTTTTTGTCTTTTGTTTTATTTATGTGATGGATTACATTAATGGTTTTTCTGATATTAAACCAGCCTTGCATACCTGGTATAAATCCCACTTGATCAGGGTGAATTATTTTTTTGATGTGTTGTTGGATTCTATTGGCTAGAATTTTGTGGAGGATTTTTGCATCAATGTTCATGAGGGATATAGGTCTATAATTTTCTTTTTTTGTAATGTCTTTACCTGGTTTTGGTATCAGGGAGATGGTGGCTTCATAGAATGAGTTGGGTAGTATTCCGTCATTTTCTATGCTTTTAAATACCTTTAGTAGTAGTGGTGTTAACTCTTCTCTGAAAGTTTGGTAGAACTCTGCAGTGAAGCCGTCTGGGCCAGGGCTTTTTTTTGTTGGGAGTTTTTTGATTACCGTTTCAATCTCTTTTTTTGTTATGGGTCTATTTAGTTGTTCTACTTCTGAATGTGTTAGTTTAGGTAGGTAGTGTTTTTCCAGGAATTCATCCATTTCTTCTAGGTTTTCAAATTTGTTAGAGTACAATTTTTCATAATAATCTGAAATGATTCTTTTAATTTCATTTGGTTCTGTTGTGATGTGGTCCTTCTCATTTCTTATTCGGGTTATTTGTTTCCTTTCCTGTATTTCTTTAGTCAGTCTAGCCAATGGTTTATCAATTTTGTTAATTTTTTCAAAGAACCAGCTTTTGGCTTTGTTAATTCTTTTGATTGTTTTTCTGTTCTCTCATTCATTTAGTTCAGCTCTAATTTTTATTATTTGTTTTCTTCTGGTGCCTGATGGATTCTTTTGTTGCTCACTTTCTATTTATTCAAGTTGTACGGACAGTTCTCTGATTTTGGCTCTTTCTTCTTTTTGTATGTGTGCATTTATTGATATAAATTGGCCTCTGAGCACTGCTTTTGCTGTGTCCCAGGGGTTTTGATAGGAAGTATTTTCATTCTCGTTGCTTTCTATGAATTTCCTTATTCCCTCCTTGATGTCTTCTATAACCCAGTCTTTTTTCAGGAGGGTATTGTTCAGTTTCCAAGTATTTGATTTCTTTTCCCTAGTTCTTCTGTTATTGATCTCTAGTTTTATTGCCTTGTGGTCTGAGAAGATGCTTTGTAATATTTCGATGTTTTGGACTCTGCAAAGGTTTGTTTTATGACCTAATATGTGGTCTATTCTAGAGAATGTTCCATGTGCGCTAGAAAAAAAAGTATATTTTGCAGCAGTTGGGTGGAGAGTTCTGTAGAAGTCAATGAGGTCAAGTTGGTTGATTGTTGTAATTAGATCTTCCGTGTCTCTGTTGAGCTTCTTAGTGGATGTCCTGTCCTTCTCCGAAAGTGGTGTGTTGAAGTCTCCTACTATAATTGTTGAGGTATCTATCTCGCTTTTCAATTCTGTTAAAATTTGATTTATGTATCTTGCAGCCCTGTCATTGGGTGCATAAATATTTAATATGGTTATGTCTTCCTGATCAATTGTCCCTTTTATCATTATATAGTGTCCTTCTTTATCCTTTGTGGTGGATTTAAGTCTAAAATCTATTTCGTCAGAAATTAATATTGTTACTTCTCTTCTTTTTTGCTTATTGTTTGCTTGATATATTTTTTTCCATCCTTTGAGTTTTAGTTTGTTTGTGTCTCTAAGTCTAAGGTGTGTCTCTTGTAGGCAGCATATAGATGGATCGTGTTTCTTTATCCAGTCTGTGACTCTCTGTCTCTTTATTGGTGCATTTAGTCCATTTACATTCCGGGTAATTATAGATAAATAAGTTTTGAGTGCTGTCATTTTGATGCCTTTTTATGTGTGTTGTTGACAATTTCATTTTTCCACATACTTTTTTGTGCTGAGGCGTTTTGCTTAGTAAATTGTGAGATCCTCATTTTCATAGTGCTTGACTTTATGTTAGTTGAGTCGTTACGTTTTTCTTGGTTTTTATCTTGAGTTATAGAGTTGTTATACCTTTTTGTGGTTACCTTATTATTTACCCCTATTTTTCTAAGTAAACACCTAACTTGTATTGTTCTATATCGCCTTGTATCACTCTCCATATGGCAGTTCAATGTCTCCTGTATTTAGTCCCTCTTTTTGATTATTGTGATCTTTTACCTATTGACTTCCATGATTCCCTGTTATGTGTATTTTTTTTTTTTTAATTAATCTTAATTTGTTTGTTTTTCTGATTTCCCTATGTGAGTTGATATCAGGACGTTCTGTTTTGTGACCTTGTGTTGTGCTGATATCTGATATTATTGGTTCTCTGACCAAACAATATCCTTTAGTATTTCTTGTAGCTTTGGTTTGGTTTTTGCAAATTCTCTAAACTTGTGTTTGTCTGTAAATATCTTAATTTCGCCTTCATATTTCAGAGAGAGTTTTGCTGGATATATGGTCCTTGGCTGGCAGTTTTTCTCCTTCAGTGTTCTGTATATGTCGTCCCATTCCCTTCTTGCCTGCATGGTTTCTGCTGAGTAGTCGGAACATATTCTTTATTGATTCTCCCTTGAAGGAAACCTTTCTTTTCTCCCTGGCTGCTTTTAAAATTTTCTGTTTATCTTTGGTTTTGGCGAGTTTGATGATAATATGTCTTGGTGTTTTTCTTTTTGGATCAATCTTAAATGGGGTTCGATGAGCATCTTGGATAGATATCCTTTCGTCTTTCATGATGTCAGGGAAGTTTTCTGTCAGGAGTTCTTCAACTATTTTCTCTGTGTTTTCTGTCCCCCCTCCCTGTTCTGGGACTCCAATCACTCGCAGGTTATCCTTCTTGATAGAGTCCCACATAATTCTTAGGGTTTCTTCATTTTTTTTAATTCTTTTATCCGATTTTTTTTCAGCTATGTTGGTGTTGATTCCCTGGTCCTCCAGAAGTCCCAGTCTGCATTCTAATTGCTCGAGTCTGCTCCTCTGACTTCCTAGTGCGTTGTCTAATTCTGTTATTTTATTGTTAATCTTTTGGATTTCTACATGTTGTCTCTCTATGGATTCTTGCAACTTATTAATTTTTCCAGTATGTTCTTGAATAATCTTTTTGAGTTCTTCAACAGTTTTATCAGTGTGTTCCTTGGCTTTTTCTGCAGTTATCCTAATTTCATTTGTGATATCATTAAGCATTCTGTAAATTAGTTTTTTATATTCTGTATCTGGTAATTCCAAGATTGTATCTTCATTTGGGAAAGATTTTGATTCTTTTGTTTGGGGGGTTGGAGAAGCTGTCACGGTCTGCTTCTTTAAGTGGTTTGATATGGATTGTTGTCTCCGGGCCATCACTGGGAAACTAGTTTTTCCAGAAAATCCGCTGCGTCCAGTCCAAATCCCTGCGGGACGGTTCCCCGGCTCGGACGCTGCTCTTTCTGCTCCAAGACCAGTCACTGCCTCCCGGGGACTTCTCCTACTGGCTGCGTCCCACGCTGCCCGTGGAACCGGCTGGTCCCCCTCCCGGGGTTAGTTCAGGAGGGTGGAGCAGGTCTCTGTGCTTGTGGTGTACCTGACTGGTACGCTGGCTCCAGGCTCTGGAAACAATCGCTGCTTCCCCGTATTAGTTCGTTCTCCGTCTCTAAATCTGTGTTTGTTGTTCAGGGTTCGTAGATTGTTATGTATGTGATCGATTCACTTGTTTTTCCGTGTCTTTGTTGTAAGAGGGATCCGAGGTAGCGTCTGCCTAGTCCGCCATCTTGGCTCCGCCTGGACTTGATTTTTAGGAGCTCCCAGTTATCTAGTTTTTTTTTTTTTTCTGCATTCTTAATAATGTTTTCTATACTGTTTAGGCCATTTATTAGGGCTCCTAACTCTGTCCTTATTTTTTCTTCTATGATCTTTATTATTTTAGATTTTATATTTACATCTTTGATCCATTTTGAGTTAGTTTTTGTGCACAGAGTGAGGAATGGGTCCTGTTTCATTTTTTTGCAGATGGATATCCAGTTATGCCAGGACCATTTGTTAAAAAGACTGTCTTTTCCCCATGTAACTGTTTTGGGGCCTTTGTCAAATATCAACTGCTCATATGTGGATAGATTTATGTCTGGATTCTCAATTCTGTTCCATTGGTCCATGTATCTGTTGTTGTACCACTAACAGGCTGTTTAAACTACTGTGGCAGTATAATAGGTTCTAAAATCAGGTAAAGTAAGGCCTCCCACTTTGTTCTTTTTCAGTAATGCCTTATTTATCCGTGGTCTCTTTCCCTTCCATGTGAAGTTGGTGATTTGTTTCTCCATCTCATTAAAGAATGTCCTTGGGATTTGCATCGGAATGGCATTAAATGTATAGATCGCTTTTGGTAGAATAGACATTTTTATAATGTGAAGTCTTCCTATCCATGAACAAGGTTTGTTCTTCCACTTACATAAGTCTCTTTTGGTTTCTTGCAGAAGTGTACCGTAGCTTTCTTTGTATAAGTCTTTTATATCTCTAGTAAGATTTATTCCTAAGTATTTTATCTTCTTGGGGGCTACTGTAAATGGCACTGATTTGGTGATTTCCTCTTCGATGTTCTTTTTGTTGGTGTAGAGGAATCCAACTGATTTTTGGTATGTTTATCTTGTATCCCGATACACTGCTGAACTCTTCTATTAGTTTCAGTAGTTTTCTGGAGGATTCGTTAGGGTTTTCTGTGTATAAGATCATGTCATCTGCAAATAGAAATACTTTGACTTCTTCCTTGCCATTCTGGATGCACTTTATTTCTTTATCCAGCCTAATTGCTCTGGCTAGGACCTCCAACACAATGTTGAATAAGAGCGGTGATAAAGGGCATCCTTGTCTGGTCCCCGATCTCAATGGGAATGTTTTCGGGCTCTCTCTATTTAGGGTGATATTGGCTGTTGGCTTTGTATAAATGCCCTTTATTATGTTGAGTAATTTTCCTTCTATTCCTATATTGCTGAGAGTTTTTTTCATGAATGAGTGTTGAACTTTGTCAAATGCCTTTTCTTCATCAATTGATAAAATCATGTGATTCTTGTCTTTTGTTTTATTTATGTGGTGGATTACATTGTTTTTCTAATGTTGAACCATCCCTGCATACCTGGTATGAATCCCCCTTGGTCATGGTGAATTATTTTTTTGATATGCTGTTGAATTCTATTGGCTAGAATTCTGTTGAGGATTTTTGCATATTAGTTCATGAGGGATAAAAGTCTATAATTTTCTTGTGGTGTCTTTACATGGTTTTGGTATCAGGGATATGGTGGCATCAGAGAATGAGTTTGGTAGTATTCCGTTGTAGGTCCTCGTTTTACTCTCTTGTTGAAGTCTTTTGATGAGAATAAGTGTTTAATTCTTAGAAGATCCCACTAATTTAGTTTATCTTCTGGAGCTTGTGCATTGTTGGTTGTGATTTCTATCCTTTTAATGCTCTGTATTAGGGCCTTTAGTGTTAATCCTAATTTTTCTTCCATTAACTTCATGGTTTTTGGCTTTATATTTAGGTCTTTGATCCACTTTGAATTTGTTTTTGTACACTATGTGAGGTATGGGTCGTGATTCATTTTTTTGCAGATGGGCATCCAGTTTTGCCAGAATCGTTTGTTAAGAAGATGTCTTTTCCCCATTTGTTGGACTTTGGGCCTTTGTCTAAGATCAGGTGACCGACCATCCGTGGATGGCTTTACACCTGGGTTCTCAATTCTGTTCCATTGGTCAATGTATCTGTCGTTGTACCAGTACCAGGCTGTTTTGACTACCGTAGCTGTATAGTAGGTTCTGAGTTCAGGTAGTGCAAGTCCTCCTACTTTATTCTTCTTCAATAGTGCTTTACTTATCTTGGGCCTCTCCTTTCCATATGAAGTTAATGATAAGTTTTTCCATCTCTTTAAAGAATGTTGTTGGTATTTGGATTGGTATTGCATTGTATTGTAAATCATTTTAGGTAGAATTGTCCTTTTCACAATATTGAGTCTCCCTATCCATGAGCATGGTATGCAGTGTTTTGTAGTTTTCTTTGCATAGATCTTTTACTTCCCTGGTTAGAGTTATTCCCAAATATTTTAATTTTTTAGGGGCTATTATAAATGGTATTGTTTTCCTGATTTCCTTTTCATCATTCTCTTTATTGGTGTATAGGAATCCAACTGACTTTTTTATGTTTATCTTGTATCCTGCAACTCTGCTGAATCTTTCTATTTGTTCCAGTAGTTTTCTCATAGAATCTTTTGGATTTTCTAAGTGTAGTATCATATCATGCACAAAAATGGACATTTTAACTTCTGCATTACCAATTTGGATGCGCTTTATTTCTGTTTCTTGCTTTATTGCTGTAGCTAAGACTTCCAACATAATGTTAAATAGGAGTGGTGATAAAGGACATCCTTGTCTTGTCCCTGTTCTCAAAGGGAATGTTTTCAGCCTGTCTCCACTGAGAAGGAAGTAGGCCATTGGTTTTGCATAAACCCCAGTTTCCCTTTATTATATAGAAAAATTTCCCTTCTGTACCTATTTTATTGAGAATTTTTATCATGAATGAGTGTTGGACCTTCTCCAATGCCTTTTCTGCATTGATTGAGATGAACATGTGATTCTTTTCTTTCCTTTTATTTATGTGGTGGATTATGTTGACTGATTTTCTAATGTTGAACCATCCTTGCATACCTGGTATGAATCCTACTTGGTTGTGGTGTATTATTATTTTTTATTAGCTTGAATTTTGTTGAGAATTTTTGCATCTATATTCATGAGAGATATTCATTTGTAATTTTTTTTTTTTTTTTTTTTTTTTTTTGTGGTGTCTTTGCCTGGTTTTGGTACCAGGGTTATGCTGGCTTCATAGAATGAATTAGGAGGTATCATTCCCTTTTCTAATTCTGAAATTGTTTGAGTAGTACTGGGGTAAGCTCTACTCTGAAACTTTGGTAGAATTCTCCAGAAAAGCCATCTGAGCCAGGGCTGTATTTTTTGGTGAGTTATTTATTTATTTATTTTTTTAATTTATTACCTTGCCAATCTCTACTATTGTTATGGGTTTCTTCAGATTTTCAACATCATTTTGTGCTAGTTTGGGTAGGTTGTGTTTTTCTAGAAACTTGTCCATTTCCTCTAGGTTTTCAAATTTGTTGGAGTATAGTTTTTCATACTACTCTGTTATGATCCTTTTTATTTCAGTTGAGTCTGCTGTAATGTCCCCTATTTCATTCCTTCTTTGGGTTATTTCCATTCTCTCCTGTTCTTTTGTCATTTTGGCCAATGGTTTGTCAATCCTTTTGGTTTCGTTGTTTTTTATTCTCTGTTTCATTTATGTCTCCTCTGATCTTTATTATTCCCTTTCTTCTGGTGGCTGTGGGCTTCTTTTGCTGTTCTCTTTCTATTTGTTCAGGTTGTGTGACAAATGTTTTGATTTTGTCCCTTTCTTCTTTTTTGATGTGTGCATTTAGTGCTATAAATTGACCTCTGAGGACTGCCTTTGCTGTGTCCCAAATGTTTTGGTATGACTTGTTTTCATTCTGATTCTAGGAACTTTTTGACACCATCTCTTATTTCCCCTGTTACCCAGTGGTTTTTAAGCAGGGTGTTATTCAGTTTCCATGTAATTGATTTTTTTTTTCTTGCTCTTCCTGTTGTTAATTTCTACTTTGATGGCATTGTGGTCAGAAAAGATACATTGTATTATCTCAATATTTTGGATTTTGTTGAGGGTTGCTCTGTGGTCTAAGATGTCTATTCTGGAGAATGGTCCATGTGCTTTGGAAAAGAATGTACTTTGCAACTGTTGGGTGGAGTGTTCTATATACATCTATGAGATCCAGTTGGCTGATTGTGCTCTTTAGCTCTTCTGTATCTTTGTTGAGTTTCTTTCTAGATGTTCTGTCCTTTACTGAGAGTGGTGTGTTGAAGTCTCTTACTATTATTGTGGAACTGTCAATGTCTGATTTCAGTGCTGTTAGAGTTCATTTAATGTATTTTGGAGCCCTGGCATTGGGTACATAGATGTTTATTATGGTTAAGTTTTCATGATGGATCATTCCTTTAATCATTATATAGTGTCCTTCCTTGTCTTTTATGGCAGATTTTGTTTTAAAGACTATCTTACCTGGATTTGTATTGCCACTCCTGGTCTTTTTTGGTCATTATTTGCTTGATACATTTTTTTCCATCCTTTGATTTTTAATAAATGTACATCTTTGTTTCTAAGCTGTGTCTCTTGTAGACGACAGATTGATGAATTCTGTTTTTTTATCCATTCTGTCACTATGTGTATCTTTATGTGTGCATTTAGGCCATTTACATTCAGTGTAATTATTGATAAGTGTGAGTTTATTCCTGTTGTTTTGTAGTGCTTTTTTTTTGTGTGTGATGCTAACATTTTCTTTGTTCCTCTTACTCTCCTGTGCTGAGTTCATTTTGTTTGTGGATTTCTTTTTCATTTCATTTGTTCTTGTAGATTTTATTTTTATTGAGACTTTATGTTTTTCTTCTTTATTTTGATAAGTTGGCTTGTCAATTTTCTTTGTGGTTACCTTGAAATTTACCCTTACCTTCCTAGGTTTGAAGCAGTCCGTTATTACTTGGTATCGCCTTGCCTTCCTCTCCATTAGAAAGTTCTGTGCCTATACTGTTTATTTCCTCTTTTATTGTTCTGACATTGTTGTCATTTACAAATTAACTTTTCTGGTTCCCAGTTGCAATTGTTTTGGTTTTGGATGGTCCTTGAGATTTCATTTCCTAGGTTGGTATCTGGCTGGTACAATTTGCCTTCCTGGATTCACGTTGTGGTCTGATCTTGTTTGTTCTCAGACTGAAGGACTCCCTTTAATAATTCTTGTAAGTTTGTTCTGGTTTTTACATATTTCCTTAAATTTTGTTTATCTAGAAATGTCCTAATGTCACCATCATATTTGAATGAGAGTTTTGCAGGATATATTATTCCTGGTTGGCAATTTTCTCTTTCAAGGTTTTATATATATCATCCCATTGCCTTCTTGCCTGAATGGTTTCTGCTGAATAAACAGAGTTTAGTTTTATTTTCTCTCCTTTGTATGTGACTTTTTGTTTTTCTTGAGCTGCTTGCAGGATTTTTTCTTTGTCTTTGATTTTAGTGAGTGTGATTATGATATGCTTTGGTGTTTTTCTTTTGGGGCCTATCCTATATGGGGTCTGTTGAGCTTCTTGGATGGTCATCTTTTCATTATTCATGATATTAGGGAAGTTTCCTGTCAGCAATTCTTCAATGATCCTCTCTGAGTTTTCCATTTTCTCTCTCTGTTCTGGAACTCCAAGCACTTGCAAATTTTTGCTTTTGATTGTATCCCACCTAATTCTCAGGGTTTCTTCATTTTTCCTCTATTTTTTTTTTTCTGATTTTCCTCAGAGTTGTATTCAAGTGTTTGTCTTTAATTTTGCTGATTCTGTCTTCCATCATTTCAAACTTGCTCCTCAGCCCTTCTATGACACTTTTCATTTCTGAAGTCTTGTTTTTTATCTTTTCGGTTTCTACTTGTTGTTTTTGTATGATTTCTAGTTGTGAATTTATTTTGGCATTTTGTTCCTGTATTATTTTCCTGAATTCTTCCATTTTTCCATCTGTATTTTCTATGAGGTTTCTGCCTTTCCATAAATTTGTCTATTTTTCTTCACTTTTGTCTGTTTTTTGCTTCAACTTTGGTTTGCTCCAAATATGAGAGATTTGAATTCCCTATCAGGTAGTTCTAGTGCCTTTTCTTCTACTGGAAAGTCATCTGGTGTTTTATTTCGGATGCCTACTGGATCCATCCTGCCCTTTTTTTTTTTTTGTTAATGTCTTGATATTGTCTGCTGTCTTCAGGACATTCAGTAGTTATCTTCTTCATTTCTTGATTGTAGATTTGTTTGTTTCATCCTGCTTTTTTGTTTTATTTGGTTATGTCTGAGCAGACAGGCTGTGCATTCTTTGTTGTTTGCTCATCTGTAGTCAAAGCATTTTTCACTTGCTTTTCCAATGGGGAGGGCCAGTCGTTCACCTATGGTGCAGCAGGGCAGATCCAGCTGAAGGGGAGAGACTGGAATGGGTTGTTTTGGGCACGTACTAGGGCCAACATGGTGGGCCAGGGATCACTGCTGGACTGGTTCTAGTAGGCCAAGCCTGTGCTGCTCAGGTATGTGATGCTCAGTGCACAGTACAGGTAGGCAGGAAAGAGCGGGGAGGTTGTGATGTGTGGAGCTAATAGGGATAGTAGAAAGAAGAGAGAGAAACAGGAGCCAAAAACAAACAAGCAAACAAATAAAGAAAAAAAAGAGTGCTAAGGGATCTTGCCATTAGAGTGAATAGATGAGAAACTGAGCAATGGACAAAAGCTAAAAGAAAGAAAGAAAAAGGGAAAAAGAAAAAAATAACTAGATAAAAATTTGGAAAGGAAAAAAAGAAAAGCCCCCAGGAGTCCCAAAGTCCTACCAGTGGGGCTGCCAAGACTGGGGGATTGGCTCCCAGGCTGCACAATATAGCCTGGCTAGAGGGGGTATAGATGTAACACAGCACCAGGTATTCAGGAGCCAGGAAAAGAAGATAAATGTAGAGAGATGAAAACTGAGAAATGAAGAAAGACATAAAGGGAAAAAGAGAGAAGAAAAGAGGGAAAGAAGAGAGAAAAAGAAAGAGAGAGAGAGAGAGAGGGAGGGAGGGGAGGGGAGGGGAGGAAGAAAGAAATACCCCCAGGAATCCCACTTATGTGGCTACGCAGACTGGGGGTGTGGCTCCTAAGCCATGTGGTGCAGCCCGGCTAGAAGAGGCTCCCAAGCTGTGAAAAGAAAAAGAAACAAACAAAGCAAAAAACAACAATAAAACAAAACAAGGGGGAAAAAAAAAAAAAAAAAAAACCCAGGGATCCCACCAGCATGGTATTGCAGGCTGGGGTGTGGTTCCTCAGCTGAGCATGGCTTCACAGCCTTTCAAGAAGAAGCAAAGATGGCACACAGAGCCAGGTGTTCCAGAGAGAAGAAGGGGAGGTGGTAGGAGGCACAGAAGAAACCAAAACAGACGGAAAGAACCAACACCAGCTCAGGGGCCGACAAGCGTGGGCAGGGCTAATCCAAACAGCCTGAGGCCAAAGCAGTTGCCTCCAGGCCAAAAGACTGCAGCTGGCAGGAAGCAGAGGATGCTGTGGGGGGCGCGGGGAGGGTGGTTAGGAAAGCGTATATCCTCATTAC
The DNA here is from genome assembly GCF_024166365.1 of Elephas maximus indicus. Classification (NCBI taxonomy): domain Eukaryota; kingdom Metazoa; phylum Chordata; class Mammalia; order Proboscidea; family Elephantidae; genus Elephas; species Elephas maximus. The sequence continues at coordinate 24,434,752 of NC_064835.1, read as the reverse complement.
CAGGTGCTCTGCCTCCTGCTAGGTACTTCATGAAGCTGCTTTCTCGCACTCCCTGTCCGCTGATCTCCGACGTGGGTGGGGCAAATCCAAGCAGCAAAGACCCTGCACTTCCTGGTCGGAGGAGCCACTGCGGCCTGCCAGAAAGCGCAGAGGTAGAGCAGCGGGGAGAGAATGCAGGGTGGAAAAGCATATATTGCTGGTTACCGTGTGCTCTGTCTCCTGCTAGGCCTTCCGTGAAGCTGCTTTCCCATGCTTCCTGTCTGTGGATAGCAGACAGGAGTCCAAGACGGTGGATCCGTGCTGTGTTAGCTGATCTCTACCCACTCTGTGTCCCTTCTGTCAGTTTCTTCTTCCATTCTGTGCTTGGCTGAGTTCTTTGTCTATTCATTTGACACTTCAGGTTTCAGGAATGACGTTTGTCTCTGTTTTACTTAGTTTTTTGGGTCTTTGCTATGGAGGGATAGCATGGTATTTCTGCTTATGGTGCCATGTTGGCTGGAAGCCTAGTGGATACCACTTTTCAGGGGAAATTGGTATTTTCAAATCTATTCGGAGCTGTATGACAATGATGGACAATTGTCTTGTAATCATACATTCATTTATCCATTATTCTATTAGTTACTCAATAAAAAATATTTTTGAACGCCCAGCACATGCCTGGCGGTATTCTTTAGCTTGGTGATAAAGAGATGAACAAAAAATACAAAGTTCTCACCTTCTTTGGATTTAGGTTTTAGTCACAAAAAAAAGACAATATACAAGGAGACAAATCTGTAATAAAGTCTCAAGGTACACAATGTTTTATAAAGAAAGATAAGGGGATAGAGTCAGACCACCCATATTGGGGGATGATGAATAAATATAAGGGATGAATGTTAGCTGTAGAAACTGCAGTGTTTTTTGCCACAGGGCACAACTAGGTTTAATGGGACAATGTTATGGAGAGGCAGAGTTTTTCCTCAAATTAAGGAAGACTGTTTCAATAATCAGAAACATCCAAAAAATAACTAATCATCTCATGAAGTTATGAGCTATTCAGCAACAGGGATTGAAGTAGAGACTGAGCACCTCCCTGCCTGGAACATTTCTAAGGGGACTCAAATATGGGCTGTGGATATTATCAAATTTATCCTCTTGTTCATTTTCAACACAGATTTTCTGATCCATTTTGCTCTAATAGCTTTCCATACTTTTTTCCCTTCCCTTCTCTTTCTTTCAATTATTTTGCCTCCATACCTTCCTTTGATCTCTCCTTTTTTCCTTTTCTCTTCTCACCACATTACAAGCTTCTCTAGGTCAAGGCTACATGCTGAACCAGTTTTCCACCTCAAGGCTAGTAGTCAAAAACTGTGTTTTTTAAAAATAAAAGTTGGTCGAATTGAAATGTTATTAAAGCCTAAGTTGAATGCATTGCATAATCTTTAAGTCACAAATAGCAGAATATGATTATAAATCTTGAGTTGTATACGCTTTAGTACTTTTATCCTTTATTTTATTACTTAAATAATAGTCTAGACTCACAAGGTCATACTATAATTAGCATATGTCAGTTTGCTTTACCAGAAGGACATGGGAAACAGGCTAGGAGAAAACACCACTTATATTTGCAGATTTTAAGATAAAATAACTCTGCTCACTTGTAAAGCATTACACCATGACTAATGAGCAACTTCTTTCTCGGAAGGCGGTCAAGGAGGGAAGAAGAAAGATGAACAGAATGTGGAGAAAGGACTGATAAGCCACCCATCCCCACCCAATACTGTACATTCCCATGCTTTCATTTTCTTTCATTGGGTTTAAAATTATGCTTAACCAGGGTATTGCTTTCCCTGACAGGGAAGAATCTGTCCTACTTTTCATGAAACTATTCTTTATGTATCTGCTACTGCTTTTTGGATGCTCCTACATTCAGTGAGATGGACAGTTCACCTGGTGACCTAGAAATTTCTAAAATAAAAATGGAGGACTCACTAATTAGGTTAATTGAAAGAACCCATTGTTTACAGAAAAAAAATTAAATCCATATTCTATTTTCTATTTACAATTAAACCCAGTAACATTGTGCAACCCCTTGCACAATGAACAACAATTTAAGTTGTTCAGTGCAAGTGTTAGATAAAAATTATTAAAATTTGGGTATGAATCAGCATCTGTTGTTAATTTCAAGGCAGAAATCAAAATATAAAACTGACATTTCCTTTCATCCTATAAAAACTTGAGTCCAAAAGATATTTGAGACCCTCATTTTATCTTTCCCAAGTTTTTAATTCAGTATAACCACATCTACAATACCAAATACCTGGTAGCGGCAAACCAGTGAGCACTAGACTGCTAACTGAAAGATTAAAAAAAAACTATTACATCCCAGAAAACCCTATGAGAAACATCTACTCTGTCACATGCAATTGCTATGAGTCAAAAATTGACTTGATGGCATGCAACAACACCCTAGAGAATATTTCACTTTTTATCTCTACAAAATACACCCTCAACAAATCCTTGAATCAACAGTGCAAGTTTCTAAAGCCTTTTCTCCAAGGGATTCATAAAGATTCCAAGCCATGTTGGCTTCCTCAAATTTTGCCTACTACTGGCTTTTAGTCTTTAACAACTTTTTGGAGGCATAGTTTGAAATACAATAAAGTATGCATATATGAACTTTAGAGTTGATTGGGTTTGACATGTGTATACATCCACGAGCCATCAGCACCTTCACAATAATATCTCCACCATCCCCCAAATTTCATTTTTCTCTTTTAATCCACCCCTATTTCTAGCCCCATCCTGAGGCAAAGACAGATCTAAATTCTGTCATTAAGGATCAGTTTGCATTTTCTAGAATTACACATAAATGAACTCATAGAGCACATATTCTTTTTGCCAGAATTCTTAAACTCAGCATAATTATTTTGAGATTCATTCATGTTGTTCATGTATGTGCTCTATCCCTGCTCCTAGGGGAAACAATTCAGTGTTTCCCTGTTAAGTATGATGTTGCCAGTATGTTTTACATAGATGTCCTTTATCAGTTTAAGGAATTTCCCTATGTGAGGAAGTTCCTAATCTGCTCAGCCTTTTCCTTATGACTGGGTATTGAATTTTGTCAAATGCTTTTACAGAATCTATTGAATGATCGTATCATTCTTCTACTTTAATCTTTTAATATGGAGATTCATAATACACCTATTCCCCACTAATCAACTATCTCATTATCCTATATTTTGCATTTGCTTCAACAGTAAAAGATCTACTATCCAACTGTATGGCACATTAACAATGTACATCTGGCAGTAGTAAATGTGGAGATGTAAGGCAAGAGTAACACTGGCTGTGACAGTTGAGGTTTTGGGTCAACTTGACTGGGCCGTTATTTTTAGTGGTGTGGCAGTATGTAATGATGTAATTTGGCAGTTATGTTATGATGTTATTTGGCAGTTATGTGTTGATGTAGTCATCCCCCATTTTGTGATCTGATGTGGTCATCCTCCATTTTCACAAAATGCTGATTTTCACATAACAACCTGGTCTTTGAAACCTAACCATTTTGATAAGTGAGGGGTAAAAATTAACCATTTTGATAAGTGAGGGGTAGGTACAGTTTATTATAGAATGTTACTTTGCATATCTGAGAAAAAAAACCTACTTATCATGATAATATATATATACACACACATATATATGTGTTTGTATCTGTAATATATATATATAAAATAGGATTAATATATATAGGATTAATCAGATGTAATTCAAATTAAATACAAAAGCATATTTAATCCTATAGATATATGTGTGTGTGTGAGTAATACAAATATATATAGACAAATATATATGCATACAAATATGTATGTAATACTAATATATACATATATATGTACATAAATATATGGATGAAATCTGTCAATATTTTATGATGGGTTCTATATCTGTATATTCATGATGTATTTTACCTTTGAATTATTTAGCATTTTGTGGTGTTGTTAGGATGCAAACCTCTTTTCATCTTGTGTATATATACTAAAAAACATGAGTTACTGCTAATACTTCTTATTTCAAGCAAACACCATTGTGTTTCCCCTACATTTATCCATCCTTTTATAACTTTATCAAGTGAGAAATCTGGCTCTCATTTTTTGACTATGAAAGGCGTTGGACAGTGTGGATCATAGCAAATTATGGATAACATTGGCAAGAACGAAAATTCCAGAACACTTAATTGTGCTCATGTGGAAACCGTACATAGACCAGGAGGCAGTCGCTTGAACAGAACAAGGGGATACTACATGGTTTGAAGTCAAGAAAGGTGTGCATCATGTTGTATCCTTTCACCATAATTATTCAGTCAGTATGCTGAGCAATATTCCGAGAAGCTGGACTACATGAAGAAGAACTCAGCATCAGGATTGTAGGGAAGATTCATTAACAACCTGAAATTTACAGATGATGCAACCATGCTTGCTGAAGGTGAAAATGACTTGAATAACTTACTGATGAAGATCAAAGACTACAGACTTCAGTATTGATTATGCCTCGACTAAAAGAAAACAAAAATTCTCACAACTGGGCCAATAAGCAACATCATGATAAATGGAGGAAAGACTGGCATTGACAAGGATTTCATTTTACTTGGATACACAGTCAATGCCCATGGAAGTGGCAGTCAAGAATTGACTCTAACCTACCTAAAAACAATAACAACCCTTTGATAAACAAATTTCCCAGTTAGAATACAATCTTTTTTGTTCAGTTCTTTTTTCTACACTTATTTCTATTCTTCTACACATCCTTCAGTGTGGTTATGTCATTTCTTTGTATTACAGTTAGGTCATTTGTTGCCTGTATGTAGTTCATTTTGAATTATTCCCATATGAGTTGATCTTATTTGTTGAGTATGTGAAACATTATTTTGGTCCTGGTGTATTTTCAAAAAAGTGTCATTTCTCCATTTGGAAAAGCCCAACACCCATTCATGATAAAAACTCTCAGCAAAATAGGAATAGAAGGAAAATTCCTCAACATAATAAAGGGCATTTATACAAAGCCAATAGCCAACATCATCCTAAATGGAGAGAGACTGTAAAGATTCCCCTTGAGAGCAGGAAATAGACAAAAAAAAAAAACAAAACCCCAAAAAAACAGGCAAGGATGCCCTTTATCACCACTCTTATTCAACATTGTGCTGGAGGTCCTAGCCAGAGCAATTAGGCTAAATAAACAAATAAAGTGCATCCAGATTGGTAAGGAAGAAGTAAAAGTATCTCTATTTGCAGATGACATAATCTTATACACAGAAAACCCTAAGAATCTTCAAGAAAACTACTGAAACTGAGACTCAGCAGAGTATCAGGACACAAGATAAACATACAAAAATCAGTTGCATTCCTCTACACCAATAAAAAGAACATTGAAGAGGAAATCATCAAACCAATACCATTTACAGCAGCCCCCAATAAGATAAACTACTTAGGAATAAATCTTACCAGAGACATAAAAGACCTCTAAAAGGAAACTACAAGACACTACTGCAAGAAACCAAATGAGACCTACAAGGTGGAAAAACGTACCTTGTTCATGGATATGAAGACTCAACATTGTAAAAATGTCTATTCTACCAAAAGCCATCTCTAGATACAATGCAATTCTGATCCAAATTCCAAAGACATTTTTTAATGAGATGGAGAAACAAATCCCCAACTTCATATGGAAGTGAATGAGGCCCTAGGTAAGTAAAGCATAACTGAAAAAGAACAAGATGGGAGGCCTCACACTACCTGATTTTATAACCTATTATACCACCACAGTAGTCAAAACAGCCTGGTACTGGTGCAACAGATATACAGACCAATGGGACAGAATTCAGAATCCAGACATAAATCCATCCACATATGAGCAGCTGGTATTTGATAAAGGCCCAAAGTCAGTTAAATGGGGAAAAGACAGTCTGTTTAACAAATGATGCTAGTGTATCCATCTGCAAAAAAAAAAAAAAAAAAGGAAACAAGACTCTTACCTCACGCCATGCACAAAAACTAACTCAAAATGGATCAAAGACCTAAATATAAAATCTAAAATGATAAAGATCAAGGAAAAAAAAATTACGGACAATGCTAGAAGCCCTAATACATGGCATAAACAGTATACAAAACATTATTAACAGTGCACAAACACCAGAAGAGCAACTAGATAACTGGGAGCTTCTAAAAATCAAACACCTGTGCTCATCCAAAGACATCACCAAAAGAGTAAAAAGATTACCTACAGACTGGGAAAAAGTTTTTAGCTATGACATTTTCGATCAGCATCTGATCTCTAAAATCTATGTGATACTGCAAAAACTCAACAACAAAAAGACAAACAATCCAATTAAAAAGTGAGCAAAGGATATGAACAGGAACATCACTAAAGAAGACATTCAGGTAACAGATACATGAGGAAATGCTCATGACCATTCACAATTAGAGAAATGCAAATCAAAACTACAATGATATTCCATCTCACCCCAACAAGGTTGGCATTAATCCAAACAATACAAAATAATAAATGTTGGAGAGGTCGTGGAGAGACTGGAACACTTATACACTGCTGGTGGGAATGTAAAATCATATAACAACTTTGGAAATCGATTTGGTGCTTCCTTAAAAATCTGGAAATAGAACTACCATATGATCCAGCAATCCCACTCCCTGGAATATACAGATATATGCACAACCATGTTCATTGCAGCACTGTTTACAATAGCAAAAAGATGGAAGCAAACCAAGGTGCCTATCAATACATGAATGGATAAATAAATTATGGTATATTCACAGTGGAATACTACGTATCAATAAAGAACAATAATGAATCCGTAAAACATTTCATGACATGAAGGCATCTGGAAGGCATTATGCAGAGTGTAATTGTTGTTGTTAGGTGTTGTCAAGTCCATTCCGACCCATAGCAACCCTATGCACAACAGAACAAACACTGCCCGGTCCTGAGCCATCCTTATAATCATTATGCTTAAGCTCGTTGTTGCATCCACTGCGTCTATCCACCTCGTTGAGGTTCTTCCTCTTTTCTGCTGACCCTGTACTCTGCCAAGCATGATGCCTTTCTCCAGGGACTGATCCCTCCTGACAACATGTCCAAAGTATGTAAGATGCAGTCTCACCATTCTTGCCTCTAAGGAGCATTCTGGCTGTAGTTCTTCCAAGACAGATTTGCAATGAAGAAGTCGTTGCTCTTGCAAAATTCTATCATTCAATCTCCGGCATTGTTTCTATCACCAAGGCCATATTTTCCAACAACTGATCCTTTTTCTTTGTTTCCAACTTTTGCATTCCAATCACCAGTAATTATCAATACATCTTGATTGCATGTTCGATCAATTTCAGACTGTAGCAGCTGATAAAAATCTTCTATTTCTTTATCTTTGGTGCTAGTGGTTGGTGCATAAATTTGAATAATAGTTGTATTAACTGGTCTTCCTTGTAGGCGTATGGATGTTATCCTATCACTGACAGCATTGTACTTCAGGATAGATCTTGAAATGTTCTTTTTGACGATGAATGCAACACCATTTCTCTTCGAGTTGTCATTCCCAGCATAGTAGACTATATGATTGTCTGACTCAAATTGGCCAATACCAGTCCATTTCAGCTCACTAATCCCTAGGATATCGATGTTTATGTGTTCCATTTCATTTTTGATGATTTTCAATTTTCCCAGATTCATACTTCGTACATCCCAGGTTCCGATTATTAATGGATGTTTGCAGGTGTTTCTTCTCATTTTGAGTAGTGCCACATCAGCAAATGAAGGTCCCAAAAGCTTTACTCCATCCACGTCATTAAGGTCGACTCTGCTTTGAGGAGGCAGCTCTTCCCCAGTCATCTTTTGAGTGCCTTCCAACCTGGGGGGCTCATCTTCCAGCACTATATCAGACAATGTTCTGCTGCTTGAGTGAAATTAGTCAGTTGCAAAAGGACAAATATTGTATGAGACCACTATTATAAGAACTCAGGAAATAGTTTAAACAGAGAAGAAAATATTTTTTGATGGTTACGAGAGTGGGGAGGGAGGGAGGGAGAGGGGTATTCACTAATTAGATAGTAGATAAGAACTATTTTATGTAAAGGGAAAGACAATACAGAATACAGGAGGAGTCAGCACAACTGGACTAAACCAAAAGCAAAGAAGTTTCCAGAATAAACCAAATGCTTCAAAGGCCAGCGTAGTAGGGGTGGGGATTTGGGGACCATGGTCTCATGGGACATCTAGGTTAATTGGCATAATAAAATCTATTAAGAAAACATTCTGCATCCCACTTTGGAGAGTGGCATCTGGGGTCTTCAATGCTAGCAAGCGGCCATCTAAGATATATCAAGCGGTCTCAACCCACCTCAAGCAAAGGAAAATGAAAGACACCAAAGATACAAGGTAATTATGAGCCCAAGAGACAGAAAGGGCCACAAATATCAGAGACTACATCAGCCTGAGACCAGAAGATCTAGATGGTACCCGACTATAACCGATGACTGCCCTGACAGGAAACTCAACAGAGAACCCCTGAAGGAGCAGGAGAGCAGTGGGATGTGTGTGTGTTACCTCAAATTCTCATAAAAAGATCAGACCTAATGGTCTGACTGAGACTAGAAGGACCCTGGAGGTCATCGTCCCCAGACCTTCTGTTGGCCCAAGACAGGGACCATTCCCAAAGCCAACTTTTCAGACAGGCTTTGTACTGAACTATAAGATAGAAAATGATACTGGTGAGGAGTGAGCCTCTTGGATCAAATAGACACATGAGACTATGTGGGCAGTTCCTGTCTGGAGGGGAGACGAGAAGGCACAGGGGGTCAGAAGCTGGCTGAACAGACGCAGAAATACTGAGTGGAGAGAAGAAGTGTGCTGTCTCATTAGGGGAAGAGCAACTAGGAATATATAGCAAGGTGTATATAAGCTTTGTATGAGAGACTGACTTGATTTCTAAACTTTCACTTGAGGCACAATAAAAAAAAATGTCATTTCTCCTATTCCTCTATTTACTCCATTCCTCTATTATTCTCACCTCATCACATTGCCTTTTGACTTCACTTAGAACTCATCTGGCTTCAACTCATGGTGGCCCCAAGTATAAGAAAAACAAAAGATGCCAGTCCTGTGTTATTTTCGTTATCATTGTTATGTTTGAATCCATTGCTGTGGCCATTGTGTTAATCCATCTCGTTGAGGGCTTCTCTTGTATTCACTGGCTTTCACTTTACCAGGCATGATGCCCTTCTCCAATGATTAGTGCCTCGTGATGATGTATCCAAAGTAAGGAAGTCAAAGTCTCAGACAATATTCTGTGATCCATAGGGTTTTCACTGGCAAATTTTTGGAAGACCTGTCTTCCTAGTCTTAGTCTGGAGGCTCTGCTGAAACTCACCCATTATGGGTGATCCTGGTGATATTTAAAATACTGATTGCATGGCTTCAATCATCACAACAACATGCAAGCCACTACAGTTAGACAAATTGACAGACTGATGATGGCTATTTTTATTATTAGTGGCAGATTTGAATCTAAAACACAGTACAGGGTAAATCCAGTTCTAATTCAATTGTGCTAATATACTATTTATGTGTTTAAGTTTCCTAGAAATTCTTGGATGCTTTACAAATCAACTTAACTAAAGAAGGGAGTTTACTAGGGAAAACCTGGTATTTGTAGCAGATCCAGCACAAGAAAACTGAAATAGCCCTTAAAAGCTAGCATCCCCTTTGACAATGGTCCTACATCAGAACATAATCTTCAATTACCCTGGAATGTCTAGTGTTTCATCAGGTATAATGGTGAAAAATGTACTAGGGCTGCTCTAGCCATTAAATGGGATAAACTGAAGCCATAAGAAACAGCGTAGAAAGAAGCAGGAGACAAAATTATTACTGAATTGTAGTAACTGAAATTTGGTTCAAGGGTGTCTTAGTTACCTAGTGCTGTTGTAACAGAACCACCACACATAAAATAAAATAACATTTTATTTTATTTTATGTGTGGTGGTGGTAGCTTTAAATTACAGAAATGTACTTTGTAATGCTGTGCTGGTCTATCTGAACTGTATATACAAGCAGACTGTGGGTCAAATTCCAGACAGTCGTAAAACTGCTTCATCATTTCTTCCTTTTGCTTTAGTTACTGTACGTTCAAGAGCAAGTTTCAGAGTCTCTTCTGATACCCATTTTGGTCTTCTCTTTCTTTCTTATCTTTTTGTTTGTTTATTTTAGTTGTATTTTAGATGGTTTACAGAACAAACTAGCTTCTCATTAAAAGTTAGTACACATATTGTTTTGTGACGTTATTTACCAACCCCATGACATGTCGGCACTCTCCCTTCTTGAACTTGGGTTCCCTATTGTCATGGATTGAACTGTGCCTCCCAAAAAACGTGTGTATCAACTTTGTTAGGCCATGATTCCTAGTATTCTGTGGTTGTCCTCCATTTTGTGATTGTAACTTTATGTTAAAAGGATTAGGGTGGAATTGTAACACCGCCTTTACTCAGGTCACCTCTCTGATCCAGAGTAAAGGGAGTTTCCCTGGGGTGTGGCCTGCACCACCTTTTATCTCTCAAGAGATAACAGGAATGGTGAGCAAGAAGAGACTTGGGAACCTCATACCTCAAAGAAAGCAGAGCCGGGAGCAGAGCGGGTCCTTTGGACCTGAGGTTCCTGAGCTGAGAAGCTCCCAGACCTGGGGAAAACTGATTCATCACAAGGACCTTCCATCAGAACTGTCAGAGAGAGAAAGCCTTCCCCTGGAGCTGGTGCCCTGAATTTGGACTTTAGCTTGCTAGATGTGACAGAATAAACTTCTCTTTGTTAAAGCCATCCGCTTGTGGTATTTCTGTTATAGCAGTACGAGATGACTAAGACACCTGCTATCAACTTTCCTGTCCCCTCCTGTCTTCTGATCCTTGTCCATGGTCTGGTGTGACCCTTTAGTTTCATTTTGTTTTATGAGCCTGTCTAGTATTTGGCTGAAGGGTGAACCTTAGGAGTGATTTCATTACTGAGCTAAAAGGGTGTCTGGGGGCCATACTCTCGGGGTTTCTCCAGTCTCCGTCAGGTCCGTAAGTCTGGTCTTTTTTTGTGAGTTAGAATTTTGTTCTACATTTTTCTCCAGCTCTGTCTGGGACCCTCTGTTGTGATCCCTGCCAGAACAGTCAGTGTGGTAGCTGGGCACTATCTAGTTGTACTGAACTAAGTCTGGTGGAGACTGTGGTAACTGTGGTCCATTAGTCCTTTGGACTAGTTTTTCCCTCGTGTCTTTAGTTTTCTTTGTTCTCCTTTGCTCTTGACAAGGTAAGAGCAGTGGAGTATCTCAGATGACCATATAGAAGCTTTTAAGACCCCAGACGCTACTCACCAAAGTAGAACGTAGAACATTTTCTTTATAAAGTATGTTATACCAATTGAGCTAGATATTCCTTGAGACCGTGGTCTTCACAGCCCTCAGCCCAGTAATTCAGTCCCTCAGGGTGTTTGGAAGTGTCTATGGAGCTTACATGACCTTACCTTGTACAAATTGTTCCGAATTCTTCAGTGTTGTATATTGTCTTAACTTTCACCAATGTTACCACTTATCTGTTGTCTATTTAGTGTTTTTCCATCCCCATCTCCCCGGTCCCTTGGAACCATTAAAGACTGATCCTTTTGTGTGTTAACCTTTTCATGAGCTTATATAGTAGTGGTCTCAAACAATATTTGTCCTTTTGTAACTGACTTATTTCACTCAGCATAATACCCTCTGGATTCATCCATGTTGTGAGATGCTTCACGGATTTGTCATTGTTCTTTATCATTACATAGTACTCCATTGTGTGTATGTACCATGGTTTGTTTATCTGGTCATCTGTTGATGGGCATCTAGGTTGTTTCCATCTTTTTGCTATTGTAAATGATGCTGTAATGAACATGGTTGTGCATGTGTCTATTCATGTGATGGCTCTTATTTCTCTAGGATATATTCCTAGAAGTGGAATTGCTGGATCATATGGCATTTCTATTTCTAACTTCCTAAGAAAGTGCTGTATCGTTTTCCAAAATGGTTGTACTATTTTGCATTCCCACCAGCAGTGCATAAGAGTTCCAATCTCCCTGCAATCTCTCCTACATTAGTTATTTTCTGTTTTTTTTTTTTTTTTGATTCGTGCCAGTAATTTCAGGGTAAGGTGGTATCTCAATGTGGTTTTGATTTGCATTTCTCTAAAGGCTAGAGATATCGAGCATTTCCTCATGTGTCTGTTAGCCATTTGAATGTCTTCTTTGGTGAAGTGTCTGTACATTTCATTTGCCCACTTTTTGATTCGATTACTTGTCTTTTTGTTGTAGAGGTACTGGATTTTCCTGTAGATTTTAGAGATTAGACCTTTGTCGTATTTGTCATGCCAAAATTTCTTCCCTATCTGTGGTTCTCTTTTTACTCTTTTGGTGAAGTCTTTTGATGAGCATAAGTGTTTAATTTTTAGAAGAACCCAGGTATGTAGCTTATCTTCTGGAGTTTGTGTGTTGTTACTTAAGGTTTCTATCTTGTTAATACCATGTATTAGGGCCTCTAGCATTGATCCTGTTTTTCCTTCTATGAACTTTATAGTTTTTGGTTTTATATTTAGGTGTTTTTTCCATTTTAAATCAATTTTTGTGTATGGTGTGAGGTATGGTTCCTGTTTCATTTTTTTTGCAGATAAAGATCTAGTTTTGCCAGCATTGTCTGTTAAAAAGACTGATGTTTCTCTATTTGATTGACTTTGGCCTCTTGTCAAAGATCAGGTGACCATAGGTGGATGGATTTACATCTGGGTTCTCAATTCTGTTCCATTGGTCAATGTATCTGTCATTGTACCAGTACCAGGCTGTTGTGATTACTGTAGCTGTATAGTAGGTTCTGAGGTCAGGCAGTATGAGTCCTCCTACTTCATTCTTCTACAATAGTGCTTTATTTATCTGGGACCTCTTTCCTTTCCATATAAAGTTAATGATTAGTTTTTCCATCTTTTTAAAGAATGTTGTTGAAAATATGAGGAGACCTATAACAAGAGAAGATATTGAAAAGGTAATAATAATAATAATAAAAACTCCCAACAAAAAAAGCCTTGGCCTCTTAGCTCAAGTAGGTACATGAGTCTAAGAGGCATCTCCTGTCCAGAGGCAAGATGGGAAGGCAGAGGGGCACAGGAGCTGGCTGAATGGACATGGGAAATACAGGGTGGAGAGGAGTATACTGTCACATTTTAGGGAGAGAAACTAGGGTGACATAACAATGTGTGTATAAGTTTTTGTATGAGAAACTGACTTAAATTGTAAATTTTCACTTAAAGCACATGAAAAGAAAAAAAAAGAAAAGGCCTGGCTCACATGGCTTCATTGAATAATTTTATCAAACTTTCAGAGAAGAGCTTACACCAGTAGTACTCAAACTATTTCCGAACATAGAAAAGGAAGGGTACTTCCAAATTCATTCTATGAAGCCAGCATAACCCTGATACTGAAACCAGGTAAACACACCACAAAGAAAGAAAATTACAGACCAATATCTCCCATGAATGTAGATGCAAAAATTCTCAACAAAATTCTAGCCAATGGAATTCAGCATCATATCAAAAAACAATACGTTATGACCAAGTGGGATTCATACCAGGTATGCAAGGATGGTTCAATCTTAGAAGATCAATCACTGTAATTCACCACATAAAAGAATCACATGATCATCTCAATCGATGCAGAAAAGACATTGGACAAAGTCCAACACCCATTCCTGATAAAAACTTTCAATAAAATAGGCATAGAAGGGAAATTCCTCAACATAATAAAGGGTATCTATATAAAACCAACAGCCAACATCATTCTTAATGGAGAGAGGCTGAAAACATTCCCCTTGAGCACAGGAACAAGACAGGATGGCCTTTATCACCACTCCTTTTTAACATTATGCTAGAAGTACTAACTAGAGCAATAAGGCAAGAAAAAGAAATAAAGGATATCCAAATTGGTAATGAAGAAATAAAACTGTCCTTATTTGGGGATGATAGGATACTCTACATAGAAAACCCAAAAGACTCGATGAGAAAGCTACTGGAACTAATGGAAAGATTCAGCAGAATTGCAGGATACAAGATAAAAATACAAAAATCAGTTGGATTCCCATACACCAATTAAAGAGAATAACGAAAAAGAAATCAGGAAAACAATACCATTTATAATATCTTCTTGCTTGTCTTTCTAATGACCTCTTGTTTTCTTTATGTATGATGCCTTTGATGTCATTGCACAACTCATCTGGTCTTCAGTCATTAGTGTTCCATGTGTCACGTCTATTCTTCAGAAGGTCTCTAAATTCAGGTGGGATATACTCAAGTTCATGCTTTGCCTGTCATGGACTCATTCTCATTTTCTTCTGTTTCAACTTGAACTTTGATCTGAGTAATTGATGATCTTCTACAGTCAGCTCCTGGCCTTGTTCTGACTGATGGTATTGAATTTTCAATCGTCTCTTTCCACAGATGTAGTCAGTTTGGTTCCAGCGTATACTGTCTGGTGAGGTCCTTGTGTATAGTCACTGTTTATGTTGTTGAAAAATGTATTTGCAATGAAGAACTCATTGGTCTTACAAAATTCTATCATGCAATCTCTGGAATCCTTTCTATCATCAAAGCCATATTTTCCAACTACTTAACCTTCTTTGTTTCCAACTTTCACATTCTGATCACCAGTAATTATCAATGCATCTTGATTGCACATTTGATCAATTTCAGAGTGGGGCTCAAGAAGACAAGGTAAAGTATTAAAATGTAATGTACAAAGACCTGGAGTTAGAAAACCAAAAGGGAAGAACATGCTCAGCATTTCTCATGCTGAAAAAATTGAAGAAAAAATTCAAGCCTCAAGTTGCAATATTGAAGATTCTACAAGGAAAATATTAAAGGACAAAGGAAGTATCAAAAGAAGATGGAAAGAATACACAGAGTCACTGTACCAAAAAGAATTGGTCAATGTTCAGTCATTTCAGGAGGGAAACTTATGATCAAGAACTGATGGTAATGAAAGATAAAGTCCAAGCTGTACTGATGGCATTGGTGAAAATCAGTATGTCAATCCAGGGATTGACAAAATACCAACTGAGATGTTTCAACAAAGGGATGCAGTGCTGGAGGTGCATACTCATCTATGTCAGGAAATTTGGGAGACAGCTACCTGGCCAACTGACTGGAGGGTATTCATATTTGTACCCCTTCCAAAGAAAGGTGATCCAATAGAATGCAGAAATTGTCCAACATATCATTACTATCACAGACAAGTAAAGATTTACTGAAGATCATTCAAAAGCAGTTGCAGCAGTACATTGACAGGGAACTGCTAGAAGATTAAGCCGGATTCAGAAGAAGATGTGGAACAAGGAATATCATTGCTGATGTCAGATGGATGTTGGCTGAAAGACGAGAACACCAGGAAGATGTTTGCTTGTGTTTTTTGACTATGCAAAGGTATTTGACCGTGTGGATCATGGCAAATTATGGATAACACTTTGAAGCATTGGAATTCCAGAACATAAAACTTCTAGGAACGAGACACATACACTCACTGGCATCAATAATTCCATGGGCGCTACATTTATCTGTGATCAAGCTGGACACACAAGACACACGGTGATGGCATAGTGAAAGCCATAATTTTTGTATTAATTTTTATAGAAAGCAAACAATAAACAATAACGCAGATTCCCAAAGGGGAAACACCCTTTCTTAAATTACCCATATTCTTTCTTATGTCAGTGGACAGGAGTGCCATGGACCAAGTCAGATGCTGTGATAATATCACCCCTGCCTCCAGCTATCACCATGTTGCTCAGGAGTGCCTGCACGGCTTCTGAGTCTTTTGCTCTGCCTCTGAGCCTCGTTGGCCTCTGCTGTTGGCTCCTGACAAACTAACCTTGTCTGTAAAACCCACCTGCTGCCATGCTACCCGGGGTCCCATAACTCTGGGTGAGGGAGGGTTGGGAGGCATGCAGCCCCTTCATAAGGCACACTCAGACCCCTCTTGCCCTGAGTAAGCAAGTGTTACAGCTTTTTTAGCTTTCCTGGCAAGCCTCCTGTCCAGAGGCATACTTCTATGCCCTGCTATAGGAAAACCCTGCACAGGATCCTCCAAGGTAACCCCAGCATGGAGCACACTGAGGCCTCTTGCCCTGCACAGGCAAGTTGTTACAGCTCTTTTAGCTCTGCTAGCAAGCCTCCTTCCTGAAGGCACTCAACTCTCTCTCCACAGGCCAGTTAGCCCTCTGTCCCTTTCTCTCACCATCTCATGTTACAGCACTCTCTTCCCGGTCTAAAAGGTGATCAGCACAGTCACCTGAGTTTAAAGAATGTGCTCTGCTCCAGACTCTTCTTGATGGTAGTGAGGACCCCCTAACTCTTATGGGGTTGACCCTTATGTAAGCAAATCATTTGTCAATTTTAAGTCATGGTCCTCCCACCAAAACCACAAACTGACCAATCCCCTTGAGAGATCACAATTCACTCAGTTGGCATAGCCCCAGCGAATCATTTTGTGAGAGTTACAAAACATGATTAGAAAGTTCATATGAAAGCAATTCATTGCACCACACTTTTGTCATAATTATGGAGGCTAAAGTTCAAGTCAGGATATTGGCCCTGTTGCTTCTTTCTGTGAGCCTCTTTCCTAGTTCTGGTGTCTGCCAGTGATCCTTAGTATTCCTTTGCTTGTAGATGATGCTCACATGTCATGTGTCTTCCCCTATTTGTGTGTGCCTATATCAATTCTGGTCAATTTATAATTCAGAAATGATTAGACTTAAGACCCATCTTATGATGGTATGATCTCAACTGATTGATTATATTACATTAGATTACATAGGTGTTATATAAGTTTATTAAATTAGACTATGTTATGGAAAGTAATCTGCTCTATCTAAGACATAACAACTAGACTAGTATTTGGCCAAACCACTAAGAACCATAGGCTAGCCAGGCTGACATATAAAATTAACCATTACAATGAAAAAAGAGTTCATGGAAAAATTTGTTTCAGGTCCCAGGAGATTTCTGACCCGTTAAAGCTTTGAGCTCTTGGACAGGAAGTGAAAACAGGCCATTCTACAAATAGCTCTGCAGTTCTCAGGGCTTGGCGTTCCTGGAACACCAAAATTTCAGTGATGGACCACCATAGAATTGACAAATTTTTAGTCTGCCAAGTAAAGGCATTCAAATACAACAAGTGAACAAATAAGAAGTGACAAAATATGCAACTATCATTTATCAGGTGACACCCAACACATTGACCAAAAAAAAAAAAAGGGTAATGTATGTTGCTAGTAAGAGTACAAGAAAAAAGGTACTCATAAGAAAAAAAAAAAAAAAAATAGGTATTCATGTATTGTTACCAAAAGGTATATTATTACACCTTTTTGGAAATCAAACCATTTATATTTAGAAAATACAAACTCCTTGACCCCTAAATACCTCTCCTGGGAAATTATTTCATAAAAATAAATCATCAACAAGTGTCTGTGTATCATGGTACGGCTACACGGTTGAATAACATATTACTATTTAAAATAATAAATTAGATCTACATGTTTTGCTTTGAAGGGATTTTCTGAAAGTATTTTTGAATGAGAAGGGAAGATGCCAAAAAAAAAAAAGTGTATAATAATGTATGAACCTCTAGGTGAGCAACAACTCCTTGTGTGTGTGCATGTGTAAAATTACATGGTGCATCTAAACTTATCTGAAAAAAAGTTAATTAAAGGCTCTATGGATGGGGAGTGAGAGGCAAGAAACAAAGACAAAGGAAAAAAATTCAATACAAAAATAAAAATGTGCACAAGTTCATATTTAACCACTTATGGGTAGTTTGTGTTTGGTATGTAATAATTTAAGATATATTACACCTGAAATAAGAGAAAAATCATTAATTTAGTGATATTAACTTGATTAAAAGATGGATGAAACCTTTATATGAAAAGATTTTCGATTGTGTTTGTTTCCTAGTGCTGCCATAATAAATTATCACCACCTGGGTGTCTTAAAGAAACACAAATGTATTCCCTCTCAGCACTGGAGGCTAGCAGTCTGAAATGAAGGTGTCAGCATAGCCATGTTTTCTCTGGAGAGCCTAGGGCAGGATTCTTCCTTGGCTCTTCCTAACTGCTAGTGTTTACCAGCCAACTTTGCATTGTGTGGTTTATAGCTGCATTACTCCTATCTATGCCTCTGCCATCGTATGGCGTTCTCTCTGTGTAGCTGCATTTCTGTATCCAAATTTCCTTCTTTATATGAGGACACCAGCCATATTTGATTTATGACCCACCATAGTCCAGTATGACCTCGTCTTAACATGATTACAACTGCAAAGATTCTATTTCCAAATAAGGTCAAATTCTCAGGTTCTGCATGGACATGAATTTGGGGGAGAACACCAGTCCTTTACACCTATAATCAAATCATTGCCTGCCTGAGAAAAAGCTTTCTCTACATGGTTGGAGTTTAAGCTACATCAATATTTTAGATGAAGCTTCAGTGGCTTGGGCCATTACTAAGATTAGTTTAGCCTACTCAAATGAGATTTGCTGAGGACCGTGGGAACCATGCACTGAAAAAAGTTTATTTAGCTCACGTTTTCTGAGGACTTAGCCTTCTCTGTGGCATGCACCTTAAGGTCCACCACTAGCATCTTGATTTCTGAATAAGTGGATGTATACCCACATAAAATTATTCACTCATGAATAAGCTGAATAAACCTACTGTGTATTGAACCTACTGGGGTTAACATCTCACATTGTCAGAGGTTAAGACCTATAGCCACCTGTTGGGATCTCAATAGTTAAATCTTACACATGAACTATAAACATCAAATATATTGCTAAATAAGAGGCGCTTCATACCAAGGTCAAAATTCCCCTACCCATCAAAAGACTAAACTGCTTAAGTGTTACTTTTGTTCACATATCTACTTACCTGTCAACTTCTTCATACTTCTTGGTTTAATGCACCAGATATCACTTGTCTTAGGAGGCAAGATACAGAACTGTTGTTCTGAACCAATTCAGAAAATAAATAAAAAAGTTGCCAGGTGAAGACCAATATATCTTTATTATTGGTAAAGGTATATTTGCCAATAATATCAAGCTCTATATTAGGCAAACTTGCCACTCTAATTACAGAAAGTGCTTGCTGGATCCGTACAGGCATTTATCGTTAGAGGTAGGACTGCATGCACAAGAGCAGCTCAGAATTCATTTTTTCTGACAATGTGCTAACTTTCAAAAAGTGAACAAAAACAAAGGGAACAGTTTCTTCTTTGAAACTCACCAGTCCCAAAATTCATTCCATCTTCACCGGATAAGTAACTAAGGGTGTGAAATGGAGACTGGAGTGTTAGAGTAACAGATGTTCCTACACATGGAAGAAAATATCAGAAAAGTGGGAGGGATATTTCATTCCTCCATACATATATCCTAGACATTAGAAAAACAGATTCTAAAGACTTTAGAGAGAAAACACATGTTACATGAGAAGCTTAGGGAGCAGTGAGTTTAAGTTAAAATTCATGGTGGTGGAATAATTTGGAATAGGATAGCAAGAATAGTTGCCCAACTTGAAGAATGTAATCAATGTTGCTCAATTGTACATGTAAAAATTGTTGCAATGGTGCATCTTTTTTGCAGTGTATATTTTAGACAAATTTTTTAAATTACCATTTAAATAAACAAAACAAACAAAAGAAATTGGCAATGTTATGCTAGAGAAAAATAAATCCAAGAAAGACAGATGATTCAAACATTAAATTATGATTAAGAAATTCTAAATAAACCTTTTGAAAAGTTACACAAGGCTCTTCTTCTTATGTTTAAAGAACATTCAATATAAACTTCTTAGAATAATCTGTCTCAGGATAGGGGGGTAATGGAAAAGAGCAAAAGGGTTTCAGCTGACAATAAAAGATATGTAAAAACTACTTCTAAATCAGTAAAAAGTAATTAATACCCTGTAAAAGTAGACAAAAGCCATTCAATGGGCAAGTTAAAAAATAATATAAATTGACACATTAAAATTGTTCTTTATTAGATATTAAAATACAAATAAAACAGTGATATGTCATATTTAACTATGAAATGGTAAATATTTTTTTTTTTAATCTCGATAGAGGAACATGACTGTAATAAGTAGAAATGTTGTTGCTTTTAGGTGCTGCCCAGTCGGTTCCAACTCATATCCACCCTATGTACAACAGAATGAAACATTGCCAGGTCCTGTGTCATCCTCATAATTGTTGTTACACTTGAAAACATTGTTGCAGCCACTGTGTCACTCCATCTTGTTGAGGGTCTTCTTTTTCTTCACTGACCCTCTACTTTACCAAGCATGATGTCCTTCTCATCACGATAATATGGTCATGGTTCATCCTGAGAATATGTCCAAAGTATGTGCAACAAAGCCGTACCACCCTTGCTTCTAAGGAGCATTCTGGCTGTACTTTTCCCGAGGCATATTTATTCATTCTCCTGGCAGTTCATGATATATTCAATATTCTCATTGTCGTTGTTGTTGTGCACCATCGAGTCAATTCCCACTCATAGCAACCATATAGTACAGAGTAGAATTTCCCCATAGGGTTTCCAAGGAACAACTGGTCATTTGAACTGCCAACGTTTAGGTTAGCAGTCTGAGCTCTTAACCTCTTTGCCACCAGAATTCCAATATCCTTAGCCAACACCATAATTCAAAGGTGTCAATTCTTCTTCAGTCTTCCTTATTCATTTCCAGCCTATGTATACATTTGAGACAATTAAAGACATCATGGCTTGGGTCAGGAGCACCTTAGTACTCAGAAGTGACATCTTTGCTTTTTAACACTTTAACGAGGTCTTCTGCAGCAGATTTTTCCAACCCAATGTATGGTTTGATTTCTTGACTGCTGCTTCCATGTGTTGATTGTGGAGCCAAGTAAAATGAAATCCTTGACAACTTCAATATTTTGTCCATTTATCATAATGTTGTTTGTTGGTCCAATTTGAGGATTTTTGTTTTAGGTTGAGGTGTAATGCACACTGAAGGCTGTAATCTTTGATATTCATCAGTAAGTGCTTCAAGTCCTCTTTGCTTTCAGCAAGTAAAGTTGTGTCATCTGCATATTGAAGGTTATTAAAGAGTCCTTCTCCAATCCTGATGCCCTGTTCTTCTTCATGTAGTCCAGCTTCTCAGATTATTTGCTCAGTATACAGTTTAAATAAGTATGGTGAAAGGATACCACCCTGGTGCACGATTTTAAAGCAGACAGTATCCCATTGTTCTGTTCAAACTGCCTCTTTGTTTATGTACAGATTCCAAATAAGTGCAATTAAGTGTTCTAGAATTCCCATTCTTTGCAATGTTATCCATAATTTATTATGATCCACACAGTCCAATAATGAGAGCCAGGTTTCTCACTCGACTAAAAAAAAAAATTACAAAGGAAAGGATAAAGGTAGGTGAAACCCAGTGGTGTTTTTTTGGAATAAGAGGTATTAGTAGTAACTCATGGTTTTTAGTATATATACACAAGAAGAAAAGAGGATTGCAGACATACAAAAGCAGTACAAAATGCCAAATAATCTAAAGGCCAAATCCATCATAAAGGTACATAGTCCATAATAAAACAGTAACAAATTTAATCCAAATATATATGTGTATATATATGTATGTGTACACATATATATATACACATATATATATTCTTTATATATATATATAAAACATCATGACCAAGTAAGATTTTTCTCAGAAATGCAAAGTTAACATTCTAAAATAAACCACACCCATTCCTCACTTATTGAAGTATTTAGGTTTCAAAGACTAGGGCATTATATGAAAATTGATATTATGAAAAATAGAAGATGATCACATCAGATCACAAAATGGAGGATGACTACATAATGACATAACTGCCAGATTATATCATTACATAACTGGCAAATTACGTGATTATATAACTGCCTAATTGGATCATTATATACCTGCCAAATTATATCATTACATAACTGGTAAATTACATCATTACACAACTGCTAAATCACTGAAAATCATGGCATAGCCAAGCTGACCCATAACCTTAACCATCACAGCCAGCATTACCCTCGCTTCACAAATGAGCTTTTGTTACTACCACATGTACATTGTTAGTGCACAAAATAGTTAGATAATTTATTTTTTACTCTTGTTGTAAATGCAAAATATTGGATAATGACATGTTGATAAGTGGGGTGTAGATGCATTATAAATCTACATATTAAAAGATTAAAGAAGAAAAAGTTACATGATCATTCAATGGGTTATGTAAAAGCATTTGACAAAATTCCATACCCAGTCATGATGAAAACTCTGAGCAGATTAGGAACTTCCTCACATAGGGAATTCCTCAAACTAATAAAGGACATCTATGTAAAACCAACTGGCAACATCATAATTAATAGGGAAACGGTGAATTGTTTCTTCCAGGATCAAGAATAAAGCATGTACATGAACAACACAGATGCATCTCAAAATAATTGTACTGAGTTTAAGAATCCAAGCAAAAAGAGTACATGCTATATTAATTTATTTATGTGTAATTCTAGAAAATGCAAACTAATCCTTAATGAGAGAATACAGATCAGTCATTGCCTCAGATGGGGCTTGAAATAGGGGTTACAAAAAGGCTAAATGAAATTTTTAGGATGGTGGAGATGTTACTGTGAAGGTGCTGATGGCTCATGGATGTATACACATCAAACTGGATAACTTGGAAAGTTGAAATACGTTGTACTTTATTGTATTTCAACTGCACCTCCCAAAATTGTTAAAGATAAAAAGCCAGTGGAAGGCAAAATTTGAGGGAGCCCATACACCTTGGAATCTTTATGAGTCTCTTGTAAAAAAAGACTTTAGAAACTTGTAATGTTGATTCAGGGATCTCTTGAGGGTGAGTCTTCTCTTGGGATTAAAAAAAGGAATATTCTCTTGGGTGTTGTTGTTGGGTGCCATTGAGTTGGTTTTCCACTCATAGTAACTCCACATAAGGGAATAGAACTGCCCCATAGTGTTTTCTAGGCTGTAATCTTTACAGGGGCAGATCACCATGTTTTTCTTCCATGGAGCTACTGGGTAGGTTGAACGACCAACCTTTCAGTTTACAGCCTAGCAGTTAACAGCATACCACCACCAAGTATTTGGTACTATAGATGAAGTCAGACTGGATTAAAAATTGGAAAAGATAAAATTAGGTTCTCAAATTTGTTTTGGACTCATATCTACAAGACAAAAAAAGGTCAATTTTGTATTTTGATTTCTGCCATGAAATTAACGAGTGCCAAATTATAGCCAATATTTTTAAATAAATTGTTATTATTTTTCATTAGTTTTTAAAATAATTTTTATTGTGCTTTAAGTGAAAGTTTACAGATCAAGTCAGTCTCTCACACAAAAACCCATATACACTTTGCTACACACTCCCTTTTACTCTCCCCCTAGTGAGACAGCCCGCTCTCTCCCTCCACTCTCTCTTTTCATGTCCATTTCTCCAGCTTCTAACCTCCTCCACCCTCTCATCTCCCCTCCAGGCAGGAGATGCCAACATAGTCTCAAGTGTCCACCTGATCCAAGAAGCTCACTCCTCACCAGCATCCCTCTCCAACCCATTGCCCAGTTCAATCCATGTCTGAAAAGTTGGCTTCAGGAATGGTTCCTGTCATGGGCGAACAGAAGGTCTGGAGGCCATGACCACCGGTGTCCTTCTAGTCTCAGTCAGACCATTAAGCCTGGTCTTATGAGAATTTGGGGTCTGCATCCCACTGCTCTCCGGCTCCCGCAGGGGTTCTCTGTTGTGTTCCCTGTCAGGGCAGCCATCGGTTGTAGCCGGGCACCATCTAGTTCTTCTGGTCTCAGGATGATGTAGTCGCTGGTTCATGTGGTCCTTTCTGTCTCTTGGGCTCGTAATTACCTTGTGTCCTTGGTGTTCTTCATTCTCCTTTGATCCAGGTGGGTTGAGACCAATTGATGCATCTTTGATGGCTGCTTGCTAGTGTTTAAGACCCCAGATGCCACTCTTCAAAGTGGGATGCAGAATGTTTTCTTAATAGATTTTATTATGCCAATTGACTTAGATGTCCCCTGAAACCATGGTCCCCAGACCCCTGCCCCTGCTACACTGGCCTTCAAAGCATTCAGTTTATTCAGGAAACTTCTTTGCTTTTGGTTTAGTCCAATTGTGCTGACCTCCCCTGTATTGTGTGCTGTCTTCCCTTCACCTAAAGTAGTTCTCGTCTACTATCTAATAAGTGAATGCCCCTCTCCCACCCTCCCTCCCTGCCCCCCCTCGTAACCCCACTCCTTGGAATATATCCTAGAGAAATAAGAGCCTTTACACGAACAGATATATGCACACTCATGTTTACTGCAGCACTGTTTACAATAGCAAAAAGATGGAAGCAACCAAGGTGCCCATCAATGGATGAATGGGTAAATAAATTATGGTATATTCACACAATGGAATACCACACATAAACAATGAACAGTGAGGAATCTGTGAAACATTTCATGACATGGAGGAACCTAGAAGGCATTATGCTGAGTGAAATTAGTCAGTTGCAAAAGGACAAATATTTTATAAGACCACTATTATAAGAACTTGAGAAATAGTTTAAACTGAGACGAAAACATTCTTTTGTGGTTCTATCCAAATTTTAATTATTTTTATTCAAATAATTAAATGTGTTCATTATTTTGACTGATTGAACAACTTCAATTGTTCATTGTGCAGGAGGTTGCACAATGTAACTGGGTGTAATCATAAATAAAAAATAGGATATGGAGTGAATTTTTTTGTCTGTAAACAACAGGGTTTTGAATTAACCTAATTAGTGTTTCTTCCTTTTTTATTTTAGACATTTTTAGGTCATCAGGTGAACTGCCCACCTCACTGATTGTACGAGCACCCAAAAGCAATAGCAGACAGGTAAGAAATGGTCTCATGAAAAGTAGGACAGTTCCGTCCCTGACAGGGAGGACAATCCCCTGGTTAAGCATAATTTTAAACCCAATGGAAGAGAGTTAAAGTGTAGGAATGTACAGTAGTGGGTGGGTATTGGTGGCTTATCAGCTCTTCTTTCTTCGCATTTTAGCTCATCTGTCTTCTTTTCGCTCTGGCCTCCCTCTAAGAGAGAAGTTGCTCATTGATCATAGAGTCATGCTTTACAAGTAAGCAGAGTTATTTTCCCTTAAAATCAGTGAATATAAGTGATGTTTTCTCATCTCCTGCTTCCCATGTCCTTGGTAAAGCAAACTGGCACATGCTAATCACACTAACTATAATGTGATCTTGAGAGTCTAGACTTATATTTACCAAACCAAAAAACCAAACCCATTGCCGATGAGTTAATTCTGACTCACACCAATCCGAAAGGAGAGAGTAGAATTACCCCATAGAGTATCCAAGGAGCACCTGGTGGGTTAGAACTGCCGACCTTTTGGTTAGCAGCTGTAGCTCTTAACTGCTATGCTACCACAGTTTCCAGACTTTTATTTCAGATATTTAAGTGATATAAGTACCAAAGCATATACAACTTAAGATGTATAATCATGAGTATCATCTTCTCCTATGTGTGACTTAAAATAAAGAGTATACAATACATTCAACTTAGACTTTAATAACATTTCAATTCAACTAACTTTTTTTCAAAAAACACAATTCTTTACCTGCTGAGGGCATTTAAGTGGAAAAGTGCTTCAGCATTTAACCTTGACCTAGAGGAGCTTATAACATGGTAAGAAGAGAAAGGGCAAAAATGAGAGATCAAAAGAAGTTTTGGAGGCAAAATAATTGAAAGAAAGAAAAGGTAAGGGAAAAAGGTATGGGAAGATATTAGGGAAGAATGGGTGAGAAAGTCTCAATGTTGGAAATGAACAAATGGATCAATTTGATTTTATCCCCAGCCAGTATTCGAGTCCCCTGAGGAATGTCCCAGACATGGAGGTGCTCAGTCTTTACTTCGATCCCTATTGCTGAATAGCTCACAACTTCATGAGATGGTTAGTTATTTTTTGGGTGGTTCTGATTATTGAAAGAGTCTTCATTAATTTGAGAAAAATTCTGTCCGACTTTCTCTCATTAAACCCAGTTGTGTCCTGTGGCAATAACCACTACAACTTCTACAGCTAACACTCACCCCGTGTGTTTATTCATCATCCTCCGATATGTGTGGTCAACCTCTATCCCCTTATCTTTCTTTGTAAAGCATTGCATAACTTGAGACTCCATTACATATTTGTCTCCTTGGATATTCTTTCTTTATAACTAAAACTTAAATCCAGTGAAGGCAAGGACTTAATATTTTTTGCTCATCTCTTTATCACCAGGCTGAGGAATACTGCCAAGCATATACTGGGCATTCAAAAATATTTTAATTGCATAACTAAGAGAATAATAGACAAATGAATGTACAATTGCAAGACCCTTGTCCATCGTTGTCATACTCCTCTGAATAAATTTCAAAACTCCAGCTTCCCCTTGGAAAGTGATATCCATTAAATATGGTACTTTCAAATGGAAGTTGTCTAAATACTATAGTATAAATGATGACTGATTTGTTCTTATAAAATACTAAATTGTAGCTAATGCAGACAAGATACCATTAACTTTTTAGATAGATATAAGGTAGCTATGAGTCAGAATCAACTTGATGCCACACAATAAAATACTATTTACTATATTGTCAACAAACAAAAACTCTTAATTATATGCAGTTAATCAGTGAATCTCCCACTATTTTTTTGTCCAAAAGTATAGAATCTCTTATTACCCAAGTCAGTTTTAGTCTCATTGAATATGACCATCGCTCCAGCCTTTAAGAGTTCTCTATGTATTGTGATTCTACCATCTGTTGTATTAACTGCTCTCACAACTTCACATCATATGAAATCTGGTTTTAACTTCTTTGTCTCTTCATTCAAATTGTTGACAAAATCCAGAGATGCAAAACCATTTATCTTTATTCACAGCTACTTCATCACATACCTCTGATAGAGAGCTTTATACTTAAGAGCAGAGTGAGCTGGGGGTTATGTCTGATGCCTGGAGTGATGTTCCAGCACACAGAACCACCAGCAAGACTGGATAGTATTTGTGTTTTGTAAAAAGGTTAGATACCTACACCAAAGGGTAAAAGTGGATATATACGACCTTACAGGGTATACAAAACTGGGGTCATGCAGTCATTAGATAAGAGCTATGGAATTCAGGGGGAAATGAAATATCACTGGCATCATTAAAATGATTATTTTAGTAAAAATCGAGGAATGAATTCAACTCCCCAAATAGGAGGCACAGTCTACTAGACTTTGTGCTAGATAAAACCAAAAAACCAAACCCATTGCCAAAAAGTCAATTCTGACTCATAGCAACCTAAATAATGTCTTTTAAAGACAATGTGGGACTTCAGAATAGCTACCAATGATCTTGCAGAGTATGTATAAACTGTTGATAAGAGAAATCTCTGTCTTGCTAACTCTTCTTTTCTCACCCTAACCTTCATCTTAAGCTTCTCTCACACATGCATGTGCGCACGCACGCACACACACAGCTATGCTTTCTTCTACTGCTAGTGAGTTACACCCAGCAGGCTGAGTTCAAAGAAGAGCTTATCTTGGCAGAATAGAAACAAGACTTTGTACATTTTCATATCTCTATGTATACGACAGTTTGCAATCCCTGCTTCACTGATACAGCTCAGTAGGACTTGTGACGCACCACAACCTTCCTTCTTTTCAGTTATTTCCTAAATTCTTTCTGTGCACTAGAACAGGAATCTCCAGCTAGAAACTTTGTTTACTTGTTTGATTTTGTAAGTGGATCAGTACTTTTTGATCCTTATCTCTGATTTTTAAAAATTCTCAGAATGCAACTGGGAACAATTTCCTTTCCCTGATCTCTTCTGCGTTTTTACTGCTAAATCAACACCAGCTCTACAGAAACACACACAAACACCATAATCCACCTACAAGTTAGTTTTCACTGTAAGTAGTACACCTCTCACAGCTCCACTTCAATATTCTGAAGGCTTTGGGGCTGAAAACAGTTCTTGCACTCAAAAAGTTGAAAGACATGCAGGAATTTTGATCCAGTTAACATCATCCCTTCTCAAACACAACCCTTAACACAATCCTATTTTTCAGTGCGCTTTTAAAATTAGTATATTAAATATATTCTTCTTTATTTATCCTTCCTCTCCTGTAAAATCCTGTTTCTCTAGTACATAGAATACTTTTAAGATTATATTCATTCTCAGAAGTTCTTACTAATCGATTACCTCCAAAAATGTCTCAATCATTCTCATGTAAAAATTTGTATTTCATAACCAGAAATGAATTCCCCTGGAAGAGAAAGAAAATTACACAGAGCTCAGGACAACTTTTCTTCTGGTTCATTTTCTCTTGCTCTCTATGAGAATCCCCACTGTGAGGATGACTACCTGCCCCCAACCGCCTTCCTCAGTGCGCTCTTCACATTCTTGTTCCTCAGGCTGTAGATCAAGGGATTCAAAATGGGAATCATTGTGGTATAAAATACTGAGGACACTTTCTCCTGTTCCGTAGTATTGCTAGAAGGAGGCTTGAAATACATGAATGTTATAGACCCAAAAAAGATCCCCATGGCCATAAGATGGGAGCTGCAAGTGCCAAAGGCTTTGGACCGGCCCTCAGTGGAGCGAATACGAAGGATACTGGAAAGAATGAAAGCATAAGAGATAGAACAGCCAGGGTAGGTGCTAAGGTATTAACACCTCCGATAATAAACAGCAGAATCTCATTAATGTGGGTACTAGAACAAGAAAGAGTCAACAGAGGGATAATATCACAAAAATAATGACTGACAATATGAGACTCACAGAAGGACAACACTGACATGTGGGTGGTATGGACTGTGGCCCCAAACAAACCCAGTGAATATACCACAACCATCATTATGGAACAGACCCTATGGGACATGATGGTATTGTAAAGCAGTGGGCTACAGATAGCAACATAGCGGTCGTATGCCATGGCTGTCAGAAGGTAGCCTTCTGCAATTAAAAAAGCAAGGAAGAAATAAAGTTGAGCCATGCACTCCAGAAAGGAGACAATGTTCTTTTCTGACACAAAGTTCACTAGCATCTTAGGGGTAATGACAGAGGAGTAACAGAGATCAATGAATGACAAGTGACTGAGAAAATAATACATTGGAGAGTGAAGTTGAGAACTGATAGCAATTAAAATGACCATTCCCAGGTTCCCCACCACTGTGACCACATAAGTTCCAAGGAACAGGAGGAAAAGTGGCAGTTGGAGCTGTGGGAGATTTGTAAACCCTTCAAGAATAAACTCAATCACTGAGGAATGGTTGAATGTGGTCATTTCTTGAAAAAAGATTATCTGTAGGAAGGAAGAAGAGAAAAGAGGGACATTAGAGTTATTTTCTGATTCTCAAAGCAGAATGACTCACCCTCTCTCAGTTGGTTCCAGCCTTGTTAGCCTCACCTGTCCCATGACTCTATTGCCTTCCACAAAGATCCTGAACATAACCCAGAGCCTTGCTTCCATCCAATACTGCTGAATCCCCCTCTTCAGGTCAGAGCCTTTTCCTTTTGTTTCCAACCTTAAGCCATTAACCATTGCACTTTGGAAGAAAACACAAATTTTCCATAGCTATTTGTTTTTTCATTGATAGACTATAAAAGAAGATTGTTTACACAACTGTTCTGGGCATATAGCAATAGAATCCTTATGTGTGAGTTCATGTTTCAGTTCTCCAAGACCAGCAACTTTCTCTGTTGCATTATCACTTCTAATCTAACTCTGATGATATAATAGTATTCCATTTCGATTTCTCAACTCATCTATATAAGTCAGTATAATTAGCACTTTTTAAAAGTGGACACAGAAACTTAGAAGTCTATAAAGAGAATGTGTGGGTGTAAAAATAATGTGCAAATGTCCCTCATTAATGTCCTCTTCTCTCAATTCTGTCTGGATAGAAAACTTCAGTGGGCCAGAATATCCTTATTTTCAGTGTGGGTGCGGTTGACAGAAAACAAGGTACTAAATGCTATTCTTAGATTATAATTTGGATCTTCCCTGTCCCAGAAACAGCAAAGAAATAGGGTCAGCTTTCAGGTGCCATCAACAAATCAGTATTCCCCCTTCAGCCTCTGTCCATCATTACAGGCCAAAATCTTATGGGCCTTTCTCTCTCAAAGTCCTTAGATCAGAAGTGGGGGATTTCTCATTCACCAACTTAATTTTTCCTGAAGTCAGGTAAAAATTTGGGGGGAAGTGTTTATTACTTTAGGCTAAAACATTATATATTACTTAAGAAATTTAATTTGGTGATTTTATTGGGTTTTGTTGAATAATACAAAATGTTTCTTTGATTTATGATACATTTAATAGAGAAAATATTCAAATCTGAGTTTCTAACCTTGGCTTGGATAGTTTTATTTTTCCAAAATGTTAAAAATATAAATGGAGTAAAAATATGATACATAGGATGATACATAGCTTCTTTTAATTTTCATTCAATATGTGATCATTTTTCATGATCACAACAAAAATCATGGAAATTTATAGTAATATCTTTTCTTCTATATACCTTCCACAACATCTTAAGGATGCTTAATAGGTGTATTAATTTAAAGGCTGAATTAGATAGGGTGTTATTGTCTGTAAGAACGCATAAAAGAGAGCCATGTTTCTGGATTCATGGAGATAGTATTCTAAAAAGAAAACGAATCAGAGTTTCCAGGATGCAACTCTCAGTAGCCCCTTTATAAATGACTATGTGATTGGACCACGTCCAGGCCGATGCTTTGAACTTTTCCAATGAGTTATAGGAATAATACTGAGACCTGACATTTTTGTTACTCATACAGAAGTCAATAATCCTTGAAATTCAGCAGGATGAAAGGCTGAAGGAAATAAAGGCATGCGGAAAAAGGAATGTAGAGGTGGTACATTCTTGGTTGAGATACACTTAGTGGATGCCACGGCTTTTTGATAGGCTTATACATAAACTGCTTGTAAATTTCTTTTTTATAATCACAAATAATCTGAAATTAATTACCACAGGGAAGGGTTGTCTGGAGGTCAGAACCATAAGAGATCCATCTCTCTGTGACTGTAGAGATATTCCTGCTAACTTTGGGGCTAAATTTGCTGATCTGTCAGAGTAAACAAAATCCATTAGATTATGCTTTAAGAGAGCCCAAAAGATTGAGAAAAGCAACAAATTTGCTGTAAATACTCCTCTTATCTGGAGACATTTATTTAGTAAATTAAAATTTCAGTGTTACAATATCCCAATAAGCAAACATCTTTAAGAAGGCAATATAAATGACACAACGTCCTATTATTAAAGTTTATTTACTTAGTCTACATTGGTCTTCTTTTAAAGACATATCATTTTTTTAATTAAGAAATAATTGTAAGACAGCTGAAAGAGATCAGAACATAAGTTGCAAGTTTAAAAGGGGAAGGAAGACATGAGAAAGTTGTTAAAGGAAGCTCGTATTGAAGAGGAAGAAAAGAGGCCTCCAAAAACCTATAAAACACAGTTAAAAAAAAAAAAATCCTTGAATTACATAGTTACCTAGGACTCTGGAACATTTGAACATACGAAAGCACACATATATATTCAAAACATCTCATGCACATAAAAGGGATTGCCCTGAATCATCAAAAAGATTATTTTCAGCATCTTCAAAGCAAAAAAAAACACGGAAGTATGAAATGTAAAGCAAGAATAATAAGGTATTTATACATGTGAAATTTCACTGAAAATGAAATGGTATCATACTAAACGAAAGTGAAACAGTACTTATACTAAAACTGGAACAATACAGAGAAGATTAGCATGGCCCCCGCACAAGGACGACAAGCAAATTTGTGAAGGCTTCTGTAATTTTTGGAACACTGGAGGCACAGTGATTAAGAGTTTGGCTGCTAATCAAAAGATTGGCAGTTTGAATCTAACAGCTGCTTCTTGGAAACCTTATGGGGCAGTTCTACTCTGTCCTATAGGGTTGCTGTGAGTTGGCATCAACTCAAAGCAATTGGTTTGATTTTTGGGTATCTGCATAGATGGTACATTTCTCTGTAAGGAGAGAAAAAGACACTGTTCATCTCCCAATTTTACTCTTTTGTGGCTGATGACCTACAATGCTAGTGCTTTTAAGGCTTTATAATGCAGCCAGCATGTAAGGCAGAAAAGTCTCAGCTCTGATCCTTGGAAAGAATAAATGGATATCTAAGGAAAGTAGCTGCCTGCTTACACCATCAGCTAAACAGAGATATGAGAACACTGTCCATCAGAACCTTCACGGAGATGCCCATGAAGAATCCAGTATTTAAATGGAAATAAAAGATGTATGCCTAATTAGGATAAAAATTAATATTTTATAATTTTCCTACTTTTATTTAATAAAACTAGTGCTGTCAAGTTGATTCCGACTCATAGCGACCCTATAGATACTCAAATCTAAGACATTTCTTCCTCTTGTTAATCCTGCTTTTTAAGCATAGTACTGTCTGTATCTGTAAAAAAAAGAAAATTTTCTTTTTTTTTTTTACCGTCTGTATCAAGTAGAAAAAAATGATCTGTTATTTTCTTTCATAGAAAGACGGCATTTAATAAAATTTACCTAATCGGTCTATAATATAGAGCTATATTATTGGTGATATATCCTGTTGTTTCTTGCATTTTTATGATGTAATTTTATTCAGGAGACAAGAATAATATTTGTTAAACATAAGAACCTCAAACATCATTGGGAATAGTGCCGTCCCTTTGAACTCTGATAAAGCTGGTGTTTTGCCAGGAAAATTAAATTCATAAAGTTCAACCTTCTTGCTAGAGAATGAGGTTTAACTTAACTACGGCAGCTAACAAAAAGGTTGGCAAATCAAATCTACCAGGCACTCTTTGGAAATTCTATGGGACAGTTCCACCCTGTCCTATAGGGTTGCCATGAATTGGAATCGACTCAATGGCAACTGGTTTTGGGTTTTTTTTTTTTTTTAATGCTAAGAGAAGGAGATATTTTTGTGTTTGTTGCATTACGTAAAGCAACTGTCATAAAACATCTGCATGAATTTTATCAGAACCAAATATTTCCTAACTTCAAATTTTTTCCCCTATGATTGTATTATGACATAGATGGAGAGGCATCATATTCAGAGGCAGAAGACATGAGTTAAAACCTTGACTCCACTACTTAGTGTAAAGCC
Organism: Elephas maximus indicus; assembly: GCF_024166365.1. Classification (NCBI taxonomy): domain Eukaryota; kingdom Metazoa; phylum Chordata; class Mammalia; order Proboscidea; family Elephantidae; genus Elephas; species Elephas maximus. Next base: position 24,401,444 of record NC_064835.1, on the reverse strand, counting down.
TGTGTGGTTACAACAAATCATTCATTCACTGAGTCTATTTCTTTAACCATAAAAAGACTAATTATGCTGATTAAAACATCCTTATGAAGCTTTGCAAACTCTAATCCACAATGCAACTATCAGTTATTATTTTTATTATGATTTGCATTTCTAACATACTTTCTGAGTTTGTGTGATTTACTCCAAAGCTCCCCAAAGCAGCAGGCATCATTACCCAAGAGGCATGAATGACAGAGTCGATTAACATATGCATCATTATCAGGAAAAAGGTACTCTTTGTTCCAGGCTCTCATAAAGTAGAGCATTCTGTTTCAACTGGAAAATGAAAAAGCTTGAAAAATAATTATTTAAGGAACATAAAAATCAAGAGATTTCTGGATTTCCTATATTCACTTGGGAAGAATTGTCAAGAGTTGGGTGCATATTAGAAACAATAAATTAAGGCATTGTGGTTTAAATTTAAGAGAGTGGAATAGCATTTTAGCAGCTGCCACATTGGCAATTATGCTATGTTCCTGCCCTGACAGAAACAACTTTTGCTGTGACCTGGTCAGACAAGCATTGGGAGCAACACGTGGGTGAGGTCATTAAATACTGTCAATATAACCAAGCTGGTTGACCTGTCTACCTCTAAAATATTCTCAATGATTTCTTGAACTTTGACAATAATGATGGGCCCTGTCACAAATTAAGTTTGAAAATGTAGTACTGCACTTGCCAATAGTGACTTTAATTAGATGCTATTTAAGAATCAAAAAACATCTACAAAAAAATAAGTCTTCCACGTAAGCAGATGTAACACATTTCAAGTCAAGTGGGAATTAAATGTTGGGCTCTGGGGCACTTGTTTGGCTTAATGGTGGTTCTGATAATACTAAAGCTGAGTTCAAGAGAACAGGAACTCAAATGAAGGAAATTGCCATCCAATACATGTACAGACAGAATGCAAGTAAATATGGAAATGTAAAATACTCACAGTTATCTCCTCCAGGCAAAGTTTTTTAGAGCAGTTGCCAGGTATTGCAACTTTTCCTTTGGCAGCCATTTAAAAAACACATAAATACAATCTCGATGTCTTCCTCTAATGAGGAAGGTAGAATTTGCTTTTCCAGCATAGCAAAGTGATAAGAGATTGCTCTCTGGAGCCAGTCTATCAAAGTTTGAATCCTGCTGCTTACTAGTTGTGTAACCTTGAGCAAAGTAACTTATGAATTTTCTTCTTCTTTAAAATACATCTCATAGAATTTTTAAGCATAGGATATTGTTAATTGTGGTTAAAAACTGGTACATATTGAGTGCCATATAAGTCTTTGGTGTTATTGCTTTAATATCTTGAATGATGAAATATTAATTAAAGCATTTACATACAGCTAACCCCAAACATCACTTAGAGCTTCTTTTATGACTTACTGAGAAGGTGACGTCAACTTACCTTAAGACTAAAGCTGGGATCTCAGCTTTATTTTCAAATTTTGAAAGGGAGCTTAGATATATACAACAACTAATTCCCAAAGGACTACAAATCTCTCAAGATTTGGCCCCATGTACATTACACAATTATGAAAAAGCATATTAGACCTTTATACTATCTCATAAAGATCTCATCACCAAAGGAACTGGTCCTTGTGAGAAAAAATAAAGTATAAAGTAAACCTCATCCTTACATAACACATTGGAATTTACAAACTGTTATGCCAGATGTTATTCTTTTGAATCCTCTGGACCACCATGTGAAACCAACACAGAAAAATAAAGCTAAGGGAGTTTAAATTACTTTCCACTCGATAATTGGCAGAGCCATGATTTAAAGTTATCTGGTTCCAAGTCATTTTGAACCTATCAAGAAATTAACTCCTCATTAATTTTGTGGAACTGATACACAAATTAGCAGCCCTCATTATTCTTCAGGAAGAGTTCACTAGAAAATACCATTCTTCAGGAAGAGTCTGCTAGAAAATACCATTACCCTTGCCCAGCTGTAGGGAACATTTTCATTTAGTTTCCATAATAAAGCTTTCATACAGGTTGTAATTGAGGCATTACCAAAAAGGCACTAATTAAAGGAAGATATATGAAGGATAGAGACAGACAAGGTAGAATAAACTTAGGGCTACCAAATTTCCTGTATCTAAAACTAATGAAATTATTTTAAAAAACTAAATTAATTTAGTAAAATTAATAATATGCATATCAGTTCACCACTCGTCTGTCAGTTTGTCATACTGTGAGGGGTTGACCATTGTTATGATGCTGGAAGCTATGCAACTAGTATTTCAAATACCAGCAGGGTCACTTATGGTGGACAGGTCTCAGTCAAGCTTCCACACTAAGACAGACTGGGAAGAAGGACCTGGCAATCTACTTCTGGAAAAAAATTGGCCAGTGAAAACCTTGTGGATAGCAGTAGGACAATGTAAGATATAGTGCCAGAAGATGAGTCCCTCAGGTTGGAAGGCACTCAGAACAAGACTGGGGAAAGAATCCCTCCTCAAAGCAGTTGTTGTTAGGTTCTGTTGTTTTTGAAAACTTTAAAGACGTCTTCTGCTGCTGCAAAAGACCTCAAGGTAGGGTCGACCTTAATGACGTGGATGAAGTAAATCTTCCAGAATCGTCATTTGCTGATGTTGCATAACTCAAAATAAGAAGAAACAGCTACAAACAGCCATTAATAATTGGAACGTGGGCTGTACAAAGTATGAATCGAGAAAAATTGGAAGTTGTCAAAAGTGAAAGGGAACGCTTCAGGATCAATATCCTAGGCATTGGTGAGCTGAAATGGACTGATAGAGCCATTTATAATCTGACAATCCTATGGTCTATTTTGCAAGGAATCACAAATTAAAGAGGAATGGGGTCAGTTTCATGGTCAAAAAGAACATTTCAAGATATATTCTGAAGTATAATGCTGTCAGAGATAGTATGATATTCATATGTCCACAAGGAAGACCAGTCAATATGAATATTATTCAAATTTATGCACCAACACTAGAGCCAAAGATAAATTGAAGATTTTTCACCATCTTCTGCAGTTTTAAGTTGATCAAATGTAATCAATATGCGCTGATAATTACTAGTGATTAGAATGAGAAAGTTGGAAACAAACAAAGATCAGTAATTGGAAAACATGGCCTTGGTGATAGAAACAATGCTGGAGGTCACATAATAGAATTTTGTAAGAATAACAACTTATTCATTCCAAATACTTTTTTTTTTTTCAACAAAATAATCAGCATCTATATATGTGGACTTCTCCACATGGAATAGACAAGAATCAAATTGACTACATCTGTGGAAAGAGACAATGGAGAAGCTCAATATCATTAGTCAGAACAAGACCAGGGGCTGATTGTGAAACAGACCATCAACTGCTCATATGCAAGTTCAAGTGGAAGCTGAGGAAAATTAAACAAGTCCATGAGAGCCAAAGTATGTCCTTATGTTACACCTGAATTTAGAGACCATTTCAAGAACAGATTTAGTGCATTGAACGGTAATGACTGAAGACTAGGCGAGTTGTGGGATGACATCAAGGACATCATACAAGAAGAAAGCTAAAGGTTATTAAAAGGAAAGAAAGAAGGAAAAGACCAAAACGTATGTCAGAAGAGATTCTGAAGCTGTTCTTGATTGCAGAGTAGCTAAAGTAACAATAGAAATGATGAAGTAAAAGAGCTGAAAAGATTTCAAAGGGCAGCTCCAGAAGACAAAGTAGTATTATAATAAAATGTTCCTGGAGATAGAAAATGAAAAGGGATGAACATGCCTGGAATTTCTCAAGCTGAAACAAATGAAGAAAAAATTCAAACCTTGAGTTGCAATATTGAAGGATTTTGCTGGTATAAATTGAATGACACAGGAGGCATCAAATGAAGGTGGAAGGAATACACAAATTTGCTGTACCAAAAAGAATTGGTCAACATTCAGCCATTTCAGGATGTAGCACATGATCAAGAACAAATCTTACTGAGGGAAGATGTCTAAGATGCACTGAAGGTATTGGTGAACGAAGGCTCCAGGAATTGACGAAATGCCAGTTGAGGTAGTTCAACAAAAGAATGAAACACTGGAAGTGCTCACTTGTCTATGCCAAGAAACTTGGAAGACAGATACCTGGCCAAGCGACTGGAAGAGATCCATATACATGCCTACCCGAAAGAAAGGTGATCCAACAGACTGTGGAAATTAACCAACAATATCATTAGTATCATATGGAAGTAAAATTATGTAGAAGACATAGTTACAGCAGTACATCAACAGAGAACTGCCAGATATTCAAGGCAGATCCAGAAGAGGACATGGAGTGGGGAATATCAATGCTTATATCAGATGGATGTTAGTTGAAAACAGAGAATACCAGAAAGAAGTTTACCTGTGTTTTATTGACTATGCAAAGGCATTCAACAACTTGGATCAAATTATGGATAACATCGCAAAGAATGCGAATTCTAGAACACTTATTTGTGCTTATGTGGAACCTGTACATAGAACAAGAGGCAGTTGTTCAAATAGAGCAAGGGGATGCTGTGTGGTTTAAAATCAGGAAGGGTGTATGTCCGGTTGTCTCCTTTCACCATAGTTATTCAATCTGTATGCTGAGCAAATATCCCAAGAAGTTGAACTATATGAAGAAGAACAAGGCATCAGTATTCGAGGAAGACTTACTAATAACCTGTGATATGCAGATGACACAACTTTGTTTGCTGAAAGGGAAAGGACTTGAAACATTTATTGATGAAGGCCAAAGACTACAATTTTCAGTCTGGATTACATCTCAACGTAAAACCAAAACCAAACCCGTTGCCACTGAGTCAATTCTGACTCATAGTAACCCTACAGGCCAGAGTAGAACTGCCCCATAGAGTTTCCAAGGAGCACCTAGTGGATTTGAACTGCCAACCTTTTGGTTAGCAGCCATAGCACTTAACTACTATGCCATCAGGGTTTCCATCTTAACTTAAAGAAACAAAAATCCTCACAACTGGACCAATAAGCAACATCATGACAAAAGGAGAAAGGATTGAAGTTGTTAAGGGTTTAATTTTACTGGGACCCACGATCAACACTCATGGAAGCAACAGTCAAGAAATTAAACGGTGAATTGTGCTAGGCAAACCTGCTGCAAAAGGCCTCTTTTAAAGTGCTTAAAAAAAAAAAGATGCCACCTTGAGAACTAAGGTGAGCCTTACCTAACCCATGGTCTGTTAAATCACTTCATTTTCATGAGAAAGCTGGACTATGAACAAGGAAGACAGAAGAAGAATAGAAGCATTTGAATTATGGTATTGACAAAGGATATTGAATGTAGCATGGACTGTCAGCAGCACAAATATGTCTTAGAAGAAGTACAGATAGAATGCTCCTTAGAATCAAGGATGACAATACTTTGTGTCATGTACTTTGCACATTAATCTGGAGAGGCCCGTCCCTGGAGAGGGACATCAAGCTTGGTACAGTACAGGGACAGCAAAAGAAAGGAAGATCCTCAATGAGATGGACTAACACAGTCCTTGCATCAGTGGGCTCAGACATAGCAAGAACTGTGAGGATGGCACGGGACTGCACAGTGTTTTGTTCTGTTGTACATAAGGTAGCTGTGAGTCAGAACCAACTCTATTGCACCTAACAACATAACAATACACATATCATACCAGTTTAATGTCAAAGAAACAACAACGAAAATGAAAGGACAGCTTTTAAACTAAAACTTTAGAAAAACCTTATAAATATATAAAATTATGGAAATTAACTTCTGTTTCTACCATACGCAATTGAAGTAGATTCTAGGGAATAGTCAATGAAAAAAAAATCCTGAAAATTGTTACTGAAAACTCCTATGTTGGGGAGGAAAGAGACTGAGGGTGTAATTAGGAGTTTAGAGACAGATGACAAGAGTCTCTCTAAATGAGAAGTCCCACCCCACCACCATAAGAGAAAAGTGGTTGGATTCTGCATTTGTTTTTTTTCTGGCTTTGTCAAAGGAAAAAATGATCATGAGTAAGGAATGTGCAAATCAATGGGGATTTAGTAGAAAAAAGGAAAATAGTACAAACACTCTGAGGACCTGTGTGGCCCAAGTAAAAGATGCATGCAAGCTTCATGTAAATTCTGATTTCCAAGTACAGATTTTAAAAACTCTGGCCAAAGTGCCTGTGTTTTTCTCCAAATGATAGTGGGATAATCAGCTGAGAATAATTGGTGAAGCAGAAGGGAAGACAAAGCCCCAAACAAAACACAACAAAAACTAGGACTGGTAGTTTCTCACAGAAGATAAAGTTCAGTAACTAATCCTAATTTGGGAGAAACCCTGATTTGGGAGGAAGAACAGACTAAACTCCAACTTTAGCAGATAAACCAGGTAGTAACTTTTAACCAAAGGCTAAATCTACAAGAGTGCATGGGCTCATTTCTGAGAGCACAAGCTGACAAAATACCACATTCACGCAAAAGCTCAGGGAGGGCCCTGAGACGTGGAAAATGCATCAGTGAGAATATCCACCCACAAAATATTTGGGCAAATAGAACAGCTGGATTGCACTGCTCTTATAGAGATAAGTTAATTAAAAGGAGCCAATACTGCAATTATTGCAAATATGTGAAGTAATTTACAGAAGTGATGAGATTTGGGGGACAGAGAAGATTAGAAGCACAGCATGAAAATCTGATGGATAATCTAATCTCAAAGAAGTTAAAAAAATCCACAAGTGCTTTTCTCTCTTCCCCAAATAAAGAGAATATTTGAACCATTGGGAGAAAAACCAAAAATAAGTCAACAGAATTAGATGGAAAAAAAGAAGACCTAGGAGGCTCAATAGAAATTGGAAATAATAATAAATTAATGCATCAAAATTAGAAAAGAATAAAATCATACATAAATTAAATGATCAGTAGCATAAAAAATCATATAAACAACAAAGAGATAACTAATGTGGATAAGATTTTTAAAAATAGATTTGCATTATGCAGAAAAGTTTATGAAATCTAAAACTGAATAAAGAATAAAAATATTTAAAGAAACAATAGAGAAAATTTATGAACAAAGAAATGAATCTACAGAACAAAACAGCAGAGTATTTTGCAGGAAAAGTAAAAATGATGTAAATGGCAAAATTACCAACATTAAGACACACCTGGGGAATAAACTACATTTTCAGAGTGAAGAAAGAATTTGAGAATGAAAAGATCTCATAGTTTGAGCATGAGTTGCTCCTTGCTCCTGCCTAAAATTCCAGGAAGTAGCAGAAAAAATATTTTTACTCATGAAGACACAAATAATGCAGCAAAACAAGAAAGAATACAATCAGCAAACCACTAAAGATGAGGAATAAAATAAAGATGAAAAAACAGCATCCTGTAGAAGAAAAAAAAAAAAGAGAGAGAGAAAACAATCAAATCCAGGAAGATGCTGAAGAGAAAACAGATACAGCTGGAGTGTTGCTAAGATCACATTCAAAAAATAAAATAAGCAGGAGGGAGTCATAGCTTATTTTAAAGTTGTATTTTTCCTTACTCCTTGATTTGCTTCCTTTTCTTAGAGGACTTTCCTGACATTCACCCTCAGACCAAAGAAGTAAACAAGGTTTGAAAGTACAGGACCATAGCCCCAAAGCTAATGAGCCTGGAGAAACAGGAAGGCCATATATTCAGAAGCAAACGACAAGCACATTCCACCTCTTATTCAACTATTTGATGCCTCAATTATAGTTATTCATTGCATCTAACTTTTCAAATTTCTTAAATAAAATTAATCATGGGGAGGAGGTGGGGTCAAGATGGTGGAGCAGTCAGACATTTCCCATGGCCCCTCTTACAACAAAGACCTGAAAAAACAAGTGAATTGGCTATATATGACAATCTAGGAGCCCTGAACATCAAAGGCAAAGTTGAAGGAATCAGACTGAGTTACAGGGGGAGAGAGGGATGATTCAGAAGCAGCGAGCAGTTGCCAGACCTGACCTGGTGGGAACCAGCACCTTGAAGGCCATATCATCTGGCGAGAGTGGTGAGACAAGCAGTGGGACTTGGGACACATTTTCCACATAAGGAGAGACCAAGTGGTGGAGGTCTACTTGAGCCTCCAGAACCAGTGAAAAGCAATATGCAGTTGGCAAAAGATAAGTACATGTGTCTAACCTACTGTGCAGATCAAAAAACACCCCTTAGGGAAAAACCCTTCTCCCATTTATCTGCCCCCTCCCTGCTCTGCACCAGGTCTAGGCCAGGTTTGGCAATTGCTGGAACCCCTGGGCTGGAACTAGGACCCATCACGTGCCCTGAGCTATACTCCTACCTTAGAGTGGAAACAAATTTGCAAACAAGAAAAAAATAATCTACCAGCTCCCCTAAACCAGGAACTCAGGACAGGCACAACTCTTTATCAAGGCACAAGCATAAGGGGTCCATGGACTTGGATGCCTTTCACTTCTACATAGACCTGAGTGGGACCATTTCAACAGCATAGGCCCTCATTAGCACAGTACAACAGGGTATATACCTGAATCCTAACTTCAACTGTATCGGCTATACAGTGGAGTGGCAGTTTTGTGACATTTCACACCTCTCTGCCTAGTAAGCAGAATCCTCATATACCCACATCAGAGGCATGAGAACTGCTGGCTCCACCCATGCCACCTAGCCACTCACAACAGAGATCCAAGAATAAGCGGTGCCTCCCTGTCCTTACATCCAACAGCTTTGGGTCCCCATAGTCCAGCTGAAACCCCCACCCGCCTACATGCTCTAGGTAATAGGGACATACTGTCCTCCCAGACATTCAGGGGCAGCTGTCAGCCCCCAGCCTTGCTCAGCACGTGACCCCCTACGGCAGCCATATACCTGTGCCTACACCAATCACCTCTGCCAGTCTAGGACTGTAAGTGAGAGCCTGCACCACAAACTTGTTGATCAACTACCTGGACACCTTAGCTGAATCAATACAAGAAAAATAAACAGACTCCTGGGTTCACATAACTAGTAACAGATCTAACCACTTGGTGACAGTACATTAGAGCTTCAAAGGCACCAATAATTAAACTAGCTCACAAGAGCAGCCTATTTGGGCATGTAAAAACAAAACAAAGCAAGAAGCTAGGACACAGTAAGCAAACATACAATAAATAAATATAATAACTTATTGGTAACAGTCCGTATCAAATCACATAGAGAGGCAGACCATGATGGCTTCAGCAAGCAACCAAAACAAATAATTAAAAAATCTTTCAGAGGAAGACAATTTCCTGGAATTACCGGAGGTAGAATACAGAAGATTAATATACAGAACTCTTCAAGAGATCAGAAAGGGGATCAGGCAAAACTCAGAACAATCCAAGGATCACACAGACAAAGCAATAGAGGAACTTAAGAAGATTGTTGAATAGCACAACGACAGATTTAACAGGCTGCAAGAAAACATAGCAAACAGAAATCCAAAAGATTAACGATGAAATTTCAGAATTAGACAACTCAATAGAAAGCCATAAGAGCAGAACTGAATCAATGGAAGTCAGAATTAATGAGAGTGAAGATAAAACACTTGATACCAACTTATTTGAGGAAAAATCAGAAAAGAAATTAAAAAAAAAAAAAATGAAGAAACCCTGAAAATTATGTGGGACTCTATCAAAAGGAATAGCCTACTAGTGATTGGAGTACCAGAAACGGGGAGGATGACAGAAAATACAGACAGAATTGTTGAAGATATTTTGGCAAAATACTTCCCTCATATCATGAAAGATGAGAGGATATCTATCCAAGATGCTCATCGAACCCCACATAAGGTAGATCCCAAAAGAAAGTCACCAAGACATATTATAATCAAACTTGCCAAAACCAAAGATAAAGAGAGAATTTTAAGAGTGGCTAGGAAAAAACAAAAAGTCATCTGTAAAGGGGAGTCAATAAGACTAAGCTCAGACTACTAAGCAGAAACCACCCAGGCAAGAAGGCAATGAGATAACATATATAAAGCCTTAAAGGAAAAATATTGCCAGTCAGTACTATATATTGAACAAACCTCTCTCTCAAATATGATGGCAAAATTAGGGCATTAACAGATAAACAGAAGTTTAGAGTATTTGCAAAAACCAAAGCAAAATTACAAGAAATGTTAAAGCGAGTACTCAGGTTAGAAAATTAATAACAACCCAAGACTAGAATACAGGACAGAGCAACCAGATATCAACCTAGGTAGGGAAATCATAAAAATAAGTCAAATCTAAAAAACTGAAAAGACAGAACAGAGACATCAATATGTAAAAGATGCAACACTAAAAAAAGTTATAGATCTTTCATAAGGAGAGTAAGTCAAGGTGACATAAAGAAATAAAAGTTGGTTTAAACTTAGAAAAAAAAGGGGTAGATATTAAGGCAACCACAAAGGTAACTAACAAACCCACACATCAAAATAAAAAATAAGAAAAACATAAAGACTCAGCAAATACAAAATCAACAATGAAAAAGATAAAAAGAAAATACATAAAGACAAATGACTTAGCATAGAAATTAAGTGGAACAAAGAAACTGTCAACAACATACACAAAAAAAGACATCGAAATACCAGCACTAAACAAAAAAACAAAAAACCTCTTACCTATCAATAATTATACTGAATGTAAATGGACTAAATGCACCAATAAAGAGACAGAGAGTGGCAGAATGGGTAAAAAAAAAAAATGATTTGTTTATATGCTGCCTGCAAGAGGCACACCTTAGACCTAAAGATAAAGACAAACTAAAACCCAAAGGATGGAAAAAAATACATCAAGGATACAACAATCAAAAGAGAGCAGGAGTGACAATATTAATTTCTAACAAAATAGACTTTAAAGTTAAATCCACCACAAAGAATAAGGAAAGACACTGTATAAAGATTAAAAGGTCTATACACTACGAGGACATAACTACAATAAATATTTAGACATCAAACAACAGGGCTCCAAAATACATAAAACAAACTCTAACAGCATTGAAAGGTGAGCTAGACAGCCCCACAATAACAGTAGGAGACTGCAACACAGCACTTTAAGTGAAGGACAAAACATTCAAAAACAAGTTCAATAAAAAAAGGTCTCAATGCTTCAATCAACCAACTTGATCTCATAGATATACACAGAACACTCCACCCAACAGCAGACAAATATACTTTCTTTTCCAACACACATGGAACATTCTCCAGAATAGACCACATATTAGGTCATAAAGCCAGCTTTAACAGAATCCAAAGCATCAAAATATTACAAAGGATGTTTTCTAAACATAAAACTGTAAAAGTAGAAACCAATAACAGAAAAAGCAAGGAAAAAAAAATCAAACACATGGAAATTGAAAAACACCTTGCTCAAAAACTGTTGCATTATAGAAGAAATTAAGAATTGAATAAAAAAATTCACATAATCAAATGAGAATTAAAACACATCCTACCAGAATCTTTGGGACACAACAAAAGCAGTGCTCAATAAATGCACACATCCAAAAAGAAGAAAAGGCCAAAATCAAAACATTAACCCTACAACTCAAACAAATATAAAGACAACGGCAAAAGAAGCACTCAGGCAACAGAAGAGAGCAAATAATAAAAATTAGAGAAGAATTAAATGAAAGAGAACAGAAAAACAATTGAAAGAGTTAACAAGACCAAAACCTGATCATTTGAAAAGATCAATAAAATCAATAAACCACTGACCAAACAGACAAACAAAAAATAGGAGAAGAAGCAAATAACCTGAATAAAAAATGAGATGATGATATCACAACAGGCCCAACTGAAATTAAAAGAATCATAACAGAATACTATGAAAAATTATAGTCTAAGAAATTTGAAAACCTAGAGGAAATGGACAAATTTCTAGAAACACACTACCTACCTAAACTAACACCAACAGAGGCAGAAAAACTAAATAAACCTATGACAAAAAAAAGAGATTGAAAAGGTAATTAAAAAACTTCCCCCCTCAAAAAAAAAAAGCCCTGGCCCTGATGGTTTCACTGTAGAATTCTACCAAAGTTTCAGAGAAGAGTTAACACCACTACTACTTCAGTGCATAGAAAAAAAAATTTTTTTTGGATGGAGTAATCCCAAACTCATTTTATGAAGCCAGCATAACCCTGATACCAAACCCAGGTAAATACATCTCAAAAAAAGAAAATTACAGACGAATACCCCTCATGAACATAGACGCAAAAATCCTCAACAAAATTCTAGCCGATAGAATTCAACAGCATATCAAAAAGCTAATTCACCATGACCAAGTGGGATTCATAAAAGGTATGCAGAGATAGGTTGACATTAGAAAAACAAAGTAATCCATCACATAAATAATAATAATAAAAAAGACAGGGACCCCACGATCTTACCAATTCATGCAGAAAAGGTATTTGACCAAGTTCAACAGACATGCATGATAAAAACTTTCAGCAAAATAGGAATGGAAGAGAAATTCCTCAACATATTAAACGACATTTATACATAGTTAACAGCCAACATCATCCTAAATGGAGACAGTCTGAAATCATTCCCTTTGAGAACAGGAACCAAACAAGGTTGCCTTTTATCACCACTCTTATTCAACATCATGTTGGAGGTCCTAGCCAGGGCAATTAGGCTAGAAAAAGAAATAAAATGCTTCCAAATTGGTAAGGAAGAAGTAAATTTATCTCTACTTGCAGATGATACAATCTTCTACTCAGAAAACCCAAAATAACCCACAAGGACAGGATATGAGATAAACATACAAAAATAAATTAGATTCCTCTACACCAACAACAAAAACTTGGAGAGGAAATCACCAAATCAATATCTTTTACAATAGTCCCCAAGAAGATAAAATACTTAGGAATAAATCTAACCAGGGACGTGAAAAAAAAAAAAAAAAAGACCTACATAAAGAAAACTATAAGACACTACTGCAAGAAACCAGAAGAGACCTACATAAGTGGAAAAACATACCTTGTTCATGGATAGGAAGACTCTACGTTGTGAAAATGTCTATTCTACCCAAAGAGATATACAGATAAGTGCAATCCAGATCCAAATTCCAATGATTTTTTAATGAGATGGAGAAACAAATCACCAACTTCGTATGGAAGAGGAAGAGGCCCTAGATAAGTAAAGCATTACTGAAGATAAAGAACAAAGATGGAGGCCTCACACTACCTGATTTTAGAACCTGTTATAATGCCATGATAGTCGAAACAGCCTGGTACTGGTACAACAGACACATAGGCCAGTGGAACAGAATTGAGGATCTAGACATGAATTCATCCACCTATGAGCAGCTGATAATTGACAAAGGCCCAAAATCTGTTAATTGGGGAAAAGACAATCTCTTTAACAAATGGTGCTGGCATAACTGGATATCCACCTGCAAAAAAAAAAAGAAAATGAAACCAGACCCATAGCTCACACCATTCACAGAAACTAACTCAAAATGTATCAAAGACTTAAATAAAAAATCTAAAATGGTAAATGTCATGGAAGAAAAAATAGGGTCAATGCTAGGAGCCCTAATACATGGCATAAACAGAATACAAAACATTACTAACAATGTGGAAACAGAAGAAGAGAAATTAGATAACTGGGAGCTCCTAAAAATCAAACACTTATGCTCATCCAAAGACCTCACAAAAGAGAAAAAAGACAACCTACAGACTGGGAAAAATTTTTTGACTACAACAAATCCCATCAACTTCTAATCTTTAAGATACTGAAAAACCTCAACAACAAAATACAAATAACCCAAATAAAAAATGGGCAAAGATATGAACAAGCACTTCACCAAAGAAGACATTCAGGCAGCTAACAGATACATGAGGAAATGCTCACGATCTTAGAGAAATGCAAATCAAAACTACAAGGAGATGCCATCTCACCTCAACAAGGGTAGCATTAATCCAAAAATCCCAAAATATTAAATGTTGGAGAGGTTGTGGAGAGACTGGAACACTTACACACTGCTGGTGGAAATGTAAAACGGTACAACCACTTTGAAAATCGATTTGGTTCTTTGTCAAAAAGCTAGAAATAGAACTACCATAGGATCCGACAACGATGAATCCTACAAACATCTCATAACATGGATGAATCTGGAAGGCATTATCATGAGTGAAATTAGTCAGTCACAAAAGGACACATATTGTATGAGAACACTGTTATAAGAACCCAAGAAAAGGTTTAAACACACAAGAAAACATTATTTGATGGTTAGAAGGCTGGAGAGGGAGGGAGAGAGGTATTCACTAACTACATGGTAGACAAGGATTAGCTTAGGTGAAGGGAAGGACAACACACAATATACGGGAAGTCAGCGCGATTGGACTAAACCAAAAGTTAAGTTTTCTGAATTCAACCAAACACTTTGAGAAACAGAGTAGCAGGAGCAGAGGCCTGGGGACCATGGTTTCAGGGGACATCTAGGTCAATTGGCATAACAAAGTTTACTGAGAAAATATTCTGCATGCCACTTTGGTGAGTGGGGTCTGGGGTCTGAAAATCTAGCAAGCGGCCATCTAAGATGCATCAATTGGTCCCAACACACTTGGAGAAAAGGAGAATGAAGAACACCAAAAACAAGGAAAATATGAGTCCAAGAGACAGAAAGCATCCATATAAACCCAAGTCTTCATAAGCCTGAGACCAGAAGAACTGGCTACCACCAATGACCAACCTGGCAGGGAACGAAAGAGTCCCTGATGGAGCTGGAGAAAAGTGGGGTTCACACTTAATGGTCTCACTGAGACTGTAGGAACTCCAGAAGACATGGCCTTCAGACTCTCTGTTATCCCAAAACTAAAACCATTCCCAAAGCCAACTATTCAGACAGTAATTAGACTGGACTATATGACATAAACGATTATTGAGAAGAATGTGGTTCTTTTAGCTCAAGTAAATATGTGAAACCTAATGGGCAGCTATAGTCTGGAGGTTAGATGAAAAGACAGAGGGACAGGAGCTGGTTGAATGGATATAGGAAATACACGGTGGAGAGGAGAAGCGTGCTGTCACATAAGAGGGAGGGCAACTAGGGTCACATGACAATGCATGTATAAATTTTTGTATGAGAAACTAACTTGAAGTGTAAACTTTCACCTAAAGCACGGTAAAAAAAAAAAATGATGTTCTAAATTTTTCTTTTTTTACTGGGTCTGAGTTTTTCCATTTCTGGTATTATTTACTTGCATCCTCTCTCTCTTGCTTTCTCTTTTTATTTTGATCAATTTTTTTCTATTTCATTAGTCTTTTAAATAGTCAGCTTTTGATTTTGTTGTCTCTATTTCCTTGTTTCTTATTATATTATTGTCTGTTCTGGTATTTACTGTTTGCTTCTTACTACTTTTTTTTTTTTTTGAGGTTATCAACTGTTTACATTTTAACCTCAGAGCATTAATTTCTAAAGTCTTCTTAAAATAAATTTAAAGTCATAATTTCCCTCTAACTACTACTTTAGCTGCATACTAAAAATTTAGATATATTTGCTTTTATTGTGATATAGCTCTAAATATGTTGTTAATTTTAATTTTCAATTATTTTTAACCTATGAAATATTCACAAGTGTTTTGCAAAATTTCAAATGTATAAAGGGATCTTTTTGTTTTTGATTTCTAATTTTACTTCATTTTAGTCAAGAAGGAAGCCCTGGCGACATAGCAGTTAAGTGCTATGGCTGCTAACCAAAAGGTCAGCAATTCAAATCCAACACGCACTCCTTGGAAACTCTGAGGGGCAGCTCTACTCTGTCCTGCAGGGTCACTATGAGTCAGAATTGACTTGACGGCAATGGGTTTGGTTTCCTGGTTTTAGTTAGGGAATGCACTCCCTATGATATAATTTTATCCTTGTGGACTCTATTTTTGCTGTTTTTTTGAGAAATTTTTGGGAAACTTTCTGTCATTAGTTATATTTTTCTTTTTTATGTAGGCAGGTAATTTCTTTCTCTGGGATTTTAAAATCTCACTACAATATTTCTAGGTTTTCATTTAGGTTTATTTATTTTGTTAGTAAGAATCCTTTTTTTTAATTCTAAACAATTTTGTCATTATATATTAGGATATGGTCTGTCCTCAATTCTTTCTATTCTCAATTTCTGGAACTCCCTTGGACCAATATGTGGCTTCTTTTTCATCCCATTTAGGTTCTCTTTAATATTGTCTACCATTATCTCTCTGGTGCATGTTATATAATTTCTTCAAGCCAAATTTCCATCCACCAATGCCCTCTTCAGCTACATCTAATCTGCCACTTTATCCATTTATAAAGTTTTAAATTTCATTGATTACATATTTCATTTTATTTTTTTCTAATTCTAATCTATCTGCTCCATTTTTATAATGTCTTGGCCTTTTTAGGTTTTTATTTTTTCTCATATCGGGATATAATATCACCTTTAACTCATAAATTTTGTGTTGAAGACACAAGCATATCTTTTTTAAAAAATGTACTTATTACTACCAAAAGCCATGATTAAATAGGTACAGATCTAGTCACCAAGATCTTCCTTCTCTCCTTACATGCTGGGGCCTGCTCATGTAAAATATTTGGCATAGGGGCACACAATAGAACATGTGATTCTTGAAGACAGATCAGTTCACTTCAAAGGGGGTGGGGGGAAGACCCCAGATACTGCTTACCAAAGTAGAATGTAGAACGTATTCTTTATAAACTATGTTATGTCAGTTGAGCTAGATATTCCCCAAGATCATCTAGGATACTCCACTGGTTTCACCCCTTTGGGAGCAAGGAAGAATGAAGAAAACTAAAGACACAAGGGAAAGATTAGTCCAAATGCCTAATGGACCACATCTACCACAGCCTCTACCAGACTGAGTCCAGTACAACTAAATGGTGCCCAGGTACCACCACTGACTGCTCTGACGGGGTCACAATAGAAGGTCCAGGACAGAGCTGGAGAAAAATGTAGAACAAAATTCTAACTCAGAAAGAAAACCAGACTTGCTGGCCTGACAGAGACTGGAGAAACCCTGAGAGTATGACCCGGCACATCCTTTCAGCTCAGTAATAAGGTCATCCCTGAGGTTCACCCTTCAGCCAAAGATTGAACAGACCCAGGGAACAAAATAAGACTAAAGGGTCACACCAGCCCTGAGGCAGGGATTAGAATGCAGGAGGGAACAAGAAAGCTGGTAATAGAGAACCCAGGGTTGAGAAGGGAGAGTGTTGACATGTTGTGGGGTTGTTAACCAATGTCATAGAACAATGTGTGTACCAACTGTTTGATGAGAAACTAGTTTGTTCTGTAAGCCTTTATCTAAAGTACAAAAAAAACAGGAAGGGAAACATGTCCAATCAGGTAGGAGACAGAGAGAGACCATGTGTATTGTAGTAACGTTTCTCCTTCACTTGGAAGGAAACTTTAAAAAAGCAGGATATAAGTACCTCCTCTATACTCCACAATAGTGTTTTATAGATTAATGTTCTACCAACAGAAAATGTTAAGATTGTAAGGCTCCTATTTTTTTGTGTGTTTCTTCTAATTCATGGTGCATTGTTTCTTTTTTTGTTTTTTCCTGAGAAAATCTTCTGCAGCCTGAGTTATGTATCCACATAAAACAGTTTTTCATTCTTTCAAGGCACTCCAGAATTATTATCAGGGCTGAGGGAACAACAGATTTGGAAAAAAGGGGAAAAGCATAAGTGAAGACTCAATGGGAAGAGATATGGGGAATATTAGGGAAACAGAGGTTGTAGGGGACTGGAAATAAATACCAGGGAAAAAGGCTATAGAATTTGATAGAGGCCAAATAATGAAAGGTAGTACTCATCATAACATTTTATTTTAATGCACATACACATTAACTGCCATTTTAATTTTTTTCCATGTTATCTTAGGCTATCACCTTAATGGAACTATCAGTCATTACGTGGTACATTAATTGATCTGCCTTTGGACAAGTATAAGACTTAAATAAAAAAAAAAATACATGTAGTAAAATTAATACAAGTATCAATATCTTGGATGATGAACTTAAAAGTACTGGGATTTCTGGAACATGTTTTCAAAACAAATCACTACCACTTAATGGAATAAAGATGTGTTTTGAAGCAAGCAGTTTACCTTTACCCAAAAGCAATATGTCCTAGGAATTGCTACTGGTTTGAAGAGGATAAAACATCATTGTTGTTCGACTGCTCTTTTAATTTCTTTCTGCTTTTTCATTTTTTCTCGGTAAAGCTCCTTGCTCTCTATTTCTCTTCACAATTTCTCTTGGGAGTGAGAACTACGGTATGTTTACTCTGTGTTAATATTTGAAAATGTACTTTTTTTATTTCAAACGAACCTCTTAGATAAATGCCACCATATATTACTTTTCCAAAGTTAAATGGCCAATTGTTTGTTGCCAGAAACTAACCAACGCTTTCATATGTTTTATTTGTGCCTTAAGATATGAAACTACATCAACTTGAAAATGGTGCCTAATGAGATCATGCTCTCAAGTCACAAAAAGAAAATATATACTTCATTATTTATGTAATTTCCTGAAAATTAAAAAAAAACACATTAGGAATAAATATTGCAAGAATTTTAGAAGCATTTTAATTATTTCTTAAATTTTATATTAAATGATTTGAGCACTTTCTCCATACTATATTTCTTAAAGAGAAAACAAATAGAATTCATGCTCTGGAAAATGGGATGTACTTATTACAACTTGTTTTGCATTACAATGTTAAGTGCATCCAATACTGAATGAACGCAAAGCACAAACCCTGTCAAACGCCAGGAATACAGAAGAACAAAGAAACAATACCCTCCAAGAGTTCATGATCTATTAGGGGTACCAGTCAAATGACTCTTATTTAAGATGGTCCATGTCAACTGGTTTGATAGATAAAGCAAAACATACTTAGAGATATAAGGCAAGAATAGATCTATACTAAAGAAGTTGATAAAGGCCAAATAGTAAAATCCTTCCCTATATACCTACTTTCAATACACATACATATTGCTGCCAGTATATATTTTTCCCATATGGCTACCATTTTATATTTTTCTGCATAGATAATTTCTAAAGTCTTGTAGAAATTAGAATAAATGTTGCAACAGCTAAAAAAAAGGAAAAGAATGAAATAAGCAAATTACACACATATATACACACACACAAACATGTTCATCATTTATTGTTTTTGAACAAATTTGGAACTGTGTGACATAAGAATTCTATTACTAACATCAAAGACACATCTAGCAACACAGAGTCCTCAGGCTTTCACAGACATATCACTTTGGCGTGTGAATAGCTATGTTGTGATGTTGTTCAATTAATCACTCATAGACCCTACACAAATTTCCCAAGAGATAAGTCATCCCACCTAGCAAAGGACAAAGTAATAATCATTTCTCTTTTTCATGAATGTCACAATTATACACCTACATTTGTAAAAGAAAAGAAGAATAAATACATGTATTAAATCTGTTAATATTTTATTACGGCTTCTGTACCTATATATTCATGGTGGATTTGGCCTTTAGATCATTTAACATTTTGTACAGTTATTAGGATGTCTGCTATCCTCTCTTCATCCTGTATGTATACTAAAAATCATGAGTTACTGCTATTCCAACCAAACACCATTGAGCTTCCCTTAACTTTACCCTTTCCTTTTAACTTTTTTTTTAATCTAGTGATAAATCTGGCTGTCATTATTTGACTATGCAAAGACATTGGACTGTGTGGATCATAACAAATTATGGATAACTTAATTATCCTTAACACAATTACAAAGAATGGGGATTCTGGAACACTTATTTGGGCTCACGTAGAACCTGTACGTAGAGCAAGAAGCAGTCGTTCAAACAGAACAAGGGGATATTGCACGGTTTAAAATCAGGAAAGATGTGCAACAGGGTTGTATTCTTTCAACATACTTATTCAACTTGTATGCTGAGCAAATAATCTGAGAACCTGGACTATATGATGAAGAACTCAACATCAGGATTGTAAGAAGTCTCATTAACAACCTGCAATTTGCAGATGACACAACCATGCTTGCTGAAAGTGAAAAGGACTTGAAGCATCTACTGATGAAGGTCAAAGACTACAGCCTTCAGTATGGATTGCACCTCAACATAAAGAAAATAAATATTATCACAACTGGACCAATAAGCAACATCATGATAAATGGATAAAATATTGAAATTCTGAAGGAATTCATTTTACTTGGAATCACAATTGACACCTGTGGAAGCAGCAGTCAAGAAATCAAAGGACGCATTGCACTGGAAAAATCTGCTGCAAAAGATCTCTTTAAAAAGTCTAAAAGCAAATATTTCACTTTAAGGAATAAGGTGTGCCAACTCCGTCCATGGTTTTTTGAATAGCCTTATATGCATGCAGAAGTTGGACAATGAGTAAGGAAGAACAAAGAAGAATCGAAGTATTTGAATTAAGGTGTTGGCTAAGAGTATTGAATATACCATGAACTGCCAGAAGAACGAACAAATCTGTCTCGGAAGAAGTACAGACAGAAACTTCTTTAGAAGCGGGGATGGTGGGACTTCATCTCACATACTTTGGGTGTGTCATCGGGTGAGACCAATCCCTGGAGAAGCACATCATGCTTGGAAAAGTAGAGGGTCAGAGAAAAAGAGATGGATTGACACAGTGGCTTATCAATGGGCTCAAACAGCAATGATTGTGAGGATGGCACAGGACTGGGCAGTGTTTCGTTTTGTTGTACATAGTATCATTATGAGATGCAACCAACTCAAGGGCGCCTAACAACAACAAGAACTCTCTGCGAAACAAATTTGCCAATTAGAGTACAATATTTGTGTACAGTTCTTTTTGTCTATACTTATTTCTTTTCTTCCATGCATCCTTCAGTGTGGTCATATCATTTCTTTTAATACAGTCAGGTCACTTGTTATCTGTATGTCATTCACCATGAATCATTTACATATATTGGTTGATTTTATTTATTTGTTGGGTATGTGAAACATTACCATGGTCCTAGTGTATTTTCAGGAAAGCATCATTTCTCCTTATTCCTACTACCCCATTCCTCTATTCTACTCAGTTTATCACATTCCCTTTTGACTTCATTTAGAACTCATCTGGGTCCAACTCATGGTGACCCTGTGGATAAAAGAAGGAAATTTTGCACAGTCCTGTGTCTTCTTCCTGATCATTGTTATATTTGCTTCAGTCCTTTGCTGCAGTCCTTGTGTCAATCCATTTCATTGAGGGCTTCCTTTGCCTTCACTGGCATTCACTTTACCAAATATGATGTCCTTCTCTGGTGATCAATGCCTCCTGATGATTCATCCAAAGTAAGCAAGTCAAAGTCCCAGACAACGTTCTGTGACCATAGGGCTTTGACTGGCTACTTTTTGGAAGGCCTTTCTTCCTAGTCTTTCTTAGTTTGAAAGCCCCACTGAAATCTTTCCATTATGGGTGACGTTCGAGACATTTAAAATACTGGTTTCATAGTTTCCACCATCATGGCAACATGCAAGCCACCACATTTGCACAAATTGCCAAACTGATGGTGGCTTATTTTATTACTGTGGCAGATTTGGACCTAAAACACTGTATGGAGTTGTCTTAGTTATCCACTGCTGGTATAACAGAAATACCACACGTGGAAGGGTTTACCAAAGAGAGGCTTATTGTCTCACAGTCCAGGAGGCTAGAAATCTGAATTCAGGATGCCAGCTCCAGGGGGAGGCTTTCTCTCTCTGTTGGCTCTGGGGGAAGGTCCTTGTCATCAATCTTCCCCTGGTCTAGAAGCTTCTCAGTGCAGTGACCCCAGGTACAAAGGACACACTCTGCTCCTGGCTGTTTTTTCTGGGTGGCATGAGGTCTCTCTGCCTACTCTTTTTTATATCTCAAAAGAGGTTGACTCAAGATATAACCTAATCTTGTAGTGTTTTTTTTTTTTTTGTAGATTGAGTCCTGGTTCATTAACATAACTCCTTCTACTCCTACCTCATTAACATCATATAGGCAGGATTTACAACATATAGGAACATCAAATCAGATGACAAAACAGTGGACAAACACACAATACTAGTAATCATGGCCGAACTAAATTGATGTACATTTTGGGGTGACACAATCCATATATGAGTAAATCTGGTTCTGATTTCATTTTACTAATATTCTATTTATGTGTAAACTCTACTAGAAATTCTTGGATGCTTTACAAATCAACTTAATTAAAGAAAGGAGTTCACTGGAGGAAACCTGGTATTTGTAGCAGGCCCAACACAAGAAAACTGAAGTGGCCCTTAAAAGCTACCATCCCCTTTGAAAATGGCCCTACATCAGGAGAACATAGTCTTCAATTGTACTGGAATGGCAAGTGCTTTGGTGAGGTGTGATGGTGAAAAATGTACTAGGGGTACACTAGTCATTAAATGACATAAACTGAAGTCACAAGAAACAGTATAGAAAGAAGCAAAAGACAGAATGATTAATGAACTGTAGTAATTGAAGTTTGGTTCATGGGTGTCTTATTTACCTAGTGCTGTACAAGTAGGTAGATTTAAAGAACAGAAATTTATTTTTGTAACACTGTGTTGATCCATCTAAACTGCACATGCAGACGGGCTGTGCTTCAAATCTCCAGCAGCCATAAAACTGCTAGGAATGAGAAGCATCATCCACTGCCATCAACCATCCTATGAGTACTACATTCATCTGTGATCAAGCCAAACACAGGAGATATTTACACAGTGTTGGTAAAGTGAGAGCTGTTACTTATTAGAATTTACAGAAAGAACAGTAAACAATAACAACAGATTCCCAAAGGGGAAACTCTTACCCTTTCCTAAATTACCCATGGCTGAAACAGAGCCCCCACAGTACTGTGTTAAAAATCCTATTTTCTTTGCTTGACTTCCTCCCCCACAGTGTTGTATTAAAAATCCTGTTTCCTTTGCTGGGCTTCTTCCCTGTAGCTTTGCATTTGAATCCTGCTTTAAAAAAAAAAAAAAAAAAGATTGGAGGTTATATGTAAACCCCATTGTGCCTTCATAGTATGATTAAGAATGTTGCCGACGTAACTTGTATGAACTCCACACTTGTAAACCCCTTAAAAGTAACTTGCCTGCCCACCCTTGGGGAGTAGTCTTGGCAGCTGTAGCTCTGACTGACTCCTTTTCCTTGTACAATGAAATAAATATGCCTTTCCTGTTCTTCCATCTCGATCTCTCATTTATTGGTCCAATATGAGTCAGACGGAGCAAGAACCTGGTTTTTCCACCCAGTAACATATCCATTCTTATGTGGCTGGGCAGGTGTCCCATGGTTCAGCTCACATGCTGTGACCACGTCATTGCTGCCTCTGGCTATCACCACATTTTTGCTCAGGAGTACCTGCATGGCTTCTGATGCTTCTGCTCTCCGTCTGAGACTCTCTGGCCTCTGCTGCTAGCTCTTGTCACACTACCTGGGTCTGTGAGGGTCTCTTGCTGTCATGTTACCCAGAGCCCATGTCACTCAGGGATGGGGAGGAAGAGTGTAGCCCCTGTATGGTGCACACTCAGGCGTCTCTTGTCCTGCACAAGCAAGTGTTACAGCTCTTCTAGCTCTGCTGGCAAGTCTTCTGCCCAGAGGTGTAAAGCTCTGCCCTGCTGAAGGAAGAACATTGCACAGGATCCTCCGATCCCAGCATGGAGAACCTTCAGTCCCCTTGTCCTGTTCAAGCAAGTGTTACAGCTCTTTTAGCTCCGCCAGTAAGCCTCCTGCCTGAAGGCATCCAGTTCTTGCTCCATAGGCCAGGAAGCCCACTGTTACTGTCTCTCTCTGTCGTGCACCATGTTCAGTGTTACAGCACTTTCTTTTCGATGTAAAATGTTCTCAGCATACCGACCCCATGTTTAAAGGACAGACTCTCTTCCAGACTCTTCCTGATGGCAGTGAGGTCCCCCCATCCCCTGTGTGATTGACCCTTATATAAGCAAATTCTATTGTCTATTTCAAGGCATAATTTTCCCACTAGAACCATGAACTTACCAATACCATTGGTGGACCACAATTCACTCAATTTGCATAGACCCAGCCAATCATTTTGTGGGAATTACAAGACCATGGGTAGAAAGGTCATACAAAAGTGATTCATTGCACCTCAGTTTTGTCACAGTTATGGAACTAAAAGTTCAAGCCAAAGTCTTGGCCATGTTAATTCCTTCTTTGAGCTTCTTTCATAGTTCTGGTGTTTCCTGGTGATCTTAGTATTCCTTTGCTTGTTGATGATCTTCGCATGTCAGCTGTCTTCCCCTATGTGTATGTGTATCTATTCTGATCAGTTTATAATTCAGAAATGATTAGGTGTAAGAGACACCTTACAATAGTATGATCTCAACTGATTGATTACATTATATTAGATTGCATTATGCAAGATTATTGCATTATATTACATTAGGTGTGATAGAAGTGTATTAAATTAGGTTACTTTACGGAAGGTAAAGTGCTCTAAGACACAGCAACTATGCTAGTGTTTGGTCAGACCACTAAGAACCATAGGATAGCCAAGCTGACACATAAAATTAACCATCACAATAAGGAAAGTGTTCACAGAAAATTTATTTCAGGTCCCAGGAGATTTCAGACTTGTTAAAGGCTTTGAGTTCTTGAACAGCAAAGGAAAAGAAGACATTCTACAAGGAACTCTGCAGTTCTCAGGGCTTGGATTTCCTGAGACTCTAAAATTTTAGTGATGGACTGCCATCAGGTTGCCAAAATTTTATTCTGCCAAGTAATGGCATTCAGATACAAGGAGGAAATAAATAAGCAGCAACCTGAAGATGTAACTATCATCTACTGTCAGCACAATATCATAAAATGAGTTGGTATTTTGAAGCACAAAAAGCTTAAAAAAAAATGGAGAAATGACAACTTCAAAAAAAAAAAAAAGACAGTCTTTAAATTGAATAAATTTAGCTTTAGGAAAAAAAATTACATTGACCCTATTTTCCCCCCTTTTCTTCTATTGACTGGTGAAATCTTAGTCAAGAACCAGCAACTGCCTGCAGATTGACTTTTAAGAATCACTGATCTAATTTCTCTGAGTTTCATAATCCTCACTGGTAACATGAAAATATAAACAACAAACTTCTTTCAGCACCTTTACTACTCTTGGGACAGATAGCAATCAAGAGACCCAGAGCATGAGATGATTATTTTTGCCAAGGGTTATTAAATGCTTGAGTACTCCAGTAAATCCCTGGGCTCAATAGTCTTGTGGGACCCACTGTGGGGGTGTGTATTGTGTGTGTATTTCTAATGACATCCCTAAACTCATTAAACCTCAAATTAAAGTCCCATATCACACCAATCTTTTATTTTTAAGACTGAGAAAGACACATATCATGATCTCCTTCAAGGTCCAAAGAGTTTGTAATATCAGATGAATTTCTCTGTTTTACTTTTAGCCAACTGAATAATTTAAACCTGGACATGTAGCCATGTGTATCAGACAGTAGGAGAGACTTTGCCCTTCCTTGACTGTAATAGAGATCCGTAGCATGAGCAAAGAAAGCAACTACTAAGAACTTCAATTTCCGTGCAGGATCAGGGTAAGTTTCCGGTTTACTTTATAGCGATTGTATTCAATAGAATAGCAGAATGGTTATTAGCAACAATGCTAATCACATGCAACTTTCTGGATTTATCCAGGAGCATTTGTCACTGCTGTTTTCCCATTTGGTTATGTCCTCTCCTCTCCTCCTCTGTTAGCTTTGCCTTGTCTCTTATTTACAACTGGGGTCACGCTCTATCCCTTGCTAAAGATTTCCAGTCTAAGTTCATCTTCTCTGGTGCAGAGATACTCACTGGGGTTTCTGTAAGACTGTTAAATTGCCTTATCCCCAAAGTGCTTCTGTTTTATGTATTTACTGATATTTATTGTTTTCTTGTACACCAGACTGAACACACAGATTTCTAAGAGGTAAAGCTACAAGGGCAGATACAAGACAAGGGAAGGGTATTCATTTTTGGACAGAATATTAAACATAAATTTCGTTTCTTTTCTATCTTGCTTAGCTGGATTCAAGTACAGAGAAAGAATGTCCTCTGGCCACTTTGAGATAAACCAAGTGTTCACTCAGGTTGTGTAGCTCTGTTTTCTTTTATTTTGGCCTCAGAAGCACTTACCAAAGGAATTTCCAGCCCAAATTGTATAAAGGGCCTTCAATACACCACCTCTTCCAAAAACAGGCTTAATGCTTACAATCCTTCTCGAAATTTCCAGATCTAAGACTTACATGTCTAAAAACCTAGCCATCAGCAAATGCTTCCCATCATACCGTCTAAGCTTAAAACATTTTCATCATGCATAAAAAGGAAATGAAGCTAGGACGAAGAAGAAATATTTTCATTTAAGGAGGCCTTCTTAGTCAAGACAAAATCTAGACACCACAAGCCAAAAACAAACTAACAAAACAACTAAATATACTCAACTACTTAAAATTTAAAAAATCTGAATGGAATGATATCATAAATAAAATCAACACATAAACAATAAATTTAAGAAAAGATAACAGTGCAGAGAGAAAGTTAATTTCTGTAACAAATGAGGAATATCTACAAATGGATAAGAGAAGGATAAACAAGCCTACAGAAAAATGATCAAAAGCCAAGGGTAGTAAATGATGGCCAAAAAACATTTGAAAATATGCTTAAATTCTCTAGAAGACAAAAAAAAAAAAAAAAAAGGACAAAGGAACTATCATGTAACACCCAAGATGAGGACAAAAAAAAAGATAATACATATTACTAGTAACAGTGCAAGAAAAAGGGTATTCCTTAGGGGAAAAAAAAAAGGTATTCATGTATAGTTACCAAAAAGATATATTATTAAAGCTTTCTGCAAATCAATCTAACACTATTTATACAAAGAAAAAACTCACAATGTCGTTGACCCAAAAATACCCCTCCTGGGATATTATTTCATAAAAATAAAATGCCATCATGTATGTGTATAATGTTATATCTACATCATTTAATGATATGCCACTATTTAAAATAATAAACTAGAGCTACGTGTTTTGCTTTGGAGGAATTTTTGGAAAGTATTTTTGAATGAGAAGGGAACATACAAAAAAAATTATGTGTGATAATACCTTCTTATCCTCTAAGTGAGCAATGACACAACTCCTTCTGTGTGTGTGTAAACTCATCTGGGTGCATCAAAACTTACTGAGAAGAAGTTAATTAAAGACTCTGTACATGGGGAACAGGGAACAGGCAGCAAAGAAAAAGGAAAAACTCAGCACAAAAATAAAAATAGTATACAAGTTCATATTTATCCACTTATGGGTAGTTACAAATCTGTGTTTGATATGTAACAATTTAAGAAATGTAACTGCTGAAATAAGAGGAAAATCATTAATTTAACTAGGTATGAACTTGATTAAAAGATGGTGGAGAGTGAAGGTGTGCAAAACTAAAAATGTGTTTGGCTGATCTTCTCTACTCCCTCTAACAACCCAACCGTCTTTGAGAACTGGTCATGGACAGAATATAGTTCTCCAATGAATATTTATGGAATTCCCACTATGATTCAGACAGTAGGGGCACAAAGATGAGTAGATACAGTCCCTGCATTGAAGAGCTTTAAACCTAGTGCAGGGAGTTTGAGAAAAAAACAAATAAAAATAATCCACTGAGTACTAAAATAAATGTATATGCAGAGTGTTACGGGGTCACAAAGAGTTCTAGTGGTTTCAAAAGGAGATAAGGTTTAAGCTGAGTTAAGAAGTATGAGTGAAAATACTGCAAATGATGTATATAGAGAGGCAGAGAAGGGAGCATTTAAAAGGTATATGGAGAAGGAAACTTCCTGGAGTATTTGCGATGTGCATTTCAGTGTATTTGTGACATGCAAACTGTCCTACATGGCTGGAGTACAGCAAGCTTGGGTGGACGTAGGGGGTTGGGATAAATAAGCTTAAAAGTTAACCTGGAAGTTAATTATTATAGATATTAAATGTTAGCTAAGAAATTTGGATTTTTTTCTTGAAGATAATGTGTAACTATTGGATGTTTCTAAATAGAAACAGAATAGAATACTGGTAAAACACACATCTATCCAAAATGACTCCACCTGGAGTCATCAAAAGGGTAGCTTAGCTAGGTTTCTGTGTTTCTTCTGGGTAATACACAGTGTACTCTCTTATTTCTTCAGATCCAGAGCCCAAGGTACCAAGCTTCCCAAAGTTCAAGGTTTATACCAATCAGCAATGCTCTTCTCAGACAGGCTCAGAGTCACCTTTTCCTGCCACAGTATTGGCTGTTCATTGGAGTTTGGGTCTGCATAAATAAGAGGGTTGTAGTCCACTGCTGGAGCTCTGGTCGCACAGTGATTGAAGCTCGGCTGCTAACCAAAATGTTGGTAGTTCAAAACCACCAGCTGCTCCTTGGAAACCCTATGGGGTAGTTCTGCTCTGTCCTATAGGGTCACTATGAGTCGGAATTAACTCAACAGCAATGGATTAGATCACTGACAGGGTCAGAGCAAACATTTGTGAGTGTGGTTGAGGTCTGATAACACTCTTATTGTGAACTTTACAGCTAGAGAGCACTTGGGTTCCAATACAATGTCCTTCATCAGTGATTCCAGTGGCAAACCCTTCTGCCTGCCTCATCCTTGTTTTAATGGAAGGCCAGGAGGCATTATATGAACATCTCTGCTTCTGGAATACTGCTATGCTGTGTTGTTAGAGACTTTTTTTTCTATATATATACAGTGAGAATGAGGTGCCTCACCCCCAAATTTATTCCCAGCATCACTCCAATTAGGAGTAAGAGTGCCATTGTCAGTGCCCTGAAGCCTCTTTCTCTCCTTGTTTGTAGTGAAGTGGAAGTACCTTCTGGCCCAAATTGAATGAAAATAAAAAAATTGAAAGACTGATTAGATTCATCCAGTGAACTTTTCTTCCATTTAACTGCCTAAAAATGCCTGGCAACAATTTTCTCCATAGAAGGGGGCTATGATTTTGCTGCCAAATTCAAGTGATTAGAGTTTCTAAGTAAGTCAGGGAAATGTTTTTTTTTTTTCTAATTAAAACTCTGGACCACACAACCGATGACTGCCCTGACAGGGAGCACAACAGAGAACCCCTGAGGGAGCAGGAGCACAGTGGGATGCAGACCCTAAATTCTCATAAAAAGACCAGACTTAATGGTCTGACTGAGACTAGAGGAATCCCGGCGGTCATGGTCCCCAAACATTCTGTTGACCCAGGACAGGAACCATTCCCAAAGACAACTCATCAGACATGGAAGGGACTAGACAATGGGTTGGAGAGAGATGCTTATGAAGAGTGAGCTACTTGTATCAGGTGGACACTTGAGATTGTGTTGGCATCTCCTGTCTGGAGGGGAGATAGGAGGGTAGAGAGGGTTAGAAACTGGCAAAATTTTCATGAAAGGAGAGACTGGAAGGAGGGAGCGGGCTGACTCATTATGGGGAGAGTAAGTGGGAGTATGGAGTAAGGTGTATAGAAGCTTATATGTGACAGACTGACTTGATTTGTAAATGTTCACTTAAAGCTCAATAAAAATTATTAAAAAAAAAAACCAAAAAACTCTGGACCAATTTGGAGAAGGCTCAGGGTGCTTTAAGGAGATATGGTGGGGAATCATGACCAGAAAGGATGAGTCAAGAAGAACCTATGATTCAGTCTTTCTAATCCTGTCAACCTCTGTTTTGGAAGTCTGACTTTGTTTAGAAGGGGAATTAACATCCATTTTAATGTAATTTTTATTTTTCATTTCCACAGAGCTCCCTGAAGAAGAATGTCTATAGGAAATCTCTCCACAACAATCAAATTTGTCTTAGTGGGCTTAACACAGCAGCCAGAGCTCCAGCTGCCTCTCTTCCGCTTGTTCCTGGGAATCTATGTGGCAACTGTGGTGGGGAACCTAGGATTGATTGTCCTGATTGCAATCAGCCCTCTGCTACACACCCCCATGTACTATTTCATCAGTAGCTTGTCCTTCGTTGATCTCGGCTATTCCTCTGTGATTACCCCCAAAATGTTGGTGAACTTCCTAGGGAAGAATAATATGATCCTTTACTCTGAGTGCATGGCACAGCTCTTTTTCTTTGTGGTCTTTGTGGTGGCTGAGGGCTACCTCTTGACAGCAATGGCATATGACCGCTATGTTGCAATCTGTAGCCCTCTGCTCTATAATATGATCATGTCCCCTCGGGTCTGCTCATTACTGGTGTTAGTTGTCTTCATTCTAGGATTTCTGTCTGCCTTGGCCCATACAAGTGCCATGATGAAACTGTCCTTCTGTAAATCCCACATCATCAGCCATTACTTCTGTGATGTCCTTCCCCTCCTCAATCTCTCCTGCTCCAATACACACCTCAATGAGCTTCTACTTTTCATCATTGCAGGGTTTAACACCTTAGTGCCCACTCTAGCTGTCTTCATCTCCTATGCCTTTATCTTCTACAGTATCCTTCACATCCGGTCCTCAGAGGGTCGGTCAAAAGCTTTCAGCACTTGCAGCTCTCATCTCATGGCTGTGGGGATCTTCTTTGGGTCTATCACGTTCATGTATTTCAAGCCACCTTCAAGTAACTCCCTGGAACAGGAAAAGGTGTCCTCAGTGTTTTATACCACAGTGATCCCCATGCTGAACCCTTTAATATATAGTCTGAGGAACAAGGATGTAAAGAAAGCATTAAGAAAGGTTTTGGTGGGGAGGTGAATCTTGATTTTGAAGATTTACAGGTGGGAAATATTAATGGTTCCCATAAAAAAGGTGTTCTTTTTCCTTGCTACTCTAATATACATGTGAATTTAGAATATACTGTCCCATCCAAAATTAAATTTAGTTGTCTCAATGAAATGAAAAAATATTTAGTAAAGCAATAAATTACTGTTACTATGCTATTATTATTAGTGTTTTCATATTTTGACAGGAAAAACTGAGGTTTAGATAGTTTTCTGTAATTTACTGTGATGGAAAGAAATAAGAATCCAGAGTTTCTCCAAAATTATTATTCTCTTCCCCATATCCTACCCTTGTTTACTGAATACCTGTTATGTGGAAGGTACTGAGTTGTCCTGTTACAAATGCTAAGAGATACATAACTTGATCCCAGATTTCTGTTAATTCTTGAGGGAACAAGTCATATGCATAAGGGAAAAAATGTGGAAAATAGTAACCAGACAATAACGGAAATCCTAGTCGACAGATCTTATCCAAATGCTTCCCCCTCCCTTTTTTTTCTGTATTCAGCATATTCAAGTCTCTTAATTTCCATTTTACCATTAACTCTCACTAACCCGCCACCTCCCCTCCCCCCAACACCATAATTCTACATTAAGGGACTTCTGAACAGACATTTTCAGGACTGTGTCATGGTTAGGATTTCTACTACCTGTTGCAATGGAGTTGCCTAGGTGTGTGAAACCAGCCTCAAACACCTAGGCAACTTCACAGGAAAGGTCTCACTGCCACATATGTTTCTGTTGGAGAATCACCCTCAACAGGTTCTTGAACTGAAGCTGTGGTTGATGTTTCTGAGCAAGCACACTTATAGTCCAAGTAATGACCATGTGCTCCATAAGACAGTGGCTTTCCTGGGATCTCCCATGTTCCAGACTTTGTGTAACATTTCCTTCTACTTTTCAGGAGGTAGTAGTGAAACATGTCTCTTGTGTTTTGTATCTCTTGGGAGTTTTTCTCTTCAATTAATGTTCAGCTTAATTTCTAGCATTTTAACTTCCATCTCAAATTGGTTCTTCTCATTCTATTTCACAGAAGTATTTGTTGAAATTAGATTTTCCCATTTACTTCTTTTTGTTTTCACCAAGGTATTAGTTTTCACAATATCACTACCTCAATTTTATCTTGAGAAAGTTTCCCAACTTTGGAAATATGAAATCAGTAGGTTCTGGATTTGCAAAAATATCTGTTCTAAAAAGTTTAGTGGTCTAGCTCTCTTCCTTTGATAATCTCACCCAGAATATGTCTTCCCTTAAGTCTGTTTAATATTGCAGTATCAACAGTTTCCTGGGTCAAGGCTTCTGGCTTTCAAATCATCATTTTCTATTACACAAATTTCTAATGTGTCGTCTTCACTGTTTTATCTATTCTTGTTAGCTTATTCTCCTTTATTTTGTATTCATGTTTATTTTTTTCTGCTCCTGTTATGATTATAAAACTGAAGAATTCTTTATAAATCACTTGATTTCCTAACCAGACTTGAATCCTTGAAACAGAGTATTTCAAATCTCTATCTATAAACTACCTTCTTTGTCTTTAGGTTTACAATCATTTAATTAAGCTATTTCTTCTCAATATAATAAGATGCAATATACTTTTTATGGTTTGTACACCCATTATTATTGATTCATTAATAACATCTATCACCCAATTTAAGGTGAAGGTCCAATTTAGATGGTAGAAATCTAAATGCCTGGTCAGAACTTACGTGTTTAACAAATCCAGGGACAACTTGATCCATTGGTGGGAGTTTACTCTTGAGCCAGTGGACAAGCCACAATAAATCAAGGTTAGCCTCTCCAAAGTTTCTTGACTGGGTGCTAAAGGCAGTTTAAAGCAACATAAAAGAGCAACACTATTTCGAGCAGCATAACCACTTTGCTCTGCTAGTCCTGGAGTGGAACATTTCTTGAAGAGATGGCTGAAAAATAAGTGGAAACAACAAATGATTGCTGTACCTTTATATGAAGACTTTATATGCAAAGACTCTCTATTGGATTTGTTTCCTACCACTGCCATAATAAATGATCATCAACTGGGTGGCTTAAAGAAAGAAAAATTTATTCTCTCACAGTACTGGAGACCAGAAGCCTGAAATAACAGTCATGGCAGAGCCATGTTTTCTCTGGATATTCTAGGGCACGATCCTTCCTTGTGGCTTCCTAACATCTGGTGTTTACCAGCCATCTTTGGCTTCTACCTGCATTAGTCGAATCTATGCCTCTGTTATCACATGGCTTTCTCTCTGTATAGCTGCATTTCTGTATCGAAATTTCCTTCTTTATATAAGGATAACAACCATATTGGATTTATGGCCCAGTATAATTTCTTATGATCACATCTTAACTTGATTAAATCTTTGAAGACTTTATATCCAAGCAAGACCAAATTCACAGGTTTTGGGTAGACATGATTTTGAGGGAAACACCATTCAATCCAGTACACCTACAATCAAATCATTGCCGGCTTGAGAAAAATTTTCTTCTACATAGTTCTAGTTTAAGCTGCATCCATATTCAGAAGCTCCTTAGTGGTTTGCTAAGTTTGGTTTAGCCTACCGAACTGAGATTTGATGAGGACCATGGGGGACCCATTATTTTGCAGAAACTCAGCTCACATTTTTCAGAGGACTTAGCCTTTGCTGAGGCATACACCTTTTTTTCAAGTTCAGCAGTAGTATCTTGATTGTATACCACATAAAATTATTCACTCACTTCTGAAAAAACCTACTGTATATTGAACCTGCTAGGGTTAAAATCCCACATTAGCAGAGGTTAAGACCCATAGCCACCTGCTGGGTTTTCAGTAGTTAAATGTTATGCATAAAATATAAAGTATAAAAATATTGCAAAATAAGAGGCACTTCATACCACTAAGGTCAAAATCCATCTACCCACTAAAAGACTAAAACTGTTACGTGTTACTTTTGTTCACAGATCTACTTAACCTGTTAACTTCTTCAAACCCCTGGTCTAATGCAGCAAGTATCACTTGTCTGAAAAGATAAGAAAAAGAACCCTTGTTCTGAACCAATTTAGAAAATAAATAAATGAGTTGTCAAGTAGAGACCAGTAGGTCTTTATTACATCTTTATTCCTGGTAAAGGTATATTTTGAGGCAAGTGAGCTTCTTGATATTGAGCTCTATATTAGGAAAATTTGCCACTCTAACCACAGAAGGTGCCAGATCCCTGTAGGCATCTACTAGCAGAGGCGGGACTGCATGTCCAAGAGCAACTGGGAATTCATTCTTTCTACAATATGATACCTTTCAAAAAAAAAAAAAAAAAACACAAACCAAGGGAACAGTTTATTCTTTGAAACACAACAATCCTGTAAGTCTATCTTCCCAGGTGAAGTGACTGTGGGTATGAAGTGGATGTTGAAGTAATAGATATTTCTACACATGGAAGATAACATTAGGAATGAGGGACAGTTGGTTCATTCCTCCAAACATATACTCTAGACATTAGAAAAACTGATTCTAAATACTTCAAAGAGAAAACACAGGTTATACAAGCAGCTTAGGCGGCAGCGAGTTTAAGTTAAAATTAACAGTAGTGGAATAATTTGAAATAGGATAGTGAGAACGGTTGCACAACTTGAAGAATGTCGCTGAATTGTCCATGTAGAAATTGTTGCAATGGTGTATCTTTTACTGTGTATATTTTAAACAAAATCTAAAAATTACCGTTTAAATAAAGAAAACAAACAGAACAAATGGCAATGCTGTGTTTAGAGAGAAATAGATTCAAGAAAGACAGATGATTCAAAAATAAAATTATGATTAAAAAATCCTAAATAAGTATTATAAAAAGTGACACAGGACTATTCTTATGTTTAAAGAACATTCAATACAAACTTTTTAGGATAATCTGTCTCAGCCAAGAAGGGATTATCAGAAACAATGGAAAAGAGCAAAAGGGTTTTAGCTGATAATAAAAAATATGTAGAAACTACTTAGAAATTAATACAAAATAATTAATATCCTGTAGAAAAATAGGCAAAAGTCATTCAATGAACAATTATAAAAAAAGTAATATAAAGGCAAATTAACACATTAAAGTCATTCAACTTTGTTAGAAATTAAAATACAAATAAAACAGTAGTGATATATCATATTAATCTATGAAATGGTAAATTTAAAAAATCTTGATAGGGGGACATGAACTGTAATAGATAGAAATAATGATATTAATTTCTGCAAGGAAAGTGTATATCCACTGTCTTGTAATTTTATAATAACTTTTTCTGTTATTCAATTTCTAGAAATGCATACTTAAATAAAAGTGGAATATATGCAAAGTATGTAGCAATTAAAAAAGACAGACATGACAAATGACACTCACATATTTAACACACGCAGATGAAAAATCCCTAGTGCATTAACAGAGACATTCTTTCTTTTTCTTTCTGCTGAAATAAGACTATAACATGAAAGCAAAGGAGGCTAATATTATATGGATAATTTTAAAGTCTGTTTTACGTGTATCTGTGTTGAGTGCAAGGAGATTTAAGGCACCTTATCTTTTACTACTGGCATTTTTTAAAAGCATTCTTTCACTACAACTCGATTAATTTTTAGATATGTATACACACATAATCCATTGCCATTGAGTCGATTCTGACTCATAGAGACTTTATACACACATCAACCATAAAATAAAAAAAAAATAAAATTACACGCATCAACAACCATAGTGCACTAAAAATACAGCTCTTTGTATTTTTAATTATGTTTATACCCATGGAATAACTACCCCAATATAGAATATTGCCATCATACCAGATGGCTTTCTCTTGCTCCTTTGCTGTCAATCTCCACCCCCAAGAACCCAAAAACCAAGCTCGTTGCCACCTACTAGATTCTGACTCAAGGTGACCCCATATGTTACAAAGTAGAACTTCTTCACAGGGTTTTCTTGGCTATGATCTTATGGAGAAGTGCCTGGGTGATGCAAACTGTTGGCGCTTGACTATTAAGTTAAAGGTTGGCAGTTCCAACCTATTCAGCAGAACTGCAGAAGAAATCCTTATCATCTGCTTCCATAAAGCAGATCCTTTGTAATACATGGGGTTAAAAGAGTTGGAATTGACTCGACTACTATTTATGAGTTTGGTTTTGGTTTTTAATCTCACAAAAGTAGATTTCTAGGCCATTCTTCCATAGCACAACTGGGTGTGTTCAAACAGCCAACCTTTAGGTTAGTATTTAAGCACAAGCTGTTTGAGCCACCTAGGGACCTCCACCCCCAAGAGTAGCGACTATTCTGACTTGTGCTACAATTGATTAGTTTTGCCTTAATTTTTGACCTTCATGTAAATGGAATCATACATCATATACTATTCTCTATATAGCTTATATTACAAAAATTTTTATCTATACATCATGTCCATATTGCGGCATGTACAAAAGTTTGTGCCCTCTCCATTGGATGAATATAATACATTTAATTTACTGATTCTCCTGTTGATGGCTATTTGGGAACGTGTTCATTTTGGAGCTACTATGAATAAAGCTTCTATGAATATTCTTTTACCTGTCTTTTGTTTGATATATATCCTCCTTTTACTTAAGTTTATACTCACTGAGTTGTAAGGTAGGTTAATATTTAGCATTAGGAAATAATGTCAAACTGTTTTTCATGGTAGCTGGCAATGTTATTCTGCCACCAGCAATGCATGAGAGTTGCAATTACTCCAGATATCTGTCAACACTTGGAATTATGAGTCTTTTTAATTTTAGCCTTTTTGGTAAACATATCATAGTATCTCATTATACGAACAATTGACAGATATTTATGTTAACCAAGAAGAAATGAAAGAATAAAAATAAAGTTTCTAACTTTAAAAAACAAAACAGAAATCAATAAAATAAACAGAAAAAGAGCACTGATGGAAAAGATACAAAGAAGAAATTAATAAAGTAGAAAACAGTAGATATAATAAAATTATGGGGTTTTTGGGAAAAAATACAAAACAGACAAATTTATGGCTAATTTAATCAAGATAAAAGAGAATACATAAATACACAAAGAGATGAGAAACAGAAATGAACCATTGAAACAGAAGAAATGAAAGAAAACCATAGAAACACTTTGGAAATCTTTGTGCAAATAAATTCTAAAATTTGGTTAAAAGGGATAATTTCCCAGGAAAATATCATTTACCAAAATTGAACGCACCAGAGATGGAAATATTAAACAGAACAATTACCATTCAGGATTAAAGTTAGTAAGAAATTATGTCACAGAAAAATGACAGGCCCAGGTGGCTTCAAAGGGCAATTCTACCATACCTTCAAAGACAAAATAGTCTCAATGTTTTTTTTTTTAATTACAAAGAATAAAAATAATGAAATTTTTCTACATTATTTTATTAACTCTTTTTTGAGCCTTCTTTGTTAATAGAAGTAGCCCTTCCATCCCCATTTATCAAGATTAATCACGTTTTCCCTGAGGAAACTGTAATGGTCTCCCCTGAGGTACTTCCTTGCAGGACACTGCTGGTTCTCCTCAGGGCCCATTCCTACTACCCTTCTTTGCTTCTAGAGCTAAAACTAGATTCAAGCCCAAGCATGCCCCAAAGGCCGAGGTACAAATGTGGTCCATACCAAGGTACACTGCACTCCAAAAGAACTACATGATTTTTAAAATTTAGCAATAAAGAAATTCTGGGGATATATGTGAGAATTGATATTAAAGATGTGGAACGATGGTGGGAGTAACATAAAGTTGAATCAGGGCATTTTTATTGTTATGGGCCCTTTAAGCAGAGATTCTGCTTAATGTTTTAGTTCAAGGGATTAGAAAAAGTCTCTAAAAGTGTTTTTGGTTGATTGGCTGAAATATGGACCAAATAGTGGCCTACACTAAATGAAGCTGAAATTCCAGAACAGCCTTGATTTACTATAGGAGAAACTATTTAAATGCTTAGGGATATTGAAAAGTTAGAGAGAATTTACCATACAAGACCTGCTTTACCGCAGTTGTAACAGGTAAATTCTAAGGGTAGTCTCAGCATCTTGAGGACCTCTGTGGTCACACTTCTCTGTAGGTCAGATATTACAGTGGGAAAGGTTGCCACTGAATTAGAAACTTAAATGTAGTGGAAATAATCAGATTCCAGGTGGTAGGGACTGACTATCAGCACATAATCACCAAAGACAAGGTGGGTGCGGGTACGATAATGAGCAGCAGAGTCAAATCAGTAATCAGAATAATGCGACTCACAGAGATACAGTGTTGGCTGGTTGATCGTGGTGTTCTAAGAAGTGATGGAGTCTACTAAACTCTTACTTGATCTGTATAAATAGAAGAGTTCTAGGTCAGGTGAACACAAGTCTAATTTGCATCACCAAAATTGAAAGTAATCCGTTTGGATAATGTGGCACGTGATTTTACTTTTTATTATTTTTAATTGGTACTATTCTTATATCTAATAGCTTCTGCTGTCATACATTATTTTTCTGAATTATATTCTTGTGTCCCTTACCAACACTTTTAAAAAGAATGTGTATAATTTGTGTCCTTCCAGGCATAAAAATACCTAGATTTTTCTTTCACACATAAAAAATAGTTGAGCTGAATAAGAAATTCTAGATTTAACATACATTTCTTTCAGAACCCTGTAGCCTTTGCAACATGGTGTTGTTAAGAGAAATTTGATGTCAGTCTAATTCCCGTTCCTTTGTAGATAGCATGTTCTTTCTTTTTGGGAGCTTGGAAAATGTTCTTGGGGTTCATAATTAAGTATATAAATCTTAGAGTTCATAGCTAAAAAGTAACTTATTTCTTTAATTACTTCTGCGCTGCACTTGATAATTCCTTCCAATTTAAGATTCAAGTTTTCAGTTGAGAAAGCTTGCTTCTATCATTTTTGTCTATTTTATTGTTTACTGCTTCCCATCTATGTTCCTCTCCCATTTATTTTCTCCACTAATATTTTCCCCATCTCTCTAATTTTTCCCAAGAATGTTATATAAATGGGAATCATACAGTTTATAGTCTTTTGAGATTTGCTTTTTTTTTTTTCTTTTACCACTAAGCATAGTGCCTTTGATATGTATTTAAGTTTTGGGGTATATCAACAGATCATGCCTTTTTATTGCCAACTAGTTTTTTTTTTTTTTTTTAGTATCTATAGTATGGCTACACCATACTTTGTTTTAGGTTTCTTTCTTTCTTTTCTTTGTTTCTTTCTTCGTTTCTTTCTCTCTTTTGTCTCTCTCTTTCTCTCGTTCTCTGGTTCTCTCGTTCTTTCTCTTTCCTTCCTTCCTTCCTTCCTTCCTTCCTTCCTTCCTTCCTTCCTTCCTTCCTTCCTTCCTTCCTTCCTTCCTTCCTTCCTTCCTTCCTTCCTTCCTTCCTTCCTTCCTTCCTCCCTCCCTCCCTCCCTCCCTCCCTCCCTCCCTCCCTCCCTCCCTCCCTCCCTCCCTCCTTCCTTCCTTCCTTCTTTCTTTCTTTATTTTCTTTCCTCTCTCTCTCTCCCTTCCTCCCTCCCTCCCTTCCTTCCTTCCTTAATTTCTTCCTTTCTTTCTTTTTTTAGCTATGGATTCCCTAGTGAAATTGCTCTATCACCTTTTGTTTAAAAACCTATTCTTTCCTTGTATTGATTTGTGCTTTTGTCAAAATCAGTTTTGCTTTATGGTGTACCTAAATACAATTTAGATTGCCTCATATACATGTGACATTTGGGCAATAAAAAAGGGAGAAGAAAAAGAATCAATGCATTTAAACTGTGACATTGGTGAATAACATTTAATATACTATGAACCACTAGAAGATAGATCAAATCAGTATTAGAAAAAATACAACCAGTATGTTCCTTAGAAGTGAGAATGGCAATACTTCAGTTGGTTTACTTTGGACACATCTTCAGGACAGAACAATTGCTTGAAAGGACGTAATTGTTGGTAAAAGAGAAGGTCAGCAAAAATGAGAAGCACCTTCAGTGAGATGGATTGAAACAATAGCCACAACAATGGACTCAGATATACCAATAAGCATGATGATGGCATAGGACTGAGCAATGTTTTGTTCTGTTATAAATAATGCCCCATGACTCAGAGCCAATTAGACAAGACATAACAACAAAAATTTATTAATATATTAGTGATAAGTTCTGCCCTTTTATTATTTGTTTTCAGCTTATTCTCTCTGCTTTTCAACCCTAAATTTTCGTTCCCTGACTTCCTGTAGGTTACTTGAACAATTTTTAGAATTCTATTTCAATTTATCTATAGTGTTTTTGATTGTAACTGTGTTTTTTTTTTTTTTTTGCTTTGCTTTTTTTGTGGCTGCTGTTGATATTACATTATACATACATATATCCTCATGATTCACTGGTGTTTTGGTGTTGACATTTTATCTCTTTGAGTTAAATGTAGAAACTTTTTTTCCATTTAGGTACTTTTATCCTCCATCCTTTATATTTGTCTTAAATATTTCATCTACACACAATAATTACTATATCAGACAATATTGTAATTTTTACTTTTGTTGACAAACCTAATTTAGAATACTCAAGAGGAAGAGAGTCTATATGTTTATTCATTAGTTTAATTTTCTCTTCTTTTTTCATTCGTGATGTTTCAAGTTTTCTTCTTTTATCACCTCCTTTCTTTTCTCAGAACTTCCTTTGGCCATTCATTTAGAGTAGGTCTGCTGAAGACAAAGTCTTTTAGTACACTGTCCTCTGACAATCTCTTGATTTTCCCTTGATTTCTAAAAGTGATTTTTACAGGGTATAGAATTTTTTAGAATTTTAAGTAGACATTTTTTTTTTCCCAGCAATTGAAAAATGTAGCACACTTTCTTCTGACCTCCTTGATTTCTGATGAGAAATCTGTTTTCATTCAAAATGTTGCTGGGGAAAGCAGAGTAAGATGGTGGTGTAAGCAGCAACATGTTCCAGTTCTCCAAAAACAAATCCAGGAGAAAATAAGCAAAAACTTATGAAATTTATAATCTTGTAACTCTGGAGATCAGTCAAAGGGTTAGAGAGCCAAAGTGAACACTGAATAAAGAAAAAGGTTATCATACCGATGACCAGTGAACAGAGGTTTGCTGCACAACCTTATCCCATCCGCCACTTTTGTTCAGCACTATCTTGGGGCAGCAGTGGCCATGGCCCTTGAGAAGGGATCCCAGGGCTGGAACAGCACTCAGAGTTCACGGTGAATCATACCTGGGGCAGAATGTCCAGTGAGCACAGCACAGACTGGAGTGTCCAAAAGTCTGGGGAAAGAGCAAACAACACAATGAGTGCAGTGCAAGCTACAGTACTTGATCAATCAGGCCAAGAACAGACAGCCATGGTGAATGCAGTGCAGGCTGAAACACTTGAGCAGTCAGACCTAGGAGAGTTTAGCTTGGTGAGCATCATGTGTTGGAGTACCAGGGAATCCCAGGAAACAGCTGCACAGTGAAGACAGTGCAAACCTGAGTTCCTAAGCACTCACACCCAGCACAGAGAGAGTAAGCACAGTATGGGCTGAAACACCTGAGCCATCAGACTGGGGACAGAGCAACTTGGCAAGCATAGTGAAAATTGGAGATTCTATGAGTCCTTGAAAGAAGCAATGGGGTGAGCACACTGCGAATGGGAGATTATGAGCCGTTGGGAAAAGTGGTGAACTGGCAACAGCTGCCATTTCCAAAGTGGGACTCCAAACCTGGTGTAGTACAGCCAACTCTCCTGGGAGAGGATTCTTGTGGTAAGTCTGTGACAGCTGCAACTCTGGGGCATGGGGCTTAGTGCCAGAGTTGTATGGCTGGTCCTTACAGGGAGGGATATCTGTGGTGAGAAATCAGAGACAGCCAGTAACCTCTAATGGGGGGCAGGTACTGGAGGTATGTTGAGAATCTGGTCCCAAAGTAATATGGTCAGGGTCTCCAGCATATGATGGGGAGGCAACCACACCAAATGCTACAACCCATAGCATTTGGTGCTGAAGTGGCATGGCAAGCACTTCCACTTAGGGAATGTGGAGGTGAAACAGTGATGGATGACAACCTCAGGCAGGAGAACAATAGGCAAAGGACAACAGTGGGTGAACGTAAATGAGTCTGAAGTTTGAAGCAGAGAAGTACAACATAAATAATAACAATAATAAGGAGGAAGAAGACCAAACCCTAGAGAAGGGGAAGAATTTAATATATAGAGTTACCCAGCCCAGAGTTGCCACTGTAAAATAGCATAATGTCCCAAAACAACATACAATAACAAAGCATATAAAGAGGTAGGAAAGGATGGCCCATGGAAAAGTCCAAAATAAATGGACAGAAACTGTCCCCAGGGAAGGATAGATAACAGAAGCACTCAAAAGGCAAAAGTACCTTTAAAGAGGAAAAGTATTAATCATGCTCAAAGAGTTAAGGGAAAATATGGAAAAACAATTAATGAAATCAATACAGAGATAAAAAATTTATATAGGAATACTGGAGGTGAAAGTACAATAACAAAAATGCACAATTCACTGGAAGGGCTCAGCATCAGATTTTAATTGTCAGAAGAAAGAATCAGCAAACTCAAAAATAGGTCCATTGATATTGTTCTGTCTGAGGAGCAAAAAGACAAAAAAAAAAAGAAAAGAAAAAAGAGTGAAGGAATATTGGATCTGTGGGACACCAGAAAGTGGAACAATATATAGATTATGGGATTGCCAGATGTTGAAGAGAGAATTAAAGGGACAACAATGTTTTTGAAGAAATAATGGCCTAAAACTTCTGAAAATGATGAAATATATGAACTTACAAAACCAAGAAGCTTAGTGAATTCCAAGTAGGATAAACCCAAAAAGAGTCACTTCAAGGCATAATCAAACTCTTAAAAATCAAGAACAAAGAGAAAATTTTGTAACATGAGAGAAGTGAAGTAACACTTATGAGAATAAGTGCCAACTTTTTCTCAGAATCCATACAGGGAGGAAATCAATGAGAAGAAATGTTGAAAGTGCTGGGACAAGAAAAACAAAAACAAAACCAGAAGCAAATGGGCACGAGTGACAAAGAAAAAGAGAGAAAATGAATATATCTAAAATTAGAAATTGGGGACATTACAAATGACACTATAGAAATAAAAAAGGATTGAAAGAGACTACAGATAGTCCCTGACTTATGACATATTCAAGTTATGATGAACCACACTTATGGACCATATGTTTTTGTTTTGTTTTGTTTGGCTTATATAATGTGTATATACCTGGAGAAGTAGGAGATGCAGATGTTTATGCTATAAGTTTATCTGTAATGTTACCAACCCTCAAAGTAAAATAAAGATAAGATTTATAAAAATACTGTCTTAGTCATCTAGTGCTATTATAACAAAAATATCACAAGTGGATAGCTTTAACAAAGAGAAGTTCATTCTCTCACTGTCTAGTAGGCTAGAAATCCAAATTCAGGGCACCAGCTCCAGGAGAAGGCTTTCTCTCTCTGTTGGCTCTGGAAGAAGGTCCTTGTGATGCATCAGCCTTCCTTTTGTTTGAGAGCATCTCAGCACAGCAAGCTCAGGTACAAACAAGCATCCTGCTCCTGGTACTGTTTTCTTGGTAGTAGGAGGGCCCCATGTCTCTCTGCTCAATTCTCTTTTATATCTCAAAAGAGATTGGCTTAAGACACTATCTAA
This sequence comes from Elephas maximus indicus, assembly GCF_024166365.1. Classification (NCBI taxonomy): domain Eukaryota; kingdom Metazoa; phylum Chordata; class Mammalia; order Proboscidea; family Elephantidae; genus Elephas; species Elephas maximus. Next base: position 24,358,116 of record NC_064835.1, on the reverse strand, counting down.
TCTTGTAGATCTCATCATATAACTGCCACTAACCCATCTCATTACATCATAGTGATAGGATTTAAAACATAGTGAAATCACCACTTCAGATGAAAATGGTAGACAACCGCACAATACTGGGAATCAAGACCAAGCCAAGTTGACAGATATTTTGGGGGGACTCAATTCAATCCATGACTTTCCACACTTTCGCCCCCCAAAATTAATGTCCTTGCCACATGTAAAACCTATTCACCCCATCATATCATAACAAAAGTCCCAAATCAAGTCCAAGTTCCAAAAATTCCTCTTCATCTGAAATCCAGAACACAAGTTATCTGCTTCCAAAGTACAGTGGCAGAACAGGCAAAAGCAAACATTTCCATTACAAATGGGAGAAACTGGAGGGAAAGAAGGGATAACAGACACTGAACAAGTCAGCAGAAGACATTATATTAGCCCTCAAGAGAGTTTACACAATGGTCCTGTCCTCCAGACGCTAGGTTTTGGCTACACTCTCCAGATTCTGAGTGGAGGCCCTCTGCCCTGGGCTTCAACATCACCTTCCAGGCCCACTGGGAAGACAATTCTGCTTCCTCAGCTTTAGGCGTACCATTCTCCTAGTCTGTCCGAGTGGGAACTCCACCCCCAGAAACACCTGAGGCCATGGTTCCACCCTTGAAAACCCCAGAGTTCTTGACCATACCTTTTTGAGACTGAGACAGCTCGGCTTCTTGTGTTCCTCAGCTTCTCGATCTTCGGGCCTCAAACCTACATCTGCCCTGGTGGGGCAAATGTACCAAAGCTCTGCTGCTCCACTAATAAGTGCCTGGAGGCACCCCACTCTGCCAGTAAACTTTTGCCAGAGGAACACAGCTCTTTCACTCCACGGGTCGGCTCCAGTGTTGTGTCATACTGGTCTCCTGATTCTGCTGCTGCCAGTCCTCTGTTGCTGTTTCTCACCATCTGTGTCTTACCCAGTGTTAACAGTTCTCCTCGACTTCCTTCTGAGTCTTCTATCCATTCAGTTTTTCAAAACTGCTTTCATATTTTAGGTATCTGTTAGAGCAGCACCCCACTCTCGGTACAAAATTCTGTCTTAGTCATCTAGCACTGCTATAAGAAATACCACAAGTGGATGGCTTTAACAAAGAGAAGTTTATTCTCTCATAGTACAGTAGGCTAGAAGTTCAAATTCAGGGCTCTGGCTCCAAGGGAAGGCTTTCTTTGTTGGCTGTGGAAGAAGGTCTTTGTGATGCATCAGCTTTCCCTTGATCTGGGAGCATCTCAGCACAGGAACCTCAGGTTCTAAGGACTCACTCTGCTCCTGGCACTGCTTTATTGGTACTATGAGGTCCCCATGTCTCTCTGCTTGATTCTTTCTTTTATATCTCAAAAGAGATTGGCTTAAGACACCATCTATCTTGTAGATCTCATCAATATAATGAGACTAATATGTAATATTAGTAATGAGACTAATATGTCTCATTACGTCACAGTAATAGGATTTACAACACATAGGAAAATCACATCAGATGATGAAATGGTAGGCAATTACACAATACTGGGAATAATGACCTAACCAAGTTGACAGATATTTTGGGGCACTGCAATTCAATCCATGACAGATACTGATAACAAAAAACAATAATTCAAAGGTAATAATAAAGGACATTTTTAAAAAATGGTATATATGTATGTCAAAAAAAATTTTTTTTTTTTTTTTATGTATGTCAGAACTGACTTACAGTGGAGTCATTGGAAAAAATTCCATTGTAAGGTGGGGACAACCTGTAATATGAACAATTGTACACCAACAAATTAGATAATTTAGAGGAAATGGGTAAATTCCATGAAACACAAAAACTCCTTACATCGACTCAAGAAGAAATAGTGGATCTCGATAAAACTATAACAAGTGAGGGAATTGAAGCAATTATCAAAATCCTCCCAACAAAGAAAAGAATGGAGCAGATGGCTTCACTGGAGAATTTTTAAGAAACATTTATAGAAGTCACTCCAACCCTACTTAAGATTTTCTGAAAAATAGAAGAGGAAGTAACTTACCCTGATACAAAAGCTAGACAGAACCACCACAAGAAAACTACAGGCTCATATCCCTAATGAATATAAATGCAAAATATATTCAACAAAATATCTTGAACCTTCCTTCTTTCCTCATTTTACCCATGCATTTCATATAATGCTGACCCATATTCATTCTGAGCATCACCTCACCTCTTATCTCTACCCATCTATCTCTGTACAAAGCAAGCCCAGGGATCAGATGAGGTTCAGTAACATGTGATACAAGAAATGATTTAAAAAAAAAGCTGAAAGTTTAATATTTTAGCATCATGAGATAGATATCTATACCAAAATATCCAGTCTATTAAAAGTGTTCTCCCATATTATCACCTACTTCAAGTCTCCCTCACACTTGTAGGCTCCAGTCGTGCCAGCCATCTCTTCTCAGGTACTTAGAGCAACTCTCTGACTCTGTGGAGTTCCTTGTAAGTCAGAATACATTGCTGGACACCCTGGGGTCTAAAATAATAGTCCTAAGGGGCTATAGAATGCCAAATTGTGTGCTATTTCATTAGTGAGAGTGGCTCAGTTTTTCTCTAATTTGGCTTTCCTCTTTATCTCCATAGCTCCACTCTTAGAGGAAAATGACTGATGGTAATTACTTATTGGTAACAGAGTTTACCCTCCAGGGTTTAACTGACCAGGCAGAGCTCCAGTTCCTTCTCTATTCTTCCCTTATATTTCTAAGAATGTTTTGCTTTATCTATTATATCACTTGACTCAGGCCATCTTAAATAAGAATCATTTGTCTGCTAATGGATCATGAACTCCTGGAGGGCATTGTTTCTGTCTTTGTATCTTTGTATTCCTGGGATTTGACAGGGTTTGTGCTTTGCATTCATTCAATACTGGATGCACTTAACATTGTAGTGTAAAACACGTAATACGTACTTCCCATTTTCTGGGGAATGAATTCTATTTGTTTTCTCTTTGGAAATATAGTATCATGAAAGTACCTACTTTTTTTTTTAATTTTCAAGAATTTTTTTTTTTAATTTCCAGGAAGTTAACATAAATCATGAAGTATATATTTTCTTTTTTGTGACTTCAGAACATGATCTCATTGGACACCATTTTCAAGTTGCTGTAGTTTCACATCTTAAGGCACAAGAAGAACATATGAAAGTTTTGGTTAGTTTATGACCACAAACAATTGACTATCTAGCTTTGGCAATGTAATATATTTGGTTTGCAATAAAAAGTACGTTTTCAAATATTAACACATATTAAACACATTGCACTTCTCACTCCCAAGAGAAATTGTGAAGAGAAATAGAGAGCAAGGAACTTTACTAAGAAGAAATAACAAAGCAGAAAGACATTAAAAGAGCAGTAGAAAAACAATGATGTTTTATCCTCTTCAAACCAGTAGCAATTTCTAGGAGAAATCACTCTTGGGTAAAGGTAAACTGCTTGCTTCAAAAGATATGCTCTATTCCATTAAGGAGAAAAAAAAAATTATTTTGAAATCCTGTCCCAGAAATCCCAATACTTCTAGGTTCATCATCCAAGATGTTGGCATTTGTATTGATTTTACTAAATCTATGTCACTTGTTCAAAGGCAATTCAATTAATGTATCATTAGTGACTTACTGTTCCGTTAAGTCCGCAGTCTAAGGTAACAAGGAAAAAATTAAAATGGTAGTTAATATGTATGTGTATCTGTTACCGGAGAGAATAGCCTTGCTTCTTGTCTTGGGTGTAGGAAAGAATTCTAACACTGAGACAAAGAGTGTCCAGCAAGCAAAGGGTTTTATTACTTAGCAGAGGCTAATAGTGAAAGTATACTTGGCCAGAAAGTGTCAAGCGGGCTGCTCGGAGGGAGAGTCTGAGAGCCCCGATAGTCATTTTCTTAGGGTTTTATGCCCTCTTTCTCTTACCTCTCTCTGTTAACATTTAACAGCCAAGTCAGGGACTCTATCAAGTTAGGGACCTTATCAAGTTAGGCACCCCTATAGGGAACATTTCCTGGGCTTAACGTTTAACCACGTAGGGACCATCTTATTGAGGAATGTCACCACCCCCTGTCTCTTCCTCTTCCCGAGTGTAAGCTCTCCCCTTCCCTTCCCCCTTACATATTGAAATAAAATGTTATGATGAGTACTACCTTTCATTATTTGGCCTCTATCAAATTCTATAGCATTTTGTCCTGGTATTTACTTCTAGTCCCCGACAACCTTTGTTTCCCTAATATTCCCAGCATCTCTTGCCATTGTGTCTTTGCTTATGCTGTCACTCTTCATTGCAATTCTGTTGTTCCCTCATCCCTGATAATAATCCTGGGGTGCCTGGAAAAAATGAAAAGCTGCTGTATGTGGATACATATCATAACTTGGACTGCAGAAGTTTTTCTCAGGAAAAAATGAACCATTATTAAACAGAAAAAAAAAATGCACCATGAGTGAGAAGAAACATACACAACAAATAGGAGCATTACAACCTGAACATTTTCTGTTAGTAAAACGTTAATCTGTAAAACACTATTCTGGAGTATAGAGGAGATACTTACACCATACTTTTAAAGTTTTCTTCCATGTGAAAAGACAAACATTAGTGCAATACACATGGTCTCTGTCTATCTCCTACATGATTGGGAATAATGTTTCCCTTCCTTTTTTTTTTTTCTTTGAAGAGAACAAATCTGTCTTCAAGAATCATATACACTTTTGTGCTCCTCTATGCCACATATTCTGTATGAGTAGGCCCCTGTAAGGAGAGAAGATTTTGGTGACTAGATCTGTATGTATTTAACCCTGACTTTGGTATTTGTTTGGTATTAAAAAGTACATCTTTTTAAAGATGTGTTAGTGTCTTCAACACAAAATTTATGAGTTAAAGGTGATACTTTGTTTCCCAAAATGAGAGCAAATAAAACCCTAAAGTGACCAAAACACTATGAAAATAGAGCAGATAGAATAGAATTAGAAACAAATGAAATGAAATATGTAATCAAAAAAAATTTAAAACTTTATAGACAGGTAAGGTGGTAGATTAGACATAGCTGAAGACAGAATTGGTGGATTCTTTGGCTTAAAAAAATTATATAACATGCTCCAGAGAGATAATTGCAGACAATATGAAAGAGAACCTAAATGGCATAAAAGAAAAGTCAAATGTGGTCCAAAGGAGTTCCAGAAATCAAAAATAGAATTGGGGAGAGGCCCTATTGTAGTATGTAATGACTGAGAATTGTTTAGAATCGAAAAAAGAAAAGGATTCTTACTAACAGAATACATAAACCTAAACAAAAACCTAAAATATTGTAGTGAGATTCTAATATCCCAGATGGAGAGAGAGAAATTTCTTGCCTACGTAAAAGGAAAAAAAATAGTTAATAACAGCAAATTTCTCAACAACAAAAATAGAGTCCAAAAGGAAAAACGTATATCATGGAGACTACATTGCCTGACCAAAGTAAAATTAGAAATTAAAAAGAAAAAGATCACTTTAGACGTTTCAAATTTTACAAAAACTTCCAAATATTTCATAGGTCAAAACTAATTCAAAATGAAAATAAAAGAAATATTCAGAACTGAATGAAAATAAAAACAAATATATCTAAATTTGTATGACACAGCTAAAGTAGCAGTTAGAAATTATGATCTTAAATTTATTTTTTTCTGAGGAGACATTTTGAAATTAATGCACTAAGTACTGCTACAACTATATTTAATTATCTTCTGCATGATTTTACTTGTGTGTGATATTAGTGATATTGTTGGTGAATTTCCACATTCTGTTGGATCACCATTCTTTGGAATAGGCATATATATGGATGTCTTCCAGTCATTTGGACAGGTATCTGTCTTCTAAATTTCCTTGCATAATCAACTGAGGGCTTCCCGTGTTGCATTCCTTTGTTGAAATATGTCAGTTAGCATTCTATCAATTCCTGGAGCCTTTTTTTTTTTTTTTGCCAATGCCTTCAGTGCATCTTAGACTTCTTCCTTCAGTGCCATTGGTTCTTGATCATATTCTACCTCCTGAAATGATTGAACATTGACCAATTCTTTTTGGTACAGAGAATGTGTATTCCTTCCATCTTCTTTTCATGCCTCCTGTGTTTTTGTGCTTAGAATCTTTCAATATTGCAACTGGAGGCTTGAATTTTTTCTTCATTTGTTCTAGCATGAGAAATGCTGAGCCTGTTTTTTGCCTTCAGTTTTCTAACTCCAGGTCTTTGAACATTTCATTATAATACTTTACTTTGTTTTCTCAAGTGGCCATTTAAAATCTTCTTTTCAGCTCTTTTAATTCAACATTTCTTTTGTTACTTTAGCTACTCTACATTCAAGAACAAGTATCAGAGTCTCTTCTGACATCCATTTTGGACTTTTCTTTCTTTCATGTCTTTTTAATGACCTTTTGCTTTCTTCACGTATGATGTCCTTGATGTCATCCCACAGCTCATCTAGTCTTCAGTCATTTGTGTTCAATGTGTTAATTCCATTCTTGATATGGTCTCTAAATACAGGTGAGATATATTCAAGGTTGTACTTTGGCTCTAGTAGACTTTTTAAAAAATTTTATCAACTTCGACTTGAACTTGCATATGAGTAGTTGATGGTCTGTTTCACACCCTGGCTAATGGTATTGAGTTTCTCCATTGTCTCTTTCCACAGATGTAGTTGATTTGATTCTCGTATATTCCATTCGGTAAAGTCCACATGTATAGTCACTGATTATGTTGTTGAAAAAACATATTTGCAATAAATAAGCTGTTAGTCTTACAAAATTCTATCATGATCTCCAGCAATGTTTATATCACCAAGGCCTTATTTTCCAGCTACTGCTCCTTCTTTGTTTCCAACTTTTGTATTCCAATCACTAGTAATTATCAATGCATCTTGATTGCATGTTTGATCAATCTTAGACTGCAGAAGTTGGTAAAAATCTTCAATTTCTTTATCTTTGACGTTGTTTGGTGCATAAATTTGAATAATAGCCATATTAACTGGTCTTCCTTGTGGGCATATGGGTATTATGTTATCACTGACAGCATTATATTTTTAGGATATATCATGGAATATTCTTTTTGACCATGAATGTGACCCCATTCCTCTTCATTTTGTCATTCCTGGCATAGTAGGCTATATGATTGTCTGATTTAAAATGTCAATATCAATCCATTTCAGCTCACCATTGCCTAGTATATTGATCTTCAATTGTTTCATTTCATTTTTGACAACTTCCAGTTTTCCTTGATTCATGCATCATACAGTTGACATTCCAGTTATTAATGGATGTTTGCAGCTTTTCTTCTCATTTTGAGTCATGCTACATCAGCAAATGATGATCCTGGAAGATTTATTCCATCCATATCATTAAGGTCAACACTATTTTGAAGTTTCTTGCAGCAGAAAAAGGCCTCTTTAAAGTGTTCAGAAACAAAGATGTCACCTTGAGGACTAACGTGTGCCTGACCCAAGCTGTGGTATATTCCAATGCCTCATAGGCATGTGAAAGCTGGACAATGAATAAGGAAGACTGAAGAAGAATTGATGCATTTGAATTAAGTGTTGACAAAGAATATTGAATATGCCATGCACTGCCAAAAGAACAAACAAATCTGTCTTGGAAGAAGTACAGAGAGAAGGTTCCTTAGAATTCAGGATGACAATACTTTGTCTCATGTACTTTGGAGCTGTTATCAGGGGGGACCAGCCCCTGAGAAGGACATTATGCTTGGTGAAATAGAGGGTGAGCAAAGACAGGAAGACACTCAATGAGATAAATTCACACAGTGGCTGCAACAATGGGCTCAAGTAGCAATAATTTTGAGAATGGCTTAGAACAGGGCAGTGTTTTTTCTGTTAAAAATAGGGTCGCTTTGAACTCAGTAGGTGAAATGTAACAACAACAACTATTTGAGGAGGCAATCTTTCCCCAATGGCATTTTGAATGCCCTCCAACTTGAGGGGCTCATCTTCTGGCACTATATTAGGCAATGCTCTGCTACTATCCATATTGTTTTAACTGAACCGTATTTTTCAGAACTAGATTACCAGGTCCTTCTTACCAGTTTGTCTTATTCTGGAAGCTCTGCTGAAACCTGGGCACCATGGGTGACCCTGCTGATATTTGAAATACTGGTGATATAGCATCTGATATCATAGCAACAGTAAAGCCACCAAAGTGTGACAAACTGACAAAAAAGTGGTAGACTACTATGTGTACTATTAATTTTACTATTTTAATTTAGTTTTCTAATAATTTCATTATCTTTAGATACAGGAGATTTGATAACCCTAAGTTTATTCAACCTTATATACCACAACCATTCCTAATGGTTAAATGGTTATAATAAAAAAAAAAAAAAAAAAAAAAATTTTTTTTTTTGTTATATTAGCTTCCTTTAATTAGTGACTTTTTACTAATGCCTCAATTATAGCCTGTAGTAAAGCTTTATTGTGGAAAATAAATGAAAGTGTTTTCTACAACTGAACAAAGAGAACATTTTCTAGTTGAATGGTATTTTCTAGTGAAACTCTTTTTGAAGAATAAGTAAGACTGCTAATTTATGCATCAGTTCCAGAAAATTAAAGAGAAGTTAATTCCCTGATAGGTTCAAAATGATTTGGAACCAGATAATTTCAAATTGTGGTTCTGCCAATTATTGACTGAGTGACCTAGGGAAGTATTAAACTCCCTTAGCTTTATTTTGAGATAACTTTTTCCGTGGTCTAGAAGAGTCAAAAGAATAATGTTTGGCAAAACAGTTTGTAAATTTTAAAGTGTTATATAAGGATGTAGTATACTTTATTTTTCCTCACAGGGACCAATCTTTTAGATGATAAGGTCTTTCTGAGATCATGTACACTCCAATTTCTTTTTCATAATTATGTAATACACATGGGACCAAATCTTTAGAAATTTGTAGTCCTTTGGGAATTAGGCATTGTATATATTTAAGCTCCATCTCAGCGTTTCAAAATAAAGTTATGATCCCAGTTTTTGTCTTAAGGTAAGTTGACCTCACCTTCTCACTAAGTCGTAGAAGCTCTAAGTGATGTTTGGGTTAGTTCTATGTAAATGCTCTAATTAATCTTTCACCCTTCAAGATACTAAAACAGTAACACCAAAGACTTATACAGCATTTGATATGTACCAGTTTTTAACCACTATTAACGCATTTTATGCTTAAAAATCCTATGAGCTATATTTTAAAGATGAAGATGAGTCATAGGTCACATTGCTCAAGGTTACACAACTAGTAAGCAGCCAGGCTTGTTCCAGAGAGTAAGCTCATTTCACTAGGCTATGCTAGAAAAGCAAAATCTAACCTCCTCATTAGAGGAAGATACTGAGGTTGTATTTATTTATTTTTTAAATGACTGCCAAAGGAAATGTTTCAAGAACTGGCACCTGCTCTAAAAAACTTTGCCTAGGAAGAGGTAACTCTAAATATTTTACGTTTACATATTTACTTGCCTTCTGTCTGTACATACACTGAATGGCAATTTCCCTCATTTAATTTCCAATTAGCTTGATCTCAGTTTTAGTATTTCTTATCAGAACCAACAATAAGCCAAACAGGTTCTGAAGAGCCCAACATCTAATTCCTACTTGATCTGTTACATCTGCTTACCTGTGAGATTTTCTTTTCCTTTTTGCAAATGGCTTTTGCTAGTTACATGGTATCCAATCAAAGTCACTATTGGCCAGCACAGTGCTACATTTTCAAACTTAATTTGTGACTGGGCTTTTCATTATTGTCAGAGTTTAAGAAGTCATTGAGAATACCTGCTTGGTATTGAATGACCTTCTCCTCTAGGTGTTGCTCCCAATGCTTGTCTGACAAGGTCACAGCAATAGCTGTTTCAGAGAGGGCAGGAACATAGTATAGTTGCCAATATAGTAGCTGTTGATAGACTATTTCACCTTCTTAAATTTAAATCATAATTCCCTGTATTTATAGTCTCTAATATGCATCAAATTCTTGATAATTATTCCCAAGTGACTATACAAACCCCAGAAATCTCAATTTCTGTGTTTCTTAAATGATTACTTTTCAAGCTTTTGCATTTTCCAGTTGACACAGAATGCTCTATTTTACAAGATCCCGGAACAAACAGTGCATTTCTCCTGATAGTGATGCAGATACAAATCAGCTTTCTCAGTCATGCCCCTTGGTGCCTGCTGCTTTGGGGGAGCTTTGGGATAAACGAGACAAAGTAAACTCAGAAACTATGTTATAAATGTAAAACACAATAAAAATAATAACTAATAGTTGCATTGTGGTTTACAGTTTGCAAAGGTTCATAAGGATGTTTTAATCTGCACAACTGGTGTTTTTATGGATGAAGAAATAAAGACTCAGAGAGGGTGAATGACCTGTAATCACACAGGCTTTACACTAAGTAGTGGAGTTGTGCTTTTATCCCACGTCTTCTGCCTATGAACATGATACCTCTCCATCTATGTCATGATATAATCATAGGGGAAAGACTTGAAATTAGGAAATATTTTGTTCTGATAAAATTCATACAGGTATTTTATGACATTTGCTTTATATAATGTAACAAACACAGAAATAACTCCTTCCCACAGCATTAAAATCCCATGAAAATTTAAACCTCATTCTCTAACAAGAAGATCAAACTTTATGAGTTCAGTTTTCTTGGCAAAACCACCAGCTTTATCAGAGTTCAAAGGGATAGCTCTATTCCTAATCGTGTTTGGTATTCTGATGTTCAACCAATTTTATTCTTGCCTCCTGAATGAAGTTACATCATAGAAATGAAAAAAAAAAAAAAAGCATTTCCCAATAAATATAGCTCTATATTGTAAAGTCTATGATAGATTATGGGAAACCTGGTGGTGTAGCGGTTAAGAGCTATAGCTGCTAACCAAAAAGGTGGGAAGTTTGAATCTACCAGGCACTCCTTGGAAACCCTATGGGGCAGTTCTTCTCTGTCCTATAGGGTTACTATCAGTTGGAAACGACTTGACAGCAACAGGTTTTTATAACAGGTTAGTTTAGGTAAATTTTATTAAATGCTGTCTTTCCAGTGGAAGAAAATAACAGATCATACTTGTTCCAGGTGGCAATATGCTTAAAAAAATTTAGTTTGCAAGAGGAGAAATTGTCTTAGATTTGAGTATCTCCATTAAACAAAAGTAGTAAAATTGTAGAGTATTAACTTTTTATTTTAATTAGGCACACATCTATATTTTTTTCCATTTAAATACTGGATGCTTCATGGGCATCTCAGTGAAGGATCCGATGGGCAGCGTTCTTATGTTTTTCGTTAGCTGATGGTGTAAGCAGCCAGCTACTTTCCTTATATATCCATTTATTCTTCCCAAGGATCAGAGCTGACACTTTTCTGCCTTTTACTCTGGCTGCATTATAAAGCCTTAAAAGCACTAGCATTGTAGATCACCAGCCACAGGAGAGCAAAATTGGGAGGTGAACAAAACAGTGCATTTTTCTCTCCACACAGAGAACCAAAAACCAAACCTGTTGCCGTCAAGATGATGCTGACTCATAGTGACCCCTTAGGACAGAGTGGAACGGCACCATAGCTTCCAAGGAGCAGCTGTGGATTCGAGCTGCTGACCTTTTGGTTAGCAGCCAAACTCTTAATCACTGGAACACTTCACAAATTTGCTTGTCATCCTTGCTCAGGGCCATGATGATCTTCTCTGCATGGTTCCAATTTTAGTACACGTGCTGTTTCACTTTCATTTAGTATAATATCATTTCATTTTCAGTTAAATTTCACATATGTAAATATCTTGCAATTCTTGCTTAATTTCATCTACTGAATTACCTTGAAATTTAAAAATTGGATTTCATATTCCCCTGCATTTTTGCTTTGAAAATGCTAAAAATAAATAAATGATCTTTTGATGATTCAGGGCAATCACTTTTATGTACATGAGTTATTTTGAGTATGTAAGTGTGCTTTCACAGGTTCAAACGTTCAGAGTCTTAGGGAACTATGTTATTCGAGGATTTCTTTTTTTTTTTTTCTTTTAACTGTGTTTTTCAGCTTTTTGTAGGCCTCTTCCTCTTTAATATCAACTTTCTTTAACAATTTTCTCATATCTTCCATCCCCTTTTAAACTTGCAGCTTTTATTCTGATCAATTTAAGGTGTCTTAAAATTATTTTTTAATTAAAAAAGATGATGTGGCTGTAAGAGAGGACCAATGTGGACTGATAAGTAAGTAACTTTTAATAAATGGACATCAAGTCATTTATATCACTTTCTTAAAGACATTCAACTTATATTCCGGTTGTTATAATACTGAAATCTTAATTTACTGCATTAATGTCTCCAGATAAGAGAAGTAGAACTGCATACTTGTTGCTTTTCTCAATCTTTTGGGTGCTGGCGAAGCATAATCTTATGGGCTTTGTTTACTCTGAAAGATCACCATATTTAGCCCCAAAGTCAGCAGGATATCTTTACATTTACAGAGAGATAGATCTACTGTGCTTCTGACCTTCAGACAACCCTTCCCAGTGGTATGGCTTTCAGATTATTTTGGATTATAAAAAGAAAATTATAGTCAGTTTATGTGTAAGCCTATCAAAAAGCTGTGGCATCCACTAGGTGAATCTCAACCATGGATGTACCGCTTCTGCGTCTCTTTTTCCAAATGCCCTTATTTTCTTCAGGCTTTCTCCCTGATGACTTTCAAGGAGTATAGGCTTCTATATGAGTAACAAAAAATTTCAGATCTCAGTCTTATTCCTATAATTCATTGGAAAAGTTCGGAGCATAGATCTGGAGGTGGCCCAATCACACAGCCATTAATAATGGGGGTACTAAGGATTGCATCCTGGAAACTCTGACCCCTTTTCTCTTTAGAAAACTATCTAATTCCATGAATCCAGAAACAAGGTTCTCTTGTTATGTGTTCTTACAGATGAAAACATTCTATCTAATTCAGTCCTTAACACAAGAAGTAAGCATCCTTAAGACATTGTGTAAGGTACACAGAAAAGAAAGTATTGCAATAAATTTTCATGACTTTTTGTTTGTGATCATGAAAAAATGATCACATGTTCAATGAAAATTAAAAGCTATGTATCCTTCTATGTGTGGGATTTTTCTATGTATCATCCTATGCATGGGATTTTTCCTCCAGTTATATCATTAACATTTTGAAAAAAATAGAGTTTAAAGATTGCCGAGGTTCAAGACTCAGATATGGAGTATGTTCTCTATTAAATGTACCATAAATCAAAGAAACATTTTGTTTTATTCAACAGAACTCAATAAAAATTGTTAAACTTAATTCCTTAGGTAATATATAATGTTTTAGCTTGAAGGATTAAATGCTTTTCCCCAAATTTTTTTGTTGTACTTTAGGAAAAACTAGTTAGTGAATGAGAAGTTCTCCACTTCTGATCTAACAACTTTGAGAGAGGTCAGTAAGATTTTGGCTTGTAATAATGAGCAGAGGGGAGGGGCAGAAGGGGGAATGCTGGTTTTAGTATCACACCTGAAAGCCAACTGTACATCTTTCCTGTTTCTGGGACAGAGATGGTCTAAACTGTAGTCTAAGAATAGCCTTTAGCACTTCATTTACTGTCAACCACATCCACACTGAAAAGAATAATATTCTGGCCCACTGATGTTTTCTATCCAGAGACCAGAAATGATAGAATAAAGATCCGAATTAATTAGGGACATTTATATAATTTTTTTACACCCGCACAATCTCTTTATAGACTTCTTCTATGTTTCAAGTGTCCACTTTAGAAAGTGCTAATTATATTGATTCACCTAGATGAGTTGAGAAAATAAAATGGACTACTTTTGTATCATCAGATTTAGACTGATATTGCAACAGAGAAAGTTCCTGGTCTTCGGGAACATGGACTCAAACATGAGGGTTCTATTGGTATATGCCCAAAACAATAGGGTAAAAAATTTTCTTTTATATGGTATCAATGGAAATTAATTAGCTCTGGAAAGTTTATGCTTTCTTCCAAAGTGAAGTGGTTATTGGCTGAAGGTTAGAAACAAAAGGAAAAGACTCTGATCTAAAGAGGAGCATTCAGTAGTATTGGATGGAACCTAACCTCTGAGTTATGCTCATGGTCTTTGTGAAAGGCATAGACGCCTGGGACAGATGAGGCTACCAAAGTTGGAACCAAATGAGACAAGGTGTGTCATTCTGCTTTGAGAATAAGAATATAACTCCAATGTTCCTTTTTTCTCTTAATTATTCCTACAGATTATATTTTTCAAGAAATGACAACTTCCAACCATTCCTCAGTGACTGAGTTTATTCTTGAAGGGTTAACAAATCTCCCACAGCTCCAACTGCCACTTTTCCTCCTGTTCCTTGGAATATATGTGGTCACAGTGGTGGGGAACCTGGGCATGATCATTTTAATTGCTATCAGTTCTCAACTTCACTCTCCAATGTATTATTTTCTCAGTCATCTGTCATTCATTGATCTCTGTTACTCCTCTATCATTACCCCTAAGATGCTGGTGCACTTTGTGTCAGAAAAGAACTTCATCTCCTTTTTGGAGTGCATGGCTCAGCTTTATTTTTTCCTTAGTTTTGCAATTGCAGAAGGCTACCTTCTGACAGCCATGGCATATGACCGCTATGTTGCTATCTGTAACCCGCTGCTTTACAATACATTTATGTCCCAAAAGACCTGTTCCATAATGATGGACATGGTGTATTCACTGGGTTTGTTTGGGGCCATAGTCCATACCACCTGCATGTCAATGTTGTCCTTCTGTGGGTCTCATATTGTCAGTCATTATTTTTGTGATATTATCCCTCTTTTTTTTTTTTTATCCCTCTGTTGACTCTCTCTTGCTCCAGTACCCACATTAATGAGATTCTGCTATTTGTTATTGGAGGCTTTAATGCCTTAGCACCTACTCTGGCAGTTCTCATCTCTTATGCTTTCATTCTTTCCAGTATCCTTCGTGTTCGCTCCACTGAGGGCTGGTCCAAAGCCTTTGGCACTTGCAGCTCCCATCTCATGGCTGTGGGAATCTTTTTTGGGTCTATGACATTCATGTATTTCAAGCCTCCTTCTAGCAATACTATGGAACAGGAGAAAGTATCCTCAGTGTTTTATACCACAGTGATTCCCATGCTGAATCCCTTGATCTACAGCCTGAGGAACAAGAATGTGAAGAGCGCACTGAGGAAGGCGGTTGGGGGCAGGTAGTCATCCTCACAGAGGGGATTCTCATAGAGAGCAAGAGAAAATGAACCAGAAGAAAAGTTGCCCATGAGATCTGTGTGATTTTCTTTCTCTTCCAGAGGAATTCACAGCTGTTTATTAAATATGTATATTTACTTGAGAATTATTCAGATATTATTGGAGAAAATCAATTAATAAGAACTTCTGAGAGTCCATATAATCTTAGAAGTATTCTATGTACTAGAGAAATAGGGTTTTACAGAAATGGAAGGACAAATAAACAAAGAATGTTTGAGTATATTGTATATTAATTTTGAACATGCACAGAGAACTAGGGATTGAGTTAAGGGTTGTGTTTGAGAAGGGATGATGTTAATTGGCCTGAAATTCCTGCATGTCTTTAAACTTTTTGAGGGGAGGAGCTCTTTTCAGTCCCAAAGCCTTCTGAATATTGAAATGGAGGTATGAAAGGCATAGCCCTTACAATGAAAAATAACTTGTAGGTGGATTTTGGTGTGTGTGTGTTTCTGAGAAACTGGTGTTAATTAAATAGTAAAACACAGAAGAGATCAGAGGAGTATGAGAACAAAGGACAAAGGTTTTGCCTTTGTACATTCATTTATCTATTATTCTCTTAGTTACTTAATTAAAAATATTTTTGAATACCCAGTACATGCTTGGCAGTATTCCCCAGCCTGCTGATAAAGAGATGAAGAAAAATTACAAAACACTTGCTTTCATTGGATTCAGGTTTCAGTCACAAAAACAATATTCAAGGAAACAAATATGTAATAAAATCTCAAGTTACGTGAAGTTTTATACAGAAAATAAAGAAAGGGGATAGAGAATGACCACAGATATTGGAGGATGATAAGTAAATATAAGGGATGAGTGTTAGTTGCAGAAGTTATAGTGGTTATTGCCACAGAGTAAAACTAGATTTAACCGGGAGAAAGTTATAGAGAAGCAGAGTTTTTCTCAATTTAAAGAAGACTGTTTTAATCATCAGAAACATCTAAAAAATAACTAATCTCATGAAGTTGTGAGCTATTCAGCAATAGGGGTTTAAGTAGAGACCGAGCACCTCCCTGACTAGGATATTTCTGAGAGGTCTCAGATATTGGCTGAGGATATAATCAAATTAATCCATTTGTTCACTTCCAAAACTGAGACTTTCTGATCCATTCTGTCCCAATACCTTCCCATTTCTTTTTCCCTTCTCTTGTCTTTCTTTCAATTCTTTTGCCTCCCTACCTTCCTTTGGTCTCTTCTTTTTTTCCTTACACTTCTCATCACATTACAAGCTCCTCTAGGTCAAGGCTAATTGCTGAAACACTTTTCACCCTCAAGACCCTTAGCTGGTCATCAATAACTGTGTTTTTTGAATAAAAGTTAGTTGAATTGAAATGTTATTAAAGTGTACATTGAATGCATTCTATAATCTTTTTTTTAAGTCACAAATAGGAGAAAATGATGCCCATGATTATACATCTTGAATTGTATATGCTTTGGTACTTTTATCATTTATTTTATTATCCTAAACAAAAGTCTAGACTCCCAAAATCATACTACAGTTACTATGATTAGCATATGTCAGTTTGCTTTACCTGAAGGACATGGGAAACACAGAAGAGGAAAACACCACTTATATTTGCTGATTTTGAAGGAAAATAACTCTGCTCACTTGTAAAGCACGACACCATGACCAATGAGCAACTTCTCTCTTAGAGAGAAGCTAGAGAGGGAAGACAGATGAACTAAAATGTGAAAAAATAGAAAGGCTGATAAGCTACCATCTCCACCCACTACTTAGTATACATTCCTATGCTTTCATTCTCCTTCATTGGGCTCAAAATTATGCTTAACCAGGGAATTGTCTTCCCTGACAGGGAAGGATGTGTCCTACTTTTCATGAAACTATTTCTTACATATCTGCAACTGCTTTTTAGATGCTCCTGCAATCAGTGAGATGGGCAGTTCACCTGGTGACCTAGGAATTTCTAAAATACAAAAGGAAGGAACATTAATTAATTCAAAGACTCTATTTTTTACAGAAAAAAAATTCACTTCATATTCTATTTTTCTTTTATGATTACATTCAGTAAAATTGTGCAACCTCCTACATGATAAACAATAATTGAATTTGTTTGTTCGGTCCAAATAATACATAAATGTTTTTATTTAAATAAAAAATTTAAATTTGGGTATGAATAGTCATTCATTGTTAATTTCAGGGCAGAAATCAAAACATAAAACTGACACTTTTTTTTCATCTTGTAGAAATTTGAGTTCAAAATAAATTTGAGACCCTAATATTTTCTTTCCCCAGTTTCTAATCCAGTCTAACCTCATCTACCATACCAAATACCTGGTGATGGCATATCTTTAACTGCTAGACTGCTAACTGAAAAGTTGGTCGTTCAAACCCACCCAGTGGCTCTGTGGGAAAAAGGCCTGATGATGTGCTCCTATAAAGATTAGGGCCTAGGAAGCCCTGTGGGGACAGTTTTACTCTTTCACATGGGGCTGCTATGACTCAAAAATTGACTCGGTGGCACCCAACAACAATACCCTAGAGAATTTTTATCCCAACCGATGACTCACCCTCAACAGATCCCTGAATTAACATTGAAAGTTTCTAAAGCCTTTTTTCCAAGGGACTCCTAAAGATTCCAAGCCATGGGGGTTTCCTCAAATTTTGCCTTCCACTGGCTTTTTATTTTTAACAACTGTTTGGAGGTATAGTTGAACTACAATAATGCGTATATATTTGAACTTTCCAGTTGATTCAGTTTGACATGTGTATACATCCATGAGCCATCAACACCTTCACAATAACATTTCTATCATCCTCGAATTTCATTGTGCCTCTTTGTAATCCATCCCTGTGTCTAGCCCCATCCTTAGGCAATGACTGATTTTTTTTGTGTGTCATTAAGGTTTAGTTTGCATTTTCCAAAATTGCACATAAATGAATTCATACAGCACGTACTCTTCATGCATGGATTTTTAAACTCAGCGTAATTATCCATGTTGTTGCTTGTACATGCTTTATTCCTGCTCCTGGGGTAGACAACTCAATGATTCCTTATTAAGTGTGATATTACCAACTGGTTTTACATAAATGTCCTTTATCAGTTTGAAGAATTTCCCTATGTGTGAAATTCCTAATGTGCTTAACCTTTTCCTCATGACCGGGTATTGAATTTTGTCAAATGCTTTTACAGAATTTATTGAATGATCGGAAACCCTGGTTGCATAGTGGTTAATGCTGCAGCTGCTAGCCAAAAGGTCAGCAGTTTGAATTCACCAAGCACTCCTTGGAAACTCTATCGGGCAATTCTGCTCTGTCCTATAGGGTCACTATGAGTCGGAATCGACTCAACGGCAGTGGGTTTGGTTTTGGTTATTGAATGATCACATCTTTTTTTCTCCTTTAATCTTTTAATATGGAGATTTATAATACACCTACTCCCCATTTATCAACTATCTTGCTACCCAATATTTAGCATTTATGACAATAGTAAAAACTGTACTATGCAACTATTTTGCACATAGACAACGTCCATCTAGCAATACTAAACACTGGGTTATGAAGTGAGAGTAATGCTGGCTGCGATGGTTGAAGTTATGGGTCAACTTGTCTGGGCCATGATTCTCAGTGGTTTGGCAGTTGAGTATTGATGAAATTTGGCAGTTATGTAACGATGTAGTCAACTTCCATTTTGTGATCTGATGTGTTCATCCTCTATTCTTGCATAATGCCAATTCTCACAAAACACCCTAGTTTTTGAAACTAACCATTTAGTTAGTTTCAAATGAGGAATAGGTATAATTTATTTTAGAATGTTAACTTTTCATTTCTGAGAAAAATCCTGCTTGGTCAGAATGTTTTATATGTCTATATCTATCTATCTAGATAGATATAGATATATGCATTAAATCTGTTAATATTATATTATGGATTCTGTATCTATATATCCATAATGGATTTGGCCTTTAGATTATTTCACATTTTGTACTGTTATTAGGATGTCTGCAATGCTCTTTTCATCTTGTGTGTATATACTGAAAACCATGAGTTACTACTAATACCTTTTATTCCAACTATTGGGTTTCCCCTACCTTTATCCTTTCCTTTGTAAATTTTTTTTTATCACGTGAGAAACTAAGTTCTCATTATTTGACTATGCAAAGGCACTGGACTGTGTGGATTATAACAAATTATGGATTATATTGTGAAGAACAGGAACTCCAGAACAATTAATTGTGCTCATGAGGAACCTGTACATAGACCAAAATCAGTTGTTGGAAGAGAACAAGGGGATACTGCATGGTTTAAAAGCAAGAAAGCTGTGGATCAGGCTTGTATCATTTCAACAGACTTATTTCATTTGTATGCTGAGCAAATAATATCAGAAGCTGATATATATGCAGCAGAATGGGGTTTCAGGATTGGAGGAAGACTCATTAACAACCTGCGATAAGTAGATGACACAACCTTGCTTGCTGAAAGCAAAGAGGACTTGAAGCATTTACTGAGGAATATCAGAGACTACAGCCTTCAGTATGGATTACACCTCAACATAAAGAAAACAAAACCCCTCACAACTAGACTAATAAGCAACATCGTGGTAAATGTAGGAAAGATTGAAGTTGTCAAGGGGTTTCATTTTACTTGAATCCACAATCCACAGCCATCGAAGCAGCAGTCAAGAAGCCAAAGGACTCATTGCATTGGGAAAATCTGCTGTGAAAGACCTCTTTAAAGTTTTTAAAAAGCAAAGATGTCACTTGGAGGACTAAGGTGCGCCTAACACAAGCCGTGATGTTTTCAATCATCTCATATGGATGCGAAAGCTGGACAATGAATAAGGAAGACCAAAGAATAATTGATGCCTTTGAATTATGGTGTTGGTGAAGAATATTGACTATGCCATGAACTGAAAGAAGAATAAATAAATATGTCTTGGAGAAGTACAGACAGAATACTCCATAGAGGCAAGAAATGCAAGACTTCGTCTAACACACTTTGAGCATGTCATCAGGAGGAACCAATCCCTAGAGAGAGACATCATGCTTGAAAAAAGTAGAGGGTCAGTGAAAAAGCGGAAGACCCTCAAGGAGATGAATTGACACAGCGGCTGCAACAATGGGCTCAAACATAGCAATGACTGTGAGGATGGCACAGGACCAGGCAGTGTTTTGCTCTGTTGTACATATTGTCGCAATGAGTTGGAACTGACTGGGCAGCACCTAACAACACCAACAATCCTTTGAGAAACAAATTTGCTAATTAGTGTACAATGTTTGTGCACAGTTATTTTTGTCTACACTTTGTTTCACGCATCCGTCAGTGTGGTTATGTCATGTCATTGTAATACAGTTCAGTCATTTGTTACCTGTATGTAGGTCATTTTGAGTTATTCCCATATATTGGTTGATTTTATTTATGTATTTATTGAGTATGTGAAATGTTACTGTGGTCCTGGTATATTTTCAGAAAAGCGTCATTTCTCCTTACTCCTACTACCCCATCCCTCTATTCTCCTCACCTCATCGCATTCCCTTTTGAATTCATTTAGAACTCATCTGGTTCCAACTCATGGCAACCCCGTGTATAACAGAAGGAACTGTTGCCCAGTCCTGCGTCATCTTCGTGATCATTGTTATGTTTGTTTGAGTCCATTGCTGTGACTCTTGTGTCAATCCATCTCATTGAGGGTTTCCTTTGCCTTCACTGGCATTCGCTTTGCCAAATATGTTGTCTTTCTCCAGTAATCAGTACCTCCTGATGATGCATCCAAAGTAAGCAAGTCAAAATCTCAGATGATATTCTGTGATCCATAGTCTTTTCGTTGGTTACTTTTTGGAAGACCTTTTTTCCTAATCTGTCTTAGTCTGGAAGCTTGACTGAAACCTGCCCATTGTGTGTTACCTTGCTGCTATTTCAAATACTGGTTTCATAGTTTCCATAATCACAGCAACACCCAAGCCACCACAGTTGGACAAACTGACAGACTGATAGTGGCTATTTTTATTACTAGTGGGAGATTTGGACCTGAAACAGTATGGAGTAAATCTAGTTCTGATTTTATTGGACTAATATTCTATTTATGTGTAAACTTTACTAGAAGTTCTTGGATGCTTTACAAATCAACTTAATTAAAGAAGCGAGTTCACTAGGTAAAACCTGGTATTTGTAGCAGGCCCAGCACAAGAATAATGAAATGGCCCTTAAACACTACCATGCCCTTTGACAATAGCCCTGCATCAGGAGAACATAACCTTCAATTGTCAACACAATGACAAGTGTTTTGGTCAGGTGTTGCAAAGTGAAAGTCATTATTTGCACATTATTATTTATAGAAATCAGTCAGTAAGGAATAACAACAGATTCCCTAAGAGGAACTGCTTACCCTTTCCCAAATTACCTGTGTCCATTCTTATGTCCCTGGGCAGGTGCACCCTGGTTCAGGTCAGATGCTGTGATCACATCACATTGCTCAGGAGTGCCTGCATAGCTTCTGAGGCATCTGCTCTGCCTCTAGGTCTCAGTGGCCTCTGCTGCAGGCTCCTGTCACACTATCCGGGCCTGTGGGGCTCTCTTTCGGCCACAATATCTAGATGCCCCTGTCACCTATGTGGTGGGGCGAGACAAGCAGCTCCTACATGGGGCACACTCAGGCCTCTTGCCCTTCACAAGCAAAGATTTCAGCTCTTTTAGCTCCACCAGCAAGCTTCTTGCCTGAAGGCACTCAGCTCTCTTTCCATAGGCCAGCAGGCCCACTGTCACTGTGTCTTGTGGTCTTGCACCATGTTCAGTGTTACAGCACTCTCTTCTGGGTCTAAAATGTTCTCAGCACAGGGACCCTGTCTTTAAAGGACAGGCTCTACTCCAGGGTCTTCTTTTTTTTTTTTAATGTTGTTATTATTATCTTTTTTATTGTGTTTTAGGTGAAAGTTTACAGCTCAAGTTAACATCTCATACAAAAATTTATATATATATATATGTACAGTTTTTTTACATTAGTTGCAATACCTACAATGTGACAGTACACTTCCCCTTTCCACCCTGGGTTCCCTGAGTCCATTGAACCAGTTCCCTTCCTACCTTTTCATCCTGTATCCTGACAAGTCCAGTCTCTTCTTGATGGCAGTGTGGTCCCTATAACCCATGTGTGATTGACCCTTATATAAGCAAATTCTTTGTCAATTTCAAGGCATGGTCCTTCTACCAGAACCACAAACTGACCAATCCCCTTGGTAGACCACAGTTCACTCAATTTGCATAGCCCCAGACAATCACTTTGTGGGAGTTACAAGACCATGGCTAGAAAGACTGTACAAAAGCAAATCATTGCACCACAGTTTCGTCACAGCTATTGAGGTTAAGAGTTCAAGTCAGAGTTTTGGCCATGTTGATTCCTTCTATGAGGCTCTTTCCTAGCTCTGGTGTCTGCTGTTAGCCCTTAGTATTCCTTTGCTTGTAGATGATTCTCATATGTCATCTGTCTTCCCTTATGTGTGTGTGTGTCTGTAGCTATTCTGGTTAATTTATAACTCAGAAATGATTAGGTTTAAGATCCATCTTATGGTGGTATGATCACAATTGACTGATTGAACATTATATCAGATTGCATTATATAACAGGATTGCATTATATTACATTAAGTGTTATACAAATATATTAAATTTGATTACATTTGGAAGATAATCTGCTCTAAGACAGAGCAGCTAGACTAGTGTTTGGTCAAACCACTAAGAACCATAGGCTAGCCAAGTCGACTCATAAAATTAACCATCACAGTGAAAAAAGAGTTCATGGAAAACTTATTTCAGGTCCCAAGAGATTTCTGATCTGTTAAAGCCTTTGAGTTTTTGGACAGCAAAGGAAAACAGGACATACCAAAAGTAACTCTGCAGTTTCCAGGGCTTAGATTTACTGGGACAGTAAAATTTCAGAGACGGACTACCATTATATTGCCAAATTTTTAGTCTGACAAGTAAAGGCATTCAAATACACCAAGCAAGTAAATATGAAGCAAATAAATGGTGTAACTATCATCTACTGTCAATGCAATATCATAAAATGAGATGGTATTTTGAAGCAGAAAAACAAAATGAAGGAGAAAAAAATGACTACCTTGAAACAAGGAGTCTTTAAATTGAATAAATTTAGCTTTAGGAAAAAATTACCTTGGCCTTATTTTCCCCCTTTTTTCTATTGACTGATGAAATTTTAGTCAAGAACCAAAAACTGCCTGCAGATTGGCTTTTGAGAATCATTAATTTCTCTGAATTTTATAGCCCTCATTGGTAATAGGAAACCCTGGTGGTGTAGTGGTTGAGTGCTACGGCTGCTAACCAAAGTGTCGGCAGTTCAAATCTGCCTGGCACTCCTTGGAAACTCTATGGGGCATTTCTACTCTGTCCTGTAGGGTAGTTATGAGTCGGAATCGACTTGACAGCACTGGGTTTGGTTTTGGTTTTGGTTCACTGGTAATATGAAAATACAAAACAACAAATTTCTTTCACCACCTTCACTACTTTTGAGACAGATAGCAATCCGGGGACCCAGAGCATGAGATGATCATTTTGCTAAGGATTATTAAATGCTTAAGCACTCCAGTAAGTCTCTGGGATCAGTAAGTCTTGTGGGACCCATTGTAGTTGTGTGTGTGTATTTCTAATGAGGCCCCTAACCTCTCTAACCCTCTAATTAAAGTTCCACGTAACATCAACCTCTTATTTTTAAGACTGAGGAAGCTACATATCAAGGTCCAAGGAGTTTGTAACATCAAATGAATTTTGTTGTTTTAGCCTACCGAATAATTCAACCCTTGACATGGAGACACATGTATCAGACAGTAAGAGAGACTTTGTCCTTCAATGACTATAACAGAGATCTGTGGCAGGAGCAAAGAATGCAACTACTAAGAACTTCAATTTCTGTGCAGGAACAGGGTAAGTTTCTGGGTTACTTTACGGAAATTATATCTTATTCAATAGAATAACAGAATGGATATTAGCAACAATGCTAATCACATGAAGCTTTTTGGCTTTACCCAGGAGCATTTGCTCCTGCTGCTTTCCTGTTTGGTTATGTCCTCTCCTCTTCTCTTCTGTTAACTTTGCCTTGTGTCTTATTCACAACTGGGGTCATGCTGTATACCTTGCTAAAGATTGCCAGTCTAAGTTCATCTTCTCTGGTGCAGAGACACTGCGGTTTCTGTAAGTCTCTTAAATTGCCATTTCCCCAAAAGTGCTTCCGATTTATGTATTTACTGGTGTTCAGTGACTTCTTATACATCGGCCTGAGCACACAGGTGTCTAAGAGATAAAGCTGCAGTAAAGGATATAAACCCAGAAAAGAGTATTCATTTTTGGACAGAGTATTAAACATAAATTTCTGTTTTTTTTTTTTTTCTGTCTTGCACAACCGGATTCAAGTACAGAGAAAGAATGTTCTCTGGCCACCTTGAGATAAACCAAGAGTCCACTCGGGTTGTATAGCTCTGTTTTCTTTTATTTTGGCCTCAGAAGCACTTGCCAAAGGATCTTCCAGCTCAAATGGGACAAAGGGCCTTCAATACACCACTTCTTCCAAAACCAGGCTTATTACTTACAACCCTTTTCAAGATTTTCAAATCTGGAGGCTTACATGTTTAAAAAGTTAACCATCACCAAATTCTACCCGTCATATCTTCTAAGCTTAAAATCTTTTCATCATGCATAAAAAGAAAATGAAGCTAGGATGAAGGAGAAACATTTTCATTTAGAGAGGCCTTCTTAATCAAAACTAAAAATCTAGACACTATAAGCAAAAAACAAAAACAAACTAACAAAACAACTAAACATACTCAACATTTAAAAATTTAAAAAATCTGAATGGCAGTGATATCATAAGTAAAATCAACATGTAAACAATAAATTTAAGAATGCGATGCAGAGAGACAGAAAGTTAATTTCTATAATAAACAAGGAATATCTATAAGTGGACAAGAAAGTAATAAACACCCCGATAGAAAAATGGTCAAAAGCCATGGATGAACAATAATATCTAAAAAACCATATGAAAATATGTTTAAATTCTCCAGAAGAGTAAAAAAAAATAATGAAATAAAAAAACTAGGTAAAGTAACAGTCATCTATTATTAACTCTTTTTTTAGTCTTCTTTTCTAATAGAAGCAACCCTTTCATCCTCATTTAGCAAGAGTAATTGTGTTTTACCTGAGGAACTTGTAATGGTCTCCCTCGAGGTATCTCCTTGCAAGACACTGTTGGTTCTCTTCAGGTTCCACTCCCACCACAGTTTTTTTTTTTTTTTTGCTTCTAGACCTAAAACTAGATTCAAGTCCAAGCATGCCCCAAAATGTGATGTACAAATGTGACCTATATCAAGGTGCACTACATTCCAAAACAGCTGTATGATTTTTGTAATTTAGTGGTAAAGAAATTCTGGAGATATATGTGAGAATGGACATTAAGGGTGCGGTATAATGGTGAAGTAACTTAAAGTTGAATCAGGACAATTTTATTGAGATGGGCCTTTAAGCAGAGATTCTGGACTTAATGTCTCACTTCAAGGGATTAGAAAAAGGCTCTAAGAGTTTGTTTGGTTGATTGATTGGCTGAAATATGGACCAAATGGCCTACACTAAAAGAAGTTGAAGCTCCAGAACAGCCTTGTTTTATTTTAGAAGAAACAATTTAAATGCTTAAGAATATCGGAAAGTTAGAGTGGATTTACCATATAAGACCTGCTTTACCAGGAGCTGTAAAAAATAATGTTTGAAGGGTAGTCCCAGCATCCTTGAAGACCTCTGTGGTCACTCTTCCCTGTAGGTCAGATATTACAGTGGGAACTGTTGCCACTGAATTAGAAATTTAAATGTAGTGGAAATAATCGAATTTCAAGGGACAGGGACCAAGCGTCAGCACAGAGTCACCATAATGAACAGCAGAGTCAAAGCAGTAATCAGAATAATGTGACTCCTAGAGACATGTAGTGTTGGATAGTTGATCGTGATGTCCTTAGAAATGATAAAGTCTACTAAATCCTTACTTAACCTGTATAAATAGAAGAGTTCTAGGTCAGGTGAACATAAGTCTAATTTGAATCACCAAAATGGAAAGTCATGATCCCTCAATCAATTCCCATTTTAGGGCCAACAACCCCTTAAATGAATGGAAGACTGGATCTCTTTGAGGTGGGACCCGACTACATTGCCAAAAATATATACCGTATTTTTTCTCCCAACCCTCTAAAAGAGACCTACTGCCTTGTATTAGGGTGACTGTGTATTGAGGAAAGTGAAACAGTTAGACTTTTTAGGAATTATTGGACACTGTGCCAGAACTGGCAACAATTCTGAGACACCCAAAACATCACTGTGGTCCATCAGTCAGAGGAGAGGCTTGTAATGGTCAAGTGATCAATGGAGTTTTTTTAGCTCAAGTCCGTTTTATGGTGGCTTTAGCGGTTCCCTGAACCCATTCTGTGGCTGTTTTTCTGATTCCAAAATGCTAAATTGGAGTATGCATGCTCAGCAACTGAAATAATTCCAGTGCTGGTTCCCTGACCTGGAGAGTGAGAATTATTATGGTAGAAAGACCAGATGGACTCCACTAGAACTGCTTCTACCTAGGAATACAGTATACTGAAAAAAAATACCACATTCCTGGCAGGATTGCAGAGATTAGTGCCACTGTAAGGGATTGAAGGACACAGGGGTGCTCATTACCAACACAACTTTATTCAATTCATGTATTTGACCTGTTCTGAAAACAGGTGGGTCTTGGAGGATGACAGAAAGATATATGCCAGAAAAGACTCCAAGCAAGACCTATCAAACCAAAACCCGTTGGTATCAAGTTGATCTGACTCATAGCAACACATCAAGGGAGCCTCAAATTAGCCAAGAATTTATTTATTTATAATAAAGTTTATTTTTAAAAATTTTAGATTTTCAGAAAAACTGCACAGATAATAGAGTTCCATATTTCTTATCATAACCAGTTTCCCCTATGAAATTAACATCTTACATTACAGTAGTTCATTTGTTACAATTGTTTTTGTTGGTTGCCTTCCAATCGGCACTGATTCTGGGGACCTTATATATGACAGAATGAAACTTTTCCCAGTCCTGTGCCATCATCATGATGGTTGCTATGTTTGAGTCCATTGTTAGGCTATTGTGTCAATTCATCATTATGTCAGTCCTTTTCACTGACTCTGCCAACCATCATGTCCTTTTTTAGTTACTGGGTCTTTCCTGATGATGTGAACAAAGCAAGCAAGTAGAAGGCTCACCATTCTCTCTTCTAAGGTACATTCTGGTTGTATTTCTTCTAAGATGGGTTTGCTCATTCTTCTGGCAGTCCATGGTGTATTCAAGCCCACCATGGTAGGAAGCCTACTCCTTGCGCTACTCAAATCCTTTCAGGACCACAAGTCCACTTTGTCCTGTCACCTATTAGTTGAGTTGGTGGCTGGCTGTATTTTAATTTTTCAACTTCCAGTTAGAATGTTGTATTTTACCTCATAAAAATGCCTCTGTAACTCTCCCATTTTGTGAGATCTCTTTGTGCGATCAGACGTGTCCTTGATTTGAACTGCTCGAGACTTCAATAAATATCTTTGCTTTGATTTTTAACACAGTGCACACACATTCTTATTTATTGACAGGCTCAAGATTGTCAAGTGCACCCACTCAATCCCCCAGATTGTGGGGTCCTCTCTTTCCTTCTGGGGCCTGAATGAGGCATAAGAGCTACACAGTGACTATGAATTTACTGTCTTTGAGTTGACTACCCTAACCATCGATCTTGAGTCTGGTTTTTAGCGTGGTCTGCTCTGTGGCTGCAGAAGTTGACAGTCTCTTTAACTGTCTGTATGGAGGCCTCTGGCTTTTGCAGCATGCCCTTCGTTGATGGTTGGTGACAGAGCTTGCCATTGTCTTCAGTACAGGCTTTCTTCATGTGGCTGAGACAGCCCCAAACAGCTCTGTTCCCATGAAAATAATATGATTTCCCCTGTTGAGTTCGCAGACACTTGAGTTCAATCTTTGGACCCCCCTCAGGGATGTGTCTTGAATCTAAATATGTCATGCTAAGAATATGTGCCCCAGTAAGTCATGCTGGGGAGCAAGAGAGGCAGAGCTTTGTAGAGGGCTCTCTCTGATACCTTCCTTGAGACATCAGACTCTTAAAAAAAACATTCAGGGAAATAAATAGTAGTTAACCTTTTTTTTTTTGTAACTTGGGTGGGGCCTCTCCAACCCTTCCGAGGACAAGAATCCCATCATAGCCTGTTGAGTTTGTGCCCTGTACATTTACCGTATGTTGAGCTATTGATGATTCCAAAGAGAACCACAGGCAACCTGCACAACCTGCATTACACTTGCTCCACCATCAATTGCTGTCCACTGTGACCTTCAGAGATGGGCAATGCTGCTCACGGGCAGCACCTGGCACTGGATGTCATGGTCCACCTGTATGCCACCAGCACCAAAGGGATGGCCCAGAGCCTTGCTGTCCATTTTGTCAGGGAGCACAGAGCCATTGCCATTGCTGATGTGCAGGTTGGTGTGCATGACCTAGTACATGATGCCCACTGAGTCCCCATGTCTCCACCTCCAGCTGCAGGGGAGCTGTGTCCCCCTCGGTCACCTGTTGAAGATCTGCAATGGCAGTTCAATGTGTGGCGATACCCCTGTTGGGACTGGCATCATCCTGCCTGTGGTGACATGCCCAACAGCACTGCCTGGTACCCTCGTCGTAGCCACGACAGGGTTCGGCTTACATTATTATTTTTTTTAACCTTGATTTTATTTTTTATTCATTCTTTAAAATGTGGGAGGAAAGAGTCAAAACTATATTGTATGCAATTCAGCCTGGTAATAGACCAGCACCTAGGTTCTGCTATGTTTTTTTGTTTTGTTTTTTAACTGATATCCTACCTTGAGGCCATGCCACCCTAGTCAAGTACTTTCAGTCTTTCCCATCTGGGTTTCAGTTTTCCCTGTCTGTAAAATGAGGATGACACTTACATTGATGGTTGGTGTAAAGATTTAACTACGTCTGTGAAGCACCTACATTACAGCGTGTAGCTAGTAACTCACAGTTCCCTTCTCCTCCCTCATCTTCTGATGCTGAGATTATTGATGTACTTTGAGCCATTCCAGGACAGAGTCAGGATGGGCTGGGGCCTATAAGTGGAGTTCATTAGTGTATATATAGCTGGAGAAGCTGGGGAAGTTCAGAGTAGGGGGCTCAAGGCAGAGGCCAATAGTCAATTTTTGAATGAGCTAAAATTTGATTAGAAGTGTATGGCATACTTTTGGTCCTTTTACAAAAACTATTGTAACGTCTGACTTTATGACTACAGACTTCAATTTTAAGTATATGTATGTGTATATACATATGTGTGTGTGTGTATTTTTTTTGTATATAAATATATATGTGTGTGTGTATATTTGGGATTTTAAAGACAAATCCAGTCACTTAGGGTCCAGGAATGAGAATGAAGCAGTTAGTGGTGCATCATGACACTTTATTCTACCTCTCAGGCACCTGGCATTTTACACACATTCTGCTATTTAAAAAAAAAATCACTGAGAGATGACCTTTTTTAAATTACTTTTAGGGGGCTTTATTTGGCTTTTCAAGTGGTAAATTTGAAACCTATATGTCCCCAATGAAAGAGCTAGGAAGTCAAATAATGCTTATGAGACTAAGAAATGTGGGCCGGCACTGCTATTTTTTGGGTGGGGAAGGAAGAATGGGAGAGAAATGTCCTGGAAAACTTTAGGAATGATCTTTGTTTTTGTGATAAATCTGATACTGCTAGAGGCTCGTAGTTGTGTTGGTTACGAGTGGGGTCTGGAGCCAAATAGATGTAAGATTCCCCACTTACTAGCAGTGTGAATCTAAGCAAAGTTAGGCTGTAAGTCTTAAGTCAGACTCTAGGCTTCATGCTGGCTCCGTAAGCCTCAGCTTTTTATTTTTAGAAGAGGACTGATGATTGTAACTACCGTGCAGGGTTGTTCTGAAGATTAAATGAGATAATGCAGGTGAAGCACAGCACCTGGTGTTCAAAAATTGGCAGTTATTTTCATTATCATTATTATTATCATTCCCAAACAGTTTACAAACGTTTGCTTTCCCGAGATTTTTTTTTTAGCCTAGTTGCTGTTAGCATTTTTTTTCTTGATTTTTACTGTGCTTTTTTTTAAGTGAAAGTTTACAAATCAAGTCAGTGTCTCATATAAAAATTTATATACACCTTGCTCTACATTCCTAGTTGCACTCCCCCAGTGAGACAGCACACTACTTCTCTCCACCCTGTATTCCCATGTACACTCAGCCAGCTTCTAACCCCCTCTGCCTTCTTACCTCCCCTCTAGATGGGAGCTTCCCACATAGCCTCATGTCTACTTAAGCCAAGAAGCTCACTCCTCCCCAGTATCATTTTCTAGCTTATAGTCCAGTCCAATCCCTGTCTGAAGAGTTGGCTTTGGGAATGGTTTTAGTCTTGGGCTAACAGAAGGTGTGGACGTCCTTCTAGTCTCAGTCAGACCATTAAGTCTGGTCTTTTTATGAGAATTTGAGGTCTGCATCCCAGTACTCTCCTACTCTGTCAGGGACTCTGTATTTTGTTCCCAGTCAGGGCAGTCATCAGTTGTAGTCAGGCACTATCTAGTTCTTCTGGTCTCACGTTGATGTAGTCTCTGATTTATGTGGCCCTTTCTGTCTCTTGCGTTCATAATTACCATGTCTTTGGTGCTCTTCATTCTCCTTTGCTCCAGGTGAGTTGAGACCAATTGATGCATCTTAGATGGTCACCTGCTAGCATTTAAGACCCGAGAGACCACCCACTGAAGTGGGATGAAGAATGTTTTCTTAATAGATTTTATTATGACGATTGACCTAGATGTCCTCTGAAACCATTACATTATTATCATTTTTTTTAATAATTTTTATTGAGCTTTAAGTGAACGTTTACAAATCAAGTTGGTCTGTCACATACAAGCCTATAATACATCTTACTCCATACTCCCACTTACTCTCCCCCTAATGAGTCAGCCCTTCCAGTCTCTCCATTGGTGACAATTTTGCCAGTTTCTAACATTTTCTACCCTCCCATCTCCCCTCCAGACAGGAGATGCCAACACAGTCTCAAGTGTCCACATGATACAAATAGCTCACTCTTCATCAGCATCTCTCTCCTACCCATTGTCCAGTCCCTTCCATGTCTGATGAGTTATCTTTGGTAATGGTTCCTGTCCTGGGCCAACAGAAGGTTTGGGGACCATGACCACTGGGATTCTTCTAGTCTCAGTGAGACCATTAAGTCTGGTCTTTTTATGAGAATTTGGGGTCTGCATCCCACTGATCTCCTGCTCCCTCAGGGGTTCTCTGTTGTGCTCCCTGTCAGGGCAGTCATCGGTTGTGGTGGGGCACCATCTAGTTCTTCTGGTCTCAGGATGATGTAAGTCTCTAGTTCATGTGGCCCTTTCTGTCTCTTGGGCTCATACTTACCGTGTAACCTTGGTGTTCTTCATTCTCCTTTGATCCAGGTGGGTTGAGACCAATTGATGCATCTTAGATGGCCGCTTGTTAGCATTTAAGACCCCAGACGCCACATTTCAAAGTGTGATACAGAATGTTTTCATAATAGAATTATTTTGCCAATTGTCTTAGAAGTCCCCTTAAGCCATAGTCCCCAAACCCCTGCCCTTGCTCCGCTGACCTTCGAAGCATTCAGTTTATCCCAGAAACTTCTTTGCTTTTGGTTCAGTCCAGTTGAACTGACCTTCCGTGTATTGAGTATTGTCCTTCCCTTCACCTAAAGTAGTTCTTATCTACTAACTAATCAGTAAATAACACTCTCCCAGCCTCCCTCCCTCCCCCACCTCCCGTAACCACAAAAGAATGTGTTCTTCTCAGTTTATACTATTTCTCAAGATCTTATAATAGTGGTCTTATACAATATTTGTCCTTTTGCCTCTGACTAATTTCACTCAGCATAATGCCTTCCAAATTCCCCCATGCTCTGAAATGTTTCACAGATTCGTCACTGTTCTTTATCGATGCGTAGTATTCCATTGTGTGAATATACCACAATTTATTTAACCATTCTTCCGTTGATGGACATCTTGGTTGCTTCCAGCTTTTTGCTATTGTAAACAGGCTGCAGTAAACATGGGTGTGCATATATCTGTTCATGTGAAGGCTCTTATTTCTCTAGGGTATATTCCGAGGAGTGGGATTTCTGGGTTGTATGGTAGTTCAATTTCTAACTGTTTAAGATAACGCCAGATAGATTTCCAAAGTGGTTGTACCATTTTACATTCCCACCAACAGTCTATAAGAGTTTCAATCTCTCCACAGCCTCTCCAACATTTATTATTTTGTGTTTTTTGGATTAATGCCAGCCTTGTTGGAGTGAGATGGAATCTCATCGTAGTTTTAATTTTCATTTCTCTAATGGCTAATGATCGAGAGCATTTTCTCATGTATCTGTTGGCTGCCTGAATATCTTCTTTGGTGAAGTGTGTGTTCATATCCTTTGCCCACTTCTTGATTGGGTTGTTTATCTTTTTGTGGTTGAGTTTTAACAGAATCATATAGATTTTAGAGATCAGGGACTGGTCGGAGATGTCATAGCTGAAAATTCTTTCCCAGTCTGTAGGTGGTCTTTTTACTCTTTTGGTGAAGTCTTTAGATGAGCATAGGTGTTTGAGTTTTAGGAGCTCCCAGTTGGTGGTTTCTCTTCGTCATTTTTGGTAATGTTTTGTATCCTGTTTAAGCCTGGTATTAGGGCTCCTAACATTGCCCCTATTTTTTCTTCCATGATCTTTATAATTTTAGTCTTTATGTTTAGGTCTTTGATCCACTTGGAGTTAGTTTTTGTGCATGGTGTGAGGTATGGGTCCTGTTTCTTTTTTTTGCAAATGGATATCCAGTTATGCCAGCACCATTTGTTAAAAAGATTGTCTTTTCCCCAATTAACTGACACTGGGCCTTTGTCAAATATCAGCTGCTCATATATGGATGGATTTATATGTCAGTTCTCAATTCCGTTCCATTGGTCTATGTGCCTGTTGTTGTACCAGTACCAGGCTGTTTTGACTACTGTGGCTGTATAAGAGGTTTTAACATCAGGTAGAGTGAGGCCTCCCACTTTCTTCTTCTTTTTCAGTAATGCTTTACTTATCCGAGGCTTCTTTCCCTTCCATATGAAGTTGGTGATTTGTTTCTCCATCACATTAAAAAATGACATTGGAATTTGGATCGGAAGTGCATTGTATGTATAGATGGCTTTTGGTAGAATAGACATTTTTACTACGTTAAGTCTTCCTATCCATGAGCAAGGTATGTTTTTCCACTTAAGTAGGTCCTTTTTAGTTTCTTGCAGTGGTACTTTGTAGTTTTCTTTATATAGGTCTTTTACATCTTTGGTAAGATTTATTCCTAAGTATTTTATCTTCTTGGGGGCTACTGTGAATGGTATTGATTTGGTGATTTCCTCTTCGATGTTCTTTTTGTTGATGTAGAGGAATCCAAGTGATTTTTGTATGTTTATCTTATAACCTGAGACTCTGCCAAACTCTTCTGTTATTTTCAGAAGTTTTCTGGAGGATTCCTTAGGGTTTTCTGTGTATAAGATCATGTCATCTGCAAATAGAGACCATTTTACTACCTCCTTGCCAATCCGGATGCACTTTATTTCTTTATCTAGGCTAATTGCTCTGGCTAGGACCTCTAGCACAATGTTGAATAAGAGCGGTGATAAAGGGCATCCTTGTCTGGTTCCCGTTCTCAAGGGAAATGCTTTCAGGCTCTCTCCGTTTAGAGTGATGTTGGCTGTTGGCTTTATTATGTTGAGGAATTTTCCTTCAATTCCTATTTTGCTGAGAGTTTTTATCATAAATGGGTGTTGGACTTTGTCAAATGCCTTTTCTGCATCAATTGATAAGATCATGTGGTTTTTGGCTTTTGTTTCATTTATATGGTGGATTACATAAATGGTTTTTCTAATATTAAACCAGCCTTGCATACCTGGTATAAATCTCACTTGGTCATGGTGGATTATTTTTTTGATATGTTGTTGAATTCTATTGGCTAGAATTTTGTTGAGGATTTTTGCATCTATGTTCATGAGGGATATAGGTCTGTAATTTTCTTTTTTTGTAATGTCTTTACCTGGTTTTGGTATCAGGGATATGGTGGCTTCATAGAAAGAGTTAGGTAGTATTCCATCATTTTCTATGCTTTGAAATACCTTTAGTAGTAGTGGTGTTAACTCGTCTCTGAAACTTTGGTAGTACTCTGCAGTGAAGCCATCCGGGCCAGGGCTTTTTTTTTTTTTGTTGGGAGTTTTTTGATTACTGTTTCAATATCTTTTTTTGTTATGGGTCTATTTAGTTGTTCTACTTCTGATTGTGTTAGTTTAGGTAGGTAGTGTTTTTCAGGAATTCATCCATTTCTTCTAGGTTTGCAAATTTGTTAGAGTACAATTTTTCGTAATAATCTGATATGATTCTTTTAATTTCAGTTGGGTCTGTTGTGATGTGGCCCTTCTCGTTTCTTATTCGGGTTATTTGTTTCCTTTCCTGTATTTCTTTAGTCAGTCTAGCCAATGGTTTATCAATTTTGTTAATTTTTTCAAAGAACCAGCTTTTGGCTTTGTTAATTCTTTCAATTGTTTTTCTGTTCTCTAATTCATTTAGTTCAGCTCTAATTTTTATTATTTGTTTTCTTCTGGTGCCTGATGGATTCTTTTGTTGCTCAATTTCTATTTGTTCAAGTTGTAGGGACAGTTCTCTGATTTTGGCTCTTTCTTCTTTTTGTATGTGTGCTTTTATTGATTTAAACTGGCCTCTGAGCACTGCTTTTGCTGTGTCCCAGAGGTTTTGATAGGAAGTGTTTTCATTCTCGTTGCATTCTATGAATTTCTTTATTCCCTCCTTAATGTCTTCTATAACCCATTCTTTTTTGAGCAGGGTATTGTTCAGTTTCCAAGTATTTGATTTCTTTTCCCTAGTTTTTCTGTTATTGATTTCTAGTTTTATTGCCTTGTGGTCTGAAAAGATGCTTTGTAATATTTTGATGTTTTGGACTCTGCAAAGGTTTGTTTTATGACCTAATATGTGGTGTATTCTAGAGAATATTCCATGTGAGCTAGAAAAAAAAGTATACTTTGCAGCAGTTGGGTGGAGAGTTCCGTATAAGTCAATGAGGTCAAGTTGGTTGATTGTTGTAATTAGGTCTTCCGTGTCTCTATTGAGCTTCTTACTGGATGTCCTGTCCTTCTCCAAAAGTGGTGTGTTGTAGTCTCCTACTATAATTGTGGAGGTGTCTATCTCACTTTTCAGTTCTGTTAAAATTTGATTTATGTATCTTGCAGCCCTGTCATAGGGTGCATAAATATTTAATATGGTTATATCTTCCTGGTCAATTGTCCCTTTTATCATTATGTAGTGTCCTTCTTTATCCTTTGTGATGGATTTAAGTCTAAAGTCTATTTTGTCAGAAATTAATATTGCTACTCCTGCTCTTTTGTACTTATTGTTTGCTTGATATATTTTTTTCCATCCTTTGAGTTTTAGTTTGTTTGTGTCTCTAAGTCTAAGGTGTGTCTCTTGTGGGCAGCATATATACGGGTCGTGTTTCTTTATCCAGTCTGAGACTCTCTGTCTCTTTATTGCTGCATTTAGTCCATTTACATTCAGCATATTTATAGATAAATAAGTTTTTAGTGCTGTCATTTTGATACCTTTTTATGTGTGTTGTTGACGATTTCATTTTTCCACTTACTTTTTTTGTGCTGAGATGTTTTTCTTCGTAACTTGTGTTTTCCTCATTTTCATAGTATTTGACTTTATGTTTGCTGAATCGTTACGTTTTTCTTGGTTTTTATTTTGAGTTATGGAGTTGTTATACCTCTTTGTGGTTACCTTAATATTTACCCCTATTTTTCTAATTAAAAACCTCACTTGTATTGTCCTATATCGTCTTGTATCCCTCTGCATATGGCAGTTCTATGCCACCTGTATTTAGTCCCTCTTTTTGATTATTGTGATCTTTTACATATTGACGTCAATGATTCCGTTTTGAGCATTTTTTTTTAATTAATCTTAATTTGTTTTTGTGATTTCCCTCTTTGAGTTGATATCAGGATGTTCTGTTCTGTGACCTTGTGTTGTGCTGGTATCTGATATGATTGGTTTTCTGACCAAACAATTTCCTTTAATAGTTCTTCTAGTTTTGGTTTGGTTTTTGCAAATTCTCTAAGCTTGTGTTTATCTGTGAATGTCTTAATTTTGCCTTCATATTTCAGAGAGAGTTTTGCTGGATATATGATCCTTGGCTGGCAGTTTTTCTCCTTCAGTGCACTATATATGTCATCCAATTGCCTTCTTGCCTGCATGGTTTCTGCTGAGTAGTCTGAACTTACTCTTATTGATTCTCCTTTGTAAGAGACCTTTCTTTTCTCCCTGACTGCTTTTAAAATTTTGTCTTTATCTGTGGTTTTGGCAAGTTTGATGATAATATGTCTTGGTGATTTTCTTTTCAGATCAATCTTAAATGGGGTTTGATGAGCATCTTGGATAGATATCTTTTTGTCTTTCATGATGTCAGGGAAGTTTTCTGCCAACAGATCTTCAATATTCTCTCTGTGTTTTCTGTTATCTATCCCTGTTCTAGGACTCCAATCACACGCAAGTTATTCTTCTTGATAGAGTCCCACATGATACTTAGGGTTTCTTCATTTTTTAAATTCCTTTATCTGATTTTTTTTCAGCTATGTTGGTGTTAATTCCGTGGTCCTCCAGATCTCCCAGTCTGCATTCTAATTGCTTGAGTCTGCTCTTCTGACTTCCTATTGCGTTTTCTAATTCTGTAATTTTATTGTTTACCTTTTGGATTTCTACATGCTGTCTCTCTATGGATTCTTGCAACTGATTCATTTTTCTACTATGTTCTTGAATAATCTTTTTGAGTTCTTCAACTGCTTTATCAGTGTGTTCCTTGGCTTTTTCTGTAGATAGCCTTATTTCATTTTTGAGGTCATCCCTGATGTCTTGAAGCATTCTGTAAATTAGTTTTTTATATTCTGTATATGGCAATTCCCGGATTGTATCTTCATTTGGGAAAGATTTTGATTCTTTAGTTTGTGGAGTTGTAGAAGCAATCATGGTCTGCTTCTTTATGTGGTTTGATATCGACTGCTGTCTCCAAGCCATCACTAAGATATTGTAGTGATTTATTCTGTATTTGCTCACTGAGTCTTATCTTGTTTTGTTTTCTTTCA
This sequence comes from Elephas maximus indicus, assembly GCF_024166365.1. Taxonomy (NCBI): domain Eukaryota; kingdom Metazoa; phylum Chordata; class Mammalia; order Proboscidea; family Elephantidae; genus Elephas; species Elephas maximus. The sequence continues at coordinate 24,320,587 of NC_064835.1, read as the reverse complement.
ACATACCTGGATGGGCTACTAGATTGCGCTGTCTTGAGTGTTGTAGCCCTTGACTCACTTATGTCCTATTACCAGCTGGTTTGGGCTGTTACCAGGTATATAAGCCTGAGTCCATTCACTATTCTTGAGTAGAATCTGATTTGGGGTCATCAAGTGTGTGATGCAGACTGTCACCTATCCACCTCGAGAAGTAGTGGTGATAGTTGTGTGCATCAGATTCGAGTAGCAGCTGGGGTTCTCACTCCAGGGGGGCCAGATGCTGACAGGCTTCCCCCAAGGGTCAGTAAGGTAGGTGTGTCTCTATTTCTAAAGCACCTTGGTGGGTGAGCTCTGCAGCTGTACCTTAGGCCCCCAATGCAAGTACCTCTACAGATTGGTAGGTATCACCCTCCTTAGTCCCCTAAGGCAGGAGGCTAGGTGGTCTGGGGGGAGCATCAGCCCTCAGTTCCCTGTTGTGGGTCAGTGAGGGCTCTGTTGAATATGCAGAGATATCAGACCTGGGAAACTTGTCTTTCCAGTAAATCCGCTAAAACAATTGCAGTCAGATCCCTATCAGAAATGCCTTTTCATTATAATAGCCACCTTGCTCCTTGTAGGGATGAAAGCCCAAGACTGTGGATCACATATGCTTATCTGGAGCTGGTTCTGTGCTTTTAGTCCAATTAGGGAAGGATTTTTGGTCTGTGGGTTTTTTGTAGTTGCTTCTCTCAGGCCAGGAGAATGGGTTAGGAAAAGACAAAAAGAAAACAAAAGAAAGAAAAAACACAGAGCAGTTTACTTTCTGGCTCAGGAAATTCCAATGTTAATGAAGCTGCCTAGGAAGGGGAGGGGAGGGTTCAGATAAATAGGAGAGAGTAGCACCCTGGAATATAGCCAAAGTTACTTATCTTGGTTAGGATGACTATTTTATCTGAGATTCCTGAGGGGCACGTCGTCGACTGTGTGCACTGGTTGGGTAGAGATTGCCCCTGAGGGTCAGGCCCTCGTCCCCTGCTTGAGCTGTCTCAGAAGCTGTGGTTAGTTCCTCCGCTCCCAGTCCAAAGCCCAACGCCAAGGTTCCCTGGCAGGGATGCCGCACTCCCTGCTCCAAAACCATTTGCTGCCTCCCGGTGACCTCTCCTCCTGTCAGCCACGTTGCTGCGCTGCCTGCATGCACTGGCTGGGCTTCCCCTGAGGTCAGTTCAGGGGGTTAGGGCTGCGCCCTGTGTTTGTGCCAGCTCAGGATGCCGTGCTCAGCTCCCCTGCGCCCAGTCCAAAGCCCGGCGCCAAGGTTTCCTGACTGGGACACTGGCTCCAGGCTCTGAAAATAGTCACTGCTTCCCCGTGGTTGTTCGTTCTCAGTCTCTGTCGCTCAGGTCAACTCTTTAAATCTATGTTTGTTGGTCAGGGTTCTTAGATTGTCATGTATGTGATCGTTTCACTTGTTTTTCTGAGTCTTTGTTGCAAGAGGGATCCAAGGTGGCATCTACCTAGTCAGCTGTCTTGGACCCACCCCTTCCATTACATTATTTTTTTAATTAAGTTCATGATCAAGATTTAAGATTATTATTTTCTGTCACAGTCAAGCCTGATCCTATTTACCCTTAGTGTTATCTAGCTAATTATGAAAGACAGAAGGGGAAAAAAAAAAAAAAAAAAAAGAAGGGAAGGACTGCTAATTTGCCACAACCAAAGGAAAAAGTATTCTATCCAAGATTTTCCCAATTGGAAATGATATGGTACCATGCAGATTCACCTAAGAGGAATTTTTTTTTAATAAGCATGCATGAGCCTCATCAAGGGCCTACTGAATCATATTATCCTGGGTAGTTTTCTCAGGTTTAGAGGTGTGTGTGTACCCCTGTTTGTGTATGTAAACAGACCGCAATAAAATGGTAACATCTGAAAGCTTTAGTGAAAGGATTGATAATGGGATGTTAATTTAAAAAAACAGAAATACAAGCTAATTTTAAGAAAAAGAAAGAAGCATACTATTATAATGATTAATAGTGGTTCTGACTACTTAACGTGGCATGGTCCATACTTCATAACCATGACTTTGCTCAGCACATTTTTTACATCCTTATTCCTAAGGCTATAGATCAAAGGATTCAGCATAGGAATTACTGTGGTGTAGAACACAGAGGCCACCTTCTGTTGGGCCATGTTGTTGGATGCTGGCTTAAAATACGTGAATATCACAGATCCATAAAAAACCCCAACAGCTGTAAGATGAGAGCCACAGGTACCAAAGGTTTTGGACCTGCCCTCAGCTGAAGGTATTCGAAGGATGTTGGATAGTATAAAGGCATAAGAGATGATGATGGGCACAGTTGTTGCTAACACATTGAATCCACCTACAAGTATCACCAGAAGTTCATTGATGTAAGCTCTGGAGCATGAGAGCTTTAGGAGGGGAATTATGTCACAGAAATAATGGTGGATGATATTGTCCTCACAGAAGGAGAGCCTGGTCATGACAATAGTGTGGGCCATAGCTCCTGAAGATGCTATGATATAGACCCCAGTCACCAGTACATTGCAAACCTTTTGGGACATGGTGACATTGTAAAGCAGTGGGCTACATATAGCTACATATCTATCATAAGCCATGGTAGTCAGCATGTAGCTCTCAGCAATAGCAAAAACACAAAAGAAAAAAAGCTGAGTCATACATCCAGGGTAAGAAATGATGCTTTGTCCTGATACGAAGTTTCCCATGAGTTTGGGGGTAACAACTGAGGAGTAAAAAAGATCAACGGATGACAAATTACTGAGAAAAAAGTACATGGGAGATTGGAGCTTGGAACTGAAAGTGATGAGGAGGATCATGCCTACGTTTCCCACTACCGTGACCCCATAGGTCCCTAGGAACAGGAGGAAGAGGGGCAGCTGCAGTTCTGGTTTGTCTGTCAATCCCTGGAGGACAAATTCAGTCACTGTGGAATGGTTTTGCTTGGCCATTTCCATTTTTGCTTGGCCTCAGGAAATAGGGGTTGTGAAACTAGGAAAAAGAAGAATCACAGCAAGTAAGAAAGTTATTTGTCCATGATTAGTAATAATTCTATTAGTCTTATGACACTTTAAAAAAAGAAACATAAAATCTGATCATCAAATCCAAAGAGTTTGTCATAGTTGTTGTGTGCCTTCAAGTCGATGTCGACTCATAGTGACCATATAGGACAGAGTAAAACTACCCCATGGGGTTTACAAGGCTGTAATCTTTACAGGACCAAATCACCAGTTCTTTCTACTGCAGAGCTACAGGGTGGCTTCAAGCCACTAATCTTTCAGTTAGCAGTTGAGTGCCTAACCATTGCACCACCAGGAATCCTTGAAAGAGTTTAAAGGTGGTCAATAATAAGATCATAAATTGCATATTTCATGTCAGGATTGTGTTACTTTTAGTTAAAGACCCTAATAAACTGTAGAGAAACAAAGATAATCACAGTGTGATCTTTAAATGTATAGGGTAATTTCTCAATAGGACAAAGATGCCAGTAATTGTGTAATGCTCTGAAGATTTTATGTGTGTCTCTGAGAAAGAGGAATGCAGTAATTATGGATTGAACTGGGACTATATCTTACAGTGCTGGAGCTCTCGGTGCTGGGAACTCAAGGTTTTATTAAGCCTTAAGAAAGTAATTTCTGATTTAGTGTTGGGCCTTTTTGTGTACAGTGGGTTTTTGTTGCCTGTGAAATACAGAGCACTCCTTAAGGAGAAACTGGCATGGGTATGAAATTTTTATAGTCAAAATTCTTAAGTCTCAAAAGGAAATGTATGGGCCATGATGCTCTGAATTAAGATGCTTCTCAATCTTGGAGACTTTTTTTTTTTATTCAAGTGCATTAGTGCTCCATTTTATGCATATATATGATCATTGAATATATATATATTCTTTTTAGGAAGAGTTTTGGAGGCTATCGTAAGTGCATTTTAGGAAAGCACTAAAATATGAAGAGAAGAAGACATAACTTCCTATATCTCCACCCACTGCACATTCTTCAGGCACCAAAAAACTCTTTTCCTGCAGCTTCAGTTGTGATGGCTTAAGAAATAGCTACATTAATTGGCTATTACTTGGCCCTAGAATACTTTATTAAAATACTGGTTTGTTATTCTTTTAAGTATTTCCATTTCACTATAAATGGTTTTGTAAATGTATATTCAGAATTTGTGTACTTACTTGAATGCTGCCAGGAGTAGAAGAGTTGTTGCCCCTACTAAATTCAAGTGTTCTCTCCTGTAGTGTGAGATAAATTCACATAGTTTCATGGGAAAACATTATCTGTCCATAATCTTGCTGACTGTGGTTAGGGTGTGATGTTGTTAACACCTAACCTCAAGAAATCAAACTGCAACTACTGACAATGAAGAGCAAATACAGCCTCTCTTATAACTTCTAAAGCTGTGTTCCTGCTCCAGCAGTGCCACTAATTCATTGTGTGACATTTTGGAAGCCATTCACCTTTCATCTTCTATAAAATGATGGTGTTGGAAGGCAGATCTCTAATTTCTGTTACAGCTCTAAGATTTAACAACTTTCTGATTCTACTTCAAGTGGGCAATAATAAGATTCTCTTCCATCTCAGTTCCTCAGAAGTCTTTTATAAGGAAGGGAACACTTGATTTGTTGTTTGCAGGTCTTTGAATTCCAAGGAGATGCAAGAGTACAGTATTCTCCCAGGACCACAAGTCCAAGGGAGCTTCTCAGAAGTGAAATTCCCCTGAGAAGAAATAAAGCAATTAGTGAGTTATATTTGCACCCAGAATAATGGTACTCCCAGAATATTGCCATTTTCAATGTTTACAATTAAAGATTTACTCTTATATCTTGGAAGGAGAAAACTTCATTCAGCAGTGAGGAAGGGCTTCCATCTCAGATGATTGTAGAATTATCATAAACAGAAGGGTAGCATTTTGGTGAGGTATTCTCACTCGAAAGAGCAGAGGTTCCAGCCTTCATCTCTGCGAGTACTCCTAAAGGAGAGCATAGTAACTCTCATTTTAGTTTTTTAACTCATTGTACTGGAAACCCTATGGGTCACTTCTATTCTGTCCTATAGGGTCACTAGGAGTCAGAATCGACTCAACGAGATTTTTTTTTTTGGTGCTGTCATCAGGAAACCCTGGGAAGATTATCAATGAGATGAGTTAACACAGTGGCTGCAACAACAGGCTCAAGCATAACTGTTGTGAAGATGGCACAAGACTAGGCAGCATTTCATTCTGTTGCACATAGGTTTGCTATGAGTCAGAACTGACTGGACAGCACCTGACAACAACAACAATCCTCTCCAAGAAAATAAAGCGTCCCCTTTTTCACTGACCCTCTATCAAACATGATGTCCTTCTCCAGGGACTGATCCCTCCTGATAACATGTCCAATGTATGTGGACGCAGTCTCATCATCCTTGCTTCTAAGGAGCATTCTTGTTGTATTTCTTCTGGCAGTCCTAAAGGCTAAGAAGCAGAAACAGCTACCCTGGAATACTAGGAACTGCTCATGGTAGTTATTAGTTAGTAAGGAAGTATTTAAACTGAAAAATAGTAATTATTGTGTTTTTTTAATTTAACAGTCTTGTTCTACTTCTGCTTATCTAATGTTTCTCATAAACCATAGAGCATATAGAATATAATCACTCTTCAATAAGCTATTAACGTATGTTTACAAAAAAAGAAATTTAAAAAATTCAGAGGAATGAATAAATGAGTCTCAAGGGGGGATATTAAGAGTCACAATTTCCTTACATGTAGATGCAATGATTGGAAACCCTGGTGGCATAGTGATTAAGTGCTACGGCTGCTAACCAAAGGGTCGGCAATTCAAATCCACCAGGCACTCCTTGGAAACTCTATGGGGCAGTTCTACTCTGTCCTATAGGGTCACCATGAGTCAGAATCAACTCGACGGCACTGGGTTTGGTTTGATTTTTTGGTAGATGCAATGATTGGGCCCTAAGATTGAACGCAGGATAAGAATAATTCATAGGAGTTCCAATCTCTAAAAAAAAAGTGTCACTGCAATGCTTATTCTTTATTACAAAGGCATTATTTACTATTCAGAAGCTAGAAAAGCAGGGAGCCAGTAACACCTGGAAACAATTAATGGTGTCAAGGGAAAAATGGCCATTATGACTAAATGAAAACCACCAATAGCTTATTATCACCGTAAGTACATTCTCAGGAAAACGTAGTAACTTGGAGACATAGTCAGGGGGCTAATCTCACAGAAATAAAGGCAAACTTGTTAAAAATTTAGAAAATTAACACATCTGGAGGCATCACCTAAGACAATGCTCAAAATACACAAAAATGAGTCTCCAAAACTGTGCTCTTGTGTTTCACACATTTCAAAAGTCTCCCACCTTGAGCCTAAATGCATTAAAATTGGGCTACCTCTTTTCTGAAGAACTCAGAGGCATAAAACTGGGTGGGATACCTTCTGTCCCACAGATCTTGAAAGGGTTTTAAACTCTAAAACAATATTTCTTTTTAAGTAACGTTTCTGGCACATAAGACCCAATATCCTAAAAATAATTTCAGTGATTTCCTTGGCCTATTTATACAAATGTTTTAGCCTTGAATTCAGTAAAACTCAAAATATGAATTTCAGGTCAAATATCGTCTCAGGACAACTTTAGCATTCACTTGCATTAGAAAAGTGTTCAACTCTTCCATGTGCAGGTCACTATGATGGTGTTCATTGTGAATTTTTGATATTACCATCTAGATTTTAAATTTTTACCACATTTCATATTGATGTCTATTAGAGTAGTAAATTATTTGGATAGATTTTTTCAATTTTAAAACTTCTTTGCATAATATTTCATTTAGTATTTTTATCTATGTTCATGAAGGAAATTAATTTCCTCCCTTCTGAAGTTGAATGCTTAATTTATATTCAGTCTTTGCATAGTGCAATAAAAAGGCTTAAGACTGTGACTTGATCTTGGAACTTCTTGGCACAGTGGTTAAAAGCTTGGCTGCTAATCAAAAGGTTGAGTTTGAATCCAGTAGCCACTCCTTGGAAACCCCATGGGGCAGTTCTGGCCTTCTTACCTAGATTATAATAAAAAATAATGTTTCCTTTTTCACTCACTTCTTGATTGATTGTTTTTTAACTTTGATTTTGCTTTCCCCTTAATCTGAAGAATTGTTTAGAAGGCTGCTTTTTTTCAAATATTCTCTAACTTATTAAATATTTCATTGTAATATGTTTAGATAATGTGGCTGGTGATTTTACTCTTTATTGTATTTAATCAATACTTTTCCTGTATCTAACAGCTTCTGCCTGTCATGCATTATTTTTCTGAATTATAGTCGTGTATCCTTGACTAACATTTTTTTAAAAACTGTAGAATTTGTGACATTGTAAGCATACAAATACTTTAATTTGCTTTCACACATAAATAATAGTTGGACTGGATAAGAAATCCTGGATTTAGCATACATTTCATTCAGAACCCTGTAGCTTTTGCCATACTGACTAACAGATCATGGTGTTGCTGTGAGAAGTCTGATGTCAGTCTAATTCTCATTCTTTTACAGATATAATGTTATTTCTCTCTGGGGGCTTAGAAAATGTTCTTAAAGTTTATAACTAAGTATATAAATCCTGGAGTTTATAACTAATATGTGATTACTTGTTTAATTATTTTTTCTTTGCACTTGATAACCCCTTCCAATTTAAGATTCAAGTTTTCAGTCAAGAAAGTCTATCATTTTTGTTTATTTCCTTGTTTACTGCTTCCTGTCTGTGTTCTTCTCCCATTTATTCTCTTCACTAATATTTTCTCTATCTCTATAATTTTTCCTTTTCAAGAGTGTTACATAAATGGAAATCATCCAGTTAATAATCTTTTGAGTTTTTTTCTTTTTCCACTAACATAATGCCTTTGATATCTATTTCAGTAGTTGGGTATATCAACAGATCATGGCTTTTTATTGCCAAGTAGTATCCATAGTATGGATGTACCATAGTTTGTTTTAGGCTCTTTTTTTTTTTTTTTTGCTCTGTGTATTCCCTAGTGAAATTACTCTATCACCGCTTTTTTAAAAAAAATCTATAGTTCCCTCACTGTATTTCTTTGTGCTTTTCTAAAAATTAATTTTGTTTTATGGTGTATGTATCTAAATACAATTTAGCTTGCCTCATATATGTGGGAAAGTTGGACAATAAAAAAGGAAGACAGAAGAATTGATGCATTCAAATTGTGATATTGTGCTATATGGAATATACTATGAACCACTCAAAGAATGATCAAATCAGCATTAGACAAAATATAACCAGAATACGCCTTAGAAGTGAGAATGGCAATACTTCAGCCTGCTTACTTTGGACACATACTTAGGAAAGAACAAACACTGGAAAGGACATCATTGTTGGTAAAGTAGGTCAACAAGAATGAGGGGCATCTTCAATGAGATGGACTGAAACAATAGACACAACGATGGAATCAAACATACCAATGATCATAATGATGGCACAAGACTGAGCAATCTTGTGCTCTGTTATAAATAATGCCCCATGAGTAGGTGCCAACTAGAGAACTAACAACAAAAATTTACTAATATGTTAGTGGTAAGTTCTGCCATTTTATTATTTGTTTTCTGCTTATCCCCTCTACTTTTCAACTCTAAGTTTTCCTTCCCTGACTTCCTATAGGTCACCTGAACATTTTTTAGTGTTCTATTTCAATTTATCTATAGTGCTTTTGAGTGTAACTGTTTTTTTTTTCTTTTCTTTTTGTCTTTTTTAGTGGCTACTCTAGACATTGCACTATATATATACATATTTCATCTTGAGCCACTGGAGTTTTGGGGTTGATATTTCACCTCTTTGAGTTAAATGTAGAAACTTTTTCTCCATTTAGGTGCTTTTATCTTCCACCCTTTATATATATTCATCTTAAATATTTCATCTACACACAATAATTACTGGATCAGACAATATTGTAAGTTTTACTTTTGGTGACCAACATAATTTAAAAAACCAAAGAGGAAGAGAGTCTATTATATTTTTCCATTGTTTTACTTTTTGTCTTGCTCTTTTTTCATTCCTGATGGTTCAAGTTTTCATCTTTTATTACCTCCTTTCTGTTTTAAGACCTTCCTTTAGCTATTCATTTAGAGTAGGTCTGATGGAGACAAATTCCTTTAGTACACTGTCATCTGAAAATCTCTTGATCTGCCCCTCATTTCTAAAAGTGATTTTTACAGGGTATAGAATTTTAGGTAGACAATTATTCCCCCCCCCCCCAGGAATTGAAAAATATAGTGTCACTTTCTTCTGACCTCCATGGTTTCTGATAAAAAAAATCTATTGTCATTCAAAATATTGTCCCTGGGGAAGGCAGAGCAAGACAGTGGTGTAAGCAGTCACATGCCCCAGTTCCCCTAAAACAAATCCAGGAGAAAACTAGCAAAAACTTATGAAATCTATAATCTCATAACCCTGGATATCAATTAAAGGGTTGGAGAGTCAAATAGAACAATGAATCAAGAAGAAAGATATCATACAGACAATGAGTGAATAGAGGCTTGCTGTGCAACCTCACCCCACCCTGCCTGTCCTGCCCAGCACAGTTATCTTGGGGTTACTGTTGCTGTGGCCCTTGAGCAGAGATCTCAGGTCTGGAGCAGCACTCAGAGCTCAAGGTACATTATACCTGGGGCAGAATGAGCACAGCACAGATTGGAGTGCCCATGCTATTGTTGTTGTTAATAACTCTATGCACAACAGAATGAAACACTGCCCAGTTCTGTGACATCCTCACAATTATTGCTATGCTTGAGCCTCTTGTTGCTGCCACTGGTCAATCCATCTTGTTGAATCCCTTCCGCTTTTTTGCTGACCCTCTACTTTACCAAGCATGATGATCTTCTCTGGGGACTGATCCCTACTGACAATTTGTTCAACACATGTGAGATGTAGGTTTGCCATCCTTGCTTCCAAGGAGAATTCTTGTTGTACTTCTTCCAAGACAGATGTGTGCCTGTAAGTTCTGGGAAAGACTAAACAATACAGTGAGTGCAGTGCATTTTACAGTACATTACCATTCAGGTCAAGGGCAGAAAGCCATGATGGATGCAGTGTGGGCTGAAACACTTGAGCAGTCAGACCTGGGAGAGTGCAGCTTGGTGAGCATAGCATGTATTGGAGTACCAGGGAATCCCAGGAAAGAGCTTCACAGTGAACAGAGTGCAGACCTGAGTCCTAGAGCACTCACATCCAGGACAGAGAGAGTAACTGAATATGGGCTGAAACAACTGATCTGTCAGACCAGGGGCAGGGCAACTTTGCAAGCATAGTGAGAATTGGAGTTCTTATGAGTCCCTGGAAGAAGCAATGAAGTAAGCACAGTATGTATGGGAGGTTATTAACTATTGGGACTTGTGGTTAATTGGCAACAACAGCTATTTCCAAGGTAGAACTCTTAGTCTGGTGTAGTACAGCCAACACTCCTGGGAGAGGATTCTTGTGGCACATCTGTGACAGCTGTAGCTCTTGGGCAGGGGGCCTAGTGTCAGAATTGTATGGTTGGTCCTCAGAGGGAGGGATATTTGTGGGAAGGAGTCAGAGACTACTATTAATCCCTAATGGGGGACAGATACTAGAGGCATGTAGGGGGTCTGGACTCATAATAATATGGCCAGTGTCTCCAATATATGATGGGAAGGCAACAACACCAAATTCTACAACTCACAGAGTTTGATGCTGAAGTGACATGGCCAAAACTTCCACTCAGGGAACCTAGAGGTGAAACAGTGATGGCTGGCAACCCCAGGCTGGGAGACCAATAGGCAAGAGACAACAGCAGATGAACCTAAATGAGCCTAGAGTTTGAAGCAGAGAAGTACAACATTCAATATTTTAAAAGAATAATAATAATAAAAAGGAAGGAGAACAAACCCTAGAGAAGGGAAATAATTTTTATTCTATTATTATTTTTACTTGAACTTTAGCTGAAGGTTTACCGAACAAACTAGTTTCCCATCAAACAGTACAAACGTTGTATGACATTGGATAACAACCCCACTACATGTCAACACTCTGCCTTCTCAACCCTGGGTTCCCTATTACCAGCTTTCCTGTTCCCTCCTGCCTTCCAGTCCCTGCCTCAGGGCTGGTGCACCCCTTAAGTCTTGTTTTGTTCCATGGGCCTGTTCAATTTTTGGCTGAAGGGTGAACCTCAGGAGTGACCGCACTGCTGAGCTGAAAAGGCGTCCGGGAGCCATACTCTCAGGGTTTCTCCAGTCTCTGTCAGAGAAGGGAAAGAATTTAATATACAGAGTTACCAATGTAAAATAGCTTACTGTCCCAAACAACAGAAAATCACAAACCATATGAAGAGGTAGCAAAGGATGGACCATGCAAAAGTAAAAAATAAAGGGACAGTAACTGACCCCAAGAAAGGAGAGATAACAGAAGCACTCAACAAGGACTTTAAAAAAGCAGTATCAAGCATCCTCAAAGACTTAAAGGAAAGCATGAAAAAACAATTAAAGGAAAACACACACATCAAAAAATAAGGGACAAAATCAATGCCTCAGCCCTACTACTCAAACAAATAGAAAAAGAGCAGCAAAAGAAGCCCACAGACACCAGAAGAAAGGAAATAATAAAGATTAGAACAGAAATAAATGAGTTAGAAAAACAAAAAGAATTGAAATAATCATTAAAACCAGAAATTGATTCTTTGAAAAGATCAGTAAAATGGACAAACCACTGGCCAAATTGATAAAAGAAAAGGAGAAGTTGCAAATAACCCAAATAGGAAATGAGATAGGTGACATTACAACAGAATCAACTAAACTAAAAAGTATCACAACAGAATATTATGAGAAATTATACACCAACAAATTTGAAAACCTAGAAGAAATGGATAAATTTCTAGGAACACTCTACCTATCCAAACTAGCACAAACTGAAGTAGAAAATCTCAACATACTAATAATAAAAGAAGAAGTTGAAGAGGTCGTAAAAAAATTCTCCCAATAGAAAATGCCCTGGCCCAGACAGCTTCACTGGAGAATTCTACCAAACATTCAGAGAAGAGTTGACATCCACACTATTTAAACTATTCCAGAACATAGAAAAAGAAACAATACTCCTGAATTCATTCTATCAAGCCAGCATAACTCTGATAACAAAACCAGGAAAAGACATCACTAAAAAATAAAATTATACACCAATATCCCTCATGAATACAGATGCAAAAATTCTCAATAAGATTCTAGCCAATAGAATTCAACAGCATATCAAAAAATTATACATCATGACTAAGTTGAATTCATACCAGTTATGCAAGGATGGCTCAATATTAGAAAATCAATCAACATAATCCACCACATAAATAAAACAAAGAGCAAAAATCACAGGATCATCTCAGTAAATGCAGAAGACTTTTGATAAAGACCAACACCAATTCTTGATAAAAACTCTCTGCAAAATAGGAATAGAAGGGAAATTCCTCAAAGTAATTAAGGCCACGTATTTTTTTTCTTTTTTTATATACAGAACAATAGACCAACATTATTCTCAATGGAGGGAGACTGAAATCATTTCCCCTGAGAATGGGAACCAGACAAGGACACCCTTATCACCACTTTCATTCAATATTGTACTGGAAGTCCTAGCTAGAGCAATAAGGCAAGAAAGGGAAATAAACAGTATACAGATTGGTAAGGGAGAAGTGAAACTATCCCTATTCACAGATAATGTGATCATAAACATAGAAAGTCCCAGAAACTCTACAAGATAGCTACCAGAACTAATAGAAGAATTCAGCAAAGTGGCAGGGTACAAGATCAACATACAAAAATCATTTGGATTCCTCTACACCAAAAAAGGGAACTTTGAAAAGGAAATCAATAAAACAATACCATTTATAATATCCCTCAGAAAGATAAAATACTTAGGAATCTAACTGGAGACTTAAAAGGCATACAAAGAAAACTATAAAACACTATTGCAAGAAACAAAAAGAGACCTACATAAATGGAAAAACACACCATACTCACGGATTTAAAAAAAAAAATCATAAAAAAGAAACATATAGTGACCCTATAGGATAGAGTAGAATTGCCCCATAGGGTTTCCAAGAGTGACTACCCAAAACCCCAGTGCCCTCGAGTCAATTCCGACTCAAGGAGTGACTAGTAGATTAGAATGGCCAATCTTTTGGTTAGCAGGCAAGCTCTTAACTACTGTGCCACCAGGGCTCCATATCATGGATAGGAAGATTTAACATTGTGAAAATGCCAATACTACCCAAAGCAATCTACAGATATAATGAAATCCTGATCCAAATTCCAACAGCCTTCTGTAATGAGATGGAAAGACTAATCACTAACTTTATATGGAAACGAAAGAGACCTGGTTAAACAACCTACTACTATACAGCTATGGTAGTCAAAACAGCTTGGCACTGGTACAATGACAGCCAGGTAGACCAACTGAACAGAATTGAGAACCCAGATGTAAATCCATCCACCTATGGACAGCTGATGTTTGACAAAGAGTCAAAGTCCATTTTATGGGGAAGAGAAAGTCTCCTTTTCTATGGAGAACTATGATAAAATGATATATTTTATTTATATAAAGTTATAAAAAATTAAAATGTATTGACAAAAAGTTGTTCAGTGGTGTCCTGGGGCTAGAATTGGGTGTGGAGATAGACTCCAAACAGGCATGAGAAAATTTTTGGGATTCATGGAAATGTTTTGCATCTTTACTGTAGTATTTACATAGGTAGGTATATGCATTTATTACAACTCAATAATTTCTTAACTTAAAATAGGTGAAGTTTATATGTGCAAATTATAGTATACTTAAATTGGTTTAAACTGTGGAGGGAAATACAAAACAACACAACAGTAAGAACTGGCAAAAGGCATAGACACATAATTAGAACACACACAAAAAAAAGATTTAAAAAATAGTCTGAGAACATATGGAAGAATTTTCATCTGCACAAAAAATAAGAAAAATGTAAATTTAATTTTTTGAGATGCCATTCTTCAAATATTTGATTGGGGTGGGGAGAGAACCAACCATGACTACTAGTAGGTTAACAAATTGTGGGTAAAAAGGCACTTATATATACCTGAATGGGAGAAACTGTACATTGTTTTGTCATTCACAGCATGTACTGGGAACATTCTTGTGCTTGAAACAGAAAGTACTTTTTTTGATAACAGGTGAAATTATTTTGAAACCTCTAGTAGAATGATAGAATGAGAAAAACTGCATATTTGTTTTTTTTTCACTTTTTCTTTTTAAATTTTATTGTGCTTTAAATGAAAGTTTGCAAATCAAGTCAGTCTCTCATACAAAAATTTACATACACCTTGCTATATACTCCTAGTTGCTCTCCCCCTAATGAGACAGCACAGTCCTTCTCTTCCACCCTCTATTTCTGTGTCCATTCAGCCAGCTTCTGTCCTACTCTGCCTTCTCCTCTCCCCTCCAGACAGGAGCTGCCCACGTAGTCTCATGTGTCTACTTGATCCAAGAATCTCCCTCCTCACCAGTATAATTTTCTATCTAACAGTCCAGTCCAATCCCTGTCTGAAGAGTTGGCTTTGGGAATGGTTCCTGTCTTCGGCTAACAGAAGGTCTGGGAACCATGATCTCCAGGGTCCTTCTAGTCTCAGACCATTAAGTCTGGTCTTCTTATGAGAATTTGAGGTCTGCATTCCACTGCTTTCCTGCTCTTTCAGGGGTTCTCTGCTCCTTCTGGGCAGTCATTGATTGTAGCCAGGCATCATCTAGTTCTTCTGGTCTCAGGCTGATTTAGTCTCTGATTTATGTGGCCCTTTCTGTCTCTTGGACTCATAATTACCTTGTGTCTTTGGAGTTCTTTATTCTTCTTTGCTCCAGGTATGTTGAAACCAATTGGCGCATCTTAGATGGCTGCTTGCTAGAATTTAAGACCCTAGATGCCACTCTCCAAAGTGGGATGCAGAATGTTTTCTTAATAGATTTTATTATGTCAATTGACCTAGATGTCCCCTGAAACCATGTTCCCCAAGCCCCTTCCCCTGATACCCTGGCCTTCAAAGTTTTGGGTTTATTCAGGAAACTTTGTTGCTTTTAGTTTATTACTGTTGTGTTGACCTCTTCTGCATTGTGTGTTATCTTTCTCTTCACCTAAAATAGTTCTTGTCTATTATCTAATTAGTGAATACTCCTCTCCCTTCCTCCTTCCCCACTGTAGTAACCATGAAAGAATATTTTCTTCTCTGAAAAAACTACATATATTTTTTCTCATTGACAACATGTATGGGAACTTCCCATTCTTGTAACTCAAAGTGTACTTTTAGAACATATAAAACTGTGCTCACTTCATGTTCTTGAAAGGGAGAAATTGTATATTGTTTTCTCATTCACAACATGTATTGGGAACATGACTGTGCTTGAAAAACAAACTGTTTTTTTTTTTGACAACGGTTAAAAGTATTTTGAGTTCATCTACTTGAATGAGAGAAACTGCGCATTGGTTTCTCAGTCACACAATGTATTTGGAACTTAACTGTTCTCGTAAAACAAAGTATAGTTTGGAAACATGTAAAATGCCGTTGAATTCATGTACTTGAATGGGAGAAACTGAACATTGTTTTCTCCATCACAGGATGTATTGGTAACATTCCTGTGCATGTAACACAAAATGTTTTTTTAATAACAGGTAAAACTGTTTTTACTTCAGCTACTTGAATGGAAGAAATTCTATAGTTTTCTCATTCGAAAAATGTATGGGAACATTTTCATACTTGTAACACAAGTATTTTTGGATAACAGGTAAAACTGTTTTGATGTCATCTACTTGAAGAGAGAAACTGCTTGAAACACAATTATTTTTTTTTGATAACAGGTAAAACTTTTTTGACTTCATTTACTTGAATAAGAGAAAAACTGTATATTAGCTTCTCATTCACCCAATGTATTGAGACTTTCCTCATTCTTGCAAGGCAAAATGTACTCTTACAATAAAATGTAAAACACTTTTGACTTCATGTTTTTGAATGGGAGAAAGGGTACATTGTTTTCTTGTTCAGAGAATGTATTGAGAACACTCCCAGGCTTGAAATAAAAAGTTTTTTTTTTTTAAACAGATAAAACTTCTTGACTTCATTTACTTGAATGAGAGAAAGTATATATTGTTTCCCATTCACAGAATATATTGGGAACTTTTGCATTCTTGCAATTCAGAGTATATTTTGAAAACATATAAAACTGTTGACTTCATGTACTTGAATGGGAGAAATTGTACATTGTTTTCCCAATCACAGTACATGCTGGGAACTTTTGCTTCCTTGTAATATAGACTACTGTGAAAACATGTAAAACTCTTTTTACTTCAGGTACTTAAAAGGGAAAAAGTATACATTGTTCTCCCATTCACAGAATGTGTCGGGAACTTTCACATCCTTGCAGTACAGAGTTTACATTGAAAACATGTAAAACCCATTTGACTTAATGTACTTAAAAGGGAGAAACTGACATTGTTTTCTCATTCACAGAATGTATTGGGACCATACCAATGCCAGTAACCCAAATAGGTAAAACACTTTTGATTTCATCTGCTTTAATGAGAGAAAATGTATATTGGTCTTTAATTCACATAATATGTTAGAAAGTTTCCCATTCTTGCAAAACAAAATGTAGCTTAAAAACATGTAAAACTATGTTTACTTCATGTACTTGAAAGGGGAAAACTGTACATTGTTTTCACATTCAAAGAATGTAATGGAAACATTCCCGTCCTCATAACACAAAGTGTTTTTTGAAAACAGGTAAATCTCTTTTGATGTTATCTATTCAAATGAGAGATACTGTATAAAACAAACAAACAAAAAACCCACTGCCATTGAGTCAATTCTGACTCATAGAAACCCTATAGGACAGAGTAGAACTGCCCTCATAGAGTTTCCAAGGAGCACCTGGCAGATTTGAACTGCTGACCTCTTGGTTAGCAGCCGTAGCACTTAACCGCTATGCCACCAGGGTTTCCTAGAAATACTGTATATTGGTTTCTAATTCCTACAGTATATTGGGAATTTTCTTATCCTTGTAACACAAAATATACTTTGAAAAAAAGTAAAACTCTCTTGACTTCACATACTTCAGAAGAACTGTACATTGTCTTCTTATTCACAGAATGTATGGAGATCATACTTGGGCAAGTATCACAAACTGTATTTTTTTCTATGAGAACATTTACTATCTTAATCATATTTTAGTCAATAAAGAGATTTAGGGTTAACTCTATTCTAAAATACTGTAAATCAAAAAGATTTTTCTTGCCTATAAGTGAGTCACATCGGCTAGTTTGCTATGTCATTTGTAAAAATGTCAGTTTCTACAAATAGGTATTTTTAAAGAAGTTGCATTAATGAATTAGAGTGACTGGTTAAGATAGATTTCCATCCTCAAGGCCGAGGGGCTTCATTGCCCTGAGACGCTCCCAAATCTAAAGTTAAGAAGTCTAAGAAGAATGAGAGAAAGAAGGGGTGGGGAAACTCGACACTCACTGCCCCTTCCTTGATTGTTCTTAATTGTAGGTGTCAACCCACGAAATGTCTGGTTACAAAGTGTTTTTTGATAACAGGTAAAAACTATTTTGACTTCATTTACTTGAATGAGAGAATCTGTATATTGGTTTCTTAGTCACACAATGTATTGGGAAGTTTCTGGCTCTTGCAAAACAAAGTGTAGTTTGAAAACATGTTAAATTCTGTTGACTTCATGTACTTGAATGGGGCAAACTGTACACTGTTTTCCCATTCACAGAACATATTGGAAACATTCCTGTATGTGTAACAGAAAGTGTTTTTTGATAAAAAGTAAAACTCTTGACAATCTACTTGAATGAGAGACCATATATTTGTTTCTCATTCACAGAATGCAATGGGAACAGTCTCATGCTTGTAACACAGTGTATTTTTGGATAACAGGTAAAACTGTTTGACTTCATCTATTTGAATGAGAAAAACTGTACGCTGGTAATACAAAGAGTACTTCCAAGACATGTAAAAACCCGTTGACTTTATGTGTATGAAAAGAAAAAATGTATATTGTTTTATCATTCACAAAATGTGTTGGAAACATTCTCATGCTTGTAACACAAAGTGATTTTTGATAACAGGTAAAACTCTTTTGACTTCATCTACTTGATTGAGAAAAACTTTAAATTGTTACCTCATTCACACAATGTCTAGGGAACATTCTTGTACTTATAACACAAAGTGTTTTTGGGTAATGGGTAAAAATGTTTGACTTCATCTACTTGAATGGAAGAAAATGTACATTGTTTTCTTATTCACAGCCTGTATTGGGAGCATTCTCATGCTTGAAACACAAAGTGTTTTGTGATAACAGGTAAAATTCCTTCGACTTTTTCTACTTGAATGAGAGAAACTATAAACTGATTGACACAATGTATTGGCACCTTTCCCATACTTGCAATGAAAAATGTACTCTTATGATAAAATGGAAACCCTGATGGTGCTATGGTTAAAAGCTACAGCTGCTAACTGAAAAGTCTGCCATTTGAATCCACCAGGTGCTCCTTGGAAACTGTATAGGGGCAATTCTACTCTGTTCTTTAGGGTCACTATAGGGTCAAAACACTTTAGACTTCATGCATTTGAATGGAGAAACTGTACATTGTTTTCTCATTCACACAATATATTGAGCACCTTTCCATTCTTATATAATACGTATTTTTGCTAATTGGTAAAACCCTTTTGACTGTATCTACTTAATTGAGAGAAACTGTATATTATTTCTCATTCCCACAATATATTGGTAACTTTCTCATTCTTGTAACACAAGGTAAACTTTGAAACATGTAAAACTCTCTTGATTTTGTGTACTTGAATGAGAAAAACTGTACTGTTTTCTCAATAACAGAAGGTACTGGGAATATTCACATGCTTGTTGCACACAATGTTTTTTGATGACAGGTAAAACTCTTTTCTCTTCATTTATTAAATGGGAGAAATTGTACAGTTTACTCTTTTGCAGAATGTATTGGGAATGTTCTCATGCTTGTAACACAAACAGTTTTTAGATAACAGGTAAAACTGTTTTGACTTTCTCTACTTGAATGGGAGAAATTGTACATTGTTTTCTCATTTGCAGAATGTGTTGAGAACATTTTCATGCTTGAAATAGTGTTTTTTTTAGCAAACAGTAAAGCTCTTTTGACTTCCTCTACTTGAATGAGAGTAACAGTTTATTGGTTTCTCTTTCACACAATGTATTGAGGACTTTCCCGCTCTTGTAACACAAAGAGTATTTTGAGAATATGTAAAATAATTCTGACTTCATGTACTTGAATGGGAGAAATTGTACATAGTTTTCTCTTTAACAGAAAGTATTAAGAACATTCCCGTACTTGAAATAAGAAGTGTTTTTTTTGTAAACAAGTCAAATTCTTTTCACTTCGTCTACTTGAATGAAACTGTACGTTGTTATATATAGTTGGGAACATTTTTGTTCTTGAAACACAAAGTGTTTTGTTGTAACTGGTAAAAGTGTTTTGACTTCATCTATTTGAATAATAGAAACTGTAGAGTTTTCCATTTGAAGAATGTATTGGGAAATTTCTTGTGCTCGTAACACAAAGTGTTTTTGGGTAACATAAAACTTTTGACTTCATCTACTTGAACTGGAAAAAACTGTATATTGGAAATTTTCTCATTTTTGCAACACAAAATGTACTTTGAAAACATGTAAATCTCTGTTGACTTCATGTTCTCAAAAGGGAGAAACTCTACATTTTTTTTCTCATTCACAGAACGTATTGGGAGCATTCCTGTATTTGTAACACAAAGTGTTCTTTCCAAACAGGTTTATCTCTTTTGCCTTCATCTACTTGAATGAGAGTAACTATATATATTGGTTTCTCATTGACACAATATATTGGGAACTTTCACCTTCTTACAACCCAAGGTGTACTTTGAAATCATAAAACACTTTTGACATTATGTACTTGAATGGGAGAAACTGAATTATTTTCTCCATCATGAAATCTTTTGGGAACTTTCCTGCCTTTGTAACAGAAAGTGTGCTTTGAAAACAGTGAAAACTCTGGTGTTTTCATTTATTGAAGTGGGAGAAACTGTACATTATTTTCTTAATCACAGGATGTATAGGAAACATTTCTGTTCTTGTAACACAAAATGATGTTTGATAACAGAAAAAAACTATTTTGACTTCATCATCTTGAATGAGAGAAACTATATATTGTTTTCTCATGCACACAATGTATTAGGAACTTTTACGTTCTCTTAACATAAAGTTGTTGTTTTTAGGTGCCATCGAGTCCATTCCGACTCATAGTGACCTTATGTACAATGGAACAAAACTCTACCCGGTCCTGCACCATCCTTACAATTGTGCTTGAGCCCATTGTTGCAGCCACTGTGTCAATCCACCTTGATGAGGGTCTTCCTCTTTTCTGCTGACCCTGTACTTTACCAAGCATGATGTCCTTCTCCAGGGACTGATCCCTCCTGACAACATGTCCAAGGTATGTAAGATGCAGTCTCGCCATCCTTGCTTCTAAGGAGCATTCTGGTTGTACGTCTTCCAAGAAAGATTTGTTCATCCTTTTGGAAGTCCATGGTATCTTCAGTATTCTTTGCCACCACCACAATTCAAAGGTGCCAATTCTTCTTCGGTCTTCCTTATTCATTGTCCAACTTTCACATGCATATGATGCAATTGAAAATACCATGGCTTGGGTCAGGCAGACCTTAGTCTTCAAAGTGACATCTTTGCCCAATGCAATGCGTCTTTTGATTTCTTGACTGCTGCTTCCATGGGTGTTGATTATTGATCCAAGTAAAATGAAATCCTTGACAATTTCAACCTTTCCTCCATTTATCATGATATTGCTTATTTGTCCAGTTGTGAGGATTTTTGTTTTCTTTATGTTGAGGTGAAATCCATACTGAAGGCTGTGGTCTTTGATCTTCATTAGTAAGTGCTTCAGGTCCTCTTCACTTTCAGCAAGCAAGGTTGTGTCATCTGCATAACGCAGGTTATTAATGAGTCTTTCTCCAATCCTGATGCCCCGTTCTTCTTCATATTGTCCAGCTTCTCATATTATTAGCTCAGCATACAGATTGAATAGGTATGGTGAAAGGATACAACCCTGACCACACCTTTCCTGATATTAAACAACTTATATCCCCTTGTTCTGTCTGAACAACTACCTCTTGATCTATGTACAGGTTCTCCATGAGCACAATTAAGTGTTCTGGAATTCCCTTTCTTCACAATGTTATCCATAATTTGTTACTATCCACACAGTTGAATGCCTTTGCATAGTCAATAAACACAGGTAAACATCCTTCTGGTATTCTCTGCTTTCAGCCAGGATCCATCTGACATCAGCAATGATATCCCTGGTCCCACATCCTCTTCTGAATCCAGCCTGAATTTCTGGCAGTTCCCTGTCGAAACACTGCTTCAGCCACTTTTGAATGATCTTTAGCAAAATTTTGCTTGTGTGTGATATTAACGATATTGTTCCATAATTTCTACATTTGGTTGGATCACCTTTCTTGGGAGTAGGCATAAACGGTACTTTAAAAACGTGTAAAACTATGCTGACTCCATGTACTTAAATGGGAGAAACTGTACATTGTTTTCTCATTCACAGAATGTGTTGGAAATATTAATGTGCTTATAACATGAAGTGTTTTTTGATAATAGGTAAAACTTATTTTGACTTCCTCTACTTTAATGACAGATACTCTATGTTGGATTCTCATTCACACAATTACCTTCTTGTAACACAAAGGGTACTTTGAAAACGTAAAATTCTGTTAACTTCATGTACTTGAATGAGAGAAACTGTGCATTGTTTTCTCACACACAGAATGTACTGGTAACATTCTTGTGATTGGAACACAGCATGTCCTTTGATAACAGGTAAAACAACACTGACTTCATCTACTTGAATGGGAGAAACTGTACTTTGTTTTCTCTTTCACAGCATATATTGGGAATATTTCCGTGCTTGAAACACAAAGTGTACTTTGACAGTACGTAAAAATACTTTTGACTTCATATACTGGAAGGGGAGATACTCTATACTGTTATAGAATGTATTAGGAACATTCCCGTGTTTGGAACACAAAGTGCCTTTGGATAACAGGTAAGACTACCTTGACTTCATCTACATGAATGAGAAAAACTGTATAATGGTTTCTCATTCACATAATGTATTGGGGACTTTCTATTTCTTATAACACAAAGGAAGCTATGAAAACACGTAAAATTCTGTTGACTTCATGTACTTGAATCGAATAAACTGTACATTGTTTTCTCTTTCACAGGACATACTGGGAATATTCTCTGTGCTTGTAACACAAAGTGGTTTTGAATTAGAGGAAATAGTGTTTTGACATCATGTATTTGAATGAGAGAAACTGTACTGTGTTTACTCATTTATAGAATACGTCAAAAACTTTCCCATCCTTACAACGCATTATGTACTTGGATAAAATGTAAAACACTTTTGACTTCATGTTATATCTAGTTGGAATGCAAATTGTTACAATCCATAGAGAGGGGAAATTGACAGTATTTGACAATATCACATATGTTTGCCTTTTGACATGGAAATCCCACTTATGAGAATGACTCAGAAGACATATCTCCATCTAAATATATATAGCACAGAGATTTTTTGACCAACATTTTTTCTAATAATAAAATCTTAGAAACAAGGGAGGCAGAGCCAAGATGGCGGAATAGGCAGACCCTTCTGTCGAGCCCTCTTTACAACAAAGACCCAAAAAAACAAGTGAAATGAGTATACTTGTGACAAGCTGGGAGCCCTGAGCATCAAAGGCAAGCCTAGACAATGAACTGAGGGGCAGGGGAAGGAAGAGACTGTTCAGAAACAGAGAGGAGTTGCCGGGCCTGAATTGTGGGGAGCCCTCAGGCACCATTCTTGGAGCGGCTGTGGCGGGGGCAGCAGTGGTGGGGGGCTAGTCCTGGCATTTTGCCACAGTTTCCTCAGGGAGAAGCAGCCAGCCCCACAGCCCACTCACACCTCCAGAACCTGAGCAGAAAGGCGCTCTTGGCAAAAGCTAAGTACTTGCGTATATTTTAGCACGCCCCCCCCGACCCCCAACCCAGCTTCAGTGGCTGAATTCCTGGGCCTGAGATAGACCCTGGTGAGCACCTGGAGCCGTCCTCCCGGCCTTGGGGAAGAAAAAAATTTCCAAATGGGAGGAAAAGATAATTTGCTAGCTCCATTAACTGGGGGAGGTCAGGAAAGAAGTGGCTCCTGTCCAGGCATAAACCGTCCATGGACCTTGAGCAACTTTCCCTTCTGCATGGACCTGTGTGGGCCTATTTTGGGAGAACAGGCCCTAGTTGGCAAATTCCAACCATTTCAGCTGTGTGGTGGAAAGGTGAGTGTTTGATGTTTGACATTACTTTGTCTATTAAACAAGGTCCTCACCTACCCACAAAAGGGACCTAAGGACTGGTGGCTCCACTTGGGTCGCCCAGCCACCTGTGACAGATGCCCAGGGAAAACTGGTACCTCCCAGTCCTTACAACAAAATCCATGGGTGCCCATGGTCCCTCTGCAGAGCCCGCCCACCAGCATGCTCTAGGTAACAGAGACGCGTTTTCCTCAGAGACACTTGGGGGTCGGTTCTCAGCCCCCTGCCTTGTTCAGAGCGTGACCCCCTGCTGCAATCAGATACCAGTATATACGCTGATCACCCCTGCCCCTCTAAGACTGTAGGACAGAGCCTGTACCACACACTTGATGATCAGCTACCTAGAAATCTGAGCTGAATTCATACAAGAAAACTGAATGGACTCCTAGACTGATATATCTGATAATAGCTCTAGCCAGCTGGGGACAGGACATCAGAGCTCCAAAGGTGAAAATAATCAAGCTAGCTCACTCAAGCAACCCATAGGAGTATACAAAAACAAAACAAAGCAAGCAGCTACAACACAGTAAGCAAGCATAAACTAATACAATAACTTATAGATGGCTGGGAGACAACAGTCAGTATCAAGTCACATAAAGAAACAGATCATGATCACCTCAACAAGCTCTCAAAACAGAGAATCCAGGGATCTTCTAGATGAAAGTGCATTCCTGGAATTACCAGATGCAGAATACAAAAGTTTAATATACAGAACCCTTCAAGACATCAGGAAGGAAAGGAGGCAATACATAGAACAAGCCAAGGAACACACAGATAAAGCAACTGAAGAAATCAGGAAGATTATTCAGGAACATAATGAGAAGTTAAATAAGCTGGAAAAATCCATAGACAGACAGCAATCGGAAATTCAGAAGACTAACAATAAAATTACAGAATTAGATAACTCAATAGAAAGTCAGAGGAGCAGAACTGAGCAAGTAGAAGCTAGAATTTCTGAACTCGAAGATAAATCACTTGGTACTAATATATTTGAAGAAAAATCAGATAAAAGGATTAAAAAAAAAATGAAGAAACCTTAAGAATCATGAGGGACTCTATCAAGAGAAATAACCTACGAGTGATTGCAGTACCAGAACAGGGAGGGATAACAGAAAATACAGAGAAAATTGTTGAGGATTTGTTGGCAGAAAACTTCCCTGATATTGTCAAAGATGAGAAGATATCTATTCAAGATGCTCATCAAACTCTACATAAGATAGATCTTAAAAGAAAGTCACCAAGACATATTACAATCAAACTTGCCAAAACCAAAGATAAGGAGACAATTATAAGAGCAGCGAGGGACAAAAGAAAAGTCATCTACACGGGAGAGCCATTAAGAATAAGCTTGGACTACTCGGCAGAAACCATGCAGGCAAGAATGCAATGGGATGACATATTTAAAAAATTGAAGGAAAAAAATTGCCTGCCAAGAATCATATATCCATCAAAACTGTCTCTTAAATATAAAGGTGAAACTAAGTCATTTCCAGATAAACACGAGTTGAGGGAATTCATAAAAACCAAACCAAAACTACAAGAAATACTAAAGAGAGTTCTTTGGTTAGAAAATCAATAATATCAGGTATCGATCCAAGACTAGAACACTGAGCAGAGCAACCAGAAGTCAACCCAGACAGGGAAATCCAACAACAACAACAAAAAAAGCAACAAGGCAAGATTAAAAAAAAAAAAAAAAGCAGGATTAAAAAAAAAAAACCAACACAGGGTAACGGCAATGTTATCATGTAAAAGAAGACATTAAAATAATAAAGAGGGACTAAGAAATGTAATCACACACCTTCCATATGGAGAGGAAGATACGGTGATACAAAGAAATAAAAGTTAGTTATAAATTTACAAAAATGAGGGTAAATAATAAGGTAACCACAAAGGAGACAAAGTATCCTACTCATCAAAATAAAATACAAGGGAAAAATACAGGCTCAGTGGAAACAAAATCAACAACAACAAATATGAGGAAAGGACAACACATAAAGAAAATCTACTCAGCACATAAAATCAAGGGGGGAAAAGAAGCTGTCAACACACAAAAAAAAGGCATCAAAATGATAGCACTAAATTCATACCTATCCATAATTACCCTGAATGTAAATGGACTAAATCCACCAATAAAGAGACAGAGAGTGGCAGAATGGATTAAAAAACAAGATCTGTCTATATGCTGCCGACAAGAGACACACCTTAGACTTAGAGACATAAACAAACTAAAACTCAAAGGAAGGGAAAAAAATATATCAAGCAAACAACAATCAAAAAAGAGCAGGAGTGGCAATATTAATTTCTGACAAAATAGACTTTAAAGTTAAAACCATCAGAAAGGATAAGGAAGGACACTATATAATGATTAAAGGGACAATACACCAAGAAAATATAATGATATTAAATATTTATGCACCCAATGACAGGGCTGCAAGATATCAACATTGAAAAGTGAGAGAGACAGCTCCACAATAATAGTAGGAGAATTCAACACACCACTTTCGGTGAAGGACAGGACATCCAGAAAGAAGCTCAATAAAGACGTGGAAGATCTAAATGCCACAATCAACCAACTTAACCTCGTAAACATATACAGAACACTCCACCCAACAGCAACCAACTATGCTTTCTTGTCTAGTGCACATGGAGCAGTCTCTAGAATAGACCACATATTAGGTCATAAAGCGAGCCTTAGCAGAATCCAAAGCATTGAAATATTACAAAGCATCTTCTCTGACCATAGGCCATAAAGTGGAAATCAATAACAGGAAAAGCAGGGAAAAGAAATCAAATACTTGGAAACTGAACAATACCCTGCTCAAAGAAGACTGGATTATAGAAGACATTAAGGATGGAATAAAGAAATTCATAGAATCCAATGAGAATGAAAACACTTCCTATCAGAACCTTTGGGACACAGCAAAAGCAGTGCTCAGAGGCCAATTTAAATCAATAAATGCACACATCCAAAAAGAAAAAAGGGCCAAAATCAAAGAACTATCCCTACAACTTGAACAAATAGAAAGAGAGCAACAAAAGAAATCCACAGGCACCAGAAGAAAACAAATAATAAAAATTAGAGCTGAACTAAATGAAATAGAAAACAGAAAAACAATTGAAAGAATTAACAAGGCCTAAAGCTGGTTTTTTGAAAAACTCAACAAAATTGATAAACCATTGGCCAAACTGAAAAACAAAAGCAGGAGAGGAAGCAAATAACCCGAACAAGAAATGAGATGGGCGATATTACAAGAGACCCAACTGAAATTAAAAGAACCATATCAGATTACTATGAAAAACTATACTCAAAATTGAAACCCTAGAAGAAATGGATGAATTCTTGGAAACAAACTACCTGCCTAAACTAACACAAACAGAGGTAGAACAACTAAATAGACCCATAACGAAAGAAGAGATTGAAAAGATAATCAAAAAACTCCAAACAAAAAAAAAAGCCCCGGCCCAGACAGCTTCACTGCAGAGTTCTACCAAAGTTTTAGAGAAGAGTAAACACCACTACTGCTAAAGGTATTTCAGAGCATAGAAAAGGATGGACTTACCAAATTCTATGAAGCCACCATATCCCTGATACCAAAACCAGGTAAAGACACCACAAGAAAATTATAGACCTACATCCCTCATGAATGTAGATGCAAAAATCCTCAACAAAATTCTAGCCAATAGAATTCAACAACATATCAAAAAAATAATTCACCATGGCCAAGTGGGATTCATACCAGGTATGCAGGGATGGTTCAACATTAGAAAAACAATTAATGTAATCCACCCCATAAATAAAACAAAAGACAAGAATCACATGATTTTATCAACTCATGCAGAAAAGGCATTTGACAAAGTTCAGCACTCATTCATGATAAAAACTCTCAGCAAAATAGGAATAGAAGGAAAATTTCTCAACATAATAAAGGACATTTATACAAAGCCAACAGCCAACATCACTCTAAATGGAGAGAGCCTGAAAGCATTCCCATTGAGATTGGGAACCAGACAAAGATGCCCCTTATCACCACTCTTATTCAACATTGTGCTGGAAGTCCTAGCCAGAGCAACTAGGCTAGTAAAGAAATAAAGGGCATCCTGATTGACAAGGAAGAAGTAAAAGTATCTCTGTTTGCAGATGACATGATTTTATACACAGAATACCCTATGGAATCCTCCAGAAAACTACTGAAACTAATAGAAGAGTTCAGCAGAGTATTGGGATACAAGATAAACATACAAAAATCAATTGAATTCCTCTATACCAACAAAAAGAACATTGAAGAGGAAATCACCAAATCAATGCCATTTACTAACCTAGGGTGGTCCATACCTCATACCCATGGCTTTGCTGAGCACATTCCTTACATCCTTGTTCCTCAAGCTGTATATCAAAGGGTTCAGCATAGGAATCAGTGTGCTGTAAAACACAGAGGCAACCTTCTCCTGGACCATGTTGCTGCTAGATGATGGCTTAAAATACATGAATATGATAGATCCATAAAAAAACCCAACAACTGTAAGGTGAGAACCACAGGTACCAAAGGCTTTGGACTTGCCCTCAGCTGAGGGTATTTGAAGTATGCTGGAGAGTATAAAGGCATAAGAGATGATGATAGGCACAGTTGTTGCTAACACATTGAATCCACCTACAAGTATCAACAGAAGCTCATTAATGTAAGTACTGGAGCATGAGAGCTTTAGGAGAGGAATTATGTCACAGAGGTAATGGTGGATGACATTGTCTCCACAGAAGGAAAGTCTGATCATGAATATTGTGTGAGGCATACCTCCAAAAGTTGCCACAATATAGACTCCAGTCACCAGCATGTTGCAGACCTTTTGGGACATGGTGGCACTATAGAGCAGTGGACTACAGATAGCTACGTATCTATCATATGCCATGACAGTCAGCATATAGAATTCAGCAGTAGCAAAAACACAAAAGAAAAAAAGTTGTGTCATACATCCAGGGAGGGAAATAACATTTTGCTCCCATAGAAAGTTTCCCAGCAGTTTGGGTATAACAGTTGAGGAATAAAAGAGATCTATGACTGACAAATTACCAATAAAGAAGTACATGGGAGATTGTAGCTTTGGACTGAGAGTGATGATTAGGATCATACCCAAGTTTCCCATGACAGTGACCCCATAGGTCCCTAGGAACAGGAGGAAAAGAGGCAGCTGAAGTTCTGGTTTGTCTGTCAGTCCCTCGAGGACAAATTCAGTCACTGCGGAATCATTTTGTTTAGCCATTTCCATCAGGAAACAGGGAATGTGAAACTACAGAAAAGAAAATCACAGGAGGTAATAAAGCTATTAGCCTGTGGTAAGTAATATTTTATTATTGTTGTGACAGAAAAAAAAACTCATAAATTAAAATAGTTTTAGGGTGTTCAATAATAAGATCATTAATTATATAACTCATGTTAGGAATGCATTACTTTTAATCAAACACCTGCATAAGCTATACAGAAACAAAAAATAAATGTAATGTGACCTTTTAAATGATTGAAAAATATCTCAGTAGAACAAAGCTGCTGGTAATGATGTGCTCTCAGAGGTTTAATTGTTGACAAGAATAAACAGGAGCTCATTTTTTCATTTTCAGTAATTACTGATGGAGCTGTGTCTATATCTGCAACCCTCAGAGCAGGGGACATCAAGTTTTTATTGAGTGTTAAGAAATTACTTTTAGAGTTAATGTTGGGTCTTTTGTGTATTTTGGGTTGTTGTTACCCTGGAATACAAAGCACTCCTCAAGGAATAACTGATAAGGGAATGAATATCTTAGGGTTACACTTCTTAGTCTACAGAGATGTGCAGAGACCATGCTGTTCCAAATTAGCAGGTCTTCAAATTAATCCTGGAGTTCTTTGTTGCAAATAAGTAAGGACTCTATTATATTTATTCTTTCTAGGAAGAGTTTGGAAGCTATTGTGGCTGCATCTTAGGAAAGCAATGAAATAGGAAGGAAAAGAAGAAGAGACTTTTTCCTATTGCTCCACCCACTGCACACCCCACTGGCAACAAAAAAGTTTTATCCTGCAGTTTAGTTTTTTGTTCCCTTTATGCAATAGCCATATATACTTTAGTCAACAATAGTTTTATCAGAATACAAATTTGTAATTCTCCCTAAGTAATTCCGTTTCACAGTAAATGCCTTAGTTAAGTATACTCAAGGAGCCCTGGTAGCTCAATGATTTAAGTGCTTGGTTGCTAACCAAAAGGTCTGCAGTTGAAACCCACCAGCCTTTCTGAGAGAGAAAGACGTGGCAGTCTACTTTCATAAAGAACACAGCCTTGTAAACCCCATGGGGCAGTTCTACTCTCTCCTATATGGTCGTCATGAGTTGGAATTGATGCCATGACAATGAGTTTTTTGGAAAGTATATCAGAATTTGTGTACTTACTTGAATGCTGTCAGGAGTAGAAGAGTTGTTGCTCCCATTTAGATTTTCTCTCTTGTAATGTGAGACAAATTCAATAACTTCACAGCAAATATTACCTTTCCAGAACCTTGCTGATCTTGTTTAGTGTGCAAAGCTGTTAGCACTTAACATCAAATCATTGTATGGCAACTCTTGGAAATGAAGGAGAAATATATCCTCTTCTTATCATTTCTAAGGCCGGGTTCATTCTCCAGCTGTGTCACTAATTCACTGTGTGGAGTGAAGATGTCTAAGGTTTAATCACATTAATTCTAATTTGAGTGAACGATAATAAGATCTCCTTCCAAAGCCAGATCCTGAGGAGCCTTTTATAAGCAAGGGAATACTCTGATTTGTTGTTTATAAGTCTTTGAACTCCAAGGACATGCATGAGTTCCGTATTCTCCGAGGACCACAAGTCCAGTGGAAATTCTCAGAGGTCAAATTCCCCTGAGAATAAGAAATTACTGAGTTATATTTGCAGCCAAAATAATGGCACTCCCAAAATACTGGCATTTCTAATGTTCAGAATTAAAGTTTTCCTCTTACTTCTTGAAAAGGAAAATATTAAGCTGAAAAGGGGAATGGCTGCCACCTGGAATGATTGTAGTGTTATCATAAACAGATGCGGACAATTTGGTGAGGGTATTCTCACTGGCTTCGAAGAGCAGACGTCAAAGTTTTCATCTCTGTGTGCCCTCCAAAAGAAGAGTGTAGCAACTATTTCTTTTAGATTTTTAACTCTTTGTACTACCAATTAAATTAATCGATATTAATTAAAAATGATTTTCCTGGAAAGTTGAATATCATAATACCATCAATGATGACCTAAATGGGCCGATATACTACTTCCTGCCTAGATATGTTCCTTAATGGTTTTTATGCAGGTATGCAGGGGGTGGAGGGTTTTTTTTTTAATCAGAGCTAATAAGAAGCTCCCTTTAGCTCCTCCAAAAGCAGAGTGATACATTTAAGATATAGTCATAGCTTCTTAGAGTTAGTCTAATGCTTGCATATTTTGGTCTTGGGACTCCAAGACAGAAAAGTTTCAAACTCACCTCTAGATGATTTATTTTCTTGGATTCGAACTGCACACCTTTGGGTTAGCAGTCAAACTTTTAACCACTACACCACCAGGGTTTCCTGGAGAAGATCAGACACTTGCTTCTCTGGAGAAGATTAGGCACTCTTTAAGATACATAAAATGCATGGTCTGAGATATCAGTAATATATCTTTTTTTTCTAATTGTAGTGAAAATATACACAACAAAGAATTAACAAATTCAACAATTTCTACATATATAATTCGGTGACATTGATTAAATTCTTCATGTTTCAAAACCATACTAGCTATCATTTTCCTAATTATTCTACCAATACTGATGTAAAATTTATGGCCCTTAAGCAATTACTTCCTTTTTCCCCCTCTCTTCCTCCCCTATTGGATATATGGTTCCTGGAAATTTCCTCCCAATTTGTATATTGTATTTTCACTTTGTTCATAAGGTCATTTGATAAACAAGAGTGTATAATTTATATGAGGTCCCATTTATCTATTTTGTCTTTTGCTCACAGTGTTTTTGTTGTCATATCTAATAATCCATTGTGAAAAACTAGGTCCTGCAGCCAAGCCCCTATATTTCTTCTAAGAATTTTATGGCTTTTGTTTGTCCATTTGGGTCCTTGATCCATTTGGAATTAGTTTTTGCCCATGGAATGAAGAATGTATCTGATTAATTCTTCTTTATGGAGTAAACCAACTTTCCCAGCCCCATTTAGTGAAGAGAGTCTTCCATTCCCATTGAATGGATTTAGCACTCTTGTTGAAAATCAGTTGACTGCAGATGTATGAATTTATTTCTGTACTCTGAATTCTACTCCACTGTATATGTTTGTTATGATAACAGTACCAGGCTGTTTTAATTACTGTAGATTTATAGTATATTTAAAACAAAAAATGCGAGTACTCCTAATTTATCCTCCTTTTTCAAGATTGCCTTAGCTATTCAGGGTCTCTTGCCCTTCCATATAAATTTGAGGACTGCCTTTTCCACCTGTGCAAAAAAGACTTTTGGAATTTAGATGGTAATTGCATTGAATCTATAGATGTCTTTGGGTATTATTGATATCTTAACTATATTAAGCCTTCCAGTCCATGAAGACAGAATTTCTTTCCATTTATTTAGATTTTTTTAACTTCTTTTAGTAATGTTTTACAATTTTCTGGGGACTGTTCATTCCTAGGTACTTTATTATTTTAGATGCTATTGTCACAAAGCAATACAATGAGGGAAGATTAGATTTTTTTTTTTTTTTTTAAATCTCTAGAGCAATAGCACTAGGGAACCCACAGGGTAAAAACCTAAAAAAAACTATAGCAAAGGCAACCAATCAGCTTGAATAGATATCAAAGATATGATGCAGAAAAAAAAAATCAATCTCAAAAGATGACATACTATATGATTCCATTTACATAACATTCTTGAAATGACAAAATTGTAGAGATAGAGAAAAGTTTAGTGGTTGCCAGGGATTAGGGCTAGAGTGTAGGGACCGGAGTTTGGAAGCACATCTTTTTTTTTTCTTTTTTAAATAATTTTTATTGTGCTTTAAGTGAAGGTTTACAAATTAAGCCAGTCTGTCACATATAAGCTTATATACACCTTACTACATACTCCCATTAACTCTCCCCCTAATGAGTCAGCCCGCTCCCTCCTTCCAGTCTCTACTTTCGTGACCGTTTTCACCAGTTTCTAACACTCTCTACAATCCTATCTCCCCTCCAGACAGGAGATGTCAATACAGTTTCAAGTGTCAGCTGATACAAGTAGCTCACTCTTCATCAGCATCTCTCTCCAACCCATTGTCCAGTCACTTCCATGTCTGATGAGTTGTCTTCAGGAATGGTTCCTGTCCTGGGCCAACAGTAAATTTGGGGACCATGACCACCGGGATTCTTCTAGTCTCAGTCAGGCCATTTAGTCTGGTTTTTTTTATGAGAATTTGGGGTCTGCATCCCACTGATCTCCTGCCCCCTCAGGAGTTCTCTGTTGTGCTCCCTGTCAGGGCAGTCATCAGTTGTGGCCAGGCACCATCTACTTCTTCTGGTCTCAGGATGATGTAAGTCTCTAGTTCATGTGACCCTATCTGTCTTGGGCTCATAGTTATCGTGTGACCTTGGTATTCTTCATTCTCCTTTGATCCAGGTGGGTTGAAACCAATTGATGCATCTTAGATGGCCGCTTGTTAGCTTTTAAGACCCCAGACGCCACACTTCAAAGTGGGATGCAGAATGTTTTCATAATAGAGTTTATTACGCCAATTGACTTCGAAGTCCCCTTAAGCCATAGTCCCCAAACCCCTGCCCTTGCTCCACTGACCTTTGAAGCATTCAGTTTATCCCAGAAACTTCTTTACTTTTGGTCCAGTCCAGTTGAGCTGACCTTCCTTGTATTGAGTATTCTCCTTCCCTTCACCTAAAGTAGTTCTTATCTACTATCTAATCAGTAAATAACCCTCTCCCACTCTCCCTCTCTCCCCCTCTCGTAACCACAAAAGAATGTGTTCTTCTCAGTTTATACTATTTCTCAAGAACTTATAATAGTGGTCTTATACAGTATTTGTCCTTTTGCATCTGACTAATTTCACTCAGCATAATGCCTTCCAGATTCCTCCATGTTGTGAAATGTTTCACAGATTTGTCACTGTTCTTTATCGATGCGTAGTATTCCATTGTGTGAATGTACCATAATTTATTTAACCATTCACCTATTGATGGACACCTTGGTTGCTTCCAGCTTTTGCTATTGTAAACAGTGCTGCAATAAACATGGGTGAGCATATATCTGTTCGTGTAAAGGCTCTTATTTCTCTAGGGTATATTCCAAGGGGTGGGATTTCTGGGTTGTATGGTAGTTCTATTTCTAACTTTTTAAGAAAACGCCAGATAGATTTCCAAAGTGGTTGTACCATTTTACATTCCCACCAGCAGTGTATAAGAGTTCCAATCTCTCTGCAGCCCCTCCAACATTTATTATTTTGTGTTTTTTGGATTAATGCCAGCCTTGTTGGAGTGAGATGGAATCTCGTCGTAGTTTTTATTTGCATTTCTCTAATGCTTAATGATCGAGAGCATTTTCTCATGTATCTTTTAGCCGCCCAAATGTCTTCTTTAGTGAAGTGCGTGTTCATATCCTTTGCCCACTTATTGATTGGGTTGTTTGTCTTTTTTGTGGTTGAGTTTTAACAGAACCATATAGATTTTAGAGATCAGGCGCTGGTCGGAGATGTCATAGCTGAAAATTCTTTCCCAGTCTGTAGGAGGTCTTTTTACTCTTTTGGTGAAGTCTTTAGATGAGCATAGGTGTTTGATTTTTAGGAGCTCCCAGTTATCTGGTTTCTCTTTGTCATTTTTGGTAATGTTTTGTATTCTGTTTATGCCTTGTATTAGGGCTCCTAACATTGTCCCTATTTTTTCTTCCATGATCTTTATCGTTTTAGTCTTTAGGTCTTTGATCCACTTGGAGTTAGTTTTTGTGCATGGTGTGAGGTATGGGTCTTGTTTCCTTTTTTTGCAAATGGATATCGAGTTATGCCAGCACCATTTGTTAAAAAGGCTATCTTTTCCCCAATTAACTGACACTGGGCCTTTGTCAAATGTCAGCTGCTCATATGTGGATGGATTTATATCTGGGTTCTCAATTCTGTTCCATTGTTCCATCCTTTGAGTTTTTGTTTGTGTCTCTAAGTCTAACGTGTGTCTTTTGTAGGCAGCATATAGACAGATCATGTTTCTTTATCCACTCTGAGATTCTCTATCGCTTTATTGGTGCATTTAGTCCATTTACATTCAGTGTAATTATAGATGAGTAGTGCTGTCATTTTGATGCCTTTTTGTGTGTGTTGTTGACAATTTCATTTTTCCACTTACTTTTTCGTGCTGAGATGTTTTTCTTTGTAAATTTTGTGTTCCTCATTTTCATAGTAGTTGAATTTCTGTTTGCTGAGTCGTTATGTTTTTCTTGGTTTTTATTTTGAGTTATGGAGTTGTTATACCTCTTTGTGGTTACCTTAATATTTGCCCCTATTTTTCAAAGTAAAAACCTAACTTGTATTGTCCTATATCGCCTTGTTTTCCTCTCCATATGACAGTTCTATGCCTCCTGTATTTAGTCCCTCTTTTTGATTATTATGATCTTTTATATCGAATTCAATGATTCCCTGTTTTGAGCATTTTTTTCTTTTTAAAATTATTCTTTATTTGTTTTTGTGTTTTCCCTATTTGAGTTGATATCAGGATGTTCTGTTCTGTGACCTTGTGTTGTGCTGGTATCTGATATTATTGATTTTCTCACCAAACAATTTTCTTTAGTATTTCTTGTAGCTTTGGTTTGGTTTTTGCAAATTCTCTAAGCTTGTGTTTATCTGTAAATGTTTTAATTTCACCTTCATATTTGAGAGAGATTTTTGCTGGATATATGATCCTTGGCTGGCAGTTTTTCTCCTCCAGTGCTCTATATATGTCATCCCATTGCCTTATTGACTTCATGGTGTCTGCTGAGCAGTCTGAACTTATTGATTCTCCTTTATAGGAGATCTTTCTTTTATCCCTGGCTGCTTTTAAAATTTTCTCTTTATCTTTGGTTTTGGCAAGTTTGTTGGTAATATGTCTTGGTGATTTTCTTTTTGGATCAACCTTATATGGGGTTTGATGAACGTCTTGGACAGATATCCTTTCATCTTTCTAGATGTCAGGGAAGTTTTCCGCCAACAGTTCTTCAACTATTCTCTCTATATTTTCTGTTATTCCTCCCTGTTCTTGAACTTCATTCACACGCAATGTATTCTTCTTGATATAATCCCAAATGATTCTTAGAGTTTCTTCATTTTTTTAATTTCTTTTATCTGATTTTTTTTTAGCTATACTGGCGTAAATTCCCTTATCCTCCTGGTCCCCAAGTCTACATTCAATTGCTTGATTCTGCTCCTCTGACTTCCTGTTGAGTTGTCTAATTCTGTAATTTTACTGTTAATCTTTTGGATTTCTGAATGCTATCTCTCTATGAATTCTTGCAGCTTATTAATTTTTCCACTATTTTCTTGAATAATCTTTTTGATTTCTTCAACTTCTTTATCCGTGTGTTCCTTGGCTTTTTCTGTAGATTGCCTTATTTCATTTCTGCGGTCATCCCTGATGTCTTGAAGCATTCTGTAAATTTGTTTTTAATATTCTGCATCTGGCAATTCCAGGATTGTCTCTTCATTTGGAAAGATTTTGATTCTTTAATTTGGGGAGTTGTAGAAGCAATCATGATCTGCTTCTTTATGTGGTTTGATATCGACTGCTGTCTCCGAGTCATCTTTAAGATATTGTAATGATTTATATTTGCTCACTGAGTCTTATCTTATTTTATTTTCTTTCAATATACGTAGGTGGGCTACTAGATTGCGCTTTCTTGATTGTTGTAGCCCTTGACTCATTTATGTCCTATTACCAGCTGGTTTGTGCTGTGACCAGATATATAAGCCTAAGAGTCCATTCACTATTCTTGAGTAGAATCTGATTTTGGGTCATCAAGTGTGTGGTGCAGACTGTCACCTATCCACCTAGAGGAGTAGTGGTGATAGTTGTGTGCACCAGATTCTAGGAGCAGCAGGGGGTCACACTCCAGGGAGGGCAGGATGCTGACAAGCTTCCCCCAAGTGCCAGTGAGGTAGGGGTGTCTCTGTTCCTAAAGCACTTTGGTGGATGGGCTCTGCAGCTGTAGCTTAGGCACCCAATGCATGCACCTCTACAGATTGTTAGGTGTCACCATCCTCAGACCCCTAAGGCAGGAGGCTAGGTGGTGTGGGGGGAGCTTCAGCCCTCAGTTCCCTGTTGTGGATCAGTGAGGGCTCTGTTAAATATGCAGAGATTTCAGACCTGGGAAAGTTGTCTTTCCAGTAATCTGCTAAAATAATTACAGTCAGATCCCTATCAGAATTGCCTTTTCATTATAATAGCCACCTTGTTCCCTGTAGGGATGAAAGCCCAAGACTGGATCTCATATGCTTGGCTGGAGCTGGTTCTGTATTTTTCGTCCAATATCGGTAAGTTAGGGAAGGATCTTTGGTCCCTGGGTATTTGTAGCTGCTTCTTTCTGGCCAGGAGAATGGGTTAGGAAAAGACAGGAAAAAAAAAAAAAACACAGAGCACTTCGCTCTCTGGCTCAGGAAATTCCAATGTTAATGAAGCCGCCTGGGAAGGGGAGGGGAGGGATCAGATAGATAGGAGAGAGTAGCACCCCGGAATATAGACAAAGTTACTTATCTTGTTTGGGATGAATGTTTTATCTGAGATTCCCAAGGGGAGTGTAGTCTGTGTGCTTTGGTTGGGTTGAGATTGCCGCCGAGGGTCAGGTCCTCGTCCTGTGATTGTGCTGTCTCAGAAGCTGTGGTCAGTTCCGCTGCTCCCAGTCCAAAGCCCAGTGCCAAGTTTCCCCAGCTGGGACGCTGCACTCCAGGCTCCAAAACCAGTTGCTGCCTCCCGGTGACTTCTCCTCCTCTCAGCAACATCACTGCTCTGCCTGCGTGCACTGGCTGGGCTACCGCTGAGGTCACTTCTGGGGGTTAGGGCTGCATCCCGTGTTTGTGCTGTCTCAGGATGCCGTGCTCAGCTCCCCTACGCCCAGTTCAAATCCCGGCACCAAGATTTTCTTACTGGGACGCTGGCTACAGGCTCTGAAAACAGTCATTGCTTCCCCATGGTTGATCATTCTCAGTCTCTGTCACTCAGGTCAACTTTTTAAATCTGTGTTTGATGGTCAGCGTTCATAGATTGTCATGTATGTGATCGATTCACTTGTTTTTCTGAGTTTTGTTGCAAGAGGGATCCAAGGTAGCTTCTACCTAGTCAGCCATCTTGGCCTCGCTCTTGAGTAACACTTTTAAAAAATAATATGTATAATATGTGTCCTTCAAACATGGAAACACTTTGATTTTGCTTTCACAGTAAACTCTAGCTGGCTGAATACGAAATCCTAGATATAGTATATATTTCATTCAGAATCCTGTACCCTTTGTCACATTGACTGATTGGTCAGGGTGCTCCTATGATGAGAATATTGATGTCAATTTAATTCTCATTCCTACTTAGAAATCATGCTATTTCTCTCCATAGGCTTGGAAAATGTTCTCCTTATTTGGAGTTCTTAACTAGGTGTGTAACTTCTTGTTGAACTTTTTCTGCTCTGCATTCAATGGCCCCTTCAAATTTATGATTCAAGTTTTCAGTGAAAAAAGCTTCTTCTGTCATTTTTGTTTCTTTTCGTGTTTAATCTTCTCCTCTATGCTCCTGTTTCATTTTTTTCTGAATTTTCTATTAGAAAGATGTTACGTCTCTTGGATTATATCCTTGGCTATTTTTTTTTTTTCAGTATTCCCAAAGACTTTTTTCCTGCGATGTGTTGTAGGAGAATTGTATAAGTTAGTTCCAAATCACTGTTTCAGTCTTCTGATACGTTTATTGTGCTGTTAGAGCTTTTTGCATAATTTTATGCAGTTTTATCAACAGGTGTAGATTTATGTAACCACCATCAAAATCAAGATACACAAAAATTCTATCACCACAAAGAAAATACCTTGTGTGCTTCTTAAAATATGTACTTCCTACTTGTCTATAATTACACTGAATGTAAATGGGCTAAATGCACCAAAAAGTGATAGAGAGTCTCAGACCGATTAAAGAAACATGATCCATCTATATGCTGCCTACGAGAGACACACCTTAGACTTAGAGACAAACAAAAACTCAAAGGATGGAAAAAATATATCAAGCAAACGACAAGCAAAAAAGAGCAGGAGTAGCAATATTAATTTCTGACAAAAAGACTTTAAAATTAAATCCACCACAAAGGATAAAGAAGGATACTACATAATGATAAAAGGGACAATTGACCAAGAAAATACAACCATATTAAATATTTATGCACCCTATGACAGGGCTGCAAGATACATAAAACAAACTTTAACAGAACTGAAAAGTGAGATAGACACCTCCAAAATTATAGTAGGAGAATTCAACACACCACTTTCAGAGAAGGACAGGACTTCCAGTAAGAAGCTAAATAGAGACATGGAAGACCTAATTGCTACAATCAACCAACTTGACCTCATCGGCCTATACAGAACACTCCACCCAACAGCTGCAAAGTATACTTTTTTTTTTCTAGCACACACGGAACATTCTCTAGAATAGATCACATATTAGGTCATTAAACAAACCTTTGCAGAATCCAAAACATCAAAATATTACAAAGCATCTTCTAAGACCACAAGGCAATAAAAGTGGAAACCAATAACAGAAAAATCAGGGAAAAGAAATCAAATACTTGGAAACTGAACAATACCCTGCTCAAAAAAGACTGGGTTATAGAAAACATTAAGGAGGCAATAAAGAAATTCATAGGATGCAACAAGAATGAAAACACTTCCTATCAAAAAATCTGGGACACAGCAAAAGCAGTGCTCAGAGGTCAATTTATATCGATAAATGCACACGTACATAAAGAAGAAAGAGCCAGAATCAGAGAACTGTCCCTACAACTTGAACAAATAGAAAGCGAACAACAAAAGAATCCATCAGGCACCAGAAGAAAACAAATAATAAAAATTAGAGCTGAACTAAATGAATTAGAGAACAGAAAAACAAGTGAAAGAATTAACAAAGCCAAAAGCTGGTTCTTTGAAAAAAATTAACAAAATTGATAAACCATTGGCCAGACTGACTAAAGAAATACAGGAAAGGAAACAAATAACCTGAATAAGAAACGAGATGGGCCACATCACAACAGACCCAACTGAAATTAAAAGAATCATATCAGATTATTACAAAAAATTGTACTCTAACAAATTTGCAAACCTAGAAGAAATGGATGAATTCCTAGAAAAACACTACCTACCTAAAATAACACAATCAGAAGTAGAACAACTAAATAGACCCAGAACAAAAAAAGAGATCGAAAGGTAATCAAAAAACTCCCCCCAAAAAAAGCCCTGGCCCGGACGGCTTCACTGCAGAGTTGTACCAATCTTTCAGAGAAGAGTTAACACCACTACTACTAAAGGTATTTCAAAGCATAGAAAATGGCGGAATACTACCTAACTCATTCTATGAAGTCACCATCTCCCTGATACCAAAACCAGGTAAAGACACCACAAAAAAAAGGAAATTACAGACCTATATCCCTCATGAACATAGATGCAAAAATCATCAGCAAAATTCTAGCCAATAGAATTCAACAACATATCAAAAAAATAATCCACCATGACCAAGTGGGATTTATACCAGTTATGCAAGGCTGGTTTAATATTAGAAAAACCGTTAATGTAATCCACCATATAAATAAAACAAGAGACAAAAACCACATGATCTAATCAATTGGTGCAGAAAAGGCATTTGACAAAGTCCAACACCCATTCATGACAAAAACTCAGCAAAATAGTAATTGAAGGAAAATTCCTCAGCATAATAAAGGGCATCGATACAAAGCCAACAGCCAACATCACTCTAAATGGAGAGAGCCTGACAGCATTTCCTTGAGAACAGGAACCAGAGAAGGATGCCCTTTTTCACCGCTCTTATTCAACTTTGTGCTAGAAGTCCTAGCCAGAGCAATTAGGCTAGACAAAGAAATAAAGGGCATCCGGATTGGCAAGGAAGAAGTAAAATTATCTCTATTTGCAGATGACATGATCTTATACACAGAAAACCCCAAGGAATCCTTCAGAAAACTTCTGAAAATAATAGAAGAGTTTGGCAGACTCTCAGGTTATAAGATAAACATACAAAAATCACTTGAATTCCTCTACATCAAAAAAAAGAACTTTGAAGAGGAAATCACCAAATCAATACCATTCACAGTAGCCCCCAAGAAGATAAAATAAAATAAGCCCCCAAGAAGTTAAAATACTCAGGAATAAATCTTACCAAAGATGTAAAAGACCTATACAAAGAAAACTACAATGTACTAGTGCAAGAAAATAAAAAGGATCTACATAAGTGGAAAAGCATACCTTGCTCATGGATAAGAAGACTTAACATAGTAAAAATGTCTATTCTACCAAAAGCCATCTATACATACAATGCACTTCCGATCCAAATTCCAATGACATTTTTTAAAGTGATGGGGAAACAAATCACCAACTTCATATGGAAGGGAAAGAAGCCCCGGATAAGTAAAGCATTACTGAAAAAGAAGAAGAAAGTGGGAGGCCTCACTCTACCTGATTTTAGAACCTATTATACAGCCACAGTAGTCAAAACAGCCTGGTACTGGTACAACAACAGGCACATAGACCAATGGAACAGAATTGAGAAGCCAAATATAAATCCATCCACATATGAGCAGCTGATATTTGACAAAGGCCCAGTGTCAGTTAATTGGGGAAAAGACAGTCTTTTTAACAAATGGTGCTGGCATAACTGGATATCCATTTGCAAAAAAAAGAAACAGGACCCATACTTCACTCCATGCACAAAAACTAACTCAAAGTGGATCAAAGACCTAAACATAAAGACTAAGACGATAAAGATCATGGAAGAAAAAATAGGGACAACGTTAGGAGCCTTAATACAAGGCATAAACAGAATACAAAACATTACCAAAAATGACAATGAGAAACCAGATAACTGGGAGCTCCTAAAAATCAAACACCTATGCTCATCTAAAGACTTCACCAAAAGAGTAAAAAGACCACTTACAGATTGGGAAAAAATTTTCAGCTATGACATCTCTGACCAGCGCCTGATCTCTAAAATCTATATGATTCTGTTCAAACTCAACCACAAAAAAGACAAACAACCCAATCAAAAAGTGGGCAAAGGATATGAACATGTACTTCACTAAAGAAGATATTCAGGGGGTTAACAGATACATGAGAAAATGCTGTCGATCATTAGACATTAGAGAAATGCAAATAAGAACTACGATGAGATTCCATCTCACTCCAACAAGGCTGGCATTAATCCAAAAAACACAAAATAATAAATGTTGGAGGGGCTGCAGAGAGATTGGAACTCTTATACACTGC
The DNA here is from genome assembly GCF_024166365.1 of Elephas maximus indicus. Taxonomy (NCBI): domain Eukaryota; kingdom Metazoa; phylum Chordata; class Mammalia; order Proboscidea; family Elephantidae; genus Elephas; species Elephas maximus. Next base: position 24,278,623 of record NC_064835.1, on the reverse strand, counting down.
TGGTGGGAATGTAAAATGGTACCACCACTTCGGAAATCTATCTGGCGTTATCTTAAACAGTTGGAAATAGAACTACGGTACAACCCAGAAATCCCACTCCTCGGAATATACCCTAGAGAAATAATAGCCTTTAAAGAAACAGATATATGCACACTCATGTTTATTGCAACACAGTTTACAATAGCAAAAAGCTGGAAGCAACCAAGGTGTCCATCAATGGATGAATGGTTAAATAAATTATGGTATATTCACACAATGAAATACTATGCATCGATAAACAACGTGACTAATTTGTGAAACATTTCATAACATGGAGGAATGTGGAAGGCATTATGCTGAGCGAAATTAGTCAGATGCAAAAGGACAAATACTGTACAAGACCACTATTACAAGATCTTGAGAAATAGTATAAACTGAGAAGAACACACTTTTTTGTGGTTACGGGGGGGGGGGGAGGGAGGGAGAGAGGGTGGGAGAGTGTTATTTACTGATTAGTTAGTCGTTAAGAACTACTTTAGGTGAAGGGAAGAACAATACTCAATACACGAAGGTCAGCTCAACTGGACTGGACCAAAAGCAAAGAAGTTTCCGGGATAAACTGAATGCTTCAAAGGTCAGCGGAGCAAGGGCAGGGGTTTGGGGACTATGGCTTAAGGGGTCTTCTAAGTCAACTGGCAAAATAATTCTAGTATGAAAACATTCTGCATCCCACTTTGAAATGTGGTGTCTGGGGTCTTAAATGCTAACAGCGGCCATCTAAGATGCATCAATTGGTCTCAACCCACCTGGATCAAAGGAGAATGAAGAACACCAAGGTCACAGGATAACTATGAGCCCGAGAGACAGAAAGGCCCCCATGAACCAGAGACTTACATCATCCTGAGACCAGAAGAAGTAGATGGTGCCTGGCCACATCCGATGACTGCCCTGACAGGGAGCACAACAGAGAACCCCTGAGGGAGCAGGAGATCAGTAGGATGCAGACCCCAAATTCTCATAAAAAGACCAGACTTAATGGTCTGACTGAGACTAGAAGAAGCCTGGCCAGCATTGTCCCCAAACCTTCTGTAGGCCCGGGAGAGGAACCATTCCTGAAGACAACTCATCAAACATGGAAGTGACTGGACAATGGGTTTGAGAGAGTTGCTGATGAAGAGTGAGCTACTTGAATCAGGTGGACACTTGAGACTGTGTTGGCATCTCCTGTCTGGGGGGGAGATGGGAGGGTAGAGAGGGTTAGAAACTGGCAAAATTTTCATGAAAGGAGAGACTGGAAGGAGGGAGTGGGCTGACTCATTATGGGGAGAATAAGTGGGAGTATGGAGTAAGGTGTATATAAGCTTATATGTGACAGGCTGACTTGACTTGTAAACTTTTACTTAAAGCACAATAAAAATTGTTTTTTAAAAAAGTGTTACTCAAGGATAAAAGTATATAACTGAGAAATTAATGCATGAGAGGTAGAAGCTATTAGATACAAGGAAAATACTGATTAAAAACAATGAAGAGTAATGGCCACTTTCTCTAAATGTAACACAGGAAAGTGTTAAATTAGTTAGAAGACACACAGAAAAAGGCAATATTCTGAACAATTCTTCAGATTAAGGGGAAGGCAAAATGAAACTTAAAAAGAAAGCTATCAAGAAGTAAAGTATAAAGAAAAAATTTTTTAAATATTGTAAACTATCTAAAAGGCAAGTGATCAAGCCATATCCTTAAACCTTTCCATTATACTATGCAAAGATTGAATATAAGTTAAGCATTCAACTTTAGAAGGGAGAAAATTAGCAGGATAAAACAACAAACAAAGAGATAACTAAATAAAGGTCAAATCAGAAACTGATCAACTAGAATTTAAAATACAGTAATATCGTTGATAAATAAGAGAAACTGTTCTTTTAAAGTATTAATGATAAGAAAGTTCAGGCAGAAAAAAAAGGAAAAATTCAAGTAAATAGCTGTAGGAGTCAGAAATACAATATAATCACAAATATGTAAAAGAATAGAAAACATATGAATAGAAAAATTATATGCACCTCTATTAGAAATGGATGATTTTGAATACAAACATACATTCCAAAAAGATGAAAAATAAGAACTATCTGAAATAACTATTAAAGAATAAGAACTCTAATTGGACTTACATCTTCAGAAAAGGCAGAAATTTTGGATTGTTTGGGTTAGTTGCATCATTTTTTCAGGGAACAGATACAGGGTATCCCCAAATTCCTAAGCCTGTCTTTAAGTTAAATTTGTATGTAAGTTGGAACAGTTAGGTATGGTTTTTATCTAACGTCATTTAGTCAAATGTTTGTCTTAGTATATAGCATATAGCACACATTTCTATGCATAAGAACATTAAACAAATACTTCCAGATACACTAAAACGTCTTTGACATAATAATACAGTAAATAATAATAATTTTTTCATGTGTGTTGCAAAGTAGCACCCTTTTGTTATTATGAACCATTGTCATTGAGGGCCTTCTTCTTAATCTTGTTGTTGTTGTTAGGTGCCAAAGAGATAGTGCCCGGCTACCAACGCCGACTGCTCTGACAGAGATCACATTGCAGGGTCCCAGACAGAGCTGCAGAAAAAGGTAGAACAAAATTCCAACTCACAAAAGAAGACCAGACTTACTGGTCTAACAGAGACTGGAGTAACCTGAGAGTATGGCCCCTGGGCTCCCTTTTAACTCAGAACGGAAGTCACTCCTGAGGTTCACTCTAGCCCAAGATTAGACAGGCCCATAAAAAAAAAAGAGAGAGAAACTAAATGGGCACAACAGTTCAGGGACAAGGACAAGAAGGCAGGAGGGGACAGGAAAGCTGGTAATAGAGACTCCAAAGGGACAGTGTTGACATGTCATGGGGTTGGCAACCAATGTCACAAAACAATATGTATTGTTTAACAAGGAACTATTTTGCTATGTAAACATTCATCTGAAGTATAATTGAAAAATATTGTATTAAAAAAAAGAACTGTGTTAACTGAGTCGTAAATATCAATAAATGATCAACCTAACTCATCTCCCTAAATTTAGTGGAAATCTCTTGGGAATTTGATATTAAATGTATTGTTTACATTAAGTGTGCTATTCCTTGTAATTTCTGATATAACATCTCCTAAAAAAAAAAAAATTTTTTTTTTTTTATGATTACTTGGATTCATAATCAACATTCATGCAAGCAGCAGTCAAGAAATCAAAAGAGCATTGCTTCGGGCAAATCTGCTGCAAAAAGCTTCTTTAAAGAGTTGAAAAGCAAAGATGTCACTTTGAGGACTGAAGTGTGCCTGACCCAAGCCATGGTGTTCTCAATAGCCTCATATGTATGCGAAGCTGAAGCATGAAGAAAAATTCATACCTTTGAATTGTGGTGTTGGCTAAGATTATTGAATATCCCATGGACTGCCAAAGGAATGGAAACCCTGGTGGCATAGTGATTAAGAGCTATAACTGTTAACCAAAAGGTTGGTGGTTTGAATTCACCAGGTGCTCCTTGGAAACCTTGTGGGGGAGTTCTGTGTCCTATAGGGTCACTATGAGTTGGAATCAACTCGATGCCAATGCATTTGGTTTGGTTTTGGCCAAAAGAATGACAGCTCTATCTTGGAAGAAGTAAAATGAGAATGCCCCTTAGAAGCGAGGATGGCAAGAGTACATCTCACATACTTTGGACATGTTATCAGGAGGAATCAGTCCCTGATCTCCAGCCCTCAACCCATTAACTTGGTCCCTTAGGGAGTTTGGATGTGTTTATGGAGCTTCCATGACCTTGCCTTGGTCAAGTTGTGCTGACTTTCCCAGTATTGTACACTGTCTTAACCTTTGACAAAATTATCACTTATCTACTGTCTATTTAGTGTTTTCCTTTCCCACCCCTCCCCTCCCTAGTAACCATCAATGATCGTTTCTTTCTGTGCGTAAACAATTTCATGAGTTTTTATAATACTGGTCTCATACAGTATTTGTCCTTTTGTGACTGACTTATTTCACTCAGCTTAATACCTTCCAGATTCATCCATGTTTAAGATGTTTCACAGATTCATCATTGTTCTTTATTGTTGCATAGTATTCCATTATGTGTATGTTCCATAGTCTGTTTATCCATTCATCTGTTGATGGGCCTCTAGGTTGTTTCCACCTCTTTGCTATTGTGGCTCTGCCAGACACTTTATTGTGATCCCTGTCAGAGCAGTCAGTAGTGGTAGCCAGGCACCATTTAATTGTTCTAAACTCAGTCTGGTGGAGGCTGTAGTACTTGTGTAGTAATTCGGACTAATCTTTCCCTCATGTTTTCTTCATTCTTCCTTGCTGCAGATGAGGCGACACTAGTGGAGTATCTTAGATGGCCACTCACAAGTTTTTAAGACCCTAGATGCTACTCGCCAAAGTAGAATGTAGAACACTTTCTTTATAAACAGTATTATGTTGTGTAGTCTTACCCTTCACCAAAATTATCACTTATCTATTGTCTAGTTAGTGTTTTTCTTTCTCTACCCCTGCCCTCCCTAGTAACCATCAAAGATTGTTTCTTTTTGTGTGTAAACCTTTTCACGAATTTTATGGTAATTATCTCATACAGTATTTGTCCTTTTGTGAGTGCCTTATTTCAATCAGCATAATGTCCTCCAGATTCATCCATGTTCTGAGATGTTTCACAGACTCATCATTGTTCTTTAAGGTTGTGTAGTACAGCATATTGATGGGTCCTGTCCTTTCATCCATTCTGTCATTCTCTGACTTTTTATGGGTGCATTTAAGCCATTTACATTCAGTGTGATTATTGATATTGGGAGGTTAGTGCTGTCATTTTGTAGTGCTTTGTGTGTGTGTGTGTGTGTGTGTGTGTGTGTGTGTGTGTGCTACTGACATTTTCTTTGTTCCTCTTACTCTTCTGTGCTGAATTCCTTTTGTGGATTTTTTTCCTTTCTTTTATTTTTCAAGGTTTTGTGTTTACTGAGAGTTTGTTATAACTTTCTTTGTGTTAACTTTTCTTTGTGGTTACCTTGAAATTTACCCCTATCTTCCTAAGATTAAACCAGTTTTATTACTTCATATCCCCTTGACTTCCTCTCCATTTCAAAGCTCTATACCTACCTTGTTCATTCCATATTTTATTGTTTTGATGTTGTTATCATTTACAGATTGACCTCTCTGGCTCTGTGTTGTAAAGTTTTTTTGTTTTATTTTATTGTTAAGATTTCATTATCTAGTTGGTATCTGGCTAATGCTGTCTTATGTATTAGATTCAGGTTGTTGTCTGATTTTTTTTTTTTTTTCTCTAACCAGACGACTCCCTTAAATAATTCTTGTAGGTTTGGTTTGGTCTTTGCACGGTTCCTTAATTTCTGTTTACCTGGAATTGTCCTAATTTCGCCATCATGTTTCAACATTTTATATATGTTATCCCATTGCCTTTAAGCCTGCATGGTTTCTACCAAGTAATCAGAGGTTAGTCTTATTGTTTCCCCTTTGTATATGAATTTTCATTTTTCTCGAGCTCTTCTCTGGATTCTTTCTTTGTCTTTGGTTTTAGCTAGTGTGATTATATACATGTTTTGGTGATTTGCTTTTGGAGTTTATCCTAAATGAGGTTTGTTGAGCTACATGGATGGTTGTTTTTTCATCTTTCATGATATTAGGGAAGTTTTCTGTCAGCAAATCTTCAGTGATTCTCTCTCTGTTTCTCATTTTCTCCCTCCATTCTGGAACCCTGATCACACATTAATTTTTGCTTTTTATTGTATCCGACATCGTTCTCAGTGTTTCTTCATTCTTTTCTCTGATTTTCCTTCAAAGTGGCATCAAGTGATTTATGTTCAATTTTGCTGTTCCTGTCTTCCATTGTTTTTAATTTGCTCCTAAAACCTTCTATTGCACTGTCTATTTCTGAAATCTTGTTTCTCTTTTGAATTTCTAAGGAATTTTTTAAAAATGATTTTTAGTTGCTCATTTATTTTGGAATTTTCTTCCTGTATTATTTTCCTGAATTCTTCCATTGCTTGGTCTGTGTTTACCATGATTTTGTTAATTTTTTCCTTATTGTTGTCTGCTTTTTCCTTCATCCATTGGAGGACCCTGAATGTTAGAGTTTTGGATCCCCTGTCAGGTAGTTCCAGTGCCTTTTCTTCTAGCAGAAGGTCATTTAGTGTTTTGTTTTGGTCACTTTCTGGAGCTACCTCCTCTTTTTTTAAATATGTTTTGACATTTTCTGCTGTCTCTGGGACATTCAGGAATTATTTTCTTTGTGTATTGATTGTATATTTGGTTGTTTCATCCTTTTTGTTTTGTTTTATTTGGTCATGTCTAGGTAGGTGGGCTGCTTGTGTTTTGTTGCTTGCTTGCCTGTGGGCATGATATTTCTCACCACCTTGTCCAAGTGGGCAGGGTCAGTTACTGAGCTATGGTGCAGCAGGGTGGGCCCAGCGAGATTGAAGGTGCAGTGATGGGTAGTTTAGATGTGATGTGGCATGAACTGGGGGCAATGGGGCATGGCCAGGGGTCAGCACAAGGCATGGTTCAGGGGACCACATCAGTGCCACTTGGGGGCACGGTGCTCAGTGCTCAGTGTACAGTACAGATAGGCAGGATGGGAAGGAGAGAATGTGATGTGCAGAGCTAAGTGGGTGGGTGAAAGAGGAGAGAGAAACAAAAGTAAAAAAAAGCAAAAAATGAAGGAAAATAGGAAATGGTGGCACAGTAGGATTCCGCAGGTAGGGACAGTGCAGGCCCAGTGAGACAATGTATTAGTGGCTCTTTGCTCTAGTGGTGTGGCTCAGCCTGTCAAGAAGGTGCATGGACAGTGCGGAAGGCTAAGTGGGCAGAAGAAAGGAAAGGAAAGAAGGAAAAGGGAGAAGAAACCAACCAATCAAGCAAAAAACAAACAAACATAAATAACAATAATAAATAAATTAAAACAGCAACAAAAAATATATATATGGTGGGGGGGAGGCAGCCACTGGGGACAAGATGGAAGTGGGGTGGTGGCAAGCTGATGTCTATCTCCCCAGGTGGCCTATTAGGAAGGGGAAGAGGCATCTCAGGGCCTAGGTGGGAAGAAGGAAAAGAGAGAAGGGGAAAAACCAAGAAAAATAAAAATTATGGCACTGAGGGAATCAGCCTTGGGGGTGGTGCACAACCGGTTATTGCCTTGTTCCAGAGGACCTCCAGCCAAGTGGTATAGCACAGCCCACCAAGAAGGGGGGGATGGCGCATGGGGCTAGGTGAGTGGGAGAAAGGAAAGGAGGAAGGGAGAGAGAGAAGAAACAAAAAAATAAAGAAAGAAAAGAAAAAAAATACTAAAATAGAAACAAACAAAATTAAATAAATAAAATGGCACTGAGGGAGCTGATCAGTGACAGTGGTATAGACCTAGAGAACTTGCAAGCAGTGACTCTCCAGGTCAGTGGTGCAGCACAGCCCCTCAAGAAGGGGCAGGGGTGGTGCACAGTGCTGGGCTGGCAGGAGATAAAGGAAGAAAGGGGGATTAACTGATTTATCAGCTCCTTTCCAGTTGGAGAGACTAATCCAATTTTGTGCTTCTTCTGATCTAGTGATTAGCTGATACAGATCAGTTGGTAAACCTGAATTAAAATGTAGAATTTCCCTTTAAATTTTTGAGGGTCCTCAATGGGTTTTGGAAACTCCTTAGGTATTTCTATTATTTTGGCTTTAGACAAGAAAAAGAGAGTAATTACAGGGCATTTATTCTCTCACCGCTCAACTCATTTGACCTTAAAAGGCATCTAAGACACTGGAGGACATTTCGGGTCAAGAAGTATAACCTTATTTTCAAACAGCATTTCAGACAGGCCAGGATCCCTTCCAGGATATGGAGGGAGAGTAAGGAACAAAGAAAGAGAAGGAGCAGAGGGGTCAGGAGGAGTGGACTCATCAACCGTCTTGCCTGTCTTCTCCTCAGAAGACTTATTAATCCTGGTTAATTTGGATACCCTGTCTTGTAAAGAAGGCAATTTAGAATCATTGGCACAGCTATAAGCTTCTGTCCTATAGGGTTGATGTGAGTCAGAATCGATTCGATGGCAACGGGTTTTTTAAACCTTTTGTTTAGTTCTATGGTACTCTAATTAAGATGTCAGGTATACTAATCTTCCCAATTCAAATGACCCCAAAAGTTGCCACTGGTCAGATAAACCGTCCTTGTTCAAGACATGCCAGAGTTCTAAATACAAGCAATACCAAGGTCCGTAAATCTTGGATGTTTAAAGAACAGGAGTTCCCGTAGGGAAATCCTTAGGCTTAGATTCAGCAGAACCCATGACGGTGCAAAAGACAGAGACAAATGTCTGCAGACACAAACCAAAATCTGAATAAAATGGAGATGAGCTGCAATGTAACAAGATGGAGCTTGAGATCCAAGCGGTGGCATTACTAGGGTTGGTGTCTCCAAGTGTGGTAAGGAATGGTGTCACTCCCTACTCCCCTCCCCATGCACCTCCTCCTGTACCAGACCATACAGAAGCCTTAGTAATGTTCATTTTCAATTTTAATCACATAATAATATGTGATAAGTATAGTTGTAAATTGTTGAAAAGTAATATTTCTGAGATTATGAATACTAACAACAAAATTGTTTTGTAAGATCTTTCTACACTGAATTACAACATTATAATTTACAACATTATTGTAAATAATGAGTGGAAGCCTTTGGTGATTTATCTCCATCTTTTCCTTTAATTACTACTTCATTCTCAAAAAAATTATGGATATAGATTCACAAATACTAATTATCACAGTATTGTGGCTAAAACACCAGAAAATGTCACAAAATCAGCAACTATAAAAACACCAGCAACAACAAAAACAACAGTGTGTGCTTGCAGCAGGTGCAGGTGAAACCAGGTTATTCAAATCATCATTGTAATTGAGTAATATGACAGCTCTGACCAGAGTGCATTAGAAGATTCAAAAGATAAATTTAACATAGAGTTTCAGTCTTATAGGTATAGTGGTTCATGGAAGTTGGGCTCACGAAAAATATTCTTGTTTTTATAACTATAGAGATATTTTTATGAAAAATAAATTTCTGCTATAAACACTGCACAAAAAATTTATAGACAGTCATTTTTGTGTCATTCCCTCTGACAGTGCCACTAGGAGAATCAGGCGAGGGGGTACAGACATCCCCTGTATCCTCCTAGTGGCACCATTGGATCTGAGAGGACTCACAAAATGGCCTCCAAGGATTCTCACAGAGATGGAGAGCCTAAAATGGTTCAGTGGAATCCTTTCCACGTGTCCAACAAGGGCTTTGGGGCCATATGCTGGTCATCCCCCCACTTCTGACACCAAGAAATTGTGAAAAATGAAACAGAGTTTCTGTAAAATGAGTTTTATTCATATTCAAAGATTTGCAAATAGCGAAGAGACAAAAGTTCAAAATGGCATTTGGAAGAGGGAGCATAAGTCACTTCTTTTATACACAATTTTTTCAGAATTTTGTATGGTGTTGGGAAAAACACATTCAACATGTTCTCCTAAGACTTGTTTACCAACACTTTCTATTGGGTGGGATAAGCAACCTTAGCCACCGTTTCCTGCTTTCCAGAGCTGGTTTCTTCTGTTTCCTGCAGTGATCTGGATAGGCCACCTTAGAATGTTGCAAAATAAGTTACCTTGATCAAGAGTGTGGTCATGGGTCACATACTTTAAAAAGCAGTAGCAGGGGCCTAGGACAAAATGGAGTTTGATCCAGACCTGTATCAGCCATTTTAGTTATATCAAGTGCCTCAGTTTTAGAATGCTCTTTCACAGGACCTTAGGTATATGTGTTCTTGTTACTAAAGCTATGTACGTATGTAGCTTTATATATACAGACACATACACACATATATAATCTCTTTTTATATGAAATATATAAGACATTATGTTATAAATTACATATATATTATTATACATATAAAATCTCATTTAATTTTCATAACTCCATGAAAGAAATTTTTTTATATACTTTACATGTTGACAGGAAGAGAAAAAAAAGAAAGAGAGAGAGAGAAATGTTAAGTAAAATCACGCTTTTAGCTGTGAAGCTCATCTTGAAGGCATTATTTTCTATATTTTACAAATGAGTTTGTGTAAATTTTCCAAGGTCATATAATCAGTAAGTGTTAGAGCCAGAACTCATATTCCATATAAACCATAGGGTTTCTAAGGCTATATATATATATATATATTTATGGTACAGGACTGGGCAATGTTTAATTGTTATACAAAAAGTCACTCTCAATCCTAGTGGACTCAGTGGCAATTAACAACAACAATGGATAATGACATTGAGCCTCTTTTCTGAAATTTATTGGACATTTGTGTATCTTCTTTGGTGAAATGTCTATTCAAGTCTTTTGTCCATTTTTTGATAGGGTTGTCCTTTCTTTGTTGAGTTGTAGTTCTTTATATATTCTGGACATCAAACCTTATCTGATATATGATTCCTAAATATTTTCTTCCATCCTGTAGATTGTCTCTTCGCTTTGTTTTTAAGTCTTTTGATGCACAAAAGTTTTTAATTTTGATGAAACTTCTTAAGTTTTTTTTTTTTTTTTTTATTTTAGATGAAGGTTTACAGGGCAAATTAGTTTCTCATTAAACAATTGATATACATATGTTTTGTGACATTGGTTGCCACCCCTACAATATGCCAACACTCTCCCCTTCTCCACCCTGGGTTCTTCATTACTGTCTTTCCTGTCCCTTCCTGCATTCTCATCCCTGCCCATTTTGTTTCATTTTGTTTTATGGGCCCATCTAATCTTTGGCTAAGGGTGAACCTCAGGAGTGATTTCTGTATTGAGTTAAAAGGGAATCTGGGACCCACACTCTCAGGGTTTCTCCCGTCATTGGCAGACTAGTAAGGCTGTAACTTTATGGAAGCAGACTGCCGTATCTTTCTCCTGAGGAGCAGCTGGTGAGTTTGACCCACTGACCTTTTGGTTAGCAACTGAGCACTTAACCACTGTGTCACCATATATATATCAGTAAAGATTTACAAAAAAGTTACTGTTAATAACAGAAATCTCATAAATTATTAGCTATTCTCCCTCAAGCCTCTACTGTCAAAAAGGGCCAGTCCATTTCCAGGGCCACATATTTTCTTGCAGAGAGAGTAATAACAGATTTGATTTATAGAGACATATCATACGCATACTACTTTGACTCATGTGAGTGTGTGTGTGTGTGTGTGTCAAAGCAGTATACATATATGAAGGAGAGACAGAGAGAATGTATGAGAAAGAGGAGGTGAGAGATAGAAAGAGAGACAAACAGAGAGACAGGTAAATCTTACTGGTCCTTTTTCTCTGGAGAACCCTAATTAACCACTTATTTTATTTATGTGAAATTATGAAACATTCAAATACATAGAGAAAAGTTGTTCAGTAGTGTCTTGGGGCCAGAAATGGGTATGAAGATAGACTACAAACAGGCATGAGGAAACTTTTTGGAAGGATGGAAATGTTTTTCTTCTTGATTATAGTACTTGTATAAGTAGGTATAGCTATTTGTCATAACCCAGTAACCTCTTCACTTAAAACAGGTGAAGTTTACTCTGTGTAAATTATTACATAATTAAATTAATTTAAAATATGAGGAAAAAACAAAAGGACAATAAAAAATGGCAAAAGACATAAGCAAGTAACTCACACAAAAAAAATTTAAATCACCTGAGAACATGTGGAAGAATGCTCAACTGCATATAAAATAAGGGAAATTCAAATTAAAACTACACTGAGATACCACTACTTAATTATTAGGGTGACCAAAAAAATTTTTTTTAAACTTTGGCTAGCAATATGTTAACAAGACTCTGGGTAAGAAGGCACTTACATACATGTCCGGGGAGGCTGTAAATTGCTAAAATCGACAAACATGAGAAATTTTCAGTATCTAACAATATCACGTTTGCTATTTGATCCAGCAATTCCACTTATCAAAATGACCCAGAAGACATATCTTCATTAATATGAAAATGCAACACAGAGATCTTTTTAAATTAATTTTTATTGTGCTTTAAGTGAAAGTTTACAAATCCAGTCAGTCTCTCACACAAAAATTTATATAAACCTTGTTATACACTCCTAATTGCTCTCCCCTAATTTTTATAATGAGACAGGATTAGGGGAGAGCTCATTCGGGCAGCTTCTGGCTACCTCTGCCTTCTCATCTCCCCTCCAGACAGGGGATGCCAACAAAGTCTCATGTGTCTACTTGATCCAAGAAGCCTGTTCTTTATCAATATCATTTTCCATCCCATATTCCAGTCTAATCCCTATCTGAAGAGTTGGCCCGGGAATGTTTCCTGTCTTAGGCTAACCGCAGGTCTGGGCACCATGACCTTCAGGGTCCTTCTAGTCCCATTCTGACCATTAAGTCTGGCCTTTTTACAAGAATTTAAGGTGTGCATCCCACTGTTCTCCTGCTCCCTCAGGTTCTCTGTTGTGTTCCCTGTCAGGGCAGTCATTGGTTGTGGCTGAGCACCATCTAGTTCTTCTGGTCTCAGGCTGATGTAGTCTCTGGTTTATGTGGTCCTTTCTGTCCACAGAGAATTTTTTAACCAATATTGTTTGAAAAGTAAAACATTAGAAACAAAATAAATTTTCACATATTAAAAATTATTTGAATAAAATATAGTTTACCCACAAAAGGGAATTTTGACTTTTGGAAAAATTTTAATTATTTACAAAATAAGTAAAATAAAATCTAAAATACAAAAATGGAAAATAAGAAGAAAATGAATTAATTTAATTGAATTTTAAATTATTAATATAACCAAAATGATAAAAAATAACTTTAGATTGCAATTTTGAACAAATTATTTTGACTTTATACCTTGAGACAAAAAAAAAATATTTTGTAAACAAATATTTAACTCTCTACATAGATTTGTTTTGTTATCATGTCATAGGTTATCAAAAGCTTCTACTTGGTCTCTAATGATCTGAGCTTCCCTCTTAAGAAACTAAAAAAATAATTATTAGGGAAGTACAAATCAAATCACAATGACATACCACTGGACACCTATTAAAATGATTACAGCTAAGAAGAGCAACCACACCAAGTGTTGTTGAAGCAGTGGACAAATTGTCATTTGCATAAACTGCTGATGGGAATGTAAAATGACACAGCCACTCCAAAAAACAGATTTGCAATTTGTATAAAGCACACATACCACAAGATTTTTATAAAGCACACATACCATATGATCCAGTCATTTCACTTGTATGGAATTATACTAGAAAAATGAAAGCATATGTCCATACAAAGACCTGGACACAAATGCTCACAGAGATTTTATTTTTTATTGTCCCAGTGTGGAAACAAATCTGACGTCCATTGCCAGGTAAATGGATAAATATGCTGTGTTGTAACTCGTATGATGGAATAGATACAACTTCAGCAATAGAAATGAATCAGTGATTGCTACATGCAACAACATAGATGACTCTAAAAATAATTATGCTGAGTGAAATAAACTTCATACGGAAAAGTGGTTATTGTATGATTTAACTTGTATAAAATTCTTGAAAATGAAACCTAATTTACAATGATAGAAAGCAGATCATTGGTTGCCTGGAAGATGAGGAGCAGGGGAGAATGGGAGGAAGGGATCACCAAGGGGCATGAGGATAAATTTAAGGGTGATGTATTTACTATATTTTTTTTATTTACTGTATTAATTGTGGTGATGGTGTCCTGGATTTATATATATGTCAATACTTACAAAATTTTACACTTGAAAGGCATGTAGTTTTTTTTTTGAACCAAATAAACCTCAATAAGTCTGTTTTTTTTAAATTAACTTTTATTAAGCTTCAAGTGAATGTTCACAAATCCAATCAGTCTGTCACATATAAGTTTACATACATCTCACTCCCTACTCCCACTTGCTCTCCCCCTCTTGAGTCAGCCCTTTCAGTCTCTCCTTTCGTGACAATTTTGCCCGCTTCCCTCTCTCTCTATCCTCCCATCCCCCCGCCAGACAAGAGTTGCCAACACAATCTCAAGTATCCACCTGATATAATTAGCTCACTCTTCATCAGCGTCTCTCTCCCACCCGCTGACCAGTCCCTTTCATGTCTGATGAGTTGTCTTCCGGGATGGTTCCTGTCCTGTGTCAACAGAAGGTCTGGGGACCATGGCTTCCGGGATTCCTCTAGTCTCAGTCAGACCATTAAGTTTGGTCGTTTTATGAGAATTTGGGGTCTGCATCCCACTGATCTCCTGCTCCCTCAGGGGTCCTCTGCTGTGCTCCCTGTCAGGGCAGTCATCGATTGTGGCCGGGCACCAACTAGTTCTTCTGGTCTCCGGATGATGTAGGTCTCTGGTTCATGTGGCCCTTTCTGTCTCTTGGGCTCTTAGTTGTCGTGTGGCCTTGGTGTTCTTCATTTTCCTTTGCTCCAGGTGGGTTGAGACCAATTGATGCATCGTAGATGGCCGCTTGTTAGCATTTAAGACCCCAGACGCCACATTTCAAAGTGGGATGCAGAATGATTTCAAGATAGAATTATTTTGCCAATTGACTTAGAAGTCCCCACAAACCATGTTCCCCAGACCCCCGCCCTTCCTCCGCTGACCTTTGAAGTATTCATTTTATCCCGGAAACTTCCTTGCTTTGGTCCAGTCCAATTGAGCTGACCTTCCATGTATTGAGTGTTGTCTTTCCCTTCACCTAAAGCAGTTCTTATCTACTGATTAATCAATAAAAAACCCTCTCCCACCCTTCCTCCCTCCCCCCCTCCTAACCACAAAAGTATGTGTTCTTCTCAGGTTTAGTATTACTCAAGATCTTATAATAGTGGTCTTATACATTATTTGTCCTTTTGTCTCTGACTAATTTCGCTCAGCATAATGCCTTCCAGGTTCCTCCATGTTATGAAATGTTTCACAGATTCGTCACTGTTCTTTATCGATGCGTAGTATTCCATTGTGTGAATATACCACAATTTATTTACCCATTCATCCGTTGATGGACACCTTGGTTGCTTCCAACTTTTTGCAATTGTAAACAGAGCTGCAATAAACATGGGTGTGCATATATCTGTTTGTATGAAGGCTCTTGTATCTCTAGGGTATATTCCGAGGAGTGGGATTTCTGGATTGTATGGTAGTTCTATTTCTAACTGTTTAAGATAACGCCAGATAGATTTCCAAAGTGGTTGTACCATTTTACATTCCCACCAGCAGTGTATAAAAGTTCCAATCTCTCCCCAGCCTCTCCAACAGTTATTATTTTGTGTTTTTTGGATTAGTGCCAGCCTTGCTGGTGTGAGATGGAATCTCATCGTAGTTTTAATTTGCATTTCTCTAATGGCCAATGATCATGAGCATTTTCTCATGTATCTGTTGGCTGCCTGAATATCTTCTTTAGTGAAATGTGTGTTCATATCCTTTGCCCACTTCTTGATTGGGTTGTTTGTCTTTTTGTGGTTGAGTTTTGAAAGAATCATGTAGATTTTAGAGATCAGGCGCTGGTATGAGATGTCATAGCTGAGAATTCTTTCCCAGTCTGTAGGTGGTCTTTTTACTCTTTTGGTGAAGTCTTTAGATAAGCATAGGTGTTTGATTTTTAGGAGCTCCCAGTTATCGGGTTTCTCTTCATCATTTTTGGTAATGTTTTGTATTCTGTTTATGCCCTGTATTAAGGCTCCTAGGGTTGTCCCTATTTTTTCTTCCATGATCTTTATCATTTTAGTCTTTATGTTTAGGTCTTTGATCCACTTGGAGTTAGTTTTTGTGCATGGTGTGAGGTATGGGTCCTGTTTCATTTTTTTGCAAATGAATATCCAGTTATGCCAGCACCATTTGTTAAAAAGGCTTTCTTTTCCCCAATTAATTGACACTGGTCCTTTGTCAAATATCAGCTGCTCATACGTGGATGGATCTATGTCTGGGTTCTCAATTCTGTTCCATTGGTCTATGTGCCTGTTGTTGTACCAGTACCAGGCTGTTTTGACTACTGTGGCTGTATAATAGGTTCTGAAGTCAGGTAAGGTGAGGCCTCCCACTTTCTTCTTCTTTTTCAGTAGTGCTTTGCTTATCCGGGGCTTCTTTCCCTTCCATATGAAATTGGTGATTTGTTTCTCTATCCCCTTAAAATATGACATTGGAATTTGGATCGGAAGTGCGTTAAGTGTATAGGTGGCTTTTGGTAGAATAGACATTTTTACTATGTTAAGTCTTCCTATCCATGAGCAAGGTATGTTTTTCCACTTAAGTATGTCCTTTTGAATTTCTTGTAGTAGAGCTTTGTAGTTTTCTTTGTATAGGTCTTTTACATCCTTGGTAAGATTTATTCCTAAGTATCTTATCTTCTTGGGGGCTACTGTGAATGGTATTGATTTGGTGGTTTCCTCTTCGGTGTTCTTTTTGTTGACGTAGAGGAATCCAAATGATTTTTGGATGTTTATTTTATAACCTGAGACTCTGCCAAACTCTTCTATTAGTTTCAGTAGTTTTCTGGAGGATTCCTTAGGGTTTTCTGTGTATATAATCATGTCATCTGCAAATAGTGATAACTTTACTTCTTCCTTGCCAATCCGGATACCTTTTATTTCTCTGTCTAGCCTAATTGCCCTGGCTAGGACTTCCAGCACGATGTTGAATAAGAGCGGTGATAAAGGGCATCCTTGTCTGGTTCAAGGGAAATGGTTTCAGGTTCTCTCCATTTAGAGTGATATTGGCTGTTGGCTTTGCATAAAAAGATGCCCTTTATTATGTTGAGGAATTTTCCTTCAATTCTTATTTTGGTAAGAGTTTTTATCATAAATGGGTGTTGGACTTTGTCAAATGCCTTTTCTGCATCTATTGATAAGATCATGTGGTTTTTGTCTTTTGTTTTATTTATGTGATGGATTACATTAATGGTTTTTCTGATATTAAACCAGCCTTGCATACCTGGTATAAATCCCTCTTGATCATGGTGAATTATTTTTTTGATGTGTTGTTGGATTCTATTGGCTAGAATTTTGTTGAGGATTTTTGCATCTATGTTCATGAGGGATATAGGCCTATAATTTTCTTTTTTTGTAATGTCTTTACCTGGTTTTGGTATCAGGGAGATGGTGGCTTCATAGAATGACTTGGGTAGTATTCCGTCATTTTCTATGCTTTGGAATACCTTCAGTAGTAGTGGTGTTAAGTCTTCTCTGAAAGTTTGGTAGAACTCTGCAGTGAAGCCGTCCGGGCCAGGGCTTTTTTTTCTTGGGAGTTTTTTGATTACCGTTTCCATCTCTTTTTTTGTTATGGGTCTATTTAGTTGTTCTACTTCTGAATGTGTTAGTTTAGGTAGGTAGTGTTTTTCCAGGAATTCATCCATTTCTTCTAGGTTTTCAAATTTGTTAGAGTACAATTTTTCGTAGTAATCTGAAATGATTCTTTTAATTTCATTTGGTTCTGTTGTGATGTGGTCCTTCTCGTTTCTTATTCAGGTTATTTGTTTCCTTTCCTGTATTTCTTTAGTCAGTCTAGCCAATGGTTTATCAATTTTGTTAATTTTTTCAAAGAACCAGCTTTTGGCTTTGTTAATTCTTTCAATTGTTTTTCTGTTCTCTAATTCATTTAGTTTAGCTCTAATTTTTATTATTTGTTTTCTTCTGGTGCCTGATGGATTCTTTTGTTGTTCGCTTTCTATTTGTTCAAGTTGTAGGGACAGTTCTCTGATTTTGGCTCTTTCTTCTTTATGTATGTGTGCATTTATCGATATAAATTGGCCTCTGAACACTGCTTTTGCTGTGTCCCAGAGGTTTTGATAGGAAGTATTTCCATTCTCGTTGCATTCAATGAATTTCCTTATTCCCTCCTTGATGTCTTCTATAACCCAGTCTTTTTTCAGGAGGGTATTGTTCAGTTTCCAAGTATTTGATTTCTTTTCCCTAGTTTTTCTGTTATTGATCTCTAGTTTTATTGCCTTGTGGTCTGAGAAGATGCTTTGTAATATTTCGATGTTTTGGACTCTGCAAAGGTTTGTTTTATGACCTAATATGTGGTCTATTCTAGAGAATGTTCCATGTGCGCTAGAAAAAAAAGTATATTTTGTAGCAGTTGGGTGGAGAGTTCTGTATAAGTCAATGAGGTCAAGTTGGTTGATTGTTGTAATTAGATCTTCCATGTCTCTGTTGAGCTTCTTACTGGATGTCCCGTCCTTCTCCGAAAGTGGTGTGTTGAAGTCTCCTACTATAGTTGTGGAGGTGTCTATCTCGCTTTTCATTTCTGTTAAAATCTGATTTATGTATCTTGCAGCCCTGTCATAGGGTGCATAAATATTTAATATGGTTATGTCTTCCTGATCAATTGTCCCTTTTATCATTATATATAGTGTCCTTCTTTATCCTTTGTGGTGGATTTAAGTCTAAAGTCTATTTTGTCAGAAATTAATATTGCTACTCCTCTTCTTTTTTGCTTATTGTTTGCTTGATATATTTTTTTCCATCCTTTGAGTTTTAGTTTGTTTGTGTCTCTAAGTCTAAGGTGTGTCTCTTGTAGGCAGCATATAGATGGATCGTGTTTCTTTATCCAGTCTGTGACTCTCTGTCTCTTTATTGGTGCATTTAGTCCATTTACATTCAGCGTAACTATAGATAAATAAGTTTGTAGTGCTGTCATTTTGATGCCTTTTTATGTGTGTTGTTGACAATTTCATTTTTCCACATACTTTTATGTACTGAGGCGTTTTTCTTAGTAAATTGTGAGATCCTCATTTTCATAGTGTTTGAGTTTATGTTAGTTGAGTCGTTACGCTTTTCTTGACTTTTATCTTGAGTTATAGAGTTGTTATACCTTTTTGTGGTTACCTTATTATTTACCCCTATTTTTCTAAGTAAAAACCTGACTTGTATTTTCTATATCGCCTTGTATCACTCTCCATATGGCAGTTCAATGCCTCCTGTATTTAGTCCCTCTTTTTGATTATTGTGATCTTTTACCTATTGACTTCCATGATTCCCTGTTATGTACATTTTTTTAATTAATCTTAATTTGTTTGTTTTTGTGATTTCCCTATTTGAGTTGATATCAGGACGTTCTGTTTTGTGACCTTGTGTTGTGCTGATATCTGATATTATTGGTTCTCTGACCAAACAATTTCCTTTAGTATTTCTTGTAGCTTTGGTTTGGTTTTTGCAAATTCTCTAAACTTGTGTTTATCTGTAAATGTCTTAATTTCGCCTTCGTATTTCAGAGAGAGTTTTGCTGGATATATGATCCTTGGCTGGCAGTTTTTCTCCTTCAGTGTTCTGTATATGTCGTCCCATTCCCTTCTTGCCTGCATGGTTTCTGCTGAGTAGTCTGAACTTATTCTTATTGATTCTCCCTTGAAGGAGACCTTTCTTTTCTCCCTGGCTGCTTTTAAAATTTTCTCTTTATCTTTGGTTTTGGCAAGTTTGATGATAATATGTCTTGGTGTTTTTCTTTTTGGATCAATCTTAAATGGGGTTCGATGAGCATCTTGGATAGATATCCTTTTGTCTTTCATGATGTCAGGGAAGTTTTGTGTCAGTTCTTCAACTATTTTCTCTGTGTTTTCTGTCCCCCCTCCCTGTTCTGGGACTCCAATCACCCGCAGGTTATCCTTCTTGATAGAGTCCCACATGATTCTTAGGGTTTCTTCATTTTTTTTAATTCTTTTATCTGATTTTTTTCAGCTATGTTGGTGTTGATTCCCTGGTCCTCCAGATGTCCCAGTCTGCTTTCTAATTGCTCGAGTCTGCTCCTCTGACTTCCTATTGCGTTGTCTAATTCCATAATTTTATTGTTAATCTTTTGGATTTCTACATGCTGTCTCTCTATGGATTCTTGCAACTTATTAATTTTTCCACTATGTTCTTAAGTAATCTTTTTGAGTTCTTCAACAGTTTTATCAGTGTGTTCCTTGGCTTTTTCTGCTGTTTGCCTTATTTCATTTGTGATGTCTTGAAGCATTCTGTAAATTAGTTTTTTATATTCTGTATCTGATAATTCCAGGATTGTATCTTCGTTTGGGAAAGATTTTGATTCTTTTGTTTGGGGGGTTGGAGAAGCTGTCATGGTCTGCTTCTTTATGTGGTTTGATATGGATTGTTGTCTCCGAGCCCTCACTGGGAAACTAGTTTTTCCAGAAAATCCGCTAAAAAAAAAAATGCAGTCAGATCCCTATCAGAGTTATCCCTCTGGCTGAGGCTATTCGGGAACAGAGAGATAGGAGAGTAGCACCTCAGAATATAGCCAGAGTTGCTTGTCTTGCTTGCAATGACTATTATATCTGAGATTCCCGTGGGCGCGTCGCCTATGTGTGGTGTCTGTGTGGAGATTGCCCCCAGGGGTTCTGGCCCGCTGGAGTCAAGGTCAGATCCTCCGCTTCCAGGCCCACACCCAGCATCAAGGCTCCCCTACTGGGCCGGTGCACTCTGGACTCCAAAATCAGTCGCTGCCTCCTGGGGATTTCTCGTCCCTCCAGCCGCGTTGCCGTGCAACCTCTACGAACCAGTTGGGCCCCCTCCCAGGGTTAGTTCAGGTGGTGAAGCAGCTCCCCGTGCTTGTGCCGTGACCGAGTGTCCTGGCTGGGACGCTGTTCTCCCCGCTCCAATACCAGTCGCTGCCTCCCGGGGACTTCTCCTACCGGCTACATCCCACGCCGCCCATGCGACCCAACTGGGCCCCCTCCCGGGGTTAGTTCAGGGGGGTGGAGCAGCTCTCCGTGTTTATGCCATACCTGCTTCCAGTCCAAATCCCGGCGGGATGGTTCCCCGGCTGGGACTCTGCTCTCCCCGTTCCAAGACCAGTCACTGCCTCCCGGGGACTTCTTCTACCGGCTGCGTCCCACGCCGCCCGCGGAACCGGCTGGTCCCCCTCTGGGGTTAGTTCAGGGCGGTGGAGCAGCTGTCTGTGCTTGTGCCGTACCTGACTGGTACGCTGGCTCCTGGCTCTGAAAACAATCGCTGCTTCCCCGTATTAGTTCGTTCTCTGTCTCTAAATCTGTGTTTGTTGTTAAGGGTTCGTAGATTGTTATGTATGTGATCGATTCACTTGTTTTTCCGTGTCTTTGTTGTAAGAGGGATCCGAGGTAGCTTCTGCCTAGTCCGCCATCTTGGCTCCGCCCCAAGTCTGTTTTAACAATAAGAAAGAAAGAAAAGGAGAGAGAACACAGGCTCTGAGCATGGTCAGTTCCTTCTTCAAACTCAGTTTTCAAATAGCTACAGGAATTACTCTATTAGCCTCTCAATAGAACACAACATCCTGCAAATGGAGTTTCCCTTTTTTATGGTAAAGCCTGGGAGAAAAACAGTTGGAGACTTATGAGATTGATTAAAATTACCATTAACTCTACTGTATATCATTCCTGGAGAAGTCAGTCTTCAGACAGGAAGTCCTTCTCCTATTAGCTATTATATCCTCTGTGGTGTTTCTTAGGGGAATCTGGCCTTTCATAGCATGCATTTTCCCAAAATTTTGACTCGATTTATTTTTCTTTGTCTATTTCCTTAATATTCTCATTTTTTTAAGAATATGAAAATATATGTGAGTGTATATCCAGTAAAACCTGAGAAAGCTAGAATCTGTGTACTGCAGAAACCTTTCAGAGAAAGAAATCTCAAATATTTTCCACTAGTAGAGAATGATAGAAAACTGGTAAGACTGCACTCTCTCAAAGGTGGAAAACTTGCAAGACCCAGGAAAAAAAGGCAGTCCTGTCAAATTCCAGCTCTCACAGTTTTCACTATAATATGTAGTCCCTTTGCATAGACCAAGTAATACACAAAATTTTGCTGTGTACTTTTTCTTGCTATAATTTGTTTACATGATTTTAATTTAGAAGAAATTTTTTTAAAAAAACAATTTTGATTTCATTTGTGTTATGACCTCTTGCAATAGGAGATGGCCACTGTCCCATATTTCCAATATTAAATACTTACAACTTCCTTTTAAGATGGGGATGTAACTCTCTGTCTTTTGATTTTAGGTGATGTCTTTCTTTGGTTTTTACCTACATATATTTCAAATAATATCATAAATGTTCCTTTGTTGTATAAATTATTTGTCTACATTAGTTAAAGTCCTAAATCACATCTAATACTAACATAACTTTTCTTGGACTACAGCAAAATGTCTTGAGACATCAGATCTCTGAGAACCTGGAATCTCACAAGGAGGGAAAGAAAAACGAGCGGACTTGCCAAAGCTTAAATGCTTCTGACCATTTCAATAAAATATGTGAATTCAGTGTACATCACAGATGTTCATCACTTGAATTCTACATGATGCAGATTTATCATTTAGCTTTCACTATAGAGATCCGAGAAGCTGAGTCTCAAAGGATATCTGGCACTTTATGTTAGACACATACTTGTACTTATACTTGTGTGGACGGTAGAATGGCCTTTATAGGTAAGCACAGAAGGCGTGGGCTGTATTCAGGAGAATTGGTGGGGACAGAGGTAAATTTTATGCTGTCCACCTTGAAATTCACTCTTCCTCTTTAGATTATTAAATGTCAGCTTTATCATGACACTGAAAAGGAGAGTATCTAAAGGAAATTTGTGGAAGAAACTGTTACCATCTTTTCTGTCCACTGAGGGAACAAGCAAAGAGAATGCAGTCAATAGAAGACAGATGATGTCCAAGTTACAACTAAGCAGGGAAGTTTGTGCAAAAGAACATAGGGTCCACCCCTGCTCTAATCGGTATGCTTGCAGAGAGGAAGAATTCCATGGAAATGGAACAGGAGGAAGTTGTGTGCAAAAGAGAATTAGTTAAGCCCATCTCCTAAGGCCATGTCCATGGTCTCAGTATCCTGAAATTTAGCAGAAAAATCTATTTTTCATGATGTTGAACTTTTGAAAGGAAGAATCAATAGTTGCCTATAAGTTTTGCAAGAAGGATGAAGTTTCAATTTAGAAAATAGCTTCCCTGTCCTACCATGAGCTAGGCATTTTCCTATTAATAATTTCCTCATTCATTTTTGAGAAGGTTCACTAGTGGGAATTATACTCTTAAGGAAAAAGACATATGACAGAGCAAAAATAGAGGAGGATCCATGGTGGGGTGGGGAGGAAGGGGCTCAATTAGACAAGTATACATTATTTTTTGAACTCAGTCCTTGATCAAAAGTCAAGATTATTATTTTCTGTTACAGCCAAGCCTTACACCACTTACCCACACTGTCATTCAGCTAGATGGGGATACAGAAGGGAATGTCTGTCAATTTGCCCCAATTGAAGGAAAAAAAAAAAATTCTACTCCACTGTTTCTCAGAAGGTAGGCGGTAGTACTATACAGATTCATCTGGGACAGATTTTTAAAAAATAAACCTAGCTGATCCTCATCAAGGAGCTCTGGTGGTGTAGTTAAGAGCTCAGCTGCTAAGTAATAGGTTGGCAGTTTGAATCCACCAGCAGCTCCTTGGAAACCCTATGCGGCAGTTCTATTTTGTCCTATAGGGTAGCTATGAGTTAGAATTGACTTGGCAGCCATGGGTTTGTTTGGTTTTGGGTATCCTTATCAAACAGGATCTACTAAATCTTAATATCATAAAATTTATTGATCAAAGAATAGATGTATGCATGTCTGTGTGTATACACTGGTGTGCACAAACAAAAAAAAAGGGAAACATCTGACAACTGCAGTGAAAGAAATAAGAATTCGGTATTAATTGCAGGAAACGGAAAGAGAAGTCAGCTTTAAGAAAAATAAAAAGGTAGACTATTTTCATGACCATTACTGGTTCTGATTACTACCCTGGGGTGGGCCATACCTCACACCCATGACTTTGCTGAGCACATCCTTTACATCCTTATTCCTCAAGCTATAGATCAAAGGGTTCAACATAGGGATCACTGTGGTATAGAACACAAAGGCCGCCTTATCCTGGGCCATGTTGCCGCTGGATGATGGCTTAAAGTACATGAATGTGATGGATCCATAAGAAAAACCAACAGCTGTAAGATGAGAACCACAGGTACTAAAGGCTTTGGATTTGCCCTCAGCTGAAGGTATTCGAAGAATGTTACATAGTATGAAGGCATAAGAGATTATTATGGCCATAGTTGTTGCAAACACATTGAATCCACCTACAAGTATCACCAGAAGTTCATTGATGTAGGTAGAGGAGCATGAGAGCTTTAGGAGGGGAGGTATGTCACAGAAGTGATGGTGGATGACTTTGTCCTCACAGAAGAAAAGCATGGTCATGGAGATCGTGTGAAGCATAGCTCCAATAGATGCCATGATATAGACTCCAGTCACCAGTACATTAGAGACCTTTTGGGACATGGTGACATTGTAGAGCAATGGACTACAGATAGCTGCATATCTATCATAAGCCATGGCAGTTAACATATAGCACTCAGCAGTAGCAAAAAAGCAAAAGAAAAAAAGTTGTGTCATACATCCAGGGTAAGAAATAACTTTTTTCTCCTGTACAAAGTTTTCCAGGAGTTTGGGAGTAACAACTGAGGAGTAAAAGAGATCTACGGCTGACAAATTGCAGAGAAAAAAGTACATGGGAGCTTGGAGCTTGGAACTGAAAGTGATTAGGAAGATTATACCCACATTTCCCACAATGGTGACCCCATAGATCCCTAGAAATAGAAGGAAGAGAGGCAGCTGGAGTTCTGGTTTTTCCGTCAATCCCTCAAGAACAAATTCAGTCACTGTGGAATCATTTTGTCTGGCCATTTCCTTCAGGAAGCAGGGGATGAGAAACTAAGAAAATCAAAGAAGGTAAGAAATCTATTTGTCTGTGACTAGTAATAGTTATTTATGTTGTGGCAGAAGAAACAATGTGATCATCAAATTAAGAGTTTAAAGATGGTCATTAATAAGATGGTTTATTACCTTAATCATGTCAGGATTGTGTTATTTTTAGTCAAACAACTTCATTAGCTATAGAGAAAAAAAGAATAAATACATTGTGTTCTTTTTTCATAATAGGGAGTTTTCTCAATAGGAGAAAGCTGCCAATAATTTTGTACCGTCTGAGATGTTACTAGCGTCTGGAAAAAACAGGAACTCAGCTGTTACAGATTGAACTGTGACTACATCCTACTATGCTGGAACTCTTTGTGCCGTGGATATCAAGGTTTTATTAGCTTAAGAAAGTTTTAAGAAATCCTTTCAGTGTTAATGTTCGGCCTTTCATGCACGGTAGATTGCTGTTGCCCACAGAATACAAAGCCCTCCTCAAGGAGATGCCGGTTAGTAAATGTGTATCTTAGGGTCAAGATTTATAATTTTTAAGGGAAGTGCAGAGGGCAAGCTGCTCCAAATTAAGCAGATCTTCAACCTAATCCTAGAGTTCTCTGATTCAAATGATCGAGTACTCCATTTTATTTGTTTCTTTCTAGGAAGAGCTTTAGAAGCTCTTGTGGGTGCATCTTAGGAAAGCAAAGAAATAAGAAGGAAGAGAAGAAGAGAAGCTTTCCTGTTGCTCCACTGTGCACACTCACAGGCAACAGAAATTTCTTTTTCTCCAGGTTCAGTTGTATTGGCTTATGTAATAGCTGCATATATTTGTGTCAACAATTGTGTTATTAGATTATATATTGTAATTCTCCCTAATTCCTTTTAAAATAAATGCTTTAGTAAAAGTATACCCAGAATATGAGGCAGGGCCAAGATGGCGGACTAGGTAGACGCTACCTCAGATCCCTCTTGCAACAAAGACTCAGAAAAACAAGTGAATCGATCACATACATAACAA
Source organism: Elephas maximus indicus (assembly GCF_024166365.1). Lineage (NCBI taxonomy): Eukaryota > Metazoa > Chordata > Mammalia > Proboscidea > Elephantidae > Elephas > Elephas maximus. Next base: position 24,252,934 of record NC_064835.1, on the reverse strand, counting down.
TCTACGAACCCTGAACAACAAACACAGACTTAGAGATGGAGAACAAACAAATACGGGGAAGCAGCGACTATTTTCGGAGCCTGAAGCCAGCATCCCAGTCAGGTAACACTGGCGCCGGGCTTAGGTTTGGGCCCAGGGAAGCTGAACTTAAAGAACTTAAAAAATTTGCAACGGGGCAAACAAGGGGTGCAGCCCTACCCCCCTGAACTGATGCCGGGAGGGGGCCCAGCCCGTCCGCGCGGGCGGCGTTGTGACACGGCTGGTTGGAGAAGTCCCCAGGAGGCAGTGACTGGATTTGGAGCCAAGAGTGCAGCGTCCCAGCCGGGGAACCTTGGTGCCGGGCATTTGACTGGGTGCTGTCACGGGGCAAACACGGGGCGTAGCCCTACTCCCCTGAACTAACCCCAGGGGGGGCCCAGCCAGTCCGCGGAGGCGGCGCGGAGACGCGGCTGGCAGGACGAGAAGTCTCCGGGAGGCAGCGACTGATTTTGGAGCCGGGAGTGCAGCGTCCCATCCAGGGAACCTTAACGCTGGGCTTTGGACTGGCAGCGGAGGATCTGACTGCAGCTTCAGGGGACCAGACCCCCGGGGATAATCTCCACACGGCCAGAACACATAGGCAACACGCCCCTCAGGAGTCTCAGACAAAATAGTCATTCCAAGCAAGATAAGCAACTCTGGCTATATTCTGAGGTGCTACTCTCCTATCTCTCTGTTCCCTCCCCCACCCTCCCCAGGTGGCTTCAAAAAGTAAGTGGAAAAATGAAATTGTCAACAACACACATAAAAAGTCATCAAAATGACAACACTAAACATTTATCTATAATTACCCTGAATGTAAATGGACTAAATGCACCAATAAAGAGACAGAGAGTCTCGGACTGGATAAAGAAACACGATCCATCCATATGCTGCCTACAAGAGACACACCTTAGACTTAGAGACACAAACAAACTAAAACTCAAAGGATGGAAAAAAATATATCAAGCAAACAATAAGCAAAAAAGAAGAGGAGTAGCAATATTAATTTCTGACAAAATAGACTTTAGACTTAAATCTACCACAAAGGATAAAGAAGGACACTACATAATGATAAAAGGGACAATTGATCAGGAAGACATAACCATATTAAATATTTATGCACCCTGTGACAGGGCTGCAAGATACATAAATCAAATTTTAACAGAACTGAAAAGTGAGATAGACACCTCCACAATTATAGTAGGAGACTTCAACACACCACTTTCGGAGAAGGACAGGACATCCAGTAAGAAGCTCAATAGAGACACGGAAGACCTAATTACAACAATCAACCAACTTGACCTCATTGACTTATACAGAACTCTCCACCCAATGGCTGCAAAGTATACTTTATTTTCTAGCACACATGGAACATTCTCTAGAATAGACCACATATTAGGTCATAAAACAAACCTTTGCAGAGTCCAAAACATCGAAATATTACAAAGCATCTTCTCAGACCACAAGGCAATAAAACTAGAGATCAATAACAGAAAAACTAGGGAAAAGAAATCAAATACTTGGAAACTGAACAATACCCTCCTGAAAAAAGACTGGGTTATAGAAGACATCAAAGAGGGAATAAGGAAATTCGTAGAATGCAACGAGAATGAAAATACTTCCTATCAAAACCTCTGGGACACAGCAAAAGCAGTGCTCAGAGGCCAATTTATATCGATAAATGCACACATACAAAAAGAAGAAAGAGCCAAAATCAGAGAACTGTCCCTACAACTTGAACAAATAGAAAGTGAGCAACAAAAGAATCCATCAGGCACCAGAAGAAAACAAATACTAAAAATTAGAGCTGAACTAAATGAATTAGAAAACAGAAAAACAATTGAAAGAATTAACAAAGCTGGTTCTTTGAAAAAATTAACAAAATTGATAAACCATTGGCTAGACTGACTAAAGAAAAACAGGAAAGGAAACAAATAACCCGAATAAGAAACGAGAAGGGCCACATCACAACAGACCCAACTGAAATTAAAAGAATCATATCAGATTATTACAAAAAATTGTACTCTAACAAATTTGCAAGCCTAGAAGAAATGGATGAACTCCTGGAAAAACACTACCTACGTAAACTAACACATTCAGAAGTAGAACAACTAAATAGACCCATAACAAAAAAAGAGATTGAAACGGTAATCAAAAAACTCCCAACAAAAAAAAGCCCTGGCCTGGATGGCTTCACTACAGAGTTCTACCAAACTTTCAGAGAAGAGTTAACACCACTACTACTAAAGGTATTTCAAGGCATAGAAAATGACGGAATACCATCCAACTCATTCTATGAAGCCACCATCTCCCTGATACCAAAACCAGGTAAAGACATTACAAAAAAAGAAAATTACAGACCTATTTCATCCTTCATGAACATAGATGCAAAAATCCTCAACAAAATTCTAGCCAATAAAATTCAACAACATATCAAAAAAATAATTCACCACGACCAAATGGGATTTATACCAGGTATTTTTTTTTTTTATGCAAGGCTGGTTCAATACCAGAAAAACCATTAATGTAATCGACCACAAAAATAAAACAAAAGTCAAAAACCACATGATCTTATCAATTGATGCAGAAAAGGCATTTGACAAAGTCCAACACCCATTTATGGTAAAACCTCTCACCAAAATAGGAATTGAAGGAAAATTCCTCAACATAATAAAGGGCATCTATGCAAAGTCAACAGCCAACATCACTCTAAATGGAGAGAGCCTGAAAGCATTTCCCTTGAGAACAGGAACCAGACAAGGATGCCCTTTATCACTGCTCTTATTCAACATTTTGCTAGAAGTCCTAGCAAAAGCAATTAGGCTAGACAAAGAAATAAAGGGCATCCGGATTGGCAACAAAGAAGTAAAATTATCTGTATTTGCAGATGACATGATCTTATACACACAAAACCCCAACGAATCCACCAGAAAACTACTGAAACTAATAGAAGAGTTTGGCAGAGTCTTAGGTTATAAGATAAACATACAAAAATCACTTGGATTCCTCTACATCAACAAAAAGAACATGGAAGAGGAAATAACCAAATCAATACCATTCACAGTAGCCACCAAGAAGATAAAATACTCAGGAATAAATCTTACCAAGGATGTAAAAGACCTATACAAAGAAAACTACAAAGCCCTACTACAAGAAATTAAAAAGGACATCCTTAAGTGGAAAAACATACCCTGCTCATGGATAGGAAGACTTAACATAGTAAAAATGTCTATTCTACCAAAAGCCATCTATACATATAACGCACTTCCGATCCAAATTCCAATGTCATATTTTAAAGGGATAGAGAAACAAATCACCAACTTCATATGGAAGGGAAAGAAGTCTCGGATAAGCAAAGCATTACTGAAAAAGAAGAAGAAAGTGGGAGGCCTCACTCTACCTGATTTCAGAAGCTATTATTCAGCCACAGTAGTCAAAACAGCCTGGTATTTGTACAACAACAGGCACATAGACCAATGGAACAGAATTGAGAACCCAGATATAAATCCATCCACATATGAGCAGCTGATATTTGACAAAGGCCCAGTGTCAGTTAATTGGGGAAAAGATAGTCTTTTTAACAAATGGTGCTGGCATAACTGGATATCCATTTGCAAAAAAATGAAACAGGACACATACCTCATACCAAGCACAAAAACTAACTCCAAGTGGATCAAAGACCTAAACATAAAGACTAAAATGATAAAGATCATGGAAGAAAAAATAGGGACAACCTTAGGAGCCCTAATACAAGGCATAAACAGAATACAAAACATTACCAAAAATGACGAAGAGAAACCAGATAACTGGGAGCTCCTAAAAATCAAACACCTATGCACATCTAAAGACTTCACCAAAAGAGTAAAAAGACCACCGACAGACTGGGAAAGACTTTTCAGCTATGACATCTCCGACTAGCGCCTGATCTCTGAAATGTATATGATTCTGTTCAAACTCAACCACAAAAAGACAAACAACCCAATCAAGAAGTGGGCAAAGGATATGAACACACACTTCACTAAAGAAGATATTCAGGCAGCTAACAGATACATCAGAAAATGCTCTCGATCATTAGCCATTAGAGAAATGCAAATTAAAACCACGATGAGATTCCATCTCACTCCAACAAGGCTGGCATTAATCCAAAAAACACAAAATAATAAATGTTGGAGAGGCTGTGGAGAGATTGGAACTCTTATACACTGCTGGTGGGAATGTAAAATGGTACAACCGCTTTGGAAATCTATCTGGCAATATCTTAAACAGTTAGAACTACCATACAACCCAGAAATCCCACTCCTCGGAATATATCCTAGAGAAATAAGAGCCTTCACACAAACAGATATATGCACACCCATGTTTATTGCAGCGCTGTTTACAATAGCAAAAAGCTGGAAGCAACCAAGGTGTCCATCAACGGATGAATGGATAAATAAATTGTCGTATACTCACACAATGGAATACTACGCATCGATAAAGAACAGTGACGAATCTCTGAAACATTTCATAACATGGAGGAAACTGGAAGGCATTATGCTGAGCGAAATTAGTCAGAGGCAAAAGGACAAATATTGTATAAGACCACTATTATAAGATCTTGAGAAACAGTATAAACTGAGAAGAACACATACTTCTGTGGTTACGAGGGGGGGAGGGAGGGTGGGAGAGGGTTTTTTATTGATTAATTAGTAGATAAGAACTGCTTTAGGTGAAGGGAAGGACAATACTCAATACATGGAAGGTCAGCTCAACTGGCCTGGACCAAAAGCAAAGTAGTTTCCGGGATAAAAATGAATGCTTCAAAGGTCAGCGGATGAAGGGCGGAGGTTTTGGGACCATGGTTTAAGGGGACTTCTAAGTCAATTGGCAAAATAATTCTATTATGAAAACATTCTGCATCCCACTTTGAAATGTGGTGTCTGGGGTCTTAAATGCTAACAAGCGGCCATCTAAGATGCAGCAATTGGTCTCAACCCACCTGGAGCAAAGGAGAATGAAGAACACCAAGGCCACACGACAACTAAGAGCCCAAGAGACAGAAAGGGCCACATGAACCAGAGACCTACATCATAGTGAAACCAGAAGAACTAGTTGGTGCCCGGCCACAATCGACGACTGCCCTGACAGGGAGCACAGCAGAGGACCCCTGAGGGAGCAGGAGATCAGTGGGATGCAGACCCCAAATTCTCATAAAAAGACCATACTTAATGGTCTGACTGAGACTAGAGGAATCCCGGCAGTCATGGTCCCCAAACCTTACGGCAATCTATGATGTATTCAATATTCTTGCCAACAACACATTTCAAAGGTATCAATTCTTCCTTGGTCTTCCTTATTCATTGTCCAGGTTTCACATACGGATGAGGTGATTGAAAACATCTTGACTTAGGGCAGGTTCAAATGAGTCCTTAAAGTGACATCTTTGCTTTTTAACACTTTAAAGAGGTCTTTTGCAGCAGATATCTTGATTGCTGCTTCCATGGATGTTGATTGGGGATCCTAGCAAAATGAAATCCTTGACAACTTCAGTATTTTCTCTGTTTACCATGATATTGCATATTGGTCCAGTTGAGAGGAATTTTGTTTTCTTTATGTTGAGGTGTAATCCATATGGAAGCCTGTAGTCTTTAAGCTCCATCAGTAATTGCTTCAAGTCATCATCATTTCCAGCAAGGTGTGTCATATATATATCACCGATTGTTAAAGAGTCTCCCACCAGTCCGGATGCTTCCCTCTTCATATAGCCCAGATTCCTGGGTTATTTGCTCAGCATGCAGAAGGAATAAGAATGGTGAAAGGGAGTGGGGCCAAGACGGTGGATTATTCAGATGCTTCTAGTGATCCCACTTATAACAAAGATCCGAAAAAAACAAAACAAAACAAATCAATTATATATATGACAAGCTAGGAGACCTGAACAACAAAGACAAAGTTAAGAAATTGGACTGAGTGGCAGGGGCATCCAAACTGGCAAAGAAGAAGTAAAGGTATCTCTATTTGCAGGTGATATGATCTTACACACAGAAAACCTTAAAGAATCCTCAAGAAAACTACTGTCACTAATAGAAGGGTTCAGCAGAGTATCAGAGCACAAGAAAAACATATAAAAATCAGTTGGATTCCTCTCCACCAAAAAAGAGAACGTCAAAGAGGAAATCACCAAATCAATACCATTTACAATAGCCCTCAAGAAGATAAAATACTTAGGAATAAATCTATCCACAAATTTAAAAGACCTATGCAAAGAAAGCTATAAGACACTTCTGCAAGAAACCAAAGCAGACCTACAGAAGTGGAAAAACATACCTTGCTCATGGATAGGAATATTCAACATTGTAAAAACGTCTATTCTACTGAAAGCAATCTGTAGATACAATGCAATTCTGATCCAAATTCCAAGGACATTTTTTAATGAGATGGAAAAACAAATCACCAACTTCATATGGAAGGGAAAGAGGCACCGGATAAGTAAAGCATTACTGAAAAAGAAAAACAAAGTGGAAGGTCTCACACTATCTGATTTTAGAGCCTAATATACCACCACATTAGTAATAACAGCCTGGTAGTGGTACAACAACAGATACATAGACCAATGGAACAGAATTGAGAATGCAAACATAAATTCATCCACATATGAGCAGCTGATATTTGACAAAGGCCCAAAGTCCATTAACTAGGGAAAAGACAGTCTCTTTAACAAAAGGTACTGGAGTAACTGGGTATCCATCTACAAAAAAATGAAACAAGACCCATACCTCACACCATGCACAAAAACTAACTCAAAATGGATCAAAGACCTAAATATAAAGTCTGAAATGATAAAGATCGTGGAAGAAAAAGTAAAGACAACATTAGAAGCCCTTATACATGGGATAAGCAGAATAGAAATGTTACTAACAATGCACAAACACCAGAACAGAAACTAGATAACTGGGAGCTCCTAAAAATCAAACACTACGCTCATCCAAAGACTTCACAAAAGGAGTAAAAAGACAACCTACAGATGGGGAAAAAATTTTTGTCTGTGACAAATGTGATCAGTGTCTAATCTCTAAGGTCTTCAAGATACTGGAAAACCTCAACAACAAAAAAGACAAATAACCCAGTTAAATAATGGGCAAAAGATATGAACAGACACTTCACCAAAGAAGACATTCAGGCAGCTAACATAGACATGAGGAAATGCTCACGATCATTAGCCATTAAAAAAAAAAAAGAGAGAAATGCAAATCAAAACTACAATGAGATACCTTCTCACCCCAACAAGGCTAGCATTAATCCAAAACACAAAATAATAAATGTTGGAGAGGTTGCAGAGACACTGGAACACTTAGACACTGCTGGTGGGGATGTAAAATGGTACAACCACTTTGGAAATTGATTTGATGCTTCCTTAAACAGCTAGAAATAGAAGTACCATATGATACAGCAATTCTGCTTATTGGAGTATATCCTACAGAAATAAGAGCCCTCACATGAATAGATATGTGCACCCCATGTTCATTGCAGCACTGTTTACAATAACAAAAAGATGGAAACAACCAAGGTGCCCATTAACAGATGAATGGATAAAGGAATTATGGTATATTCACACAATGGAATACTATGCAAAGATAAAGAACAACAATGAATCTATGAAACATCTCATAACATGGAAGAATCTGGAAGGCATTATGCTGGGTGAAATTAATCAGTCACAAAAGGACAAATATTGCATGAGACCACTATTATAAGAATGCAAGAAAAGGTTTAAACACAGAAGAAAACATATTTTGGTGGTTAAGAGGGTGGGGAAGGAAGGAGAGGGGTATTCACTAATTAGATAGTAGACAAGAACTATTTTAAGTGAAGGGAAGGAGAACGCCCAATACAGGGGAAGTGAGCACAACCGGACTAATCTAAAAGCTAAGAAGTTTCTTGAATACAACCAAACATTTTGAGGGACAGAGTAGCAGGGGCAGGGTCTGGGGATGATGGTTTCGGGGGATATCTAGGTCAACTGGCATAACAGTGTATTAAGAAAACATTCTCCACCCCACTTTGGTGAATGGCGTCTGGGGTCTTAAACGCTAGCAAGCAGCCATCCAAGATGCATCAATTGGTCTCAAGCCACTCTGAACAAAGGAGAACTAAGAGCACCAAAGACACATGGTAATTATATATATAAGGAGCCTTGGTGGTGCAGTGGTTAGGCACTTGGCTACTAATGGAACCCACCCAGCCCATCTGTGACAGAAAGACCTGGCCATCTGCTCCCAGAATGATTACAGTCTAGAAAACCCTATGGGGCAGTTCTGTTCTTCAACAAACGGGTTCTCAATGAGTAGAAAAGTGACTTGACAACACCTAGCAAAAAGTATTTGATATGTGTATATATATATATATATATATATATATATATATATATTGGAGCCTTGGTGGTGCAGTGGTGGCCAGATAGGGCTTCTAAACAAAGGTCAGCTGTTCAAATCCAACAGTGGCTGCTTGAGAACCCTATAGGGGAGTGCTACCCCACCCTATAGTGTTTCAATGAGCCAGAATAAATTTGATGGCAATGGGTTTGTTTGTTTTTTATATGTATGTATTATATTTTAGGTCTTCGCAGATGTAATGTGGCACTAGCCTAGTGACCTGCATGTAGAAGAACTTGACACATTTCTTGTATTACTGAAAGATAAAGTTGTACTGATATTCATCATAAAACTCACATTTTGAATTTTACTCAGTTCAAGGCTAAAACATTTGTGTAAGCAGATCAAGAAAATCTTTGAAATAATTTTCGGGAAATTGAGTTCTGTGTTCCGGAAACATTGTGCAGGAAGAAATATTGTTTTAAAGAATTTAAAAATCATGTTTACCTTTTTGTGAACAAAGGTGAATAGATTCTGAAACAGTGATTAAATTCTATATGCTCCTTGGTTCAGGAGAAAGTTTGGATAAGCAAAAGTAGAACTAAATGGTTAATACAAAGTGATGTGGGCTGTTCAATATTGTCAGTTCATTGCTTAAATGCACCCTTATAATCTACTCAACATTGCAGAGCCAGGAAATCCTATCTAGTTCTTTTGTTCTACAACAACTTCTCTATCTTTCCAAACAATAATGAAAATTAAGTATTAGAAATCGATTAGTATGCCAATTGGATTGTAAAAGATGACCACTAATAGATATAGAAACCAAGCCAAGTATTAGAAGCTAATTCTTGTTCAAAGCATCAATGACCTTTGAAACAAAGATGAAAGTAGTATTTCTTTATTTGTCTTATTTGTGTATAAATCCTTGTTGACCTGAGCATTTTGAGAGTTAATAAGGAAAGCCTCTGAGATTTATATCAAAGATATATTACTGATGTCTCAGAGCATGTTCTTCATGTATCTTAAAAAGTGTCTGATAATCTTCTCAAGAGAAAGAAGTGCCTAATCTTCTCCAACAAACTGAAGTACCTGCAGGTGAGTTTGAAAGCATTCTTTCTTGAAGGCCAAAGGCCAAATTGTCCAAGTCCTGGACTAATCTTCCAAAACCAAACCAAACCCACTGATGTCAAGTAGATTCTGATTCAGAGACCCTATAGGACAGAGTACAACTTCCACATGGGGTTTCTAAGGCTGTAAATCTTGACAGAAACAGACTGCCACATCTTTCTCCCATGGAGCAGCTGATGAGTACAAACCACTGAATTTTGGTTAGCAGCTGAGTGCTTTAATCACTGTGCCACCAGGGCTCAGAGAATAACTCTTAGAGCCTATGATAATATCTCAAATGTGTGACTTTGCTTTTGGAGGAGCCAAAGGAGCTTCTTTAAACTCTGATGAGAAATGCTTTTCTCCTGTAAAACTCCATCAAAATCAATAAAGAAAATATTTAGATCTTCCTGTTTAGGTCATCATTGACACTACCTGGATATTTACTCAATGTTCTGGGAGAATGGTTATTAACTCTACAGTACAAAAGGTTGAAAATCTAAAAGCAAGATTCAGTATGCTCTTCTATTAGAGCACAAACAGACATGAGGCTGAATCATTGCTCTTTGAAGTGACAACAGCCTTAGGAAACTGCCAAAAATCTGTTCATGATGATCGTACAATCATTCCAGATATGAACAATGTCCCTTTATAGCATAAAGATATTTTCTTTCAAGAAGTTAGAGTACAAGTATGCTCATCCAAAGACTTCGCTGAAAGATTAAAAAGATTACCTACAGACTGGGAAAAAGTTTTGAGCTGTGACATTTTCAACCAATGTCTGATCTCTAAAATCTACATGATACTGCAACACTCAACAACAAAAAGACAACACAATTGAAAAAAGGGCAAAGAATATGAACAGGCACTTCAGCAAAGGAGACATTCAGGCAGCTAACAGAGGCATGAGGAAATACTCATGATCATTAGCCATTAAAATTTTTTTTTTTTAGCCATTAGAGAAATGCAAATCAAAGCTACAAATGAGATACCATCTCACTCCAACAAGGCTGGCATTAATCCAAAAAACACAAAATGATAAATGTTGGAGAGGTTGTGGAGATACTGGAACACTTATACACTGCTGGTGGGAATGCAAAATGGTACAACCACTTTGGAAATCGAATTGGCGCTTCCTTAAAAAGCTAGAAATAGAACTACCATACGATCTAGCAATCCCACTCCTTGGAATATATCCTACAGAAATAAGAGCCTTTACATTAACAGATATATACACACCCATGTTCATTGCAGCACTGTTTACAGTAGCAAAAAGATGGAAGCAACCAAGGTGCCCATCAATGGGTGAAAGGAAAAATAAATTATGGTATATTCACACAATGGAATACTATGCATCCATAAAGAACAATGATAAACCTGTGAAATATTTCAAAACATGGAGGAACCTGGAAGGCATTCTGCTGATGACATTAGTCAGTTGCAAAAGGACAAATATTGTATGAGACCACTAATATAAGAACTCAAGAAACAGTTTAAAAAGAAAATATTTTTTGATGGTTGCGAGACAGGAGAAGACAAAAACATGAGCAAAAAAGTAGCGTGCGTTAAATGAATTTGACATGCCAAAGTGGCTTTGGTTTATTGCAGAAAGAAAGTCCCCAGAAGATTAGGGTGATTGGAATGTTAGAAATGATTTTTCATGTAAGGCCTGCCTAACAACCATGGCTGTGTCTACAGGACACGCCTTTCACCACAATTATAAGGGATAAGTTTGCGAGGAAAGCCTCAGCATTCTTCTTCTTTTTTTTAAGTTTTATTGCACTTTAAGTGAAAGTTTACAAATCAAGTCAGTCTTTCATACAAAAATTTACATACGCCTTGCTATATATTTTTGCTATATACTCTTAACTGCTCTCCCCCTAATGAGACAGCCTACTCCTTCCCTCCACGTTCTTTTTTCGTGTCCATTCCACCTCCTTCTGACACAGTCTGCCCTCTCATCTCCCCTCCAGATAGGAGATGCCAACATAGTCTCAAGTGTCTACTTGATCCAAGAAGATCATTCTTCACCGGCATCTTTTTTACCCCATTGTCCAGTCCAATCCCTGTCTGAACAGTTGGCTTTGGGAATGGTTCCTGTCTTGGGGTAACAGAAGGCCTGGGGACCATGACATCCTGGGTCCTTCTAGTCTCATTCTGACCTTTATGTCTGGTCTTTTTACAAGAATTTGGGGTCTGCATCCCACTGCTCTCCTGCTCCCTCAGGGGTTCTCTGTTGCGTTCCCTGTCAGGGCAGTCATCCATTGTGACCAGGCACCATCTAGTTCTTCTGGTCTCAGCCTGATGGATTCTCTGGTTGATGTGGTCTTTTCTGTCTCTTGGGCTCATAATTACCTTGTGTCCTTGGTGTTCTTCATTTTCCTTTCCTCCAGGTGGGTTGAGACCAATTGATGCATCTTAGAGGGCTGCTTGCTAGCTTTTAAGACCCCAGACGCCACTCTCCAAAGTGGGATGCAGTATGTTTTCTTAATAGATTTTATTATGCCAATTGACTTAGATGTGCCCTGAAACCATGGTACCCCCCCCCCCCACACACACACTGGCCTTCAAAGCATTCAGTTTATTCAGGAAACTTCTTTGCTTCTGGTTTAGTCCAGTTGTGCTGACCTCTCCTATATTGTGTGTTATCTTTCCCTTCACTTAAAGTATTTCTTATCTAGTATCTAATTAGTGAATACCCGTCTCCCTTCCCCCTCCCTCCCCCCTCTAATAACCATCAGAGAACATTTTCTTCTCAGTTTAAACTATTCCCACAGTTAGTATAATAGTGATGTTATACAATATTTGTCCTTTTACAATTGACTAATTTCACTCAGCATAATGCCTTCCAGATTCCTCCACGTTATGAAATGTTTCACAGATTCATCAGTGTTCTTTATTGATGTGTAGTATTCAATTTTGGGATAGTATTCAATTGTGTGAATATACCATAATTTATTCACCCATTCATCTGTTGATGGGCACCTTGGTTGCTTTCATCCTTTTGCTATTGTAGACAGTGCTGCAATGAACATGGGTGTGCATATATCTATATATCTGTTCCTGTAAAGGCTCTTAATTCTCCAGGATATATTCCAAGGAGTGGGATTGCTGGATAGTATGGTAGTTCTATTTCTAGCTTTTTAAGGTAGCGCCAAATCGATTTCTAAGGTGGTTGTACCATTTTACATTCCCACCAGCAGTGTATAAGTGTTCCAGTCTCTCCGCAACCTCACCAAGATTTATTATTTTGTGTTTTTTGGATTAATGCCAGCCTTGTTGTAGTGAGATGGTATCTCATTGTAGCTTTGATTTGCATTTCACTAATGGCTAATGATCATGAGCAATTCCTCATGTGTCTGTTAGCTACCTGAATGTCTTCTTTAGTGAAGTGTCTGTTCATATCTTTTCCCATTTTTTAATTGGGTCATTTGTCTTTTTGTAGTTGAGTTTTTGCAGTATCATGGAGATTTTAGAGATCAGGCAATGATCGGAAATATCATAGCTAAAAACTTTTCCCCAGTCTGTACGTAATCTTTTCACTCTTTTGGTGAAGACCTTAGGTGAGCATAGGTGGTTGATTTTTAGAAGCTCCCAGTTATCTAGTTTTTCTTCTGCGTTGTTAGTAATGTTTTGTATACTGTTTATGTCATGGAATAGGGCTCCTAATGTTGTCCCTATTTTTTCTTCCATGATCTTTATCTTTTTATAATTAGGTCTTTTATCCATTTTGAGTTCTTTTTTATGCATTGTGTGAGGTATGGATCTTGTTTCATTTTTTTGCAGACAGATATCCAGTTATGCCAGCACCATTTGTTAAAAAGACTCTCTTTTCCCTATTTAAGTGATTTGATGCCTTTGTCAAATATTAACTGCTCATATGTGGATGGGTTTATGTCTGGATTCTCAGTTTTGTTCCATTAGTCTATGTAGCTGCTGTTGTACCAGTACCAGGCTGTTTTACTACTGTGGAAACATAATAGGTTCTAAAATCAGGTAGAGTGAGGCCTCCCACTTTCTTCTTTTTCAGGAATGCTTTACTTACCCAGAGCCTCTTTCCCTTCCATATGAAGTTGGTGATTTGTTTCTTCATCTCATTAAAGAATGTCGTTGGAATTGCACTGAATCTATAGATCACTTTTGGTAGAACAGACATTTTTACAATGTTAAGTCTTCCTATCCTTGAGCAAGATATTTTTTTCCACTTATGTAGGTCTCTTGGTTTCCTGTAGAAGTGTGTTGTAGTTTCCTTTGTATAAGTTTTTACATCTCTGGTAAGATTTATTCCTAAGTATTTTATCTTCATGGGGGCTACTGTAAATGGCATTGATTTGGTGGTTTTCCCTTTGATGTTCTTTTTGTTGGTGTAGGGGAATCCAACTGATTTTCATATGTTTATCTTGTACCCTGATACACTGCTGAACTCTTCTATTAGTTTCAGTAGTTTTCTTGAGGATTCCTTAGGGTTTTCTGTGTATAAGGTCATATCATCTGCAATTAGAGATAATTTTACTTCTTCTTTGCCATTCTGGATGACTTTTATTTCCTTATCTAGCCTAATTGCTCTGGCTAGGACCTCCAGCACAATGTTGAATAAGAGTGGTGATAAAGGGCATCCTTGTCTGGTTCCTGATCTCAAGTGGAATGCTTTCAGACTCTCTCCGTTTAGGATGATGTTGGGTATTGGCTTTGTACAAAAGCCCTTTATTATGTTGAGGAATTTTTCTCCTATTCCTATTTTGCTGAGTGTTTTTATCATGAATGGGTGTTGAACTTTTTGTCAAATGCCTTTTCTGCATTAATTGATAATATCATTTAATTCTTGTCCTTTGTTTTATTTATGTGGTGGATTGCATTAATGGTTGTTTTAATGTTGAACCATCCCTGCATATCTGGTATGAATCCCACTTGGTCACTGCAAATTATTTTTTTGATATGTTGATGAATTCTATTGGGCAGGATTTTGCTGAGATTTTTTCATCTAAGTTTGTGAGGGATATAGGTCTGTAATTTTCTTTTCTTTCTTTTTTTGTGATGTCTTTACCTGGTTTTGTTATCAGGGATATGCTGGCTTCATAGAAAGAGTTTGGGAGTATTCTATGCTTTTCTATGCTGTAAAATACCTTTAGTAGTAGTGGTGTTAACTCCTCTGAATGTTTGGTAGAACTCCGCAGTGAAACCTTCCAGGCAGGGGCTTTTTTTTTTTTGTTGGGAGTTTTTTGATTACCTTTTCAATGTCTTCTTTTGTTATGGGTCTATTTAGTTCTACCTCTGTTTGTGTTAATTTATGTAGGTGGTTTGTTTCTAGGAATTCTTCCATTTCTTCTTTGTTTTCAAATTTGTTAGAGTACAATTTTTTATAGTAATCTGATTTGATTCTTTTGATTTCAGTTGAGTCTGTTGTCATATCACCCGTTTCATTTCTTATTCGGGTTATTTCCTTCCTCTCCTGTTTTTCTTTTGTCAGTTTGGACAATGATTTATCAATTTTGTTGATTTTTTTCAAAGAACCATGTTTCGTCTTGTTAATTCTTTCCATTGTTTTTCTGTTTCTTTTAATTCTGCTCTAATTTTTATTATATGCTTTCTTCTGGTGCCTGAGGGTTTCTTTTGTTGCCCACTTTCTATTTGTTCAAGTTGTAGGGATAATTCTTTGATTTTGGCCCTTTCTTCTTTTTGTGTATGAGCATTTATTGATATAAATTGACCTCTGAGCCCTGATTTTCTGTGTCACAAAGGTTCTGATAGGAAGAGTTATCATTCTCATTGGATTCTATGAATTTCTTCATTCCATCCTTAATATTTTCTATATTTTTTTTTTTTTAGTCTTTTTGGAGGAGGGTATTGCTCAGTTTCCAAGTGTTTGATTTCTTTTCCTTGTTTTTTCTGTTCATGATTTCTACTTTTATGGCCATATAGTCAGAGAAGATGCTTTGTAATATTTCAATGTTTTGGATTCTGCTAAGGCTTGCCTTATGGCCTAATATGTAGTCTATTCTAGAGAATGTTCCTTGTGCAATAGAAAAGAAAATATACTTGGCTGCCATTGAATGGAGTGTTCTGCATATCTCTATGAGGTCAAGTTGGTTGATTGTGGCATTTAGACCTTCTGTGTTTTTATTGAGCTTCTTTCTGGATGCCCTGTCTGTCCTTCACTAAAATTTGTGTGTTGAAGTCTCCTACTGTTATTGTGGAGCTGTCTATCTCACTTTTCAAAGCACATAGAGTTTGGTTTTTGTATCTTGTAGCCCTGTGATCGGGTACGTAAATATTTAATATAGTTACATCCTCCTTGTATATTGTCCCTTTTTATCATTATGTAGTGTCTTTCCCTATCCTTTATGATGGATTTAACTTTAAATTATATTTTGTCAGAAAGTAATATTGACACTCCTACTCTCTTTTGATTGTTGTTTGCTTGAGATTTTTTCCTTCCTTTGAGTTTTAGTTTGTTTGTGTCTAAGTCTAAGATGTGTCTCTTGTAGGCACCATATAGATGGATCGTGTTTTTTAATCCATTCTGCCACCCTCTGTCTCTTTATTGGTGCATTTAGTCCATTTGCATTCAGCGTAGTTATGGATAGGTATGAATTTAGTGCTATCATTTTAATGCCTTTTTTGTGTGTTGTTGACAGTTTCTTTTTCCCACTTAATTTTTTGTGCGGAGTAGTTTATCTTTATATATTGTCTTTTCCTCATAATCGTTGTTGTTGATTTTGTTTCTGCTGAGTCTCTATTTTTTCTTGTGTTTTATTTTGATGTGTAGGATAGTTTGTCTCCTTTGTTGTTATCTCAATATTTACTCCAATTTTTCTAAATTTAAACCGAACTTTTATTTCTTTGTATCATTGTATCTTCCTCTCCATATAGAAGGTCTATGACTACATTTCTTAGTCCCTTATTATTTTAATGTTGTCTTCTTTTACATAATAACATCACTGTTTCCCCGTTTTGAGTATTTTTTTTTTTTATCTTGATTTATTTATTTATTTTTTATTTCCCTGTCTGGGTTGATATCTGATTGCTCTGTCAGTTGTTCTAGTCTTAGGTTGATACCTGATATTATTGATTTTCTAACCAAAGAACTCCGTTTAGTATTTCTTGTAGATTTAGTTTGGTTTTTACAAATATCGTAAACTTCCATTTGTCAGAAAATGTCCAAATTTCACCTTCATATTTGAGATAGCTTTTTTTTTAACTTTTATTGTGCTTTAAGTGAAAGTTTACAAATCAAGTCAGTGTCTTACAAAAAACTTATACACACCTTGCTACATACTCCCAATTGCTCTCCTCCTAATGAAACAGCCCTATCCCTCCTTCCACTCTCTCTTTCCATGTCCATTTTGCCAGCTTCTAATCCCCTCTACCCTCTCATCTCCCCTCGAGACAGGAGATGCCAACATAGCCTCAAGTGTCTACCTGATCCAAGAAGCTCACTACTCACCGGGATCCCACCACATCCCACTGCCCAGTCCAATCCTGTCTGAAGAGTTGGCTTTGGGAATGGTTCCTGTCCTGGGCCAACAGACGTTCTGGGGGCCATGACCACAGGTGTCCTTCTAGTCTAAGTCAGACCATTAAGTCTGGTCTTTTTACAAGAATTTGAGTTCTGCATCCCACTGCTCTCCTGCTCCCACAGGGGTTCCCTTTTGTTTTCCCTGTCAGGGCAGTCATCAGTTGTAGCCAGGCACCATCTAGTTCTTCTGGTCTCAGACTGATGTAGTCTCTGGTTTATGTGGCCCTTTCTGTCTTTTGGGCTTATAATTACCTTATGTTCTTGATGTTCTTCTTTCTTCTTTGGTCCAGGTGGGTTGAGACCAATTGGTGCATCTTAGATGGCCATTTGCTAGTATTTAAGAATGCAGATGCCACTTGAGAGACATTTTTGCAGTATACATGATTCTGGGCTGGCAATTGTTTTTCCATCAATGCTTTATATAAGTCATCCCGTTGCCTTCCTGCCTGCGTGGTTTCTGCTGAGTAGTCCGAGCTTTTTCTTGTGTACTCTCCTTTGTATGTGACTTTTCATTTAACCCTAGCTGCTCTTAAAATTTTGTCTTTATCTTTCGTTTTGGCAGGTTTGATTATAATATGCCTTCACGACTTCCTTTTAGAAATCTACCTGATGTGGAGTTCGAAGAGCATCTTGGATAGATAACTTCTCATCTTTCACGATATTAGGGAAGTTTTCTGCCAAGAAATCTTCAACAATTCTCTCCGTGTTTTCTGTTATCCCTCTGTGTTCTGGTACTCCCATCAATCATAGGTTATTTCTCTTGATGGAGTCCCACATGATTCTTAAGGTTTCTTCATTTTTTTTAATTCTTCTATCTGATTTTTCTTCAAATATATTGATGCCAATTGCTTTATCTTCAAGTTCACAAATTCTGCCTTCCACTTGCTCAATTCTGCTCTTCTGACTTTCTATTGAGTTGTCTAATTCTGTAATTTTATTGTTAATGTTCTGAATTTCTGATTGCTGCCTGTAACGTATTTCACCAGCTTATTAAATTTTCCATTATGTTCCTGAATAACCTTTTAAATTTCTTCAACTGCTTTGTCTGTGTGTTCTTTGGCTTGTTCTGTGTATTGCCTGATCTTCTTCCTGATGTCCTCAAGGGTTGTTGTATTCTGCATCTGGCAATTCCAGGAAGGCACTTTCGTCTAGAAGATCCCTCAAGTCTTTGTTTTGAGAGCTTGTTGAGGCAATGATGATCTGTTTCTTTATGTGACTTGATACTGACTGTTGTCTCCGAGTGGTCTATAAGTTATTGTATTAGTTTATTTAATGTTTGCTTACTGTAACCTAGCTTCTTGCTTTGTTTTGCTTCGATATGCCCAGATGGGTTGTTTGAGTGAGCTACCTTGATTATTTTCACCTTTGGAACTCTGTCATCCTGTACTCAGATGGCTGGAGCTATTATCAAGTATGTCAGCGTAGGAGTGCATGCACTCTTGTATGAATTCAGCTCAGGTGTCCAGGTATCTGATCATCAAAGTGTGTGTTTCAGGCTCTGTCCTAGAGCCTTAGAGGGGCAGGGGTGATTCGTGTAGGCACCAGTATCTGGTTGCAGCAGAGTGTCAAGCCCCGAACAAGGCAGGGGGCTGAGAATTGTCCCCCAAGAGTCTCTGAGGAAAGCCTGTCCCTCTTCCCTAGAGTGTACAGGTGGGTAGGTTCTGCTGATGGACCATGGACACCCAATACTTTTGGTTGTGAGGACTGGGATGTACCAGTTATTCTTGGACCCCTGTCATGGGTGGCTGGGTGACCTGAATGGAACCACCAGTCCTTAGGCCCCACATGTGTGTAGGTGAGGACCCTATTTAATAGGCAAAGCAGTGCCAAATATCCACTACTCCACCGCACAGTTGAAACAGTTGTAGTCTGTCAACAAGGGCCTATTCTTCTAAAATAGGCCCACACATGTCCATTCAGGGGAGAAAGTTAAAGTCCAAGGACCATTTTTGCCTGGACTGGAGCTACTTCCGCCCTGAGTTACCCTAGTTAATGGAGCTGGCAAATTATCTTTTCCCTCAATACCAAATTTATTCCTTCTCCAAGGCTATAGGGATGGCTCTAGGCAATCAATAGGGCCTATCTCAGGCCCAGGGAAACCCATAGCCACTGAAGCTGGCTTGGAGGTGGAGGGTACAGTAAAATACACGCAAGCACTTAGCTTTTGCCGAGAGAGCTGTTCTTCTCTGGTTCCGGAGGTGTGAGTAGGATGTGTGGCTGGCTGCTTCTCCCTGAGGAACCTGTGGCCAAACCCTAGTACCAGCCCACCACAGCCGCTCCTGAGAAAGGTGCCTGATGGCCCCTGGTGATTCAGGTCTAGTAACTCCTTTCCGCTTCTGTCTCTTCCTCTCCCTGCTGCTCAATTCATTTTGGAACTTTGCCTTTGATGTTCAGGGCTCCTAGCTTCTCATAAATACACTCTTTTCACTTGTTTTTTTTGTTTTTTGTTGTAAAAGGACTTGCCTGAAGTGTCTGTCTATTCTGCCAACTTGGCCCCGCCTAAGACCCCAGCATTCTTGAAGAACTCAGTGGTTGCACTTTTCTGTACGTCTGATATTGCAGTGGAAACTGCTGCCACTGAATTGGCAAACATAAATGCAATGGGAATAATTGAATTATTATTATTATTTTTTTTTAGGGATCCAAGTGACAACACTGAATCACCAAAGACAAGGTAGTTGTGTCTAGTGTAAAGAACAGAAGAGTTAGAGCAGTAATCAGATTGGTGTCACTCATAGAGACATATGGCATTGGCTGATTGATTATGTTGTCACTAGAAGTGAAATGGGTTTGGTTTGTTTTGGTTCAGAAGTGAAATGATGGGACGTCTACTAAATTCTGTGTAAGTGGAAGAATTCTAGGTCAGGTGAATTTAAGCCTAACTTGAATCACCAAAACAGAGGGTTATGGTCCCTCAGTCAATTCCCAGAATTGAGTTAGTATACTATCAAACTACTTGAATAGAGGGAAGGCTGGGTCCTCCTAAGGAAGCACTCCACTCCACTGCCAACAATTTATACTGTGAATCTTTCTCCCAGACTTGCAAAAAAAAATGGAGAAGGGGGCTGGGGAGGGTACTGTCTTGTACCAGAGTTACTGTGCATTGGGGAAAATGAAACCATCAGACTTGTCAGGAATTACTGGATGCTGGTTTGCAACTGAAACTAATCGCAGGAAACCCAAAATATCACTGCGGTCCACCATTCATTCAGTGTAGGGGCTTATGGAGGTCAGGTAATCAGTGGAGTTTTAGAACAAGTCCATTTCACCGTGGGTCTAGTGGGTCCCAGAACCTATCCTGTGGTTATTTCCCAAGTTCTGGAACACATAATTGGAAGAATCCCCATATCATTTCCCTGACCTGTGGAAAACCAAACCTGTTGCTGCCGAGTTGATTCTGACTCATAACGACCCTATAGGACAGAGTAGGACTGCCCCATAGGGTTTCCAGGGAGTGCCTGGTGGATTCAAACTGCCGACCTTTTGGTTAGCAGCCATAACTCTTAACCACTATGCCATCTGTGGAGTGAAGACTATTATGGAAGGAAAGACAAAGTGGAAGCCAATAGACTTGCCTCTACCTATGAAAAGAGTAAACCAAAAACAATACTGCATTCCTGGAGGGATTGCTACTATTAATGCCACCATTAAGAGCTTGAGGGATGCAGAGGTGACGATTCCCACAACATCCCTACTCAACTTGTCTATTCGCCAAGCACAGAAAATAGGTGGATCTTGGAAAATGAAAATAGATGATCATAAGGTTAAGCAGGTGGTGACTTTAATTGGAGCCACAATTTCAGACGTGTTTTCATCGCTTGAGTAAATTAACATATCTTCTGGTACCTGGTATACACTTATCTATTGATCTGCAAATGCTTTTTTCTTTATATCTATTTGTAAAGACCACCAAAAGTAGTTTGCTTTCAGCTAGCAAGACCAACAATACACCTTCACTACACTACCATAAGGTCATTTACCACAAGGTAAATGAGAAGGATTCTGTCTGAAGACTGTCAATAGACGCCACCCTGGAATTTCCACCTTGTCACTCAGCCTATGGATTTTGGACTAGCCTGACCCCCACCGTCCCATGGATAATTTGCTTAAAATCTCTCTCTCTTTCTTTCTCTCTCTTCCATATTGGTTCTATTTTTATGGAACTCTAAGACAACTATATATTTCATTTAAATTCTAAAAAATTGAAATATGTTGACAAAAATTTGCTCAGTAATTTTCTTGGGCCAGAAATGAGTGTGGAGAGAGATTGCAAACAGGCATGAGGGAACTTTTGCGAGGTGACTTCGTTTTGTGTCTTGATTGTGGTAGTTATATAAGTGGGATCTATACTTGTCGCAACTCTTTAAACTCTTTGCTTAAAATGAGTAAAGTTTTTTGTATGTAAATTATACTACTATAAAATTTCTTTTGAAAAATAAAGAAAAATACAATAAACAAGAACCATAAAAATACATAAGCATATAATTTGCATGCACATAAAAATATTTAAAAAATGATCTGAGAACATATTGAAGAGTGTTTAACTGTATTCAAAATAAGGAAAAGGCAAATTACAATTACACAGAGATACCATTCCTCACTTATTAAATGGACAAAAAGAAGCAAATAACAATTATAAACTCCTTGAGTAGCAGTATGTTAAGAGATTGATTGTAAAGGGACATTTATATTCATGTCTGCTAAACCACTGCTGTCGAGTCGAATGCAAATTTTTACAACTCACATAGGGAGGAAATTGGCAAAGTCTCACAATATCACATATGTTTACTTTTTGACCCTGCAATGAGGACTATTAGAATGACCCAGAAAATACATCTACAATAATATGAACATATATAAATAAGAACAGAGTTCATAACAATATTATTTATCATAGTAAAGCATCACAAAAAAGTTAAATGATTGTGTATGAGTGATTACAGTATACCCACAAATACAAATTCCATCTTTTGGAATTACTTTAATTATTTACACAATCAATAAAATAAAATCAACAGAGCTGGGAAAGCTCTAAAATGATCATATTAGCAGGAAATGAATTAACATATGGAATATAAGCAGAAAGTGAAATAATTTGACTGTATTTTAAATTAATAACATAATCCCAGTGATAGGAAAAAATAGCTTTGGATCATAATTTTGAACAAATTGTTTTTTAAATGACAAGGTTTTTGTCTGAAGGTAACTTGTACCCTCAGGCAAAACAAAAAAAAAGTTATAAAAAAAATACTGAACTATATATCTTTTGTTTTGCCATGTTGGGGGTTAGCCAAGGTCTCATATCAATGATATCAACTTCTACCTTAAGAAAATAGAAAAATAATCATTATGGAAATGCTAATTAAATCACAATCACATACCATTAGACACCTATTAAATTGGTTAAAGTTAAAAAAGAGTGACCACATCAAGTGTTGTTGAGGCAGTGGACAAATTTGGCATTCTTATAACCAGCTGATGGGAATATAAAATGGTACACCCACTTTGGATCACAGTTTTACAGTCTTGAAAAACTTAAATGTTTGCTTCCAGTGTTGTCCCTGGATGCCATTGAGTCGTTTCAGACTCTTGGTGACCACATGTGACAAAGTAGAAATGCCCCCTAGGGATTTCATGGTTGTAAACTTATGGAAGCTGATAGTCAGATCTTTTGCCTGTGGAGCCGCAGGGTCGGTTTAAATTGCCAACCTTTTGGTTAGCAGCTGAGTGCTTAAGCATTTTGCCACCAAGGCTCCTATACTTACTATGTGATTGAGTTATCCCACTCCCACACAATTACCCAGAGAAATGAAAACATATTCCCATGCGAAGATTTGTGCACAAATGCTCATAACAACTTTATTCATTATCCCAAACTGGAAACAACCCCAATGTCCACAGCCAGTTCATGGATAAACATGCTGTGGTATATGCATACAGTTGAATACTATTTTATTGCTATAAAAAGGAATGAACTATTGATACATACAACAACATGAATGAATTTCAAAATAATTATGCCTCACGAAATACACCCAATAAAAAAGGAGTACACCCTAGATGATTTTATTTGTGTAAACTTTTTGGAAAAGAAAACCAATCACTGACAGAAAGCAGATCAGTGGTTTTATGAGAAATGGGGAGCAGGGTATCAGGGATGAAGAGATTACCAAGGGGCTTGAGGAAACATTTAGGGGTGATAAATATATTCACTATATTGATTATAGTGATAGTTTTGTGTATGCATGTATACTTATGTAAACACACATGAAATGTTACCCTTTAAATGTGTGCAGTTTTGAATGTCAATAAGAGCTCAACTGCCAAAATGTCAGCAGTTCAAATCTACCAGCTGCTCCTTGGAAACCCTATGGGGCAGTTCTACTCTGTCCTTTGGGGTCACTATGAGTTGGAATCAACTCAGTGGCAATGCATTTTTTTTTTTTTAAGCTGTTGGAAAAACAGAGAGAGAGAAAAAAGAAGAATAGGAACTGAGCATGGTCATTCCTCTATCAAATTCAGTTTTTAAATAGTCTCCTATTTGCCTGGAATATTGAGAGTTGGGCAAGATGAATTGACAGAGAAGTGCTCTACTAGGCTCGCAGAGGAAAACATGTGGCCCTGGAAAGGGAGCTTCTTTTTTACACAGTGAAAGCTGGGGAAAACACAGCTGTAAACATTTCTTGGCGTTGTCATTAACTTTTCTGTATATCATTCCTGGAGAAATCAGTCTTCTGACATGAAGGCCATCTGCTACTAGCTATTATTTTCTATATGGCATTTCTAAGAAGAATCTGTGCTTCCACAGCATGACTTTTTTCAACGTCTAAATATTCTTCAGTTATTCTTCCTCACAAGACAATAGATTTTTTCATCAATTTCTTTAATAATCTAATTTCTTTTAGAATATAAAAATGTATGGGTGCATGTGTGTATCCTTGTGTGTGTGTATGTGTTTGTACAAGTGTGTATACTGTATAGACTTCCTTTGCTTAGACCAAGTAATACACAGGACTTTGAACTACTTTTTCCTACTATAAATATTTTCTAATTCAACATAAGTATTAAAGTAGATTTTATTATCCTGATTTTAATTTTGCTTGTGTTATGATCCTTCACAATGGGGGATGACTTCAGTCCCAAATTCTACTATTAAATACCTACACCTTTATTTTAAGATAGGGATATAACTCTCCATTCTTTGATTTTAGCTGATGTCCTCCTTTGGTTTTGATCTACACAAATTTCAGTTATTAACATAAACCTCTGTTCTGTACAAATTATTTGTCTATACTAGTTAAGATTGTCCTTAATCAAGTCTAATACTAACATAACTTTGCTTGGTTTACAACAAAAGGTCTTGAGTCATCAGGTCCCTGATAACCTGGAATCCAACAAGGTGGTAAACAAAAATGAATGAATTTGCAGAAGCTTCAAATCTATCTGCCCATATCAACACAAAATGTGAATACTGTGCATTAATAGATCTGTCAGTGGAATTCTGCCAGGTATAGTTTTAGCGTTTATTCCTCATGATAGAGATCCAAGAAATCAGACTCAGAGGAGAGTTGGAATTTTGGGACAGGCATGTGTCTGTGCCTCCACTTGTGTGGACGGGAAAGTGGCCTTTCTTGGTTAGCATGGTTAGCTTGTAATCTGACTTGGTGGGGAGAGAGAAAAATCTTATACTGTCCACCTTGAATTTCACTCTTCCTCTTTAGCTTAGTAAATGTCGACTTTGCAATGAAAGTGAAAAGGAGAGTAACTAAAAGTACTTTGTGATAGAAACTGTCACCGTCTTTTCTGTCCACTGAGGAAGCAGGCAAAGAGAATGCAGGTAATAGCAGTAGACATATGAAGATCAAGTCAGAATTTGTCAGGGAAGGGGGTCCATCACGACTCTAAGTGGTGTGCTTGCAGGGAAAAACAATTCCATTGGAAAAGAAAGGTGTTCAAGAAATATTTTTGAACACACATGTGCTCAAACACACTATATTTGTATCAATAATATTGAAAATTCTGATAGAATTATTTGAGTAGCATAATTGTGACAGAGATTAGCAGAATGTTCACCAAATAGGAACTTGTGTGCAGAATATAACTACTTAGGGCCATCTGCTAGGAGCATATACTTGTTCTCAGTATATTAAGGTTTCCAAAAGAAATCTGTCATTTACGAAGTTTGACATTTGAATGTCGGAATCATCAGTTGCCTGCATTTTGATAGGAAGATACAGCTTCAATTCAGAAAACAGCTTCACTGGCCTACCATGTGCTGGACACTCCAGTATTAAAAATTTCTCCACTCATTTTGGTGAAGGTTCACTAGTTGGAATTATACTTCTAAGGAGAAAGATATATGGCAGAACAAAAATGGAGTAGGACACATGGAGGGAGTTTCAAATGAGCTAAGCATAAAATTATGTTATAGACTCAGCCCGTGATCAAGGTTAAGATCATTTTCTGTCATAGCCTAGTCTGACACCACTTACCTTGAGTGTCATCTAACTAGCTATATACTTCAGTTTGCAACAACTAAAGGAAAAAGAATAAATATTCTATCCCGGTTTTTCTAAAAGGGAAGGAGAAGATCCTGGAAAGAATAATTCAAAATATATATGCCTAAAAACATCTAGAACCTACTGAATCTTAATACCATGCGATATTATGCTCAAAGAATAGATCTGTGTGTGTGTGTGTGTGTGCATGTGTGCTCACACAGACTTCAATAGAAGGGTAATAACTGACAGCTGTAGTGAAAGCAATGAGAATGGGATATTAATTTTCAGAAACAGAAATAAAGTTAGTGTTAAGACAAAGAAAGAAGCAGACTATTGCCATGAAATTTAGTGGTTCTGACTACTCCCCTGGGGTGGTCCATACCTCATACCCATGACTTTGCTGAGCACATTCTTTACGTCCTTATTCCTCAAGCTATAGATCAAAGGGTTCAGCATAGGGATCACCGTAGTGTAGAACACAGAGGCCACCTTATCCTGGGCCATGTTACTGCTGGATGCTGGCTTTAAATACATGAATATCATGGAGCCATATAAAACCCCAACAACTGTAAGATGAGAGCCACAGGTACTAAAGGCTTTGGACTTGCCCTCAGCTGAGGGTATTTGAAGTATGTTGGACAGTATAAAGGTATAAGAGATGATGATGGCCGCAGTTGTTACTAACATATTGAATCCACCTCCAATTATCATCACAAGTTCATTGATGTAGGTACTGGAGCATGAGAGCCTTAGGAGAGGATGTATGTCACAGAAGTAATGATGGATAATATTGTCTTCACAGAAGGAAAGCCTAGTCATGCAAATCGTGTCAGCCAAAGCTCCAAAAGATGCCATGAGATAGGCTCCACTCACCAGCATGTTGCAGATCTTTTGGGACATGGTGACATTGTAGAGCAGTGGACTACAGATAGCTACGTATCTATCATATGCCATGGCAGTCAGCATATAGCACTCAGCAATAGCAAAAAGACAGAAGAAAAAGAGCTGAGTCATACATCCAGGATAGGAAATAACATTTTTCTCCCATACGAAGTTTCCCAGGAGTTTGGGGGTAACCACTGAGGAGTAACACAGATCTAGGAATGACAAATTACCAAGAAAGAAGTACATGGGTGATTGGAGCTTGGAATTGAAAGCGATGAGGAGGATCATACCCAAGTTTCCCACTACAGTGACACCATAGATCCCTAGGAACAGGAGGAAGAGAGGCAGCTGGAATTGTGGTCTGTCTGTCAATCCCTCAAGGACAAACTCAGTCACTGTGGAGTCATTCTGTCTGGCCATTTCCTTCAGGAACCAGGGGATGTGCAACTAAGAAAAAGACAAATCACAGGAAGTAAGAAAGCTGTTTGTCCATGAATAGTAAAAGGTTTTTTTAGTGTAGTGGTAGTAGATAAAATTGATTATCAAATGGAGGTCAATAACAATGTGGTGAATAGCTTGTTTCATTCAAGAGCTTCATAACCTACAGAAAAACAAAGAACATATAAAATGTGACTTTGAAAAATAATGGAAAAATACCTCAATAGGACAAAGCTGTCAATATTTGTGTACCCATAAGTTTTTATTGGTGTCTGGGAGAAACCTGAACTCAGCAGCTATGGATTTAACTGTATCAATACATATTAGAACCCTCAGTACTGGAAACATCAAGATTTTATTAAATCTCAAAAAAGTTATTTCAGGGTTAATGTTGGGCCTTTTGTGTGCACTGTATCGTTGTTTCCCACATAATACAGAGCACTCTCAAGGAGAAACTGGTAAGGGAATATATATCTTAGGGTCAAGATTCATTGTCTTAAAGGGAAGTGCAGAGCCTTTGGTGCTTCAAAATACGCAGGTCTTCAACTTAATCTTGCAGTACTTTGATTCAAATGAGTGAGTATCTGTTATATTCGATTTTCTTTCTAGGAAGAGCTTTGGAATCTCTTGTAGGTATATATTAGGAAAGTAATATGAAGAAATTGAGGAAGAGAGATTTTCCTAGTGTTCCATCCACTGTACACACTCAATAGACAGCAGAAAATTCTTTTTCTCCAGCTTCAGTTGTGTTGGCCTAGGCACATAAATTTATTAAAATATATATTTCTAATTTTCCCTAAGTAATTCCATTTCACAGTGAACTATTTAGTAAAAGTATACTCAGAAATTTTGTACTTACTTGACTGCTCTCCAGAGTAGAAGAGTTGTTGCTCCTACTTAATGTAATGTGAGATAAATTTGCATAGTCAGAGTTATGGCAAACCTTACTAGTCCAGAATCTGGTTGACTTTGTTGAGAGTGTAATGTTATTAGCCCATAACAAGAAAAAAAAAAAAATCAAATTGTAATCACTGGAAATGAAGAAGAAATATAGCCCTTCCTATAAATTCTGAAGCTGGATTTCTGATTCAGCTGTGTCACTAACTCAGTGTACGACATTGGGGAAGCCATTTCACCTTTCCTCTTCTAAAGAGGCTGGGGTTGGACTGAAGGTCTCTAAAGTCTGTAGTAGCTCTAAAATTTCACAACTCTCTGATTCTACATTGAGGGAGTGAAAATAAGACCCCTTTCCACCACCAGATTAAGGCTTTTGTAAGCATGAGTTAATTTCATTTGTTGTTTGTAGATCTTTGATCTCCAGGGAGATGCAAGAGTACTGTATTCTTCTAGGACCACAACTCCAGCGAACGACCTTTGAGGCAAAATTCTCTTGAGAAGAAGAATAGCAATTACTGTGTTGTATTTTTAAACAAAATAATGGGACTCCTGGAACATTGGCATTTGCAATGTTCAGAATTAAAGTTTTGCTCTCACTTTTTTATTTTATTTTTTAAATTTTTATTCTGCTTAAGTGAAAGTTTACAAATCAAGTCAGTAACTCATACAAAAATTTCTATCTACCCTGTGATATACTCCTAGTTACTCTCCCCCTAATGAGACAGCACACTCCTCCTCTCCACTCTGTATTCCCCATTTCCATTCAGCCAGCTCCTGTCCCCCTCTGCCTTCTCATCTCCCCTCCACACAAGAGCTGCTCACATAGTCTCATGTATCTATTGAGCCAGGAAGCTCACCCCTCACCAGTACCATTTTCTATCTTATAGTCCAGTCAAATCCCTGTCTGAAGAAATGACTTTGGGAATGGTTCTAGTCTTGGGCTAACAGAAAGTCTGGGGTCCATGACCTCTGGGGCCCTTTTAGTCTCAGTCAGGCCATTAAGTCTGGTCTTTTGGCAGGGATTTTTTTTTTTTTTTTCAGTTTTCAATTTAACTTAATTTTACCAGGAAAATGGAATTGGAATTAAACATACAGCATGAAAAACATACATATACAATTGAACCAGGTTGGTATATGTTTTCTTATTATGGAAAGCAATCAGGGTAATGCTCGTAGATTACATTACTGTTCCCAATACTTCACATCTCCCTGCATCCACTTCCTTTGCAGTTCCTCCCACTAGCGGTGGAGTATATTTCACTGACTCTTTGATGCTGGGTTTATCTATGTAACTTGCTTTGGCCAAAGAAATGTTAGTGAACATATCTTAAGGAAAGACTTCAAACGCACTTGTGCATTGACTTGCTTTCTTTTACTTCTTCCATCACCATGAGAAGAGTTTCCTCCAGGTGGCTGCTGCCTCTTCAGCCTGGACCCAAAATGAACCAAGTAGACGAAGACCAGATCTTAACCTACAGTTAGAGACTGGAGCCAACCTGGCCTAAAACACTAAAACACAGCTTTAAGTCAAACCCAGTCGAGCCCAGCTTAGATCAGCCAAACCACAGCTAACCTACAGACAAGAGAGAAATAAATGAATATTATGATACGCCTCTGAGATTCTGTGTTTGTTTCTTACAAAATATTATGTGGAATTAACTGATTGATACAGTAATCAACTATGTAAGGCTTTATTGTATCTATGCGCATACATGGAAACCCTGGTGGCATAATGGTTAAGAAATAGGGCCGCTAACCAAAAGGTCAGCAGTTAAGATCCACCAGGTGCTCTTGAGAATCCTATGGGGCAGTTCTACTCTGTCCTATAGAGTCTCTATGACTCGAAATTGACTCAGTGACAATGGGTTATGCATATGCATGTATGCAAACATGCTCAGACACACACACACAGAAACCACACCATAAAATATGTAACAGCTCCATACGTTTACCAGTTTAGTCATCTACTATTGATCCTTTCTGTATTACTGTAGGGGAAGTAGGCATTTTTGGCAACACTGATATCTGGAACTGGCTGTTCCTAAAAAATTATCATTCTTAGTACCAATGTGGTGAGCAGAGGTGGAAAACTGCAGATTCTGCAAGCATTTGCCATTGCACACCTTGTCCTTTTCTTTTTTCTCTTCATTTATCTTTATGTATTTTTTTTAATGCAAAAGGAGCTTCGAAAATAATATTTTATTGTATTTTTGGTGAAAGTTTACACAGAAGGTTAGTTTTCATTTGACAATTTCCACACAAATTGATGATGGACATTAGTTACATTTTTCACAAGTTTCAACATTCCATTTAATCGTGTTCTGGTTATTTCATTTCTAGTGCTCTAGTTTCTCTGCCTCTTTATCTTCTGTTCTTTGTTTTAGGGTAAGTGTTGACCTTTTGACCTCATAAGGATGTTGGTTTTTTACTAAAGCACCATTCTTTTTACGAGAATTTGAGGCCTGCCTCCCGCTGCTCCCCTGCTCCATCAGGGATTCTCTGTTGTGTTCCCTGTCATCAGCTGAAGCCAGGTACCATCTAGTTCTTCTGGCCTGAGGCTGATGTAGCCTCTGATTTATGTGGCCCATTCTGTCTCTTGGGCTCATAATTACCTCTGTCTTTCGTGCTCTTTATTCTCCATTGCTCCAGGTGGGTTGAGACCAATTGATGCATCTTAGATGGCTGCTTGCTAACTTATAAGAACACAGATGCCACTCACCAAAGTGGGATGCAGAGTGATTTCTTAATAGATTTTCTTATGCCAATTGACCTAGATGTCCCCTAAAACCATGGTCTCCAGACTCTGCCCCTGCTACTCTGGATTTTGAAGCATTCACTTTATTCAGGAAACTTCTTTGCTCTTGGTTTACTCCAGTTGTGCTGATCTCTCCTGTATTGTGTGCCCTCTTCCCATCACCTAAATTAATCCTGATCTATTATTTAATTAGTGAATCCCCTTCTCCCTGCCTCCTTCACTCCCTCCGCTCATAACCATCAAAGAATATTTTCTTCTCTGTTTCAACTATTCCTTGGGTTCTTGTAATAGTGGTCTCACGCAATATTTGTCCTTTTACAACTGACTAATTTCACTCAGCATAATACCTTCAAGATTCCTCCGTGTTACGAAATGTTTCACAGATTCATCAGTGTTCTTTATCAATGTGTAGTATTCCATCGTGAATATACCATAATATATTTATTCATTTATCCATTCATAGGCATCTTGGGTGCTTCCATCTTTTTACTATTTTAAACAATGCTGCAATGAACATGGGTGTGCATATATCTGTTCCTGTAAAGGCTCTTATTTCTCTAGGATATATTCCAAGGAGTGGGATTGCTGGATCCTATGGTAGTTCTATTCCTAGCTTTTTAAGGAAATGCCAATTTGATTTCCAAAGTGGTTGTACCATTTTGCATTCCCACCAGCAGTGTATAAGTGTTCCAGTCTCTTCACAACCTCTCCAACATTTATTCGTTTGTGTTTTTTGGATTAATACCAGCCTTGTTGGAGTGAGATGGTATCTCATTATAGCTTTGATCTGCATTTCTCTAATGGGTAATGATCGTGAGCATTCCCTCATGTCTCTGTCAGCTACATGAATGTCTTCTTTGGTGAAGACTCTGTTCATATCCTTTGGCCGTTAGTTAACTGGGTTTTCTAGTATCTTGGAGACCTTAGAGATTAGATGTCGATCAGATTTATCACAGCCAAAACAATTTTTTCCCAGTCAGTAGGTTGTGTTTTACTCTTTTGGTGAAGTCTTTGGATGAGCATAAGTATTTGATTTTTAGGAGCTCCCAGTTGTCTAGTTTTTCTACTGGTGTTTGTGCATTGTTACTAATGTTTTCTATTTTGTTTATACCATGTATTGGGCCTTCTAATGTTTTAACTATTTTTTCTTCCATGGTCTTTATCATTTCAGACTTTTTTTTTATTAACTTTTATTAAGCTTCAAGTGAACGTTTACAAATCCAATCAGTCTGTCACATATAAGTTTACATACATCTTACTCCCTACTCCCACTTGCTCTCCCCCTCTTGAGTCAGCCCTTTCAGTCTCTCCTTTCGTGACAATTTTGACAGCTTGCCACTCTCTCTATCCTCCCATCCCCCCTCCAGACAAGAGTTGCCAACACAATCTCAAGTGTCCACCTGATATAGTTAGCTCACTCTTCATCAGCGTCTCTCTCCCACCCGCTGACCAGTCCCTTTCATGTCTGATGAGTTGTCTTCAGGGATGGTTCCTGTCCTGTGCCAACAGAAGGTCTGGGGACCATGGCCACCGGGATTCCTCTAGTCTCAGTCAGACCATTAAGTATGGTCTTTTTATGAGAATTTGGGGTCTGCATCCCACTGATCTCCTGCTCCCTTAGGGGTTCTCTGTTGTGCTCCCTGTCAGGGCAGTCATCGATTGTGGCCGGGCACCAACTAGTTCTTCTGGTCTCAGGATGATGTAGGTCTCTGGTTCATGTGGCCCTTTCTGTCTCTTGGGCTGTCGTGTGGCCTTGCTGTTCTTCATTTTCCTTTGCTCCAGGTGGGTTGAGACCAATTGATGCATCTTAGATGGCCGCTTGTTAGCATTTAAGACCCCAGACGCCACATGTCAAAGTGGGATGCAGAATGTTTTCATACTAGAATTATTTTGCCAACTGACGTAGAAGTCCCCTCAAACCATGTTCCCCAGACCCCCGCCCCTGCTCTGCTGACCTTTGTAGCATTCATTTTATCCCGGAAACTTCTTTGCTTTTGGTCCAGGCCAGTTGAGCTGACCTTCCATGTATTGAGTGTTGTCTTTCCCTTCACCTAAAGCAGTTCTTATCTACTGATTAATCAATAAAAAAGCCTCTCCCTCCCTCCCTCCCTCCCCGCTTTGTAAACACAAAAGTATGAGTTCTTCTCAGTTTTTACTATTTCTCAAGATCTTATAATAGTGGTCTTATACAAAATTTGTCCTTTTGCCTCTGACTAATTTCGCTCAGCATAATGCCTTCCAGGTTCCTCCATGTTATGAAATGTTTCACAGATTCGTCACTGTTCTTTATCGATGCGTAGTATTCCATTGTGTGAATATACCACAATTTATTTACCCATTCATCCTTTGATGGACACCTTGGTTGCTTCCAGCTTTTTGCTATTGTAAACAGTGCTGCAATAAACATGGGTGTGCATATATCTGTTTGTGTGAATGCTATTATTTCTCTAGGGTATATTCCGAGGAGTGGGATTTCTGGGTTGTATGGTAGTTCTATTTCTAACTGTTTAAGATAACGCCAGATAGATTTCCAAAGTGGTTGTACCATTTTACATTCCCACCAGCAGTGTATAAGAGTTCCAATCTCTCCGCAGCCTCTCCAACATTTATTATTTTGTGTTTTTTGGATTAATGCCAGCCTTGTTGGAGTGAGATGGAATCTCATCGTACTTTTAATCTGCATTTCTCTAATGGCTAATGATCGAGAGCATTTTCTCATGTATCTGTTGGCTGCCTGAATATCTTCTTTAGTGAAATGTGTGTTCATATCCTTTGCCCACTTCTTGATTGGGTTGTTTGTCTTTTTGTGGTTGAGTTTCGACAGAATCATGTAGATTTTAGAGATGAGGCACTGGTCTGAGATGTCATAGCTGAAAATTCTTTCCCAGTCTGTAGGTGGTCTTTTTACTCTTTTGGTGAAGTCTTTAGATGAGCATAGGTGTTTGATTTTTAGGAGCTCCCAGTTATTGGGTTTCTCTTCATCATTTTTGGTAATGTTTTGTATTCTGTTTATGCCTTGTATTAGGGCTCCTAGGGTTGTCCCTATTTTTCCTTCCATGATCTTTATAGTTTTAGTCTTTATGTTTAGGTCTTTGATCCACTTGGAGTTAGTTTTTGTGCATGGTGTGAGGTATGGGTCCTGTTTCATTCTTTTGCAAATGGATATCCAGTTATGCCAGCACCATTTATTAAAAAGACTATCTTTTCCCCAATTAACTGACACTGGGCCTTTGTCAAATATCAGCTGCTCATACGTGGTTGGATTTATATCTGGGTTCTCAATTCTGTTCCATTGGTCTATGTGCCTGTTGTTGTACCAGTACCAGGCTGTTTTGACTACTGTGGCTGTATAACAGCTTCTGAAATCAGGTAGAGTGAGGCCTCCCACTTTCTTCTTCTTTTTCAGTAACGCTTTGCTTATCCGGGGCTTCTTTCCCTTCCATATGAAATTGGTGATTTGTTTCTCTATCCCCTTAAAGTATGACATTGGAATTTGGATCGGAAGTGAGTTATATGTATAGATGGATTTTGGTAGAATAGATATTTTTACTATGTTAAGTCTTCCTATCCATGAGCAAGGTATGTTTTTCCACTTAAGTATGTCCTTTTGAATTTCTTGTAGTAGAGCTTTGTAGTTTTCTTTGTATAGGTCTTTTACATCCTTGGTAAGATTTATTCCTAAGTATCTTATCTTCTTGGGGGCTACTGTGAATGGTATTGATTTGGTGATTTCCTCTTCGGTGTTCTTTTTGTTCATGTAGAGGAATCCAAGTGATTTTTGGATGTTTATTTTATAACCTGAGACTCTGCCAAACTCTTCTATTAGTTTCAGTAGTTTTCTGGAGGATTCCTTAGGGTTTTCTGTGTATAAGATCATGTCATCTGCAAATAGTGGTAACTTTACTTCCTCCTTGCCAATCCGGATACCCTTTATTTCTTTGTCTAGCCTAATTGCCCTGGCTAGGACTTCAAGTACGATGTTGAATAAGAGCAGTGATAAACGGCATCCTTGTCTGGTTCCCGTTCTCAAGGGAAATGCTTTCGGGTTCTCTCCATTTAGAGTGATATTGGCTCTTGGCTTTGCATAGATGCCCTTTATTATATTGAGGATTTTCCTTCAATTCCTATTTTGGTAAGAGTTTTTATCATAAATGGGTGTTGGACTTTGTCAAATGCCTTTTCTGCATCAATTGATAAGATCATGTGGTTTTTGTCTTTTGTTTTATTTATGTGATGGATTACATTAATGGTTTTTCTGACATTAAACCAGCCCTGCATACCTGGTATAAATCCCTCTTGATCATGGTGAATTATTTTTTTGATGTGTTGTTGGATTCTATTGGCTAGAATTTTGTTGAGGATTTTTGCATCTATGTTCATGAGGGATATAGGTCTATAATTTTCTTTTTTTGTAATGTCTTTACCTGCTTTTGGTATCAGGGAGATGGTGGCTTCATAGAATGACTTGGGTAGTATTCCGTCATTTTCTATGCTTTGAAATACCTTCAGTAGTAGTGGTGTTAAGTCTTCTCTGAAAGTTTGGTAGAACTCTGCAGTGAAGCCGTCCGGGCCAGGGCTTTTTTTTCTTGGGAGTTTTTTGATTTCCGTTTCCATCTCTTTTTTTGTTATGGGTCTATTTAGTTGTTCTACTTCTGAATGTGTTAGTTTAGGTAGGTAGTGTTTTTCCAGGAATTCATCCATTTCTTCTAGGTTTTCAAATTTGTTAGAGTACAATTTTTCGTAGTAATCTGAAATGATTCTTTTAATTTCATTTGGTTCTGTTGTGATGTGGTCCTTCTCGTTTCTTATTCAGGTTATTTGTTTCCTTTCCTGTAGTTTTTTAGTCAGTCTAGCCAATGGTTTATCAATTTTGTTAATTTTTTCAAAGAACCAGCTTTTGGCTTTGTTAATTCTTTCAATTGTTTTTAATTCATTTAGTTCAGCTCTAATTTTTATTATTTGTTTTCTTCTGGTGCCTGATGGATTCTTTTGTTGCTCACTTTCTATTTGTTCAAGTTGTAGGGACAGTTCTCTGATTTTGGCTCTTTCTTCTTTATGTATGTGTGCATTTATCGATATAAATTGGCCTCTGAGCACTGCTTTTTCTGTGTCCCAGAGGTTTTGATAGGAAGCATTTTCATTCTCATTGCATTCTATGAATTTCCTTATTCCCTCCTTGATGTCTTCTATAACCCAGTCTTTTTTCAGGAGGGTATTGTTCATTTTCCAAGTATTTGATTTCTTTTCCCTAGTTTTTCTGTTATTGATTTGCACTTTTATGGCCTTGTGATCTGAGAAGATGCTTTGTAATATTTCGATGTTTTGGACCCTGCAAAGGTTTGTTTTATGACCTAATATGTGGTCTATTCTAGAGAATGTTCCATGTGAGCTAGAAGAAAAAGTATATTTTGCAGCCATTGGGTGGAGAGTTCTGTATAAGTCAATGAGGTCAAGTTGGTTGATTGTTGTAGGTAGGTCTTCCGTGTCTCTATTGAGCTTCTTACTGGATGTCCTGTCCTTCTCCGAAAGTGGTGTGTTGAAGTCTCCTACTATAATTGTGGAGGTGTCTATCTCACTTTTCAATTCTGTTAAAATTTGATTTATGTATCTTGCAGCCCTGTCATTGGGTGCATAAATATTTAATATGGTTATGTCTTCCTGATCAATTGTCCCTTTTATCATTATATAGTGTCCTTCTTTATCCTTTGTGGTGGATTTAAGTCTAAAGTCTATTTTGTCAGAAATTAATTTAATATTGCTACTCCTCTTCTTTTTTGCTTATTGTTTGCTTGATATATTTTTTTCCATCCTTTGAGTTTTAGTTTGTTTGTGTCTCTAAGTCTAAGGTGTGTCTCTTGTAGGCAGCATATAGATGGATCGTGTTTCTTTATCCAGTCCGTGACTCTCTGTCTCTTTATTGGTGCATTTAGTCCATTTACATTCAGCGTAATTATAGATAAATAAGTTTTTAGTGCTGTCATTTTGATGCCTTTTCATGTGTGTTGTTGGGAATTTCGTTTTTCCACATACTTTTTTGTGCTGAGACGTTTTTCTTAGTAAATTGTGAGATCCTCATTTTCATAGTGTTTGACTTTATGTTAGTTGAGTCGTTACGTTTTCCTTGGCTTTTATCTTGAGTTATGGAGTTGTTATACCTTTTTGTGGTTACCTTATTATTTACCCCTATTTTTCTAAGTAAAAACCTAACTTGCATCGTTCTATATCGCCTTGTATCACTCCCCATGTGGCAGTTCAATGCCTCCTGTATTTAGTCTCTCTTTTTGATTACTGTGATCTTTTACCTATTGACTTCCATGATTCCCTGTTATGTGTATTATTATTTTTTTTAATTAATCTTAATTTGTATGTTTTTGTGATTTCCCTATTTGAGTAGATATCAGCACGTTCTGTTTTGTGACCTTGTATTGTGCTGGTATCTGATATTATTGGTTTTCTGACCAAACAGTATCCTTTAGTATTTCTTGTAGCTTTGGTTTGGTTTTTGTAAATTCTCCAAACTTGTGTTTATCTGTAAATGTCTTAATTTCACCTTCATATTTCAGAGAGAGTTTTGCTGGATATATGATCCTTGGTTGGCAGGTTTTCTCCTTTAGTGCTCTGTATATGTCGTCCCATTCCCTTCTTGCCTGCATGGTTTCTGCTGAGTAGTCTGAACTTATTCTTATTGATTCTCCCTTGAAGGAAACCTTTCTTTTCTCCCTGGCTGCTTTTAAAATTTTCTCTTTATCTTTGGTTTTGGCGAGTTTGATGATAATATGTCTTGGTGTTTTTCTTTTTGGATCAATCTTAAATGGGGTTCAATGAGCATCTTGGATAGATATCCTTTCGTCTTTCATGATGTCAGGGAAGTTTTCTGTCAGGAGTTCTTCAACTATTTTCTCTGTGTGTTCTGTCCCCCTTCCCTGTTCTGGGACTCCAATCACCCGCAAGTTATCCTTCTTGATAGAGTCCCACATGATTCTTAGGGTTTCTTCATTTTTTTAAATTCTTTTATCTGATTTTTTTTCAGCTATGTTGGTGTTGATTCCCTGGTCCTCCAGATGTCCCAGTCTGCATTCTAATTGCTCGAGTCTGCTCCTCTGACTTCCTATTGCATTGTCTAATTCTGTAATTTTATTGTTAATCTTTTGGATTTCTGAATGCTGTCCCTCTATGGATTCTTGCAACTTATGAATTTTTCTACTATGTTCTTGAATAATCTTTTTGAGTTCTTGAACAGTTTTATCGGTGTGTTCCTTGGCTTTTTCTGCAGTTTGCCTTATTTCGTTTGTGATGTCTTGAAGCATTCTGTAAATTAGTTTTTTATATTCTGTATCTGATAATTCCAGGATTGTATCTTCGTTTGGGAAAGATTTTGATTCTTTTGTTTGGGGGGTTGGAGAAGCTGTCATGGTCTGCTTCTTTATGTGGTTTGATATGAACTGCTGTCTCAAAGCCATCACTGGGAAACTAGTTTTTCCAGAAAATCTGCTAAAAAAAAACTGTAGTCAGATCCCTATCAGAGTTCTCGCTCTGGCTCAGGCTATTCAGATGTTAATGAAGCTGCCTGGGGAGGGTGGGGGAGGGTTCGGAGAGATAGGAGAGTAGCACCTCAGAATATAGCCAGAGTTGCTCGTCTTGCTTGGAATGACTATTATATCTGATATTTCTGAGGGGTGCATCGCCTATGTGTGCTGGCTGTGTGGAGATTGCCCCCAGGGAGGTCTGTCCCGCTGGAGTCACGGTCAGATCCTCTGCTGCCAGCCCCATGCCCAAAGTCAAGTTTCCCCTAATGGGACGGTGCACTCCCAACTCCAAAATCAGTCGCTGCCTCCCGGGGACTCCCCTTCCCGCCAGCCGCGTCGCCGCGCCGCCTCTCTGAACTGGCTGGGCCCCCCCCGGGGTCAGCTCAGGTGAGCAGAGCAGCTCCCTGCGCCTGTGCCTCAACCGCGCATCCCTGCTGGGATGCTGCTCTCCCAGATCAAGACCAGTCACTGCCCCTCGGGGACCTCCCCCACTGGCCGCGTCACCACGCTGCCAGCGTGAACCGGCTGGGCCCCCCCGGCCCTAGTTCAGGGGGGTGGAGCAGCTCTCCGTGCCTATGCCGTGCCTGCGCACAGTCAAAATTCCGGCAGGACGGTTCCCCAGCTCGGATGCCACTCTCCCCACTCCAAGACCCGTCACTGTCTCCCGGGAACTTCTCCCACCGGCTGCGTTGCCACGCCGCCAGCGGGAACCGGCTGGGCCAACCCCGGGGTCAGTTCAGGGGGTGGAGCTGCTCCCTGCGCTTATGCCGTGCCTGCGTCCCACCAAAATCCCGGCGGGACGG
The DNA here is from genome assembly GCF_024166365.1 of Elephas maximus indicus. NCBI lineage: Eukaryota > Metazoa > Chordata > Mammalia > Proboscidea > Elephantidae > Elephas > Elephas maximus. The sequence goes on along the minus strand of NC_064835.1, from coordinate 24,214,131 downwards.
TTCCCCGGCTGGGACGCTGCTCTCCCTGTTCCAAGACCAGTCACTGCCTCCCGGGGACTTCTCCCACCAGCTGCGTTGCCACGCCACCCGCGCGAACTGGCTGTTCCCCCTCCCGGGGTTAGTTCAGGGGCGTGGAGCAGTTCCCTGTGCTAATGCTGTGCCTGCGCTCCGCCAAAATCCCGGCGGGACGGCTCCCTGGCTGGGACGCTGCTTTCCTTGCTCCAAGACCAGTCACTGCCTCCGGGGGACTTCTCCCATTGGCTGCACCGCTACGCTGCCCACGCAAACTGGCTGGGCCCCCTCCCGGAATGAGTTCGGGGACCAGGGCTGGGCCCCTTGTTTGTGCCATCTGCCCCCCTGGGCTCTGCCCCTAATCGGGAGCCGAAGGTCACCTGACTGGTACGCTGGCTCCAGGCTCTGAAAACAACCGCTGCCTCCCCGTATTTGTTTGTTCTCCGTCTCTAAATCTGTGTTTGTTGTTCAGGGTTCGTAGATTGTTATGTATGTGGTCGATTCACTTGTTTTTCCGAGTCTTTGTTGCAAGAGGGATCTGCGGTAGCGTCCACCTAGTCCACCATCTCGGCCACCTCCATTTCAGACTTTATATTTGGGTCTTTGATCCATTTTGAGCATGGTGTGAGGTATGGGTGTTGTTTCTCTGTGTTCTTTTTTTTTTTTTCATTTTTGTAGATGTATACCCAGTTACGCCAGTACCTTTTGTTAAAGAGACTATCTTTTCCCCAGTTAACGGATTTTGGGCCTTTGCCAAATATCACCTGCTCATAGCTGGATGAATTTATGTCTGGATTTTCAATTCTGTTCCATTGGTCTATGTATCTGTTGTTGTACCAGTACCAGGCTGTTATGACAAATGTGGTGGTATAATAGGCTCTAAAATCAGGTAGTGTGAGGCCTCCCACTTCGTTTTTCTTTTTCAGGAATACTTCACATATCTAGGGCCTCTTTCTATTCCATATGAAGTTCGTGATTTATTTTTCCGTTGCATTAAAAAACGTCCTTGGAGAGTCAGGGCCAAGATGGCTGACTATGTATAAGCTACCACGGATCCCTCTTGCAACAAAGACTCAGAAAAACAAGTGAATCAATCACATACATGACAATCTACAAAACCTGACCATCAAACACCGAACTAAGGAGTTGACCTGAGTGACAGGGGAGTGAAAAGCCACTCCCTGAAGAAGTGACTGCCTCTGGAACCAGCGTCATGTACCACAGCCTTAAGACCTCGTGGTTCCCTAGTGCCAGAGTGGTGGGGCTGATCACAGCTTACTGAGACTGGGCAAGCACAGGACGCAGCCCTAACCCTTAACCCCCTGGAGTAACCTCGGTGGTAGAGACTCAGCCAGCACAAGCAGGCTGCACGCTGATGCGACTGACAAGAGAACAAGCAAACATGGGGAAGCAGAGGCTGTTTTTGGATCCTGGAGCCAGCATCCCAGTCAGAAAACCTTGGCACTGGGCTTTGGACTAAGTGCAGATGAGCTGATCACAGCTTCCTGAGATGGCGCAAGCATGGGATGCAGCCCTAGTCCCTCAGTGGCGAAGTAACCTTGGAAGAAACCCAGCCAAGCGCACACAGGCTGCACAATAACATGGCTGACAGGAGAAGGAGAAATCACGGGGAAACAGCAACCGGCTTTGGAGCCTGGACTGCAGCGTCCCATCCAGAAAACCTTGGTGCTGGGCTTTGGACTAGGAGCGGAGGGCCTGATCACAGCTTCCTGAGACGGTTCAAGCATGGGACACAGGCCTGACCCTTGGGGACAATCTCCACCCAGTCAGCACACACAGGCTACAGGCCACTCTGAAATCTCAGAAAAAACAGTCATCACCAAGCAAAATAAGTAACTTTCTTTATATTGCTCCTATCTATCTGATCCCTCTCCTCCCTGGCCCCGGCAGCTTCATTAACATTGGAATTTCCTGGGCTGAGAAATAAAGTGTTCTGCGGGTTTTTTTTTTTTTAAACCATTCTCCTGGCCTGACAGAAGCAGGAATTAACAGCCCGGGGGGGAAAATCCTTCCCTGACTTTCCCAAACAGGAATAATAATACAAAACAAGCTCCAGCCAAGCATAAGAGATCCACAATCTTTGGCTATCATCCCTACAGGGAACAAGGTGGTGATTATAATGCAAAGGCAATTCTGATAGAGATCTGACTGTAATTGTTTTAGCGGAGCTGTGTAAAGACAAGTTTTCCAGGTCTGATACCTCTCTACCTATTAAACAGAGCCCTCGTTGATCCACAGCAGGAAACTGAGGGCTGATGCTCCACTCAAACCACCTAGCCACCTGCTAAAGTGGTCTGAGGATAGCAATGCCTACCAATCTTTAGAGGTACGAGGATTGGGTGCCTAAGGTACAGCTCCAGAGCCCACCCACCAAAGTGCTCTAGGAATAGAGACACACCTACCTCACTGGCACTTGGGGAAGGCTGTCAGCACCCTGCCCTCCTTGGAGTGTGTCCCCCTGCTGCTACTAAAAAAAAATATATATATACAACTATCAACACTACTCCTCTAAGTTAACAGGTGACAGCCTACACCACACATTTGGTGACACAAAATAAGGACATCTAAGCTGATTCTATTCAAGAATAGTGAATGGATGCTTAGGCTTATATATCTCGTAACAAATCAAACCAGCTGGTAATAGGACATAATCTAGTAGCCCATCTGGGTATATTGAAACAAAATAAAACAAGAAGACTCAGTGAGCAAATATAAAATAAATCATTACAATATCCTACAGATGGCTCAGAGACTGCAGTCAATATCAAATCACATAAAGAAGCAGACCATGATTACTTCTACAAATCCCGAAATTAAAGAATCAAAATCTTTCCCAAATGAAGATACAATCCTGGAATTGCCAGATGGAGAATATAAAAAACTAATATACAGAATCCTTTCAAGACATCAGGGATGACTTCAGAAATGAAATAAGGCAAACTACAGAAAAAGCCAAGGAACACAGACAAAGCAGTTGAAGAAATCAAAAAGACTATTTGAGAACATAGTGAAAAAAATTAATAAGCTGCAAGAATCCATAGAGAGACAGCATTCAGTAATTCAAAAGATTTACAATAAAATTACAGAATTAGACAACTCAATAGGAAGTCAGAGGAGCAGAATCGAGGAATTGGAATGCAGAGTGGGGGAGATGGAGGATAAGGCAACTGACACCAAAATAGTTGAAGAAAAATGAGATAATAGAATTTTTTTTTAAAAGAAGAAACCCTAAGGATCATGTGGGAATCTATCAAGAAGAATAGACTGCATGTGATTGGAGTTCCAGTACAGGTAGGGATAACATAAAACACAGAGAATAGTTGAACACCCATTGGCAGAAAACTTCCCTGGCATCGTTAAAGATGAAAGTATATCTATCCAAGATGTTCATCCAACCCCATACAAGACTGATCCAAAAAGAAAATAACCAAGACATATTATCATCAAACTTACCAAAACCAAAGATAAAGAGAAAATTTTAAAAGTAGCAAGGGATAAAAGAAGAGTCACCTACAAAGGAGAATCAATAAGAATAAGTTTGGACTACTTGGCAGAAACCATGCAGGCAAGAAGGCAATGGGATAACATATATAGAGCACTGACAGAGAAAAACTGCCAGGCAAGAATCATATACTCAGCAAAACTCTCTCACAAATATGAAGGTGAAATTAAAATATTTACAGGTAAACAGAGAATTTGCAAACACCAAGCCAAAGCTACAAGAATTACTACAGGAAATTCTTCAGTCAGAAAATCAATAATATCAGATACCAGCACAACACAAGGTCACAGAGCAGAACATCCTGATATCAACTCAAATAGGGAAATCACAAAAACAAAATTAGACTAATTTAAAAAAAGAAAAAAATGCTCAAAACAGGGAATCATTGAAGTCATTATGTAAAAGATTACAATAATAAAAAAAGAGGAACTAAAGACAGGAGGCTTAGATCTTCCATATGGAGAAGAAAACAAGGTGATATAGGATGATACAAGTTAGGTTTTTACTTAGAAAAATAGGGTTAAATATTAAGGTAATCACAAAGATGTCTAACAATGCCCTACTTCAAAATAAAAACCAAGAAAAACATAATGACTTAGCAAAAATAAATTCAAATATTATGAAAATGAGGAACACACAATTTACAAAGAAAAACTTCTCAGCACAAAAAAGTAAGTGGAAAAATGAAATTGTCAACAACACGCACAAAAAGGCATCATAATGATAGCACTAAACTCATACTTATCTATAACTACGCTGAATGTAAATGGACTAAATGCACCAATAAAGAGACAGAGAGTCTCAGACTGGATAAAAAAACACGAGCCGTCTATACGCTGCCTACAAGAGACACACCTTAGACTTAGAGACACAAACGAAAACTCAAAGGATGGAAAAATATATATCAAGCAAACAGCAATCAAAAAAGAGCAGGAGTGGCAATATTCATTTCTGACAAAGTAGACTTTAAAGTTAAATCCACCACAAAGGATAAAGAAGGACACTATATAATGATAAAAAGGAAATTTCCCAGGAAGATATAACCATATTAAATATTTATGCACCCAAAGACAGGGCTGCAAGATACATAAAACAAACTTTAAAAGAACTGAAAAGTGAGACAGACCTCTCCACAATTATAGTAGGAGATTTCAACACACCACTTTTGGAGAAAGATAAGACTTCCAGTAAGAAGCTCACTAGAGACACAGAGGATCCAATTGCTACAATGAAACCACTTGACTTCATAGACTTATACAGAACACTCCACCAAACAGCTGCAAAGTACACTCTCTTTTCTAGTGCACATGGAACATTCTCTAGAATAGATTACATATAAGGTCATAAAACAAACCTTTGCAGAATACAAAACATCGAACTATTACAAAGCATCTTCTCAGACCACAAGGCCGTAAGAGTAGAAATCAATAACAGAAAAATCAGGGAAAAGAAATCAAATACTTGGAAATTGAACAATACCCTGCTCAAAAAACACTGGGTTGTAGAAGACATTAAAGAGGAAGAAAGGAAATTCACAGAATGCTATGAAAATGAAAACACTTCCTGTCAAAACCTCTGGGACACAGCAAAAGCAGTGATCAGAGGTCAAATTATAATGATAAATGTACGCATACATAAAGAAGAAAGAGCCCAAATCAGAGAATTGTCCCTAGAACTTGAACAAATAGAAAGTGAGCAACAAAAGTATCCCTCAGGCACCAGAAGTAAACAAATAATAAAAATTAGAGCTGAACTAAATGAATTAGAGAACAGAAAAGCAATTGAAAGAATTAACAAAGCAAAAAGTTGGTTCTTTGAAAAAAAATAACACAATTGATAAACCATTGGTCAGACTGACTAAAGAAACACAGGATCGGAAACAAATAATCCGAATCGGAAATGAGATGGGCCATATCACCACAGACCTAACTGAAATTAAAAGAATCATATCAGATTATTATGAAAAATTATACTCTAACAAATTTGTAAACCTAGAAGAAATGGATGAATTCCTAGAAACACACTACCTACCTAAACTAACACAATCAGAAGTAGAACAACTAAATAGATCCATAACAAAAAAAGAGATTGAAAAGGTAATCAAAAAACTCCCAACAACAACAACAACAACAAAAAAAAAAGCCCTGGCCCAGATGGCTTCACTACAGAGTTCTACCAAACTTTCAGAAAAGACTTAACACCACTAAAGGTATTTCAAAAAAAAAAAAAAAGTATTTCAAAGCATAGAAAAAGGTGGAATACTACTTAACTCATTCTATGAAGCCAGCATTTCCTTGAGAGCAAAAGCAGGTAAAGATACCACACACACAAAAAAAAGAAAATTAGAGACCTATATCCCTCATGAACATAGATGCAAAAATCCTCAACAAAATTCTCACCAATTCAACAATATACCAAAAAATAATCCACTATGACCAAGTGGGATTTATACCAGGTATGCAAGGCTGGTTAAATATTAGAAAAACAATTAAAGTAATCCATCATATAAATAAAACAAAAGACAAGAATCACATGATCTTATCAATTGATGAAAAACAGCATTTGACAAAGTCCAACACACATTCATGATAAAAACTCTCAGCAAAATAGGAATAGAAGGAAAATTCCTCAACATAATAAATGGCATTTATACAAAGCCTACAGCCAACATCATTCTAAATGGAGAGAAACTGAACACATTTTCTTTGAGAATGGGAACCAGGCAAGGATGCCCTTTATCACCGCTCTTATTCACCATTGTGTTGGAGGTTCTAGCCAGAGCAATTAGGCTAGACAAAGAAATAAAAGGCATCTGGATTGGCAAGGAAGAAGTAAAATTGTCTCTATTTGCAGATGACATGATCTTATACGTGGAAAACCCTAAGGAATCCTCAAGAAAACTACTGAAACTAATAGAAGAGTTTGGAAGAGTTTCAGGTTACAAGATAAACATACAAAAATCAGTTGTATTCGTCTACACCAAGAAAAAGAATATCGAAGAGGAAATCACAAAATCAATACCATTCACAGTAGCACCCAAGAAGATAAAATACTTAGGGATAAATCTTACCAAAGTTGTAAAAGACCTCTACAAAGAAAATTACAGGGTACTGCTGCAAGAAACCAAAAGGGACCTACATAAGTAGAAAAACATACCTTGCTCATGAATATGAAGACTTAACGGGGAAAAAATGTCTATTCTACCAAAGCCATCTATATATACAGTGCTCCAATGACATTTTTTAATGTGATGGAGAAACAAATCACCAACTTCATATGGAAGGAAAGAAGCCCTGGATAAGTAAAGCATTACTGGAAAAGAAGAAAGTTGGAGGCCGCACTCTACCTGATTTTAGAACATATTATACAGCCGCAGTAGTCAAAACAGCCTGGTACTGGTACAAAAACAGACACATAGACCAATGGAACAGAATTGAGAACCCAGAAATAAATCCATCCACATATGAGCAGCTGATGTATTTGACAAAGGCCCGGTGTCAGTTAATTAGGGAAAAGATAGTCTTTTTAACAAATGGTGCTGGCATAACTGGATACCCATCTGCAAAAAAATGAAACCGGACCCATACCTCACACCATGCACAAAAACTAACTCCAAATGAATCAAAGGCTTAAACATAAAGGCTAAAATGATAGAGATCATGGAAGAAAAAATAGGGACAATGTTAAATAGATCAAAGGCCTAACCATAAAGACTAAAAGGATAAAGATCATGGAAGAAAAAATAGGGACAACGTTAGGAACCCTAATACAAGGCATAAACAGAATACAAAACATTACTAAAAATGACGAAGAGAAACCAGATACCTGGGAGCTACTAAAAATCAAACACCTATGCTCATCTAAAGACTTCATCAAAAGAGTAAAAAGACCACATACAGACTGGTAAAAAAATTTCAGCTGTGACATCGCTGACCAGTATCTGATCTCTAAAATCTACCTGATTCTGCTAAAACTCAACCACAAAAAGACAAGCAACCCAAATAAAAATTGGGCAAAGGATATGAACACACACTTCACTAAAGAAGATATTCAGGCAGCTAACAGATACATGAGGAAATGCTCTCGATCATTAGGCATTAGAGAAATGCAAATTAAAACTATGATGAGATTCCATCTCACTCCAACAAGGCTGGCATTAATCCAAAGAATACAAAATAATAAATGTTGGAGAGGCTGTGGAGAGATTGGAACACTATACACTGCTGGTGGGAATGTAAAATGGTACAACCACTTTTGAAATCTATCTGGCATTTCCCTAAAAAGCTAGAAATAGAACTAACATATGACCCAGAAATCCCACTTCTTGAAATATATCCTAGAGCAATAAGAGCCTTTACACGAACAGATATATGCATACCCATGTTTCTTGCAACACTGTTTACAATAGCAAAAAGCTGGAAGCAACCAAGGTGTCCATCAATAGATGAATGGTTAAATAAATTATGGTATATTCACACAATGGAATAGTATGCATCGATAAAGCACAGTGATGAATGTGAAACCTTTCATAACATGGAGGAACCTGGAAGGCATTCTGCTGAGTGAAATCAGTCAGATGCAAAAGGAGAAATATTGTATAAGACTACTATTATAAAATCTTGAGAAATAGTTTAAACTGAGAAGAACACATTCTTTTGTGGTTACGAGATGGCAAAGAGAGGGAGAGTGGGAGAGGGTTATTTACTGATTAGATAGTAGATAAGAACTACTTTAGGTGAAGGGAAGGACAACACTCAATACAGGGGAGGTCAGCACAGCTGGACTGGGCCAAAAGCAAAGAAGTTTTCTGAATAAACTGAATGCTTCCAAGGTCAGAGGAGCAGGGGCGGGGTTTTGGGGACTATGTCTTCAAGGGACATCTAAGTCAATTGGCAAAATAAATTCTATTAAGAAAACATTCTGCATCCCACTTTGAAGTGTGGCATTTGGGATCTTAAACGCTAGCAAGCAGCCGTCTAAGATGCATCAATGAGTCTCAACCCACCTGGATCAAAGGAGAATGAAGAACACCAAGGTCACAAGTTAATTATGAGCCCAAGACACAGAAAGGGCTACATGAACTAAAGATTACATAATCCTGAGACCAGAAGAACTAGATGGTGCCCAGCCACAACTGATGACTGCCCTGACAGGAAGCACAACAGAGAACCCCTGAGGGAGCAGGAGAAGTGGGATGTGGACCCCAAATTATCATGAAAAGACCAGACTTAATGGTCTGAGGCTAGAATAATCCTGGCAATCATGGTCCCCAAACCATCTGTTGGCCCAGGACAGGAACCATTACTGAAGACAACTCATCAGACATGGATTGACTGGACAATGGGTTGGAGAGAGATGCTGATGAGGAGTGAGCTGCTTGTATCAGGTGGACACTTGAGACTATGTTGGCATCTCCTGTCTGGAGGGGAGATGGGGGTGTAGAGGGGTTAGATACTGGCAAAATGGTCACGAAAGGAGAGACTGGATGGAGGGAGCGGGCTGACTCATTGGGGGGAGGGTAAGTGGGAGTATGTAGTAAGGTGTATATAAGTTTGTAAGTGAGAGACTGACTTAATTTGTAAACTTTCACTTAAAGCACAATAAAAATTATGAAAAAAAAAAAAAAAACACCATGGCTTGGGTCAGGCACACCTTAGTCCTTAAAGTGACATCTTTGCTTTTTAACACTTTAAGAGATCTTTTGTAGCAGATTTGCCCAATGCAGCGCATCATTTGATTTCTTGACTGCTGCTTCCATGGCGTTGATTGTGGATCCCAGTAAAGTAAAATCCTTGAGAACTTAAAAAAAAAAAAGTTCTTGGAATTTGGATCAGAATTTCACTGTATCTACAGGTTGCTTTCGGTAGAATAGACATTTTTACAATGTTGAGTGTTCCTATCCATGAGCAAGGCATGTTTTTTCACTTACATAGGTCTGTTTTGTTTTCTTACAGTAGTATCTTGTACTTTTCTTTGTATAGGTCTTTTAAATCTCTGGTTAGATTAATTCCTAAGTATTTTACCTTCTTGAGGGCTATTGTAAATGTTATTGATTTGGTGATTTCCTCTTTGACATTCTCTTTCTTGGAGTAGAGGAATCCAACAGATTCTTGTATTTTTATCTTGAATCCTGATACTCTGCTGAATCCTTCTAGTAGTGTCAGTAGTTTTCTTGAGGATTCTTTAGGGTTTTCTGTGTATAAGATCATGTCATCTGCAAATAGAGATACTTTTACTTCTCTGTTAGTTTGGATGCCCCTGACACTCAGTCCAATTTCTTAACTTTGCCTTTGTTGTTCAAGTCTCCTAGCTTGTCATATACATAATTGATTGACTTTTTTTGCTTTTTTTTTCCAGGTCTTTGTCATAAACAGGACCAGTAGAAGCATCTGACTAATCTGCTGTCTTGGCTCCACCTCCTTTTCACCGTTCTTATTTGATCTGTATGCTGAACAAATAATCAGAGAAGCTGGGCCTTATGTGAAGAATGCAGCATCGGGATTGGCGGGAGACTGTTTAACAATTTGTGATGTACATATGACACAACCTTGCTGAAAATGATGATGACTTGAAGCAATTACTGTTGGAGCTTTAAGACTACAGCCTTCAGTATGGATTACATCTCAACAGAAGGAAAACAAAATTCCTCTGAACTGGACCAATAAGCAACATCATGATAAAAGGAGAAAATACTGAAGTTTTCAAGGATTTCATTTTTCTAGGATCCAACATCCATGGAAGCAGCAGTCAAGAAATCTGATGCGAAAGACCTCTTCAAAGTGTTAAAAAGCAAAGATTTCACTTTAAGGACTCAGGTGCACCTGCCCCAAGTCATGATGTTTTCAATCACCTCATCTGTATGTGAAACCTGGACAATGAATAAGGAAGACCAAAGAAGAATTGATGCCTTTGAAATATGATGTTGGCAAGAACATTGAATACCTCATGGATTGCTGTAAGAACAAACAGATCTGTCTAGGAAGAAGTAAAGCCAGATGCTCATTAAAAGTGAGGATGGAGAGACTTCTCTCATGCTATAGACATGTTATCAGGAGGGATCAGTGCAGTGAATTATATTGATAGATTTTTTTTTCAATTTTGAAATTCCTTTGCATGCAAGGAATAAATATATTGCATGATAATTTAATATATAACATTACATTTAGTATTTATATTTAGGAGTGATATTGATAACTCTTTGTTCTTTCTTTTCTTTATTCTTTGACCTGTGTCCAGTTTTACTATGTTATGATGCTATCATAGTACTAAGGAAATTTCCACATTTTTTTTCCTTGCTCAGGAAAGATATAAATAATGAAGGAATTATCTCTTCCCTGAAATTTTGCTAGATCTCATTTATAAACGATCCAAACCTTCTGCCTTTTCTAGAGTGGTAAATCTGATTAGATTTCTCATTTTTTAACAGTTACTAGTTATTTCAGATGTTCATATTTTTGTCATATTTATAAATTTATATTTGTATTCAAAAAAATCCATTTCAAATTTATCTGTGTATGTAATATTCCCTCATAACTTTTCTATTTTTTAACATATTTGTGATTATATTGCCTTTTGGATTCCTAATCTTATATACTTGCATTTTTCCTTTGTAATTTCTGCCTGAGCTGTGTTGTTATTAATTTTTAAAAGAACAAAGTATATGTGCTATTTTCTAAGGCCATTGTATTTCAATTTCTTAATGATCACTTACTGATTTTATCTTTATTTAGTTATCTTCTTTTTTGTTTGTTTATCTTATCTTATTCATTTTCTCCCTTCTTTTTTTTTAGTTGAATGTTTATTTATATTCAACCTTTGTATCATGTAATAAAAGTTTTTAAGACCAAGGCTATATCTGTGGGCTTATTACAAAATTTTAGTTTCTTTTTAATGTTTTCTTTATCATACTCTTCTCAATAGTTTTTTTTTAACGTTCTTGTTTTCTTCTTATTCTGAATAACTGTTCAAGATTGTCTTTTTTGTATATTTTCTGACTAATTTAACACTTTAGTGTGTTATATTTAGAGATGTGGCCTGTGATTTTACTGTTTGGTTTTAATTACTGCTTTTCTTGTATCTTAAAGCTTCTACCTCTGGTATATTATTTTTCTGAATTATATTCTTGGATCCCTGAGTGTCATGTTTAAAAAAAGGGTATGTATAATTTGCATACTTTCAAGAATGAAAATACCTTGATTTTGCTTTCACACTTATATAATAGCTGTGCTGGATATGTGGTTCTAGATTTAGCACATTTCGTACAAAATCCTATAGTTATTGCCACGTTGACAAGTCATAGTATTGCTATGGTAAGGAGTTTGATGTCAGTCTTATTCTCCTTCCTTCTAGATAGCATGGTGTTCTCTGAAGGTTTGGAAGATGTCCTCCGTAGAAGTCTTCAAGTCCATAACAACATGTGACACTTCTTGATGAATTATTTCTGCTCTGTACTTGATGACCCCTTCCAAACTTAAGATTCATGTTTGCAGTCCAGTGTGTTTCCTTCTATCATTTTTGTTTCATTTCTTGTTTACTACTTCTCCTCAATGTTCCCCTTCCAATATTTCTGGAATTTTTCTAAGAAAGCTATTACATTTCCCGGGTTGCATCCTTAACTTGTAATTTTAATTTTCTTAATCATGATTTTTTTTTAATAATTTTTATTGTGCTTTAAGTGAAAGTTTACAAATCAAATCAGTCTCTCACATATAAACTTATATACACCTTACTTTTTACGTACTCCCATTTACTCTCCCCCTAATGAGTCAGCCCACTCCCTCCTTCCAGTCTCTCCTTTTGTGACCATTTTGCCAGTTTCTAACCCTCTCTACCTTCCCATCTCCCCTCCAGACAGGAGATGCCAACACAGTCTCAAGTGTCCACCTGACACAAGTAGCTCACTCTTCATCAGCATCTCTCTCCAACCCATTGTCCAGTCCCTTCCATGTCTGATGACTTGTCTTCGGGAATGGTTCCTGTCCTGGGCCAACAGAAGGTTTGGGGACCACGATTGCTGAGATTCTTCTAGTTTCAGTCAGACCATTAAGCCTGGTCTTCTTATGATAATTTGGGGTCTGCATCCCACTTCTCCTGCTCCCTTAGGGGTTCTCTGTTGTGCTCCCTGTCAGGGCAGTCATCGGTTGTGGCTGGGCACCATCTAGTTCTCCTGGTCTCAGGATGATGTTAGTCTCTAGTTCATGTAGCCCTTTCTGTGTCTTGGGCTCATAATTAACTTGTGACCTTAGTGTTCTTCATTCTCCTTTGATCCAAGTGTGTTGAGACCAATTGATGCATCTTAGATGGCTGCTTGTTAGCATTTAAGACCCCAGATGCCACACTTCAAAGTGGGATGCAGAATGTTTTCTTAATAGAATTTATTTTGCCAATTGACTTAGATGTCCCTTGAAGCCATAATCCCCAACGCCCCGCCCTTGCTCCGCTGACCTTCGAAGCATTCAGTTTATCCCAGAAACTTCTTTGCTTTTGGTCCAGTCCAATTGAGCTGACCTTCCCTGTATTGAGTATTGTCCTTCCCTTCACCTAAAGTAGTTCTTATCTACTATAGTAAATAACCCTCTCCCACCCTCCCTCCCTCTCCCCTCCCATAACCACAAAAGAATGTGTTCTTCTCAGTTTATGCCATTTCTCAAGATCTTATAATAGTGGTCTTATGCAATATTTATCCTTTTGAAGCTGACCAATTTCACTCAGCATAATGCCTTCCAGATTCCTCCATGTTCTGAAATGTTTCACAGATTCACCACTGTTCTTTATCGATGCGATATTGTGTGAATATACCATAATTTATCCATTCATCTGTTGATGGACAGCCTGGTTGCTTCCAGCTTTTTGCTATTGTCAACAGTGTTGCAATAAACATGGATATGCATATATATCTGTTCGTGTAAAGGCTCTTATTTCTCTAGGATATATTCCAAGGAGTGGGATTTCTGAGTTGTATGGTAGTTCTATTTCTAGCTTTTTAAGGAAACGTCAGATAGATTTCCAAAGTGATTATGCCATCTTACATTCCCTCGAACAGTGTATAAGAGTTCCAATCTCTCCACAGCCTCTCCAACATTTATTATTTTGTGTTTTTTGGATTAATGCCAGTCTTGTTGGAGTGAAATGGAATCTCATTGTAATTTTAATTTGCATTTCTCTAATGCCTAATGACCGAGAGCTTTTTCTCATGTATCTGTTAGCTGCCTGAATATCTTCTTTAGTGAAGTATGTGTCTTTGCCCAATTTTTATTTGGGTTGCTTGTCTTTTTGTGGTTGAGTTTTAACAGAATCATATAGATTTTAGAGATCAGGTGATGGTCGGAGATGTCATAGCTGAAAATTTTTTCCCAATCTATAGGTGGACTTTTTACTCTTTTGGTGAGGTCTTCAGATGAGCATAGGTGTTTGATTTTTAGGACCTCCCAATTATCTGGTTTCTCTTCGTCATTTTTAGTAATGATTTGTATCCTGCGTATGCCATGTATTAGGGCTCCTAACATTGACCCTATTTTTTCTTCCATGATCTTTATCGTTTTAGTCTTTATGTTTAGGTCTTTGATCCTCTTGGAGTTAGTTTTTGTGCATGGTGTGAGGTATGGGTCCTGTTTCATTTTTTTGCAAATGAATATCCAGTTATGCCAGCACCATTTGTTAAAAAGACTTTCTTTTCCCCAATTAACTGACACTGGGCCTTTGTTAAATATCAGCTGCTCATATGTGGATGGATTTATATCTGGCTTCTCAATTCTGTTCCATTGGTCTATGTGCCTGTTTTTGTACCAGTACCGGGCTGTTTTGACTACTGTGGCTGTATAATAGGTTCTAAAATCAAGTAGAGTGAGGCCTCCTACTTTCTTCTTCTTTTTCAGTAATGCCTTACTTATCCGGGGCTTCTTTCCCTTCCATATGAAGTTGGTGATTTGTTTCTCCATCACATTAAAAAATGTCATTGGAATTTGGATCAGAAGTTCAGTGTATATATAGATGCCTTTTAGTAGAATTGCCATTTTTACTATGTTAAGTCTTCCTGTCCATGAGCAAGGTATGTTTTTCCACTTATGTAGGTCCCTTTTAGTTTCTTGCAGTACTACTTTGTAGTTTTCTTTATATAGGTCTTTTACATCTTTGGTAAGATTTATTCTTAAGTGTTTTATCCTCTTGGGGGTTACTGTGAATGGTATTGATTTGGTGATTTTCCTCTTCGATGTTCTTTTTCTTGATGCAGAGGAATCCAAGTGTTTTTTGTATGTTTATCTTGTAAGCTGAAACTGTGCTGAACTCTTCTATTAGTTTCAGTAGTTTCTGGAGTATTCCTTAGGGTTTTCTGTGTATAAGATCATGTCATCTGCAGATAATTTTACTTCTTCCTTGCCAATCCGGATGCTCTTTATTTGTTTGTCTAGCCTAATCGCTCTGGCTAGAACCTCCAGCACAAAGTTGAATAAGAGCGTTGATAAAGGGCATCCTTATCTGGTTCCCATTCTCAAGGGAAATGCTTTCAGGCTCTCTCCATTTAGAATGATATTGGCTGTTGGCTGATGCTGGTTGTTGGCTTTGTATAGATGCCCTTTATTATATTGAGGAATTTTCCTTCTATTCCTATTTTGCTGAGAGTTTTTATCATGAATGGGTGTTGGACTTTGTCAAATGTCTTTTCTGCATCAATTGATAAGATCATGTGGTTTTTGTCTTTTGTTTTATTTATATGGTGGATTACATTAATGGTTTTTCTAATATTGAACCAACCTTGCATACCTAGTATAAATCTCACTTGGTCGTGGTGGATTTTTTTTTTTTTTTTGGATATTTTGTTCAATTCTGCTGGGTAGAATTTTGTTGACGATTTTTGCATCTATGTTCATGAAGGATATTGATCTCTAATTTTCTTTTTTTGTGGTGTCTTTACCTAGTTCTGGTATCAGGGATATGGTGGCTTCATAGAATGAGTTAGGCAGTATCCCATCATTTTCTATGCTTTGAAATACCTTTAGGAGTAGTGGTGTTAACTCTTCCCTGAAGGATTGGTAGAACCCTGCAGTGAAGCCGTCCGGGCCAGGGCTTTTTTTTTTGTTGGGAGTTCTTTGATTACCTTTTCAATCTCTTTTTTTGTTATGGGACTATTTAGTTGTTCTACTTCTGATTGTGTTAGTTTAGGTAGGTAGTGTTTTCTAGGATTTCATCCATTTCTTCTAGGTTTACAAATTTGTTAGAGTACGATTTTTCATAATAATCTGATATGATTCTTTTAATTTCAGTTGGGTCTGTGGTGGTATGGCCCATCTCATTTCTTATTTGGGTTATTTGTTTCCTTTCCTGTATTTCTTTAGTCAGTCTGGCCAATGGTTTATCAATTGTGCTAATTTTTTTCAAAGAACCAGCTTTTGGCTTTGTTAATTCTTTCAATTGTTTTTCTGTTCTCTAATTCATTTAGTTCAGCTCTAATTTTTATTATTTGTTTTCTTCTGGTGCCTGATGGATTCTTTTGTTGCTCACTTTCTATTTGTTCAAGTTGTAGGGACAGTTCTCTGATTTTGGCTCTTTCTTCTTTATGTATGTGTGCATTTATTGATATAAATTGACCTCTGAGCACTGCTTTTGCTGTGTCCCAGAGGTCTTGATAGGAAGTGTTTTCATTCTCGTTGCATTCTATGAATTTCTTTATTCCCTCCTTAATGTCTTCTATAACCCAGTGTTTTTTGAGCAGGGTATTGTTCAGTTTCCAAGTATTCAATTTCTTTTCCCTGATTTTTCTGTTATTGATTTCTACTTTTATGGCCTCATGGTCTGAGAAGATGCTTTGTAATAGTTTGATGTTTTGGATTCTGCAAAGGTTTGTTTTATGACCTAATATGTGGTCTATTCTAGAAAACGTTCCATGTGCACTAGATAAAAAAGTATACTTTGCAGCTGGTGGGTGGAGAGTTCTGTATAAGTCTATGAGGTCAAGTTGGTTGATTGTAGCAATTTGGTCTTCCATGTCTCTATTGAGCTTATTACTGGAAGTCCTATCCTTCTCCAAAAGTGGTGTGTTGGAGTCTCCTAGTATAATTGTGGAGGTGTCTATCTCACTTTTCAGTTCTGTTAAAGTTTGTTTTATGTATCTTGCAGCCCTGTCATTGGGTGCACAAGTATTTAATATGGTTATATCTTCCTGGTCAGTTGTCCCTTTAATCATTATGTAGTGTCCTTCTTTATCCTTTGTGGTGGATTTAACTTTAAAGTCTGTTTTGTCAGATATTAATAGTGCCACTCCAGCTCTTTTTTGCTTGTTGTTTGCTTGATATATTTTTTCCCATCCTTTGTATTTTAGTTTGTTTATGTCTCTAAGTCTAAGGTGTATCTCTCGTAGGCAGCATATAAACAGATCTTGATTCTTTATCCAGTCTGAGACTCTCTGTCTCTTTATTGGTGCATTTAGTCTGTTTGCATTCAGCATAATTATAGATAAGAATGAGTTTAGTGCTGTCATTTTGATGCCTTTTTGTGTGTGTTGTTGACAATTTCATTTTTCCACTTACTTTTTTGTGCTGAGATCTTTTTCTTTGTAAACTGTGTTCCTCATTTTCATAGTAATTAAATTTATGTTTGCTGAGTTGTTATGTTTTTCTTAGTTTTTATTTTGAATTATGGAATTGTTACTCCTCTTTGTGGTTACCTTAATATTTACCCCTATTTTTCTAAGTAAAAACCTAACTTGTATCTTCCTATATAGCCTTGTTTTCCTCTCCCTATATGGAAGATCTATGCCTCCTGTATTTAGTCCTTTCCAATTATTGTATCTTTTACATAATGACGTCAATGATTCCCTGTTTTGAGCATTTTTTTCTTTTTGAAATTAATCTTAATTTGTTTTTGTGATTTCCCTATTAGAGTTGATATCAGGATGTTCTGTTCCACAATCTTGCATTGTTTTGGTATCTGATATTATTGATTTTCTGACCAATCTATTTCCTTTAGTAATTCTTGGAGCTTTGGTTTGGTTTTTGCAAATTCTCTAAGCTTATGTTTATCTGTAAATGTTTTAATTTCACCTTCATATTTGAGAGAGAGCTTTCCTGGATATATGATCCTTGGCTGGCAGTTTTTCTCCTTTAGTGCTCTATATATGTCATCCCATTGCCTTCTTGACTGCATGGTTTCTGCTGAGTAGTCTGAACTCATTCTTATTGATTCTCCTTTGTAGGAGACCTTTCTTTTATCCCTGGCTGCTTTTTAAAATTTTCTCTTTATCTTTGGTTTTGGCAAGTTTGATGATAATATGTCCTGGTGATTTTCTTTCTGGATCAATCTTATATGGGGTTCGATGAGCATCTTGAAGAGATATCCTTTCATCTTTCATGATGCCAGGGAAGTTTTCTGCTGACAGATTTTCTGCTATTCTCTCTGTATTTTCTGTTACCCCTTCCTGTTCTGGAACTCCAATTACACGCAAGTTATTCTTCTTGATAGAGTCCCACATGATTCTTAGGGTTTCTTCATTATTTTTTATACTTTTATCTGAATGTTCTTCAACAATATTCGTGTCAATTGCTTTGTCCTCCAGCTCCCCCACTCTGCATTCCAATTGCTCAGTTCTGCTTCTCTGACTTCCTATTGAGTTCTCTAATTCTGTAATTTTACTGTTAATCTTTTGGATTTCTGAATGCTGTCTCTCTATAGATTCTTGCAGCTTATTAATTTTTCCACTATGTTCTTGACTAATCTTTTTGATTTCTTCAACTGCTTTATCAGAGTGTTTCTTGGCTTTTTCTGTAGATTGCCTTATTTAACTTCTGAGGTCATCCCTGATGTCTTGAAGCATTCTGTATATTATTTTTTTATATTTTGCATCTGGCAATTCCAGGATTGTCTCTTCGTTTGGGAAAGATTTCGATTCTTTAATTTGGAGAGCTCTAGAAGCAATCATGGTCTGCTTCTTTATGTGGTTTCACATCGGCTGCTGTCTCTGAGTCATCTATAAGTTATTGTAATGATTTATTTTATATTTGCTCACTGAGTCTTACCTTGTTTTGTTTTCTTTCAGTATACTCAGATGGGTTACTAGATTGCACTGCCTTGATTGTGGTAGCCTTTGAATCACTTATATTCTATTACCAGGTGGTTTCGGCTGTTACCAGATACATAAGCCTAAGAGTCCATTCACTATTCTTGAATAGAATCAGCTTAGGTGTTCTGATTTGGGTCACCACATGTGTGGTGTAGACTGTCACCTATTAACTTAGAGGAGTAGTGGTTTTAGTTGTGTGCACCAGATTCTAGTAGCAGCAGGGGGTCACACTCCAGGGGGGTCAGGATGCTGACAGCCTTCCTCTACGTGCCAGTGAGGTAGATGTGTCTCTATTCCTAAAGCACTTTGGTGGGTGGGCTCTGCAGCTGTACCTTAGGCACCCAAAGCATGTACCTCTAAAGATTGGTAGGTGTCAGTATCCTCAGACACCTTTGGCAGGTGGATAGGTGGTTTGGGTGGAGCTTCAGTGCTCAGTTCCCTGTTGTGGATCATTGAGGGCTCTGTTTAATAGGTAGTGATATCAGACCTGGAAAACTTGTCTTTCCAGTGATCTGCTAAATATATTACAGTCAGATCTCTATCAGAATTGCTTTTGCATTATAATAGCCACCTTGTTCCCTGTAGGGATGAAAGCCAAAGACTGCAGATCTCATATGCTTGGCTGGAGCTGGTTCAGTATTTTTATTCCAATATAGGGAAGTCAGGGAAGGGTTTTTCATCCCTGGGTTTTTAGTAGCTGCTTCTCTCAGGCCAGAAGAATGGGTTAGGAAAAGAAAACAGCAGAGTAGTTCACTCCCTGGCCCAGGAAATTCCAATGTTAATGAAGCTGCCTGGGGCCGGGAGGGGAGGTATCATATAGATAGGAGAGAGTAGCACCCAGGAATATAGTCAAAGTTACTTATCTTGCTTGGTGATGATTCTTTTATCTGAAATTCCCAGGGGCATGTAGCCTGTGTGCCCTGGCTGGTTTGAGATTGCCCCCGAGGGTCAGGCCTGCTTCCCATGCTTGTGCCGTCTCAGAAGCTGTGGTCAGCTCCCTTGCACCCAGTCCTAAGCCCGGGGCCAAGGTTTTCTGACTGGGACGCTGGTTTCAGGCTCCAAAAACAATTGCTGCTTCCCTGTGATTGCTTATTCTCTCGTTAGCCGTGTCAGTGTGCAGCCTGCTTGCTCTGGCTGAGTTTCTACTGAGGTCACCCCAGTGGGCTAGGGGTTAGTGCCGTGTCCTGTCCCTGCCCCGCCTTAGCAAGCCACAATCAGCCCCACCACTCAGCACCAGGGAACCATGATGGCTCAAGGCAGTGGAGCGGGACTCCAGTTCCAGAGGCGGTTTCTTCTTCAGGGCGCAGCTTTTTGTTCCCCTGTCACTCAGGTCAACTCTTTAGATCTGTGTTTGATGGTCAGGGCTTGTAGATTTTCATGTATGTGATCGATTCACTTGTTTTTCAGAGTCCTTGTTGCAAGAGGGATCCACGGTAGTTCTACCTAGTCAGCCATCTTGGCCCCACCTATTGATTTTTTTTTTCTTAATGTAGTGAATGGGAATTCCAAAAATCAGTTTCCAAACCACGAATTCAGTCTTCTGACACAATCACTGTGCTATTAAATTCTTGTGTATAGCCCTATGCAATTTTATTAACACATGTAGATTTATCTAACTGCCGCTACAATCAAGATACAAAACAGTTCCATCCCCACAAATAAAATACCTTGTTCTACCTCTTTATAGAATATGTGCCCATCTTTTAGCCTCCAGGTCTCCTTATATGTATAATTATCTTGTGTCTTTTATGTTCTTCATTCTCCCTTGCTCCAGGTGGATTGAGACCAATTGATGCATCTTAGATGGCCGCTTGCTAGATTTTAAGACCGCAGAAGCCACTCTCCAAAGTGGGATGCAGAATGTTTTCTTAATGGATTTTATTATTCCAATTTATCTAGATGTCCCCTGAAACCATGGTTCCCAAACCCCCTCCCCTGCTATGCTGGCCTTCAAAGCATGCAGTTTATTCAGGAAACTTCTTTGCTTTTGAATTAGTCCCATTGTGCTGACATCACCTGTATTGGGTGTTGTCCTCCCCTTCACTTAAAATAATTCTTGTCTACTATGTTGTTTTTTTTTTTTATGTAATTAGTAAATACATCTCTCCCTCCCTCCCTCCCCACTCTCAGAATCATCAAAGAATATTTTCTTCTCTGTTTAAACTATTTCCCCAGTTCATATAATAGTGGCGTTATACAATATTTGTCCTTTTGCAACTGCCTAATTTCACTCAGCATAATGCCTTCCAGGTCCTTTATGTTATGAAACATTTCACAGATTCATCTCCGTTCTTTATCAATGTGTAGTGTTCCATTGTGTGAATACACCATAATTTATTCCTTCACTGGTTGATGGGCACCTTGGTTGCTTCCATCTTTTTGCTGTTGCAAAAGAGCTACAGTGAACGTGGGCTTACATACGTCTGTTCATGTAAAGGCTCTTATTTCTTTAGGATATGTTTCAAGGAGTGGGATTGCTGGATCGTATGGTAGTTCTATTTCTAGCTTTTTAAGGAAGTGCCAAATCGATTTCCAAAGTGGTTGTACCATTTTACATTCCCACTAGAAGCGTATAACTGTTTCAGCCTCTCCACAACCTCTCCACCATTTGTTATTATGTGTTTTTTGGATTAATGCCAGCCTTTTTTGTTTGTTTGTTTGTTGGATCGAGTGAGATAGAATCTCATTGTAGTTTTGATTTGCATTTCTCTAATGGTTAATGATTGTCAGCATTTCCTCATATATCTATTAGCTACCTGAATGTCTTCTTTAGTGAAGTGCCGGTTCATATCCTTTACCCATTTTTTTATTTGGCTATTTGTCTTTTTGTAGTTAAGTTTTTGCAGTAGCAAGTAGATATGAGAGATTAGACACTGACTGGAAATGTCATAGCTAAAAACTTTTTCCCAGTCTGTAGGTAATCTTTTTACTCTTTTGTTGTAGTCTTTGGATGAGCATAGGCTTTTGATTTTTAGGAGCTCTCAGTTATCTATTTTCTCTTCTGGTGTTTGTGCATTGTTAGTAATGTTTTGTGTACTGCTTATGCCATATATTAGGGCTCCTAAAGTTGTCCCTATTTTTTCTTCCATGGTCTCTACCATTTTAGATTTTATATTTAGGTCTTTGATCCATTTTGAGTTTGTTTTTGTGCATGGTGTGAGGCATGGGTCTTGATTCATTTTTGTTTGCAGATGAATATCCAGTTATGCCAGTACCATTTGTTAAGGAGACTGTCTTTACCCATTTAACTGATTTTAGGCCTTTGTCAAATATCAGTTGCTCATATGTGGATGGATTTATGTTTGGATTCTCAATTCTGTTCCATTGGTCTATGTATCTGTTGTTGTACCAGTACCAGGCTGTTTTGACTACTGTGGCAGTATAACAGGTTCTAAAAACAGGTAGTGTGAGGCCTCTCACTTTGTTCTTCTTTTTCTTATCCAGGGCTTCTTTCCCTTCCATATGAAGTTGGTGATTTTTTTCTCCATCTCATAAAAAAATGTCGTTGGAATTTGGATCAGAAGTGCATTGTATATATAGATGGCTTTTGGTAGAACAGACATTTTTACAATGTTAAGTCTTCCTATGCATGGGCAAGGTATGTTTTTCCTCTCATGTAGGTCTGTTTTGGTTTCTTGCAGTAGTGTCTTGTAGTTTTCTTTGTATAGGTCTTTTCAATCTCTGGTAAGATTTATTCCTAAGTATTTTATCTTCTTGGGGCTACTGTAAACAGTATTGATTTGGTGATTTACTCCTTGATGTTCTTTTTGTTGGTGTAGAAGAATCAAACTGATTTTTGTATGTTTATCTTGTATGTTGATACTCTCCTGAGCTCTTCTATTAGTTTCAGTAGTTTTCTTGAGGATTCTTGGGATTTTCCGTGTATAAGATCATGTCATCTGCAAATAGAGATACTTTTGCTTCTTCCTGACCAATCTGGGTGCCTGTTATTTCTTTATCTAGCCTAATTTCTCTGGCTAGGACCTCCAGCACGGTGTTGAATAAGAGCGGTGATAAAAGGCATCCTTTTCTGATTCCCATTCTCAACGAGAATGCTTTCAGACTCTCTCCATTTAGGTTGATGTTGGCTATTGGCTTTGTTTAAATCCCCTTTATTATGTTGAGGAATTTTCCTTCTATTCTTATTTTACTGAGAGTTTTTATCATGAATGTGTGTTGAACCTTGCCAAATGCTGTTATTGCATCAATTGATAAGATCATGTGGTTCTTGTCTTTTGTTTTATTTATATGATGGATTACATTAAGTGTTTTTCTGATGTTGAACCATTCCTGCATACACTGTATGAATCCTACTTGGTCATGGGTGAATTATTTTTTCTTTGATTTGTTGTTGAATTCTATTGGCTAGCATTTTGTTGATGATTTTTGTGTCTAAGTCCATCAGGGATATAGTAATAAAGAAAAATATTAAATAATCCATAAAATAAAGGACAATCAAGAAAAAGATATCTAAAAATTCTTACTCTGTAGCTCAATTTATGGTAATAACACTCAAAATAACAATTCCAAAATTTATTGTGAGCAAAACTTTACTAGGCACTGTGATAATATCTTTGGTTTCATGCAGCCCCATACTTATAAATACCATATATGTATTGATGACTCAGTTAGACTTCTCCCATCAACTCCAGATTCACATATCCAATTTCTTACTCTTCATGTCTATTTGGTCATCTAATAGAAATCTCAAACTTAATATATGGAAAGTGGGAAAAATACCTCCTCTAACACCCCCATTGATCCAGTGTCAGGCCCAAATTCTTAATCCTACCTTCCTTATTTTCTCAGACACCTGTATTTCACCTGCCAGTCTATATCTTTTCTGCAAGTTGTCTGGAGAACCATGAGTACTACAAATATTGTTTCAAGAGTGGTTTTAGAGGAACAGAATCTTAAGAATGAGATTTCTGAATTGTTTTTGAGGTATCTAATATTGGGGCTCTAATCTGATTGGATTAAAAACACTAATGTCTCTAACTCCAGTAGTAAAGAGGGTACTCATAACTCATGCTGTGATGTGGCAATAGAGATAAAAGAGATATCACAATTTGATACTCTTATTCAAATATTTACAAGACACAAAGTCCGGGGTTGTCATATACTTTATATATTAGGACATTTTGGGTAAACTGAGGAATATAATAGCATTATCTAGTTGCTCTGAATTTCTCTGTACAAAGTGGGAGAAAGAAAGAAGGTGAGCTCAGAGCTTCAAATTCTAAGATCAAACACTGCATTATAATATGTAATAATATAAATAATAAATACAGTAAGTGACCTGAAAGATTACATATGTGTACTGAAATAATTCCTTACGTCCTATAGCCACAGAACTGAGATTACTGAAAACCAAACCAGAGTTTCTTCCTGTGGGTGGCAAAACTCCAACAAAAAGTTCACTTCCTAACCTTACCCGATGTCTGATTTTTAAGTGAGGCCATTGGCTGGAAACAAATAGGATTCTGACAATTAGAATGAAGATATGTGGACAGATTTTGATGAAGCAGGGGACATTAAACCCTTAAATTATGTTGTTTTATTTGCTAGTAGAAGCAGCCTTTCAAGTCCTGTCTGAGGATATTAATTCTGCTTGCTAGATGAAGCAGTTGCCTTGCAAGATACTGCTGGTTCTCTTCAGAGCCCACACACACAACCTTCTAAACCTGACACAAGGTTCAAGTCCCAGCATGTCCCAAAATATGAGGTACGAAATGTGACCCACAGTGGGTGCACTATACTCCAAAAAATTACCTGATTATTCTAATTTAAAAATTAAAAAACAATTAAAAAGAAAAGAAAAAAAATCTGGGAATGTGTGTGGGAATAGATATTATGGGTGTGGGCTAATGGTGAAAGGGAATATAAAGTTGGATAAGGCTGTTTTTATTTATATGAAACCCTTAAGCAGAGATTCTAAATTTAATGTTACAACTCAAGGAATTAGAAATGGCCCCAATGGTTTGGTTTGTTGACTGAAACATGAGCCAAAAAGTGACCTTCACTAAATGAATTTGAAATGCCAAAGCAGCTTTGGTTTGTTAGAGAAGAAAGTCCCTAAACTATAGGGTAACTGGAATTTTAGGATGGATTTATCATGAAAGGCCTGCTTACCCTCCCTGGCTGTGTCCAGAAAACACACCTTTCACCACAATTGTAAGGAATAAATTTGTGAGGAAAACCCCAGTATTGTTGAAATACTCTGTGTTTGCTCTTCTCTGTAGGTCTGATATTACTGTGAGAACTCCTGCCAGTGAACTGGCAAACATAAATGTAACAGGAATAATCGGATTACAGGGTGGTAGGGATCCAAGTGACAGCACTGAATTGCCAGAGACAAGGTATTTGTGTCTAGTGTAATGAACAGAAGAGTCAAAGCAGTAATCAGAATGGTGTCTCTCACAGAGACATATGGCATTGGCTGGTTGATTATGGAGTCTCTAGAAGTGAAATGATGGGAAGTCTACTAAATTCTGTGTAAGTGGAAGAATTCTAGGTCAGGTGAATTTAAGCCTAAATTGAATCACCAAAACTGAGAGTTATGATCCCTCAATCAATTCTCAGATTTGAGCTAGTTTACTAGCAAGCTCCTTGAATAAAGGGGAAGCTGAGTCCCCTTAAGGAAGGACTCCACTCCACTGCCA
Organism: Elephas maximus indicus; assembly: GCF_024166365.1. Lineage (NCBI taxonomy): Eukaryota > Metazoa > Chordata > Mammalia > Proboscidea > Elephantidae > Elephas > Elephas maximus. The sequence goes on along the minus strand of NC_064835.1, from coordinate 24,188,882 downwards.
ATAATTTATACTGTTAATCTTTCTCCCAGTCTTGCAAAAAAAAAAAAAAAGGGGGGGTGGAGGGCTACTGCTTTGTTCCAGTGTTACTGTGCATTGCATAAAATGAAACTATCACACTTTTCAGGAATTGCTGGATGCTGGTTTGGAAGTGAAACTAATCCCAGGAATGCCAAAATAGCACCGTGGTCCACCAGAGTAAGGGCTTATGGAGGTCAGGTAATCAGGGAATTCTAGGACAAGTCTGTTTCACAGTGGGTCCCTGAAACTATCCTCTGGTTATTTCCCAAATTCTGGAATATGTAATTGGCAGAATCCAGTATTGGTTCCCTGACCTGTGAAAAACAAACCTGTAGCCATCAAGTCAATTCTGACTCATAGCAATCCAACATGACAGAGTAGTACTGTTCCCATAGGGTTTCCAAGGAGAGTCTGGTGGATTCAAACTGCCAATCTTTTGGTTAGCAACCATAGCTCAACCACTATGCCCTCTAAGGCTATTACAGAAGGAAAGGCAAAATGGAAGCCAACAGAACAGCCTCTACCTAGGAAAATAGTAAACCAAATCAATACTTCATTCCTGGAGGGATTGCAGAGATTAATGGCAGCATTAAGGACTTGATATATGCAGAGGTGATGATTCTCACCACGTCCCCAATGAAACTATTTGCCATGTATAGAAAATAGGCAGATCTTGGAAAATGAAAATAGATTATCATAAGATAAAGCAGTGGTGACTTTAATTACTGCTGCAGTTGCAGACGTGTTTTTGTTACTTCAGCAAATTTACATATCTCCTGGTACCTGGTGTGCACACATTTATCAATCTGCAAATGGTTTTTTCTTTATATCTATTTGTAAAGACCACCAGAAGCAGTTTGCTTTCAGCTAGCAAGACCAGCAATACACCTTCACCATACTACCTTAGAGTATTTCAACTCTCAGGCCTACATCATAATTTATTCCACAGTGAACCTGATTGCCTTTCTCTTCCACAAGGTAAATGAGACGGATTCTGTCTGAAGACTGTCAATAGACACCATGCTGGAATTTCCAGCATGGCACCGGTTTATGGATTTTGAACTAGCCCGATGCTACAAATCCCATGAATAAGTTGCTTAAAATCTTTCTCTATCCCTCTCTTTCACTTCTCTCTTCCATAATGATTTTACTTTTATAGAACTCCAAGACAACTACTTATTTTATTTAAATTCTAAGAAATTCAAACATGTTGACAAAAATTTGCTCAGTAGTTTTCTTGGGGCAGAAATGAGTGGAGAGAGACTGCAAACAGTCATGAGGGAAATTTTTTGTTTCGCATCTTGATTGTGGTACTTATGCAGGTGGAATCTATATTTTTCACAATTCAGTAAACTCTGCTTAAAACAGGTAAAGTGTAGTGTATATAAATTATACTATTATAAAATTGATTTTAAAAATAAAGAAATAATGAAGAATGAGAATTGAAAAACTATGTAACCACAAAATTCACATATGCACAAAATATTTAACAAATGGCTTGAAAACACATTGGGCTTTAACCACATTCAAAATAAGGGGAAAGGCAAATTACAATTACATTGAGATACCATACCTCACTTATTAAAAAAAAAAAAAAAATTAGATTGACAAAAAGAAACAAATAACAATTAAGACCTCCTTGAGTAGTAATATGTTAAAAGATTCATCACAAAGGGACACGTGTATTCATGGCTGGTGGGAATGCAAAGTTTTACAACCGACATAGAGAGGAAATAGACAATATCTAACAATATCGTATATGTTTGTTTTTGACCCATTGATTAAAATTACTGGAATGACCCAGAAAATACATCTTCAGTAATGGAACCATAAACAATAACATGTTTTTTGTGTATACAATATTTGCCATAGTAAAACATCATAAAAAGTTAAATGATTGCGCATAAGAGATTATTTGAATAAACTGGAGTACACCTATGAATATGAATTCCAAATTTTGATATCATTGTATTTACTTACACAGTCAATAAAATAAAATCAACAGGGCTGGAGCAAAACTCTAAAATGAAATATTTGCAGAAAATGAATTAACAGGCTGAATATAAGCAGAAAGTGAATTAATTTGACTATTTTAAGTTAATAACAAAACCATAGTGATAGAAAAAATAGCTTTGGATAATAATTTTGAACAAACTGTTTTTTAATTTATACCTTCAGACAAAAAAAAAAAAATGATAACACTTGGAACTTCCAGCCAATGTTGCATCATAGACAGAAGCACCATGCCGTCCTTCCTCAGCAAAGAACTGAATAACTAAGTAAACCAGAGACATACGTCATTCTTGGACCTGAAGTGTCAAATGAAGAGATAAAGAACTCAACCTAACACCGTAGAGAATAAGAAACTGTTGGAGGACAGAGATTGAGGAGAGATACATCCAGAGGTCCCCTATCTGATAACACAGCATGGATTCTCCATCTTGGAATTGTGTCAGAGATCGGCGGACAGGGAGCACAGGAAAGCAGCTTCATGAATCTCCCAGCAGGAGACAGATTTCCCAGTAATCAGTGATATAAGCTTTTCTAACTCCCACCCTCCTTCTCCTCCCCCTTTGGCCTCCTTTTCTTCCCGCTGGCTGCAGTCTCTTAGCTAGAAGGCAACTACTTCGGCCCCAGGCTGATTGGATTCTATTGATGATGTTGTTGCTTTTTTTCTGTTTAGTTTCTTCCATGCATCCCACCACCTCCTCTCCTTTCTTTTGAATACCTAGCTCCATGTACCATCTTTACTTCTTCTTGAAAGGAACCACCTCCCCCCCAGGCTACAACACCACACTGGTAGGATCCCTGGAGCTTTTTTTTTTTTTTTTTCCTTTGTTTGTTTTCCTTTTCTTTTCTAGAATTGGAAGCCCCCCCCTTTTTTTTTGTAGTCAGGCTGCACTGCACAGCTTAGGAGCCACTTCCCCAGTCTGTGCAGCCCTTGGGGGCATTTCTTTTTTCATTCTGTCTTTTTTCTTTTCTGCCTTGTTTCCTTACTGTCTTTCTTCATTTCTCAGTTCTCATCTCTCCATACTTTCCTTCTTTTTCATCTCCCGAATACCTGGTGCTCTGTGACATCTATACACCCTCTAGTCAGGCTATACTGTGCAGCCAGGCAGTGACTCTCCAGATCTTTGCAGCTACACTGCTGGAACCCTAGGGGGTTTTCTCTCTCACTCGCTCTTTTTTTTTTCCAAATTTTTATTTAATTATTTTTTTCCTGTTCCTTCTTGTTTTTCTCCATTCACTGGTTTCTCATCTCTCCACTCCAACAGCAAGCTCCCTTAGCACTCTTTTTTTGTTTGTTTTTGGCTCCTGTTTCCTCTCCTGTCTCTCTTCTTTCCCATACCCATATTAGCTCCACACATCACAACCTTCCCCTTCCTTCTTGCCCACCTGCACATTGCACTGAACATCACACCCCCAAATAGCACTGGCATAGCCTACCAGAACCTGCTAAGCACTGACTTCCTGCCCACCCTGCTGGTATAGCACATGCCACAATCAACCCATCCCAGCCTACCCACTTCAGCTGGACCTGCCCTGTTGCAACATAGCTGAGCAACTGGCTCTGCCCATTGGACAAGAAGGAGAAAAGTATCATGACCATGGATGAACAAACAACAAAGATCACACAGCCCACCTGCTCAGACATAACCAAATGAAACAAAAAAGTAGGACAAAACAAATATATCTATAATCAATAAACAGAGAAAATAACTGCTGAATGTCCTGAAGACAGTAGACAATATCAAAACATATGAAAAAAATAGGACAGTATGGTTCCAGTAGGTGTCCAAAATAAAACACCAGATAACTTTCTAGTAAAAGGAAAGGCACTAGAATTACCTGACAGGGAATTCAAATCTCTAATACTCAGAGCTATCCAAGAGTTGAAGCAAAAAGCAGACAAAAATAAGGAAAAAATAGACAAATTCATGGAAAATACAGTGAAAAAAAGGAACATTCAAGAAAATAATACAGGAACAAAATGCCAAAATAAATTCACAACTAGAAATCATTCAAAAACAACAATTAGAAATCCAATAGATAAACAACAAGACTTTAGAAATGGACAGTGTCATAGAAAGGCTGAGGAGCAGGTTTGAAATGATGGAAGACAGAATCAACAAAATTGAAGACAAATACTTGGATACAACTATGTTTGAGGAAAAATCAGAAATAACCAGGAAAAATGGAGAAAATCTGAGAATTATGTGGGATACAATCAAAAGCAAAAATGTGTGAGTGATCGGAGTTCCAGAACAGAGAGAGAAATTGGAAAACTCAGAGAGGATCATTGGAGAATCGCTGACAGAAAACTTCACTAATATGATGAAAGACGAAAAGCTGACCATCTGAGAAGCTCAACGAATGCGATATAGGATAGACCTTGAAAGAAAATCACTAAGGTATGTTATAATAGCACTCACTAAAACCAAAGACAAAGTAAGAATCCTGAGATTAGATCAAGAAAAACAAAAAGTAACATATAGAGGAAAAACAGTAAGACTAAGCTCTGAATATTCAGTAGAAACCATGCAGACAAGAAGGCAATGGGTTGACATATATGAAACCTTGAAAGGAAAAGAATAAAAATTGCTGAACAAGAATAATATGTCCTATAAAACCCTGGTTCAAATATGGTGGTGATATTAGGATATCTCCAGATAAATAGTAATTCAGGGAATGTGTAAAAAACAAATCAAACTTATAAGAATTATTAAAGGGAGTTCTTCGGTCTGAGAACAAACAACACCAGACCACAGCCTGAATCTAGGACACAAGATTGTACCAGCCAGATACCAACCTAGGAAATGAACTCTCAAGGACTATCCACAACCAAAAGAATTACCACAGGGAACCAGAGAGGTTAATCTGTAAATTACAACAATGTCAGGACAATAAAAGAAGGAATGAACAATATCAATAATTGCACTGAATGTAAATCGCCTAAATGCACCCCTAAAGAAACACAGAGTGACAGAATGGATTAAAAAAGAACAGGATCCATCAATCTGCTGTCAATAAAAGACACACCTAAAAAACAAAGACATAAATTTATTAAAAATAAAAGGATGGAAAAAATATATCAAGCAAATACTATCGAAAAAGAGCAGGAAAGGCAACACTAGTCTCAGATAAAATAGACTTAAAACAAAATCTGCTGTAAAAGACAAAAAAGGCACTACGTAATGATTAAATGGACGATCTATCACAAAGACTTAACCATAATAAACATCTACGCACCCAATGACAGAGCTCCAAAATACATAAAACAAACCCTAACAGCACTGACGAGAGTGATTGATAGTTCCACAATAGTAGTAGGAGACTTCAACACACCACTTTCGGTAAAGGACAGAACATCCAGAAAGAAACTCAACAAAGATACAGAAGAGCTAAAGGGCACAATCAGCCAACTTGACCACACAGACATATATAGAACACTCCACCCAACAGCTGCAGAGTACACATTCTTCTCCAATGCACATAGAATGTTGTCCAGAATAGATCACATCTTTGGCCACAGAACAACCCTCAACAAAATCCAAAACAATGAAATAATACAAAGTATCTTTTCTGACCACAATGTCATCAAAGTAGAAATTAACAACAGGAAGAGCAAGAAAAAAAAAAAATCAATTACATGGAAACTGAATAATATCCTGCTTAAATATCAGTGGGTAATAGAAGAAATCAGAGATGGAATTAAAAAATTCCTAGAATCAATCAAGAATGAAAATACATTATATCAAAACCTTTGGGACGCAGCAAAGGCAGTCCTCAGAGGTCAATTTATAGCAATAGATACACACATCAAAAAAGAAGGGACAAAATCAAAACACTAGTTACACAACTTGAACAAATAGAAAGAAAGCAGCAAAATTAGCCCGGAGACACCAGAAGAAAGGAAATAATAAAGATCAGAGCAGAAATTAAATGAAATACAGAATAGAAAAACAGTAGAAAGAATCAACAAAACTAAAAGTTGGCTCTTTGAAAAAAATCAACAAAATTGACATACCACTTGCTAAGTTGACAAAAGAAAAATAGGAAAGGATGCAAATAACCCAAATAAGAAATGAAATGGAGGACAATAGACCCAAATGAAATAAAAAGGATCATAACAGAGTATTATGAAAAACTGTACTCCAAAAAATTTGAAAACCTAGAGGAAATGGACAAATTTTTAGAAACACTCAACTTACCCAAACTAACATAAAACGATGTTGAAAATCTGAACAGATCCATAACAAGAGAAGAGATTGAAAAGGTAATTAAAAAAAAAAAAAAACTCCCAACAAAAAAAGCTGCAGTCCAGATGGCTTCACAGGAGAATTCTACCAAACATTCAGAGAAAAGCTTACCCCAGTACTTCTCAAGTTAATTCAGAACATAGAAAAGGAGGCAATACTTCTAAATTCATTCTATGAAGCCAGCATAACCCTGGTACCAAAACCAGGTATAGACACCACAAAAAAAAAAAAAAAAAAAAAAATTACAGACCAATAGCTCTCATGAATCTAGATATAAAAATTCTCAACAAAATTCTAGCCAATAGAATTCAGCATCATATCAAAAAAGTAAAAAGAGAACCTATGGACTGGGAAAAAAATTTTAGCTATTACAAATCGACAAAGGTCTAATCTCTAAAATCTACAAGAAAATCCTACACCTCTGCAACAAAAAGACATATAATCCAATTAAAAATTGTTCAAACGAAATGAACAGACACTTCACCAAAGAAGTCAAGTGGCCAGCAGACAGATGTGGAAATGCTAGTGATCATTAGCCATTAGAGAAATGCAAATCAAAACCACAGTGAGATACAATCTCACCACAGCATTACTGGCACAAATACAAAAAAAATGGGAAATGACAAATGTTGGAGAGGCTGCAGGGAGATTGGAACTCTTATGCGCTGTTGGTGGGAATGCAAAATAATACAACCATTTTGGAAAATGATATGGTGCTTCCTTAGAAACCTAGAAAAAGAAATACCATAAGACTCAGCAATCCCACTCCTAGGAATATATCCTGGAAAAGTAAGACTTGTCACCTGAATAGACGCATGCACACCTGTGTTCGTTGCGGCAGTGTTCACAATAGCAAAACAATGGAAACCATCTAGATGCCCATCAACAGATGACTGGATAAAAAAACTGTGATACATACACACAATGGAGTATTTTGCAAAGATAAAGAACAATGATGAATCTGTGAAGCATCTCGTACCATGGATGAATCTGGAGGACATTATGCTAAGTGAAGTAAGTTACAAAAGGACAAATATTGTATGAGACCACTACTGTAAAAACTCATGAAAACGTCTATACACAAAAAGAAACAATCTTTGATGGTTACGAGGGAGTGAAAGGATGGGAATGGAAAAACACTAAATAGACAATAGATAAGTGGTAACTATGGTGAAGGGTAAGGCAATACACAATACTGGGGAACCCAGCACTACTTGTACAAGGAAAGGTCATGGAAGCTCTGTAGACACATTCAAACCCCCTGAGGGACTGAATTGCTGGGTTGAGGCCTGGGGGAACCATGCTCTTGGAGAACAACTAACTCAACTGGCATATCAGAGTTTATAAAGAAAATGTTCTACACTCAACTTAGTATCATCTGGGGTCTTAAAAGCCTGTAAGCGGCTATCTAGGATACTCCACTGGTCTCAGTCCTTCTCAAGCAAGGAAGAATAAAGAAAACCAAAGATACAAGGGAAAGATTAGTCCAAAGGGCTAATAGACCACATCTACCAGGGTCTCCACCATACTGAGCCCAATACAACTAGATGGTGCCCGGCTACCACCACTGACTGATCTGACAGGGAGCACAATAGAGGGTCCCAGACAGACCTGGAAAAAAATGTAGAAAAAAATTCTAACTCAAAAAGAAAGACCAGACTTTCTGGCCTGACAGAGTCTGGAGAAAACCTGACAGTATGGTCCCCAGACACCCTTTGAGCTCAGTAATGAAGTTACTCCTGAGTTTCACCCTTCAAGCCCAAAGAGTGGACAGGTCCATAAAATTAAACAAGACTAAAGGGGCACACCAGTCCTGGGGCAAGACTAGAAGGTGCGAGGAGACAAGAAAACTGGTAATAGAGAACCCAAGTTTGAGAAGGGAAAGTGTTGACATCTTATGGGCTTGTTAACCAATATCATTAAACAATATGTGTACTAACTGTTCAATGAGAGACTAGTTTGCTCTGTAAACCTTCATCTAAAGTACAGTAAAAAAATAAAAAGGAATCTAATTCCTCCCCAAAAAACTTTATATACAAATATTGAACTATGTAAATAGGTTTTTGTTTTATTTTGTTCTGCCATGTTGTGGTTTAGCAAAGGTCTCATCAATGATACCAACTTCCACCTTAAGAAAATAAAAAAATAATCATTATGGAAATGATAATTAAATCACAATACATACCACTACACACCTATTAAAATGGTTAAAATTAAAAAGAGTGACCACATCAAGTGTTGTTGAGGCAGTGGACAAATAGGCATTTTCATAAACTGCTGGTGGGAATAAAAAATGGCACAGTCACTTTGGACAAGAGTTTTGCAGTCTTGAAAAAGATAAACGTATATTTACTACGTTTTTGTTGGATGCCAGTGAGTCATATCAGGCTCATCTTGACCCCATGTGACAAAGTAAAAATGTCCCATAGGAGTTTCTTTGTTTTAAACTTTATGGAAGCTGGTAGTCAGATCTTCTGCCTGTGGAGCTGCAGGGTAGGTTTAAATTGCCAACCTTTTGGTTAGCAGTCGAGTGCTTAACGCTTGTGCCACCAGGGCTCCTATGTACTTACCATATAATTGAGTTATTCCACTCCCACACAATTAGCCAAGAGAAATGAAAGGATATTCCCAAGTGAAGACTTGTGCACAAATGCTCATAGCAACTTTATTCATTATCCCAAACTGGAAAAAAATTCCAGTGTCCACGGCCAGTTCATGGATAAACATGCTGTGGTATATGCATACAATAGAATACTACTTTAACAATGAAAAGGAATGAACTATTGACACATAAAACAGCATGAATGAATTTCAAAATTCATGTGCCTCATGAAATAAGCCCCATACAAAGGAATACTTCCTATATGATTTAATTTTTATAAAGTTTTTGAAAAAGAAAACCAATCACTGACAGAAAGCAAATCAGTGGTTGTATAAGAAATGGGGAGCAGGGTAGCAGGGATGAAGGGATTACTAAGGGGCTTGATAAAACATTTAGGAGTGATAAATATATTCACTATATTGATTATGGTGACAGTTTTATGTATGCATGTATACTTACGTAAACACGACATGAAATTATACCCCTTAAATATATGCAATTTTGAATGCCAATAAGAGCTCGGCTGCCAAAAGTGCAGCAGTTCAAATCTACCAGCCGTTCCTTGGAAGCCCTATGGGGCACTTCTACTCTGTCCTAGAGGGTTGCTATGAGTTGAAATCAACTAGACGTCGTTTTTTTTTTTTTTTTTTTTTAAGCTGTTGGAAAAAAGGAGAGAGAGAAAAGAAGAAGAAGCATAAGAACTGAACACGACCATTCCTCCATCAAAATCAATTTTTAAATAGTCTCCTACTTACAGAGAGTATTGAGAGTTGGGTAAGGTGAATTGACAGAAAAGTGCTCTACTAGGCTTGCTGAGGAAAACATGTGGCCTTGGAAATGGAGTTTCTTTTCTACACAGTGGAAGCTCAGGGAAGCACAGCTGTAAACTTTTTTGGCATTATCATTAACTCTTCTGTATATCATTCCTGGAGAAATCAGTCTTCAGTCATGAAGGCCATCTGTTTCAAGCTATTATTTTCTATCTGGTGTTTGTAAGAGGAATCAGTGCTTCTGATTTTTTTCAAGGTTTAAATATTCTTCAGTTCTTCCTCACATAAGAAATTAGATTTATTTGTCACTTTCTTTAATAATCTAATTTCTTATAGAATATAAAAACGTATGGGTGCATGTGTGTATCTTTTTGTGTATGTGTGTGTGCAAATGTGTATAATACATACAGTTCCTTTGCATAGACCAAGTAATACACAGAACTTTGAAGTCTACTTTTTCTTATTATAAATAGTTTCTAACATGTAGATTTTATTATCCTAATTTTCATTTCACTTGTGTTATGATCCTTCACAATGGGGGATGACCACTGTCCCACATTCTACAATTAAATACCTAAAACTTCCTTTTAAGGTAGAGATACAACTCTCCTTTCTTTGCTTTTAGCTGATGTCTTGATACAGTTTTTACCCACACAAATTTCAAATATTACCATAAATTTCTTTCTTTTATACAAATTATTTGTCTACACTAGTTAAGATTGTCCTTAATCAAGTCTAATATTAACATAACTTTGCTTGGTTTACAACAAAAGGTCTTAAGTTATCAGGTCCCTGAGAACCTGGAATCCAACAAGGCGGGAAAGAAAAATGAATGGATTTACAGAAGCTTCAATCCTATCTGACCATTTCAATGAAAAATGTGAACACAACGTATATCACAGAAACCGGATCTCAGAGGACACTTAGCTGTGCTTGCACTTGTGTAGATGGGAACATGGGCTTTCTTGGTCATCACAGTTAGCTTATGTAATCAGAGAGCCTGAGCTGAACTAAAAAGACTTGGTGTGGAGAGAGATAAATCTCATGCTGTCCACTTTGAAATTCACTCTTCCTCTTTAGGTTAGTAGATGTCAACTTTGCCATGAGAGTAATTAAAGGCACTTTGTGATGGAAACCGTCACCATCTTTTCTGTCCACTGAGGAAACAGGCAAAGAGAATGCAGATAATAGCAGCAGACATTTGAAGATCAAGTCAGAATTTGGCACGGAAGAGGGTCCATTACACCTCTAACTGGTGTACTAGTGGGGAGGAAAAATTCCATGGGAAAATAAAGGTGTTAGAGAAATATTTTTAAACATACCTGTACTCAAAACACAGTATATTTTTTCAATAATTTAAGTAATTAGAATTATTTAGAGTAGCATAATTGTGACAGAGATTAGGTGATTGTTCACCAAATAAGGAGTTATGTGCAGAAGATAACTAGTTAGGCCCAACTCCTAGAAACATGTTTCTGTTCTCAGTATCGTAAGATTTCCAAAAGAAATCTGTCATTTATGAAGTTTGACCTTGGAATGTCAGAATCATCAGTTGACTATTAGTTCTGATAGAAAGATAAAGCTTCAATTCTGAGAATATTTTCACTGGCTTACCATGTACTAGATATTCCACTACTGACAATATCTTCACTCATTTTGGTGAAGATTCACTGGCTGGAATTATACTTCTAAGGAGAAAGATATATGGCAGAACAAATGTGGAGAAGGACACAAGAAGGAGATTTCAAATGAGCCAAGTCCATCATTGGGGTTAAGATTATTATTTTCTATTACAACCTAGTCTGATACCATTTACCCTGAGGGTCATGTACCTAGCTATGAATGACAGAAGTGAATAACTTCAATTTGCACCAACCAGAAGAAAAAATAAATATTCTACCCCAGTTTTTCTCAAAAGAGGAGAAGATCCTGGGAAGAATTAATCAAAATACATATGCCTGAGCCACACCGAGGACCTACTGAATCTTAATGTTATGGGCTACTATGCTCAAGGAACGGATTTGTGTGTATGTTTGCATGCACACAAAGACTTCAGTAGAAGGGTAATATCTGACAACTGTAGTGAAAGGATTGAGAATGGGCTGTTAATTTTAAGAAACAGAAAGATAAGTTAGTGTTAAGAAAAAGAAAGAAGTAGACTATTATCATGAAATTTAGTGGTTCTGGTTACTACCGTTCCATAGTCCATACCTGATAACCATGACATTGCTGAGCACATTCTTTACATCCTGATTCCTCAAGCTATAGATCAAAGGGTTCAGCATGGGGATCACCGTAGTGTAGAAAACAGATGCCACCTTCTCTTGGGCCATATTACTACTGGATGCTGGCTTTAAATACATGAATATCATGGAGCCATATAAAACTCCAACAACTGTAAGATGAGACCCACAGGTACTAAAGGCTTTGGACCTGCTTTCAGATGAGGCTATTCGAAGAATGCTGGAGAGTATAAAGGTATAAGACACGATGATGGCCACAGTTGTTACTATCATATTAAATCCTCCTTCAATTATCACCAGAAGCTCATTGATGTAGGTACTGGAGCATGAGAGCTTTAGGAGAGGCAGTATGTCACAGAAGTAATGGTGGATAATATTGTACTTAGAGAAGGAAAGCCTGGTCATGAAAATAATGTGGCCCATAGCTCCAAAAGATGCCATGATATAGACTCCGCTCACCAGCATATTGCAGATCTTTCGGGACATGATGACACTGTAGAGCAGTGGACTACAGATAGCTACGTATCTATCATATGCCATGGCAGTCAGCATATAGCACTCACCAATCGCAAAAACACAAAAGAAAAAGAGCTGAGTCATACATCCAGGATAAGAAATAACATTTTTCTCCCATACAAAGTTTTCCAGGAGTTTGGGGGTAACCACTGAGGAGTAACACAGATCTAAGAATGACAAATTACCAAGAAAGAAGTACATGGGTGATTGGAGCTGGAAATTGAAAGCGATGAGGAGGATCATACCCAAGTTTCCCACTACAGTGACTCCATAGATCCCCAGGAACAGGAGGAAGAGAGGCAGCTGGATTTCTGGTCTGTCTGTCAACCCCTCGAGGACAAACTCAGTGACTGTGGAATCATTCTGTCTGGCCATTTCCTTCAGGAAACAGGGAAACTGCAACTAAAAAAAAAAAAAAAATCACAGGAGGTAGGAAAGCTGCTTGTCCATGATTAGTAAAAGGTTCATCAGTGTTGTGGTAGAAGATAAAATTGATTATCAAATTAAACAGCTTAAGAATGGTCAATAATAATGTGGTGAATAACATATTTCATGACTGGACAGTTTTACTCACGGCCTTCATAAAGTACATGAAAACGAAGAATAAATACAATATGATCTTTAAAAATAATAGGAAAATACCTCAATAGGACAAAGCTGCCAATATTTGTGTACCCTCTGCGATTTTATTGGTGTCTGGAAGAAACAGGAACTCAGGAGCTATGGATTTAATTGTAACTAAATATTACAGTACTGGAAACCTTGGTACTGGAAACCTCAAGATTTTATTAAATCTTAAGAAAGTTGTTTCAGGGTTAATGTTGGTTCTTTTGTGTGCACTGGATTATTGTTGCCTGCATAATACAGAGCACTCCTCAAAGAGAAACTAGTAAGGAAATACATATCCTAGGGTCAAGATTCATGCTCTTAAAGGGAAGTGCAGAGACCTTAATGCTTCAGAATAAGCAAGTCTTCAACTTAATCTTGGAGTACTTTGATTCAAATGAGTGAGTACCTGTTATATTCCATTTTCTTTCTAGGAAGAGCTTTGGAATCTCTTGTAGGTGTATATTAGGAAAGTAATATGAAGAAATTGAGGAAGAGAGATTTTCCTAGTGTTTCATCCACTGCACACTCAATAGACGGCAGAAAGTTCTTTTTCTCCAGCTTCAGTTGTGTGGGCCTAAGCATTAGGCACATATGTTTTGGTCAACAGTACATTTATTAAAATATAGATTTCTAATTATCGCTTAGTAATTCCATTTCATAATGACCTGTTTAGTAAATGTATACTCAGAATTTTTTGTACTTACTTGACTGCTCTCCAGAGTAGAAGAGTTGCTGCTCCTACTTAATTTACATTTTGTCTTTTGTAATGTGAGATAAATTTGCATAGTCAGCTTTATGGCAAACCTTACCAGTCCAGAATCTGGATGAACTTGTTGAGAGTATAATGTCATTAGCCCATAACAACAACGACAACAAAATCAAATGGTTAACTACTGGAAATAAAGAAGAAATATAGCCTTTTTTATAGATTCTGAAGCTGGTTTTCTGATTCAGCTGTGTCACTAACTCAGTGTGTGACATCAGGAAGCCATCTCACCTTTCCTCTTCCATAAAGAGTAGGGTTGGACTGAAGATCTCTAAAGTCTGTTGTAGCTCTAAAATTTCACAACTTTCTGATCCTACCTTGAGGGAGCTATAATAAGACCCCACTCCACCACCAGATTAAGGCTTTTGCAAGCATAAGTTACTTTGACTTGTTGTTTGTATGTCTGTGATCTCCAGGGAGATGCAAGAGTATGGTATTCTCCTAGGACCACAAGTCCAGTGAACGATCTTTCAGGCAAAATTCCCTTGAGAAGAAGAAAAGCAATTACCGGGTTATATTTTCAACCAAAATAATGGTACTCCCAGAATAATGGTATTTGCAATGTTCAGACTTAAAGTTTTGGTCTAACTTCTTAAAAGGAAAAATCATTATGCAATAAAGGGACATTGCTCACATCTGGCATGATTGTAGAATGATCATAAACAGATTTTTTGGCAGTTTCTTAAGGCTCTATATTCCACTTCCATTCATTCTGCAATTTCTATTAGAAGAATGTTACATCTCATGTAATGCATTCTTAACACTTTATTTTCTTTTTGTATTTCCCAAGTCATTTTTCATCTGAGATGTATCGTAGGAGAATTGCATAAATTGCTTTCCACATCATCAGTTTTGGCTTCTGACAGATTTATTCTGCTATTCCTCCCTTGTGTATAATAATTCTATGTGATTTTATCAACACATGTACATTCATGTAACTAACACCACGATCAAGGTACAGAGCAGTTTCATCACCACAAAGACAGTCCCTTGTTCTGATTCTTTATAGATGCATGTCCACTCCCTAGTCTCTACCCTGTAACCCACTATTCTTTTCCCCAGCTCTATAATTGTGTCATTTCAGGGATGTTATATAAATAGAATGATACTGTATGTAATCTTCTGAGATTTTTTTTTTTTTCCACTCAGCATGTGTCTCTCCATTTGTCATTCTGTGGGGGCTTACGTGTTGGTGTGATGCTGGAAGCTATGCCATTGGTATTCAGATACCAGCAGGGTCACCCATGGAGGATGGGTTTCAACTGACCTTCCAGACTAAGACAGACTAGGAAGAAGGACCTGGCAATTTACTTCTGAAAAGCATTAGCCATTGAAAACCTTATGAATAACAGCAGAATATTGTCTGATATAGTGCTGGAAGATGAGCCCCCCAGATTGGAAGGCACTCAAAAGATGACTGGGGAAGAGCTGCCTCCTCAAAGTAGAGTCGACCTTAATGATGTGGATGGAATAAAGCTTTCAAGACCTTCATTTGCTGATGTGGTATGACTCAAAATGAGACGAAACAGCTGCAAAAATCCATTAATAATCAGAACCTGGAATGTATGAAGTATTAATCTAGGAAAATTGGAAATCGTCAAAAATGAAATGGAACACATAAACATCAATATCCTAAGCATTAGTGAGCTGAAATGGACTGGTATTGGCCATTTTGAATCAGACGATCATATAGTCTACTATGCTGGGAATGACAACTTGAAGAGGAATGGTGTTGCATTCATTGTCAAAACAAACATTTCAAGATCTCTCCTGAAGTACAACGCTGTCAGTGATAGGATTATACCAGTTAATATTATTATTCAAATTTACACACCAACCACTAGGGCCAAAAATGAAGAAATAGAAGATTTTTTATCAGGTGCAGCAGTCTGAAATTGATCGAATATGCAATCAAGATGCATTGACAATTACTGGTAATTGGAATGCAAAAGTTGGAAACAAAAAAGAAGGATCAGTAGTTGGAAAATATGACCTTGGTGATAGAAACAATGCCAGAGATCAAATGATAGAATTTTGCAAGACGAATGACTTCTTCATTGCAAATACTTTCTTTCACCAACATAAACGGTGACTACATGGACCTCGCCAGATGGAACACACAGAAATCAAAATGACTACATTTGTGAATAGACTTGACAAATTGAACCCTAGTAACCAAGACCAGACAACTTGTGGAATGACATCATACATGAATAAGGCAAAAAGTCAAAGAAAAGACCAAGATGGATGTCAGAGAAGACTCTGAAACTTGCTCTCTAAAGTCAAGCAGCTAAAGCAAAAGGAAGAGTTGATGAAGTAAAAGAACTGAACAGAAGATTTCAAAGGGCGCCTCGAGAAGACAAAGTAAAGTATTACAATGACATGTGCAAAGAGCTGGGGAAGGAAAACCAAAACGGAAGAACACGCTGGGCGTTTTCAAGCTGAAAGAACTGAAGAAAAAATTCAAGCCTCGAGCTGCAATAGTGAAGGATTTTATGCAGAAAATATTAAATAGCGCAGGAAGCATCAAAAAAAGATGATAGGGATGATGGGAATGTTGTTGTTGTTGTTAGGTGCCATCAAGTCAGATCTGACTCATAGCAACACTATGCAGAACAGAACGAAACACTGCCTGGTCCTGAGCCATCCCCACAATCGTTATGCTTGAGCTCATTGTTGCAGCCATTGTGTCCATCCACCTCGTTGACGGCCTTCCTCTTTTCCAGTGGCCCTGTACTCTGCCGAGCATGATGTTCTTCTCCAGGGACTGATCCCTCCTAACAACATGTCCAAAGCATGTAAGACACAGTCTCCCCATCCTTGCTTCTAAGGTGCATTCTGGCTGTACTTCTTCTAAGACAGATTTGTTCATTCTTTTGGCAGTTCATGGTATATTCAATATTCTTTGCCAACACTACAATTCAAAGCAGTCAATTGTTCTTTGTTCTTCCATATTCACTGCCCAGCTTTCACATGCAAATGTTGCGATTGAAAATACCATGGCTTGGGTCAGGCACACCTTAACCTTCAACGTGACACCTTTGTTCTTTGACACTTTAAAGAAGTCCTTTATAGCAGATTTACCCAAAGCAATGTGTCTTTTTTTTTTTTTTTGATCATTTTTATTGTGCTTTAAGTGAAAGTTTACAAATCAAGTCAGTCGGTCACATATAAGCTTATATACACCTTACTCCATACTCCCATTTACATTACCCCTAATGAGTCAGCCTGCTCCCTCATTCCAGTCTCTCCTTTCATGACCGTTTTGCCAGTTTCTAACCCTCTCTACCCTCCCATCTCCCCTCCAGACAGGAGATGCCAACACAGTCTCAAGTGTCCACCTTATACAAGTAGCTCACTCTTCATCAGCATCTCTCTCCAACTCATTGTCCAGTCCCTTCCATGTCTGATGAGCTGTCTTCAGGAATGGTTCCTGTCCTGGGCCAACAGAAAGTATGGGGACCATGACCGCTGGGATTCTTCTAGTCTCAGTCAGACCATTAAGTATGGTCTTTTTATGAGAATTTGGCGTCTGCATCCCACTGTTCTCCTGGTCCCTCAGGGGTTCTCTGTTGTGCTCCCTGTTAGGGCAGTCATCGGTTGTGGCCGGGCACCATCTAGTTTTTCTGGTCCCAGGATGATGTAAGTCTCTAGTTCATGTAGCCCTTTCTGTCTCTTGGGCTCTTAATTAACTTGTGACCTTGGTGTTCTTCATTCTTCTTTGATCCAGGTGGGTTGAGACCAATTGATGCATCTTAGAGGGCCGTTTGTTAGCATTTAAGACCCCAGATGCCACACTTCAAAGTGGGATGCAGAATATTTTCATACTAGAATTATTTTGCCAGTTGACTTAGAAGTCCCCTTAAGCCGTAGTCCCCAAACCTCTGCCCTTGTTCCGCTGACCTTCAAAGCATTCAGTTTATCCAGGAAACTTCTTTGCTTTTGGTCCAGTCCAGTTGAGCTGACCTTCCCTGTATTGAGTATTGTCCTTCCCGTCGCCTAAAGTAGTTCTTATCGACTATCTAATCAGTAAATAACCCTCTTCCACCCACCCTCCCTCCCCCCTCTCTTAACCACAAAAGAATGTGTTCTTCTCAGTTTAAACTATTTCTCAAGATCTTATGATAGTGGTCTTATGCAATATTTGTCCTTTTGCATCTGACTAATTTCACTCAGCATAATGCCTTCCAGGTTCCATCACTTTATGTAATGTTTCACAGATTCATCACTGTTCTTTCTTGATGCGTAGTATTCCATTGTGTGAATACACCAAAATTTATTTAACCATTCATCCACTGATGGACGCTTTGGTTGCTGCCAGCTTTTGTTATTGCAAACAGTGCTGCAATAAACATGGGTGTGCATATATATGTTCGTGTAAAGGCTCTTATTTCCCTAGGGTATATTCCAAGGAGTGGGAATTCTGAGTTGCATGGTAGTTCTATTTCTAACTTTATAAGAAAATGCCAGATAGATTTCCAAAGTGGTTGTACCATTTTACATTCCCACCAGCAGTGTATAAAAGTTCCAATCTCTCCGCAGCCTCTCCAACATTTATTATTTTGTGTCTTTTGGATTAATGCCAGCCTTGTTGGAGTGAGATGGAATCTCATTGTAGTTTTAATTTGCATTTCTCTAATGCTTAATGATCGAGAGCATTTTCTCATGTATCTATTAGCTGCCTGAATATCTTCTTTAGTGAAGTGTGTGTTCATATCCTTTGCCCAGTTCTTGACTGGGTTGTTTGTCTTTTTGTGGTTGAGTTTTAACAGAATCATATTTTAGAGATCAGGCGCTGGTCAGAGAAGTCATAGCTGAAAATTTTTTCCCAGTCTGTAGGTGGTCTTTTTACTGTTTTGGTGAAGTCTTTAGATGAGCATAGGTGTTTGATTTTTAGGACCTCCCAGTTATCTGGTTTCTGTTTGTCATTTTTAGTAATGTTTTTTATTCTGTTTTGCCATGTTTTAAGGCTCCTAATGTTGTCCTTATTTTTTCTTCCATGATCTTTATCGTTTTAGTCTTTATGTTTAGGTCTTTGATCCACTTGGAGTTAGTTTTTGTGCATGGTGTGAGGTATGGGTCCTGTTTCATTTTTTGCAAATGGATATCCAGTTACGCCACCACCATTTGTTTAAAAGACTGTCTTTTCCCCAATTAACTGACACTGGGCCTTTGTCAAATATCAGCTGCTCATATGTGGATGGATTCATATCTGGCTTCTCCATTCTGTTCCGTTGATCTGTGCCTGTTGTTGTACCGGTACCAGGCTATTTTGACTACTGTGGCTGTATAATAGGTTCTAAAATCAGGTAGAGTGAGACCTCCCACTTTCTTCTTCTTTTTCAGTAATGCCTTACTTATCCGGGGCTTCTTTCCCTTCCATATGAAGTTGGTGATTTGTTTCTCCATCACATTAAAAAATGTCATTGGAATTTGGATCAGAAGTTCAGTGTATGTATAGATGGCTTTTGGTAGAATAGACATTTTTACTATGTTAAGTCTTCTTATCCATGAACAAGGTATGTTTTTCCACTTAAGCAGGTCCCTTTTAGTTTCTTGTACTAGTACTTTGTAGTTTTCTTTGAATAGGTCTCTTACATCTTTGGTAAGATTTATTCCTAAGTATTTTATCTTCTTGGGGGCTACTGTGAATGCTATTGACTTGGTGATTTCCTTTTCAATGTTCTTTTTGTTGATGTAGAGGAATCCAAGTGATTTTTGTATGTTTATCTTATAACCTGAGACTCTGCCAAACTCTTCTATTAGTTTCAGTAGTTTTCTGGAGGATTCCTTATGTTTTTCTGTGTATAAGATCATGTAATCTGCAAATAGAGATAATTTTACTTCTTCCTTGCCAATCCAGATGCCCTTTATTTCTTTGTCTAGCCTAATTGCTCTGGCTAGGACTTCTAGCACAATGTTAAATAAGAGCAGTGATAAAGGGCATCCTTCTCTGGTTCCCGTTCTCAAGGGAAATGCTTTCAGGCTCTCTCCATTTAGAATGATGTTGGCTGTTGGCTTCGTATAAATGCCCTTTAATATGTTGAGGAATTTTCCTTCAATTCCTATTTTGCTGAGAGTTTTTATCATAAATGGGTGTTGGACTTTGTCAAACGCCTTTTCTGCATCAATTGATAATAAGATCATGTGGTTTTTGTCTTTTGTTTTATTTATATGGTGGATTATATTAATGTTTTTTGTAATATTAAACAAACCTTGAATACCTGGTATAAATCCTACTCGGTTGTGGTGGATTGCTTTTTTGATATGTTGTTGAATTCTATTGGCTAGAATTTCGTTGAGGATTTTTGCATCTATGTTCATGAGGGATATAGG
Source organism: Elephas maximus indicus (assembly GCF_024166365.1). Taxonomy (NCBI): domain Eukaryota; kingdom Metazoa; phylum Chordata; class Mammalia; order Proboscidea; family Elephantidae; genus Elephas; species Elephas maximus. The sequence goes on along the minus strand of NC_064835.1, from coordinate 24,168,762 downwards.
TCTATAATTTTCTTTTTTTGTAATGTCTTTACCTGGTTTTGGTATCAGGGATATGGTGGCTTCATAGAATGAGTTAGGTAGTATTCGGTCATTTTCTATGCTTTGAAATGCCTCTAGTAGTAGTGGTGTTAACACTTCTCTGGAAGTTTGGTAGAACTCTGCAGTGAAGCTGTCTGGGCCAGGGCCTTTTTTTGTTGGGTGTTTTTTGATTACCTTTTCAATCTGTTTTTTGATATGGGTCTATTTATTTGTTCTACTTCTGATTGTGTTAGGTTAGGTAGGTGGTGTTTTTCTAGGAATTCATCCATTTCTTCTAGGTTTGCAAATTTTGTTAGAGTACAATTTTTGATAATAATCTGATATGATTCTTTTAATTTCAGGTGGGTCTGTTGTGATATGGCCCACCTAGTTTCTTATACGGCTTATTTGTTTCCTTTCCTGTATTTCTTTAGTCAGTCTGGCCAATGGTTTATCAATTGTGCTAATTTTTTTCAAAGAACCAGCTTTTGGCTTTGTTAATTCTTTCAATTGTTTTTCTGTTCTCTAATTCATTTAGTTCAGCTCTAATTTTTATTATTTGTTTTCTTCTGCTGCCTGATGGATTCTTTTGTTGCTCACTTTCTATTTGTTCAAGTTGTAGGTACCGTTCTCTGATTTTGGCTCTTTCTTCTTTTTGTATGTGTGCATTTATCAATATAAATTGACCTCTGAGCACTGCTTTTGCTGTGTCCCAGAGGTTTTGATAGGAATTGTTTTCATTTGTGTTGTATTCTATGAATTTCTTTATTCCCTCCTTAATGTCTTCTATAACCCAGTGTTTTTTGAGCAGGGTATTGTTCAGTTTCCAAGTATTCAATTTCTTTTCCCTGCTTTTTCTGTTATTGGTTTCCACTTTTATGGCCTTGTGGTCTGAGAAGATGCTTTGTAATATTCCAGTGTTTTAGATCCTAGAAAGTTTTGTTTTTTGACCTAATATGTGATCTATTGTAGAGAATGTTCCATGTGCGCTAGAAAAAAAAGTATACTTTGCTGCAGTTGGGTGGAGTGTTCTGTATAAGTCAATGAGGTCAAGTTGGTTGATTGTAGCAATTTGGTCTTCTATGTCTCTCTTGAGCTTCTCAGTGGAAGTCCTATCCAGAACCGAAAGTGGCGTGTTGAAGTCTCCTGCTATAATTGTGGAGGTGTCTATCTCACTTTTCAGTTCTGTTAAAGTTTGTTTTATGTATCTTGCAGCCCTGTCATTGGGTGCATAAATATTTAATATGGTTATATCTTCCTGGTCAATTGTCCCTTTAATCATTATGTAGTGTCTTTCTTTATCCTTTGTGGTGGATTTAAGTCTAAAGTCTATTTTGTCAGAAATTAATATTGCTACTCCTGCTCTTTTTTGTTTGTTGTTTGCTTGATATATTTTTTCCCATCCTTTGAGTTTAGTTTGTTTGTGTCTCTAAGTCTAAGGTGTGTCTCTAGTAGGAAGCATATAGACGGATCGTGTTTCTTTATCCAGTCTGAGACTCTCTGTCTTTTTATTGGTGCATTTAGTCCACTTACATTCAGTGTAATTACAGATAAGTATGTGTTTAGTGCCGTCATTTTGATGCCTTTTTGTGTGTTGTTAACAATTTCATTTTTCCACATACTTTTTTGCGCTGAGACTTTTTCTTTGTAAACTGTGTGTTCCTCATTTTCATAGTAGTCTAATTTATGTTTGCTGAGTCATTATGTTTTTCTTCATTTTTATTTTGAGTTATGGAATTGTTAAACCTCTTTGTGATTGCCTTAATATTTACTCCTATTTTTCTAAGTAAAAACCTAACTTATATCGTCCTATATTGCCTCGTTTTCCTCTCCATATTGCAGTTCTATGCCTCCTGTATTCAGTTCCTCTCTTTGATTATTGTGATCTTTTACATAATGACTTCAATGATTCCCCATTTTGAGCAATTTTTTCTTCTTAAAGTTAATCTTAATTTGTTTTTGTGATTTCCCTGTTTGAGTTGATATCAGGATGTCCTGTTCTGTGACCTTGTGTTGTGTTGGTATCTGATATTATTGATTTTCTGCCCAATTTCCTTTAGTATTTCTTGTAGCTTTGGTTTGGTTTTTGCAAATTCTCTAAGTTTGTGTTTATCTGTAAATGTTTTAATTTCACCTTCATATTTGAGAGAGAGTTTTGCTGAATATATGATCCTTGGCTGGCAGTTTTTCTCCTTCAGTGCTCCACATATGTCATCCCATTGCCTTCTTGCCTGCATGGTTTCTGCTGAGTACTCTGAAGTTATTCTTATTGCTTCTCCTTTGTAGGAGAGCTTTCTTTTATCCCTGGCTGCTTTTAAAATTTTCTCTTTCTCTTTGCTTTTGGCAAGTTTGATGATAATAAGTCTTGGTGATTTTCTTTTTGGGTCAGTCTTATACAGGGTTCGATAAGCATCTTGGATAGATATCCTTTCATCTTTCTTGATGTCAGGATGTTTTCTGCCAACACATCTTCAACTATTCTCTTTGTATTTTCTGTTATCCCTCCCTGTTCTGGAAGTCCAATTACGTGCAAGTTATTCTTCTTGATAAAGTCCCCCATGATTCTTAGGGTTTCTTCATTTTCTTACATTCTTTTTTCTGATTTTTCTTCAACGATATTGGTGTCAATAGCCTTAACCTCCAACTCCCCCACTCTGCATTCCAATTGATCGATTCTGCTCCTCTGACTTCCTATTGAGTTCTCTAATTCTGTAATTTTACTGTTAATCTTTTGGATTTCTGAATGCTGTCTCTCTATGGATTCTTGCAACTTATTAATTTTTCCACTATGTTCTTGACTAATCTTTTTGATTTCTTCAACTGCTATATCAGTGTGTTCCTTGGCTTTTTCTGTAGGTTGCCTTATTTCATTTCTGAGGTCATTCCTGATGTCTTGAAGCATTCTGTATATTATTTTTTTATATTCTGCATCTGGCAATTCCAGGATTGTATCTTCATTTGGGAAAAATTTTGATTCTTTAATTTGGGGATTTGTAGAAGCAATCATGGTCTGCTTCTTTATGTGGTTTGATATCTACTGCTGTCTCCGAGCCATCTATAAGGTATTGTAATGATTTATTTTATATTTGCTCACTGAGTCTTATCTTGTTTTGTTTTCTTTCAATATACCTAGATGGGCTACTAGATTGCGCTATCTTGATTTTTGTAGCCTTTGAATCACTTATGTCCTATTACCAGGTGGTTTGGGCTGTTACCAGGTACATATGCCTTAGAGTCCATTCACTATTCTTGAGTAGAATCTGATTTCAGGTTACCAATTGTGTGGTATAGACTGTCATCTATTAACTTAGAAGAGTAGTGGTGATATTTGGTGGGCCAGATTCTAGTAGCAGCAGAGGTTCACACTGTTGGGGGGGGTCAGGATGCTGACAGGCTTCCCCCAAGTGCCAGTGAGGTAGGTGTGTCTCTATTCCTAAAGCACTTTGGTGGGTGGGCTCTGCAGCTGTATGTTAGGCATTCAATGCATGTACCTCTACAGATTGGTAGGTGTTACTATCCTTAGACCCCTATGGCAGGAGGCTAGGTGATTTGGGTGGAGCTTCAACCCTTAGTTCCCTGTTGTGGGTGAGTGAGGGCTCTGTTTAATAGGTAGAGTTATCAGACCTGGAAAACTTGTCTTTCCAGTAATCTGCTAAAACAATTACAGTCAGATCACTATCAGAATTGCCTTTGCATTATAATAGCCACCTTGTTCTCTGTTGGGATGAACGCCCAAGACCCTGGATCATATGCTTGGCTGGAGCTGGTTCTGTAGTTTTAGTCCAATTTCAGGAAGTCAGGGAAGGATTTTTGGTCCCTGGGCTTTTTGTAGATTCTTCTCTCAGGCCAAGAGAATGGGTTAGGAAAAGACAAAAAAAAAAAAAAAAAAAACCCCACAGAGCACTTTACTCTCTGGTCCAGGAAATTCCAATGTTAATGAAGCCACCTGGGAGGAGGAGGGGAGGGATCAGATAGATAGGAGAGAGTAACACCCCAGAATATAGACAAAGTTACTTGTCTTGCTTGGTGATGACTGTTTTGTCTGAGATTCCCGAGGGGTGTGTAGCCTGTGTGCATTGGCTGGGTCGAGATTGTCCCCGAGGGTCAGGCCTGCGTCCCGTGCTTGTGCTGTCTCAGAAGCTGTAGTCAGCTCCTCTGCTCCCAGGCCAAAGCCTAGCGCTAACGTTTCCCAGCTGGGACACTGCACTCCAGGCTCCAAAACCAGTTGCTGCCTCCCGGTGACTTCTCCTCCTGTCAGCTGCATTGCTGTGCTGCCTGCCTGCACTGGCTGAGCTTCCCCTGAGGTCACTTTTGGGGACTAGGGCTGTGTCCCATGTTTGTGCCATCTCAGAAATCCGTGCTCAGATCCCCAGCACCCAGTCCAAAGCCCAGCACCAAGGTTTTCTGACTGGGATGCTGGCTTCAGCCTCTGAAAACAGTCACTGCTTCCCCGTGGTTGCTCATTCTCCCATTAGCCACATCAGTGTGCAGCCTGCTTATGCTGGCTGAGTCTCTGTCACTCAGGTCAACTCTTTAGATCTATGTTTGATGGTCAGGGTTCGTAGATTGTCATGTATGTGATCGATTCTCTTATTTTTCTGAGTCTTTGTTGCAAGAGGGATCTGAGGTAGCTTGTACCTAGTCAGCCGTCTTGGCCCCCTCCATGCAATGTGTGTTTTGATTTCTTGACTGCTGCTTCCATGGCTGTTGATTATGGATCCAAGTAAAATGAAATCCTTAACAACTTCAATCTTTTCTCCGTTTATCATGATGTTGCTCATTGGTCCAGTTGTGAGGATTTTTGTTTTCTTTGTGTTGAGGTGCAATCCATACTGAAGGTTATGGTCTTTGATGTTCATTTGTAAGTGCTTCAAGTCCTTTTCACTTTGAGGAAGCAAGGTTGTGTCATCTGCATAACAGAGGTTGTTAATGAGTCTTCCTCCAATCCTGATGCCCCGTTCTGCTTCATATAGTCCAGCTTCTTGTATTATTTGCTCAGCATACAGATTGAATAGATATGGTGAAAAAATACAACTATGACACACACCTTTCCTGACTTTAAACCAGTCAGTATCTCCTTGTTCTGTCAGAACAACTGCCTCTTGATCTATGTAAAGGTTCCTCATAAGTACAATTAAGTGTTCTGGAATTCCCATTCTTAGCAATGTTATCCATAATTTGCTATGATCCACACAGTTGAATGTCTTTGCATAGTTAATAAAACACAGGTAAACATCCTTCTGGTATTTTCCGCTTTCAGCCAGGATCCATCTGACATCAGCAATGATATCCCTGGTACCACGCCCTTTTCTGAAACCAGCCTGAATTTCTGGCAGTTTCCTGTTGATATACTGCTGCAGCCATTTTTTAATGCTCTAACAGCAAAATTTTGCTTGCATGTGAAATTAATGATATTGTTCTATAATTTCCACATTCGTTTGGATCACTTTTTGGGAATAGGCATAAATATGGATCTCTTCCAGTCAGTTGGCCAGGAAGCTGTCTCCCATATTTCTTGGCACAGACGAGTGAGCACCTCCAGCGCTGCATCTGTTTGTTGAAACATCTCAATTGATATTCCACCAATTCCTGGAGCCTTGTTTTTCGCCAATGCCTTCAGAGCAGCTTGGACTTCTTCCTTCAATACCATTGGTTCCTGATCATATGGAATACACAAAGGAATACACAGTCATTTTACCAAAAAGAATTAGTCAGTGTTCAACCATTTCAAGAGGTGGCATATGATCATGTGGAATGCACAGAGGAATACACAGAGTCATTATACCAAAAGAATTAGTCAATGTTCAACCGTTTCAAGAGGTGGCATATGATCAGGAACCCATGGTACTGAAGGAAGAAGTCCAAGCTGCTCTGAAGGCATTGGTGAAAAACAAGGCTCCATGAATTGATGGAATATCAATTGAGATGTTTCAACAAACAGATGCAGTGCCAGAGGTGCTCACTTGTCTGTGCCAAGGAACATGGAAGACAGCTGGCCAACTGACTGGAAGAGGTCCATATTTATGCCTAGTCTGAAAAAGTTGATGCAACCGAATGTGGAAATTATAGAACAATGTCATTGATATCACACACAAGCAAAATTTTGCTGAAGATCATTCATAAATGGCTGTAGCAGTATTTTGACAGGAAACTGTCAGAAATTCAGGCCAGTTTCAGAAGAGGACGTGGAAGCAGGGATATCATTGCTGATGTCAGATGGACTGTGGCTGAGAGCAGAGAATACCAGAAGGATGTTTACCTGTGTTTTATTGACTATGCAAAGGCATTTGACTGTGTGGATCATAGCAAATTATGGAAAACACTGCAAAGAATGGGAATTCCAGAACACTTACTTGTGCTCGTGAAGAACCTTTGCATAAATCAAGAGGCAGTTGTTCAGACAGAACAAGGGGATAGTGATTGGTTTAAGTCAGGAAAGGTGTGCATCATGGTTGTATTATTTCGCCATACCTATTCAATCTGTATGCTGAGCAAATAATACAAGAAGCTGGACTATATGAAGCAGAATGGGGCATCAGGATTGGAGGAAGACTCATTAACAACCTCTGTTATGCAGATGACACAACCTTGCTTCCTCAAAGTGAAGAGGACTTGAAGCACTTACTAATGAAGATCAAAAACCATAGCCTTCAGTATGGATTGCACCTCAACATAAAGAAAAGAAAAATCCTCACAACTGGACCAATGAGCAACATCATGATAAATGGAGAAAAGATTGAAGTTGTTAAGGATTTCATTTTACTTGGATCCATAATCAACAGCCATGGAAGCAGCAGTCAAGAAATCAAAAGAAACATTGCTTTGGGTAAAGGGACTTCTTTAAAGTGTTGAAGAACAAAGATGTCATGTTGAAGGCTAAGGTGTGCTTGACCCAAGCCATGGTATTTTTAGATGGCATCATATGCATGTGAAACCTGGACAATGAATAAGGAGACTGAAGAAGAATTGACACCTTTAATTGTAGTGTTGGCAAAGAATATTGAATATACCATGGACTGCCAAAACAATGAAGAAACCTGTCTTAGATGAACTGCAATCAGAGTGCTCCTTAGAAGAAAGGATGGGGAGACTACGCCTTACATACTTTGGACATGTTGTCAGGAGGGATCAGTCCCTGGAGAATGACATCATGCTTGGCAGAGTACAGAGTCAGTGGAAATGAAGAATTCCCTCAACAAGGTGGATTGACACAGTGGCTGCAACAATGAGCTCAAGCATAACAATGATTGTGAGGATGGCTCAGGACTGGACGGTGTTTCGTACCGTTGTGCACAGGGTCACTATGAGCCGGAACTGACTCAATGGCATCTAACAACAACAACACTCAGCATTATGCCTTTGAGACCTATTCAAGCTGTTGGATTTACCAACAGTCCACTCCTTTTTATCGCTAAGTAGGATTCATTTTATGGCTGTATCATGGTTTGTTCAACCATTGATCCTTTGAAGGACATTCGTGATATTTCCAGTTTTTGTCAACTATTTATAAAGCCGCTATGAATGTTTTTGTCCAGGTTTTTTTTTTTTTTTAACATACGTTTTCATTTCTCTGGGACAAATGCCCCGTAGTGCAATGGCTGAGCTGTTGTTAAACTTCTATTTCTGTGCTTATTAGTCATCAGTGAACCTTTTTTGTAAAATATATCTTCTCTTGTCTTTTTTAAATTTGTACTTTTAAAATATTACTTAGTTCTGAGAATACATGTATTCTATTGTCAGATATGTGTTTTTTATACATTTTCTCTCAGTCTGTAGCTTTTCTTTTCACCATCTTAACACGTCTTTCACAAAGCAAAAGTTTTTAGTTTTCCTTAAGTACTGTTTATTATTTTTTCTTATGGGTTGTGCTTGTCATATCATGTTTATGAACTCTCCCTAGCCTGAAATCTTAAAGAATTTTTCCTGTAATTCCCACTAAAAATTTTATCTTTTTATGTTTTTCATTTAAATCTATGGTACATTTTGAGTTAACTTTTGTATAACTTGTTAGGTTTAGGTTGAGATTAATTTTTTTACCCTATGGATTTCCTAATTCAATTGCTCTAGCACTTTTTTTTGGAAAGTCTATCCTCTCCCCATCTATTGCTTTTGCAAACAGATTCAATTTTTGCTTTATTCTGTGTCTACACAAAATTAATGTAATTATTAATTTGTTAGTGACAAAGACTGCCTTTAACTGTTTGTTTACTGTTTATGTGCTCTACTTGTCATAACTGTGTTTTCCGTTTCCGACTCCCTGTAGGTTAAGTGGACATTTTTTAGAATTCTATTTTATCTATACTTTTTTGTTTGTTTGTTTGTTTGGTATAGCTGTGTTCTTTTTCCATTTTTTTCTCTCCCTTTTTATTTCTGGAGATGCTTTTGATATTGCATTACATGTAGATATTTTATCACAATTTACTTGTGTTTCTCTTGACATTTTACCACTTGGAATTAAATGTAGAAACATTTTCTCCATTTAGATTTCTTTAACCTCCATCCTTTATATTTGTCTTAAGTATTGCATCTCCACAAATTAATTTTAACACCAGATAATATTATAATTTTTACTCTTAGCAACATAGTTTACAAAACTCAAATGGAAGAGAGTGTAATATTTATACATTGTTTTACTGTTTCTCTTGTTCTTCCCCCATTCCTGATGTTCCAAGTTTTCTTCTTTTATCATCTTCATTTTGCTGTAAGAACTCCCTTTAGCCATTCTTTTAGGGTAGGTCTGTTGGTGAGAAATTCTTTTATATGCCTTGGTCTGACAGTCTCTTGATATTCACTTCATTTCTGAAAGTGATTTTCATGGGGTATAGAATTTTAAGTTGACAGTTATTTTCTTTCAGAACTTGAAAATTGCAATGTTGCTTACTTCTGACAGCAATGGTTTCTGATGAGAAATGTGTGGTCCTTCAACTCGTTGGTGCTCTCTGAGTAATGTGTCATTTCTCTAATTGTCTTTAATAATTTCTCTCTGTCTTTAATTTCTGAAGTTTGACTATGATGTGTTTTGCTGTGGATCATTTGGGTTTAGAGTTCACTCAGCTTCTAGGATCTGTAAGTATAAACCTTTTGCTAAATTTGGAAAATAGTTTAGCCCCTATTTCTTTGACTATTTTTCTTCTTTCCTTCTGGGGCTTCAGTGATGCAAATGTTAGATCTTTTGGTGTTGTCCCACGGTACTCGTTGCTCTACTAATTTTTTGTGTTTTTCAGTCTATTTTCCCCGTGCCATTCAGATTGGCTAATTTCTCTTGATCTCTCTTCAAGTTCACTGATTATTTCCTCTCTTATCACCGTTCTTTTATCACCATGGACTCATTCTGCTATTGAGTCCATGCAACGAGTTTGCTAATGTCATAGAAAAGTGGATAAATATTACCCAGATATTGTCATTGTTGTGTTAAATTACAATTGCAATAAATGTTACAAGTAATAAGTTTAGGGTTCTATGAATTCATATGGTACAGGATGTGGTATATTTTGTTCCTAGGATTTTGGAAGCAAGTACATAAGTTACAGAACTTATGGAAAATAAAGAATCTAAACCCCAGAGATACATACAGACACCCAAGATTGACTGCAGAGCTATTTTGGAGCAGGCTAGTTCTGATCTCATAGATCCCAGGTCGATGATTTCTACTGATTCCTTTGAATGAAAAATCAAAACAATAGAAAGGGAGTATCAATACATTATTTCAATTTTATCTGTTGCTCCTGTTTTCAATATTGGTCCACCTTTTAAGTATGTAGCCTAGCTTTGGTCCCAATCTGCTTGCAGGAGAAGAGCTCCCTGTTGAATATAAAAGCTATTTGAATAATGTGTTTCTCTCAGAAATGTGTTTCTGTGTGTAATTGAGGCTATCATCATTCATTCATTAGCCACTCACCTCTCTTACTTCTCTTTATACCACTTGATCTCTTTATTGAAGTCTAGAATCATTTTAATTTACTTCTCAAATATAGTTTTTAAATTATATGTCCTGATATACAAATAAAATATACAAAACTATTTTAGCAAGAGAGACATGGCCATTACGTGTGGGCAAACATATGCACGAACACACCAGTTCCTCCCACAATCTTCAATATCGTTGGAAATTGCAGCTCTGTCATTCCAGTTGCTGAAGCCAATATCATCAGAGTTATTTTCCATTATTCTCTTTCTCTTACAACCCACATCCCATCCACCAACTAATAATAATGGCTACATGCTCAAAACACATCAAGACTCCCACCTCTTCTCACTGCCTCCTCTCTTCCCACCCGGGGACAAAGTCAATCTCATCTCTCACTTACTTATTTCCCTGTTTCCAGACACATTGGACCAGATTTAATTTGCAGTAGAGCAGAGTGGTTATATCCTCCTCTGTTTATTATTGTGAATAATTACAAATATTTAGAATAATTGCAAAATTAGAACAATGATCATTCACATATTCTTTACCTGGAGTCACAAAATATTAACATTTTGTAATATTTTTTTTCTCTCTCCACACCACACCACCTGTATAGGTCAGTGCATGTATTAACAAATATGTGCACTAACACATACACAAAAGCATATTCTTAGATACACATAGGCTGAACCATTTGAGAGATGGTTACAGATATCATGACACTTTATCCCTAAATACTTCAGGATATATTTCCTTAGAATGGAGACAGTCTTGTACATAACCAGTATACAATTATCAGACTCAGGAAATTTAACATTGATGCCATTGTATACTTTAATATATAATACACATTCAAATTACTCACTTGTCCCAATAATGTGTTACATTTTTCTAATCCAGAATTTAATCAGGTATGTCATTTAAGTTGTTATGTCCCTTTAATCTAACTTAACCTAGACTTATTCCTAGATGTTTTCTGTCTTTCATGACATTAGCATTCAAAACAACCATGGTTAGTTGTTTTACAGATTTCTTTCATTTTGGAGTTGTCTTATTCTTTGCCTATCATTAGATTCAAGTTAAACCTTTTTTTGCCCAGGTGGCTATGTAGGTGATATTGTATCCTTTTCTGAAAATCTCATCAGAAGACTCATGTTGTCAATATGTTGCCTTATTGATGGTTAGGTTTAATAACTTGTTTTAGATGGTTTTCACTGAATTTTATCGTTTTAAGGGCACCTATTTCGTACTTAAGTGCTACGGCTGCTAACCAAGAGGTCAGCAGGTCAAATCCACCAGAAGCTCCTTGGAAACTCTATGAGGCAGTTCTACTCTGTCCTATAGGGTTGCTATGAGTCAGAATCAACTTGACAGCAGTGGGTTTTGGTTTATTTCCCCTTTGTTATTAATAAGTAATAAGTACCATGATAATTTGAGAGTTTGTGCCTGCATTGTTCTTCTTCCCTAATACTTTTTTTAGTATGGACCCATGAATTCTTATAAGCCATTCCTAATATTCATTTTCATGCTCAGATTGTTGTAATTATGGCCAGTAAGAGTTCCTTCATAGGAAGCTAATTGTCCCTTTGACACATCTCTATAAGTCTTGAGTACTTACTTTATGGAATGTTAAGATGTTCCAGGCTCATCTTTAATTTTTCATGTCCCACTTTGGAATCTATAATTTTCCCATGAAGCTCTGTTTTCCTTTAGTGGGTAATGATATTTAGAAACCAAATACCACTGGGCAATGAATATTGTTTTTATTGCCTGAATTACATTATTTCTAGGACTTTTCAGTGAACAGAGACAGAATAGTTCTACTTTACATGAATAAGATCAAGTCACTTTTCTGTACAAACCCTCCAATGGCTTCCCTTTTCACTTGCAGTGACAATCAAAGCTGTTAAACTTTTGCATGAGGCCCAGCTATCCTCCCGGTATCACCATCTATCACTCTGCCCATGGCATATGTTCTGAGCACACTTCAGCTTTCTTCCTTAAACGTGACTAATGTACTCCTGCTTCAGAGATGGCATTTGCTCTTACCCTGCCTGAAATTTTCTTCTTTCAGACAATCACATAGTTTGAGCGTCACCTCCCACAGATTTCTATTCAAATATCAGCTTACTTAGCATCAGAGCTCTATGTTTAGAGAGGAAGCCTCTGTTCCCTAGCACCCCAGCCCTCTTCTCTGCTTCAGTTTATTCAATAGCAATTATAATCATTGTCTACATAAAATTTTCTTATTCATTTGTGATTACTTTTTACCCACAAGGGCAGAAATTTTTGTCTCGTTTTGTGCATTACTGTATCAACAGCATTTTGAGCAGTGTCTGGAACATAGTTGCCCAATAATTATTTATTGGATGTATGAATGAATTTTAAAGATGCAGTGAAGATCAGGGTTTATTCTGAATAACTAGAGACTAGATAGTAAATAATTAAGGTTATTCTTCTGGAGAAAGTAATCTTGAGACTTCACTTACAGGAAGAAATATTTGCCAAAGGATGCAACAAGGTGGCGGAAAAAAAGATGCTAAATAAAAAATTGCAATAAGCATTAAAAGTCATTTTGTCTCTTTCTGTTAGTCTCTACCTCAATCTTCACTCCATTTCAGACCTTCACAAGACAGATCTGATCTTCAACTGTCACAACAATGTCTGGAAATCTTATGAAGATACTATGTCTTGTTTACCAGAAATTAAATTTCCTTGAATTCTTTAAGAATTGTTCATTCCAGAACCCTGTTGTGTTTTAAAATGCAAATATTTCTGAGAAGATTTATGCATTTGCTCATTATTGGATCTCAAAATTTTATTCTATTTTCAATCAGAAGTTTTCACTTAAGAACAATTACACAAAGAAAATTATCTGAGGTAAAAGAAAAAAGAAAGAAAGAAAAAGGCCACATAAGCTTAGACCAGTAGGTGGGAAGAGAACAAGCTAGGAAGTAGGAAGCGTTTTCCATTAGTGACTAAGCAGTTAGGAAGAATGAAAGGTGTTGGAAGTAGGGGCACTAAAGAAGGAAATGAAGCTCTCCAAAATAAACAGTATAGACATTACAGTTTATATTATTATGGTTGGACTTGAAACTAGTCACTCTCACAATCATAAACAAAAGATAAGATAAAAGCTATTCTTAGCAGTGCTTTTTCTACATAGTCCTGGACAGTATCTCAACATTCAGAATTTCGGAGGGGACTTCTTTGACATCTTTGTTCCTAAAGCTGTACAATAGGGGATTAAACATGTGAATCACTGTGGTATAAAACATAGGGCCACCTTCTCCTGGGTTGTGTCACTGACAGATGGTGGTTTGAAATACATGAAAATTATGGAGCCATAGAAGTCTTCAACAGCTGCAAGGAGGGAGCTGCAGGTACGGAAGACTTTGGACCTACCTTCAGGTAAGTGGATGCATAGGGTGTTGGAAAAGATGAAGGTATAAGAGATGAAGATAGCTATAGAGCACATACGAATACTTTGAATGAAATCAGAATCATCACCAAAAGCTCCTTCACATAATTTCTTGAGCAAAAGCTATTCAGAAGAACGATGTCACAGAAGTAATGGTGAATGATATCGGTTCCACAGAAGGAATGACTAGGTATGTAGCTGGTGTCAACCAAAGCCCCAATAAAAACCCATTGCAGTCAAGTTCATTTGACTCATAGCGACAGTATAGGACAGTAGAACTACATCATAGAGTTTCCAAGGAGCACCTGGTGGATTCAACTGCCAACCTTTTGGTTAGCAGATTTAGCACTTACCTACTATACCACCAGGGTTTCCAATAGCCCCTACTTTATACACACCAGTGATGACCAGAAAACAGACTCTGTGGCACATGGTGACATTGTAGAGCAAGGGATTACAGATGGCCACATAACGGTCATATGCCATAGCTATCAACATGTAAGAGTCATCAGTACCAAAGAAGCAGAAGAAAAACAGCTAGGTTATATACTCAGGAAAGGAGGTGAAATTCTTCTCTGACATGAAGTTCACCGAAGTCTTGGGAATTATGACAGAAAAGTAGCAGAGATCTATGGAGGACAAGTTACTGAGAAAATAGTGCATGTGGGTGTGAAGCTGAGAACTGATCCTGGTTAAAAAAAAAAAACAAATCCAAGTTTCCTGCCATGGAGATGATGTAGTCAAGAGGAACAGGAAAAAGAGCGGGAGTTGGAGCCCTGGCTCATTTGTTAGCCCCTCAAGGACAAACTCAGTTATAGAAGAATGATTTCCTGTATCCATTCTTCTCCAAGATGTGATAAGTTGAGTTGTTTGGGAAAGAGATCGTCATCAGAAAAACATCATCATTTGATAAAAAGTAGTGGTCCAAGTTCTGATGAACGAAATAATTTCCAACTGAGACAGAATTTCAGAAGTCTGAACTAAGAGACTTAAAATCTACTTTTAATTGAAGTGTTTATCAAGATGATGATGCTTAGCTTGGCTTCAGTTTTTATTACTTTCAAGTGATTTTAGAAGTGATAATCATTATGTTTCCATAGAATGAGGTTTAGATTCTCTTATAAAAAAAGAAAAAAAAGTAAATAAAACCTCCTATTGTTCAGTCACTTTTAGAGACACTGCATGGAGTAGTTTTGTTGGTTTTCTACCTACAACAATTTGCTTTCTCTTCTGATGTCTTGGAAATTAACCCCTCCTTTAGGGCTTTTCCTCAAATGTCTCCTTTATGCTTTGGCATCTTTAATTTGTTAACTCAGCCCAGCATCCAAGCCACAGAGAGTGGTGATTCCCTCCAAATTTTCCACCTCCCTTTTGAGTTACTGGTTTTGGATTTGTACTTTCTTGGCTGTACCCATGTTATCATTCAGATATGAGAGGTGTTAAGCCATGCTGGAGACAATGGGAGGGCAATAACAGAAGGGGAAATTTTTTTCATACGCTAAAGAAACTGTGGTGGTGCAAATGGTTAAGAACTTGGCTACTAACCATAAGGTTGTGGTTTAAAACCACCAGGGGTTCCTTGGAAAACATGCCTGGCAATCTGCTTCTGAAAGATCACTGCCTTGAAAACATTGTGGAACAGTTTTACTCTGCCCACATGGGGTCGCTGTGAGTCATAATTGACTCAATTGCAGCTAACAACAACAACAATATATCATCAAGTAAAGAGCCCAGGTTTTGAAGTCAAATGAAATATATATATGTATATATTCATTTAATTTTCATAATAACCCTATGAAAGATTTCTTTTTTTACACTTTACATATTGACTGAGAGAGAAAGAAAAAGAGAGGTGTTAATTAAATACTTGCTCCAAATGTCAAATCTAACCTTGAAGACAATATTATTCTTTGTTTTATGAAAAAAAAAAAAAGAGTTGTCATCAAGTCATTCTGATTTATGGCGACCTCATGTGTGTCAGGGTAGAGCTATGCTCCATAAGGTTTTCAGTAGCTGATTTTTGGAAACAGATCACTAGACCTTTCTTCTAAAGTGCCTCTGGGTGGAAATGAACTACCATCCAACATTTTGGTTAATGAATTTATATAAATTTCTCAAGGTCACATATCATTGTGGCAAAACTCATACCATTGTCTAGTTGATTAAAAAAAAATACGCCCTACAAACCAATTTTTTTTCCTCTGAATCTGAACTTTCATGGAATTTTCTATATAGCCTTAGTTATTATGTTGTTTTTATTAATATTACTCTTAAATTATTTCCTTAATATTTTCTTCTTGTTTCCATAAGAGAGTATTATAGTAGTATATTGTAGATTTTGATACTCTATTGAGAGTATTCTACAGGCTGAAGTGAAAAGGAACCAGTGCAAGAGTAGACTGATAATTAGGGAGAGCAGTCAAGGGAAGAATCTCTAAAAAGGTGACATTTAATCTGAGTTTTGACTTGACCTGAATAAATGAGAGAGACAGCCATGCCCGACTCTGGGAAAAGGTTGTTCCAGGCAGAGGGAACATCCAGTGCAAATGCTGCGAGACAGAACACGCTTGGCATGCCTTGAAGGACGGCCAAGGGGCCAGTGTGGCAGCAATGGATAGAGCAAGGGGTGGAGTTCATGGGTAGAGCTAGGAACCAGAAGCATCCTTGGAAAAATTTGAATCTTATTTTAGATGAAAGGATCCCTGTAAAAGAAGCCCTGGTGGTTCAGTGGTTAAACTCTCGGCTGCTAACTGAAAGGTCAGCAGTTCAAATCCACCAGGTGCTCTGTGGGAGAAAGGTGTGGCAATCTGCTTCTGTAAAGATTACAGCTGTAAAAACTCTATGGGACAGTTCTACTCTGTCACATGGATTTGCTATAACTAGAAAATCTACCTAACAATTGGAGGTATTTTTCTGCTTTGCACATGTGAAGTTTAAGATGCCTGTGAGATAAATAGATATGTAGTATAGGAAATTGGATACCTGAGTCTGGAGTTCATGTAAGAGGTCTGGATGGGACATCATTTTCTGAGTCATCAGCACATATATGGAATTTAAAACCATAATGCTGAATGCATTCAACCATGCATGATATATGCAAAGACCTTATAACAGAGCTTGGTATATGGTACACTCTCAATAAATTTTTGGCATTATCATTTTGCCTATTACTACCAAAAATTGAACTGGACAGGATTTTTTTTATCCTCTTCTTGATATTTTTTCTATTCCTTATCACTTACTTACATCCTTGAAATGTCATAGTTTTATACAAATAATGCATGCCTTTTACATTTGTTTGCCAAATACGCTTTCCCCCCATGAGGTAATTTTGTAATACCTTTGTAATGCCTCCACTACGTTAAAATTTTTTACAGCAACAGTTAAAAAAAAAAAAAACTGCCATAGCAGCACTTACATAAATACCTCAAGGCGGGAGGGAAAATTTGGTAAACATATGTAGCAGCTACCCATCATTGTCAAAAAACTATAGGGTAGCTATGAGTCGGAATCGACTCAATGGCACTGGGTTTAGTTTTTGGTTTGGACAGTACTCTTCACTGCTGTATATCCAGGGCTTCTATCACAATGTATTGGAAGCATCTACTACATAATCTGATACCTAATGGAGACTCTGTTCTTATTTATTCTCTCGTCCTGAAAATTCTACCTACACGTTAACTTCCGCACATTACCTTCTTCTCATTTGTTCCTAATAACCAAATAAAGCAACATATGCAGAGAGACAAAATTATATTCCCTTTCAATTCTTTGCTTTTGTTTCACATTCTTCACATTTCTATCTTTTCTTATATAAAGTACCACAAATACAGGCAGGATTTAATTAAGTGCTATTTCTAATTTTCATATACTCAACAATATTAAAAAGCATATTCCTCTGTGGACTGTGACATTAACAAAAAATGGTTTGATCAAGGTAGAGCCAACATGGTGCTGTAGACAGAGCCACCATGCTGTCTCTCCACAGCAAAGACTCAAAACACTAAGTAAAACAGAGACAAACAACAATCCTGGAACCCTAAGCATCAAATGAAGAGATAAAGAGCCCAACCAAGCACCAAACGGAATAAGAAACTGACAGAAAACAGAGAGCAAGGAGAGATATGATCGTAGGTCCCCTGCGAGCTAACACAGCATGGGTTTGCCATCTTGGACGCTTGTCAGATCCCTGGAAAGAAACTTTATGGGGTTCCCAACGGAAGACAGAACACCCAGCAACCAGCAATACATGTTTTCCCACCCCCTACCTGTTCAGCCCCACCACTTCCTAGCAGGTCGAGGTCGCTGGGCCAGGAGGTGTTGGCTCCGTGCTGCTTGGAGTTTCCCTGTGCACAGAGTCTGGCTCCTTCAGTGACAATTCTTTTTTGCTGATATTGCTTTATTCAGCTTCCTTTGCTTTCTTCCCTGCCTCTCACCTCTTCCCCATTCCTTTCTCTTGAACAGCTAGCCCTGTGTGCCATCTATGCTTCTTCTTGACAGGCTGTGAAGTGCCAGTTGGCTGGGGAACTGCTTCCCCTGTCTGCACCACCACACTAGTGGAATCCCTGAGGGCATTTTCTTTGTTTTCTTTTTTCCTTTTTGTTTTTATTCATTTCTTGGTTTCTCGTCTCTCCCTACTTACCTTCTTTTCCTGTCTCCTGAATACCTGGTGTTGTGTGCCACCTCCAACCCTTTTAACCAGTCTGTACTGTGAGGTTTAGGAGCTACTTACCCAGTCCATGAGCTGAACTGGTGGGATTCCTGGGGGTCTTTCTTTTTTTTTTTTCATTTGTTATTATTTTTTACCTTTTTGTTTTTTCTTCATTTCTCAGTGTCTCATCTGTCTCTGCTTTCCTTTTTTCCTATCTCCTGAATTCCTGGTACTGTGTGCCATCTCTGCCCCTTCTAGACAGGCTGTGCCTCAAAGCCTGAGAGCCACTTCCGCTGTCACTGGTGGAATCCCTGGGGACATTTTTTTTTTTTATTTCATTGATATTTATTTTTTCTCTTTTTCTCTGTGTTTTTCTTCATTTCTTGGTTTCCTGTCTCTCCACTACAATGGCAGGTTCCCTCAGCACTTTTTATTTTTATTTTTTGTCTCCTGTTTCTCTCTCACCTCTCTCTTCTTTCCCATACCCAACTTAGCTCCACATATCACAAACCCCCCCTTCCCTCCTGCCTATCTGCACCATGCCCTGAACATCACACCCCAGAGAAGCAAAGGCACGGCCTATAATACCTGCCCTTCACTGCCCACCATTTTATCTCCAGTATGTGTCATAAACAACACAGCCCAGCCCTACACTTTCAGCTGAACCTGTTCTGCTGAACCATAGCTGAGTGACTGTCCCTGCACATTGGATAAGGAGGTGAAAAGTATCATGTCCACAAATAAGCAAACAATAAAGAATGCACAGCCTGCCTGATCAGATGTAACCAAATGAAACAAAACAGCAGGACAAAGCAAAGCTACAATCAATAGATGAAGAAAATAAATAGTAAATGTCCCAAAGACAGCAGACAATATCAAAACATACAAAAAACAGGACAGGATGGTTTCAGTATGCAACCAAAATAAAACACTAGATGAATTTTCAGTTAAAAAAAAAAAAAAAAAGGTATGGGAACTACCTGATAGGGAATTCATATCTAATATTTAGAGCTATTCAAAAATCGAAACAAAAAACCGGACAAAAATAAAGGGAAACATAGACAAATTCATGGAAAAGACAGACAAAATAAAGGAACAAATCAGGCACATAACACAGGAACAAAACGCCAAAATGAATTCATAACAAGAAATCACAAAAAAATAAAATTAGAAACCCAAAAGGTAAATGACAAGGTTTCAGAAATGAACAATGTCAGAAAAGCTGAGGAGTAGGTTTGAAATGATGGAAAACAGGATCAGCAAAATTGAAGACAAATCTTTGTATATGACTTTGTTTGAGGAAAAATTGGAAAAAAGAACAAAGAAAAATGAAAGCGTGAGAATTATGTGGGATACAATCAAATGCAAAAATTTGCTAGTGATTGGGGTTCCAGAAGTGGGAGAGAAAATGGAAAAACTAGAGCGTATCATTGAAGAATTGCTGACGGAAAACTTCCCTAATATCATGAAAGATGAAAAGCTGACCATCCAAGAAGCTCAATGAACCTCATATACGAAAGACCCCAAAAGAAAATCACCAAGGCATATCATAATTACACTCACTAAAACCAGAGACAAAGAAAGAATCCTGACAGCAGCTCAAGAAAAATGAGAAATCACTTACAGAGGGCAAACAATAAGACTAAGCTCTAATTAATAGGCAGAAACCATGGGAGCAAGAAGGCAATGGGATGACATGTATAAAACCTTGAAAGAAAAAATTTCCAATCAAGAATAATATGCCCTGCAAAACTCTTCTTCAAATATGATGGTGAAATTAGGACAGTTAAAGATAAACAGAAATTCAGAGAATATGTAAAAGTTAAATCAAACATACAAGAATTATTAAAAAGAGTCCTTCGGTTTGAGAACGAACAACATCAGATGACAGCCTAAATCTAGGATGCAAAATCTCACCAGTCAGATACCAACCTAGGAAATGAATTCTCAAGGACTATTCAAAACCAAAAGATTTACAACAGGGAATCAGAGAGGTTAATCTGTAAATGACAACAACATCAGAACAATAAAAGGGAATAGATGGTGTAGGTATAGAGCTTTCTAATGGACAGTAAGGCAAGGCAATACCCAATAATAATAGACTGGCTCAAACCTAGGAAGTTAAGGGTCAATTTCAAGGTAACCACTGTCATGGATTGAACTGTGTCTGTCAAAAATATGTGTCAACTTGTTTAGGCTATGATTCCCAGTATTGTGTGGTTTTCCACCATTTTGTTATTTTCCTATGTTATAAATCATAATCTGTGCCTGTGTTTAAAGGGGATTAGGGTAGGATGCAACAACCTTGCTAAGGTGGTATCCTTAATCAAATGTAAAGGGAGTTTCCTTGGGATGTGGCCTGCACCACCTTTTATCTTACAAAAGATAAAAGGAAAGAATCAAGCAGAGAGTTGAGGACCTCGCACAACCAAAAAAGAAGCATTGAGAGCAGAGCACTTCCTTTGGACCCAGGGCTCCTATGTGGTGAAGCTCCTAGTCCAGGAGAATACTGATGACAAGGACCTTCTTCCAGAGGTGAGAGAGAAAGCCTTCCTCTGGAGCTGATATTCTGAATTTGGACTTTTAGCTTACTAGACTGTGAGAAAATAAATTTCTCTTTGTTAAACACACCCACTTCTGGTATTTTTGTTACAGCAACACTAGATGACTAAGACAAACACAAAGAAAGTTAACAAAACTATTCATCAAAATAAAGAATAAAAACATAAAGTGTCAGAAAAACAAAAGAAATGAAAAAAATCTGCAAACAAAAAGAATTCAGCACAAGAGAGAAAGGAACAAAGAAAATATCAGCAACACAAAAAAATGCACTACAGAATGACAGCAATAAAGTCACACCTTTTTTACTTTATTAATAATTACACTGAATATAAATGGACTAAGTGCACCCGTAAGGAGACAGAGAGTGACAGAATGGATAAAAAAAAATCCATCAACATGCTGTCCACAAAAGACACACCTTAGAAACAGAGATGTAAATTATTAAAAATCAAAGATTGAAAAAATATATATCAAGCAAACAGCTACCAAAAAGAGCAGTAGTGGTAAAACTAATCTCAGAAAACAGAATTTAAAACAAAATCCACCATAAAAGACCGAGGACACTATATAATGATTAAAGGGATGATACATCGTGAAGACATAACCATAATAAATATGTACGCACCCAATGACAGGGCTGCTAAATACATTTAAAAGACTCTAAAAGTACTGAAGAGAAACTGACAGTTCACAATGGTACTAGGAGTTTTGACACTACACTCTCGGTAAAGAACAGAATATCTAGAAAGAAAACCAATAAAGATACAGAGGATCTGTAAAGGCCAGAATCAGGCAACTTGAACTCATAGACATATATAGAACACTCCACCCAACAGCTACAAAGTACACATTCTTTTCCAAAGCACATGGAATGTTCTCCAGAATAGACCACAAAGAAACCCTCAAGAAAATCCAAATTATCTAGATAAAACAAAGTGTCTTCTCTGATCACAATGTCATCAAAGGAGAAATTAACAAAAGGAAGAGCAACAACAACAAAGAAAGAATCAATTACATGGAAACTAAGTAACAACCCTCTTAAAAACCACTGGGTAATACAAACAATCAAAGACAAAGTAAAAAAATTTCTAGAATCAAATAAGAATGAAAACACATCATACCAAAACCTTTGAGACACAGTAAAGTTGGTGCTCAGAGGTCAATTTATAGCAATAGATGCACGAATAAAAAAAGAAGAAAGGAACAAATTTAAAACATAAGCTACACAACTCAAACAAAGAGAAAAAGGATAGCAAAAGAAGCCCACAGCCACTAGGAGAAAGGAAATAATAAAAATCAGAGCAGAAATAAATGAAATAGAGAATAGAAAAATAATAGAAAGAATCAACAAAATCAAACTTTGGTTCTTTGAAAGGATCAACAAAATAGACAAACCACCAGCCAAACTGACAAAAGAAAAACAGAAGAGGGTGTAAATAACCAAAATGAGAAATTAAATGTGGGATACTACAACAGACCCAGTTGAAATAAAAAAGGATAATAACAGAGAATTCTGAAAAACTATACTGCAACAAATTTGAAAACCTAGAAGAAATAGACACGTGTCTAGAAACACACTACCTACTCAAAGTAACACAAAATGAATTGAAAATCTAAACAGACCCATAACAATAAATTGAACAGGTACTAAAAGAAACTCCCAACAACAACAACAAAAAAAGCCCTGGCCCAGATGGCTTCACTGGAGATTTCTACAAAACATTCAGAGAAGAGATTATACTAGTATTACTCGAACTATTTCAGAACATAGAAAAGGAAGACATACTTTTGAATTCATTCTGTGGAGCCAGCATAACCCTGATACTGAAACCAGGCAAAGACACCACAGAAAAAGAAAATTATTGACCAAAATCTCTTATGAACATGGATGCAAAAATTCTCAACAAAATTCTAGCAAATAGAGTAAAGCATCACATCAAAAAAATAATACACCATGACCAAGTAGGGTTCATACCATGTATGAGAGACAGAAAAACTAATTATTAACTTTATATGGAAAGGAAAGAGGACCCGAATAAGTAAACCACTATTGAAGAAGAATAAAGTAGGAGAACTTGAACCACCTGATCTCAGAACCTAATGTATAGCTAAGGAAGTCAAAACAGCCTGGTACTGGTACAATGACAGACACATTGACCAATTTAACAGAACTGAGAACCCAGGTGTAAATCCAGCCACCTAAGATTACCTGATCTTAGACAAGGGCCCAAAGTCCACCAAATGGGGAAAAGACAGTCTTTTAACAATTTGTGCTGGCAAAACTGGATGTCCATCTGCAAAAAAAAAAAAAAAAAAAAAAATGAAACAGGACCCGTACCTCACACCATACACAAAAACATTCAAAATGGATCAAAGACCTAAATATAAAAACAAAAACTATAAAGACCATAGGAGAAAAAACAGGATCAACTCTAGCGGCCCTAATATACAACATTAACACAATATAAACCATAATTAACAACACACAACTTCAGACAATAATCTAGATAAGCGGGATCTTCTAAAAATTAAATAATTATGACCATCAAAAGACTTCACCAAAAGAGTAAAAAGTGAACCTCTAGACTGGAAAAAAAAATTTGTCTATTACAAATCCAACAAAGGTCTAACCTTTAAAATCTACAGGAAAATCCAACACCTCTACAACAAGAAGATAAATTTTCCAATAAAGAAATGGGCAAAGGAAATGAACTCACACTTCACCAAAGAAGACATTCAAGTGGCTAACAGACACATGAGGAAATGCTAGAGATCATTAGCTATTTTCTTTTATGGAAACATTAGCTGTTAGAGAAATGCAAATCAAAACCACAATGAGATAGCAGCTCACCCTGGCATCACTGGCACAAACACACACACACAAGAACAGAAAATAACAAATGTTGGAGAGGTTGCAGGGAGATTGGAACTCTTATTCAGTGCTGGCGGAAATGTAAAATGGTACAACCATTTTGGAAAACAATATTGCGCTTCCTTAGAAAGCTAGAAATACCATAAGATCCAGCAATCCCACTCCTAGGAAAAGATCCTAGAGATATAAGAGCTTTCACACGAATAGATATATGCATACCCATGTTCATTGCAGCATTGTTCACAATAGCAAAAAGACGTAAGTTACCTAAAAGCCCATCAATAGATGAATGGATTAAAAAAAAAAAAAAACTATGGTACATACACACAATGGAGTACTACACAACAATAAAGACCAACGATGAATCTGTGAAGCGTCTCACAACATGGGTGAATCTGGAGGTTGTTATGGTGAGTGAAATAAGTCAATTACAAAAGGACAAATATTGTATGAGACCACTACTCTAAAAACTCAGAAAAAGCTTATACACAAAGAAAACAACCTTTGATGGTTACGAGGGAGGGGAGGAGTGGGGATGGATAAATACTAACTAAACAATAGATAAGTGGTAAGTTTGGTGAAGGGTAAGACAGTATCCAACCCTGGGGAAGCCAGCAAAACTTGTATAAGGCAAGGTCATGGAAGCTCCATAGACACATCCAAATTCTCTGAGGGACCAGATCACTAGGGTGATGGCTGTGGAGACCATGCTCTTGATTAACATCTAGCTCAACTGGCATAACATAGTTTATAAAGAAAATGTTCTTCTTTCTACTTTGGTGAGTAGCATCTGTGGTCTAAAAGCCATCTCAGATACTCCAGTAGTCTCACCCCTTCAGGAGCAAGGGAGAAGGAAGAAAACTAAAGACACAAGGGAAAGATTAGTCCAAAGGACTAATGGATCACAACTACCACAACCTCCACCAGATGGAGTCCAGTGACTGCTATGACAGATATCACAATAGACTGTCCTGAACAGAGCTGGAGAAAAATGTAGAACAAAATTCTAACTCACAAAAAAAGGCCAGACTTACTGGCCTGACAGAGACTGGAGAAACCCCAAGAGTATGGTGACCAGCTATCCTTTTAGCTCAGTAATAAAGTCTTTTCTGAGGTTCACTCTTCAGCCAGAGATTAGACAAAACAAAACCAAAGGGCACACCCACCCAGGGACAAGGACTAGAAGGCAGGAGGGGACAGAAAAGCTGGTAATAAGAAAGTCAAGGTCAAGAATGGAGAGTCAAAACACTTCTGCAAGAAACCAAAAAAGACCTACATAAGTGGAAAAACATACCTTGCTCATGGATAGGAAGACTTAAAATTGTAAAAATGTCTATTCTACCAAAAGCCATCTATATATACAATGCACTTCTGATCCAAATTCCAACGACATTTTTTAATGAGATGGAGAAACAAATCACCAACTTCATATGGAAGGGAATGAAGCCCCAGATAAGTAAAGCATTACTGAAAAAGAAGAACAAAGTGGGAGGCCTCACTCTACCTGATTTTAGAACCTATTATACCACCGCAGTAGTCAAAACAGCCTGGTACTGGTACTATAACAGACACATGGACCAATGGAACAGAATTGAGAACCCAGACATAAATCCAACCACATATGAGCAGTTGATATTTGACAAAATCCCCAAATCACTTAAATGGGGAAATGACAGTCTTTTTAAAACATGGTGCTGGCATAACTGGATATCCATTTGCAAAAAAATGAAACAAGATCCATATCTCACTCCATGCACAAAAACAAGCTCCAAAATGGATCAAAGGCCTAAATATAAAATCTAAAATGATAAAGATCGTAGAAATAAAAATAGGGACAATGTTAGGAGCCCTAGTACATGGCATAAACAATACATAAAACATTGCTAACAATGCAGAAGAAAAACTAGATAACTGGGAGCTCCTAAAAATCAAACACCTATGCTCGTCCAAAGACTTCACCACAAGAGTAACAGATTACCTACAGACTGGGAAAAAGTGTTTAGCTGTGACATTTCTGATCAGCGTCTGATCTCTAAAATCTACATGATACCGCAAAAACTCAACTACAAAAAGACAAATAACCCAATTAAAAAATGGTCAAAAGTTATGAATAGACACTTCACTAAAGAAGACATTCAGGTATCTAACAGATACATGAGGAAATGCTCATCATGATCATTAACCATTAGAGGAATGCAAAGCAAAACTGCAATGAGATTTCATCTCACTCCAGCAAGGCTGGCATTAATCCAAAAACACAAAATAATAAATGTTGGAGAGGCCGTGGAGAGATTGGAACACTTACACATTGCTGGTGGGAATGTCAAATGGTACAACCACTTTGGAAATCGATTTGGTACTTCCTTAAAAAGCTAGAACTAGAACTACCATAAAAAAAAAAAAAAAAAAAACTGCCGTCGAGTTGATTCCAACTCATAGCGACCCTATAGGACAGAGTAGAACTGCCCCATAGAGTTTCCAAGGAGCACCTGGAGGATTCGAACTCCAAAGCTCTTGGTTAACAGCCATACCACTTAACCACTACCCCACCAGGGTTTCCAGAACTACCATACAATCCAGCAATCCCACTCCTTGGAATATATCCTAGAGAAATAAGAGCCTTTACATGAACACACATGTTCATATGCACACCCATGTTCATTGCAGCACTATCTACAATAGCAAAACGATGGAAGCAACCAAGGTGCACATCAACGCATGAATGGATAAATTATGGTATATGGTATATTTATGCAATGGAATACTACGCATTGATAAAGAACAGTGATGAACCTATGAAACATTTCATAACATGATCTGGAAGGCATTATGAAATTAGTCAGTTGCAAAAGGACAAATACTGTGTAAAACCGTTATTATAAGAACTCAAGAAATAGTTTAAACAAAGAAGAAAATATCCTTTGATGGTATGAGAGGGGGAAGGGAAGGAGAGTGGGAAAAGTGAATTCACTAATTAAATAGTAGATAAGAACTACTATTCTTATAGTGACGGGAAAGATAACCCACAATACATGTGAAGTCAGCACAACTGGACTAAACCAAAAGCTAAGAAGTTTCCTGAATAAACTGAATGCTTCGAAGGCAAGCGTAGCAGTGGCAGGGGTTTGGGGACCATGGTTTCAGGGGACATCTAAGTTAATTGGCATAATAGTATCTATTAAGAAAACATTCTGCATCCCACTTTGGACAGTGGCATCTGGGGTCTTAAATGCCAGCAAGCGGCCTTCTAAGATGCATCAATTAGTCTCAACCTACCTGGATCAAGGGAGAATGAAGAACACCAAGGACACAAGATAGTTATGAGCCCAAGAGACAGAAAGGGCCACATAAACCAGAGAGTACATCAGCCTGAGACCAGAAGAACTAGATGGTGCCTGGCTACCACCAATGACTGCCCTGACAGGGAGCACAACAGAGAATCCCTGAAGGAGCAGGAGAGCAGTGGGATGCAGACCCCAAATTCTCATACAAAGACCAGACTTAATGGTTTGACTGAGACTAGAAGGATCGCGGTGGTCATAGCCCACAGGCCTTCTGTTGGCCCAGGACAGGAACCATTCGTAATGCTGACTCTTCAGACAGGTATTGGACTGGACAATGGGTTGGAGAGGAATGCCTGTGAGGAGTGAGCTTCTTGGATCAGGTGGACACTTGAGACTATGTTGGCAGCTCCTGCCTGGAGGGGAGATGAGAGGGTGGAGGGGCCTAGAGGCTGGTAACATGGACACAAAAAGAGAGAGTGGAGGGAGGGAGTGGGCTGTCTCATTAGGGGGAGAGCAATCGGGAGTATGTAGTAAGATGTGTATAAGTTTTTGTGTGAGAGACTGACTTGGTTTGTAAACTTTCACTTAAAGCACAATAAAAATGAAAAAAATAAAAAAGAATGGAGAGTGTCAACATGTTAAAGTGCGGTTGTTAACCAATATCATAAAACAATGTGCACTAACTGTTTAATGAAAAGCTAGTTAGTTCTGTAAACCTGCATCTAAAGTAAAATTTTTTTAAAAATTGAGGGAAACATACACACACAAACAACAATAAGAACTGACAAAAGACATAAGCACATAATTCACACACACACACACACACAAATATTTTTCAAAAATGGCCTGAGAACATAATGAAGAACATTCAACGTCATTCAAAATAAGGAAAATTCAAACTAATATTACACTGAGATGCCATTCAATACAACAATCCCACATTTGGGAAAATAGCCTAGAGAATCCTAGATTGGCTAAAACAAACAAACAAACAAAAAAAAAAAACCTTGACTAATAGTATGTTAATGACGCTTGGTAGAAAGGTTCTTATATATATATGTAATGAGAATGTAAATAGCTACAACCCATATAGAGGAGAAATAGGAAATTATCTGTCAATATCATGTATGTTTTCTTTCCAATACAGCAATTCCACTTATTGAAGCTGTCCTGGATACATCTCTATTACGTGAAAATACATAAGCTTAGCATTTTCATGTGATAGATTATTTGAACGAACTATTGTACTCCCACTATCATTGGCATCATTTTATGGAATATAAGCCAAAAATGAACTATTTGTGTTTTAAATTAATAATATAACCACAGTAACAGGAAAAGAAAAAGCTTTGGATTGTAACTGAACTCAAATTATCTTGACTTTATGCCTTGATGGGAAAAAATTAAACAAATATTGAACTCGCTTAATTTTTTTTTTGCCAAGTTGTTGGTTAGCAAAGGTCTCAAATCAATAATCTCAGCTTCCACATTAAGAAACTAGAAAATAATCATTAGAAAAATGAAAATTAAATCACAATGTCATACCACTACACACCTATTAAAAAAAATTATAATGGTTAAAATTAAAAAGAGTGACCATACTCATGGGGCAGTCCAGTCAATTGGCATCATATAGTTCTTAATGTTTACTTCTACCTCCTGGTTTGGTGGGTAGTGTCTGGGGTTTTCAAAGTTTACAAGTGACCACCTAAGGTATAACTGTTGGTCTCTATTCGTCTGGAGTAAAAGAGAAAAAAGGAAACCTAGGAATCAGAGAACAAACTGGACTATGGGACTAATTGTCTCAATTAACCAATGCTGCTTCTACCTTGAGACCAGAAGAGCTAGATAATGCTCGGCTACTACTACCAAACATTCTGATCAGTGACGCCATTGATGGATCCTAATAGAAAGGGAGAAAAATATGGAACAGAACTTTAAATTCTTAAAGATTCCAGACTTTCTGGACTTATTGAGGCTGGAGGAATCCCTGACTATTGCCCTGAGATACACTTTAACGCTTGAAGCAAAACTATCCCTTGAAGTCATCTTTAAAATAAATAGCAATTTAGCTGAAAAAGTAAAAAAAAAAAATCACCCATGCGTACTGCAGTCTTTTAAAAAAATAACCTATATGAGACCAAACAGACAACTGTTGTTCTAAGTCATCAATGAGAAGTTTAAGGGGTAGTGAGTCTAAGTTAAAGTGAGTAAAACAACTAGAATAGAAATAGTGAGAATGTTGATGCAATGTGGATAATGTAACCAATGTCGTTGAAAATATCATGTGTAGAACTTGTTGAATGGGAGCATATTTTGCCGTACATATATTAAAAAAAAAAAAAAGCTTGACCACATCAACTGTTGTTGAAGCAGTGAACAAATTGGTAACCTTGTAAACTGCTAATAAGAATGTAAATGGTGCAACCAGTTTGGAAAATAATATAACAGTTTTGAAAAAGTTAAATGTATGCATACTCTTTGATTCAGTCTTTCCAGTCTCATGTAATTATCCAGAAGAAACAAAACCATATGCTCAAACATTTGTACATAAATGCTCATAAAACCAAAAAACCAAACACATTGCTGTCCAGTCAATTCCAACTCATAGCGACCCTATAGGACAGAGTAGAACTGCCCCACAGAGTTTCCAAGGAGCGCCTGGTATTTGAACTGCGAAGGGAGAATAGGAGGAAGAAATGAAGGAAGGAAGAAAGTAAGTGGAAGCATAGAAATTGAGCATATCAATTCTTCCTATCAAACTAGGTTTTCAAATAGTAACTCTTGTTTTTACAGGGAGTATTGAGAATTTGGAAACCTTGGTGGCGTAGTAGTTAAGTGCTACAGCTGCTAACCAAGAGGTCGGCAGTTCGAACCTTCCAGGCCTCCTTGGAGACTCTATTGGGCAGTTCTACCCTGTCCTATAGGGTCGCTATGAGTTGGAATCGACTGGAGGGCAGCGCGTTTTCTTTTTTTTGAATTGAGAATTTAGAGGAATGAATGGAGGTAGATTTACCCTTTTAGCCTCTCCACAGGAAAACATGTGACTTTAGAAATGGAGTTCCCATTTTTGAAGGTGGAAGTTGGGAAACGAACAGTTGGGAGTTTATGCCTTCAGTGGGTGAGAGTTTTGATAAAATCATTAACTCTTCTGTAAATAATTCCTGGAGACATTAGCCTTTAGACAGGAAGGCCATCTCCTATAAGCTATTTTTTCTTATGTGGTGTTTGTAAGGGAAATCTAGGTTTCCATTGCACGCATTTTTCCAAGGTTTGAATCTTTTTCATTTATTCTTTCTCCCACAGGAAAATATATTTTTGTCAATTCCTGTAATAATAGACACTCTTTAAGAATATAAAAATGTAGGTGGGCTTATGCATGCATGCATGTATAATATATACAGTTCCTTTGTATAGACGAAGTGTCAGGTTGTATTCTCTAGAGAAGCAAAACCAGTGAAGTATAGAGAGAGAGAGGTTTATCTCAAGAAAATGGCTCACATTGTTATAGAGGCTGGCAAGTCCCCAGTCTGTGGGTTAGGTGTTAGGCTGGAGGCTGCTCCTGACCCAAGTAGCTGGAAGGAGTGACAAACTCAAGATTGCCAGGTCAGATGATGGCAGGCTGCTGACTCAGGGGCTGCAGAAGCTGACAAATTCAAGACAGGAAGGTAAGATGGCAAGCTGCTGCCTCACTGGCTGGAGAGTCCGATGAACCTCAAGATCAGCAGGAAATACGGCAGGCCACTGGCTTAAGTTACAAGAATTGGAGGTCAGATGATGACAAGCTGGATTCAGGATGCAGAGTGAGCAAATGTCAGCCAGTTTTGCCAGAATATTCACATATGTTGGATGCAGGCCACACTCCTAGGGAAACTCCCCTTACAAAAGATTGGCTGATCACATCAGATCACATCATGGGAGTGAGTACATTATATTACAAAATGGAGGATAACTCCATCATAGGTAACAGCCCATTTACATCATGACATAACTGTCAAAGTAAATCATTACATAACTGCCAAACTACATCAGCACATAACTCCCAAACCACTGAGAATCATGGCCCAGCCAAGTTGATACAAAACTTTAACCATCATTCCAAGCAATAAACAAAAATTTGCAGTTTACTTTTTGCTCTTATAAATATGTTCTTACACCATAAGTTTTAAAGTAATTTTTTTCATTCCCATTTTTATTTCACTTGTGTTATGATAACTCACAATGAGGGGTACCAACTGTCCATAATTTTCCTATTAAATAGTTAAAATTTCTTTTTAAGATAATGCTATAATTCCCATTCTTTTGATTTTTGCTGATGTCCCTCTTTGCTTTTAACTACACATAATTCAAATATTAGGATAAATATCCCTCTTTTATACCAATTATTTATCTTCCTTAGTTAAGATTGCTCTGAATCACCGAAATATTAACATAACTTTTCTTGGCCTACAACAAAAGGTCTTGTGTCATCAGATCCTTGAGAATCTAGAATCCCATCAGGAGAGAAAGAAAAAATGAATGGAATTGCAGAAGCTCAATCCATCTGTCCATTTTAATACCAAATGTGAATAAAGTGTACACTACAGGTCTTTGTTACTGAATTTCTCATGTTGGGAAACCAAGAAATTGAATCTCAGAGATAGCTGGCACACTGAGAAAGACACTTGTATCTGCGCTTGCACTTGTCTGGGTGGTAGAATGACAATTCTTGATCAGCCTGGTTAGCTGATGTAATAATACAGCTCTGAACTGTATTTAGGAGGCTGTTTCCTTTGAAATTCACTCTACATTTTTACATTAGTAAACAGCAAATTTTTAATGACAGTGAAAAAGAGAATAACTAATAGTACTTTGTGGTGCTAAATGCCACCATCTCTTTTGCCCGCTGAGGAATCAGGCAAAGAGAATACCAAATAATAGAAAGGAGACAGCTGATGTTCAAGTCAGAATTGGGTGGGGTTTGGGGTAGGGCTTGGGGTGGAACTTAGGATCCATCACAGGTCTAACTGGTATATTTAGAGGAGGAAGAATTCCTTGGGAAATACATTCTGAAAATGCAACAGGAGAAGTGGTTTGCAGAAGAGAATTAGTTAGGCCCATCTCCTAGGAACATGGCTGATAAACTGAATTGTTGGCAGTTTGAATCCACTAGCCACTCAGCACGAAATAGATGTGGCAGTCTGCTTCCATAACCGTTACAGCCTTGAAAACCCTAACGGGCAGGTCTACTCCTGTATATAGTGTCACTAAGTGTCGGAGCTGACTTACCAGTAATGGGTGCTTTCGAAAGGCTAATCATAAGTTAAGGAGCCCTGAAGGTCCAGTGATTAAAACGATGGAACGTTCAAAACCACCAGTGACTCCACGGGAGAAATATGTGGCAGTCTGCTTCCATAGAGATTTATAGCCTCGGAAAACCTATGAGGTCACCATGAGTTGGAATTCACTTGATGGCAGTGGATATTGTTTCTTGGTTAATCATAAGCTGCCTTTGAGTTTTACAGGAAGGATAAAACTTCCTTTCAGAAAATAGCTTCACTGGGCAATGGTTTACTAAGGGTTCCACTATTAATGATTTCTTCACTGATTTTTATGAAGGCTCATTAATTAGGGAATTATAATTTTAAGGAGAAAGATATATGGTAGAACAAAATGGAATAGCACTCATCAAGGGAACATTAGCCACGTATACAGTTGTGTTTTGAATTCAGACTAATATCAAGGTTTACCATTATTATTTTCTGCCACTGCCTACACTGATGTCATTTACCCTTAATTTTATCTAACTAATTATGAAAGGCATAAGGGAATGATTGTGAATTTACCCAACTGAACGAAAACATATTCTACCTCAGTTTTTTTTTAATGTGGAAGGATATAATACTTTCTAGATAGTTGAGAGACAATTTTTTAAAATAAACATGCCTGTTCATCATTAAGTGCCTACTGAATCATCAAAGAGGAGATAGGGTGTGTGTGTGTGTGTGTGTGTGTGTGTGTACAGACTTCAATCAAAAGGATAACATCTCACAGTTGCAGTGAAAGAACTGAGATCAGCATGTTAATTTAAGCAATAAAAAGATATGCTGGCTTTAAGAAAAAAGAAGCAGACTACTACCACGACCTTTAGCGGTTCAGACTACTACCTTGGGGTGGTCCATGACTCTGCCCAACACATTCTTTATATACTTATTCCTCAAGCAGTAGATCAAAGGATTCAGCATAGGGGTTACTTGTAGTTTAGAACACAGAGGCCACAGTCTCCTGAGCCATGTTGCTGCTAGATGCTAGCTTAAAATATATGAATATCGTGGATCTATTAAAAAAAAAAGTTGTAAATTAAGAGTCACAGGTACTAAATGCTTTAGAAAAGCTCTCTAGTGTGTGCATTTGAAAAATGTTGAGAAGTATGAAGATTTAAGAGATCATGATGGCCACAGACGTTCCTAATACATTGAATCCACCTACAACTATCAACAGAAGCTCATTGATGTAGGTACTGGACCATGAGAGCTTTAGGAGAGGAGGTATGTCACAGAAGTAATAGTGGATGGCATTGTTGCTATAGAAGGAAAGCCAGATCATGATCGTCACGATATAGATCTCAGTCACCAACATGTTGCAAACCTTTTAGGACCTCGTGACATTGTAGAGCAATGGGCTACAGATAGCTACATATCTGTCATATGCCATGGCAGTTAGCATATAGCACTTAGCAACAGCAAAAAGACAAAAAAAAAAAAAAAAAAGCTGTGTCATACATTCAGCATAGGAAACAACATTTTGCTTCCTAGGAATCCCAGGAATTTGGTGGTAACAATGGAGGAATAAAAGAGATCTATGACTGACAGATTACTAAGAAAAAATGCACGCTAGATTGGACCTTAGAATTGAAAGTGATGAAGAGGATCATCCCCATGTTTTCCACTACAGTGACCCCATAGATTCCTAAGAGCAAGAGGAAGAGAGGTAGCTGCAGTTCTGGTTTGTCTGTTAGTCCCATAAGGATAAACTCAGTCACTGTGAAATCATTCCCTTTGGCTATTTCCTTCAGGAAACAAATAATGTGAAGGTATAAAAAAGAAAATTATAGGAAGTAAGAAAGCTATTTGCATATTATTAGCAATAGTTTTATTAGTGTTATGACAGAAGAAAAACAATGATCATCAAATTAAAACAGTTTAAAGGTGGCAAATAAGTGTACGGTTTTCACCATTTTGATCTGGACAATCATATGGTCTACTGTATTAGGAGTGACAAAGTGAAGTGGAATGGTGTCACATTCATAGTCTAAAAGAACAATTCAAGGTTTATCCTGAAGTACAATGCTGTCAGTGATAGAATAATATGCATATGCCAACCAGGAAGGCTGCTAATCCATAGGTCCGCAGTTCAAATCCACCAGCCACTCCTTGGAAACCTTATGGGGCAGTTCTACTCTGTCCTATAGGGCTGCTATGAGTTGAAATCACCTTGATGGCATCAGCTTTGGTTTTGGGTTATAGATACATAAATGAAATGTAGTCTAGTACATACGTATTAGAAAAAAAAGAACTAATAAGTATATATAAAATGTGGTCTAATACATACATACATTCTGACTCAGTGACTCTATAGGACTGCCCCAAAGAGTTTTCAAGCTGTAATCTTTATGGAAGCAGACTGCCACATCTTTCTCCCAAGGAGCAACTGATGGGTTTGACCCACCAACATTTTGGTTAACAGCTGAACAGTTAACTACTGTGCCACCAGGGCTCCATAGTAGTAAGTTAACAAGACTGTGGGTAAAAAGATATTTATATACATATCTGGTGGGAATATAAATTTTTAATATCCAAAACATAGGAAATTTTCAGTGTCTAACAATATTGCATGTTCTCTTTTTGATCCAGCAATTCCACTAATCAGAATGACCCAGAAGACACATCTCCATTAATATGGAAATATATCACAGAGTATTTTTTACCAATATTGTTTGAAAGGTAAAATATTAGAATAAAATATAGTTTTGCATATTACAAATTATTTGAATATACTATACCCACAAAAAATTTTTTTGACATTTGGAAAAACTTTAATTATTTAAAAAAAAAATCTAAAACACTCAAATGGAAAACAAGCAGAAAATGAATTAATTTAATTGTATTTTAAATTATTACTATAAACAAAATGATAAAAAAATAACTTTGGATTGTAACTTTGGACAAATTATTTTGACTTTACACCTTCAGACACAAAAAATAATAAAATTAAAAAAATTTGTAAACCAACATTGAACTCTACATAGGTGTGTTTTGTGTCATGTTATGGATTATCAAAAGTCTCAAATTGGTCTCTAATTAATGATCTAAGCCTCCATCTTAAGCTAGAAAAACTATCATTAGGGAAATACAAACAACCACAATGACATACCACTGGATACCTTTTAAAATGACTGTAATTAAGAAAAGTGACTATATCAAGTGTTGCTGAGGCAGTGAACAAAATGTCATTTGCACAAACTGTGGGTGGGAAAGTAAAATGGCACTTTGGAAAACAGATGTGCAATTTTTATAAAGCAATTTTTTTTTTATTACCACATACTATATGATCCAGCCATTCCACTGCATGTGATTAATCTAGAGAAAAGAAAGCATATGCCCATACAACGACTTGGACACAACTGCTCATAAAAACTTTATTTATTGTCCCAAAACAGAAGCAAACCTAATGTCCATTGCCAGATAAATGGATAAACCTGCTGTGCTGCAATGCATACAATGGAATAAATACCACTTCAACAGTAAAAAGGATTCAAATATTGATACATGCAACAACATAAAAAACAACATACAAGTATCTAAAAAATAATTATGCTGAATGAAATAAATCCCATTTAGAGAAGTAGTTACTGTATGATTTAATCTGTATAAAATTCTTGAAAATGAAAACTGACCTATAACGATAGAAAACAGATCATTGGTTGCCTGGAAGGTGGGGAGCAGGGGAGAGTGGCAGGAAGTGATCACCAAGGGGTATGAGTATAAATTTAAGGGTGATGTATTTACTATGTTAACTGCGGTGATGGTTTCCAGTATTTATACCTGTGTCAATATCTATGAAATTTTACACATGAAATGCGTAGTTTTATTTAAGCCAAATAAACCTCAAAAAATTTGTTTTAACAATAAGAAAGACAGAAATGGAGACGGAGCATAAGATCTGAGCATGGTCAGTTTCTCCTTGAAACTCAGTTTTCAAATGGTTACCCTTGTATTTACAGAGAATATTGAGAGTTAGTATAATGAATAGACAGGGATTTACTCTAACAGTCTTCCCACAGGAAAACACAAGGCCCTGGAAGTGGATTTTCTCTTTTTTTATGGTAGAGGCTGGGAGAAAAACAGCTGGAGATTTATAAGACTGATTAAAATGATCATTAACTCTATATCGTTCCTGGAGAAGTCAGTCTTCAGACAGGAAAGCCATCTCCTATAAGCTACTATTTTTTGTGTGAAG
Organism: Elephas maximus indicus; assembly: GCF_024166365.1. Taxonomy (NCBI): domain Eukaryota; kingdom Metazoa; phylum Chordata; class Mammalia; order Proboscidea; family Elephantidae; genus Elephas; species Elephas maximus. Next base: position 24,132,549 of record NC_064835.1, on the reverse strand, counting down.
TTTGTTAGGTGAATCTGGGCATCCACAGTATGCATTTTCCAAAAATTTTGAATCTTTTTATTTCTTCTTCCTCACACAGGCAAATAAATTCTTTGTCTATTTTTTAATATTCACATTTCTTTAAAAATATGAAAATATATGTGTGTATAAACAGTAAAACCTATGAACGCCAGAACTTGTGTAAGGCAGAAACCTGTCAGAAGGAAAATGAGAATTGTTTCCATGAGTAGAGAACAGTAGAAAAGTGGTAAGACTCCACCCTGTCAAAGGTGGAAAACTTGCAAGACCTGGGAAACAAGCCAGTCCCATGGAGTTCCGGCTTTCACAGGCTTCACTGTAATATATACAGTTCCTTGACATACACCAAGTAATACACAGAAGTTTTCAGTATACTTTTTATTAATATAATTTGTTTATAGAATATTAGTTTTGAAACAGCATTTTTCTTTTTATTGTCATTTCATTTATGTTATAACCCTTAACAATAGAGGATGACAACTGTCCCATAATGTCACTATTAAATACTTAACAACTTCCATTTAAGATAGGAATATAATTCTCAGTTTTTTGATTTTAGGTGATATCCTTCTTTGGTTTCTATCTATATACATTTCAAATATTAGCATAAATATCCTATAAGTGGACTTGCCAAAGCTTCAGTCCTTTTGACCATTTCAATAAAACATGTGAATACAACATATATCAGAAATGTTTGTCATTTGAATTCCACATGATGTAGATTTATCATTTAGCTTTCATGATATAGATCCAAGAATCTGGGTCTCAAAGGATATCTGGTACTTTATGATAGACACACACTTGCACTTGTATGGATAGTAGAGTGACTTTTCTGGGTAAACACAGATAGCTTGTGTAATCAGAAGACCTGAGCTACGTTCATGAGAATTGGTGGGGAGAGAGGCAAATCAAATGCTGTCCACTTTGAAATTCACTCTTCTTCTTTAGGTTAGTAAATGCCAACTTTGCCATGACAGTGAAAAGGAGAGTAACTAAAGGAACTTTGGGGTAGAAACTGTCACCATCTTTTCTGTCTACTGAGGAAGCAGGAAAATAGAATGCAGATAATAGAAGAAGACAGTTGATGTTCAAGTTAGAATTGGGCAGGGAAGTTTGCAAAAGAACACAGGGTCCATCACTGCTCTAGTTGATGTGCTCGTGGGGAAGAAGAATCGATGTGAAATTAAGTCTGGAAAAGGAACAGGAGGAAGTGGTATGCAGAAGAGAATTAGTTAGGCCCATCTCCTAGGACCGTGTGCATGGTCTCCATATCCTGAGATTTACGAGAGAAATCTATTTTTTATGATACTGAACTTTTGAAAAAAAGACTCAATACAATAGTTGCCTATAAGTTTTCCAAGAAGGGAGAAATTTCAATTCAGAAAATAGCTTCACTGGCCTACCATGAGCTAAATATTTCCTTTTAGTGGTTCTGATTACTATCGTGAGGTGGTCCATACCTCATATTCATGACTTTGCTGAGCACGTTTCTTACATCCTTATTCCTAAAGCTGTAGATTAAAGGGTTCAGCATAGGGATCACTGTGGTGTAGAACACAGAGGCCACCTTCTCCTGGGCCATATTGCTCCTGGATGCTGGCTTAAAATACATGAATATGATGGAGCCGTAAAAAATCCCTACAGCTGTAAGGTGAGAGCCACAGGTACTAAAGGCTTTGGACTTGCCCTCAGTTGAGGGTATGCAAAGAATGTTATACAGTATTAAGGCATAAGAGATTATTATGGCCACAGTTGTTGCAAAAATATTGAATCCACCTACAATTATCAACAGAAGTTCATTGATGTAGGTACTAGAGCATGAGAGCTTTAAGAGAGGATGCATGTCACAGAAGAAATGGTGAATGACATTGTCTCCACAGAAGGAAAGCTTGATCATGGAGATAACGTGGGGCACAGCTCCAATAGATGCCATGATATAGACTTCAGTCACCAGCACATTACAGACCTTTTGGGACATGGTGACATTGTAGAACAGTGGCCTACAGATAGCTGCATATCTATCATATGCCATGGCTGTTAACATGTAGCACTCAGCAGTAGCAAAGAAGCAAAAGAAAAAAAGTTGTGTCATACATGCAGGGTAAGAAATAACATTTTGCTCCAATACAAAGTTTTCTAGGAGTTTGGGGGTAATAACTGAGGAATAAAAGAGATCTATGGCTGACAAATTGCCAAGAAAAAAGTACATGGGAGCTTGCAGCTTGGAATTGAAAGCGATTAGAAAGATCATACCCACATTTCCCATGACAGTGACACCATAGATCGCTAGGAATAAGAGGAAGAGAGGTGGCTGGAGTTCTGATTTGCCTGTCAATCCCTCGAGAACGAACTCAGTCACTGTGGAATCATTTTGTCTGGCCATTTCCTTCAGGAAGCAAGGGATGTGAAACTAAGAAAAAGAAAATCAGAGGAGGTAAGAAACCTATTTACCTATGATTAGTAATAGTTTTATTCGTATTGTCGTAGAAGAAACAAAATGATCATCAAATTAAGAGTTTAAGGGTGGTCATTAGTAAGATGCTTAAACACATTTTTTGTGTCAGGATTGTGTTATTTTTGGCCAAAGACCTTCATAGACTACAGATAATAAATACAATGTGTTATTTCAAGACCAGGAAAATTTTCTTAATAGTAGAAAAAAAAGATGCCGATAATTGTGTGCCGTCTGAGATGTTACTAGTGTCTGGAACAAACAGGAACTCAGCTGTTATGGATTGAACTGTGACTACAGTCTAATATGCTGGATCTGTTGGTGCTGGGTATATCAAGGTTTAATTAGCTTAAGAAAGTTTTAAGAAATCATTTCAGTTTTAATGTTGGGCCTTGCATGCACCCTAGATTGCTGTTGCCCACAGAATACAAAGCTCTCCTCAAGGAGACATTAGTAAGGAAATGCAGATCTTAGGGTCAAGATTAATAACCTTTAAAGATGTGCAGAGGGCAGGATGCTCCAGATTAAGTGGTCTTCGACTTAATCCTGGAGTTCTTTCATTCAAACGAGTGAGTATTATATTTGTTTTTCTTTCTAGGAAAAGCTTTGGAAGCTCTTATGGGTACATCTTAGGAAAGCAATGAAATAACAAAGAAGAGAAGAAGACAAGTTTTCCTGTTGTTCCACCTTGCATGCTCACAGGTAACAGAAATATCATTTTCTTGAGCTTCAGTTCTGTTGGTTTATGTAATAGCTGCATATGTTTGTGTCAATAATTGTGCTATTAGATTATATTTTGCAATTCTCCCTAAGTAATTGTTCTTACCAATAAAAGCTTAATAAAAGTATACTCGGAATTTGTGTACTTACTTGAATGTTGTCAGGAGTAAAAGAGTGTTGCTCCTACCTAACTTACTTTGTCTCTCTTGTATTGTGAGATAAACTGTCATAGCTTCATGGCAAAATTTACCTGTGCAGGACCTTGCTGATCTTGTTTCGATTGAGCTGTTATTGAACTTAACATCGAAAAATAAAATGGCAACTACTGGTAAGGAAGAAGAAATATAGCCCGTCCTTAAAAATTCTAAAAATGGGTTTCTGCTCCAGATGCGCCACTAATTCACTGTGTGACATTGGGAAATCCATTTTACCTTTCCACTTCTGTAAAAGGGTAGGACTGGGCTGGAAAACTCTAATGTCTGTAATAACTATAATATTTTCAAACTCTATAATTCACTATGAGTGAGAAATAATAAGATCTCATTCTACCTCCAGATCCTCAGATACCTTTTATAGGAAGGGAATACTTTCATCTTTTGTTTTTAGGTCTTTGAACTCCAAGGACATACATTAGTAGAGTATGCCCATAGGACCACAATTCCTGGAAAGACTCTCAGAAGTGAAATTCTCCTAGGAAAAGCAATTACTGAATTATGGTACTGAGTTATAATGGCATTCCCAGAATATTGATATTTCCAATGTCCTGAATTAAAATTTTGATATTACTTCTTGGAAGGAGAAAATTCTGTACAGTAGTAGAGTATGGCTGCCATATAGAATGATTGTTGGATTATCATAAACAGACATTCAGCAGTTTGGTGAGAATTCTCACTTCAAAGAGCAGAGGTCCAGGCCCTCATCTCTGTGTGTGTCCCTAAAAGAGGGTGTAATAACTCTTGCTTTTAGGTTTTTAACTCTTTGTTATGTAATTAAGGTCAGTTAATAGTTATTCTCCAGGAATGTTGAATAAACATCCTGCAGTATCAATGATGATCTAAATGGGAAGACCAACATTTCTCCTAAATATACTCCATACAGGTTTTGATGCAGTTGTACAGGGGAGGGTTCTCATCAGAATTTGTAACACTCCTGTTGACGCCTCCAAAAGTAGAGTCATATACTTGAGATGTGGTCATAGGTTCTTAGAGTTAATCTGGGGCTTGCATACTTAGGTCTTGGGAATCCAAGACTGAAAGGTTTTAAACTCAATTCTAGATGCTTTATTTCCTTGGGGAAGATTAGGTGCTTCTTCTCTTGTGAAGATTAGGCACTTCTTCAGATACAAAAAGGACCTTATCTGAGACATCCGTAATACAATCTCCACAACAGCTTTCCCTATTAAATCTCAAAATACTCAAGACAAGAATGATTTGCAGATGAATAAGTCTAAAAATTATTGCTTTTTCCCCTCTTTCCAAGGTCATTGGTGTTTTGAACAAGAATTATATTGTTTTACTTGACTACTACATATATTAGTGGCTACCTTTTACAATTCCAAAGCTGTACTAATCACATTTATATATTTAATTTTTATTTTTGTTTTGAAAGAAGAAGAAACTGTTATAGATCTAGATAGTATTTCCCCGGGAAACGATGTTGACTGGTTAATAAGGAGACATTTAAACTGAAGTGGTAATTATTGACAGACCATATCACTTTTTCACTAACCTTTTAGTTCTAATTTGCTTATCTAATTTTTCTCCTACACCTTAGAGCACAGAGAATCTAATCACTGATTTAAATTTGGCTTCTAAACTCTTAAAAAAAAACAACTATTCATTTTTAAACAATGTTTCCCGAGCATAGGACTCAATATCCTGAAAATCATTTCAGTGTTTTCTTTGACCTACTGATATAAATGTTTTAGCCTTGAATTCAGTAAAACTCAAAATGTGAGTTTCATGCCAAATATCTTCTCAGGACAAATTCACTATTTACTAGTGGCAGAAATGCGTTGAGCTTTTACATGTGCAGGTCACTATGGTAGTATCATATCACATCTGTAACACCTCAGGGGTAGCTAGTGGTGCAGTGGTTAAGAGCTCAGCTGCTAACCAAAAAGTCCACAGTTCGAATTCACCAGCCACTCTTTGGAAACCCTATGGGGAAGTTCTACCCTGTCCTATAGGTTCACTATAAGTCAAAATCAACTCAAAAATAATGGGTAACACTTTAAGAACTATATTAATTGATAGCCATAAGCATTCATAAATAATCAACTACGTTCTTCCTTTCTTCCTGTATTTAGTGGAAATATTTAAGGGTATGAAAACGAATGTACAGTTTTTATTAAGTGTCATCTTCACAGTCATTTTTTATATGTCTGACTTCTAAAATTAAAGAATGAATGTTGGATTTACGACTTTTTGATGTCTGTTAGTGCACTGAATTTCCACCACATGTCTTTCAGTTTGTTGTACTGTGGTGGCTTGCATGTTGCTGTAATACTGGAAGCTGTGACACCAGTATTTCAAATCCCACTGAGGTCACCCTCGGTGTACAGGTTTCAATGGGACTTCCAGACTAAGATTAGGAAGAAGGACCTGGCAGTCTACTTCTGAATAAGCTGGCCATTGAAAACATTATGAATAGTATTGGAACATTGTCTGGTATAGTGCCAGTAGATGAGCCCCTCAGGTTGGGAGGCGCTAGAAATAGGATGGGGGAAGAGCTGCCTCCTCAAAGTAGAGTCAGCCTTAAAGATATGGATGAAGTTAAGCATTTGGGACCTTTATCTGCTGATGTTGCATGAATGAAAGTGAGAAGAAATACCTGCAAACATCTGTTAATAATCAGAACAAAGAATGTAGAAGTATGAATCTAGCAAAATTGGAAGTCATCAAAAATGAGACGGAATGCAAAAATGTCAATATCTGAGGCATTATGAGCTGAAATGGACTGGTACTGGCCATTTTGAATCAGAAAATAGTATGGTCTACTATGCCAGGAGTGATGAAATTGAAGAGGAATAGTGTCCCATTCATCATCAAAAAGAATATTTCAAGGTCTATCCTGGTGTGCAACACTGCCGGTGATAGGATAATATCCATAAGCCTACAAGGAAGACCAGTTAATACAACTATTATCAAATTTACACTCCAACCACTAAGGTCAAAGATGAAAAAATTGTATTTTACCAACTTCTGCAGTCTGAAATTGATCAACCATGCAATCAAGATGCACTGATCATTACTGGCAATTGGAATGCAAAAGTTGGAAACAAAGAAAGGTTGATAGTTGGAAAATATGGTCTTGGTGAGAGAAACGACACTGGAAATTGTATGATAGAATTTTGCAAGGCTAACGACTCTGTCATTGCAAATATCTTTTTTCATCAACATGAACAGTGACTATACATGTGTACCTCATCAGTGGAATACACAAGAATCAAACTTACATTTGTGGAAAGATACCATGGAAAAGCTCACTATCAACAATCAGAACAAGATCAGGGGATGACTATGGAGAAAAAAAAAAAAAAACTTTTTTTTTTTCCCTACAGACCATCAATTGTTCATATGCAAGCTCAAGTTGAAGTTGAGAAAAATTAGAAAAAGTTCAAAAGAGCCAAAGTACAACCTTGAGTTTTTCCCACCTGAATTTAGAGACCATCTCAAGAATAGATTTGATACACCGAACACTAATGACCGAAGACCAGATGAATTGTGAAATGACATCAAGGACATCATACATGAAGAATGAAAGACAGGAAAGAAAAGAAAAAGACCAAAATGGATCTCAGCTTAATTGATCTCAACCCATCTGAAGCAAAGGAGAACGAAGAACACTAAAGGCACAAGGAAAATATAAGCCCAAAAGACAGAAAGTGTCACATAAGCCAGGGCCTCCATCAGCCTGAGAACAGAAGAACTAGATGGTGCCCTGCTAACACCAATCACCGCCTTGACAGAGAACACAACAGAGAATCCCTGATGGAGAAGGAAAACAGTGGGATGCAGACCTCAAATTCTCATAAAAAGACCAGCCTTAATGGTTTGACTGAGACAGGAGGGACCCCAGAGGTCATGGCCTCCAGAACCACCATTAGCCTAAGACTGGAACCATTCCCAAAGCCAACTCTTCAGACAGGGGTTGGACTTGACTATAAGACAGAAAATGATACTGGTGATGAGTGAGCTTCTTGGCTCAAGTAACAAGTCAGAGTGTGTGGGCAGCTCCTGCCTGGAGGTGAGATGAAAAGGCAGAAGGGGACAGGAGCTGGTTGAATGTATACAGGGAATACAGGGTGTAGAGGAGGGGTGTGCTGTCATATTAGGGGGAGAGCAGCTAGGGTTACGTAGCAAGGTGTGTATAAGTTTTTGTATGAGAGACTGACTTGAATTGTAAACTTTCACTACAACACAATAAATAAGACTTCTGGCCAATATGGTGCCATAGACTGAAGCACTATACTGTCCCTCCACAGCAAAGACCTGAAAAACTAAGTAAAACAGAGACAAATGTCATTCCTGGAACCTGAAGTGACAAATGAAGAGATAAAGAACTCAGCCAAACACTGAATGGAATGAGAAACTGACAGAGGACAGAGCGAGGGGAGATAGATGTGGAGGGCCCCTATCTTCTAATGCAGCATAGATTGACACCTTGGACTCTTGTGGAGGATCCACGGAGAAGGAGTACGGGAAAGTAGTTTCACGGAGCTCCCAGCAGGAGACAGAGCACCCGGTAACCATCGATACATGCTTTTCTAACCTCCGTCCTCTCCCTGGTGCTCTACCTCTGAGCTTCCTGGTTGGCTGTGGTGGCTCGTCCGGCTGAGAAGTACAGCATTCGTGCCACTTGGATTCACCCCAACTACATTGAAGATCTGTGGACAGAGAGTAGGGGAAGCAGCTTCTCGAAATCCCCAGCAGGAGACAGACCACCCAGTAAGGAGTGATATACCCTTTCCTAACCCCCACCCATCTTCCCCTCCCCACTTCAGCCTCCTCTGCTTTCCTCCAGCTCCAGTCTCTTGGCCAGGAGGCAACTGCTTTGGACTCAGGCTGCTTGTATTTACCACGCCCACACTGGCCAGCATCCTGAGATGGTGTTGCTTCTTTCCGTTTCTTTTGGTTTCCTCTGTGCCTCCCACCACCTCCCCCTCCTTTCTCTCAAACACTGGCTCCATGTGCTATCTTTGCTCCTTCTTGAAAGGCTGTGAAGCCCCACATCACTGGGGAACCACTCCCCTGGCCCACAACACCATGCCCCGGTGGGATCCCTTGTTTTTTTTTTTTTTTTCTTGTTTTGTTTTGCTTGTTTTCTTTTTCTTTTCGTGGTTTGGGAGCCCCTTCTAGCCGGGCTGTACTGCACGGCTTAGGAATCACTCCCCCAATCTGCACAGCTGTGTAGGTGGGATCCCTGGGGCATTTCTTTTTTTCATTATTTCTTTCCTTCTTTTTTTTCCTTTTCTCCTTCTTTTTCTCTGTCTTTCTTCATTTCACAGTTCCACAGTTCTCATCTCTCTATACTTACCTTCTTTTTCCTGTCTCCTCAATACCTGATGCTGTATGACATCTATACCCCCTCTAGCCAGGCGATACTGCGCATCTTGGGACCCACTTCCCTCGTCTTTGTGGCCCCACCAGTGGGACTCCTGAGGGCTCTTCTTTTCTCTTTTCCAAATTTTCATCTAGTTATTTTTCTTTTTCTCTTCTGTTTCTTTTTTCCTTTTTTTCTTTTCTCCATTTCTTGTTTCTCATCTTTCCACTCCAATGGCAAGCTTCCTTAGCACTCCTTTCTTTTCTCTTTGTTTGTTTTTGGTTCCTGTTTCTCTCTCCTCTTTCCTATACCCATATTCACTTCACATATCACAACCTCCCCCCTCTTTCCTACCTGCCTGCACCATGCACTGAACATCACATCTCCAAGCTGCACAGGCATAGCCTACTGGAACCTGTCGAGCAAGGATTCCTGGAGTGCCCTGTCAGCTCTAGTATTTGCCACAAAAAAACTCATCACAGCCTCTCCCATTCAGCTGTACCTGCCTTGTTGTACCATAGCTGAGTGACTGGCCCTGCCCATTGATCAAGGAAGTGAAAAGTATCATGACTACGGACAAGCAAACAACAAAGAACGCAGAGCCTGCCTGCGCAGACATAGCCAATAAAACAAAAAAGACAAAACAAACAAATCTACAGTCAAGAAATGAAGAAAATTATTACTGAGTGTCCCAAAGGCAGTAGACAATATCAAAACATATTAAAAAAAAAAAAGGACAGGATGCTTCCAGAGGCTTCCAAAATGAAACACCACATGACTTTACAGTAGAAGAAAAAGCACTAGAACTACCTGATCCCAAAACCCAGTGCCGTCAAGTCAATTCCAACTCATAGTGACCCTAGAGGATAGAGTAGAACTGCCCCATAGAGTTCCAAGAACTGCCTGATAGGGAATTCAAATCTCTAATATTCAGAGCTATCCACAAGTTGAAGCAAAAAGAGGGCAAAAATGAGGAAAAAATAGACAAATTCATGGAAAATACAGACCAAAAAAAAAGGAAGATTTATGGATAATAACACAGGGACAAAATGGAAAATACATTCACAACTAGAAATGATACAAAAATGATTAAATCCAAAAGATAAACAAGATTTCAGAAATGGACAGTGTCATAGAAGTGCTGATGAACAGGTTGGAAACGATGGAAGACAGGATTAGCAAAGTGGAAAACACTTGGATACAACTCTGAGGAAAAATACGTTATTTTTCTGAATTACATTCTTGCATCCATAAGTAACATGTTTAAAAAAGAATATGTATAATTTGTGTAGTTTCAAGAATGAAAATACCTTGATTTTGCTTTCACACTTAAATAATAGCTGGGCTGGATATGTAAACCTGGATTTAGCACATTTCATACAGAATCCTATAGTCATTGCCACACTGACAGGTAAGTCGTGGTATTGCTATGATAAGAAGTTTGAAGTCAGTGTTATTCTCATTTCTTTGTAGATAGCATGGTGCTGTTCTCTGAAGATTTAGAAAATGTTCTCCATGTCTTGGAGTTCATAACAACATGTGTCATATTTTGCTGAATTATTTCTGCTCTACACTGGATGATCTCTTCCAAACTTAATATTCATACACACTCCTTCAGTGCTCTATATATGTCATCCCATTGCCTTCTTGACTGCATGGTTTCTGCTGAGTGGTCTGAAAATATTCTTATTGATTCTCCTTTGCAGGAAACCTTTCTTTTATCCCTGGCTGCTTTTAAAATTTTCTCTTTATCTTTGGTTTTGGCGCGTTTGATGATAATATGCCTTGGTGATTTTCTTTTTGGGTCAATCTTATATGAGGTTCGATGAGCATCTTGGATAGTTATCCTTTAGTCTTTTGTGATGCCAGGAAAGTTTTCTGCCAACTCATCTTCAACTATTCTCTCTGTATTTTCTGTTATCCCTTCCTGTTATGGATCTCCAACCACACACAAGCTATTCTGCTTGATAAAGTCCCACATGATTCTTAGGGTTTCTTCATTTTTTTAAATTCTTTTATCTGATTTTTCTTCAACAATATTGGTGTCAATTGCCTTATCCTCCACCTCCCCCACTCTGCATTCTGATTGCTCGATTCTGCTCCTCTGTCTTCCTACTGAGTTCTCTAATTCTGTAATTTTACTGTTAATCTTTTGGATTTCTGAATGGTGTCTCTCTATGGATTCTTGCAGCTTATTAAATTTTCACTGTGTTCTTGAATAATCTTTTTGATATCTTCAACTGCTTTATCAGTGTGTTCCTTGGCTTTTTCTGTAGATTGCCTTATTTCATTTCTGAGGTCATCCCTGATGTCTCAAAACATTCTGTATATTAGTTTTTTCTATTCTACATCTGGCAATTCCAGGAATGTATCTTCATTTTGGGAAAGATTTTGATTCCTTGATTTGGGGTTTTGTAGAAGCAATCATAGTCTGCTTCTTTATGTGATTTGATATTGACTGCTGTCTCTGAGCCATCTATAAGATATTGTAATGATTTATTTTATACTTGCTCACTGAGTCTTATCCTCTTATTTTGTTTTGTTTCAATACATCCAGATGGGCTACCAGATTGTGCTATCTTGATTGTTGTAGGCTTTGAATCAGTTATGTCCTGTTACCAGCTGGTTTGAGCTCTTACCAGAAATATGAGCCTCTAAGTCCATTCACTATTCTTGAATAGAATAAGCTGAGGTGTCCTGACAGTGCATCATCTAGTGTGTGGTGTAGTCTGTCACCTACTAACGTAGAGGAGTAGTGGTGATGGATGCATGCACCAGATTCTAGTAGCGGCAGGGGGTCACACTCCGAGGAAGACAGGATGCTGATGTCTTGCAGCATTCTGTAAATTAGTTTTTTATATTCTGCATCTGGCAATTCCAGGATTGTATCTTCATCTGGGAAAGATTTTGATTCTTTAATCTGGGGAGTTGTAGAAGCAATCATGGTCTGCTTCTTTATGTGGTTTGATATCGACTGCTGTCTCCAAGCCATCTATAAGATATTGTAATGATTTATTTTATATTTGCTCACTGAGCCTTATCTTGTTTTGTTTTTTTTTCAATATATGCAGATGGGCTACTAGATTGCACTGTCTTGATTGTTGTAGCCTTTGAATCACTTATGACCTATTACCAGCTGATTTGGGCTGTTACCAGATGTATAAGCCTAAAAGTCCATTCACTATTCTTGAATAGAATCTGATTTTGGGTAACCAAGAGTGTGGGGTAGACTGTCACGTATTCACTTAGAGGAGTAGTGGTGCTAGTTGTGTGCACCAGATTCTAGTAGCAGCAGGGGGTGACACTCCAGGGGGGGCAGGATTCTGACAGGCTTCCCCCAAGTGCCAGTGAGGTAGGTGTGTCTCTATTCCTAAAGCACTTTGGTGGGTGGGCTCTGCAGCTGTACCTTAGGCACCCAATGCATGTACCTCTATAGATTGGTAGGTGTCACTATCCTCAGACCCCTTTGGGTGGTTTGGGTGGCACTTTGGCCCTCAGTTCCTGTTGTGCGTCAGTGAGGGCTCTGTTTAATAGGTAGAGATATCAGACCTGGAAAACTTGTCTTTCCAGTAATCTGCTAAAACAATTACAGTCAGATCACTATCAGAATTCCCTTTGCATTATAATAGCCACCTTGTTCCCGGTAGGGATGAAAGCCCAACACTGTGGATCTCATATGCTTGGCTGGAGCTGGTTCTGTATTTTTAGTCCAATTTTGTGGTCAGGGAAGGATTTTTAGTCCCTGGGTTCTTAGAAGCTGCTTCTCTCAGGCCAGGAGAATGGGTTAGGAAAAGACAAAAAACAAAAACAAACAAACAAAAAAACACACAGCACTTCACTCCCTGGCCCAGGAAATTCCAATGTTAATGAAGCCACCTGGGGCAGAAAGGGGAGGGATCAGATAGATAAGAGAGAGTAGCACACAGCAATATAGACAAAGTTACTTATCTTGCTTGGTGATGACTGTTTTATCTGAGATTCCAGAGGGGCGTGTAGCCCGTGAGCACTGGCTAGGTCGAGATTGCCCCCAAGGGCGTGGCCTGCGTCCCATGCTTGTGCTGTCTCAGAAGCTGTAGTCAGCTCCTCCGCTCCCAGTCTAAAGCCCAGCACCAAGGTTCCCCGGCTGGGACGCTGCACTCCAGGCTCCAAAACCAGTCGCTGCCTCCCGGTGACTTCTCCTCCTGTCAGCTATGTCATTGTGCTGCCTGCACGTGCTGGCTGGGCTTCCCCGGAGGCCACTTCAGGGGGCTAGGCCTGTGTCCCGTGTTTGCGCCGTCTGAGGAAGCCATGCTCAGCTCCCCTGCACCCAGCCCAAAGCCCGGCGCCAAGATTTTCTGACTGGGAGGCTGGCTCCAGGCTCTGAAAAGAGTCACTGCTTCCCCATGGTTGCTCTTTCTCTCCTTAGCCGCATCAGTGTGCAGCCTGCTTGCACTGGCTGAGTCTCTACCAAGGTAACCCCAGGGGGCTAGGGGTTAGGGCTGTGTCCTGTGCCTGCCCTACCTCAGCAAGATGCAATCAGCCCTGCCACTGGGCACTAAGGAACCACGAGGGCTCAAGGCTGTGGCACTGGATGCCAGTTCCAGAGGTTGTTGCTGCTTCAGGACACAGCTTTTCACTTCCCTGTCACTCAGGTCAACTCTTTAGATCTGCGTTTGACGGTCAGGGTTCGTAGATGGTCATGTATGTGATCATTTCACTTGTTTTTCTGAGTCTTTGTTGCAAGAGGGATCCGAGGGATCCTAGTCAGCCATCTGGGCCTGCCTCCTGCCTGTACTTCTTGCAAGACAGATTTGTTTGTTCTTCTGGCAGTCCATGGTATATTCAATATTTTTTAACAACATCATAATTCGAAGACATCAGTTCTTCTTGGTTTTCCTTATTAACTGTTAGCTTTCACATGCGTGTGAAGAGATTGGGTCAGGCCCACGTTAGTCTTCAAGGTGACATCTTTGCTTTCTTATACTTTAAATAGGTCTTTTGCTGCAGATTTACCCAATGCAATGTGACGCTTGATTTCCTGACTGCTGCTTCCATGGACGTTGATTGTGGATCCAAGTAAAGTGAAATCCTTGACACCTTCAGTATTTTCTCTGTTTATCATGATGTTGCTTATTGGTCGAACTGTGAGAATTTTTATTTTTGTTTATGTTGAGGTATAATCCATACATACCTTGTAGGAATGTAAATTTTTACAACCCACATAGAGGGGAAATTGGCAATATCTAACAATATCACATATATTTACTTTTTGATGCAGGAACTAAAATTATTGGAATGACCCAGAAAATACATTTTCAATACTACAAACATGTATAAGAACAGGGTTTTCATATCAGTATTATTTGTCTTAGTAAAACATTACAAAAAAGCTAAACGATTGTGTACAAGAGATTATTTGGATAAATTACAGTGCACACACAAATATGAATTCTGTCTTTTGAAATTATTCTGTTTTCACAATCAATAAAATAAAATCATCAACACTGGGGGAAAATTTAAAAATGCAAAATATAAGCAGAAAGTGAATTAGCTTGACTGTATTTTAAGTTAATAACATAACCATAGCGATAGACAAAATAAATTTGTATTGCAATTTTGAAATTTTTTTTAATTCACACTGTCAGATGAAAAACAAACAAAAAGGACTTTGTAAACCAACAATGAGCTGTATAAATTGGGTTTCTTTATTTAATTATTGCCTTGTTATGGGTTACCAAAGGTCTTATATCAATGATGTCAGCTTTCACTTTAAGAAACTAGAAAAGTATTCATTAAGAAAGTGCTAATTAAATCAAAATCACGTATTACTAGACACTGATTAAAATGCTTAACATTAAAAAGAGTGACCACATCAAAACAGCCTGGTCCTGCTACAACAACAGATACATGGACCAATGGAACAGAATTGAGAACCCAGACATAAATCCATCCATATATGAGAAGTTGATATTTGACAAAAGCCCCAAAACAGTTAAATGGGGAAAAGACAGTCTTTTTAACAAATGGTGCTGGCATAACTGGATATCCATCTGCAAAAAAATGAAACAAGACCCATACCTCACTCCATGCACAAAAACTAACTCAAAATGGATCAAAGACCTAAATATAAAATCTAAAATGATAAGGACCATGGAAGAAAAAATAGGGAAAATGTTAGGAGCCCTAATACATGCCATAAACAGTATACAAAACACTATAAAGAATGTAGAAGAAAAACTAGATAAGTGGGAGCTCCTAAAAATCAAACACCTGTGCTTATCCAAAGACTTCACTAAAAGAGTGAAAAGACTACCTACAGACTGGGAAAAAGTTTTTAGCTAAGACATTTTTGATCAGCAACTGATCTCTAAAATCTACATGATACTGCAAAAACTCAACTGCAAAAATACAAATAACCCAATTAAAAAATGGGCAAAAGATATGAATAGACACTTCACTAAAGAAGACATTCAGGTAGCTAACAGATATATGTGGAAATGTTCACCATCATTAGCCATTAGAGAAATGCAGATCAAAACTACAATGTGATTTCATCTCATTGCAACAAGGCTGGCATTAATCCAAAAAACACAAAATAATAAATGTTGGAGAGGCTACGGAGAGATTGGAACACTTCTACACTGCTGGTGGGAATGTCAAATGGTACAACCACTTCGGAAATCGATTTGGCACTTCCTTAAAAAGCTAGAAATAGAACTACCATACGATCCAGCAATCCCACTCCTATATACCCTAGAAAAATATGAGCCTTTATTTTTACAAGAACAGATACATGCACACCCGTGTTTACTGCAGCACTGTTTACAATAGCAAAAAGGTGGAAGCAACCAAGGTGTCCATCAACAGATGATTAGATAAATAAATTACAGTTTATTCACACAATGGAATACTACGCATTGATAAAGAACACTGAGGAATCTGTGAAACATTTCATAACATGAAGGAACCTAGAAGGCGTTATGCTGAGTGAAATTAGTTGCAAAAGGACAAATATTGTATAAGACCAGTATTATAAGAACTTGAGAAATAGTTTAAACTGAGAAGAAAGCATTTTTTTGTTGTTACGAGAGGGGTGAGGGAGGGAAGGTGGGAGAGGGGCATTCACTTATTAGATAGTAGATAAGAACTACTTTAGATGAAGGGAAAGACAACACACAATGCAGGGGAGGTCAGCACAATTGGACTAAACCAAAAGCAAAGAAGTTTCTTGAATAAACTGAATTCTTCGAAGGCCAGCATAGCAGGGGCAGGGGTCTGGGGACCATGGTTTCAGGGGACATCTGAGTCAATTGTCATAATAAAATCTATTAAGAAAACATTCTGCATCCCACTTTGAAGAGTGGCGTCTGGGGTCTTAAACACTAGCAAGGAACCATCTAAGATGCATCAGTTTGTCTCAACCCACCTGGATCAAAGAAGAATGAAGAACACCAAGGACACAAGGCAATTAGGAGCCCAAGAGACAGAAAGGGCCACATGAACCAGAGACTACATCATCCTGAGACCAGAAGAACTAGATGGTGCCTGGCCACAACCAATGACTGCCCTGACAGGCAACACAACAGAGAATCCCTGAGGGAGCAGGAGAGCAGTGGGATGCGGACTCCAAATTCTCATAAGACCAGGCTTAATGGTCTGAGACTAGAAGGACCCTGGCGGTCAAGGCCCCCAGACCTTCTGTTGCCCCAGGACACGAACCATTCCTGAATCCCACTCTTCAGACATGGATTGGACTGGACAGTGTGTTGGAGAGGGATGCTGGTGAGGAGTGAGCTTCTTGGATCAGATGGACACTGGAGACTATGTTGGCATCTCCTGCCTGGAAGGTAGATGAGAGGGTGGAAGGGGTTAGAAGCTGGCAAAATGGCCACAAAAAGAGAGAGTGGAGGGAGAAAGCGGGCTCTGTCATTAGGGTTAGAGTAATTGGGAGTGTGTAGCAAGGTGCATATGGTTTTTTTGTGTAAGAGACTGACTTGATTTGTAAACTTTCACTTAAAGCACAATAAAAATTATTTAAAAACAAAAAATAGTGACCACATCAAGTGTTGTTGAGGCAGTGGACAAATTGGCATTCTCATAAACTGATGGTGCGGATATAAAATGGCACAGCCACTTGGGAAAACAGTTTTTCGGTCTCGAAAAAGGTAAATGTATATCTAATGTCATGGAGTGAATTTGTGTCCCCCAAAAATATGTGTCAACTTGGTTAGGCCATAACTCCTACTATTGTGTGGTTTACCTCCATCTTGTGATTGGGTGGAATTGTAACATCCTTATTAAGGTCACATCCCTGATCCAACGTAAAGGGAGTTTCCCTGAGCTGTGACCTGCACCACCATTTATCTTACAAGACACAAAAAGAAAGGGAAGCAAGCAGAGAGTAGGGGACCTTATACCACAAAGAAAGCAGCACCAGGAGCAGAGCGCATCCTTTCAACTCTGGGACTTTGCACCTGAGAAGCTACTCGACCAGGGGAAGATTGATGAGAACCTTTCTCCAGAGCTGACAGAGAGAGAAAGACTTCCCCTGGAGGTGATGCCTTAAATTTGGACTTCTAGCCTACTAGACTGTGAGAAAATAAATTTCTCTTTGTTAAAGCCATCCACTTGTGGCATTTCTCTTATAGCAGCACTAGATGACAAAGACGTCTACTATGTTGTTGGATGCCCTCGAGTTATTTCAGACTCGTAGGGACTCCATGTGGCAAAGTAGAAATGCCCCATCGGGGTTTCTTTATGGAAGCAGATAGATCTTTCTCCAGTGGAGCTGCAGGGTAGGTTTAAATTGCCAGCCTTTTGGTTAGCAGTGCAGTGCTTAACAATTGTGCCACCAGGGCTCCTATGTACTTACTATTCGATTGAGTTATTCCACTCCCACGCGATTATCCAAGAGAAACGAAAGGATGTTTACATGTGAAGACTTTTGCACAAATGCCCCATAGCAACTTTATTCATTATCCCAAACAGGAAACAACCCCAATGTCCACTGCCAGGTAAATGGATAAACATGCTGTGGTATACACATACAACGGAATACTGCTTTTACAGTAAAAAGGAGTAAACTATTGATACATGCAATAATATGGCTGAATCTCAAAATAATCATGCCTCATGAAACAAGCCTCATACAAAGGAGTAATTCCTATATGATTTAATTTGTATAAAATTCTTGAAAAAGAAAACCAATCACTGCCAGAAAGCACAGCAGTGGTTGCTTAGGAAATGGGGAGCATGGTAGTGGGGATGAAGGGATTACCAAGGGGCTTGAGGAAACATTTACTTTCATATTGAGGAAACATTTGCATTGACCTTGGTAATGGCTTCTTATATGCATGTCTACGTACATAATTACACATGAAATTATACCTTTTAAATGTGTGCAATTTTGAACGCCAATAAGAGCTTGACTGCTAACCAAAAAATCAGCAGTTCGAATCCACCAGCTGCTCCTTAGAAACACTGTGGGGCGGTTCTACTCTGTCCTGTAGGGTTTCTATGAGTCTGAATCAACTGGAAGACAATGTTTTCTTTAAAGCTATGGGCGGGGGGGGGGGGGGCGGGAAGAGAGAGAGAGAGAGGAAAGGAGAAGCATTGGAACTAAGCACGGTCATTCCTGTACCAAATTCAGTTTTTAAATAGTCTCCTATTTACAGGGAGTATTGAGAGCTGGGTCAGGTGAATTGACAGAGAAGTAAGTGCTCTGTTCGGCTTTCAGAGGAAAACATGTGACCCTGGAAATGGAGTTTCTTTTTCACACAGTGGAAGCTCAGGGAAGCACAGCTGTAAAAAATTTTTGACATTATCATTAACTCTTCTATATCATTCCTAGAGAAATCAGTCTTCAGACATGAAGGCTATCTGCTATAACCTATTATTTCTATGAGTGTTCTTTTTTTTTTTAAAGAGAGATCTGCATTTCCATAGCATGATTTTTTCCAAGGTCTGAATATTCTTCACTTATTCTTCCTCACACAACAGGTTTTTTTTTTTTTTTTTTTGGTCAGTTTATTTAATTAGCTAATTTATTTTAGAATATACAAATATTTGGGTGCATGTGTGTATCCTTGTGTGTGTAAGTGTGTGCAAGTGTCTATAATATGTAGAGTTCTTTTGCACAGACCAAGTAATACAGAGAAATTTGAAGCCTATTTTTTCCTACTATAAATATTTTCTAAAATAAGTTTTAAAGTAGATTTTATTATCTTAATTTTCATTTCACTTGTGTTATGATCCTTCACAATGAGGGATGACCACTGTCCCATATTTTACTATTAAATACTTACAACTTCATTTTAAGATAGGGATATAACTCTCAATTCTTTGATTTTAGCTGATGTCTTCCTTCAGTTTTCACCTACACAAATTTACAAATTTCAGATATTAACTTATATATCTCTCTTTCTTACAAATTATTTTTTTACACTAGTTAAGATCATCCTTAATCAAGTCTAATACTAACATAACTTTGCTTGGTTTACAACAAAAGATCTTGAGTCATCAGGACCCTGCAAATCTAGAATCCAACAAGGTGGGAAAGAAAAATGAATGGATTGGCAGAAGCTTCAATTCTAGCTGACCATTTCAATGCAAAATGTGAGTACAACGTTCATTATAGATCTGTCACTGGAATTCTGCCAGGTAAAGTTTTAGCATTTATTCCTCATGATAGAGATTCAAAAAAGTGGACCTCAGAGGAGAGCTGGAATTTTGTGACAGACACATATCGGTTCTTGAACTTGTGTAGATGGGAAAATGGCCTTTCTTGGTCAGCACAGTTAGCTTGTAATCAGACTTGGTGTGGAGAGAGATAAATCTTATGTTGTTCACTTTGAAATTCACTTTTCCTCTTTAGCTTAGTAAATGTCAACTTTGCAATGAAAACGATAGAAATTCTCACCATCTTTTCTGTCCACTGAGAAAGCAGGAAAAGAGAACGCAAATAATAGCAGTAGGCATATGAAGACCAAGTCAGAATTTGTCAGGCAAGGGGGCCTATCACATTTCTAACGGGTATGCTTACAGGGAGAAATAATTCCACAGGAAATTAAAGGTGTTCAAGAAATATTTTTAAACATACATATACTCAAACACAGTGTATTTGTATCAATAATTTTAATAATTATAATAAAATTATTTAGAGTAGCATAATTGTGACAGAGCTTAGCTGACTGTTCACCAAATAGGAATTTGTGTGTAGAATATAATTACTTAGGGCCATCTCCTAGGAACATGTCCTTGTTCTCAGTATATTAAGGTTTTCAAAAGAAATCTGTCATTTAAGAAGTTCAGCCTTTGAATGTCAGAATCATCAGTTGCCTGAGTTTTGTTAGAAAGATAAAGCTTCAATTCAGAAAATAGTTGCACTGGCCTACCACGTGTTAGATGTTTCACTATTAATGATTTCTTCACTCATTTTGGTGAAGGTTCACTAGTTGGAATTATATTTCTGAGGAGAAAGATATATGGCAGAACAGAAATGAAGTAGAACACATGAAGGGAGTTTCATATGAGCCAAGTATAAAATTATGTTATAGACTCAGTCCTTGACTGAGGTTAAGATTATTATTTTTGGTTACAGCCTAGTCTGACACCACTTAGCTTGAGTGTCATCTAACTAGTTATGAATGACAGAAGTCAACGATTTCAATTTGCACCAACTAAAGGAAAAAATAAACATTCTACCTCAGTTTCTTCAATAGGGAAGAAGAAGATCCTTGGGAAGTATTATTCAAAATATATATGCCTGAGTCATATCAAGGACGTACTGAATCATATCATGGGAGACTACGCTCAAGGAATGGATATGTGTGTGTGTGTGTGTGTGTGTGTGTGCGCGCGTGAGCACTGACTTCAATAGAAGGGTAATATCTAACAGCTGTAGTGGAAGGAGCTTAAGTTTAAGTTAGTGTTAAGAAAAAGAAAGAAGTAGACTATTGTCATGAAATTTAGTGGTTCTGGTTACTACCTTTCCGTAGTCCATACCTCATAACCATGACTTTGCTGAGCACATTCTTTACATCCTTATTTCTCAAGCTATAGATCAAAGGGTTCAGCACTGGGATCACTGTGGTGTAGAACACAGAAGCCACCTTCTTCTGGGCCATGTTACTGCTGGATGCTGGTTTTAAATACATGAATATCATGGAACCATATAAAACTCCAACAACTGTAAGATGAGAGCCACATGTACTAAATGCTTTAGACCTGCTCTCAGATGAGGGTATTCGAAGAATGTTGGAGAGTATAAAGACATAAGAGATGATGATGGCCACCGTTGTTACCAACATATCGAATCCACCTCCAGTTATCACCAAAAGCTCATTGATGTAGGTACTGGAGCATGAGAGCTTTAGGAGAGGCAGTATGTCACAGAAATAATGGCAGATAATATTGTCCTCACAGAAGGAATGCCTGGTCATGAAAATAGTGTGGACCATAGCTCCAAAAGATGCCATGATATAGACTCCACTCACCAGCATATTACATATCTTTTGGGACATGGTGACATTGTAGAGCAGTGGACTACAAATAGCTACATATCTATCATATGCCATGGCAGTCAGCATATAGCACTCAGCAATTGCAAAAACACAAAAGAAAAAGAGCTGAGTCATACATCCAGGATAGGAAATAACATTTTTTTCCTGCACAAAGTTTCCCAGGAGTTTGGGGGTAACCACTGAGGAGTAACACAGATCTAGGAATGACAAATTACCAAGAAAGAAGTACATGGGTGATTGGAGCTTGGAATTGAAAGCGATGAGGAGGATCATACCCAAGTTTCCCACTACAGTGACACCATAGATCCCTAGGAACAGGAGGAAGAGAGGCAGCTGAAGTTCTGGTCTGTCCGTCAGTCCCTCAAGGACAAACTCAGTGACTGTGGAATCATTCTGTCTGGCCATTTCCTTCAGGAAACAAGCGATGCGCAACTAAGAAAAAGAAAAATCACAGAAAGTAAGAAAGCTGTTTGTCCACAAATAGTAAAAATTTCTTTTTTTTTTTTTAGTGCTGTGGTAGAAGATAAAATTGATTATCAAATTAAAACAGTTTAAGGGTGGTCAATAACAATGTGGTGAATAGCATATTTCATGTCAGGACCGTTTTACCCAAGGCCTTCATAACCGATGCAAAAACAAAGAATAAATATAATGTGATCTTTAAAAATAATAGGAAAATATCTCAATAGGACAAAGCTACCAGTGTTTGTGTACCCGCTGAGATTTTCTTGGTGTCTGAAAGAACCTGGAACTGGGCAGCTATGGATTTAACTGTGACTACATATTACAGTGCTGGAACTCTCAGTACACGAAACATCAAGATTTTATTAAATCTTAATAAGGTTTTTTCAGGGTTAATGTTGGGCTTTTTGTGTGCACTAGATTGTTGTTGCCCAAGTAATACAGAGCACTCCTCAAAGAGAAACTGGTAAGGGAATGTATATCTTAGGGTCAAGATTAATGGTCTTAAGGGGAAGTGCAGAGACCAGGATGCTCCAAATTAAAGTCTTCAACTTAATCTTGGAGTACTTCGATTCAAATGGATGAGTACTTATTATATATATATATATATATATATATATATATATTTTTTTTTTTTTCTAGGAAGAGCTTTGGAAGCTGTTGTAGGTATATATTAGGAAAGTAATAAAATATGAAGAAATTGAAGAAGAGACCTTCTGTCCACTGCATACCCGAAAGGCAGCAGAAAACACCTTTTCTCCAGCCTCAGTTATGTTGTTGGCTTAAGTAATAGGCACATGTGTTTTGCTCAACAGTACTTTTATTAAAATATAAATTTGTAATTCTCCTTGAGTAATTCCATTTCATGATGAACTATTTAGCAAAAGTATGCTCAGGATTTTTTGTACTTACTTGAATGCTCTCCAGAGTAGAAGAGTTGTTGCTCCTACTTAACGTTTATTTTCTATTTTGCAATGTGACTTAAATTCACTTAGATTTATGGCAAACCTGACTAGTCTAGAATCTGGTTGCGCTTGTTGAGAGTGTGATGTTATTAGCCTATAACATCAAAAAAAAAAAAAATCAAATGATAACGACCTGAAATAAAGAAATATAGCCCTTCTTACAGATTCCAAAGCTGGATACCTGATTCAGCTGTGTTACTAACTCAGTGTGCGACGTTGGGGAAGCCATTTCACCTTTACTCTTCTGTAATGGATGGAGCTGGGCTGAAGGTCTCTAAAGTCTGTGTAGCTCTAAAATTTCACAACTCTGTGATTCCGTCTGGGGGGTGATAATAAGACCTTCTTCCAACCTTATTTAAGGCTTTTGTAAGCATGAATTACTTTGATTTGTTATTTGAAGTCTTCAATCTCCAGGGAGATGTAAGAGTAAGGTATTCTCCTAGGACCACAAGTCCGTGGACAATCTTCGCTTGAGAAGGAGAAAAGCAATTACTGGGTTATATTTTCAATCAAAATAATGACACTCCTGGAATATTGGCATTTGCAATGTTAAGAATTAAAGTTTTGCTTTAACTTCTTAAAAGGAAAGATCGTTATGCAGCAAAGGGTCATCACTCACATCTGGAATTATTGTAGGATAATCATACACAGATATTTGGCAGTTTCCTAAGGAAGCTGTCACTTAGTTCAATAGCAGAGATTCAGCCTCATGTCTGTGCTCCAATGGAAAAGCATAGTAAATCTTGCTTTTAGATTTTTAACTCTTCGTACCATAATTAAGGCCAATTAATAATTATTCTCCTAAAAATAAATATCCAAGTAGTCCCAATGATGACCTAAATAGGAAGATCCATTTTCCTTCTAAATATTTTCCTTCCTGATTTTGATGTGGTTTTATAGGGGGCAGGGGGTTTCTCATCAGAGTTTAAAAGAAGCTCCAGTTGGCTCCTCCAAAAGCAAAGGCACACATTTAAGACATTGCTATTTTTTTTTTATAGGCTCTAAGAGTTAGTCTAAGAACCCTGGTGGCACAGTGCTTAAAGCACTTGGATGCTAACCAAACAGTCGGAGGTTCAAACCCACCAGCTGCTCCTTGGGAAAGATGTGACAGTTTGCTTCTGTCAAGATTTACAGCCTTTGAAACCCTTTGAAACCCTGGGGAAGTAGTACTCTCTACTTGAAGGGTCTCTGTGAGTCAGCATTGACCTGATATCAGTGGGTTTGGTTTGGTTTTGAAAGATTAGTCTAGGCCTTGTACACTTTGGCCTTGGGCCTCCAAGAAAGAATGGTTTCAAATTCACCTCTAAATACTTCATTTCCTTGGAGAAGATTGGGTGCTTTGTTCTCTTGAGAAGATTATTAGGCACTCTTTAAGATACATAAAGAAGACCTTCTGAGACATCAGTAATATATCTTTGATATAAATTTCTACAGAGGTGTCTTAGTCATCTAGTGCTGCTATAACACAAATACCACAAGTGGGTGGCTTTAACGAAGAGAAGTTTATTCTCTCACAGTTCAGTAGGCTGCAAGTCCAAATTCAGGGCATCAGCTCCAGGGGAAAGGTTTTTCTCTCTGTTGGCTCTGGAAGAAGGTCCTTGTGATGCAACAGTCAGTCTTCTCTTGGTCTGGGAGTATCTCAGTGCAGGAACCTCAGGTGCAAAAGATGGGCTCTGCTCCTGGCACTGCTTTCTTGGTGGTATGAGGTGCCACTCTCTGCTGGCTTCCCTTTCCTTTTATCTCTTAAAAGAGATAAAAGAGGGGGGCAGGGCTAAGATGGCAGACTAGGTAGACGCTACCTCAGATCCCTCTTGCAACAAAGACTCGGAAAAACAAGTGAATCGATCACGTATATAACAATCTACGAACCCTGAACAACAAACACAGATTTAGAGACAGAAAATGAACAAATACGGGGAAGCAGCAATTGTTTTCGGAGCCTGGAGCCAGCGTCCCAGTCAGGTAACCTTTGGCACCTGATTTAGGGCAGAGCCCAGGGGAGCTGACGGCGCAAACAAGGGGCTCAGCCCTACCGAACTCACCCCAGGAGGGGTCCCAGCCGGTTCGCGCAGGCGGCGTGGCGACACAGCCAGTAGGAGAAGTCCCGGGGAGGCGCGACTGGTCTTGGAGCTGGGAGAGCAGTGTCCTAGCCGGGGAACCGTGGCGCCAGGCATTTGACTGGGCGCTGTCATGGCACAAGCATGGGGAGCTGCTCCACTGCCCTGAACTAACCCCAGGAGGGGGTCCAGCCAGTTCGCAGTGGCGGCGCTGCAACGCAGCTGGCGGGACAAGAAGTCCCCGGGAGGCAGCGACTGATTTTGGAGCTGGGAGTAAAGCGTCCCAGCAGGGGAACCTTGATGCTAGGATTTGGACTGGCAGCGGAGGATCTGACCGTGGCTTCAGCGGGCCAGAACCCCGGGGGCAATCCCACACAGCCAGCACACATAGGTGACACGCCCCGTGGGAATCTCAAATATAATAGTCATTCCAAGCAAGACAAGCAACTCTGGCTATATTCTGAGGTGCTACTCTCCTATCTCTCTGATCCCTCCCCCACCCTCCCCAGGCGGCTTCATTAACATTGGAATTGCCTAAGCCAGAGGGAGAACGCCTCTGGCTCCGCGTGGCTTTGCTTCCCCCCCCCGCCTTTTTTTTTTTCTTTTGGTCTTTTCCTAACCCAGTCTTTTGGCCTGAGAAAAGGAACAACAACAAAAAAAAAACCCAGGGACCAAAAATCCACCCCTAATTGGACTAAAAACACAGAACCAGCTACAGCCAAGCATGTATGATCCAAAACTCAGACTTTCGTCCTTACAGGGAACAAGGTGGTGGTTATAATCCAAAGGCAATTCTAATAGGGATCTGAATGCATTTTTTTTTAGCAGATTTTCTGGAAAAACTAGTTTCCCAGTGATGGCTCGGAGACAGCAGTCCATATCAAACCACATAAAAAAGCAGACCATGACAGCTTCTACAACCCCCCAAACAAAAGAATCAAAATCTTTCCCAAATGAAGATACAATCCTGGAATTATCAGATACAGAATATAAAAAACTAATTTACAGAATGCTTCAAGACATCAGAAACAAAATAAGGCAAACTGCAGAAAAAGCCAAGGAACACACTGATAAAACTGTTGAGGAACTCAAAAAGATTATTCAAGAACATAGTGGAAAAATTAATAAGTTGCAAGAATCCATAGAGAGACAGCATGTAGAAATCCAAAAGATTAACAATAAAATTACAGAATTAGACCACGCAATAGGAAGTCAGAGGAGCAGACTCGAGCAATTAGAATGCAGACTGGGACATCGGGAGGACTAGGAAATTAACACCAACATAGCTGAAAAAAAATCAGATAAAAGAATTAAAAAAAATGAAGAAACCCTAAGAATCACGTGGGACTCTATCAAGAAGGATAACTTGCGTGTGATTGGAGTCCCAGAACAGGGAGGGAGGACAGAAAACACAGAGAAAATAGTTGAAGAACTCCTGACAGAACACTTCCCTGACATCATGAAAGACGAAAGGATATCTATCCAAGATGCTCATCGAACCCCATTTAAGATTGATCCAAAAAGAAAAACACTAAGACATATTATCATCAAACTCGCCAAAAACCAAAGATAAAGAGAAAATTTTAAAAGCAGCCAGGGAGAAAAGAAAGGTTTCCTTCAAGGGAGAATCAATAAGAATAAGTTCAGACTACTCAGCAGAAACCATGCGGGCAAGAAGGCAATGGGACGGCATATACAGAGCACTGAAGGAGAAAAACTGCCAACCAAGGATCATATATCCAGCAAAACTCTCTCTGAAAAATGAAGGCGAAATTAAGACATTTACAAATAAACACAAGTTTGGAGAATTTGCAAAAACCAAACCAAAGCTACAAGAAATGCTAAAGGATATTGTTTGGTCAGAAAACCAATAATATCAGATACCAGCACAACACCAGGTGACAAAACAGAACATCCTGATATCAACTCAAAAAGAGAAATCACAAAAACAAATTAAGATTAATTAAAAAAAAAAAACTCATAACAGGGAATCACGGAAGTCAATAGGTAAAAGATCACAAAAATCAAAAAGAGGGACTAAATACAGGAGGCATAGAACTGCCATATGGAGAGTGATACAAGGCGATATAGAACAATACGAGCTAGGTTTTTACTTAGAAAAATAGGGGTAAATAATAAGGTAACCACAAAGAGGTATAACAACTCCATAACTCAAGATAAAAACCAAGAAAAACGTAACAACTCATCAAACATAAACTCAAACACTACGAAAATGAGGATCTCACAATTTACTAAGAAAAACGTCTCGGCACAAAAAAGTATGTGGAAAAATGAAATGGCCAACAACACACATAAAAAGGCATCAAAATGACAACACTAAACACTTATTTATCTATAATTACACTGAATGTAAATGGACTAAATGCACCAATAAAGAGACAGAGAGTCTCAGACTGGATAGGGAAACACGATCCGTCTATATGCTGCCTACAAGAGACACACCTTAGACTTAGAGACACAAACAAACTAAAACTCAAAGGATGGAAAAAATATATCAAGCAAACGATAAGCAAAAAAGAAGAGGAGTAGCAATATTAATTTCTGACAAAATAGACTTTAGACTTAAATCCACCACAAAGGATAAAGAAGGACACTACATAATGATAAAAGGGACAATTGATCAGGAAGACATAACCGTATTAAATATTTATACACCTAATGACAGGGCTGCAAGATACATAAATCAAATTTTAACAGAATTGAAAAGTGAGATAGACACCTCCACAATTATAGTAGGAGACTTCAACACACCACTTTCGGAGAAGGACAGGATATCCAGTAAGAAGCTCAATAGAGACACGGAAGACCTAATTACAACAATCAACCAACTTGACCTCATTGACTTATACAGAACTCTCCACCCAACTGCTGCAAAGTATACTTTTTTTTCTAGTGCACATGGAACATTCTCTAGAATAGACCACATATTAGGTCATAAAACAAACCTTTGCAGAGTCCAAAACATCGCAATATTACAAAGCATCTTCTCAGACCACAAGGCAATAAAACTAGAAATCAATAACAGAAAAACTAGGGAAAAGAAATCAAATACTTGGAAACTGAACAATACCCTCCTGAAAAAAGACTGGGTTATAGAAGACATCAAGGAGGGAATACGGAAATTCATAGAATGCAACGAGAATGAAAATACTTCCTATCAAAACCTCTGGAACACAGCAAAAGCAGTGCTCAGAGGCCAATTTATATCGATAAATGCACACACACAAAAAGAAGAAAGAGCCAAAATCAGAGAACTGTCCCTATAACTTTAACAAATAGAAAGTGAGCAACAAAAGAACCCATCAGGCAGCAGAAGAAAACAAATAATAAAAATTAGAGCTGAACTAAATGAATGAGAGAACAGAAAAACAATTGAAAGAATTAACAAAGCCAAAAGATGGCTCTTTGAAAAAATTAACAAAATTGATAAACCATTGGCTAGACTGACTAAAGAAATACAGGAAAGGAAACTAATAACCCGAATAAGAAACGAGAAGGACCACATCACAACAGAACCAACTGAAATTAAAAGAATCATATCAGATTATTACGAAAAATTGTACTCTAACAAATTTGCAAACCCAGAAGAAATGGATGAGTTCCTGGAAAAACACTACCTCCCTAAACTAACACATTCAGAAGTAGAACAACTAAATAGACCCATAACAGAAAAAGAGATTGAAACGGTAATCAAAAAACTCCCAACAAAAAAAAGCCCTGGCCCGGACGGCTTCACTGCAGAGTTCTACCAAACTTTCAGAGAAGAGTTAACACCACTACTACTAAAGGTATTTCAAAGCATAGAAAATGACGGAATACTACCCAACTCATTCTACGAAGCCACCATCTCCCTGATACCAAAACCAGGTAAAGACATTACAAAAAAAGAAAATTACAGACCTATATCCCTCATGAACATAGATGCAAAAATCCTCAACAAAATTCTAGCCAATAGAATTGAACAACATATCAAAAAAATAATTCACCACGATCGAGTGGGATTTATACCAGGTATGCAAGGCTGGTATAATATCAGAAAAACCATTAATGTAATCCATCACATAAATAAAACAAAAGACAAAAACCACATGAGCTTATCAATTGACGTAAAAAAGGCATTTGACAAAGTCCAACACCCATTCATGACAAAAACTCTCACCAAAACAGGAATTGAAGGAAAATTCCTCAACATAATAAAGGGCATTTTTTTTTTTTTATGCAAAGCCAACAGCCAATATCACTCTAAATGGAGAGAACCTGAAAGCATTTCCCTTGAGAACGGGAACCAGACAAGGATGCCCTTTATCACCACTCTTATTCAACATCGTGCTAGAAGTCCTAGCCAGGGCAATTAGGCTAGACAAAGAAATCAAAGGCATCTGGATTGGCAAGGAGGAAGTAAAATTATCTCTATTTGCAGATGACATGATCTTATACACAGAAAACCCTAAGGAATCCTCCAGAAAACTACTGAAACTAATAGAAGAGTTTGGCAGAGTCTCAGGTTATAAAAGAAACATACAAAAATCACTTGGATACCTCTACAGCAACAAAAAGAACACCGAAGAGGAAATAACCAAATCAATACCATTCACAGTAGCCCCCAAAAAGATAAAATCCTTAGGAATAAATCTTACCAAAGATGTAAAAGATCTATACAAAGAAAACTACAAAGCTCTACTACAAGAAATTAAAAACGACATACTTAAGTGGAAAACATACCTTGATCATGGATAGGAAGACTTAACATAGTAAAAATGTCTATTCTACCAAAAGCCGTCTATACATACAATGCACTTCGGATCCAAACTCCAATGTCATTTTTTAAGGTGATAGAGAAACAAATCACCAATTTCATATGGAAGGGAAAGAAGCCTCGGATAAGCAAAGCATTACTGAAAAAGAAGATGAAAGTGGGAGGCCTCACTCTACCTGATTTCAGAAGCTATTATACAGCCACAGTAGTCAAAACAGCTTGGCACTGTTACAACAACAGGCACATAGACCAATGGAACAGAATTGAGAACCCACATATAAATCCATCCACATATGAGCAGCTGATATTTGACAAAGGCCCAGTGTCAGTTAATTGGGGAAAAGAAAGCCTTTTTAACAAATGGTGCTGGCATAACTGGATATCCCTTTGCAAAAAAATGAAACAGGACCCATACCTCACACCATGCACAAACACTAACTCCAAGTGGATCAAAGACCTAAACATAAAGACTAAAACAGTAAAGATCATGGAAAAAAAAATAAGGACAACATTAGGAGCCTTAATACATGGCAAAACAGAATAAAAAACATTACTAAAAATGACAAACAGAAACCAGATAACTGGGAGGTCCTAAAAATCAAAGACCTATGCTCATCTAACGACTTCACCAAAACAGTAAAAAGACCACCTACAGACTGGGAAAGAATTTTCAGGTATGGCATCTCTGACCAGCGCCTGATCTCTAAAATCTACATGATTCTGTCAAAACTCAACCACAAAAAGACAAACAACCCAATCAAGAAGTGGGCAAAGGATATGAACACACACTTCACTAAAGAAGATATTCAGGCAGCTAACAGATACATGAGAAAATGCTCTCGATCATTAGCCATTAGAGAAATGCACATTAAATCTACGATGAGATTCCATCTCACTCCAACAAGGCTGGCATTAATCCAAAAAACACAAAATAATAAATGTTGGAGAGGCTGCAGAGAGATTGGAACTCTTATACACTGCTGGTGGGAATGTAAAAGGGTACAACCACCTTGGAAATCTATCTGGCGTTATCTTAAACAGTTAGAGATAGAACTACCATACAACCCAGAAATCCCGCTCCTCGGAGTATACCCTAGAGAAACAAGAGCCTTCACACAAACAGATATATGCACACCCATCTTTATTGCAGCTCTGTTTACAATAGCAAAAAGCTAGAAGCAACCAAGGTGTTCATCAACGGATGAATGGGTAAATAAATTGTGGTATATTCACACAATGGAATACTACGCATCGATAAAGAACAGTGACAAATCTGTGAAACATTTCATAACATGGAGGAACCTGGAAGGGATTATGCGGAGTGAAATGAGTCAGAGGCAAAAGGACAAATATTGTATAAGACCACTATTATAAGATCTTGAGAAATAGTATAAACTGAGAAGAACACATACTTTTGTGGTTACGAGGGGGGGAGGGAGGGAGAGCAAGGGCGGGGGCTTGGGGACCATGGTTTAAGGGGACTTCTAAGTCAACTGGCAAAATAATTCTATTATGAAAACATTCTGCATCCCACTTTGAAATGTGACATCTGGGGTCTTAAATGCTAACAAGCGGCCATCTAAGATGCATCAATTGGTCTCAAACCACCTGGAGCAAAGGAGAATGAAGAACACCAAGGTCACACGAGAACTAAGAGCCCAGGAGACAGAAAGGGCCACATGAACCAGAGACCTACATCATCCTGAGACCAGAAGAACTAGATGGTGCCCGGCCACAATCGATGACTGCCCTGACGGGGAGCACAACAGAGAACCCCTGAGGGAACAGGAGATCAGTGGGATGCAGACCCCAAATTCTCATAAAAAGACCATACTTAATGGTCCGACTGAGACTAGAGGATTCCCGGTGGCCATGGTCCCCAGACCTTCTGTTGGCACAGGACAGGAACCATCCCCGAAGACAACTCATCAGACATGAAAGGGACTGGACAGTGGGTGGGAGAGAGATGCTGATCAAGAGTGAGCTAATTATATCAGGTGGACACTTGAGATTGTGTTGGCATCTCCTGTCTGGAGAGGGGATGGGAGGATAGAGAGAGTGGTAAGCTGGCAAAATTGTCACAAAAGGAGAGACTGGAACGGCTGAGTCATTAGGGGGAGAGCAAGTGGGAGTACGGAGTAAGATGTACATAAACTTATATGTGACAGACTGACTTGATTTGTAAACGTTCACTTGAAGCTCAATAAAAGTTAATAAAAAAAAAAAAGATAAAAGTGGTGCAGGCCACACTCCAGGGAAACTCCCTTTACATTGGATCAGGGATGTGACCTCATAAGAGTGTTACAATCCCACCCCAATCCTCTTTAACATAAAATTACAATTACAAAATGGAGCACAACCACAGAATACCAGGAGTCATGGCCTAACAAAGTTGATATACACATTTTCGGGGGACATAATTCAATCCATGACAAAGGCTTTCCGTATTAAACCTCAAAATGCTCAAGTCAATAAGAATTTATACAGGAATAAGGGAGAAAAAGAAATGTTGCTTTTGACTTTGTTTCCAAGGTCATTGATGCTTTGAACAAGAATTAGCTTCTAATACTTGGCTAGGTTTCTATATCTATTAGTGGCCATCTTTTACAATCGAAATGCTGTACTAATCACTTTATTATAATTTTCAGTATTGTTTGGAGAGACAGAGAATTTGTTATAAAAAAAAATAACTATAAAGGATTTCCCAGGTATACAAGGTTGAGTCGATAATCAAACAAACAAAGAAGAAAAGTAACCCTACAGGACAGAGCAGAACTGCCCCTTAGAGTTTCGAACTAACACCTGGTGGATTTGAACTGCTGACCTTTTGGTTAGCAGCCATAGCGCTTAACCGCTAGCCACCAGGGTTTCTGAGTAGATAATAAGGGGGCATTTAAACAATGAACTGATAGTATCGAACATCCCAGATCACTTTGTTATTAACAATTTAGTTCTACTTTTGCTTATCCAATTTTTCTCATAAACTATAGAGCATATAGAACTTAATCACTTTTTCAGAAGCTATTTACATTTATTCACAAAAAAGCAAACACAGTTTTTTAAACTCTTTAAAACAACAGTTCTTTTTTAAACAATGCTTCCTGAACACAGAACTCAATTTCCTGAAAATTATTTCAATGATTTTCTTGATCTACTTATGCAAATGTTTTAGCCTTGAACTTGGTAAAATTCTAAATGTGAGTTTTATCACAAACACCTTATAAGTACAACTTTAACCTTTCCTACTCTAAGAAATGTGTTGAGTTTTTATATGTGCAGATCACTGTGCTAGTGTCATATCATATCTGCTAAGATGTTAAATATAATAACTTAAAAACAGAGCAAAACAAAACTCGCTGCCGTCGAGTTGATTTTGACTCCATAGCGACCCTATAGGACAGAGTAGAACTGCCCCACAGAGTTTCCAAGGAGCGCCTGGTGGATTTGAACTGCTGACCTTTTGCTTAGTAGCCTTAGCACTTAACCACTAAGCCATCAGAGTTTCCTTAAATATAATATGTACAAAAACAACAACAATGACAAAAACTCATTGCTGTCAAGTAGTGCACCCATAGGACAGAGTAGAACTGCTCCACAGGGTTTCCAAGGGGAAGCTGGTAGATATATCTGCTGGCTTTTTGGTTAGCAGCCATAGCTTGCCATAGCTCTTAACCACGCACCACCAGGGCTCCTATAAATATATACATATATTATATATTAAATTACTGTTCCTAGGTGGTGTCGAATCGATTTTTGACGTTATATGTTAAATTGTTGGTTGGTGCTGTTGGGTCACTTTTTTGTTCATGGCAACCCCATTTGTTACAGAATAGCACTGCCCCATTGAGTTTTCTAGGCTGTAATCTTTCCGGGAGCAGATGGCCAGGTCTTTCTTCCTCAGATGGGCTTGGTGGGTTCAGTTAGTAGCCAAGTGCTTAACCATTGCACCAACAGGGCTCCTTATATGTTAAATAAATACATAATATCATTTGCAATAAATGATTTAGTAAAAGTATACCCAGAATTTTGTGTACTTATTTGAATGCCAGCAGGAGTAGAAGAGTTATTGCTCTTACTTAATTTATATTTTCCTATTTAACATATTTATACTTAATTATGTATAAATAGAATGTAATATAACAATAAATATAAACACAATATTAATAAACATTAATAAGTAATCAACCTACATTCTTCTTCCTGATATAGTGAGAATCTCTTAAAGGTTTCATGTTAAATGTGTTGTTTGTATTATGCTTGGTGTTCATAGTAAATTTCGGATATGGCTGTCTGCTAAGATTAAAAACAGATTTTCAACTTTTGTCAAACGACTTTTTGGTGTCAATGTAATAAATTGTTTTGACAGACTTTTTTTTTAACTTTGAAACTTCATTGTGTTATGGAATAAATATATTTTATGATAATGTTTATTATTTTATTCTATATTCATGAATAAAAATGATGGCTATTTGTTCTTTCTCTTATTTTTCTCTTTGTACATTGTCCTCGTAATGGATTGAATTGTGTCCCCCCAAAATATATGTCAACTTGGTCAGGCCATGTATGGTTGTCCTCTGTTTTGTGATTTTCATATGTATTACAAATCATAATCTCTGTATGTGGTTAGAAAGGATTAGGGTTGGATGTAACACCCTTGCTCAGGCCATATCCCTGATCCAATGTAAAGGGAGTTTCCTTGAAGTGTGGCCTGCACCACCTTTTATCTCTCAAGAGATAAAAGGAAAGGGAAGCAAGTAGAGAGTTGGGGACCTCATACCACCAAGAAAGCAGGGCCAGGAGCATCCTTTGGACCTGAGGTTCCTGCATTAGTTGCTCCCAGACCAAGGGAATACATGCATCAGGAGGGCCTTCCTCCAGAGCAGACAGAGAGAAAGCCTTCCCCTGGAGCTGGAGTACTGAATTTGGACTTCTAGCCTACTGGACTGTGACAGAATAAACTTCTCTTTGTTAAAGATATCCATTTGTGGTATTTTTGTTATGGCAGCACTAGATGACTAAGACAGTCCTGTTTTAATTTCAGAGTTACGAAATGCTTATAGTGCTGACAAAGGAATTTTTCATATTTTTTCCCTGCTTGGGAAGAATGTAAATAATGAAGGAATTATCTGTCCCTTGAAGTTTTGCTAGAAATCACATAAGAAAAATCCAAAGCTGCCTTTTCTGGGGTTGTCATTCTGATTAATTCCATTGCCGTTGAGTTGATTTTGACTCATAGTGACACTATAGGACAGATTAGAAGTGCCCCATATGCTGGTGGGTTCTAACTGTGGATCTTTTGGTGAGGAGCCTAGCTCTTAACTGCTGCACCACCAGGGCTCAAATTCTTATTTCTTTAACAATTACTAGTTATTTCAAATATTCCTCATTTTGGTCATTTTTGGAAATTTATATTTGTATTTAAAACCATTCATCTCAAATTTATTTATGTACATACTATGCCCTCATGCATTTTCTATTCTTTACTGTATTTGTAATTATATTGCTTTTCTGATTTCTAAAGCTATTTACCTACATTTTTCCTTGGTAATTTCTGCTTGAGCTTTGTTATTATTTTTTTAAAAAGAACACATGAGACTATTTGTCTTATTTATCAAAGCTATTAAAATTTAATTTCTAATTGATAATTTCCTGATTTTATCTTTATTTAATGACCTTATTTTTCTTGTTAATTTTCTACTTTCTGAAGTTGAATGCTTAATTTATATCCAATATTTGCTTAGTGTAATAAAGTTTGATGGCTCTGGTTATATCTCTGTACTTCTTACATGGGTTTTAATTTAAAATAATGTTTTCTGTATCATTTTTTGTTAACTTTCATTTTATTTTCCTCTTAATCTGAAGAATTCTTCAGAAGGCTGCCTCTTTTGTGTATCTTCTAGCTAATTTTATACTTTAGTGTTTTACATTCAGAGAATGACAAGATGATAATAGTTGGGTTGGAAATAAAATCCTGGATTGAACATACATTTCATTCTGCACCTGTAGCTTTTGCCGTATTAACTGATGGGTCATGGTGTTGCTAGTAGAAGTTTGATGTCAGTCTAATTCACATTCCTTGGTAAATAGCATGTTACTTCTCTGGAGGCTTGGAAAATGTTCTCATCTTGGAGTTCATGACTAGCTGTGTCACTCTTTTGTTTCATTATTTCTGCTCTGCATTTGATGGCCTCTTCCAAACTAAAGTTTCGAGCTTTCCGTCATGAATGTTCCCTTCTAGCATTTGTGTTTCTTTTCTTGTTTACTGATTCCCCTCTATATTCCTTTTCCATTCTTTCTGAAACTTCTATTAGGAAGATGTTCCATCTTATGGAATGCATTCTTAACTCTTTATTTTCTTTTTGTATTTCCCAAGTCATGTTTTTTATCTGAGATGTGTTGTAGGAGAATTGCATAAGTTGCTTTCCACTTCATCGGTTTTGTCTTCTGAAATATTTATTCTACTATTCCTCCCTTGTGTATAATAATTCTACGTGATTTCATCAACACGTGCAGATTCATGTAACCACCAAGACATTCACTATACAGAACAATTCCATCACCACAGAGAAAGTCCCTTGTTCTGTTTCTTTATAGATGCACATCCACTCCCTACTTTCTACCCTGTAACCCTAATCCCTGGTGTCTTGGTCATCTAGTGCTGCTATAACAGAAATACCATAAGTGGATGGCTTTAACAAAGACAAATTTATTCTCTCACTGTCTAGTAGGCTACAGATCCAAATTCAGGTCATCAGCTCCAGGGAAAGGCTTTTTCTCTGTTGGCTCTGGAGGAAAGTCTTTGTCATCAGTCTTCCCATGGACTGGGAGCATCTCAGTGCAGGATCCTCAGGTTCAGAGGTCACACTCTGCTCCTGGAGCTGCTTTCTTGGTGGTATGAAGTCCCCAACTCTCTGCTTGCTTACCTTTCCTTTTATCTCTTGTAAGATAAATGATGGTGCAGGCCACACTCCAGGAAAATTCCCTTGACATTAGTTAGATCAGGGAGGTGACCTGAGCAAGAATGTTACATCCCACCCTAATCCTTTTAATCACAGGCAGAGATTATGGTTTATAACACATAAGAAAGCCACAAAATGGAGGACAACCACACATGGCCTAACCAAGGTGACACATATTTTGGGGGGGCACAATACAACCCATTATAACTGGCAACCACTATTATTTTCTTCAGTTCTATAATTTTCTCATTTCGAGAATGTTATATGAATAGAATTATAATGTATGTAACCTTTTGAAATTGGCTTTTTTTTTTTTTCCACTCAGCATAATACCCTTGAGATCTCTTCAAGCTGTTTGATCTATCAATAGTCCATTCCTTTTTATTACTAAGTAGGACTCATTGTATGGCTGTATCGTGGTTGGTTTAATCATTGACCCATTGAAGGACATTTGGGATATTTCCAGTTTTTGTCTATTATTAATAAAGCTGTTATGAACATTTGTGTCCAGGTTTTTGTTGGACATAAATTTTCATTTTTCTGGATAAATGCCCAGGACTGCAATTGCTTGAGCTGTTGTTAAATTTCTATTCCTGTGTTTATTAGTCATCAGTGGACCTTTTTGGTAACATGTAGCTTAACTTCTTTTGTTATTATTTTTTTTTAATTTGGATTTAAAAAAAAAAAACTACTTAGTTCTGAGAATACTTTATTCTAAGTATAAATCTACTTTCACATATGTGGTTTGTAAATATTTTCTCTCATTCTGTAGTTTGTCTTTTCACCTTCTTAACAGGTCTTTCACAAAACAAAAGTTTTTAATTTTAATTAAGTAGTGTTTATTATTTTTTGTTATAGATTGTGCTTTTGGTATCATGTCTAAGAACTCTTTGTCTAGCCTGAAATCTTAAAGAATTTTTCCTGTAATTTCCACTCTAAGTTTTATAATTTTATATTTTTCATTTAAATCTATGATTCATTTTGAGTTAACTTTTGTATAACTTGTTAGGTTTGGGTTGATATTCACGTTTTTACCCTATAGATTACCTAATGCAATTGTTCTAGCACCTTTTGTTGAAAAAGCTATCCTTTCCCTGTTGTATTGCTTTTTGCTTTTGTCAAAAATCACTTTTTACTTTATGGTGTATCTAAGTATAATTAATGTTATTATTAATATGTTAGTGGCAAAGACTGTCATTTTATTGTTTTCTGTTTATGTCCTCTACTTGTCATAACTATATTTTCCTTTTCTGACTTCCTGTAGGTTACACGTATGTATTTTAGAATTCTATTTTGATCTATTTATAGTTTTTTTTTTTGTTTGTTTAGTATAGCTGTGTTCTATTTCCATTTTTTTTTCTCCCTCTCCTTTTTTCCCCCCTCTGGAGATGCTCTTGATATTGCATTACATGTAGATATTTTATCACAATTTACTTGTGTTTCTTTGTTGACATTGTACCACTTGGAATGAAATGTCGAAACCTTATCTCCATTTAGATTCCTTTAACCTCCATCTTTTATATTTGTCTTAAATATTTCATCTACACACATTAATTTTGACACCAGGCAATAATTTTTACTTTTAGTGACACAGTTTACAAAACACAAAAGGGAGCCTATTATATTTATACATTATTTTGCTGTTCCTCTTGTTCTTCCTCCATTCCTGATGTTCCAAATTTTCTTCTTTTATCATCTTCGTTTTGCTTTAAGAACTTCCTTTACCCATTCTTTTATGGTAGGTCTGTTGGTAAGAAATTCTTTTATGTGCCTTGGTCTGACAATCTCTTGATTTGCACTTCATTTCTGAAAGTGGTTTTCGTGGGGTATAGAATTTTAGGCTGACAGTAATTTTCTTTCAGCACTTGAAAAATGCAGTGATACTTTCTTCTGGCAGCCATGGCTTCTTATGAGAAATGTGTTGTCCTTCAAAATGTTGTTGCCCTCTGAGTAACGTGCCATTTCACTAATTTTAATAATTTTTCTTTGTCTTTAATTTCTGAAGTTTCACTATGGTATGTTATGTTGCATGATCATTTGGGTTTATAGTTCACTCAGCTTTTAGAATCTGTACGTATAAATATTTTGCTAAAATTTGGAAAATAATTTATCCAGTGTTTCTTTGACTATTTTTCAACCCCACAATCTTTGTTCTTGCCTTCTGGGACTCCAATGACATAAATATTAGATCTTTTGTTATTGTTCTGCAGTCTTTTTGCTCTCATTTTTTTTTTCAGTCTATTTCCTCCATGTTGTTCAGATTGACTAATGCCTTTTGACCTGTCTTCAAGTTCACTGATCCTTTCCTCTTTTATCCCAATTCTGCTATGGAGTCCATGCAATGAGTTTGTTTGCTGTTCTCATAGAAAAGTGGACAGACATTACCCAAATATTGTCAGTTTTGTGTTAAATTACAATTGCAAAAAGTGTTACAAATGCTAAGTTGAGGGTTCTGTGAATTCATAGGGGAGAAGATGGGTATATTTTGTTCCTAGGACCCTGGAAGAAAGAACAAAACTTACAGAATTTACAGAAAATAAATAATCTAAATCCCAAAGATACATACTGTTACCCAAGTTTGACTGCAGAGCTATTTTGGAGCAGACTAGTCCTGATCTCCTACATCCCAGTACAATGGTTTTCTCCTGATTCCTTTGACTGAAGACCCAAAACAATAGAAAGAGGGTACATTATTTCAATTTTATCTCTTTCTCCTGCTTTTGATATTGGTCAATCTTTTATGTATTTAGCCTAGTTTTGATCCCAATCTGCTTGCAGGAAAAAAGCTCCATGTTGAATATAAAAGCTATTTGAGTAACATATTTTTGTGTGCAACTGAGACTATCACCGGCCATAATCTGCTCACCTTCCTTAGTTCTCTTGGTACTGTTTGATCTTTCTTGGAATCTAGAATAATTTTTATTTTTCAAAATATATTTTTTTAATTATTTGAGGTGATATACAATTAAAATATACAAAACTCTTTGTTTTTGTAGGAAAGACATGATCATTACATGTGGGTAATCATATGTATGACCACACCAGCTCCTCCTACAGTCTTCCATATCTTTGGAAATTGCAGCTCTGTCATTCCAGTTGCTGAGAGTCATTTTCTATTATTCTCTTTCTTTAACAACCCACACCCTATCCAGCAACTAATAATAATGGCTTAATATTCAAAATATATCTAGACTCCCACCTTTGCTTCCTCTGTTCCTACTCTAGACAGAGCCAATTTCATCTCTGGTGGGCCTGGATGAATGTAATAGGCTCCTTACTTATCTCCCTGATTCCAGACATATTATACCAGATTTCATTTGCAGTAGAGCAGAGTGATTATACTGTCTTCTGTTTATTGTGAATAAATTAAAATCTTTAGAATAAATGCAAGATTAGGACAATGATCATCTACATATTCTTTACCTGTATTCACCAAATATTAATATTTTGTCACATTTACTTTATTTTTCACTCTTTCCACACCACACCCCCTACATAGGTGAGTGCATGCATTAACACACATGCACACTCACACTCACACATACACAAACACATATCCTTAGATACATGTAGATTGTACCTTTTGAGAGATGGGTACAGACATCATGATGCTTTATCCCTAAATACTTCAGTACATGTCTCCTTAGAATGGAGAAATTCTTCTACATAACCACTATGCAATTATCAGACTCAGACAATTTAACATTGATGCAATTGTATACTTGAATATATAATCTACATTCAAATTTACTCACTTGTCCCAATAATGTGCTACATTTCTTTTTAAAGCCAGAATTTAATCAAGTATGTTACTTAGTTGTTATGTCTCTTTAATAGACATTAATTAGTTATTCCTAGATGTTTTCTGTCTTTTGTGATATTGTCATTCAAAAGAACCATGGTCAGTTGTTTTGCAGATTTCTCTCATTTTGGAGTTGTCTTATTTTTTGCCTATCATTAGATTCAAATTTAGCTTTTTTTTTTCTCCCAGATGACTACATAGGTGATATTGTGCTCTTTTCAGAA
Source organism: Elephas maximus indicus (assembly GCF_024166365.1). NCBI lineage: Eukaryota > Metazoa > Chordata > Mammalia > Proboscidea > Elephantidae > Elephas > Elephas maximus. Next base: position 24,092,069 of record NC_064835.1, on the reverse strand, counting down.
AACCACATCAGAAGAGACATGATGTCAAAACGTTCTGTTATTGGTGGTTAACTTTAATAACTTGTTTTAGATGGTTTCACCGAATTTTATCATTTTAAGGACACCTATTTTTGCTTTATTATTAATAAGCAATAGGTAGCATGATACTTTAAGAGTTTGTGCCTGCATTGTTCTTCTAGCCTAATATTTTTTTTAGTATGGACTTATGAATTCTATAAGCCATTCCTAATATTCGTTTTCATGCTCAGATTGTCCTAATTATGGCCAGTAGGAGTTCCTTCTTAGGAAGCTAATTGTCCCTTTGATGCATTTCCATAAGTCTTGAGCACTTACTTTATGGAATGTTAAGATGTTCCAGACTCATCTTTAATTTTTCATGTCCCATTTTGGAATCTATCATTTTCCCATGAAGCTCTGGTTTCCTTTAGTGAGTAATGATATCTAGAAATCAAATGCCATTAGGCAATAAGTGTTGTTTTTATTGCCTGAATTTCATTACTTTTAGGCCTTTTCAGTGAACAGAGGCAGAACAGTTCTATTTCACATGAATAAGATCAAGTCACTGTTCTATCCAAAGCCTCCAATGGTTTCCCTCTTCGCTTATAGTGAAAATCAAACCTGTTAACCTTTCCTGTGAAGACCTACAAGATCTGTGCCACCTCATCCAACTATCTTTCCAATATCACCAACTATCACTCTGCCCTTGATCTCTGCTCTGAGCACACCTTCCAGCTTTCTTCCTTAAATGTGACTGAAGGTACTCCTGCTTTAGAGACAGCATTTGCTATTTCTCTGCCTGAAATTTTCTTCTTTTGGAAAAGCATATAGTTTGATTCTCACCTCCATCAGATTTCTACACAAATATCAGCTTTCTTAGCATCTGATCTTTATGTTTAGAGAGCAAACCTCTGCTACTTCAGCACCTCAACCCCCTTCTCTGCTTTAGTTTATTATATAACTGTTATAACCTTGTCTATATAACAAAGTCTTGTTCATTTCTTCATTATATGCTATTCATGAGGGTAGAGATTTTTGTCTGCTTTTGTGCATTACTGTATCCACAGTATCTTGAGCAGTGTCTGGCACATAGATGCCCAATAATTAATTACTGAATGAATGAATGAACTATAATGATGTAGTGAAGATCAGAATTTATTCTGAATAATAAGAGAATAGATAGTAGGCAATTAAGGACATTATTCTAGAGGAAGTAATCTTGAGATTCCACTTACAGGAAGAAATATTCATCAAAGGATGTAACAAGTTGGAAAAAAAAGTTGCTACATAAAAATTAAAATAACCATTAAAAATCATTTTGTCTCTTTCTGCTAGTCCTACCTTAATCTTCACTCCATTTCAGACTGTCACAAGACAGATCTTATCTTCAATGGTTATAACAATGTCTGGAAATCTTATGAGGATACTATGTTTCTTGTTTACTAGAAATTAGATTTCCTTGAATTTTTAAGAATTGTTCATTTCAGAACCCTGAAGTGTATTAAAATGCAAACATTTCTGAGGGGATTTACACATTCACTCACTATTAGATCTTAAAATTTTATTCTATATTTGATCAGGAGTCTTCATTTAAGAATAATTGCACAAAGGAAGGGATTTGAAGTAAAAGAAGAAAGGAAGAAAAGAAAGAAAAAAGCTAACTAAGCTTAGACCAGTAGGTGAGAAGAGAGCAAGCTAGGAAGTAGGAAGACTGTTCCATTAGTGACTAAGAGGTTAGGAAGAATGAAAGGAATCTGTGTGTTGAAAGTTGCTGTTGTTAGGTGCCGTTGATTCGGTTCCGACTCATAGTGACCCTGTGTACCACAGATTGAAACGCTGCCCGGTTCTGCTCCATCCTAACAATCTTTGTTATACTCGAGCCCATTGTTGCAGCCACTGTGTCAATCCATCTTGTTGAAGGTCTCCCCCTTTCCTCTGACCCTGTACTTTACCAAGCATGATGTTCTCCTCCAAGGATTGATCCCTCCTGACAACGTATCCAAAGTATGTAAGAAGCAGTCTTGTCACCTTGCTTTTAAGAATCATTCTGGTTTTACTTCTTCCAAGACAGATTTGTTCATTCTTTGGCAGTCCATGGTATATTCAATATTATTCACCAACACAACAATTCAAAGACATCAGTTCTTCTTCAGTCTTCCTTATTCATTGTCCAGCTTTCACATGCACATAATGCAACTGAAAATACCATGGCTTGGGTCAAGCGCACCTTAGTCTTCAAGGTGACATCTTTGCTTTTCAATGTCTAGGAAGAAGGACTCAGCATTCTACTTCTGAAAAGAATTAACCAATGAAAACCTTATGAGCAGCAGCAGAACACTGTGTTGGAAGAAGGGCACTAAACAAGGAAATGAGGATCTCAAAAATAAACAGTACAGACATTGAAGTTTATATTATTATGACTGGACTTGAAAGTTATTAGCCACTCTCACAAACAACCATAAACAAAAGACAAGATAAAAGCTATTTTTAGTAGTGCTTTTTCTACACAGTCTTGGAGAATATCCCACCAGTCAGAATCTTTTTCAGGGCTTCTTTGACATCTTTGTTCCTTAAGCTGTAGATCAGGGGATTAAGCACGGGACTCGCTGTGGTATAAAACACAGAGGCCACCTTCTTCTGGGTTATGTCACTGACAGATGGTGGTTTGAAATACATGAAGATGATGGAGCCATAGAAGACTCCAACAGCTGCAAGGTGGGAGCTGCAGGTACTGAAGGCTTTGGCCCTGCCTTCAGCTGAGCAGATATGTAGGATGCTGGAAAGGATGAAGGCATAAGAGATGAAGATAGCTATAGCACATATGAATACATTGAATGAAACTAAAATCATCACCAAAAGCTCCTTGGTATAATCCCTTGAGCAAGAGATACTCAGAAGAAGAAGGATGTCACAGAAGTAATGGTGAATGACATTGGTTCCACAGAAGGAACGACTAGATATGTAGCTGGTGTGAACCAAACCCCCAATAGCCCCTACTATATACACAACAGTGATGAGTAGAAAACAGATTCTGTGGGACATGGTGGTATTGTAGAGCAAGGGGTTACAGATGGCAACATAACGGTCATATGCCATAGCTGTCAACATGTAAGAGTCATCAATACCAAAGAAGCCGAAGAAAAAGAGCTGGACCATGCACTCAGGAAAGGAGGTGAAATTCTTCTCTGACACGAAGTTCACCAACATCTTGGGGATTATGACAGAAGAGTAGCACAGCTCTATGAAGGACAAATTACTGAGAAAATAATACATGGGGGTATGAAGCTGAGAACTGATACTGATTAAAAAAACTAAGCCCAAGTTTCCTGCCATGGAGATGATGTAGATGAAGAGGAACAGGAAAAAGAGGGGAAGTTGGAGCCCTGGCTCATCTGTTAATCCCTCAAGGATAAACTCAGTTACAGAAGAATGATTTCCTATGTCCATTCTTCTCCAAGTTGTGGTAAGTTGAGTTGTTTGGGAAAGAGATTGTCATCAGACAAATATTGTCAGTTTGATAGCAATTAGTAGTCCAACATCTGAGGAATGACATAATTTCCAACTGAGACAGAATTTCAGAAGTTTCAAACCAAGAGACTTAAAATCTACTTTTAATTGAAGTCTTTTATCAAGATGATGATGCTTCATTTGGCTTCAGTTTTTATTACTGTCATGTAATTTTAGCGGTGATAATCATTATGTTTCCGTAAAATCAGATTTAGAATCTGCTTTAAAGAAAGAAAAAAAAAATTCTGTTATTTAGTCGCTTTTAGAGAAACTGCACGGAACAGTTTTGTTGTTTTTTTGTCTACAACAATTTGTTTTCTCTTCTGATGTCTTGGATATTGACCTTTCCCTGTTCCTTGAATGTCCCCTTTATGCTTTGGCATCTGTAATTTGTTCACTCAGTCCCCGAGTCCAAGTCACAGAGAGTGTTGGGTTCCCTCCAAACTTTCCAGCTCCCTTCTAAGTTACTGGTTTTGAATTTGCCTTAGCCATGCTGGCGATAGTGAGACGGCAATACCAGAAGGGGAAATTGTTGTCAGGTGCTAAAGAAACCTAAGAAATTATTTATATATATGTATATATAAATATATAAATATATATATATTACATATATATATATATATATGAGCCCTGGTGGCGCAGAGTTTAAGAGTTTGTTTGGTAACCAAAAGGTTGGCAGTTCAAATCCACCAGCTGTTCCTTGGAAATCCTATGGGGCAGTTCTACTCTGTCCTGTAAGGTCACTATAAGTTGGAGTCAACTTGACTACAGTGGGTTTTTTTTGGAAGCCCTGGTGGCATAGTGGTCAAGTGTTACAGTTGCTAACCAAAAGACTGGCAGTTCAAATCCACCAGGTACTCCATGAAAACTCCAAGGGGCAGTTCTACTCTGTCCCATAAGGTCGCTATGAGCTGGAATCAGCTCGATGACAATGGGTTTGGTGTTATATGTGTATTTTGATATGTATGTATATATACGTAGTTGGGTGGTGCAAAAGATTGGTGGTTCAAAATCACCAGAGGTGTCTCAGAAGACATGCCTGGCAATCTACTTCAGAAAGGTCATAATCGACTCAGTGACAACTAACAACAACAATAACTATAACTATATATATATATATATCATCAAGTAAAGAGTTCAGGCTTTGAAGTCAAATGAAATATATATATATTCATTTAATCTTCATATCAACCCTATGAAATATTTCTTTTTTATATTTTACATATTGACTGAGAGAGAAAGAAAGAGGGAGAGAGGGGTTTTAATTAGAAAAAAAATTACAAAGCTTACCTTGAAGACAGTATTATTATTTGTTTTATCAAAAAAACAAACCAGTTGCCATCAAGTCAATCTGATTCATGGTGACCCCATGCGTGTCAGAGTAGAATTGTGCTCCACAAGGTTTTCAGTAGCTGAATTTTTGGAAGTAGATCACCAGGCCTTTCTTCCAAGGTGCCTCTGGGTGGAAGTGAACTGCCAAACAACCTTTTGTTTTGATGACTTTCTGTAAATTTCCCAAAGTCATGTATTGTTGAGGCAAAATTCATTAATTGTCTAGTTGATTAAAAAACCAATGCACCCTGTAAATCAATTTTTTTTCTTCTGAATCTGAACTCTCATGGCATTTTCTATACAGCTTCTGTCATTACATTGCTTTTATTAACATTACTTCTAAATCATTTTCCTTCATGTTTCTTCCTGTTTTCAGTACAAGAGTATTATAGTAGTATACTGTAGATTTTGATAAGCACTGAAAGCACTTTATATTCATGTTTAAGAAAAATCTTTTTGTTCCTTCAAGACCCTTAAGACAGAAAAAAATGAAAAGAAAGATGAACATGAGCACACTTGCGTACATGCAAGTTACCCTGTGAAAAAATGACTCCCAGGAATTAGCAATACCAACTACCACCATAACCACCACCACGCCCAGGACAGAATCTATTGAGCATACCAACTCATTCTTTTAGTGCTTCGACTTTGATATGTGGTATGAAATAAAAAACATTTCCTCTTTGAATAGAGTAAGGAGAATAGTAAGAAAATAGGACTCCAGTTAGTTAAAAAGGCTGGGGTGAAATAAGACTGAAAATACAAAGACTAGGTGGGAGCCGGTAAAACATGGCAGCAACTGGATAGAGGGCTTGTGAAAAATAATATATTGCTTCTAGGTTCCTTGGGTATGATGTGAGCAGCCTTATTCCCTACCGTTTTCAAAACATTGCTCTGCCTAGTCAAAGCAGACCTACCAGTGTTTTCCAGACTCCGCTACTTTTCTCTCTATTAATTTTGCTCATATTCCTTTGCCTATTTCAACAAACATGCAAAACCCCACGTTTTTTCAAAGCCATTTTAAAGGTCTTATCCTCCACGAAACTCCTTCTGATTCTGATGTAAATGTTTTGGCTTTGACTTCTTCCTTCTTCCTAAAGGCTCTTTGTAACTCTCTTAAAGCGTATGTCAAATAATTTTTTATAAGTGTGTTTTACATATTGTAGAGTGGTAAAGAGCTTAGGCTTTGACATCAAATAAAACTGGATTTATTTTCAAACATGAAACACCTTACCTTGCTTCTATCCTTGTTATCATTCAGATGTAAGAAATATTATGTGACACCAAATACATTACTTCTAGCTATGTGTCCCAGAATATGTTACTTCTCCTGTATAAACCCCATTTTCATCCATAAAGTAAACACTAATTCCTGCCGTATATAGGTTATATAATGGCTCATTCATTTATTCGCTCAACAGCTCTCTGTTGAGGGTATTCTATATGCCAAAGAGACAATATTGAATGAACAAATTCCTGCTTTCTAAACACAAGCAAACAGATGTAAAATTTAGAGTCAAGTAGTGAGAAATACAAAGAAAAGGAAGTGGTGCAAGAACAGATTGATAATTAGGGAGGGTAGCAAGGGACGAATCTCTAAACAGGTGACATTTAATCTGAGTCTTGACCTGACCTGAATGAATGAGAGACAGCTACACCTGTAACTGGTAGAAGGTTGTTCCAGGCAGAAGGAACATCGAGTGCAAAGGCTGTGAGACAGAACATGCTTGGCATGCTGACAGATAGCCAGGAGGCCAACGCGGCAGCAGTGGATAGAGCAAGGGGTGGAGTTTGTGGATAGAGCTAGTAGCCAGAACCATCTTGGGAAAAATTTGAATCTTATTTTAGATATAAGGCGTCTTGAAAAAGGAGTGCTGGTGGCTTAGTGGTTAAAATGCTTGGCTGCTAACAGAAAAGCCAGCAGTTTGAATCCACCAGCCTCTCTGTTTGAGAAAGATGTGTCAGTCTGCTTTTTTAAAGATTAAAAAAAAAAAAAATACAGCCGTGGAAATCCTGTGGGACAGTTCTACTCTGTCACATGGATGTGCTGTGAGTAGAAAATCTACCTAACAATTACAGGTATTTTTCTGCTTTGTACTTATTAATTAAGTTTAAGATGCCTGTGAGATAACCAAATAGGTATGTATGTAAGAGGAAATCGGATACCTGAGCCTGGAGTTCATGTAAAGGGTCTGGATGGAACATCATTTTCTGAGTCATCAGCACATATATGGTATTTAAAACCATGGTGCTGGATGCTTTCAACCAGGTATGATGCATGCAAAGACCTTACAACAGAGCTTGGTGTATGATACACTCTGGATAAATTTTTTGCAGTATCATTTTGCTTGTTATTACCAAAAATTGAGCTAGACAGGATATTTTCAATGCTCATCTTGATTTTCTTCCTATTCCTTATCATTTATTTACCTCCTTGAAATTTTTATGCAAAAATACACACCTTCTACCTTTGTTTGCCAACCTTGCCATCCTCCCATGAGGTTTCGGAAGAATGATGCACTGATTTTTTTTTTTTTACAGCAACATGCAAAAAACAAACGAAAACTGACATGGCAATGCTTATAAAAATACCTTGTGGGAAGAGGGCAAAGTTGGCAAACAAACATGACAGTTACCCGTTGTTTTCTTAAAAATACAGTACTCCTTACTGCTATATATCCAGAGTAGTAGTCCAACAGGGCATCTCTCATAATGTCTTGGGAACTTCTACTATAGAATCTGATACCTAGTGGAGACTCTGTACTATTTCTTCTCTCATCCAGCAAATTCTACCTACACATTGACTTCTGCACACTATCCGCTCCTTATTGGTTCCTAATAACCAAATAAAGCAACAAACCCAGACAGACACAAAGTGATATTTCCTTTCAATTCTTTGACTTTGCTTTGTTTGCTTTCAATTCTTCACATTCTGTCTTTTCTTAAATACGAAAAAAAAAAAAAAATCACCCGCTGCCATCCGGTTGACTGTGACTCATAACAACCCTACAGGACAGAATAGAACTGCTCCATAGAGTTTCCAAGGAGTGCTTGGTGGATTTGAACTGGTGACCTTTTGGTTAGCAGCCATAGCTCTTAACCACTACACCAACAGGGTTTCCTTTCTTATATACAGTACCACAAATAGAAGCAAGATTCAATTAAGTGTCATGTTCTAATTTTCATGTACTTATAAATATATATAAACAAGCATATTTGTCTGTGGACTGTTTCAGTAACAAAAAAATGGTTTGCTCTTTCTCTCCTTGACAAGGCATTAGATCTTTAGCCTCTCCATCAGCCCTGAGTGATGCATCTCTGAGGAGCATGGATGTTTAAAGAAGTAAGTTTGGGAAGTCAGGATGTTCAAGCTGCAAAAAGGAAACATTTGATATTTTTTAGTAGAATAAGTTGATTTACTGAAAGTTCTGGAATAGATTTCTCATCCCAGAATCACGAGCAGGGGCAAATATTGATTAAAAAAAAAAATATTGATTAGCTGAAATAAATGTTAGAGACGTTAGAAGCCTCGTCCTTTTACTTTCTAGTCTAGCTTCTGAATTCACCGTTGAGAAAGCGTGAAGTGGGGAAGGCTATCATTCCTAACTCTAAAGATAGCAATTTATGAGTCATATAGAAGTCAGTCACTTGAGTTTTCATTCATAGATTGGACGTTTGCTAACTTAAAGATGTTGGATAAGTGGACTAATGTCAGTATCCTTTTCGTAAAAGAGAAATTTCTGGCCCGCCTCTACATTGTATATTGTAATATTATTTAATGCATGTGAGAATGCTCTGTGAACTTCAAATTAAAATACAAATGAGAGGCATTATTAATACGAATGGGCTTGTCATGAGGAGGAAAGCCAGGAGGTTGAGGACAGAAGAACAAATATACAACCAGTGGAAGGAGAAATGCACTCTTGTGTCTGCCTGCTCGATCTTGTCTATTGGACAAAACAATAGCTCCATCAGTAAGAGAGTAAGAGTAATACAAATTTTTAATCACTTTTCAAAATGCAATTTCAACCAGGATCTTACCAAAGTCAGGTCAAATTTTTGTAACTTACCTGAATAATTTCATCAGGGAAAGCGTTGATGGTTCTTTATGACTTTTTCTTTGGCCTCCCATAATACATGATATACACACACACAAGATTCAAGATAATTTTATCATCAAATATTAACAGCCCAGCATCTTGCTGATCCTAGTAAAAAGGTGGAGTTTATTCTGCATAAGAATTTGAGAAGTATTGATGAAGGGTAACAGTTTAAGACCAATCAGGCGGAGAACAAACAGTAATCCTATTTGTTTACTATTTTTAAAGGGAAATTTTGTTTTCATCTGCGGAGCCTATAAGAGATGATCGTGACCAAAAGTGCCCCTTAGGATTCCTTCACCCCAGTAGTTGGACCCTAAAGGGAAGAAACAATTACTAAGTACATGTTTGTTGGCAATATATTGACACTCTCATTGATCCCTTGGGTATTTAAAATAAACATTGAACTTTTTTTTTCCTGAGTGTCAGGGAGATTAGTAATTATTCCATAATTAAAAAAAACAAACAAAAACTTTGCCGTCAAGTCAGTTCCGACTCATAGCGGGCCTATAGGACAGAGTAGAACTGCCCCATAGGATTTCCAAGTAGAGGCTGGTGGATTTGAACTGCCAACCTTTTGGTTAGCAGCTAAGCTCTTAATCACTGCACCGCCAGGGGTCCAATTATTCCACAATATATATCAAATTTTTGAGACCCTGTAAAAATTACATTGTTTGTTAAAACCCTGAAATAATATTAGACTTTTCCTTAGCGTTTTTAAATTTTCTATACATCTACCTTGAACCTGCTCTATCATCTCCAAACACAGGAAAATGTAAAAGTTTTTTTTTTTTTTTTTTTAAACCTATCTGGACCGTTTGGAGGATTATACATGAAGAAAAAGAGTAAGTGACTTGTTTCTTTTCTGTAATTTTGAAAGGTGTAACTTGATCTCCAAAAGATTTTCTAGTAATGTTATATGTCTGTGAAAAGCATATGCTCATACGATTTTCCAGCTCAATATCAATCCCAAATATCTGTCTTTTTGCCAGGTTAAACCATTATGATTGCCCGTTCAATATCTTATCACATTTTTAACATCTTTATTGAAGTGTAATAACATCCAATAAAGAACATATGTTTAAAACATAGTTACATAAGTTTGATAAATGTATTCATTTGTGAAACCAACACCAAAAGAAAAAAAGACTATATCTACTCCCAAATTTATCTCATGCTCCTTTGTAATCCCTCCCTCACAGCACTTTTTTCCATCCATCACCAGGCAGCCATTGATCTGCTTTCTGTCATTACACTCGTTTGCATTTTCAAGAATTGTATATTGAAAATACCACACAATATATATTCTTTTTTGTCCGGCTTCTATTACTCAGCATAATTGTTTTCAGATTCACTCATGGTGTGGCATGTATAACATGTAGGTCTGTTTTTCACTCTATTCTATTCCACTGACCTATTTCTCTCTCTTAATGCCTATTCCACATTGTCTTGGTAACTTAAACTTCATAATATATCTTGCAGCCTGTAATAACATAAATTCTTAAACATTATTCTTCTTTATCAAAATTGTTTTGTCTATACTGGGTGCTTTGAATTTCCTTATGAATTATAGAATCAGCTTGTCAATTTCTACAAAATCCCTACTGAGATTTTTTTTTTTAACATTTTATTGTGTTTTCGGTGAAAGTTTACGCAGCTAATTAGTTTCCCACTCAACAATTTATATGCAAATTGTTCCAAGACATTGGTTGCTATCCCTTAATTTGTCAGCATTCTCCCCATTTTCATCCTGCCTTCCTCGTTTCCATCCCTTGAGTTTCCTTGACCGTCCTTGCCTTCTCATCTCTGCATTTGCACAAATTGCCTGTTTAGTCTGGTATAGTTGATTATTCTAAGGAGCACATTCCTCAGGGACGTTATTGTTTATTTTATAGGCCAATCTATTATTTGGCTGAAAGATGATCTCTGGGAGTGGTTTCAGTTCTAGGTTAAAAGGGTGTCTTAGGGTGATAAGCTGGTGGATTCGAACTACTGGCCTTTAGATTAGCAGCCAAGTTCTTAACCAGTGTATCATTAAGGCTCCAGGATATGTTATCTGTTTCCAAAGTACAATGGTGGAAAAGGCACAAGGTAGACATTTCCATTAAAAATGGGAGAAATTGGAGGGAAAGAAGGGATAACAGGCACCAAACAAGTCCAAAACCCAGCAGAACGCATTACACTAGCTCTCAAAGTTTGAAAATAATCCTCTGTTCTTTGGGACCATCTGGGCAATGGCTCTGCCCTACAGGCTCTGGGTGTTGGACATGCTCTCTGGATTCAGGATGGAGGCACCTTGACCCTGGGCTTCAGCTCCGTCCTCCACGTTCACCGGAATGGAAACTCTGCTCCCTTGGCTTTGGGCAGCCCCATTCTCCTAGTCCATCTGAGTGGAGATCCCACCCCTTTGGCCCTGGCAGGCCCTGTTCTTCTGCCTCTTGGGCATGGCAGCTCTGCTCCCTCAATTTTGGAAAGCAGCTCTAGCCCCATTCCCCTGGCTGTCATGAATGGCAGCCCCATACTCCAGAACTTAATTGGTGAAGATCTCACTCTGTGAAACCTACGAGGCTGTGGCCCCACTTTCTGAGATCCAGCAGGTTGTGGTTCTGCCCTTTGAGACCCCAGAGGTCATGGCCCTACCATCTGAGACTGAGGCGGGTCTGCTTTCCTCATGCCTTTTCTCTTCATCTTCTGCTTCCTGGTTCCTTGGCCTCTTGGCCCCTAGGGCTTCTTGGGCTGGCCTGGCTTCTGCCCTGCTCAGGCAAATGTTACAAAGCTCTTTAGCTCTACCAGTAAGTTCCCAGAGGCACCCCACTCTGCGAGTAAGTCTATGCCCAAAGTCACTCAGCTCTCTTGCTTTGTTGGTTGTCTCCCCCTTCATCTCATGCCAGTCTCCTGGTTCTGCTGTTGTTTTTCTGTTTCTACTTTTCACTGTCTGCACCATCTCCAGTGTAGCAGCTCTCTTCACTTCCTTCTGAACCCTCACCAGAATTGCCTTTCACATCCATAATTCCATCAACAGTCTCTTCAAGACAATCTAGGGTTTTACTATTAGGCACATTAAAACTTTTCCAGCCTGTACCCATTCACAATTTCAAAGCTGCTTCCACATTTTAGATATCTGTTAGAGCAAACCCTGGTGGCATAGTGGTTAAGCACTATAGCTGCTAACCAAAAAGTTGGCAGTTCAAATCCACTAGGCACTCCTTGGAAACTCTATGGGACAGTTCTACTCTGTCCTGTAGGGTTCCTATGAGTCATCATCAACTCAACAGCAATGGGATTGGTTTTCTGTTTTGTTTTTGTTAGAGTAACACCCCATTCCTGATATCAAATTCTGTCATAGCTATCTAGTGCTGCTATAACAAAAATACCACAAGTGAATGGATTTGACAAACAGAAATTTATTTTCTCACAACCTAGTAGGCTGGGAGGCCAAATACAGGGTGTCAGCTCCTGGGGAAGGTTTTCTTTGTCAGTTCTGGGGAAGATTCTTACCATCGATCTTCCTCTGAATCTAGGAGTTTCTCAGTGCAGAGACCTCAGATCTAAAGGACATTCTCCAATCCTGGTTCTTCTTTCTTGGTGGTAGGATTTCCTCCTGTCTCTGCTCATTTCTCCCTTTTATATCTCAAAAGTTTGACTTAAGATGCAACCTAATCCTGTAGATTGTGTCCTGCCTCATTAACATAACTGCCTCTAATAGTGATTCATAAATGTCATAGAAATCAGGATTTACAACACATAGAATTGTTACATCACATCACAAAGTGGAGAACAACCAGACAATACTAGAAATCATGGCCTAGCCAAGCTGACACACATTTTTGGTGGACACAAAACAATCCATAATGAATATCTTCTCAGGTAGCTGTATTATTGTTTCTTCCTCTGAAAAGTTTTCTTTCGCTTTATTTTCATCACTTGCTTGAGCCATCTTATCTTGCTTTTTTCATATGATTTCTTATTGTCTGCTTTCTCCAAGGCATTAGGTGTTATTTTATTTATTTATGTATGTATGTATTTATTGTATGTTTGTTTTGTCCTGATTTTTTGTTTTGTTTTGTTTTGGTGTACACTATGGCTCTATTACTCCATGTGTGCCAACCACGCTAATGGTCAGGGACCACCGCTGGTGAGTAATCCTGTCTCTGAATTCTGGCTCCCTCACTACTCTGTGGACCCCAGGATACCTGGAGCTCTCACACTCCTTCCTGTACTTCCCTCAGGTATAGTTTGTGACCTGCTTACCTTGCTTCAGTCCAGGTATGTCTACAGTTTCTCTGTTTCCTATTGGGAATTCTGTGATGTTGCCTTCCTGTGCTCCTCACCCACGATTGTTTCTAGCTTTGTCTCAAGATGGTCATGCTGTGCTGGACCAGCTGTTAGAGCACCTCCTCTCCTTATCTCTCTTTGTTCTCTGTTTTCTTTTAGTTTCTTCTTCCAAGTGGTGTTCAATCTAATTCCTTATCCTTCTGTTGGTGCTCAGGGCTCCAAATTGTCATCTGTATCTGTTTCTTTTGGCTTCTCAGGTCTTTGCTGTAGGAGGACTGCATGATGTTTCTGACTAAGCTACCATCTTGGGCTATCTCCACCTTACTGAGATTTTGATTGGGATACGGTATATCTGCAAATAATTTGAGGAAAATTGACATCTTAGAAATATTGAGTCTTCTGATATGGGAACACAATATACCTCCTTATTTTTTCAGCTTTTCTTTAATTTTTCTTAGCAAGATTTTGTCGTTTCCCTTAACAACTTTTGTCAGTATTAAGGACTTTGTATTTTTGATAGTTTTGCAAATGGTATTTTTAAAGGCCAATTCACTGATAGATGTACTGAAAATGATTGACTTTTGTATTTTGATCTTGTATCCTACAATCTAGTGAAGCTCACTTAATATTTATAGTTGCTTTTTTTGTAGATTCCATATAATTTTCCACTTAGACAATTATGTTGTCTTTGATTAAAAAGTTTTATTCCTTCCTTTCCGAACTGGAAGACTTTTATTAGATTGTTGTTATTATTATTGTTGTTATTATTATTATGTCTGATTACACTAGCTAGAATTCCTAGTACATGTTATAGAAGTGTTTCTCTATCCCTAGTTTAGTGAGAGTTTTTTTCATCAATGGGTGTTGAATTTTGCTCAAAACTTTTTCTGTGCCAGTTTATACAATCACATGATTTTTTGTCTTTAGCTTGTGTCATGGATAGAATTATGTCCCCCCCAAAATGTGTGTATCAATATGGCTGGACCATGATTTCCAGCATTGTGGTGTTGTCCTCCATTTCGTGATGGTAATTTTATGTTAAAAGGATTAGGGGGGGACTGTAACACCACCCTTACCCAGGTCACATCTCTGTTCCAATGTAAAGGGAGTCTCCCTGGGGTGTGGCCTGTACCACCTTTTATCTCTCAAGAGATAAAAAGGAAAGGCAAACAAGCAGAGAGTTGGAGACCTCATACCACCAAGAAAGCAACACCGGGAGCAGAGTGCATCTTTTGGACACAAGGTCCCTGAGCCTGAGAAGCTCCTCAACCAGGGGAAGATTGAGGACAAGGACCTTCCTCCAGGGCTGACAGAGAAAGCTTTCCCCTGGAGCCAATGCACTGAATTTGGACTTGTAACCTATTGGACTCTGAAAAAATAAACTTCTCTTTGTTAAAGCCATCTACTTGTGGTATTTCTGTTATGGCAGCACTAGATAACCAAGACAGCTTGTTAATCAATATGGTGGATTACACTGATTGGCTGTCAACATCGAGCCAGGCTTGCAATTCAGGAATAAACCTCGTATGGTTATAATACATAATTCTTTCTAATAAATCTAATTGCTAGATTCCAATTGCTACTTTTTAGCTGAAAATTGTATCTAAGTTCTTGAATGATGTTGATCTAAAAGTTTTTTTTTTTTTAATTGTCTTATTTTAGCATCAAAATAATACTGGACTCATACAATGAGTTGAGAAGTGTTTTCTCATCTCCTATTTTCTGGAAGATATTGCATAGAATTAGTACTAACTCTTCTTTAAGTTTTTGATGGAATTCTTCAGTCTGGATATTTATTTTCAGAGGTGCTTTACTTAGAATTTCAGTTTATTTAGTAGTTTTAGGAATATTAAGATTATCTCTCTCATATTGGTTAATTTTTGGTAGTTTGTAGTTTTTAATGACTTTATCCATTTCATCTCAGTTGTTGAATTTATGAGCATGAAGCTGTTTCTTCTGTTTAATGGTAATCATGTAATGGCTGCAGGATCTATTGTCATGTCCTCAGTTTTACTCCCAATGTTGGTGATTTATGTCTGCTCTCTTTTTATCTTATTGTCAGTTTGGCTAGAGGCTTACCAATGTTATTGTTGTGGTTTTTCCAAAGAACCACCTTTTTGTTTCATTTTCTCTGTTTTAAATTTCATTGATTTTTGCAGGTATCTTTATTATTTCTTTCTTCTGCTTGTTTTGGGTTTATTTTGCTATTATTTTCCTATTTCTTGAGGTAAGACCTTAGATTATAGGTTTTATATTTACTCTTTTCTAATGTAAGCTTATAATGCTATATATATATTCTCATTTTCATTCAGTTCTGTGTATTTTTCTATTTCCCTTGAGACTTCACCTTTGACCCATGGGTTATTTAGAAATGTAATATTTAATTCCCAAATGTTTGTATACATTGTGTTGTCTTTCTGTTATTGATTTCTAACTTGATTCCATCATGATCAGATAACACATTTTGTACAATTTTAATCCTTTTAAATCCAATGAGGTTTGTTTAATGGCCAATATATGACCTATCTTGGTGACTGTTCCATGGATGCTTGAAAAAAAATGTGCGTTATGTCATTGGTTGGTGAAATGCTTTATAAATGCTAATTAGATCCTGTTTTTTGTTATTATCTTTTACTCTTCTATATACTTGCTGATTCTCTGTTGAATAGTTATATATCAATTCTTAAGAGTGGCGTGAAGAAGTCCATACTATAATTGTAACTTTTTCATTTTTCTTCTCAGTTCTAACAATCTTTTACTTCACATGGTATCTTAGTTATTGTTATGGATTGAATTGTGTCTCCCACTCCCCCACAAAAAAAAGTGTGTCAACTTGGCTAGTCCATGATTCCCAGTATTGTAAGATTGTCCACCATTTTGTCATCAGATATGATTTTCCTGTGTGTTGTAAATTTACCTCTGTGATGTTACTTCTGTCATGGCAGCACTAGATAACTAAGACAACTAAGACAGTTGCTGCTATAACAGAAATATCACACATGGGTGTCTTTAACAAACAGAAATTTATTCTCTCACAATTTAGGAGGCTAGAAGTCCAAATTCAGAGCACTGTTACTGGGCAAAAACTTCCTCTCTCTGCCAGCTCTGGAGGAATGTCCTAGTCTCTTCAGCTTTTGCTTCCTGGTTCTTTGGAGGTCTCCATTTGTCTTGGCGTCTATCTTACCCCATCTCTGCTTCTCTCATGCTTGTTTAATCTCATTGATATCTCAAAAGAGACGGACTCTAGACACACCCTACATTAATCCTGTCTCATTAACATAGCAAACACTACCCATTCCCAAATGGGATTATAATCACAGGCATAGAGGTTAGGATTTACAAATATTTTGGGGGGACACACTTCAATCCATAACACACACTTCAAAGTTCAGTACGTATACATTTAAGATTGTTATGTCCTTTTGGTGAATTGATCTATTTATTATAATGAACTGTCCTTTTTTTTTTTCTAGCATAGTAGACCGTATGATTGTCCAATTAAAAATGGCCAATACCAGTCGGTTTCAGCTCACTAATGCCTAGGATATTGATGTTTATGCATTCTATTTCATTTTTGACAATTTCCAATTTTCTTAGATTAATATTTCATACATTCTGATATTAATGGATGTTTGCAGCTGTTTCTTCTCATTTTAAGTCATGCCACATCAGCAAATAAAGGTTCTGAAAGCTTGGCTCCATCCATGTCATTAAGGTCAACTCCACTTTGAAGAGGTAGCTCCTCCCCATTCATACTTTGAATGCCTTCCAACCTGAGGAGCTCATCTTCTGATACTACATCAGACAAGTTATTACTACCCTCAAATTACAGAGAAGGATACAGAGGCCCACAACTAATAAGTGGCAAACAACATTTTTTAAGATAAATTCCTCTTATTACAGTCTACTTTCCCGGTGATTGATAATTTTCCTGATAAAGATCCACTAGCCCAAAACAGCTCATTTTCTTTTGGACCAAAGCTGTTTGTTACTCTACTTCTCTGCCCTGAACTCAGCCTAAGACAATGATCCATGACTAATTGTTTGTTGAATAAATGGAAAATGTAACTGCTGTTATGTTTCTTTAATTTGGTAAAAGATCTTTAAAGGAAAGAGCTGTGACTGTCCTTGAAGCTTCATTCCAAGGGATAGAAGATGAATCTGCTCTCAAGACTCTGGAAATGCTAAATAGGTGCAAAATTACTGACAGATGTAGAGACTGAGGTTCTGGCTTATCAGCCACAACAAAAACTCATCTGGAATTCAGACCTTAATTTGCTTAACAAATGGACTGTCAGTTCTGTACTGTCAATATTCAAGTGACCATTTTTTGTTGTTATCCTCCCAGTATCTACCTTTTATTCTTAGAAAATGATCTGACAAAATTTTTCCTGACACAATGGATAGATGATTTTCTAAAATCTAATCGAAAGAATAGAGAAATGAGAAGGTGACTCTGCTTGATATAAGGAAAGTTTCACAAAGAAAATGATATTTGAACTGAGTCTTGAATGAAAAGGATGTGTTTGTCCAGCTGAAGACCCTGGAAAGAACTTTCCAGGAAGGTAGAATAAAAGACATAGAACTGTGAGAGTAGTGAAGGAGATTTAAAATGATACTCTTACCATGCATGCTGTGAAACCACATTCTTATATGAGCTCTGTTGAGAATCAGTTCAATGCTATGTTACAGCTCATAGGAAAAAGGAATGCTATGATGAATTAAAAAAAATTTTTTTTTTTTTTTTGAATAGTATGAGTAAAATAAGAAGAGATACTGGCATGAGAATCAGGAGTTCTAAAATGTTTCAATGAGTGTAGAGAGAGCTTGAAAGAAAGATATTTCGGTAAGTGAAAAGCTTACCCATATTTCTCATACTTGATAAAATGAAGGAGCCCCACATATAAATGTAGCTCTGAGGAAGCTAAATTTTGGAGGTATGATTTAATTTCTTTAAATAATATTTTATTGTTTTTTCAGTGAAAGTTCACACAGCAAATTAGGTTCCCATTTGACCATTTCTATACCAATTGTTTAGTGACATTAGTTACATTTTTTACAATGTGTCAACATTCTCTCTAATTGCCTTCTGGTTGTCCCATTTCCAGTACTCTGGTTTCCCTGCCCCCTTATCTTCCCATCTTCACTTTAGAGTAGTCGTTGACCTTTTGGTCTCATATAGATGGTATGATTTAAATTTACCATCAGAGAGAGAAGAAAGAGAACATGAACTTTATTGCAGAACACTGTTCTTCTCCATCCCTTGTTCCTAAGTTACTACGAGGAGATTCACTAACCCAAAGTATGCATAAAACCTGGGTTTCCAGGCCAAATGTGAATAGAAATTTGTATCACTTTTTTCATAAAAATTACTGTACCAATCACTTTTAAAATGGTCAAACTCACATAGTGGCACCATGGAAGAAAGGCCTGACAATCTGCTTCTGTAAAGATTACAACCAAGAAAGCTCTATGGCACTCAGTTCTACTCTGTAGAACTGTAACATATGGGCTTGCCATGAATCACAACCTACTCATTGGTAAGAGGTTTGGTTCCAAACTCAGCTCAAGTCATGTGAGTAGCGATAACTCATGAATTCTTATTTAACTTCTATTTGTAAACACTTTCTATATAAAGTGAGCTTACAACAAACCAGCCAGATGATGATGGCAAGAAGAGAGAGCAACGAGAAAGGGAAGGGATAATACCCAATGCCTTCCCATCATAAGCCTTCAGACATTTAGAATCTCTAGATATTGACATCATAAACACCTAAGTTGGTTGGTGGTCTATTGCTAATTTTTGGAAATGATTTTCAAGGCCCAGGTATTGACCTTTTGGCACCTCATACAACTGTAATACTTAAATGCAAGGACCTTATCTTTGAACACTTTGCCAGTTCTTTTCCTAGGATAGATGTCACATTTCGCAGAGGTAGGCAATTTTTCTGAAGTGGACATACTAATATCCTTTTCCCTCCCGTGGGAGAATTTTGAGAGGGAGATTGTATAGGTGTCTTGGTGACACGCCTATGTATTGAATTGGGTCTGGGTCCAAAAAAATTGGATGATTGGCAGAAACATATAGAAGACAGAACCTTCCATTCTTGTTGCAGGAGATTTTCCTTCATAATACTTTTTACAATACTCTGTTTATGGGATTTGACATCATATATTTTGTATAATATGATATACATGTTTCTTTAAAGAGATTGTTAAGGCTAGGAGCATGGTTTCTTTAGTTTTTCATTCTTCACCTCTAGTGCAGATTGCTGTTAGTTGCTGTTGAGTCAGATCTGACTCATGGCAACCTTACATATAAAAGAACGAAACATTGCCTGGTCGTGTGCCATCCCACAATTGTTGGTATGCTTGAGCCCATAAAGTTTTCATTGGCTAATTTTTGGAAGCAGATCACCAGGCCCTTCTTTATAGTCTGTCTTACTCTGGCAGCTCTGCTGAAACCTGGGTACCATGTGTGACCCTGCTGGTATTTGAAATACCAGTGGCATAGCTTCAGGTATCCGAGCAACATGCAAGCCACCACAGTAGTAATACTCAAATATCAGCTACTTAAATGAAAATGAAAATAAATGGCGTTCCAACTTTATTCCTAAAACTTATGTCATTTAAGTTATGTGAGCAGCAACAATTAGGAGGCTGCAACAGAAATGGGGAAATAAAAAGGGACAGACACAGAAATTTGGGGTAGTTTTGGGATTTTACCAAGTCTTCAGCTGTATTTCTAACTCCCACCTTAGGATCTTGCTTACTGCAAACAAAAACAAAACCAAAACATATACACAAACAAAATAATTAAAAAACTCACAGGCAGCAGTAAAAGTGTTCTGGGAGCTTAAGAGAGGTAGGAGAAAAAAGATGTCCCCCTTTTTAGGAGCATACATTGGCTCACCACACTGATATGAGGCCAGAGCACCATGTTGTTGGTGCCAGCTCAGGCTGGCAGATTCCTGACTAATTCTGAAAGAAGCAAGAGAAGAAAGGCTTGCCTCTGTTTCAGTGCATTCTCTTCCCATCACTCTCTTCTCACTGCCCTTTCTTTCCTTCAAATTTCTGCCTGGATTGAAATAGCATGCTAAGCCCAACATTTAGGGAAAAAAAAAATGCAAATGGAAAGGGAAAATGTCACAGCCTTTTTGTAAGCAGAGTGTTCAAAAACACAAAGCAAGAACAGCCGTGGCTCAGCACTGAGCCCTGGCTGTGTTGAACAATACAAAACCAAGCTGAAATTTTCTAATACTGAAAAACAACAGAATCAGTTACTCCTGTAGACTCCTGCTAGCTGACCTGTCCACATTCTCTTTCTCCCACTGTGTCAGCTCCCAGCCAAGACCTATTCTCAGGTCTAAGACTGAAAGGCTTTGTAAGCAATACAGCATACTGGTACCTCTGTTTCCCCCACTAGAGAATTGTCTTAGGGCCCAGTCAGAAGTTTTTTTTTTTTGTTGTTGTACACCATGGTCGTTTTTCAAAAATTGCTGGATGCCGCCTGAAGTGATGAGGTTGCACCTCTACTATTTTTTTTTTAACAATGTCTAAACCAACAAATGAGGGCTTATCCAAAGCAGACATTCAAGGAGATGGTTATTGCAGGCAACATGAAGAAGTGACCATGAGGGGGAAGATAAGAGGAGGAGAAGATGTGGGAAAGGAAATAAAGGAGAGGAAAATAAAGAATGAGAGAAAGAAGGCCCAAGTTATTTTTTTTTTTTTTTTTTGCCAACTGGAAAGATACAATGCTTTCAGGACAGGATAGGTTATTAGTTATGTCACCTGGAGCAAGTCGTTTTATTTCTTCAAGTCTTAGCTTCCTCATCAAAACAGGGGCAGTGACAGTATCTTGTTCCCTAGAGCATACCTTTTGTAAGCAGTGTAGTTCTATTGAATTGTTAGCTACTTAACTCTCTCTATCACTTCTCAGAAAGTAAGTCCAGATGCTGTAGCACTTTCCTCAGAGAATATTTCACTTCCTTATTTCTTAGGCTGTAGATCAAGGGGTTCATCATGCGGGTGACCAGGTTATTCAGAATCTGAACAGCTGCATTAAGAGAGGGGTTAGGAGTGGGCTGCAGGTAGATGAGAGCTACTGGCATAAAGGCAAGGAGGATGGCAGTGAGGTGGGCACTGCAGGTGGAGAAGGCATGGCGTCGGCCCTCTGCAGAGCGGATTTGAAGAATAGAGAAGACAATGCAGCTATAGGAGGTGAGGATGAGAAGGAAGCAGCCGAGGGGCATAAGGCCCACACTGATGAGCCCCACTATCTCCAGTGTTGAGGTATCTGCACAGGCCAGCTTCGCCATCACTGGGATATCACAAAAGTAATAGTCTACCTCATTAGGACCACAGTAGGGCAACTGGAAAGTGAGAGTGGTTAGAAAGATGGCCTGAATACAGCCAAAAAATGAAGTCCCCATGGCCAGGATGGCACACACTCTGTGACTCATGATAACTGTGTAGCGCAGAGGGTAACATATGGCCACAAAGTGGTCATAGGCCATCAAGGTGTACAGGAAACACTCAGTGCAGCCCAGGAAGTGGTAAAAAAAGAGCTGAGACACACAGCCTGTATAGGAAATAACTCGGCTGTTCCCTGAGAGGTAGAACAGCATCTTGGGGGAGCTCACTGAAGTGAAAAAAATGTCACACACAGACAGCTTGCACAGAAAGAAGTACATGGGAGTGTGAAGCCGAGGGGAGGAGACAATTGCGAGTAGGATGAGCAGGTTCCCCATCAGGGTGAAGAGGTAGAAGGACAAAAACAAGATAAAGAGGATGGTCCCCAGACCCTCTGTGTGTGGGATGCCCAGCAGGATAAATTCAGTCACCATTGAGACATTCCTCATCTTTGTCAGAATGATAAACGTCAAAGAAGAACACAGGACACCAGAGTGTGAACACAGATGTCAAACCAAGAATCTTTCTGACGGATGTGCTGGTTTCATGTTTTAACAGTCGACCTTCTTATGTAGGGGCAGATCTACAGAAAAGCAAAAGGACAGCAAAACTCTTGATTCTATTCTGAAGTCGTTCGTTTTGACTAAGTGTTCAAACTCACTATAGCATCTTTCCCAGAGACCGCAATTTAAAACTCTAGATAAAATATAAAAAGGAATTGCCTAAGAAATACAAAAAGTATACAAAGAGGAGTGAAAATTTGAAGAAATCCAGGCAGGTGTAATATGAGTTTCCTTTATTTTTTTTCTCCCCATCTTTCTCCTGTTTTTTGTTTTGTTTTTGTTTTTTGTCTGAAGGCAGATCCCAATTACAGAATTCTGTGGTGGGTTATCAGTAGGCTAAACTCCAATACATATACCATCTCTTTGACATGGAAATATGGTGTTGCCATTAGTTAGACGCCAGAGATTTATAGAAATGTTATTTTAATTCCGACGATATACAGAAATGCTATTCATATAAAGATCTGTTTTCTCTTCCCTTTTTTGTGGAGGTGTTTTTCCTTCTTTTGTTCGAGATTTAGATTCTTTTTTACCAGTGTTTTAATTTGGAAGTTTAAGTTATTGATTTGAGATCTTTATTCTGTACTAATATTTCTAGTCATAAATTTCCCTTGGGGCACTGCTTTAGTTTCATTCCATATTTTGATATGCTGTGTCTTCATTTTTATTCATCATTAGGTATTTCTTATTTCCCTTTTTATTTATTGGTTACTTAGGAGTGTGCTGTTCAATGTGCACATATTTGTGAGTTTCCTACATTTTTTCTGCTATTAATTTTTAAGTTTATTGCATTGTGGTCAGAGAACATACTCTGTATTACTTCTATCATTTTAAATGTGTTCAAGTTTGTTTTATGACCTATTATACAGTATGTTCTGGATAATGTTTTATGTCCACTTGAGAAGAATGTATATTCTGTAGTTTTCTGGAGTGTTCTATAGAAGCCTGTTAGGTCTAGATGGTTTATAAAAGGTCAGGTCTTCTATTTCTTTATTAATCCTTTGTCTAGTTGTTCTATCAATTCAAAAGGAATAAAAAAATAAAGATTAAGGCAGAAGTTAATACAGAATAGAAAAGCAATAGAGAAAATCAATGATGCTAAGACTGGCTCTTTGATAAGATCAACAAAATAGACAAACCGTTAGCTAAATTGACCAAGAGAAAAAGGGAAAAGATTCAAATTATTAGAATCATAAATGAAAGAATGGACATTACTACTGACCTTACAGAAATTAAAGGGATTATAATACTATGAATAATTATACTCCAACAAATTAAATAATTTAGATAAATGGGCAAATTAGACAAAGGACATAAACTACCAAAACTGACTCAAGAAGAAATAGGTGATATGAATGTACCCATAACAAGTTAAGAGATTGAATTAGTAATAAAAAAAAATATATATACACACACACACACACACACAAAACCCTAGTCCCAGATTTCAAGGCCATTCAAGCTATTTCCAAAAGTTTAGCAGAAGTTAATCTCACCTGCAAATAGCAAACTTCAGTACACAGAACCACATTCATCAGGTAAGGTATAGACAAGAAGACAATTTTGGACAGGAAACCAACATTTGTGACTATTAATATAACATGTAACGATCTCAAAAGAGAACAACACAAGTGATTTTTCTCTTCCAGCTCCTGCAGAGAAAAATGTAAAAGACCATTACTTACGGTGAAAACAATTACAAATCCTATACGAGACACATGTATTTGAAGGTATCAAAAAGCTGTAGTGGCAACCAGGACTTGATGGACCAAGACGTTGGAGAGAAGAGCTGCACAAAAAATGAGCCTAATATTTGCACTAATTTTTCCCTCCACGCAGTTTCTGATATACCTAGGATGAGTAACAGGCTAAGAAGCAAAGTGGAAAGCAGCTGAGAAGTCAATGGGGCTTCCTGAAATCTCAGCCAAATGGGGAAAACAATCCAAGTGCCCACCAACAGATGAATGGATAAATAAAATGTGGTGTACAATGAAGTATTATTCAGGCATAAAAAGAACTGATCATTTGCTAGGTTGTGTGCTAATTTCTTTTTTAAATTCAGTAGTTTTTTTGTTTTGTTTTGTTTTAATTTGAGTCTCAAAACAATTTGATTAAACAAGAGAGAAAATAAAAGCACAGAGAAGTTTAATAACTCCACCACACTACTAGAAAGTGACCAAGTGGACATTAAAACCCAAGTCTTCTGATTGCAGAGCCAAATCCTCTAGTGTGATTGCTCCCAGGAATATTCTGCCTAAAGAAGCGGAGATGCTGGTGGTCATTGTCAAATGCCTGAAGAGCTGCTGTGTAGATTTGTTGTACAGTTTTCCATGGTTAACAATCAGTAAAAAGGAATGAAACTAACAAAAAGTTAGATTTTATTTAAGTATAGAAAGAAAAAAAATTAATGAGATAAGTTGCCTTATGAAGGACTGATTTTCCCTGTCACTCTAAGGGTTTAAGAATGAGTAAGATGACTTTCTTTCAGGATGTCACGAGGGAGATTCCTAATTATAATACAAGATTATTCCATATGCATCCTTAATGTCCCTTATAACTTTGAGATTTTTTTTAATTTTATTATATATTTCATATTTATTTTGCCCACATTTTCAAATATATTAAAAAATGTAGGCAAAATAAAGATTAAGAAATTGTTCCCCTGGTGAATATATGCCTTTAATTTAAACACAGTAGATCTATCCACTTCTGTAATAGCACTTATGAATATCACTACAATGGCTACATAATAACAACTTGATACCATTCTTTAGGCATTTTAAAATGAGAAGCAAATGCCATGAGGAAGGCCAGAATATCCCTGAAGGGGATCCCTTAGAGTGATAGAAGCCTATTGAGATGCTTTTGTGTATGATCTTTAATTAAGAAAACCAACAAACACTTGATTTAAATGTTCAATATAAATATTCTAGGCATTGTACTTTGGGTACATTAAATCCTAAGTCCTTGTCACATGTCTATGAGAAAGGTAGTGTTAATTCTCCTTTTACATTAGGAAAGTGAGGCACAAATTGTTTAAGCAACTTAACCAATACACATCTGTTAAAAGGTAAAGTTGAATCCCACATCTACAACATTAAACCCCCTGCCGTCGAGTTGATTCCGACTCATAACAACCCTATAGGACAGAGTAGAACTGCCCCATAGAGTTTCCAAGGAGCGTCTGGTGGATTTGAACTGCCAACCACTTGGTTTGCACCTGTAGTACTTAACCTCTACACCACCAGGGTTTCCTCTGCAACATTAGGAATCCTTTTTTGAGTTCTTACTAATTCTGACTTCTTAATGATAACTTTAATGTTATTTTTATATTGCTTTATTTTTATACTGTGATTTTATGCTCTCCCAATTTATTCTCACAAAGTCCCTAAAAGGTAGCGGTAATTAATCTCCATTTCCAAGTAAGGACACTGGAAGTTGGAGAGTTTATAACTTTTCTAGAAGTAAAAACTGAAGATAAGTCATACTCACATCTTCAGACTCTGAGTTCAGTTTTCTTTCCACTGTACCTTCACAGCCTCCAAAAAGATTTGAAACAGAGAGAAATTGCCCCTTTGCAAAGGAAAAATCACTCACGGTTTCATTTTGCAGATTTGAAGAAGTGTTGTTGAAACCGTACAACCTTTACCATCTTTATCTAGTGTTTTCTGAAGAGTTAATGGCATGAGTCTAAAGCTCAGGAGAGGTACACAAGTCTCCAAAGATCATATTATATTTGTGTCAGTAGGTCCCAGAGCTACAGAGAAATTTCTCTTTCTAAAGGTTATTCTCAAGAACGACCACAAATTATGGTGTAACGTAAAGGAAAATTTGTATCACATTCTCTTCATTCATTCCCCCTTTTAAGTCCTATGTTGAGTTTTGATAATCAGTAAGTGTGCAGAATTTTTTTTTTTCCATTTAACTGCCCAAAATAGCCCGACCCTCTAGTAGATTCCACCTCTTTGAATGGGAGGTGAAGTTTTACTTTTGGAAGTCTATGTATTTATCTTAAACAATGCAAGAGCCACAATAGCATTCATATAAAAAATAACTATGCGTATACTATATGTATGTGTATGGAAGGAATTGGAGGAAGATGGTCAACTCTCAGACAAGCTCAAGAGGAAATAATTCAGCATCATCTGAATTCAAGTCAGAAAGAAAGGATGATTTTTCATGTGATTCAGGATATACACATGGGAAAGTGTCCAACAAGCATTTGGAAAGAAAGATCTAGGGTTCACTCTAGATATTGTGGCTAGAGGTACAGATTTGTAAATGACCCTCCTAAAGGTGAGAGCTGAAGCTATGAAAGGGCTTAACGCACTCTATCAGAGTTCTCTTCCACTTGGATTTATGGATATAAAGGATTCCTGAATAACATAAAGAAGATAGTGATCTGGCTGAATCACCTTGTTGTTAGCTGCCACTGAGTAAATTCCAATTCGTGGCAACCCCATATGACAGAGTAGAACTGCCCCCATAGGGTTTTCTTGACTATAACCTTTACGGAAACAGGTTGCCAGGTCTTTCGCCCACGGAGCTGCTGGGTAGGTTCAAATTGCCATACTTTTGGTTAGCAGCTGAATACCCAGTCATTTGCACAACCAGGGCTCATTTAAACAACTTAAGAGATGTTATTTCATTATGATTCCAATCAGCATCATGAGTGCAGTCAATATTGTGTCTTTCACATAATGGTTAGGCACTCAGCTAAAGATACCAAAAGATTGGTGGTTCTAACCCATCAGTGGCTCCATGGGAGAAAATACCTGTCAATCTGTCCCCATAAATATTACAGACTAGGACATCCTATGAGGCAGTTCTACTTGGTCCTATAGATTGCTATGAGTCAGAATCTACTTGAAGGCACACAACAACTTCTTCCCCAAATCAGTCCTATTTTGTCATCATAACAACTCAAATGTATTGATAAATATCTAACTTCATTAACAAAAGGAGGTACAGAAACAACTGGTGGTGTTTGCCTTTTGAAGACCACATTTTTTTTTTCTCGCATTTCATGTTCCATAACCAACATTTATCAAATATGCCAACATTTTCGACTATTTCAGACATACCAGGACTCTAATTAAGTCTAAGGGTATTGATCTAATAGTGCAGCATCTATGTAATAAATGTTATAAATTTTGTAGTTTTCATATATCAAGTATATAGAAATTAAGTTATTTGAAGAAGACCTGTATGCCAAAGAAGTCTGAGAGGAAAACAACGATCACAGAGGTTTTGTTATGTAAACAAGACTTGAAGATGAATTGGACAGACCTAATACAAGCCCCTTCTTAGAATATGGGAAAGCTGAAGGAAGATGTTCAAAACCTTTTGTTTACCAAATCATATGTTTTATTTTGTCAGAATATTAGATCTCCATCTGGTTCATTTGAAATCTCTGGCACACCGTAACTAGTTTTGGTTGTCAGGAGAACAACAAAATGGAACGTGTTAGTCTGTCTGGTTTTCAGATTCATAACAGACTTGACTGAACCCATGATAATTTTTACATCATGAGAATAGGCAATCAAACACTTTGATCTCAGGTTCAAGAAATAAATATTCACAAATAATTTATATTAGTTAACCCTCTTCATACACAGAAACGATCTTCAAAAGTCCGCTTTTACTTTAGTTCTCTCTCTTCACCATAAATAACTGACCCTAAAAAAGCATATGGGCTATTAAGTGAATGGGAAGTTTTGATTTTTTTAGCTAGGGGGGTCTCACCTAGTGATGTCATCACCTTTATCTTGTAGACTCAGACTATGTCTGGTTTAGCACAGCCATCAACTTGCTTTCCATTTAAAGCCTGGTGCTCAAAGCATCTTGGTGCCAAGAATAGGGAATAAATTAATATTTACATTCTAGAATAAAGTGTGGACAAATACCAAAAATAAAGAAAGCAATTTAAACATGTAGGCTCATCACAAAAGTTCATCAAAAAAATAAAAAGGGAACCTACAGACTGGGAAAAAATTTTTGGCTAAGATATATCTAATAAGGGTCTAATATCTAAAATCTGTAGAATACTTCAACACCTCAATAACAAAGAAAGACTTATAATCCAATTAAAAAATGGGCAAAGGATATGAACAGATATTTCACCAAAGAAGACATGCAGGCAGCTAAAAGACATAAGGAAATGCTCAAGATCATTAGCCATTAGAGAAATTCAAATCAAAACTACAATGAGATGCCATCTCACCCTGCCCTTACTAGGCCTAATCAAACAAACAAACAAAAAAATAACAAATGTTGGGTAAGTTGCAGGGAGATTGAAACTCTTACAGCTGGTGGAAATGTAAAATGGTACAACCATTACAGAAAACGATATGGCACAGAAATAGAAATAACATACACTCCAGCTATCCCACTCTGGAGAATATATCCTAGAGAAATAAGAATCATCACAAGAATAGATATATGCATACCCATGTTTATTGCAACATGATTCACAGTAGCAAAATATGGAAACAAGCTATGTGCCCATGAACAGATGAAAAAAAATCATGGTATATACCACATGGATACTATGCAACAATAAAGAATTACGATGAATCTTCAGAACTTCTCACAAGATGGATGAATCTGCAGGGCATTCTGAGTGGTATAAGTCAATAACAAAAGGACATATATTGTGAGACCACTATTATAAAACGCCATAAAAAGGTTTACATGCAGGAAAAAAAAAACAATCCTTATTGGTTACGAGCGAGGGGAGGGGTGAAGAGGGGAGATCACTAACTAGATAGTAGACAAGCTTTAACTTTGGTGAAGGGAAAGAAAACACACAGTATAGGGTAAGTCAGCACAACTTGAACAAGGCAAAGCCATTCAAGTTTCCTAGACACATCCAAATACCTTGAGGGACCGAGTTACTGGGGCTGAACGTTGAAGACCATGATCTCAGGAGATAGCTACCTCAATTGGCATAACATATTTCATAAAGAAAATGTCCTATATCCTACATAAATGAGTAGCATCTGGGGTCTTAAAAGCTTGTGGTCAGCCATCTAAAATACATCTATTGTTATCATCACGTTAGGAGTAAAGGAGAATGAAGAAAATCAAAGATACAAGGAAAATATTAGTCCAAAGGACAAGTGGACCACATGAATCACACCCTCCACCAGCCTGAGCCCAGGAAAACCAGATGGTGACCGGTTACCACCACCCACTGCTCTAACAGGATCATAATAGAGGGTTCCAGGCAGAGCAGAAGAAAAATGTATAACAAAATTCAAATTCACAAAATTTAGAACAGGCTTACTGGTCTGACAGAGAAGGGACGAACCTGCGAGACTATGACCCCCTGGTACCCTGTTAGCTCAGAACTAAAAACACTCCTGAAGTCTACCTTTCACCAAAGATTAGACAAACCTATAAAACAAACAGTAATACATGTGAGGAATGTGCTTCTTAGTTCAATCAAGTATAGGAGGCCAAATGGGCAACACTTGCCCAAAAACAAAGATGAGAAGGCAGGAAGGGACAGGATAATTGGACAAAAGGACACAGAAAGCCCCAGGAGGAAAGGGAATGGAGGAGAGTGTAAACACATTGTGTGGGCTGTAAACAATGTCATAAAACAATTTGTGTATAAATTTTTTTGAGTGAGAAAATAATGTGTGTATTAACTTTCACCTAAAACACAGTAAAATAAAATGAAAAATATTAAGACAAGTACCAGGATTACCTAAGTAATACTTAAAGAGGGATACTGCATGGAGTCCGAAAACTGAAGAAAATGCAGAACATCAATAGGCCTGGATAAAGAATTTCAGAAGGTCAGAGAGTTTTTATTCATTATAAAAATTTTCATTTCGGGAAACAAAAGAGGACATTAAAACAAAGCAAGGTTGGTAATATAACTATATGCTTTTGTCTCTTAAGCTGGCATTGACCATATCCCATCTCAATTTCATTTCTATATCCCCTTTTAAAGAGTCCACAGCAGATGATATTTTTGAGAGAATGATGAAAGATGCAACTGAGGGGTGGTTTGGAGGAGGAGCCAAGGAGATGAGGAAGGTTTGAGAAGAGAGGTAAAGGACCACTTGAACAGGTAGTGTCATGGGGTCTAGGCAGGAAAAGAGACTCTATGTGAGGTTGGTATTTAGTTGTTTGGAGGTCACTGGAGAGATCTTTAGAGAACAACATAAGTGGCTGCAAACCACTGGCTGGAAAAAGTTGGTGGTTGAAGAGAGCTCAGTGATAACATTTGGGTCTGTAAGCAGATGTCACTGAGATTCTTCACATTTTACTAATCATAAGCCCAATGGTCCTGTAGTTTATGGGCATGAAAATCAGTCACATCTTGCTAAACATGAGTTTTCTCATCCAAAAAAATAAAATATCACTTAAACTTTTCAATAACATTTTTTTTTGATGGCATAGGTTTTCTGTATTCGAATGCATGCTTACTAATTGAGTGTGTTTATATTTATGGTTGGTAGTTTCAGACTGAATTGCCAGATTCTAACTGAAATATATAATGTGGCAATGCAATCCATCAATGAGGTTAGCACCACTATGGCACGACTGATCTGTGGAATGACAGCATGCCAATAGGAGTTAGAGATATAATTTAATATGCCACCTTTCCAAAACAAACCTATCAGGACTCCCTAACTTTCATACACGAAAGTCATAATGATGCTCACAGGTCTTATAAAATAGAAATAAAGGGGGAAAAATACAAAAGTTTATAAAACTAATACATTCAGGGAGCATGACCTAATAAAATGTTCAACCTACAGAACAATAAAGCTCCAACTCAGGTCTGCTGAGCTTCACGCATTGCAAAAGGGACCTACACTGGCACTAAATGCATTTGAATGAGAATAACGCCTTGTGGATGAGACCCAGCAGCATAAAAAGTGGCTGGCAAACCATGTATGCCAATGGTAATGAAATTAATCTGTTCCTCTGTGGTTGTTATGGGCTTACCATCCTCTTGCACTGGGGATTGTTTTGTATAGATCTGTTTCTTCTGAAGCTTACCCTTTTTCCTCTGTCACTTTCTAGTTTTTAAGTACATTATTATGCATAGGGACTTGTACATGAACAGTTTTATCTTAGAAAATTAAAGAATTCTAGAGATATATCACTCAATATATTAATACAGAACAAAATTGAGCATAATTCTGACTGAGGAAAAACAGTGATGTAGTGGAAAGAGGGAGAACAGGAAAACAAGAAATCTATAATCTTTCCCCACCTCCACCACATGCTTACGGTATGAGCTCAGAAAATGGAGGCGGGCAGGCCTAGGAGGTAAGTTCCTGGGCAGGGTAGGCTTATGAGAATGACCTGGGCCCATATGCAAAGTCCACTAGATATGGAATGAGAACTCCATTTACAAGGGGTGCACAAGAGCAGAGCTGTCCTTATTTTGCTAATAAAATACAAATGTAGGCCTGGCTTGCCCAGGGATTCTCAGTGTAGACTAATCACATGTGACATTCACCTGCTTTAACATCTTGAATGGATCCCTGTTGTCCACAGCTTATATTACAGTTAAGCCTTTTCAGTTTTACATAGTGTTTAATTTACATTATGAAATTCAACCCACTGGGCTGGGTCTAGTTGTTTTCCACTCTTACTCAGGATAGTTTTAAGTTGTTCACTTCCTGCTGATGGATAAGCACTTCCTCTCACCTCTTTGACATTCATTCATCCTTTTATTTCTTCTGTTCCATGATGGATTTTGTTTATTTCTAAAGGCTTGGGTCTCATGTAGCCTTTCTACAAAACTTTCTTGGAGCCCCCTAAGCAGGATTTATAATTCACTGCCTTTTATGCTTTTTTCATGTGAGTTAAAGGTTAAGAGACAGTTCATTGATGTTGACTGCCTGGGCTTTAATCTTGTCTCCGTCTTTTCCTAACTGTATAACATTCAAGAAGTTATTTAACCTGTCCATGCCTCAGTTTCCTTATATGTCAAGTGAAAATGATATTAATATCTACCAGCTAGTATAGTTGTGAGAATCAAATGAGTGAATAAATATTTGTACTTCAATCAGTGCCTGGCACAGAATGTTTGCAATTGCCATCACTACCTTTTATTATGAATGTTTCTGTCTTTATCTGGTTCCATCCATGGCTAAGTGGTCATTATAGACCTAACTCTGAAAATTATATCTGAAATAAAGTAGGCAACCAATAAACTGGCTGATTTCATCAGGATGCATTATATCTCAAAGTGATTTGTGTACATTCCACCTGTGTACATTAGATCGGTCTTTTCCCAAACTGAAATCTAGAGTCTTTGGTGTCTTCTTATAACATGAAGAGAGGCGTATGTTTCTTAGGAAATTATCTCATTTATTTTATTTCTAGAATAATTTGTATATTTGAAATGAAGTTTTAGAAGCAGAATCTAGACATGGAATTGTAAAGAAGGCTCTGAAATGCCATATTTTTACCCAAATAATTCCTGTTTTATGTTTTTTCTTTGCCACCAGAGCCCTTCCCCCAAACAAATGTTTTCATAAGCATGTTATGCCTTTTTTTTTTTTTTTACTTTGCTGTAAAAAATTAGTATGGCGTGGTTACAAAATGCTTTGAAGGGAGAAGACCCGGTTGGTAAACAAATGTAGAACATGTGCATTTTCTCCTCTCCCATGGTTCAATAAAATGGGAAGAACCAAGATAAGCACCAATGATTGAGCCTCCATAACTGTAAGTGTCTAGACCACGATTGTATTTTCCCTTGTCTTCATTTTCAGCAAGCAAGGTTGTGTCATCTGCATAATGCAGATTGTTAATGAGTCTTCCTCCAATCCTGATGCTGCATTCTTCTTCATATAGTCCAGCTTTTCGGATTATTTGCTCAGCATACTGATTGAATAAAAATGGTGAAAGGACATAACCCACAAGCATGCCTTTTCTGTATACTAACAATGAAAAATTGGAGTTTGAAATAATTTAAAAAAAAGTGCTATTTACAATAATATCAAAAAATGAAAAACAGATATAAATATAGCAAAATATGTATAGGGTCTATATGCACAAGACTACAAAGCTTTGATGAAAGAAATCAAAGAAGATGTAAGTAATTCATTTAACACATTATTCAACCTCAGCTTTTGATTATGTTATTTAAGGTTTTAGCATATTTTCTTAGTTTATCTAAAGTTTGGCTTTAGATGTGGATTTGGTGTGATTTGTATGTCTTAAAATCTACAAGCATTACCTAACCTGGTGACTTGAAAGTAGTAGGGACCCAATCAATATTTGTTGCTTTTAATTAAATAAAACTGAACAGTATTTGGCCATGTGTATGCATAGCACGGAGCCCTGGTGGCACAGCAGCTAAGTGTTCAGCTGCTAACCAAGAGGTTGGCAATTCGAATCCACCAGTCTCTCCTTGGAAACTCTATGGGGCAAATCGACTCCGTCCTAAAGGGTTTCTATGAGTCAGAATCAACTCAAAAGCTAAAGGTTTTTTTTTTTTTTTTTTGGTTTATTTATAGCTTGGTTTACCAAATCTATTTAGTGCTCCGTATATGTGTGTATATATATATTTTAATGACTATAGCATATAAAAAAAAATAGCATATAACAAAGTTTATATAGAGTTGGTGTATATCATTATAGGTATTATTTTCTAAAGGATTGAATTATAAGTTTTAGAGAAAATGCAATTTATTTTCAGGTTTCCAGAGTAAGAATTAATATACCATGGTAAGAAAATAGTAACCATTGTGAAGTTTGCTAATTTTCCCTCACAACTATAGAGTACACATTTCTATTATTAAAGAATTTGCTTACTAATTCAAATCCTGTGACAATTAATTCCTGTAAAATGTTGTCATTTGCACTGTATCCCTGGTATTGATCTCGTTAACCACAGGCAGCTGTCATAGAAAGCGGTGCTGTTTCACATCGGCTTGGGCTAAATGTAAGGGACTCTAACCAAAACCAAGAATTAAGCTGGAAAAATACTCATGGATGTTCCTGTGAGAGCCCTCCCTGGTCTTTTATTCCCAGAAATGAGCTTCTTTTTCAAAGCTTAAAATACTGTGATCATATCCAGGGTATCATGTTCAGAAAAGCTAATTTCAACATAGAATGAATTACTATTGGAATAATTAGCCTATTTTTCTTAAATGTCTCTCATAATTTATTAATATCTATCTTTATGAAATATACTGCAGCAACTTTGGTGTAAAAATATTTCTCTTCAAATTTACTATTTCATATCAGCACATCAATATGTGTATTAATGTTCCATGTTAATGTGTAAATGAATGCAATAAATTATTGTTTCCACTTTGAGATATATATATATATATATATATACACAAACACACATAATGAGACCAAAGCTACAACAGTAACTCTAAAACAGAGATGAGTTTAGGGGGCAGTGAGTCTAAATTAATAGGAGTGAAACAACTACAGCAGAAATAACAAGAATGTTGACACTGTGTGAAAGATGTAACCATTGTCACTGAACAATATGTGTAGAAATTTTTGAATGCAAGCATGCTTTGATGTATATATTTTCACCAAAAATAAAATAGAATTTTAAAAATGAGTAGGTATGAAGTCTCAACATCTCTCAGAATCTCCGTGGTGGCTTCGTAGATAAATGGGAGACGATCATTGGTAATTCTGTGGTGGAATTCGATCCCCTATTTCAATGGGAATAAGGAGATCCCAGAGTGGTAACGGACAGGGGCAGCCTCAACACCAAGAGACAAGTAAGCCCAATTACAGCAATAAATGTTTCCATGTACTTACTACTGATCTATTTTTTGTAGCCTTGGCACTGGTTGGGTCTGTACTTGCCTCTTAGGATTGTTTATTTTATACCTGTAAATAATCAAAGTTACACTAAAAAATAGGAGTTAATCTCTTATTCTGTCAAAATCCACTTGCAAAGCAGAATATTGGTAAATTTCAGCTAGATAGATAATTTTCTATGGATTAGGTATCTTCATTCAGTTAAAAAGTATTTACAGGACATCAGCTATGTTCAGATTCTTGTGGTAACCTTGGGGAACACTAGATAAAGTCAGTAGTAAAGGATATATACTGGGCACATGGTCTTTGATCTCAGAGAATTTCCAAACTATAAACTGAGTAAGAGAATCAAATAGATTCCAACTCAGAGAGGCTATATAGATTGCATATTTTCCATGGACTTCATAAGATTTTACAGTATTTAATAAAAATCAATATTTTATGGGTATATTATCAAAAACATTGTTTTTCTTCCTATTGATTCTGCCAAGATGTAAGAGTATGTGAGTGTGGGTATTTGTGTTATATTGTTTGTACTCAAGGTAATTGTTATATGAGTAGTAAATTCAAGAAGAGCTTACTTAGTGGCCTTTAACTAAGTACATATGCCTGAATTGTGAATTTTAAAACACTAACGGTAAACTGGAATCCCTACGGCATAGTGGTTAAGAGTTCAGCTGCTAACCAAAAGGTCGGCAGGTCAAATCCACCACGCAAGCTGCATCACATACGCAGATGGAAAGAATCAGCAAGTAGCTGGCAAATTTAAGATGCATGGTTTGTTGAACTTGATAAATTTTACCCTCTGCATTCTCTCTTGAAATTAATTCTGAGGCTCAAATTATTTACCCTGGCTCTGTTGCTCAGGTTTGCTTCCTAGTTACTAATTCTCCTCTTAGTTATGTATTAGGCAAAAGCTGCTCTGAGCACAAAAAAAAAAAAAAGCACAGAGAGTGCCAAATTGAGATGTGACTGACAGACTTTACTGGTTCTTTTTTGTCAGTGAGAAGATTATAAACTCAAAACATGCAGCCATTTGGAGCCCTCACATGAAAAAATCTCTGTTTTTCCTGTTGCATCTTATCAGTGTCAATCAAGACTATTTAGAATTTGTATAGGGTATTTTTATTACCAACACCCATGAGAGACCTCATTTTTCCTTTTTATTGCAGTGACTTAGGAAGAATCGCCTTCTCCTTAGGGTGTTAGTGAAACCTATGTGAATGGCATGTCGGCATGGGCACATGTGTGTGCTTGTGTGTGTGTGTGTCTGTGTGGGTTACACTGATGCTCAGTTTTGCCTTAGAATACACAGAGAGATTCCAACACCACTATCATTTTAACAAAGATCCCAACATTGCATGTCCCAACTCCCAGGGTGATCAATCTGCTTTGCCCCATGACAAATCTCTCAAGGGGAACAAACAGGAATCAGAACTCATAATGAGGCTAGGGAGACTCTGATCTCTACATGGCCTGTGAATGAGGACCTTTGAGATTAATTAACCAAAAAGTTCTGTTCTCAAAAATTGGTTAGAGAGTTGCTAAAACAAAAAGTTATTTGATTATAACAAAAGTCATTTTAAAGTTATTTGTTACCTAAAAGTTATCATGGTAATAATTTTAGGAAACAAGGACTTTTTCTGAGTCTTAATAAAGTGGTGTTAATATGTGTAGTCCTGACTACTCAAGTATTAGTCTGGAATAAACCTGGAGTGCACATTTTATCATTAGATATCATACATAGTACATGGCTGTCATTGCAGTACGGTTGTAGAGACCATGATTTTCGAAATAAATGTTTGGGCCGATCCAGGTCTACCAATAACTAGAGGTATAACTTTGAGTCCATCACTGAATACATTAGCCTCAAGCTTTCGTGCCTGCAAAACGAGGGACATCCCTACTTGTAGAGTTACTGTGATGTGTTGAATGGAAAGGGTTTAGCACAGTGCTTTGCACATTGGAAATCTGCTATAAGAATTAGCTACTACTTTATTTTCTTATAAGAAAATTGTACTTTCTCTCTCTCTCTTTTTTTTTTTTTGGTATCTCAAGCACTCCATTTGTGGTATTTCTAGCTTAACCATTTACAATTACAATTAAATGTAAACAGTCAGCTGATTTCTGCTGTTCAATTTGTCTTCAATTTAATTTAGCATTTAATCCAATATTTTTGCCGTGGGCTAAATTGCTTTAACAAAGCCCTGATTCCTGTCAATGATGACTAACAACATCACGGTCATTTCTTCTATGTTCCCAGGACCTTTATGTCTTTATTTATTTATATTTTTATTTATCTATTTATTTAATTGAAGTAAATTTGAGACACAATCTTAAACGTTACTCCTCCTTTTCGTCTCTTTTTGTTACTAAAGCTTTGTCTTTCTCTTTGTATAATAGGTAAATTTTGATTACATCTCAAAAGGATACCAAGGTTAATCTAAGCTGACTAATTCCAATAGTAATTATACCTTGGGGAAAACAGTTCAAGTTTTCAGCATTATAGTGAATTTGGGTGAGGATTGTCACATAAAGGAAAGGAATATATAGATTTATAATAAGAAATAGGACTTCACTCAATTTTTTTAACCTTACTTATTTCAGAGGTATAAAATAATGCATTATATACATATGTCAAAGTATGCTACTGTCTTAAACTACACTAACGTTTGTGAGCACTTACACTATGCCCTGGTGGCTCAGTGGTTGAAAGCTTGGCTGCTAACCAAAAGGTCAGCAATTGGAATCCACCAGGCGTTCCTTGGAAACCCAATGGGCCAGTTCCACTCTGTTCGATAGGGTCACTACGAGTCGAAATCCACTCAATGGCAAGGGGTTTGGACACTATGCAAAACATTATTTTAGGCACTTTATTTTATTATTTATTTATTTTTAATAATTTTTATTGTGCTTTAAGTGAAAGTTTACAAATCAAGTCAGTCTCTCACATAAAAACTTATATACATCTTACTACATACTCCCAATTACTTGCCCCCCCAATAAGACAGCCCACTCCTTCCTTCCAGTCTCTATTTTCATGACCATTTTACCAGCTTCTAACCCCCTCTACTTCCCATCTCCCCTCTAGTCAGAAGATGTCAATATAGTCTTAAGTGTCCACCTGATGCAAGTAGCTCAATCCTCATCAGCTGCTCTCTGCAATCCATTGTCCAGTCCAATCCATGTCTGAGAGTTGGCTTCGGGAATGGTTCCAGTCCTGGGCCAACAGAAGGTTTGGAGACCGTGACCGCCAGGATCCTTCTAGTCTCAGTCAGACCATTAAGTCTGGTCTTTTTATGAGAATTTGGGGCCTGCATCCCACTGTTCTCCTGCCCCCTCAGGGGTTCTCTGTTGTGTTCCCTGTCACAGCAGTCATCGGTTGTGGCTGGGCGCCATCTAGTTCTTCTAATCTCAGGATGATGTAGTCTCTGGTTCACGTAGCCCTTTCTGTCTCTTGGGCTCGTAATTGCCTTGTGTCCTTGGTGTTCATTCTCCTTTGATCCAGGTGAGTTGAGACTCATTGATGTATCTTAGATGGTCGCTTGCTAGCGTTTGAGACCCCAGACACCACTCTTCAAAGTGGGATGCAGAATGTTTTCTTAATAGATTTTATTTTGCCAATTGACTTAGATGTTCCCTGAAACCATGGCCTCCAAACCTGTGCCCCTGCTTTGCTGACCTTCGAAGCATTCAGTTTACTTAGGAAACATCTTTGCTTTTGGTTTAGTGCAGTCCTGCTGACCTCCCCTGTATTGAGTGTTGTCCTTCCCTTCACCTAAAGTAGTTCTTATCTACTATCGAATTAGTAAATATCCCTCTCCCACTCTCCCTCCCTCCCCCCTGTCCTAACCACAAAAGAATGTTTTCTTCTCAGTTTAAACTATTTCTTAAGATCTTATAATACTGGTCTCATACAATATTTGTCCTTTTGCAACTGACTAATTTCACTCAGCATAATGCCTTCCAGGTTCTTCCATGTTATGAAGTGTTTCACAGATTCATCACTGTTCTTTATCTATGTGTAATATTCCATTGTGTGAATATACCATAATTTACTTATCCATTCATCCGTTGATGGACACCTTAGTTGCTTCCATCTTTTTGCTATTCTAAACAGTGCTGCAATAAACGTGGGCGTGCATGTATCTGTTCCTGTAAAGGCTCTTATTTCTCTAGGATATATTCTGAGGATGGGATCGCTGGATGGTATGGTAGTTCTGTTTCTAGCTTTTTAAGGAAGCACTAAATCGATTTCGAAGTGGTCGTACCATTTGACATTCCCACCAGAAGTGTAGAAGTGTTCCAATCTCTCCACAGCCTCTCCAGCATTTATTATTTTGTGGTTTTTGGATTACTGCCACCCTTGTTGGAGTAAGATGAAATCTCATTGCAGTTTTGATTTGCATTTCTCTAATGGCTAATGATCCTGAGCATTTTCTTATGTATCTGTTAGCTACCCGAATGCCTTCTTTAGTGAAGTGTCTGTTCATATCTTTTCCCCATTTTTTTATTGGGTTATTCGTCTTTTTGTAGTCAAGTTTTTGCAGTATCATGTAGATTTTTGAGATCGGGTGCCGAACAGAAATATCATAGCTAAAAATTTTTTCCCAGTCTTTAGGTAATCTTTTACTACTTTGGTGAAGTCTTTAGATGAGCAAAGGTTTTGATTTTTAAGGAGCTCCCAGTTATCTAGTTTTTCTTCCGCATTGTTAGTAATGTTTTGTATACTGTTTAAGACATGTAACAGGGCTCCTAACATTATCCCTCTTTTTTCTCCTATGGTCTTTATCATTTTAGATTTTATATTTAGGTCTTGGATACATTTTGAACTCTCTTTGTGGATGGAGTGAGGTATGGGTCTTGTTTCATTTTTTTTGTAGATGGATATCCAGTCATGCCAGCAGTATTTGTTTAAAAGACTGCCTTTTCCTCATTTAACTTTTTTGGGGTCTTTGTCAAATATCACCTTCTCATATGTGGATGGGTTTATGTCTGGATTCTCAATTGTGTTCTATTGATCTTTGTATCAATTGTTGTACATTAAAAATCAGGTAGAGTAAGGCCTCCCACTTTGTTCTTCTGTTTTTAGTAATGCTATACTTACCCGGGGACTCTTTCACTTTCATGTGAAGTTGATGATTTGTTTCTCCATCTTATTAAAAAATGTCCTTGGAATTTGGATTGGAATTGCACTAAATCTGTAGATTGCTTTTGACTGAATAGACATTTTTATAATGTTAAGTCTTCCTATCCATGAGCAAGGTATGTTTTTCCACTTATGTAGGTCTCTATTCGTTTCTTGCAGAAGTGTTTTGTAGTTTTCTTTGTATAAGTCTTCTACATTTCTGGTAAGATTTATTCTTAAGTATTTTGTCTTCTTGGGGGCTAATGTAAATGGTATTGTGTTGGTGATTTTCTCTTCGATGTTCTTTTTGTTGGTGTGTAGGAATCCAATGGATTTTTCTATGTTTAGCTTGAATCCTGATACTCTGCTGAACTATTCTATTAGTTTCTGTAGGTTTCTTGAGGATTCCTTAGGATTTTCTTTGTATAAGATCATGACATCTGCAAAGAGAGATACTTTTACTTCTTCCTTGCCAATACTGATTCCCATTATTTCTTTATCTTACCTAATTGCTCTGGCTAGGACCTCCAGCACAATGTGGAATGAGTGGTGATAAAGGGCATAATTGTCTGGTTCCTGATCTCAGTAGGAATGCTTTCAGGCTCTCTCCATTTAGGATGATGTTAGCTATTGGTTTTGTATAAATGCCCTTTATTGTGTTGAGGAATTTTCCTTCTATTTGTATTTTGCTGAGAGTTTTTTTTTTTTTTTTTAACATAAATGGGTATTGAACTTTTTCAAATGTCTTTTCTGCATCATTTGATAAAATCATGTGATTCTTGTCTTTTGTTTTATTTATATGATGGATTACAGTGATTGTTTTTCTAATGTTGAACCATCCCTGCATACCTGGTATGAATCCCATTTGGTCATGGTAAATTATTTTTTGATATGTTGTTGAATTCTATTGGCTAGAATTTTGTGAGGAGTTTTGCATCTGTTTCCATGAGGGATATAGGTCTCTAATTTTCCTTTTTGTGTTGTCTTTACCTGGTTTTGGTATCAGGGGTGTACTGGCTTCATAAAATGAGTTTGGGAGTATTTTGTCATTTTCTATGCTCTGAAATACCTTTAGTAGTAGTGGTATTAACTCTTCTCTGAAAGTTTGGTAGAACTCTGCAGTGAAGCCATCGGGGCCAGGGCCTTTTTTTATGGCAGTTTTTTGATTACCTTTTCAATCTCTTCATTTGTTACAGGTCTATTTAGTTGTTCTACTTCTGTTTGTGTTAGTTTAGGTAGGTCGTCTGTCTCTAGGAATTCATCCATTTCTTCTAGGTTTTCAAATTTGTTAGAGTACAGTTTTTCATAGTAATCTGATATGATACTTTTAATTTCACTTGGGTCTGTTGTAATATAGCCCATCTCATTTCTTATTCAGGTTATTTGCTTCCTCTCCTGTTTTTCTTTTGTCAGTTTGGCCAAAGGTATATCAATTTTGTTGATTTTTTCAACTAAGCAGCTTTTGGTCTTGTTAATTTTTTCAATTGATTTTCTGTTTTGTATTTCATTTAGTTCTGCTCTAATTTTTATTTGTTTTCTTCTAGTGCCTGAAGGTTTCTTTTGTTGTTCTCTTTCTTTTTTTGTATGTGTGCATTTATTGATATAAATTGACCTCTGAGCACTGCTTTTGCTTTGTCTCAAAGATTCTGATAGGAAGTGTTTTCATTCTCATTGGATTCTATGAATTTCTTTATTCCATCCATAATGTCTTCTATAATTCAGCCTTTTTTGAGCAGGGTATTGTTCAGTTTCCAAGTGTTTGATTTCTTTTCCCTGCTTTTTCTGTTACTGATTTCCACTTTTATGGCCTATGGTCAGAGAAGATGCTTTGTAATGTTTCAATGTTTTAGATTCTGCCAAGGCTTGCTTTATGACCTAATATGTTGTCTATGCTAGAGAATGTTCCATGTGTACTAGAAAAGAAAGTATATTCAGTTGCTGTTGGGTGGAGTGCTCTGTATATCTCTATGAGGTCAAGTTGGCTGATTGTGACATTTAGATCTTCCGTGTCTTTATTGAGCTTCTTTCTGATGTCCTGTCTTTCATCGAAAGTGGTGTGTAAGTCTCCTACTATTTTTGTGTAGCTGTCTATCTCACTTTTCCATGCTGATAGAGTTTGTTTTATGTCTGTTGCAGCCCTGTCACTGGGTGCATAATAATTTAATTTGGTCACATCTTCTTGGCACATAGTCCCGTTAATCACTATATATCGTCCTTCCTTATCCTTTATGATGGATTTAACTTTAAAGTCTATTTTGTCAGAAATATTGCCACTCCTGCTCTTTTTTGATTGTTGTTTGCTTGATGTATTTTTTTTTCCATTATTTGAGTTTCAGTTTGTGTGTCTAAGTCTAAGGTGTGTCTCTTGTAGGCAGTATATAGGTGGATTGTGTTTTTTATTGCATTTTGCCACTCTCTGTCTCTTTATTGGTGCATTTACTCCATTTATATTCAGCGTAGTTAGGGATAGGTATGAATTTAGTGGTATCATTTTGATGTCTTTTTTGTATGTTGTTGACAGTTTCTTTTTCCCACTTAATTTTCTGTGGTTAGC
Organism: Elephas maximus indicus; assembly: GCF_024166365.1. NCBI lineage: Eukaryota > Metazoa > Chordata > Mammalia > Proboscidea > Elephantidae > Elephas > Elephas maximus. Next base: position 24,049,427 of record NC_064835.1, on the reverse strand, counting down.
AGATTATATATTATCCTTTTCTCATATTCTTTGTTGCTGATTTTGTTTTTGCTGAGTCTTTTTTTTTCTTGTGTTTTATTTTGATGTGTAGAATAGTTTTTCTCCTTTGTGGTTACCTCTTTATTTACCCCTATTTTTCTAAATTTAAATGTAAATTTTATTTCTTTGTATTGCTTTATCTTCCTCCCCATATGAAAGATCAATGACTATATTTCTTAGTCACTCTTCATTGTTTTGATGTTGTCTTCTTTTACATAACATCACTGTTACCATGTTTTGAGATTTTTTTTTTTTTAATCTTGATTTATTTTTGTGATTTCCCTCTCTGGGTTGACTTCTGATTGCTCTGCCCAGTGTTCTAGTCTTGGATTGATACCTTATATTAGTGATTTTCTAACCAAAGAACCCCCTTTAGTATTTCTTGTAGTTTTGGCTTGGTTTTTACCAGTTCCCTAAACTTCTGTTTATCTGGAAATGTCCTAATTTCACATTCATATCTGAGAGATATTTTTTCTGGATATATGATTCTTGGCTCACAATTTTTTTCCTTTGATTTTTTTATATAAGTCATCCCATTGCCTTCTTGCCTGCATGGTTTTTGCCGAGTAGTCCGAGCTTACTCTTACTGGCTCTCCTTTGCAGGTGACTTTTCGCTTATCCCTAGCTGCTGTTAAAATTCTCTCTTTATCTTTGGTTTGGCAAGTTTGATTATAACATGTCTTGGTGACTTTCTTTTAACATCTACTTTATGTGGAGTCCTTTGATCATCTTGGATAGATATCTTCTTATCTTTCACGATATCAGGGAAATTTTGTGTGAACAAATCTTCAACAATTCTCTTTTTGTATTTTATTTTATCCCTCCCTGTTCTGGTACTCCAATCACTCATAGGTTATTTCTTTTGATAGAGTCCCCCATGATTCTCAAGGTTTCTTCATTTTTTTTAATTCTTTCATCTGACTTCTTCACATATGTTACTGCCAGTTGTTTTATTTTCAAGTTCTGAAATTCTGCCTTCCACTTGCTCAAATGTGCTTCTCTGACTTTCTATTGAGTTGTCTAATCCTGTAATTTTGTTGTTAATCTTCTGTATTTCTGATTGCTGTCTATGGATTTCTCCAGCTTATTAAATTTTTTAATTATGTTCCTGAATAATGTTTTTTAATTTATTCAACTGCTTTATCTGTGTGTTCCTTGGCTTGTTCTGGGTATTGTCTCATTTCCCTCCTGAAGTCTTGAAGGGTTCTGTATATTAATCTTTTGTATTCTGCCTCTGATAATTCCAGGAAGACACTTTCATCTAGAAGACCCTTTGATTCTTTGTTTTGAGAGCTTGTTGAGGCAATCATGGTTCATTTCTTTATGTGACTTGATATTGACTGTTGTCTCTGAGCCATCTATAAGTTATTGTATTGGTTGATTTTATGTTTGCTTACTGTGTCATAGCTTCTTGCTTTGTTTTGTTTTGATATGCCCAAATGGGTTGCTTGTGTGAGGTAGCTTGATTATGATCACCTTTGGAGCTCTGACATCCTTTTCCCAGATGGTTAGAGCTATTATCAGGTATATCAGTCTAGGAATCCATTCATTTTTTTTTTTTTGTATGAATTCAGCTCAGGTATCCAGGTAGCTGATCATCAAATGTGTGGTACAGGATCTGTTCTACAGTCTTAGAGGGGCAGAGGTGATTGGTGTAGGTACTGGTATCTGGTTGCAGGAGGGGTGTCACACTCTGAAGAAGGTAAGGGGCTGAGAATCCACCCCCACGTGTCTCTAAGGAAAGCGTGTCCCTGCTCCCTAGATCATACAGGTGGATAGGTTCTGCAGACAGACCATGGGCTCCCAATGTTTCTGGTTGTAAGGACTGGGAAGTACCAGTTATCCTTGGACCCCTGTTGTGGGTGGCTGGGTGACCCGAGTGGAACCTCCAGTCCTTCGGTCCCTGATGTGGGTAGGTGAGGATACTGTTTAGTAGGTAAAGCAATGTCAAACATCAATCACCCATCTCTCTGCCGCACGGCTAAAATGGGCTGGAGTCTGCCAACAAGGGCCTATTTTTTTGAAATAGTTCACACTGGTCCATGAAGAGGGGAAAGGTAATCAAAGTCCGTGGGCCATTTATGCCTGGACAGGAGCCGCTTCTTTCCTGAGCCCCACCAGTTAGTGGAGCTGGCGGATTATCTTTTCCCCTTATTGCAAAGTTATTACTTCTCCAAGGCCAGGAAGATGGCTCTGGGCCCTCAGCAGGACCTATCTCAGGCCCACAGAATTCAGCCGCTGAAGGTGGCTTGGTAGCAGAGGAGAGGAGTGTGGTAAAATATATGCAAGTACTTAGCTTTTGCTGAGAGTGCCGTTGTTCTCTGGTTCCGGAGGTGTGAGTAGGCCGTGTGACTGGCTGCTTCTCCCTGAGGAAACTGTGGCCCAATACTAGTACCAGCCTGCCACCACCACTTACAGGAATGGTGCCTGAGGGCTCACTGTAATTCAGGTCCGGTAACTCCTCTCTGCTTCTGAACCATCTCTTCCTCCCCCTCCCCTCAGTTCATTTTCTAAACTTGCCTTTGATGTTTAGGGCTCCTAGCTTGTCATAAATATACTTGCTTGACTTGTTTTTTTCAAGTCTTTGTTGTAAAGAGGGCTCGCCAGAAGCATCTGTCTATTCTTCCATCTTGGCTCCACCTCCTAACTATATGCTGTTGTCTCTTAAGTTGTCATTGAACATATCCCATTCCAATTTCATTTCTATATCCCTTCTTAAAAAGTCCACAGCAGATGATATGGTTGAGAGAATGATGAAAGATGCAACTGAGAGGTGGTTTGGAGGAGGAGCCAAGGAGATGAGGAAGATTTGAGCAGAGAAGTAAAGGGCCACTTGAATAGGCAGTGTCATGGAGTCTAGGCACGAAAAGAGATGCTATGTGAGGTTTTGTATTTAGTTGTTTGGAGGTCACTGGAGAGATCTTTGGAGAACAACATAAGTGATTGCACTGACAAACCAGTGGCTGAAAAAAACTGGTGGTTGAAGGGAGCTCAGTGATAACATTTGGATCTGTAAGTAGATGTCACTGAGATTTTCTTCATTTTAATGATCATGAGCCCAATGGTCCTGTGGTTTATGGGCATGAAAATCAGTCACATCCTGCTAAACATGAGTTTTCTCAACCAATAAAATATCACTTAACCTTTTCAATACAAATTTTTTTTTTGATGACACGTTTGCAGTATTCAAATGCATGTTTACTAATTGAGTGTATTTACATTTTTGTTTGGTAGTTCCAGATTTTACTGCCAGATTGGAACTGAAACATACAATCTGGTAATGCAATCCACCAAAGAGGTTAGCGGCATTATGGCATGACTGATCTGTGGAATGACAGTACACCAATAGGAATTAGAGGTATAATTTAATATGAGCACCTTTCCAAAACAAACCCATCAGGGCTCCCTAGTATCATATAGGAAAGTCATAACTATGCTCGCAGGTCTTATAAAATGGAAATAAAGGGGAAAAATACAGAAGTTTATAAAACTAATACATTCAGGAAGCATGACCTAATAGAATGCTCAACCTACACAACAATGAAGTTCCAACTCAGGTCTGCTGAGCTTTGGGCATTGCAAAAGGGACCTACATTGACATTAAATGCATTAGAATGAGAATAACACCTTGCAGATGAGACCCAGCAGCATAAAAACTGGCTGGCAAATCATGTATGCCAGTGGTAATGAAATTAATCTGTTTCTCCATGGTTTTTATGGGCTTACCATCCTCTTGCACTGGGGAATATTTTGTATAGATCTGTTTCTTCTGAAGCTTACCCTTTTCCCTCTGTCACTTTCCAGTTTTTAAGTACATTATTCTGCATAGGGACTTGCACATGAACAGTTTTATCTTAGAAAATTAAAGAATTCTAGAGATATACCACTCAATATATTAATACAGAACAAAATTGAGCATAATTCTGACTGAGGAAAAACATAGTGATATAGTGGAAAGAGAGAGAACAAGAAAACAAGAAATCTATAATCTTTCCCCACCTCCAACCCATACTTACTGTATGAGCTCAGAAAATGGAGGCGGGCAGGCCTAGGAGGTAAGTTCCTGGGCAGAGTAGGCTTATGAGAATGACCTGGGCCCATATGCAAAGTCCACTAGATATGGAATGAGAAATACATTTACCAGGGGTGCACAAGAGCAGAGCTGTCCTTATTTTGCTAATAAAATACAAATGTAAGCCTGGCTTGCCTAGGGATTCTCAGTGTAGACTAATCACATGTGACATTCACCAGCTTTAACATCTTGAATGTATCCTTGTTGTCCACAGCTTCTATTAAGGTTAAAACTTTTCAGTTTTCCATAGTGTTTCATTTACATTATGAAATTCAACCCAACTGTCTACTTGTTTTGCACCAACTACTCTTCTCTTCCTCTTACTCATGATGGTTTCAAGTTGTTCACTTCTGCTGATGGATAAGAACTTCCTCTCACCTCTTTGGCATTCATTCATCCTTTTATTTCTTCTGTTCCATGATGGATTTTGCTTATTTTTAAAGGCTTGGCTCTCACATACCCTTTTCTACAAAACTTTCCTAGAGTCCCCCAAGCAGAATTCATAACTCACTGCCTTTTGCGCTTCTTGCATCTGAGTTAATGTCATGGTGGAAAGGTTTAGAGATAGTTCATTGAAGTCAACTGCTTGGGCTGTAATCTTGCCTCTGCCTTTTCCTAACTGCGTAACATTCAAGAAGTTATTTAACATTTCCATGCCTCAGTTTCTTAGTATGTTAAATGAAAATGATGTTAATGTCTATCAGCTAGTATAATGGGGAGAATCAAATGAGTTAATAAGTATATGTACTTTAGTCAGTGCCTGGCATAGAGTGTTTGCAATTGCCATCACTACCTTTTATTATGAATGATTCTATATTTACCTGGTTCAATCATTTTTTGTAAAACTTCCACAGATCAAAGGCCATGGCTAAGTGGTCATTATAGACTTAACTCTGAGAATTATATCTGAGATAAAGTAGGCAACCAATAAACTGGCTGATTTCATCAGGATGTGTTATTTCTAGAAGTGATTTGTGTATATTAGATTGGTCTTTGACCAAACTGAAATCCAAAGTCTTTGGTATCTTTTGATACCATGAAGAGAGGCACATATTTCCTAGGCAATTATCTCATTTATTTTATTTCTAGAATAATTTGCATATTTGTAATGAAGTTTTAGAAGCAGAATTCTGACATGGATCTGTAAAGAGGGCTCTGAAATACAGTATTTTTACCCAAATAATGCCAGTGTTTTATGGTTTTTGCCACCAGTGCCCTCCCTCCAAACAGGTATTTTCATAAGCGTGCTATGCCATATTTTTTTACATTGCTGTAAAAAATTTGCATGATGCGATTATGAAAATACTTTGAATGGGAAGGGCATGGTTAGCAAACAAATGTAGAATATGTGCATTTTCTCCTCTCCCATGGTTCATTATAATGGGAAGAACCAAGATAAGCACCAATGATTGAGTGGCCCTAACTGTAAGTTTCTAAACCGTGACTGTGTTTTCCCTTTTTTTCATTTTCAGCAAGCAAGGCTGTGTCCTCTGCATAATGCAGATTGTTGATGGGTCTTGCTCCAATCTTGATGCTGCATTCTTCTTCATATAGTCCAGCTTCTGGGATTATTTGCTCGGCATACTGATTGAATAAAAATGGTGAAAAGATATAGCCCAGAAGCATGCCTTTCCTATAAACTAACAATGAAAAATTGGAGTTTGAAATAATTTTTTGAAAAAAAAACACAGTGCTATTTACAATAATATCAAAAAATGAAAAACTTAGATATAAAAATAGCAAAATATGTCTAGGATCTATATGGAGAATACTACAAAGCCCTGATGGAAGAAATCAAAAAGGATGTAAATGATCCATTTAACACTTTATTCAAATTTAGCTCGGCTTTTGGCTATGTTATTTAAGGTTTTAGTGTATTTTCTTAGTTTATTTAAAGCATTGCTTTAGATGTGGATGATGTGTGCTTTGTGTCTTAAAATCTACAAGCATTACCTAACCTGATGACTTGAAAGTAGTAGGCACCCAATCAATACTTGTTACAGTTAATCAAATGAAACTGAACAGTAGTTGGCCATGTGTATGCATAGCACAGAGCCCTGGTGGCACAGTGGTTAAGTGTTCAGCTGCTAACCAAGAGTTCGGCAGTTCGAATCCACAAGTAGCTCCTTGGAAACCCTACAAGGTAAGTCTACTCTGTTCTAAAGAGTCTCCATGAGTCAAAATCAATTCAATGGCTACTTTTTTTTTTTTTTTTTTGGCTTATGCATAGCATGGTTTACCAAATCTATTCAGTGCTCCATATAAGTGTGTTTATATATTTTAATGACTTTTTACATATAACAAAGTTTATATAGAGTTGGTGTATATTGTTATAGGTATTATTTTCTAAAGGATTAAATTACAAATTTTAGAGAAAATGCAGTTTCTTTTCAGGTTTCCAGAGTAAGAATTAATATACCATGATAAGGAAATAGTAGCCATTGTGAAGTTTGCTAATTTTCCTTCAGAAATACAGAGTATACATTTCTATTAAAGAATTTGCTTGCTAATTCAAATCCTATGGCAATTACAATTCCTATAAATGTTGTCATTTGCACTGTATCCCTCGTATTGATCTCCTTAACCACAAGCAGCTGTCGTAGAAAGCGGGACTATTTCACACTGGCTTGGGCTAAATGTTAGGGGCTCTAAGTAAATTTAAGAATTAAGCTGGAAAAACATTCGTGGATATTCCTGTGAGAGCTCTTCCTGGTCTTTTTTTCCCAGGAATGAGCTTCTTTTTTCAAAGCTTAAAATAATATGATCATATCCAGGGTATCATGTTCAGAAAAGCTAATTTCAACGTAGAATGAATCCCTATTGGAATAATCAGCCTGTTTTTCTTAAATGTCTCTCATAATTTACTAATATCTATCTTCATAAAACATAGTGCAGCTACTTTGGTGTGAAAATGTTTGCCTTTAAGCTTACTATTTCAAATCAGCACATCAATATGTGTATAAATATTCCATGGTAATGTGTAAACGAATCTGCAATAAATTATTGTTTCCACTTTAAAATTTTATATATATATATGACCAAAGGTACAACAGTAACAATAAAGCAGAGATGAAGAGTTTAGGGGACAGTGAGTCTAAATTAATAGGAGTGAAACAACTACAGCAGAAATAACGAGAATGTTGACACTATGTGAAAGATTTAACCATTGCTACTGAACAGTATGTGTGAAATTGTTGAATGCAAGCATGTTTTGATGTGTGTATTTTTACCAAAAATAAAATAGTATTTAAAAAAAATGTATAGGTATGAGGTCTCAACATCTTTCAAAATCTCTGTGGTGGCTTTGTAGATAAATGGGAAATGATCATTGGTAATTCTGTGGTGGAATTGGCTTCCTTGTCTCAATGGGAATAAGGAGATCCTAGAGTGGTAATGGACAGGAGCAGCCTCAACACCAAGAGACAAAGTAAGCCCAATTACCACAATAAATGTTTCCATGCACTTACTACTGATCTATTTTTTGTAGCCTTGGCACTGGTTGGGTCTGTACTTGGCTCTTAGGATTGTTTATTTTATAGCTTTAAATAAACGAAGTTACTAAAAAATAGGAGTTAATCTCTTATTCTGTCAAAATCCACTTGTGAAGCAGAATATTGGTAAATTTCAGCTAGATAAATACTTTTCTATGGGTTAGGTATCTCTATTCAGTTAAAAAAATATTTATAGGATATCAACTATGTTCAGGTTCTCGTGGTAACCTTGGGGAACACAAGATTAAAAAAAAAAAACAAGATAAAGTCAGTATTAAAGGAGATACTGGGCACATGGTCTTTGATCTCAGAGAATTTCCAAACTATAAGAGAATCAAATAGATTCCAACTCATAGTGCCCGTATTGATTGCATATTTTCCATGGACTTCATAAGATTTTATGATATTTAATAAAAATCAATATTTTATGGGTATATTATCAAAAACATTGTTCTTCCAATTGATTCTGCTATAAGTGTATGTGAGTGTATTTGTGTTATATTGTTTGCACTCAAGGTAATTGTTATACGAGTAGAAAATTTTAGAAGAGCTTACTTAGTGGCCTTTAACTAGCTAACTACATATGCCTGCATTTTGCATTTTAAAAGACTAAGGGTAAACTGGAAACCCTGGTGGCGTAGTGGTTAAGAATTTAGCTGCTAACCAAAATGTTGGCAGTTCAAATCCACCAGGTAAGCTGCATCACATACACAGATGGAAAGAATCAGTATGTAGCTGGCAAATTTAAGATGTATGGTTTGTTGAACTTGATAAATTTAACCCTCTGCATTCTCTTTTGAAATTAATTTTGAGGCTCAGATTATTTACCCTGGCTCTGTTGCTCAGGTTAGCTTCCTAGTTCCTAATTCTCTTCTTCCTTATGTGTTAGGCAAAAGCTGCTCTGAGCACAAAGAATGCCAAATTGAGATGCGACTGACAGATTTTACTCATTCTTCTTTGTCAGCGAGTTTATAAACTCAAAACATGCAACCATTTAGAGCCCTCGCATCAAAAAAATTCCTGTTTTTCCTGTTGCATCTTATCAGTGTCAATCAAGGCTATTTAGAGTTTGTGTAGGGCATTTTTATTACTAAAGCTCATGAGAGACCTCATTTTTGCTTTTAATTGCAGTGACAGGAAGAATCACCTTCACCTTAGGGTGCTAAGGAAAACTATGTGAATGGCATGTGGGCATGGGCATATGTGTGCATGGGCACATATTGTGCTTGTGTGTATGTGTCTGTGTGGGTTACACTGATGCTCAGTTTTGCCTTAGAATACACAGAGAAATTCCAACACCACTATCATTTTAACAAAGATCCCAACATTGCATGTCCCAACTCCCAGGGTGATCAATCTGCTTTGCCTCATGACAAATATCTCAAGGGGAACAAACAGTAATCAGAACTCATAACGAGGCTAGGGAGACTCTAATCTCTACATGGCCTGTGAATGCAGGCCTTTGAGATTAATTAACCAAAAAGTTCTGTTCTCAAAGATTACTTAGACAGTTGTTAAAACAAGAAGTTATTTGAGTATAACAAAAGTCATTTTAAAGTTATTTGTCTCCTAAATTTTTCATGGCAGTAATTTTAGGAAGCAAGGACTTTTTCTGAGTTTATTGAAATGGTGTTAATATGTGTAGTCCTGACTGCTCAAATATTAGTCTGGGATAAACCTGGAGTACACATTTTATCAACATTAGAGATCATACATAGTACATGGTTGTCATTGCAGTACGGTTGTAGAGACCATGATTTTGGAAATAAAATAAATGTTTGGGCCGATCCAGCTCTGCCAATAACTAGAGGTATAACTCTGAGTCCATCACCGAATTCATCAGCCTCAGGTTTCACATCTATAAGTGAGGGACATCCCTACCTTATAGAGTTACTGTGAGGTGTTGAATGCAAAGGGTTTAGCACAGTGCTTTCCACATTGGAAACCTGCTAAAAGAATTAGCTGCTACTTTATTTTCTTATAAGAAAATTGTACTTTCTCTCTCTCTTTTTTTTTTTTGGTATCTCAAGCACTCTGTTTATGGTATTTTTAGTTTAACCATTTACAAATACAATTAAATATAAACAGACTTTCAGCTGATTTCTGCTATTTAATGTGTCTTCAGTTTAATTTAGCACATAATCTGATTTTTTGCTGTGGGCTAATTTGCTTTAACAAAGTCCTGGGTCATTTCTTCCATGTTCCTAGGACCTTTATGTCTTTATTTATTTATATTCTTATTTATCTACTTATTTAATTGAAGTAAATTTGGGACACATTCAAACATTACTCCTCCTTTTCTTCTCCTTTTGTTACTAAAGATTTATCTTTCTCTCTGTATAGTGGGTAAACTTTGATTAAATCTCAAACGTAAACTGAGTAATTCCAACATTAATTACTTTTTGTGGAAAATGGTTCACGTTTTCAGGCTTTTAGCGAGTTTGGATGAGGATTGTCACATAAAGGAAAGGAATATATAGATTTATAATAAGAAATAGGACTTTACTCAATTTTTTTTACCTTACTTATTTCAGAGGTATAAAATAATGCATTATATACATATGTTAAAGTATGCTACTGTCTTAAAGTACACTAATATTTGTGAGCACATACTCTGTTCCCTGGTGTCTCAGTGGTTGAAAGCTTGGCTGCTAACCAAAAGGTCAACAATTGGAATCCACTAGGCATTCCTTGGAAACCCTATGGGCCAATTCTACTCTGTCTTATAGGGTCACTGAGTCGAAATTGACTCAACGGCGAGGGGTTTGGACACTTTGCAAAGCACTATTTTAAGCACTATAGATAAATAATTTTTTAAATCCTTATAATTATTCTATGAGGCTTCTTCCCCAATTTACAGTTGAGGAAAAACATTTGTGAGCACCTATCCTATGCGAGAATAGATATTTTAATAAGGACAATTTGTCCAGGCAAATTGCAGCCAATCCAAAAACACTTCCAGCCCAGAAAACACTCAGCTCGGGATGTTTGGGGATTGATTGCAGAAGGGCATGGGTCTTTCTGTCACTGTATATTTGTTTCTGCCTTTTCTAGAATTCATAGGAATGTAATCTACAATTGTGAAATCTTTGAGTTTGCATTCTTTCGCTTAGCATAACGCTTTTAACATTCATCCAGGTTTTGGTGTATATCTGAAGTCCATTCCTTTATCTTATTGAGAAATATTCCACTGCAAGTCTACAACACTATTTGTTTATCTATTTGTCTCTTGAATGTTCCCATTGCTTCCAGTTATTTACGTTCTCAGTAAAGCTGCTGTGAACACACATGTACAAGTCTTTGTGTAGACTCATGTTCTCATTTTTATTGGGTAACTATATGTGAGTGGAATTGTTAAGTAATATGTGAATATATATTTGGAATTTCATGCTTTTTAACCTTAGCCCTTAATGGGAGTAACTGTTATCACATTGTGATTAAGTTTATATTTTCTTGATGAATAGTTATGTTGAACAAAATTTCATTTGCTTATTATTCATTCTCTTATTGTGTGTGTGTGTGCATCTGTGTGTGAGCTATCTTTTCAAATCTTTTGCCAATTATTCATTTTTTTGTTCTGTTTCTGTCTTCTTTGATAGAGTTGTAAGGAATCTTTACGCATTCTGGGTGCAAGCTCTTTATCATACACACATATTGCAAATATTTTCTCCCAGGATGTGGCTTGTATTTTAATTTTGTGGTTTTGCTCAAAGAGCAGGCATTTTTAATTTTTATTATCTAATTTATAATTTTTTTTCCTTTTAAGTTCATGTTCTTTTTTCCTGAGAAATCTTTGCCTACTACAAGTACTCATAGATTTTCTGCCATGTATTCTTCTAGAGATTTTATAGTTTTACTGTTTATATTTAGGCCTATGATTGATTTCACAATAATTTTTATGTGTGGTACAAAGGAAGAATTAAGCTTTATTTTCACCATATACATACAGTGTTGTTCAAACAATAATTTTTTTTTTTTTTTTTTTTTAGCAAAAGATGACAATGTGTGAATAGGTCTAGTTTTAGGACCTCTATTTTATTTCAGTGAATTATATGTCTGTGCTGACTTCAGTACAACTCTGTCTGGATTACCATGACTTTACAGTAAGTCTTGGATCAGGAAGTTTAACATTTTAAAACTATGATAAATATTTTGTATTTCCATATACATTTTAGAATGTGCTTATGAATTTCTACAAGAATGCCTGCTAATATATAGGATAGAATTTCACTGAATCTGCAGATCAATTTGGGGAGAATTTATGTATTAACAACATTGAGTCTAAGTATAGAAAAACATGATTATGTTCCAATTTATTTCAGTTCTTTAGCTTCTTTCACTTATGTTTTGCCTTATCCAGGTTTTTCACATCTTTTGCTAGAGTTATCACTAAATATTTTGTGGGTTTTGGTGCTATTGTAATTGTGTGCTACTAATATAGACAAGAAGTCCTGGTGGCACAGTGGTTAAGAGTTCCTCAGCTAATCAAAAGGTCATAGCTGGAATCCACCAGCCACTCCTTGAAAACCCTATGAGGCAGTTCCACTCTCTCCTATAGGGCTGCTATGAGCTGGAATCTACTCGAAAGCAATGTGTTTGGTTTAATAAATAGAAAAATGGCTTTTTATTTTTATATTCTCCTGATAACTTATCACTTTGCTAAATCCTCTTATTTGCTCTATGAGGTTTTTGTAGTGAAAAAATATATGAACTAGAGAAACACAGAGTCAGAAAATTTTATAATTAATTTTACTTCACTGTTGGGATCCAAGAAAAGATGTTACTGGGTTTAAGTGGCTCATAAAAGGTACAATTCTGTGGAGATACATTTTTCCAGGCTTTGTCAGGTAAATCCATTGGCCATTTCAGAGAGCCCTCCAAAACTGTTAAAAGATATTTTTCAACAATAGGTAAAATCATGACTCTCAAATATCAAATAACTGTGTCAGAGATTTTAGTTACATAATTAATTAATGAGAGAACCAATAAATATTTGCAGCGATTCAGGTAAGGATCTGAGTTAGATTTTATTCTCTACTGGAAAATTTTTACTTGCCTAGACATGAACAAATCATTTGCATGTATATGGACAGGAAACATTTTCATTACAATCAGTTTTTTACATGTTCTCTTTTAGCTCTGTAGAGTTTTAAAATAACCTAGTCAAGGAGCCCTGATGACTCCATGGTTAAATCTCTTGGCTGCTGAGGTTGGCAGTTTGAATTCACTCACTGCTCTGCAGGAGAAAGATGTGGCAGTCTGTTTCTCTAAGATTTATTGCCTAGAAAATCTTATGGAGCAGTTCTGCTCTGTCCTATAGGGTCATTATGAGTCAGAATCAACTCAGAGGCTGTGGGTTAGTCAATGACAAACAAAGGAGCACAACCGTATAGATTCAAGTAATCATCTCTGGTATCTCTGGGATTCCACTGAAAGAAAATTCAGAAATTTCTTTTACTCATTTCAAAGTCTTCCAAACAGTAAATTCCCTTACTAAGTCTTGCTAGAGTTTTATCAATTATACTGATTTGTTTTCAAGCAGCCAGGGCACCAGTTTTCTATTTATTGTTTCTGAAATCCAAATCCATCCTTCGCTATCGTTCAATACGACTAGAGTGGGGTAATCAAGTGCAGGCAGTCTGAAGAAGGGTTTAGAGAGTAAAGCACAGGGAAAACCAATAGTCAAACCGAACCTGTTGCTATAGATTGACTCTGACTCACAATGACCCCACAGATGTCAGTGCAGAGCTGAGTTCCACAGGGTTTGCAGCCACTGATATTTTGGAAGTAGATCACTAGTTCTTTTTTAGAGGCATCTCTGAGTGAACTTGAACTTTCAACCTTTCAGTTAGCAGCCAAGAGTGTTAACCATTTGCACCACTCAGGGACTTCAAGCAGAGTCTATATCCCATTTTTTTTCTTTAGATGCCATATGAAGGATCTTGTATTTTATTGAAAGTATGGTGAGAAATCATTACATGGCTTTCAGTAGAGAATTGACCTTAATTTATCTTTTAAAGTCTCATTGTGGCTTATGGGTGGACAATTGACCAGTTAGGAAGCAATTGCAATTGTCCAGGAAAGTAGTTAACGTAAGTAGATTGCTCTAGACTTACATAAAAAAACAAAACCAACCCCACTGTGGTCAAGTCGATTCCGACTCATAGCGATTCTATAGGACAGAGTAGAACTGCCTGATAGAGTTTCCAAAGAGCGCCTGGCGGATTCAAACTGCCGACCTCTTGGTTATCAGGCTTAGCACTTAACTGCTGTGCCACCAGGGTTTCCTAGACTTAAATAAGTGGAGGTAAAAGGAAGAGGACTTATTATGGATGTGTTTTAAAATTAGAGCTAGTAGGACTTAGTTGTGGAAGCTATGGGAGTCATAGGAGAAGAAGAGTCAAGGATGATTTCTTGTATTTTTGCCTGTTTAACCCTGGTGAACGATAATACCTTTTACCAATATGGTAAACCTGAATGAAAAACAGATTTAAGGCACAAAATCAAGAGCTCCCATTTTGGACCTGTTTTGTTTAAGGAGTCTGTTAAATATTTCAAATAGAAATATTAAGAAGCTCATAGAATAAGTCACAATTGAAGGTATAAATTTCAGAGTCTTTAGTATGTAAATACTAAAAAAAAACTAGTTTTTTTTTTAGTATGTAAAAGATAAATAAAATTTTTGAATAAAACTATTCCCCAAACAAATTCTAAAAGCTAAGCTTTTGGAGTACCTATAAAAAACAGTATTAGCATTTGCATTTTGTGTCATTTAATCTGGACAACAACACTGCAAGAAAGGTATTACTATCTCCAAATTACAGAGGAGGAAACTAGTAAGTGGCAGAGAAATTTTTTTAGATAAATTCCTCCTACTACTTACTATATGGCCTGCGTTCCTTCTTCAAAATGGTGATTTAAAATATTCTTGATGAAGACCTCCTAACTCAAAACAGTTCATTTTCTTTTGGGCGAAAGCTGTTTGTTGCTCTACTTCTCTGCCTACTTCACTGTCCTGCACTTGGCCTAAGAGAATGCGCAAATGGAAAACAGGACTGCTGTTATGTTTCCTTAATTTGATAAAAGCTCTTTAAAAGGAAAGGGCTGTGACTATCCTTGAAGCTTCATCTCAAGGGGTAGAAGATGAATCTGCTCTCAAGACTCTGGCAATGCTAAATAGGTGCAAGCCTACTAACAGACATAAAGACTGAGGTTCTGGGTTATCAACCACAACAAAAACTCCTCTGGGAATCAGATCTTCATTTGTACAACAAACGGACTGTCAATTCTGTACTGTCAATATCCAATTGACCCTTTTTTGTTCTTATCCTCCCAGTATCTACCTAACTTTTAATCTTAGTGATTTGCCAAAATGTTTTCTGACACAATGGATTGATGACTTTCTAAAATCTAACCCAAAGAAGTGAGAAGTGAGAAGATGACTCTGTTTAATATAAGGAAAGTTTCACAGAGAAAACGATATTTGAACTGAGTCTTGAAAGAAAGGAATGAGTTTATCCAGCTGAAGACTCTGGAAAGAACATTCCATGTAGAGAGAATAAAAGACACAGAACTATGAGAGTAGTGAAGGAGATGTAAAATGATACTTTTACTATGCATGCTGAGAAACCACATTTTTATATACTTGGTGAGCTGTGTTGAGAATCAATCTGATGCTACGTTAGGGCTCAGTGGGGAAAAAAAAGTCATGATTAATTGTGTGAGTGACTTAAGAAGAAATCTTGGTACGAGGATTAAGTGTTTTGAAATCTCCCATTGAGCTTGAAAGAAAGATATTTAGGTAAGTGAAAAGCTTACCCATATTTCTTATCCTTGATAAATGAAGGTGCCCCAGATATAATTCCAGCTCTGAGGAAGCTAAATTCTGGAGGTATGATTTAAATATTTTAAAATTATATATATATATATATATACACATAGGCGAAACTTTGCACAGCAAATTAGGTTTCCATTTGACAATTGTTACACAAATTGGTGGCATTAGTTACATTTTTTACAGTGTGTCAACATTCTCTAATTGCATTCTGGTTGTCCCATTTCCAGCACTCTGGTTTCCCTGCCCCCTTATCTTCTCTTCACTTTAGAGTAGTTATTGAACTTTTGATCTCATATAGACGGTAAATTTAAATATACCATCAGAGAGAGAGAAGACAGAGAACATCACCCTTATTACAGAACACTGTTCTTCTCCGTCCCTTGTTTCTAAGTTACTACAAGGAAATTACTAACTCAAGGTACATAAAAAACCTAGGTTTCCAGGACAACTGTGAATTGAAATTTGCATTGCTTTTTCATAAAAATTACTGTACCAATCACTTTTAAAATGATCAAACTAACAAAGTGGTACCATGAAAGAAAGTTCTGATGATCTGCTGTTGTAATCTTCTGTGAAGATTACAGCCAAGAAAAGTCTATGGAGCTCAGTTCTACCCCATAAAACTGTAACAGATGGGGTCTCCACGAATCAGAATCGACTCCATGCAACAGGTTTGGTTCCAAACTCAGCTTAGGTCATGTGAATGGTGATAACTCATGCATTCTTATTTTAACTTCTTTGTGTAAACAGACGGTTTTCATCTAAATTGAATTACAACATGCCAGTTGATGATGGCAAGGAGAGAGAGCAATTAGAAAGGGAAAGGAAAAGACCCAATGCCTTCTCTCCATAAGCCTTTAGACATTTAGAATCTCTACATATTGACATCATAAACATCTAAGTTTCTTGATGGTCTATTGCATGTGCTAATTTTTTAGAATGATTTTCAATGCCCATGGATAAACCCAGTATTATTTGCTCAATTAGAAGTCTATACCTTTTGCTACTACACACAACAGTAATACTTAAATACAAGAACCTTTGAACATTCTGCTAGCTATTTTCCTTGGTGAGACAACACATTTAGCAGAGGTGGGCAATCTCTCTGAAGTGAATATACTAATGTTCTCTTCCCTCCTACAGGAAAATCTTGAAGGGGCAATTGTACAGGTGTTTTGCTGGCATGCCTAAATATTCGGTTGGGTATGGATCCAACAAACTTGGTTAATTAATTCATTAACAGAGGCTTGGCTGAAAAATATAGAAGACAGAACACCCAATCCCTGTTACAGTAGATTTTCTTTCATAATACTTTTTACGGTACCCTATTTATAGGGTTTATCAACATATATTTTGTATAATGTATTTTTTTTTTTATAATATACATGCTCCCTTCAAGAGATTGTTAAGGCTGGGGTCATGCTTTCTTCATTTTTTCATTTCTCACCTCTAGCACAGTTCATTGTTGTTAATTGCCATTGAGTCAGCTACGACTCATGACAATTTCCTGTACAAAATAATAAAACATTACCCGGTCCTGTGCCATCCCACAATTATTGATATGTTTGAGCCTATAAGGTTTTCATTGGCTAATTTTTGGAAGCAGACCACCAGGCCCTTCCTCCTAGTTTGCCTTAGTCTAGAAACTCTGCTGAAACCTGTCCACCATGGGTGACACTGCTGAAATACCAGTGGCGTAACTTCTAGCATCACAAAACATACAAGCAACCATAGTAGCAATATCCAAATATCAACTAGTTAAATGAAAATAAATGGCATCCCAACTATATTCCTAAAACGTGTCTCATTTAAGTTCTGTGAGAAGCAACAATTAGGGGACTGCAATAGAAATTGAGAAATAGTAAAGGATCATCACAGAAATCCAGGGGACTTTTGTAATTTTACCAAGTCTGAAATAACTTGAGAAGCATTTACAACTTCCTCCTTAGGCTCTTGTTTACTTCAAAACAAACAAAAACAAAACACATAAACATACACACATAAAAAAGTTAAAAAAGCCACAGACAGCAATAAAAGTATCCTCAGATCTTAAAAAAGGTGAGGAGGAAAAAGGCGCTCTCCCCTTCAGGAGCATGCATAAGCTCACCACCCTGTCATGAAGCTGAAGCACGATGTTGTTGGGGCCAGTTCAGGATGGCAGATTTCTGACTGCTCTCTGATCCTGAAAGAACCAAGAGAAGGGAAGTCTGGCCTCTGCTTGAGGATATTCTCTTCCCATCACCCTCTTCTCACTGTCCTTTCTTTCCTTCAGATTGCTGCCAGGTTTGAAATAGCACATGTCTCTTAGCACATGTTGCTAAGTCCAAACTTTAGGCAATGAAAATAAATATATAAGGGGAGAGGGCTAATGTCACAGCCTTTTTGTAAGCAGAGTATTCAAAAACACAAAACAGTAGCAGCTTTAGCTCAGCATCGACCACTTACTGTGTTGGGGGATACAAAGCCAAGCTAAAATTTTCTAATACTGAAAAACAACAGAATCAGTTACTCCTCTAGACTCCAGCTAGCTGATCTGTCCACATTCTTTTCTCCTCCTGTGTCAGCTCCCAGCCAAGACCAATTCTCAGGTCTAAGACCAACAGACAGGCTTTGTGAAGGATACATCACACTAGTACCTCTGCTTCCCCCACTATTGACCTGTACTAGGTCCCAGTCAGAAGTCTTTTTTCTTTATACAACATGTTTATATTTCAAAAGTCAAGGGTACCACCTGAAGCAATGGGGTTGCATCTCTACTATTTTTTTCAACAACATCTAAAGCATCGAATAAGGCATTTGAGGAGATGATCACTGCAGCCAAGATGAAGAAGCAATCATGAAGGGGAAGAGAAGAGGAGGAAAAGATGTGGGACAGAAAAAATGGAGAGGGAATAAAGAATGAGTGAAAGAAGGTCCGAGTATTTTGCCAACCGGAAAAAGACAATCCTTTCTGGGCAGGACAGCTTATAAGTTATGTGGCCTGGTGCAAGTCACTTTATTCTTCAAGTCCTTGCTTCTCCATCAAAAAGGGGGGCAGTAATAGTATCTTGTTCCCTAGAGCATATCTTTTGCAAGCAGTATAGTTCTACTGAATTGTTAGCTACTGATTCCTCTGTATCACTTCTCAGAAAGTAAGTCCAGATGCTGTAGCACTTTCCTCAGAGAATATTTCACTTCCTTATTTCTTAGGCTGTAGATCAAAGGGTTCAGCATGGGAGTAACCAGGTTATTCAGAATTTGAACAGCTGCGTTAAGAGAGGGGTTAGGAGTGGGCTGCAGGTAGATGAGAACCACTGGCATAAAGGCAAGGAGGATGGCAGTGAGATGGGCACTGCAAGTGGAGAAGGCACGGCGTCGGCCCTCTGCAGAGCGGATTTGAAGAATAGAGAAGACAATGCAGCTATAGGAGGTGAGGATGAGAAGGAAGCAGCCGAGGGGCATAAGGCCCACACTGATGAGCCCCACTATCTCCAGTGTTGAGGTATCTGCACAGGCCAGCTTCAGCATCACTGGGATATCACAAAAGTAATAGTCCACCTCATTGGGCCCACAGTAGGGCAACTGGAAGGTGAGAGTGGTTAGAAAGGTGCCCTGAATACAGCCAAAAAATGAAGTCCCCATGGCCAGGATGGCACACACTCTGTGACTCACGAAGACTGTGTAGCGCAGAGGGTAACATATGGCCATAAAACGGTCATAGGCCATCACAGTGTACAGGAAGCCCTCAGTGCAGCCCAGGAAGTGATAAAAAAAGAGCTGGGACACACAGCCTGCACAGGAGATAGCTTGGCTGTTCCCTGAGAGGTAGAACAGCATCTTGGGGGAGCTCACTGAAGGGAAAAATATGTCACACACAGACAGCTTGCACAGAAAGAAGTACATGGGAGTGTGAAGCCGAGTGGAGGAGACAATTGCAAGTAGGATGAGCAGGTTCCCCATCAGGGTGAAGAGGTAAAAGAACAAAAACAGGATAAAGAGGATGGTCTCCAGACCCTCTGTGTGTGGGATGCCCAGCAGAATAAACTCAGTCACCATTGAGACATTCCTCATCTTTGTCAGAATGATAAACGTCAAAGAAGAACACAGGATGCCAGAGTGTGAACACCGATGTCAAACCAAGAATTTCTCTGATGGATGTGTTAGCTTCACGTTTTAACAATCAACCTTCTTATGTAGGGGCAGATCTACAGAAAAGTACAAGGACAACAAAAATTCTTGACTCTATTCTTAAACTGTTGGTTTTGACTAAATGGACTAAACTCACTATAGCATATCTTTCCCAGAGATTGCAATTTAAAACTCTAGATAAAATATAAAAAGGAATTGCCTAAGAAATATGAAAAGTATACAAAAGGAGGCACATTGGAAACCCACTAAAACCAAAAAGAGGAGTCAAAATTTGAAGAAATCCATGCGGGTGTGATGTGAGTTTCCTTTTTTTTTTTTTTTCTCCCCCAATTTTCTCCTGTTTTTTTGTCTGAAGGCAGATCCCAATTACAGAATTGTGTGGTGGCTTTTCAGTAGGCTAAACTCCAATAGGTGTATCATCTCTTTGACATGGAAACATGGTGTTGCCATTAGTTAGACCCCAGTGATTTATTGAAATGTTATTTTAATTCCAATGATATACAGAAATGTTATTCTTATAAAGCTCTGTTTCCTTTTCCATTTTTTGGGTATTATTTGGGTATTATTTTCCCTTCTTTTTGTTTTAAATTTAGATTCTTTTTTTCCAGTGTTTTAATTTGGAAGGAAACCCTGGTGGCGTAGTGGTTAAGTGCTACAGTTGCTAACCAAAGGGTTAGCAGTTCGAATCTGCCAGGTGCTCCTGGGAAACTCTATGGGGCACCTTTACTCTGTCCTATAGGGTCGCTATAAGTTGGAATCGACTCGATGGCATTGGGTTTGGTTTTGGTTTGGTTAATTTGGAAGTTTAAGTTATTGATTTGAGGTCTTTACTCTGTCCTAATATTTCTAGTTATAAATTTCCCTTGAGGCACTGCTTTAGCTTCATTTCACGTTTCGATATGTCTGTGTCTTCATTTTTATTCATCATAAGGTATTTCTTATTTCTCTTTTTATTTATTGGTTACTTAGGAGTGTGTTGCTTAATGTGCACACACTTGTGAGTTTCCTTTGTTTTTTCTGCTATTAATTTTTAAGTTTATTTCATTGAGGACAGGCAACATACTCTGTATTATTTCTATCATTTTAAATGTACTGAAGTTTGTTTTATGACCTATTATATAGTATATTCTGGATAATGTTTTATGTCCACTTGAGAAGAATATGTATTTTGCTGTTGTTTTGTGGAGTGTTCTATAGAGGTCTGTTAGGTCTAGTTGGTTTATAGTATTGGTCAAGTCTTCTATTTCTTTATTAACCTTTTGTCTTTTTGCTTTGTCCATTTAAAAGGAAAAAAATTAAGTCAGAAATTAATAGAGAAAATCAAAGATGCAAAAACTGGCTCTTTGATAGGATCAACAAAATAGACAAACCATTAGCTAAGTTGACCAAGAGAAAAAGAGAGAAGATTCAAATTATTAGAACTATAAATGAGAGAATGGACATTACTACTGACTTTACAGAAATTAAAGGGATTATAATACTATGAATAATTATATTCCAACAAATGAGATAATTTGGATAAATGGGTATATTAGTCAAAGGATACAAACGACCAAAACTGACACAAGAAAAAATAGATGATCTGAATATACCGAGAACAAGTTAAGAGATTGAATTAGTAATCAAAAAATGATCCACACAAAAAAACCCAGCCCCAAGTTTCAAGGCCATTCGAGCTATTTCCAATAATTCAGCTGCAAATAGCAACTTCAGTATGCAGAACCACGTTCATCAGGTAAAGTATAGACAAGAAGACAATTGTGGACAGGAAGCCAACATCTGTGGCTATTAATATAACATGTAAATATCTCAAAAGAAAACAGCACAAGTGAGTTTTGTTTTCCAGCTCTTGTAGAGAAACATGTAAAAGACCATTACTTACAGTTGAAAACAATTACAAATCCTATACGAGGGACAACAATTTGAAGGTATCAAAAAACTGTTGTGGCAACCAGGATTGATGGGCCAAGATGTTGGGGAAAAGAGGTGCACAAAAAATGAGCCTAATATTTGCACTAATTTCTCCCTCCAGGCAGTTTCTGATATAGCTAGGATGAGTAGCATGCTAGGAAGCAAAGTGGAATGCAGCTGAGAAGTCAATGGGGCTTCCTGAAATAGCCAAATGGGGAAAACAACCCAAGTGCCCACCAACAGATGAATGAATAAATAAAATGTGGTACACAATGAAGTATTATTCAGCCATAAAAAGAGCTGATCATTTGCTAGGTTCTGTGCTAATTTCTTTTTTTAATTCAGCAGTTTTTTGTTTTAAGTCTCAAAACAATTTGATTAAACAGGAGAGAAAATAAAAGCATAGAGAGGTTTAGTAACTCCACCACACTACTAGAAAGTGACCAAGCTGACATTTAGACGCAAGTCTTCTGATTGCAGAGCCAAATCCTCTAGTGTGATTGCTCCCAGGAATATTTTGCCTAAAGAAGCTGAGATACTGTCACTTATCTTCAAATGCCTGAAGAGCTGCTATGTAGAATTGTTGTGTGTTTTTCCATGGTGAATAACTAGTAGAAAGCAATGAAACTAACAAAAAGATTTTATTTCAGTATAGAAAGAAAAAAAAATGAGGTTAAGTTTCCTTATGAAGGAATGATTTCCTGTCACTCTAAGGATTTAAATATGAGTAGATGACTTTCCCTCAGGATGCCATGAGGGAGATTCCTAATTACAATGCAAGATTATCCTGTATGCACCCTTAATGTTCTGTATAACTTTAAGATTTTTTAAATTTTGTTAGATATTTCATATTTATTTTGCCCATATTTTCAAATATATTAAAAAATGTAGGCAAAATAAAGATTAACAAACATTTCCCCTGGTGAATCGGTGGCTTTAATTTAAACACAGTAGATCTATCTACATCTGTAATAGCACTTATGAATATCACTACAGTGGCTACATAATAACAACTTAATACCATTCCTTAGGCATTTTAAAACAAGATGCAAATGCCATGAGGAAGGCCAAGAGTCCCTTAGGGTGATAGAAGCCTACTGAGATGCTTTTGTGTATGATCTTTAATTTCAAAAAAAGAAAAACACTTGATTTAAATGTTGAATATAAATATTCTAGGCATTCTATTTTAGGTACATTAAATCCTCAGTCCTTGCCACATGTCTATGAGAAAGGTAGTGTCAATTCTCCTTTTACATTAGGAAAGTGAAGCACAAATTGTTTAAGCAACTTAACCAATACACATCTGTTAAAATGTAAAGTTGAATCCCACATCTAGAACGTTAGGAATCTTTTTCTAAGTTCTTACTAATTCTGACTTCCTAATGATAACTTTAATGTTATTTTTATATTGCTTTATTTTTAAAATGTGATTTTATGCTTCCCCAATTGATTCTAACAAGATCCCTATGAGGTAGTGGTAATTAATCTCGATTTCCAAGTAAGGACACTGAAAGTCAGAGAGTTTATAGCTTTTCTAAAACTAAAAACTGAAGAGCAAGTCATACCCAAATCTTCAGACTCCAAGTTCAGTTTTCTTTCCACTATACCTTCACCACCTCCAAAAAGATTTGAAACAGAGAAAAATTGTCCCTTTGCAGTGGAAAAATCACTCACAGATTCATTCTGCAGATTTGGAGAAGTGTTGTTGAAACCCCACAACCTTTACCATCTTTATCTATTATTTTCTGAATAGTTAATGGCATGAGACTAAAGCTCAGGAGAGGTAGACAAGTCTCCAAAGATCATATTATATTTGCATCAGTAGGTCCCGGAGCTACAGAGAAATTTCTCTTTCTGAAGGTTATTCCCAAGAGCACACTTCAGATTATGGTGGAACATAAAGGAAATTTGTATCACAGTTTCTTCATTCATTTCTTGTTTTTAAGTCCTGCTTCTGAGTGTTGATAATCAGTAAGCATGCAGATTTTTTTTTTCCACCCAACTGCCTAAAATAGCCTGACCCTCTAGTAGATTCCACCTTTTTTGAATGGCAGGTGAAGTTCTACTTTTGCAATTCCATGTATTTGTATTAAACAATGCAAGAACCACAATAGCATTCATATAAAAAAATAACTATGCACATACTATATGCATGTGTGGGAAGAGGAGTTGGTAGAAGATGATCAACTCTCAAACAAGCTGAAAAGGAAATAGTTCAGCATGGATTCTTAAGCCTTGACCCCTCAAGTTTTGATGCTCTGAATTCAAACCAGAAGGAAAGAAAGATTTCTCATGTGATTCAGGATGTATGTATGGGGAAAAGTCCAACAAGTTCTCAGAAAGACAGATCTATGGCTCACTCCAGACATGTAGTTAGAGGTACAGATTTGTAAATGACCCTCCTAAAGGTGAGAGCTGAAGCTGTGAAAGGGCATGATGTATTCTATCAGAGTTTTCATCCACTTGAGTTTATGGATGTAAAGGATTCCTGGATAACAGAGAGTGATCTGGTTGAATCACCTTGTTGTTAGGTGCCATTGAGTCAATTTCCATTCATAATGGCCCCATGTGACAGAGTAGAATTTCCCCCATAAGGTTTTTTTGACTGTAGTAATCTTAATGGAGACAGATTGCCAGGTCTTTCTCCCACAGAATTCCGGGGAGGTTCAAACCTCCAACCTTTTAGTTAGCAGCTGAGTGCTTAAGCATTTGCTCCACCAGGGCTCCTTTAATCACCTTAAGAGATGTTATTTCATTATTATTCCAGTTAGCATCATGAGAACAGTTAATATGGTGTCTTTCACATAATGGTTAGATGCTTAGCTAATAGACACCAGAAGATTGGTGGTTCAAAACCATCAGTGGCTTCATAGGAGAAAAGACCTGGCAATCTGGTCCCATAAAGATTACAGCCTAGGAAACCCTATGAGGCAGTTCTACTCTGTCCTATAATCCACTAGACAGCACACAATGACATCTTCCTCAAATCCTTCCCATTTTGTCATCATACAACTGAAATGTATTGCCATCTAACTTCATTAACAAAAGGAGGTACAGGAGCAACCACTGGTGTTTGCCCTTTGAAGACCACCTTCTTTTCACATTTCATGATCTATAACCAGCATTTATCAAATATACTAAGATTTCCAACAATTCCAGACATACCAGGATTCTGTGATAATTTAAGTCTGAGGGTTTTGATCTAATAGTGCAGCATCTGTGTAATAAATCTTATAAGTTATGCATTTCTCATATATCGATTATGTACAAATTAAGTTATTTGTCAAAGAAGTTTGAGAGAGAAACAAAGATCACGGAGGTTTCATTATGTAAACAAGACACTTGAGGATGACTGTGACAGACCCAATACGAACCCCTTCTTAGAATATGAGAAAGCAGAAGGAAGATGTTCAAAACCTTTTGTTTACCAAATCATTTCAGTTTTATTTTGTCAGAACATTAGGTCTCCATCTGGTTCATTTGAAATCTCTGGCGCCCTGGCAGAAGCTGTTATCTGTCTGGTTTTCAGATTCATAGAAGACTTGACTGAACCCAGGATGATTTCATATCATGCGAAAGACAATCAAACACTTTGATCCCAGGTTCAAGGAATAAATTTTCACAAATAACTTATATTAGTTAACCCCCTTCATACATAGAAGCAATCTTCAAAAAGCCACTTTTACTTTAGTTCTCTCTTATCACATAAATAACTGACCCTAAAAAAGCATATGGGCTATTGAATGTGAAGCTTTGATGTTCCTTGCTAGAGGTCTCACATAGTGATATCATCATCTTTATCTTGTGGACTCGGAGCATGTATGGCTTAGCACACCCATGAACTTGCTTTCCATTTAAACTCTGGTGCTCAAAGCATCTTGGTGCCAAGAATACTGAATAAATTAATATTTACATTTTAGATTATACTGTGGCCACACATTAAAAATAAAGAAAGCAAATTAAATACTTATACTCATCAAAAGACTTCATCAAAAGAATAAAAGGGGAACCTACAGACTGGGAAAAAAAAATTTGGCTATGACATATTTGACAAGGGTATAATCTCTAAAACTTTAGAATACTTCAATAACTCAATAACAAAAAGACAAATAATCTAATTAAAAAATGGGCAAAGGATATGAACAGACACTTCACCAAAGCAGACATTCAGGTAGCAAAAAGACACAGGAGGAAATGCGCAAGATCATTAGCCATTAAAAAAATGTAAATTGAAACAACAATAAGACACCATCTCACCCTGATCTTATAGGCACTAATCAGGAAAAAAAAAAAAAAAAAAAACAGAAAATACCAAATGTTGGAGAAATTGCAGGGAGATTGAAAGTCTTATGAACTGTTGATGGGCATATGAAATGGTACAACTGTGGAAAACAATATGGCACCTCCTTAAAAAGCTAGAAATAGAAATACCATAGGATCCAGCATTTCCACTCCTGGGAATATATACTACAGAAATAAGAGCCATTACACAATAGCCATATGTACACCCGTGTTTGTTGCAGCATTATTCATAATAGCAAAAAGATGGAAAAAAACTAATTGCCCTTTAACAGATGAATGGATAAAATAATTATGGTATATACCACAAAGGAATATTACCCAACAATAAGAAACTATGAAGAATCCCTGAAATATCTCACAACATGGATGAATCTGGGGGGCATTATGTTGAGTGATATAAGTCAATCACAAAAGGGCAAATATTGCGAGACCACTATTATAAAAATCCAAGAAAATGTTTAAACACAGGAAAGAAAACAATGTTAGTTACAAGGAAGGCAAGGGGTTGTGAGGTGAGATCACTAACTAGATAATACACAACCTTTACTTGGTGAAGGGAAAGAAAACATATAATATAGCATAAGTTAGAACAACTTGACCAAGGCAAAGCCATAGAAGTTTCCTAGACACATCCAAATACCTAGAGTGGCCCAGTTACTGGGGCTGAGGGTTGGGGACCACAGCCTCAGGAGACAGCTAGGTCAATTAGCATAACATAGTTCTTAAAGAAAATGTTCTACATCCTACATTGGTGAGTGGCATCTGGGGTCTTAAAAGCTTGTGAGCAGCCATCTAAAATACATCTATTGGTACCATCACATTTGGAGCAAAGGAGAATGAAAAAAAAAAAAAGACACAGGAAAATATTAGTCCAAAGGACTAGCAGACCATTTAAACCATACCCTCCACCAGCCTGACCCCAGGAAAACTAGATGGTGCATGGCTACCACCACATACTGCTCTGACCAGGATCACAATACAGTGTTCCAGGCAGAGGGGGAGAAAAACGTAAAACAAAATTCAAATTCACAAAATTAAGACCAGATTTACTGGCCTGACAGAGACTGGAGGAACCCCCAAGATTATGGCCCCCAGACACCCTACTAACTCAGAACTGAAACCACTCCTGAAGCCCATCTTTCAGCTAAAGATTAGACAGGCCTATAAAACAAACAGTAACACATGTGAGAAATGTGCTTCTTAGTTCAATCAAGTATAGGAGATCAAATGGGCAACAACAGCCCAAAAGCATGATGAATAGGCAGGAAAATTGGACAAACGGGCACAGAGAACTCAGGGTGGAAAGGGGAAGGGGGAGAGTGCTGACACATTGCAGGGATTGCAATCAGTGTCACAAAACAATGTGTATAAATTTTTGAGTGAGAAACTAATGTGCACTATAAACTTTCACTCAAAACACAATAAAAAAAAAAAAAAAAAACATTAAGACAAGCACCAGGATTACCTAAGATTTACCTATCTCACTAAGCAGAAGGATCTGCATGGAGTCCTAAAACTGAAGAAAATACAGGATGTCAGTAGACCTGGATAAAGAATTTTAGGTCGGAGAATTTTTATTCATTATAAAAAGTTCTGTTTTGGGAAACAAAAGAAGAGATGAAAACAAAGCAAGGTTTGTAATGTAACTATATGCTTTTGTCCCTTAAGTTGGCACTGTACATATCTCATCCCAATTGCTTTTCTATAACCCTTTTTAAAGAGTCCACAGCAGATGATATCATTGAAAGAATGATGAAAGACGCAACTGAGAGGTGGTTTGGAGGAGGAGCCAAGGAGATGGGGAAAGTTTGAGCAGAGAAGTAAAGGACCACTTGATTAGGTAGTGTCATGGAGTCTAGGCAGGAAAACAGACCCTATGTGAGGTTATCTAATTCATTGTTTGGAGGTCACTGGAGAGATCTTTGGAACACAGCATGAGTGACTGCACAGATGGCAAACTGCTGGCTAGAATAAGGTGGTGGTTGAATGACCTCAGTGATAGGGTCACTATGAGTTGGAATCAACTAGATGACAATGGGTTTTACGGGTCCTGCAGATGACACAAACTTGCTGGCTGAAAGTGAAGACAAGGGAAAACACAATAATGGTCTAGAAACTTACAGTTATGGTGACGAACTCATTGGTGCTTATCTTGGTTCTTCCCATTATAATGGAGCATGAGAAAACAGAAAATGACTACCATATTTTTATTCAAATAATACAAATGTTCTAAGTTTGTTTGCCAGCCGTGCCCCATGTTTTCATAGGCACATTATGCTATTTTTTGCAGCAACATATAAAAACAAAATGGCATAGTGTGCTTTTGAAAATACCTGGGTGGGGGGATGGCACTATTGGCAAAAAAACATAGAACATGAGCAGTATTTGCATAAAAATACAGTACTTCAGAGCCCTCCTTACAGATGCATGTCTGAATTCTGCCACTATAATTAATTCATAGCTTCTAAAAGTTCTTTTAAAATATGTAAATTATCCTAGAAATAAAATAAACGAGACCATTGCCAAAGAAATACAGGTCTCTGTTCATATTATATGGAGGAGAAGACATCAAAGACTAGATTTCAGTTTGGTCAAAGGTCAATCTAATGTACCCAAATCAAATCTAGAAACAACCCATCCTGATGAAATCAGAGTTTATTGGTTGTCTACTTTTTTTCAGGCATAACTCTCAATGTTAGGTCTATAATGATCACTTAACCATGGTCATTGATCTGTAGAAGTTTTACAAAAAGTGATGGAACCAGATAAATATAGAATCATTCATAATAAAAGGTAGTGATGGCAATTGCAAACACTCTGTGCCAGGCACTGACTGAAGTACATACATTTATTAACTCATTTGATTCTTGCAACTGTACTAGCTGGTAGATATTAATATCATTTTCATTTAACATATAAGGAAACTGAGGCATGGAAAGGTTAAATAACTTCTTGAATGTTATACAGTTAGGGAAAGGCAGAGACATGATTAGAGTCCAGGCAGTCGACTTCAATGTACCGACTCTTAACCTTTCCACCATGACATTAACTCAGATGCAAGAACCACAAAAGGTCGTGAGCTATGAATTCTGCTTAGGAGACTCTAGGAAAGTTTTGCAGAAAAGGGTACATGAGAGCCAAGCCTTTAAAAATAAACAAAATCCATCATGGAACAGAAGAAATAAAAGGATGAATGAATGCTAAAGAGGTGAGAGGAAGTTCTTATTCATCAGCAGAAGTGAACAACTTAAAACCATCATGAGTAAGAGGAAGAGAAGAGGAGTTGGTGGAAAACTAGACAGTTGGGATGAATTTCATAATGTAAATTAAAAACTAAGTAAAAATGAAAAGGTTTAACCATAATATAAGCTGTGGACAACAGGGATCCATTCAAGGTGTTAAAGAAGTGAATGTCACATGTGATTAGTCTACACTGAGAATCCCTAGGCAAGTGAGGCTTACATTTGTATTTTATTAGCAAAATAAGGACATCTCTGCTCTTGTGCACCCCTTGTAAATGTACCTCACATTCCATATCTAGTGGATTTTGCGTATGAGCCCAGGTCATTCTCATAAGCCTACCCTGCCCAGCAACTTACCTCCTAGGATTGCCCTCCTCCATTTTCTGAGTTCATACAGTAAACATGTGGTGGAGCTGGGGCAAGACTATAGATTTCTTGTTTTCCTGTTCTCTCTCTTTCCACTATATCACTGTTTTTGCTCAGTCAGAAATATGCTCAATTGTCTTATATATTAATATATTGACCTATATATTTCTGGAATTCTTTAATTTTCTAAGATTAAACTGTTCATGTGCAAGTCCTTATGCATGATAATGTACATAGAAAGTGGAAAGTGACAGAGGGAAAAGGAAAAACAGACCTATTGAAAATAATCCCCAGGGTGAGACGATGATAGGCCTATAACTACCACAGAGGACAGATTAATTTCATTACCATTGGCATACATGGTTTACCAGCCACTTTTTATGCCCCTGGACCTGATTTGCAAGGTGTTACTCTTGTTCTAATGAATTTAGTGTCAATGTAGGTCCCTTTTGAAATGTGTGAAGCTCGGTGGACCTTAGTTGCGGCCTCATTGTGTAGGTTGAGCATTCTATTCGGTCATGAATCCTAGATGTATTAGTTTTGTAACCTTTTGCCATTTTGTCCCTTTATTTCTGTTTTATAAGACTTGTAAGCACAATTGTAACTTTCCTGTATGATCGTTAGAGAGCCCTGATAGGTTTATTTTGGAAAGGTGCCCACATTAAATTATATCTCTAATTCCTATTGGCATGCTGCATGCCACAGATCAGTCACTGCATCCGTGTCATCTTCTAAAAAAAAAAAAAAAAATTTTTTTTTTCATAATGATTGTCTCAATTATCTAAATGAGAGAAAATCTCAGAGGGAAAAGTGGCATCAAAAAGGCATTTGAAACCACGAAAGAGATGTTGTCAGTAAATACTATCGAATGAGGAAAAACATTGACACACGAACAACTATGAAACATCAATTCATGCAAGGTAATAGCTAAAGACTTAGATCTAACAAAACAATCTTCACACCATTTCTGTCACAACAATGTTATTTTCACTAGCATTTTCTTCGGACAACATTGACATTCTTATTCCTCAGGCTTTTTTTTTTTTTTATATAGATCAGCGAGGTTCAGCATAGGCATAGCCATGGTGTAAAACAAGGAGAACACTTGCCCTTGGTCCATGGAGATGACACTTGATGGCTGCAGGTTCATGAATGCTGCAGAACCATAGAAGATTGAAGCAGTCAAAATGTGGGAGATGCATGTGCTGAATACTTTGGGCCTGCCCTCAGTGGAGCAAAAGCAGAGGATGCTGGCAATGATGATGATGTAACAGCCAAGGATGGTCAGTCTAGGGGCAAGAATATTACATGTACTAAGGATTAGAAGCAGTAATTCATTAACATAGGTACCAGAGCAGGAGAGGTTTAAGAGAAAAAGAAGATAGCAAAAGTAATGGTTGATCACATCAAACTTACAGAAATGAAACCTAAATATGCAGCCTGTATGAACTGATGCACAAACCAGGCCTATAATATACACCCCAAAAATCAAATAAAAACAGGCCTTGGGGGGACATAATGACATTATAAAGAAAGGGACTATAGATAGCAACATAGTGCTCATACGCCTTTGCAGCCAGCATATGACCCTCTGCAATAGCAAAAATGAGGAAGAAATAGAGCTGAGTTATGTATTCAGGGTAGGAGATGGTATTCTTCTCTGTCTCAAAGCTTACCAGCATTTTGGGAATAATGACACTGGAATGGCAGAGATTAATGAAGGACAAACTGCTGAGGAAATAGTACATGGGAGTGTGCAGGCGAGAAGTAAACCCAATGAGTGTGGTCATGCCCATGTTCCCCATCACCGTGATCACACAGATTCCCAGGAAGAAAAGAAGAAAGAGAGGCAGATGAAGTTCAGGCTTTTCTCGCAGCCCAGCGGGGATGAACTCAGTCACTGTGGAGTGATTTCCCGCTGCCATTTTCCTCTGGGCAGTTTCTAGAGAGAAAAGCACAGTTGTTAGAAAGAGTTCATTGTTAGACCCCATTTAAGGTGCTCCATATAGATGATTCATGGTTTTGGTTACCCTTTACCTCTTGTTGTTGTGATTAGGTCCCTTGGAGATTATTTTCAACTCAGAAAGACTCCATGTAACCAAGTAGAACTGCCCCACAGGGTTATATAGGCTGTAGTCTTTATAGGGGGAAATCACCAAGTCTTTTTTCTTGTGAAATGCTTGGGTGGGTTTGAACTGCCAATCTTTAGGTTAGCAGCCAAGCACTTAACCATAATACCACCAGGGCTTCTTTGTCTCTATTGTTGTTGTTGTGGGCCTTGGAGAAACACATTTATTATTTTTGAAAATAAGGCTTAAAAAAAAAAGGCTTAGTAGATATAAAATTAAGGTAAATTTCACATAAGTAAATGGACTAAGAATTGGAGAAGACTTGAAGCACTTACTGATGAAGATCAAAGACAACAGCCTTTAGTATGGATTACACCTCAACATAAAGAAAACAAAAATCCTCACAACTGGACCAATGAGCAACTTCATGATAAACAGAGAAAATACTGAAGTTGTCAAGGACTTCACTTTACTTGGATCCACAAGCAACACCCATGGAAGCAGCAGTCAAGAAATCAAACAACATGTCACATTGGGGAAATTTGCTTTAAAAAACCTCTTTAAAGTGTTAAAAAGCAAAGATAGCACCTTGAAGACTAAGGTGCACCTTACCCAGGACATGGCATTTTAAATTGTCTCATCTGCATGAGAAACCTGGACAATGAATAAGGCAGACCAAAGAAAAATTGATGCCTTTGAATTATGGTGTTAACGAAGAATATTGAATACCATGGACTGACAAAAGAAGGAACAAATCTGTCTTGGAGGAAGTACAACCAGAATGCTCCTTGAAAGCAAGGATGGCAAGACTATGTCTCACATACTTTGGGCATGTTATCAGGAGGGATCAGTCCCCAAAGAAGGACATCATGCTTCGTAAAGTAGAGGGATCAGTGATAAAGAGGAAGACCCTCAAGGAGATGGATTAACACTGCGGCTGCAACTATGGGCTCAAGCATAACAATGATTGTGAGGAAGGTGCTGTGTTTCATTCTGTTGTACATAAGGTCACTATGAGTCAGAACCAACTCAATGACTCCTAACAACAATAGAGCTGGTCTCTATTGACATGCATTAGGATTTTTTTTTTTTTATAATTAGGGAATCTGTATTTCTACATAGACTATTCAGATTGTTAAGCTATTATTATGAAAAGACCACTGACAAATTCATTGTGCAGATCTACCAGCTGGATTGACCCACAGCTGGCTGATTTGTGGCCCCTGGACAAAATACTCTGCCTTCACGCAAGGAGGGAGATATAAGTAGTGGTTAAGCAGACAGGCTTTAAAGTTCTGGTGCCCATATCCAAAATCTGGCTCAACCATTTTGTACCTGATGACCTTGGGCAAGTAAATAACCTCTTTTTGTCTTGACTTCCATACCTGTAAAAGATGTATAATAATGTTACCTACATCATAGTAAAATTGACAGGCTTATCACGCAGAAAGTGAGCATTACCATTACTGTGTTTTGTTAGGGTGGTGATTACACTATTGTTTGGAAAATATGGGATAGTGATTCACTTCAAATACAGAAATACGAATCATACTACCTCATTTCCTTTTTCTCCTTTCATTTTTTCTCATTTGAGGTCACGGCTTCCAAACAGCTCATTCAAGTTCAACCTCCTGCTAAGAATTTGAATTTTCGCCCCAGATACACTGAATCAGAATCTATACTTTAACAAGATCCTAAGGCGATTCACACATAAAAATCACCCAGAGATCTTATTAAATGTGAATTTTGATTCAGTATATCTGGTGCAGAAATCCAAATTCTCAGCAGGGGGTTAAACTGGAATGAACCAATTAGAAGGCCGGTTATGTGGAGAAAGCAAAGACATAGAATTAAGGGACATACAATTATAAATTTGGTCTACTCTTTAAGCAGTAAACAACTGATTTAATATTATATACAACAATGTAAAATTCCAAATGCATTAAAAGTGAATCCTAAAAAAATAATAAAATATAGAAAATCTGTAGATTACTATCTCACTTCTATAACAAAATAAACTTGAAATGAATCATAGATCTGAGCTTAAAAGCTAAACTATAAAACTTTTAAAAGAATATAATTTAAAAAATTAAGATCTTGTAGTACTCTAATATTTCTTTGAAAGAATACACACACGCATAAAAAACAATACAGTTAGACCTGGAACAAAAGAAAAACCTAACCATTAAAAGAGTTAAATCATACTTCATCAAAGTTAAAAACCGCTTCTCACAAGACACCATCCAAAATCGATTTGGCACTTCCTTAAAAAGCTAGAAATAGAACTACCATACAATCCAGCAATCCCACTCCTTGGAATATATCCTAGACAAATAAGAGCCTTTACACGAACAGATATATACACACCCATGTTTATTGCAGCACTGTTTACAATAGCAAAAAGATGGAAGCAACCAAGGTGCCCATCAACGGATGAGTGAATAAATAAATTATGGTATATTCACATAATGGAATACTACGCATTGATAAAGAACAGTGAGGAATCTGTGAAACATTTCACAACATGAAGGAACCTGGAAGACATTATTCTAAATTAGTCAGTTGCAAAAGGACAAATATTGTATAAGACCACTATTATAAGAACTGGAGAAATAGTTTAAACTAAGAAGAAAACATTCTTTTGTGGTTAAGAGAGGGCAGAGGGAGGGAGGGTGGGAGAGGGACATTCACTAATTAGATAGTAGATAAGAACTACTTTAGGTGAAGGGAAAGACAGCACACGATACAGGGGAGGTCAGCACAATTGGACTAAACCAAAAGTAAAGAAGTTTCCTGAATAAACTGAATGCTTCAAAGGCCAGCATAGCAGGGGCAGGGGTCTGGGGACCATGGTTTCAGGGGACAACTAAGTCAATTGGCATAATAAAATCTATCAAGAAAACATTCCGCTTCCCACTTTGAAGAGTGGCATCCAGAGTCTTAAACACTAGCAAGCAGCCATCTAAGATGCACCAATTGGTCTCAACTCACCTAGATCAAAGGAGAATGAAGAACACCAAGGACACAAGGCGATTACAAGCCCAAGAGAGAGAAAGGGCCACATGAACCAGAGACTTCATCACCCTGAGACCAGAAGAACTAGATGGTGCTCGGCTACAACCGATGACAGGGAACACAACAGAGAACCCCTGAGGGAGAAGGAGAGCAGTGGGATGCAGACCCCAAATTCTCATAAGACCAGACTTAATGGTCTGACTGAGGCTGGAAGGACCCCGGTGTCATGGCCCCCAGGCCTCTGTTGGCCTAGGACAGGAACCATTTCCGAAGGCATCTCTTCAGACAAGGATTGGACTGGACAATGGGTTGGAGAGGGATGCTGGTGAGGAGTGAACTTCTTGGATCAGGTGGATACTTGAGTCTATGTTGGCATCTCCTGCCTGGAGGGGAGATGAGAGGATGAAGGGGGTTAGAAGCTGGTGAAATGGACACAAAAAGAGAGAGTGGAGGGAGAGAATAGGCTGTCTCATTAGGGCGAGAGTAATTGAGAGTGTGTAGCAAGGTGTATATGGGTTTTGGTGTGAGGGACTGACTTGATTTGTAAACTTTCACTTAAAGCACAACAAAAATTATATATAAAAAAAGATACCATCAAGAAAACAAATAGGTAAGCCAAAGAGAACACATATATCTGTCCATTTTTAATCCCAAAGATATAAGTATTTACAATTAAGAACATAAAGACAACCAAAGTGAAGTAATATAAATGATTTGAACACATTCCTCACAAAGAAGATAAACGAATAATCAATAAGTGTATAAAAATAAGTTCAACGTCATTACTCATCAATTAATATTAAAAGCATAATGAGACACTACTACACAACCGCATTTGAATGGGTAAAAAATAACTGACAATGAAAAGTGTTGACAAGGATATGGAGCAAATGTTCTTGTCATACATGGCTGTTCATTGGTGTAATGTTTAAACTGCTTTGAAAAATAGTTTAGCAACTTCTTACGAATTGAAATGTACACTTACAATATAAACCAACAATTGTGCTCTTCGTTCTTCACCGACAAGAAATGTAAACGCCATCTGTGAAGACTTGCACAAAAATGTGCATAACTGCTTTATTCATAACAGCCCCAGAATAGGAACAACCCAAATGTTTTTCAAGAGATGAACAGAAAAATGAATTGTAATATATTCATACAATAGGATACTACTCAGCAATAAAAAAAGAATAAATCACAAATATATACAACAACACAAACCTCAAAAACATTATGTTAAGCAAAAGTAGTCAGATAAAAACAGTACACATTCAGGGGTTGACTACAGTGAAATGTGTGGAATTGACTAGGAAAAGGTATAAGATAATATTCTGGAAAGATAAAACTGTTTAATATATTTATTGAGGTGGTGGTTACACAGATGTGTATACTTGTCAAAATTTATTTAAGTAAACTATTTTTTATATATATATATATATAAAATGGAGCCATGGTAACACAGTGGTTAAGAGCTCGACTGCTAACCAAAAGATCGGCAGTTCAAATCCACTGGCTGCTCTTTGGAAACACTGTAGGGCAGATCTACTCTGTCCTATAGAGCCACTATAAGTCTGAATTGACTCTATGACAATTTTTTTTCTATGTAAAATGAGTGCATTCATTTTCATCAAAATAATTCAAAGAATTATAAAAATAAAGAAAATCTGAAATCAAGATTACAAATTATCTATCAACTGACATATGACAGCATCCAACACACAGTCTTTTCAAGCACACATGAAACATTTACAAAATTATTAATATATATGCTTGGTTATAAACCAAGTTACAATATTTTTTCAGATATTGTAACTGGTCTTTACATTTAAGGAAGATATAGCATCAATCTTATAAGGTATCTTCTGAAATACAAAAAAGATGGCATCAACCATTAGTAATTTAAAACAAAGAACTAAAACTAAAAATAGATGGAAATTTCTTTAAGTTGATTTAAAAAACATGTATGGCAAACATAAAACTTCACGTTGCAATTTGAAAAACTTTCCTCTAATAATGTGAATGAGCCAAAGATGCTCGCTATCATTACTCTTATTCATAAGGTACTAGCAAGTTCAGTAAGGCAAGGAAACTAAATAAAATTATAAGGCTCAGAAAGAAAGAAATAACATTATTTGCAGGTGACTTGATCAAGTAGGTAGAAAAATCAAAATAATATAGAACAAAGGTCTTCGACTTTAATAAATTATTTCTATGAGATTTCTAGATGCAAAGTGAGTGTTTTTTAAAAAACAATTGTACAAAATTATGTTTGACTTTATAATGTTAAAACATTAGCTGATATCTAAAATAAATTCACTCTCTCTCTCTCTGTGCATTCCTGGAAAAAAATGGTTAATAGTTAAAATACCTGAATGTATATTCACAAGAAAGATCAATCTTAAATTTTCATTTCTTGCAATGCTTTTGTCAGGAGTTAGAATCAAATCTGCTGCCTTCATAAAAGGTTTAAAGGTTCCTTCTCTTTTATTCTCTGGTATGTTATTGTTGTTAGGTGCTGTCGAGTCTGTTCTGACTCATAGCTACCCTATGAACAACAGAACTAAACACTGCCCAGTCCTGTTAACACTCCTTGTTATGCTTCAGGCCATTGTTGCAGCCACTGTATCAGTCCCCTTCATTGAGGGTCTTCCTCTTTTCCGCTGACCCTATACTTCACCAAGCAAGATGTTCTTCTCCAGGGACTGATCCCTCCTGACAACATGTCCAAAGTATGTAAGGCATAGTCTCACCATCCTTGCTTCTAAGGAGCATTCTGGTTGTACTTCTTCCAAGATGGATTAGTTCATTCTTTTGGCTGTCATCTTTATACATCAGATGAGAATTTCAAGGGAAGAGATACACTTTATGTATGGTGTTTGAAAGATTTGAGGATATACCTTATAATCAATATAAGGAAAATATTATGACAATTTCAATTCTTAACAATGAATAAGCGGAGGTGGGGCCAAGATGGTGGACTAGGTAGATGCTACCTCGGATCCCTCTTGCAACAAAGACTTGGAAAAACAAGTGAATCGATCACATACATAACAATCTACGAACCCTGAACAACAAACACAGATTTAGAGACGGAAAACGAACAAATACAGGGAAGCAGCAATTGTTTTCGAAGCCTGGAGCCAACATCCCAGTCAGCAGATTTTCTGGAAAAACTAGTTTCCAAGTGATGGCTCGGAGACAGCAGTCCATATCAAACCACATAAAGAAGCAGACCAAGACAGCTTCTACAACCCCCCAAACAAAAAAATCAAAATCTTTCCCAAATGAAGATACAATCCTGGAATTATCAGATACAGAATATAAAAAACTAATTTACAGAATGCTTCAAGACATCAGAAGCGAAATAAGGCAAACTGCAGAAAAAGCCAAGCAACACACTGATAAAACAGTTGAAGAACTCAAAAAGATTATTCAAGAACATACTGGAAAAATTAATAAGTTTCAAGAATCCATAGAGAGACAGCATGTAGAAATCCAAAGATTAACAATAAAATTACACAATTAGACAACGCAATAGGAAGTCAGAGGAGCAGATTCGAGCAATTAGAATGCAGACTGGGACATCTGGAGGACCAGGGAATTAACACTAACATAGCTGAAAAAAAATCAGATAAAAGAATTAAAAAAAATGAAGAAACCCTAAGAATCATGTGGGACTCTATCAAGAAGGATAACTTGCATGTGATTGGAGGCCCAGAACAAGGAGGGAGGACAGAAAACACAGAGAAAATAGTTGAAGATCTCCTGACAGAAAACTTCCCTGACATCATGAAAGATGAAAGGATATCTATCCAAGATGCTCATCGAACCCCATTTAAGACTGATCCAAAAAGAAAAACACCAAGACATATTATCATCAAACTCGACAAAACCAAAGAAAAAGAGAAAATTTTAAAAGCAGCTAGGGAGAAAAGAAAGGTTTCCTTCAAGGGACAATCAATAAGAATAAGTTCAGACTACTCAGCAGAAACCATGAAGGCAAGAAGGGAATGGGATGACATATACAGAGCACTGAAGGAGAAAAACTGCCAACCAAGGATCATATATCCAGCAAAACTCTCTCTGAAATATGAAGGCAAAATTAAGATATTTACAGATAAACACAAGTTTAGAGAATTTGCAAAAACCAAACCAAAGCTACAAGAAATACTAAAGGACATTGTTTGGTCAGAAAACCAATAATATCAGATACCAGCACAACACAAGGTCACAAAACAGAACATCCTGATATCAACTCAAATAGGGAAATCACAAAAACAAATTAAGATTAATTAAAAAACAAAGGTCATAACAGGGAATCACTGAAGTCAATATGTAAAAGATCACAATAATCAAAAAGAGGGACTAAATACAGGAGGCATAGAACTGCCCTATGGAGAGTGATACAAGGCGATATAGAACAATACAAGTTAGGTATTTACTTAGAAAAATAGGGGTAAATAATAAGGTAACCACAAAGAGGTATAACAACTCCATAACTCAAGACAAAAGCCAAGAAAACCGTAACGACTCAACAAACATAAAGTCAAACACTACGAAAAGGAGGATCTCACAATTTACTAAGAAAAACGTCTCAGCACAAAAAAATAAGTGGAAAAATGAAATTGTCAACAACACACATAAAAAGGCATCAAAATGACAACCCTAAACACTTATTTATCTATAATTATGCTGAATGTAAATGGACTAAATGCACCAATAAAGAGACAGAGAGTCTCGGACTGGATAAAGAAACACGATCCGTCTATATGCTGCCTACAAGAGACACACCTTAGACTTAGAGACACAAACAAACTAAAACTCAAAGGATGGAAAAAAATATATCAAGCAAACAATAAGCAAAAAAGAAGAGAAGTAGCAACATTAATTTCTGACAAAATAGACTTTACACTTAAATCCACCACAAAGGATAAAGAAGGACACTACGTAATGATAAAAGGGACAATTGATCAGGAAGACATAACCATATTAAATATTTATGCACCCAATGACAGGGCTGCAAGATACATAAATCAAATTTGAACAGAACTGAAAAGTGAGATAGACATCTCCACAATTATAGTAGGAGACTTCAACACACTACTTTCGGAGAAGGACAGGACATCCAGTAAGAAGCTCAATAGAGACACGGAAGACCTAATTACAACAATCAACCAACTTGACCTCAGTGACTTATACAGAACTGTCCACCCAACTGCTGCAATGTATACTTTTTTTTCTAGCGCACATGGAACATTCTCTAGAATAGACCACATATTAGGTCATAAGACAAACCTTTGCAGAATCCAAAACATCGAAATATTACAAAGCATCTTCTCAGGCCACAAGGCAATAAAACTAGAAATCAATAACAGAAAAATTAGGGAAAAGAAATCAAATACTTGGAAACTGAACAATACCCTCCTGAAAAAAGACTGCGTTATAGAAGACATCAAGGAGGGAATAAGGAAATTCATAGAATGCAACGAGAATGAAAATACTTCCTATCAAAACCTCTGGGACACAGCAAAAGCAGTGCTCAGAGGCCAATTTATATCGATAAATGCACACATACAAAAAGAAGAAAGAGCCAAAATCAGAGAACTGTCCCTACAACTTGAACAAATAGAAAGTGAGCAACAAAAGAATCCATCAGGTATCAGAAGAAAACGAATAATAACAATTAGAGCTGAACTAAATCAATTAGAGAACAGAAAAACAATTGAAAGAATTAACAAAGCCAAAAGCTGGTTCTTTGAAAAAATTAACAAAATTGATAAACCATTGGCTAGACTGACTGAAGAAATACAGGAAAGGAAACAAATAAGCCGAATAAGAAACGAGAAGGACCACATCACAACAGAACCAAATGAAATTAAAAGAATCATATCAGATTATTATGAAAAATTGTACTCTAAGAAATTTGCAAACCTAGAAAAAATGGATGAATTCCTGGAAAAACACTACCTACCTAAACTAACACATTCAGAAGTAGAACAACTAAATAGACCCATAACAAAAAAAAGAGATTGAAACGGCAACCAAAAAACTCCCAACAAAAAAAAGCCCTGGCCCGGACGGCTTCACTGCAGAGTTCTACCAAATTTTCAGAGAAGAGTTAACACCACTACTACTAAAGGTATTTCAAAGCATAGAAAATGACGGAATACTACCCAACTCATTCTATGAAGCCACCATCTCCCTGATACCAAAACCAGGTAAAGACATCACAAAAAAAAAAGAAAATTACAGACCTATATCCCTCATGAACATAGATGCAAAAATCCTCAACAAAATTCTAGCCAATAGAATTCAACAACATATCAAAAAAATAATTCACCACGATCAAGTGGGATTTATACCAGGTATGCAAGGCTGGTTTAATATCAGAAAAACCATTAATGTAATAAATCACATAAATAAAACAAAAGACAAAAACCACATGATCTTATCAATTGATGCAGAAAAGGCATTTGAGAAAGTCCAACACCCATTTATGATAAAAACTCTCACCAAAACAGGAATTGAAGGAAAATTCCTCAACATAATATAGGGTTTTTATGCAAAGCCAACAGCCAACATCACTCTAAATGGAGAGAGCCTGAAAGCATTTCCCTTGAGAACGGGAACCAGAGAAGGATGCCCTTTATCACCGTTCTTATTCAACATCGTGCTAGAAGTCCTAGCCAGGGCAATTAGGCTAGACAAAGAAATCAAAGGCATCTGGATTGGCAGGGAGGAAGTAAAATTATCTCTATTTGCAGATGACATGATCTTATACACAGAAAACCCTAAGGAATCCTCCAGAAAACTACTGAAACTAATAGAAGAGTTTGGCAGAGTCTCAGGTTACAAAATAAACATACAAAAATCACTTGGATTCCTCTACATCAACAAAAAGAACATCGAAGAGGAAATAACCAAATCAATACCATTCACAGTAGCCCCCAAGAAGATAAAATACTTAGGAATAAATCTTACCAAGGATGTAAAAGACCTATACAAAGAAAACTACAAAGCTCTACTACAAGAAATTCAAAAGGACATACTTAAGTGGAAAAAAATACCTTGCTTATGGATAGGAAGACTTAACATAGTAAAAATGTCTATTCTACCAAAAGCCATCTATACATACAATGCACTTCCGATCCAAATTCCAATGTCATTTTTTAAGGTGACAGAGAAACAAATCACCAATTTCATATGGAAGGGAAAGAAGCCTCGGATAAGCAAAGCATTACTGAAAAAGAAGAAGAAAGTGGGAGGCCTCACTCTACCTGATTTCAGAAGCTATTATACAGCCACAGTAGTCAAAACAGCCTGGTACTGGTACAACAACAGGCACATAGACCAATGGAACAGAATTGAGAACCCAGACATAAATCCATCCACGTATGAGCAGCTGATATTTGACAAAGGCCCAGTGTCAGTTAATTGGGGAAAAGATAGTCTTTTTAATAAATGGTGCTGGCATAACTGGATATCCATTTGCAAAAAATGAAACAGGACCCATACCTCACACCATGCACAAAAACTAACTCCAAGTGGATCAAAGACCTAAACATAAAGACTAAAATGATAAAGATCATGGAAGAAAAAATAGAGACAACCCTAGGAGCCCTAATACAAGGCATAAACATAATACAAAACATTACCAAAAATGACGGAGAGAAACCCGATAACTGGGAGCTCCTAAAAATCAAACACCTATGCTCATCTAAAGACTTCACCAAAAGAGTAAAAAGACCACCTACAGACTGGGAAAAAATTTTCAGCTATGACATCTCAGACCAGCGCCTGATCTCTAAAATCTACATGATTCTGTCAAAACTCAACCACAAAAAGACAAACAACCCAATCAAGAAGTGGGCAAAGGATATGAACACACACTTCACTAAAGAAGATATTCAGGCAGCTAACAGATACATGAGAAAACCACCTTGGAAATCTATCTGGCGTTATCTTAAACAGTTAGAAATAGAACTACCATACAACCCAGAAATCCCACTCCTCGGAATATACCCTAGAGAAACAAGAGCCTTCACACAAACAGATATATGCACACCCATGTTTATTGCAGCTCTGTTTACAATAGCAAAAAGCTGGAAGCAACCAAGGTGTCCATCTCTGGATGAATGGGTGAATAAATTGTGGTATATTCACACAATGGAATACTACGCATCGATAAAGAACAGTGATGAATCTGTGAAACATTTCATAACATGGAGGAACCTGGAAGGCATTATGCTGAGTGAAATCAGTCAGAGGCAAAAGGACAAATATTGTATAAGACCACTATTATAAGATCTTGAGAAATAGTATAAACTGAGAGGAACACATACTTTTGTGGTTACGAGGGGGGAGGGAAGGAGGGAGGGAGAGGGTTTTTTACTGATTAATTAGCTGATAAAAACTGCTTTAGGTGAAGGGAAGGACAACACTCAATACATGGAAGTTCAGCTCAACTGGACTGGACTGGACCAAAAGCAAAGAATTTTCCGGGATAAACTGAATACTTCAAAGGTCAGCGGAACAAGGGCGGGGGCTGGGGAACCATGGTTTAAGGGGACTTCTAAGTCAATTGGCAAAATAATTCGATTATGAAAATATTCTGCATCCCACTTTGAAATGTGGCGTCTGGGGTCTTAAATGCTAACAAGCGGCCATCTAAGATGCAT
Organism: Elephas maximus indicus; assembly: GCF_024166365.1. NCBI lineage: Eukaryota > Metazoa > Chordata > Mammalia > Proboscidea > Elephantidae > Elephas > Elephas maximus. The sequence continues at coordinate 24,006,277 of NC_064835.1, read as the reverse complement.
CAATTGGTCTTAACCCACCTGGATCAAAGGAGAATGAAGAACACCAAGGTCACAAGACAACTAAGAGCCCAAGAGACAGAAAGGGCCACATGAACCAGAGACCTACATTATCCTGAGAACAGAACTAGTTGGTGCCCGGTCACAGTCGATGACTGCCCTGACAGGGAGCACAGCAGAGGACCCCTGAGGGAACAGGAGATCAGTGGGATGCAGACCCCAAATTCTCATAAAAAGACTATACTTAATTGTCTGGATGTGACTAGAGGAATCGCGGTGGTCATGGTCCCCAAACCTTCTGTTGGCACAGGACGGGAACCATCCCCGAAGACAATTCATCAGACATGAAAGGGACTGGACAGTGGGTGGGAGAGAGATGCTGATGAAGAGTGAGCTAATTATATCAGGTGGACACTTGAGACTGTGTTGGCATCTCCTGTCTGGAGAGGGGATGGGAGGATAGAGAGAGTTGGAGGCTGGCAAAGTTTTCACGAAAGGAGAGACTGGAAGGGCTGACTCATTAGGGGGAGAGCAAGTGGGAGTAAGGAGCAAGATGTATATTAACTTATATGTGACAGACTGACTTGATTTGTAAACGTTCACTTGAAGCTCAATAAAAGTTATTAAAAAAAAATGAATGAGCTACATATTCCTAATCATTGTATGTACTCAACCATAAAGTATTTTATAATCCATTTTCGGAGACAGCATAGAGAGGATTTCCTTCGTTGTTTTTAAGATAAAGTATGAGTATACATACTACTTCATAAAAGGTTGAAGAATATATTTTAAATGAATGAATGAACAAAGATATTGAGAGTAATGTTTGACTAAATTCCCATAGAGATTTGTTCGATACCTGCTACTTCAAATCATAAGTGTGGGGTGAACACATTCACCTTTCTTCTGCCTGGAAACCTCAAAGCCAAATTTTGTATGCAACTTGCTCTATTTGACTTAGAGAAAAATGGCAAGAATGTTGGTAGTCTTAATTAAGTATCGAGCATTCAGATATCACTTAGTGCTGAGGGGGCAAGGCACAGGCCTCATCCCAGAGTCACATTAGAAGGTGATCTGCATCACAGGTCAGCATCTCCAATTGCAAATTTTCAGTTTGTATTTCTCCAGCTTCACGGTAGTAAACAGCCTCACCTTTCACAGTCACCTGAACAGTTCTGCTTGCTGGGCTATGAAGGTTTGCTCTGGGCTTGGAAATAAAAAACCAAAACCAGTTGCCCTCCAATAGGCTCGAACTCATAGCAACCCTACAGAACAGAGTAGAACTGCCAGTTAGAGTTTCCAAGGCTGTAAATCTTTACAGACGCAGGCTGTCACATCTTTCTCCCTAGGAGAGGTTGGTGGGTTATCAGCCACGATCTTAACAACTGCACCACCAGTGATCCTGGGCTTAGATACGAAAAACACCAAATCTGTTGCTGTCAAGTGAATGCAGACTCATAGCAACCCTATAGCTTAAATATACCTGGCACCAAATAAAAATAACAGGAGGACAAATAATCTCCAAGGATTTCCATTCTCAAGGAAACAAGCTCTGGAGAAAAGGAGCAATTACAGTTGACACTTCCCCAGTTGTCTAACCTTTTCTTTCAAGTGAAATTCCCTGCCAATTCTAAAGTTGTCAATTAGCGGTAAAGACTTGTCCATAGGCATCACCGGGCGATTTTATTAAAATGCAGATTCTGATTCAGCAGGCCTCAGTGGGGTTTGAGATTCTGCATTTCTTACAAGTTTCTTGCCCATTTTGGTTACCAGGTTTTAGAGCACCAGGGCACATTCCGACAAGCTATATCCTACTGTTAATCAAATTAGAAATTTAAAAATAATAAACCATTTACATCTTTGTATAAATAGGTTTTATTTTGTGTGAAAATTGGTAATATATTTATTTTATTTAGAAGTTAAATCTGGGAGGCTAAGATGGCTGACTAGGCAGAAGCTACCACAGATCCCTCTTGCAACAAAGACTCGGAAAAACAAGTGAATCGATCACATACATGACAATCTACGAACCATGACCATCAAACACAGATCTGAAGAGTTGACCCAATCACATACATGACAATCTACGAACCCTGACCATCAAACATAGATCTAAAGAGTTGACCTGAGTGACAGGGGAGGGAAAAGCTGAGCCCTGAAGCAGTGACCGCTTCTGGAACCAGAGTCCTGCTCCACAGCTGTGAGCCCTCGCGGTTCCCGGGGGCTGAGTGGGGGGGCTGATTACGGCTTTTACTGAGATGGGGCAAGCATGGGACACAGCTCTAACCCCCTGGGGTAACCTCGATAGAGACGCAGCCAGGGCAAGCAGGCTGCACACTGACATGGGTAACAATAGAAGGAGCAACCACTGGGAAGCAGCGACTGTTTCCAGAGCCTGAAGCCAGGGTCCCAGTCAGAAAACCTTGACACTGGACTTTGGACTAAGTGCAGAGGAGCTGAGCACGGCTTCCTGAGATGGAGCAAGCATGGAATGCGCCCTAGCCCCCTGAAGTAACCTCGGGGGAAACCCAGCCAGCTCATGCAGGCAGCACAACCACGCAGCTGACAGGAGAAGAAATCACTGGGAAGCAGAGACTGGTTTTGGAGCCTGGAGTGCAGCGTCCCAGCCAGGAAACCTTGGCGCTGGGCTGTGGACTTGGAACAGAGGAGCTGATCATGGCTTCTGAGACAGCACAAGCCAGGGATGTAGGCCTGACCCTCAGGGGCAATCTCAACCCAGCCAGTGCACCCAGTCTACAAGCCCCTTGGGAATCTCAGATAAAACAGTTATCACCAAGCAAGATAAGTAACTTTGTCTATATTGTTGGGTGCTACTCTCTCCTATCTATCTGATCCCTCCCCTCCATGCTCCAGGTAGCTTCATTAACATTGGAATTCCCTGGGCCAGAGAGTGAAGTGCTCTGCAGGTTCTTTTTTTTCCTAACCCATTCTCCTGGCCTGAGAGAAGCAGCTACTAACAACCCAGGGAAGAAAAATCCTTCCGTGACTTCCCTAAACTAGAATAATAATACAGAACCAGCTCTAGTCAAACATATGAGATCCACAGTCTTTGGCTTTTATCCCTACAAAGAACAAGGTGGCCATTATAATGCAAAGGCAATTCTGATAGAAATCTGACTGTAAGTGTTTTAGCAGAGCACTGGAAAGACAAGTTTTCCAGGTCTGATACCTCTACCTATTAAACAGAGTCCTCACTGATCCACAATGGGGAACTGGGGGCTGAAGCTCCAAGCAAACCACCTAGTCATGTGCCAAAGGGGTCTGAGGATACTGACGCCTACCAATCTTCAGAGGTACATGCATTGGGTGCCTGAGGTACAGCTGCAGAGCCCACCCACCAAAGTGCTTTAGGAATAGAGACACTCTTGCCTCACAGGCACGTGGGGGAAGGCTGTCAGCATCCTGCCCCCCCCCGAGTGTGACCCCCTGCCGCTACTAGAATCTGGTGCACACATCTATCACCACCATACCTCTAAGTTAATAGGTGACAGTCTACACCACACACTTGGTGACACAAAATCAAAACACCTAAGCTGATTCTATTCAAGAATAGTGAATGGATTCTTAGGCTTATATATCTGGTAACAGCCCAAAAGAGCTGGTAATAGGACATAAGTGATTCAAAGGCTACAACAGTCAAGACAGTGCAATCTAGTAGCTCATCTGGGTATATTGAAACGAAACAAAACAAGATAAGACTCAGTGAGCAAATATAAAATAAATCATTACAATATCTTATAGATGACTCGGAGACAGGAGTTGATATCAAACCACATAAAGAAGCAGATATGATTGCTTCTACAAATCCCCAAATTAAAGAATCAAAATCTTTCCTAAATGAAGATACAATCCTGGAATTGCCAGATGCAGAATATAAAAAACTAATTTACAGAATGCTTCAAGACACCAGGGATGACCTCAGAAATGAAATAAGGCAATTTGCAGAAAAAGCCAAGGAACACACTGATAAAGCAGTTGAAGAAATCAAAAAGATTATTCAAGAACATAGTGGAAAAATTAATAAGCTGCAAGAATCCATAGTGAGACAGCATTCAGAAATCCAAACGATTAACAGTAAAATTACAGAATTAGACAACTCAATAGGAAGTCAGAGGAGCAGAATCGAGCAATTGGAATGCAGAGTGGGGGAGGTGGAGGATAAGGCAATTGACAACAACATAGTTGAAGAAAAATTAGATAAAAGAATTAAAAAAAAATGAAGAAACCCTAAGAATCATGTGGGTCTCTATCAAGAAGAATAACTTGCATGTGATTGGAGTTCCAGAACAGAGAGGGATAACAGAAAATACAGAGAGAATAGTTGAAGGTCTATTGGCAGAAAACTTCCCTGGCATCATGAAAGACGAAAGGATAGCTGTCCAAGATGCTCATCGAACCCCGTATAAGATAGATCCAAAAAGAAAATCACAAAGGCATGTTATCATCAAGCTTGCCAAAACAAAAGATAAAGAGAAAATTTTAAAAGCAGCCAGGGATAAAAGAAAGCTCTCCTACAAAGGAGAATCAGTAAGTTCAGACTACTCAGCAGAAACCATGCAGGCAAGAAGGCAATGGCATGACATATATAAAGCACTGAAGGAGAAAAACTGCCAACCAAGGATCATATATCCAGCAAAACTCTCTCTCAAATATGAAGGTGAAATTAAAACATTTACAGATAAACACTAGCTTAGAGAATTTGCAAAAACCGAACCAAAGCTACAAGAATTACTAAAGAAAATTGGTCACAAAATCAATAATATCGGATACCAACACAACACAAGGTCACGGAACAGAATATTCTGATATGAACTCAAATAGAAAAATCACAAAAACAAATTAAGATTAATTTTAAAAACAAAAAAATGCTCAAAGCAGGGAATCATTGAAGTCATTACATAAAAGATTACAATAATCAAAAAGAGGGACTAAATAAAGGAGGCATAGAGCTTCCATATGGAGAGGAAAACAAGGCAATATAGGAGGATACAAGTTAGGTTTTTACTTAGAAAAATAGGGGTAAATATTAAGGTAACCACAAAGAGGCCTAACAATTCCATAATTAAAAATAAAAACGAAGAAAAATCTAGTGACTCAGCAAACACAAATTCAACTACTATGACAATGAGGAACACACAATTTACAAAGAAAAACGTCTTAGCACAAAAAAGTAACTGGAAAAATGAAATTGTCAACAACACACACAAAAAGTCATCAAAATGACAGCATTAAACTCATACTTATCTATAAGTATACTGAATGTAAAAGGACTAAATGCACCAATAAAGAGACAGACTGTCTCAGGTTGGATAAAGAAACACCATCCATCTATATGCTGCATAAAAGAGACACACCTTAGAGACACAAACAAACTAAAACTCAAAGGATGGAAAAAAAATATCAAGCAAACAACAATCAAAAAAGAACGGGAATGGCAATATTAATTTCTGACAAAATAGACTTTAAAGTTAAATCCGTCACAAAGGATAAAGAAGGACACTATGTAATGATTAAAGGGACAATTGACCAGGAAGATATAACCATATTAAATATTTATGCACCCAATGACAGGGCTGCAAGATACATAAAACAAACTTTAACAGAATTGAGAAGTGAGATAGACACCTCCACAATTATATTAGGAGACTTCAACACACCACTTTCGGAGAACAATAGGACTTCCAGTAAGAAGCTCAATAGAGACACGGAAGATCTAATTGCTACCGTCAACCAACTGGACCTCATAGACATATACAGAACACTCCACCCAACTGCTGCAAAGTGTACTCTCTTTTATAGTGTACATGAAACATTCTCTAAAATAGATCACATATTAGGTCATAAAACAAACCTTTGCAGAATCCAAAACATCGAAATATCAAAAAACATCTTCTCATACCACAAGGCCATAAAAGTAGAAATCAATAACAGAAAAATCAGGGAAAAGAAATCAAATACTTGGAAACTGAACAATACCCTGCTCAAAAAGCACTGGGTAAGAGAAGACATTAAGGCGGGAATAAAGAAATTCATAGAATGCTACGAGAATGAAAACACTTCCTACCAAAACCTCTGGGACACAGCAAAAGCAGAGCTCAGAGGTCACTTTATATCCATAAATGCACACATACATAAAGAAGAAAGACCCAAAATCAGAGAAATGTCCCTACAACGTCAACAAATAGAAAGTGAGCAACAAAAGAATCCATCAGGCACCAGAAGAAAACAAATACTAAAACTTAAAAAATAAAACTTAGAGCTGAACTAAATGAAATAGGAGCAGAAAAACAATTGAAAGAATTAACAAAGCCAAAAGCTGGTTCTTTGAAAAAATTAACAAAATTGATAAACCATTGGCCAGGCTGACTAAAGAAATATAGGAAAGGAAACAAATAACCTGAATAAGAAATGAGATGGGCCATATCACAACAGACCCAACTGAAATTAAAAGAATCATATCAAGTTATTACGAAAAATTGTACTCTAACAAATTAGCAAACCTAGAAGAAATGGATGAATTCCTAGAAAAACACTACCTACCTAAACCAACACAAGCAGAAGTAGAACAACTGAATAGACCCATAACAAAAAAAAGAGATTGAAAAGGTAATCAAAAAACTCCCAACCAAAAAAAGCTCTGGCCTGAATGGCTTCACTGCAGAGTTCTACCAAACTTTCAGAGAAGAGTTAACACCACTACTACTAAAGGTATTTCAAAGCATAGAAAATGATGGAATAATACCTAACTCATTCTATGAAGCCACCATCTCCCTGATACCAAAACCAGGTAAAGACATTACAGAAAAAGAAAATTACAGACCTATATCCCTCATGAACGTGGATGCAAAAATCCTCAACAAAATTCTAGCCAATAGAATTCAACAACATGTCAAAAAATAATCCACCGCGACCAAGTGGGATTTATGCCACATATGCAAGGTGAGTTCAATATTAAAAAAAACCACTAATGTACTCCACCATATAAATACAACAAAAGACAAAAACCACATGACATTATCAATAGATGCAGAAAAGGCATTTGACAAAGTCCAACACCCATTCATGATAAAAACTCTCAGCAAAATAGGAATTGAAGGAAAATTCCTCAGCATAATAAAGGGCATCTATACAAAGCCAAAGCCAACAGCCAACATCATTCTAAATGGAGAGAACCTGCAAGCATTACCCTTGAGATCGGGAACCAGACAAGGATGCCCTTTATCACCGCTCTTATTCAACATTGTGCTAGAGGTCCTAGCAAGAGCAATTAGGCTAGACAAAGAAATAAAGGGCATCCAGATTGGCAAGGAAGAAGTAACATTGTCTCTATTTTCAGATGACATGATCTTATACACAGAAAACCCTAAGGAATCCTCCAGAAAACTACTAAAACTAATAGAGGAGTTCGGCTGAGTTTCAGGTTACTAGATAAACATACAAAAGTCTCTTGGATTTCTCAACATCAACAAAAAGATCATTGAAGAGGAAATCACCAAATCAATACCATTCACAGTAGCCCCCAAGAAGATAAAATACTTGGAATAAATCTTACCAAGGATGTAAAACACCTATACAAAGAAAACTACAAGGTACTAGTGCAAGAAACTAAAAGGGACCTACATAAGTGGAAAAAACATATCTTGCTCATGGATTTTTTTTTCTTTCATGGATAGGAAGACTTAACATAGTAAAAATATCTATTCTACCAAGAGCCATCTATATACACAATGCACTTTGGATCCAAATTCCAATGACAATTTTTAATGTGATGGAAAAACAAAACGCCAACTTCATATGGAAGGGAAAGAAGCCTCGAAGAAGTAAAGCATTACTGAAAAAGAAGAAGAAAGTGGGAGGCCTCACTCTACCTGATTTTAGAACCTATTATACCGCCACAGTAGTCAAAACAGCCTGGTACTGGTACAACAACAGGCACATAGACCAATGGAACAGAATTGAGAACCCAGATATAAATCCATCCACATATGAGCAGCTGTTGTTTGACAAAGGCCCAATGTCAGTTAATTGGGGAAAAGATAGCCTTTTTAACAAATGGTGCTGGCATAACTGCATATCCATTTGCAAAAAATGAAACAGGACCCATACCTCACACCATGCACAAAAACTAACTCCAAGTGGATCAAAGACCTAAACATAAAGACTAAATAAAAAGATAAAGATCATGGAAGAAAAAATAGGAACAACTTTAAGAGCCCTAATATGAGGCATAAACAGAATACAAAACATCAGTAAAAATGACCAAGAGAAACCAGATAACTGGGAGCTCCTAAAAATCAAACACCTATGCACATCTAAAGACTTCACCAAAAGAGTAAAAGGACCACCTACAGACTGGGAAAAAATTTTCAGTGATGACATCTCTGACCAGTGCCTGATCTCTAAAATCTATATGATTCTGTTAAAACTTAACGACGAAAAGACAAACAGCCCAATTAAAAATTGGGCAAAGGTTATGAACACACACTTCACTAAAGAAGATAATCAGGCAGCTAACAGATACACGAGAAAATGCTCTCCAACATTAGACATTAGAGAAATGCAAATTAAAACTACGATGAGATTCCATCTCACTCCAACAAGGCTGGCATTAATCCAAAAAATACAAAATAATAAATGTTGGAGAGGCTGTGGAGAGACTGGAACTCTTATACGCTGCTGGTGGGAATGTAAAACGGTACAACCACTTTGGAAATCTATCTGGCATTTACTTAAAAAGTTAGAAATAGAACTACCATACAACCCAGAAATCCCACTCCTTGGAACATATCCTGGAGAAATAACAGCCTTTACACGAACAGATATGTGCACACCCACGTTTACTGCAGCACTGTTTACAACAGCAATATTTATTTATTGCTAGCACTGTTTACAATAGCAAAAAGCCTGAAGCAACCAAGGTGTCCATCAATGGATGAATGGTTAAATAAATTGTGGTATATTCACACAATGGAATACTACGCATCGATAAAAAAAAGTGATGAATCTGTGAAACATTTCATAACATGGAGGAACCTGGAAGGTATTATGCTGAGTGAAATTAGTCAGATGCAAAAGGACAAATATTGTATAAGACCACTATTATAAGATGTTGAGAAATAGTTTAAACTGAGAAGAACACATTCTTTTGTGGTTATGGGGGGAAGGGGAGGTGGGAAAGGGTTATTTACCGATTAGATAGTAGATAAGAACTACTTTAGTTGAAGGGAAGGACAACACTCCTACAGGAAGGCCAGCTGAACTGGACTGGACCAAAAGCAAAGAAGTTTCTTGAATAAACTGAATGGTTCAAAGGTCAGCGGAGCAAGGGCGGGGGTTTGAGTACCATGGCTTCAGGGGGACATCTAAGTCAATTGGCAAAACAAATTCTACTAAGAAAACATTCTGCATAACACTTTGAAGTGTGGTGTCTGGGGTCTTAAATGCTAACAAGCGGCCATCTAAGATGCATCAATTGGTCTCAAACCACGTGGATCAAAGGAGAATGAAGAACACAAAGGTCACAAGGTAATTATGAGCCCAAGAAACAGAAAGGGCCACATGAACCAGAGACTTACATCATCCTGAAACCAGAAGAACTAGATGGTGCCTGGCCACAACCGATGACTGCCCTGACAGGGAGCACAACAGAGAACCCCTGAGGGAGCAGGAGAACAGTGGGATGCAGACTCCGAATTCTCATAAAAAGACCAGACTTAATGGTCTGAGGCTAGAATAATCCTGGCAGTCATGGTCCCCAAACCTTCTGTTGGCCCAGGACAGGAACCATTCCGGAAGACAACTCATCAGACATGGATTAGACTTGACAATGGGTTGGAGAGAGATGCTGATGAGGAGTGAGCTACTTGTATCAGGTGGACACTTGAGACTGTGTTGGCATCTCCTGTCTAGAGGGGAGATGGGAGTGTAGAGGGGGGTAGAAAGTGGCAAAACAGTCATGAAAGGAGAGACTGGAAGGAGGGAGCAGGCTGACTCATTGGGGGAGAGTAAATGGGAGTATGGAGTAAGGTGTAGATAAGTTTTTATGTGAGAGACTGACTTGATTTGTAAACTTTCACTTAAAGCACAATAAAAATTATTTTAAAAAAGCTAAATCTGCATTCATTTTAGGTGTCATGACATAAGAATTTGGAGAATTAATTTAACTTTTTATGGTCCTTATTTTTCTAAATTCTGTTTTCTAATTTTTATCACTGAAGGAATATTTAATTATTAAGAAACTAGTTATATTCCACATTTCTTCTTCCTTCATTTTTCACTTTTTCCCCAAAAAATTATTGGAAGAGGTCTTAGATCGCATCAGGAATCAAGGAAAAAAAGACCTGAACAGTCATGTATGGGATGTTCCTTAAAATACAGGGTTAAATAAGTTAGGTTTAAAGTAATATGTGTTCTTATATTATAAATAATAACTATATAGCTATTGGAAACCATGGTGGTACGGTGGTTAAGAGCTACGGCTGCTAACCAATAGGTCTGTAGTTCAAATGCACCAGCCGCTCCTTGGAAACTCTGTGAGGCAGTTCTACTCTGCCCTGTAGGGTCGCTATGAGTCGGAATTAACTTGAACAGCAGAGGTTTTGTTTGTTTGTTTTGTTTTTAATACAGTTAGTATATATTAAATATAAATTAGATATGTGTGTGTAAATATAAAAAAATATATACACGTGTGTAAATACATAGGGTTGCTATGAGTCTGAATCAACTTGACAGCAATGGGTTTGGTTTTTTTAAATACATATACACATATGCAAAAAGAGTGAAAAAGATCATGTTTAAATTATGCAGTCTTGGCATAATTTTACTGTGAGTGTTTACCTACATTTAGTGACCTCCATCTTGAGACTTTTGAGCTCATCTATATAGAAATTATTTCGTTCCACAGAAAAACTAAATTATTTTTATTTGGAAATACAAATAAAATTTGAAGTTTTTTAATTAAAATATTCATTAAATGTTATTTATTTTTTGAAACAATAACTTTAATGAATTTTCTTAACCAGATTTATTTTGGAATGCTTTAAATTATTGTTAGATAGGGGGTTTAATCTTTTTTTTCACTATTTTAAAAATTTTATTGATGTTGAGAATATACACAGCAAAACATACACCAATTCAACCATTTCTACATGCACAATTCATTGACACTGAATGCATTCTTTGAGTTGTGCAACATTTCTCACTCTCCTTTTCTGAGTTGTTCTTCTCCCATTAATATCTGTTTATTTTTAAGTAGTTTTTACAAATTTTGGAGAAAAGAGGAAGAAAGAAAAGCCAATATTGGAGTGTGTTACTGAGATGTTGTTATGGGTTCGGAGCTAAATTTAATGTTCACTTCTGAGGAGTGTGAATAGTGCCTCCAAAATGGCTACCCTGAGAGACAGGAAGATGGAGCATTTCTACCGAAACTCCTGTCCCTATGGATGAGAGTTGAATCCAAGGACAAGGACACCGCTGAACTTCTGAGCTGAACTGCATACAGCCAAGTGGGTACCTTCAGTTGTGGGGAAGTTTCTGGAGCAAAAGTAAAAAGATCACGGCATAAATTTGAAGTGGGATGCTGTCAATGCAAGCTGAGTTTCTGGTTGCAGAGAACTAACACACGTAGGACCTACTGAAATGAAAGACTTGTACAAGAAGATGTGATGTAGTGCATGAAAGCATCTGTTGCAATTGTCAATAACTATTTGAATGTGTATGCTCTTCCCTAGGGGAGCTTGAATAAAAAAAAAATTGAATTACAATACAATTAACATAAAGATACAGGCAAGAAGAAAATGAGCCAATTTCTCTGAGAAAATTGAGAGTTAATATGGAAAATTAATTTAGTTGAAGTTTCCAAGATGAGTGTGAGGTGTAGGATCACCTTAAAGAATGTCATTTGACCTCTGCTTTCTGTTCATTAGAGCTAAAGTTTGACGCTAATGAATGAGGTTGACTAGATTAAGAGGAACTCTCTAAGAGTCCAGCACTGATTAAACCTCATGAGGCATGATGTAATCTGTCATTGCCACATGGCAAGGCTGATCGGAGCCCTAAAGTCTCAGAGGGGATTCCTGACTGGTGACCATTCATGGGAGAGGGTAGCACATCCATTGTTGGAACGTTGAAGATCTATACTGTAACCCCTTCCACACCTTACCCTATCCATCTCTTTGTTTATATTCTTTTTGGTTATAATAAACCCATAGCTGTAAGTGTGGTATTAACCAAAAAGCAAAACCCATTGACACTGAGTCAATTCCGTATACTCTCCATGAATTCTGTGAGTCATTTCAGGGAATTAACAAAACCATAGGGTCAGTGAGAACCAACAGGAGCTGGCATGTGCCTATTCGGCAATCTAAAAGAAGGTGTCCTTCTAATGTGTGAGCTCTGACCTTGCTCTGGGTGTCTAGGGTTCTATAAATGCTGCATGGGCAGCTGGTCTGAAAGATGATGCCCATCTGTCAGCTCTGGCACAGCTCTGGGTGGTTAACGATGGAGAAAGTGTGCCACATGAGCTGCTGAGGACAAAGATAAAGAAGTGAGAAGGAAAAGATTGGGGCCATTTCTACACTTTGGGAATTGGATTCATGCTCATTCTTAACCACAGAGTTAGCAATGAAATTTGGATTTGCCCACTGTGCTCCTTGTTTAGTCCAATGAGTTACCTGGGGAAATAACTTCAAGTTCTTATATCTTTCGGAGGTGTGTTGCTTTTTTTTTTTTTTTTCTTAGATTCTGACGAATTTCTCAGTGATTATTCTGAGGTACACTGGTAACATCAAATAAGCCAATAGGCTGGTTTAGCTTATATAAATCACTTAACTCAACATCAAATGGAAGAAATCATTCACACTAAAGTTTTCCTTGGCTCAGACTAATAGAGTTCATGATTGATTAAGATCTTGGTCAGGCAAGGAGGCCCAACCTACTTTGTATCTTCAGTGCGACATATTAAGCATTTTTAGAGTTTCCAGGAGACAAGCTATGACCTATTCATTCGCCTACATTTCCTCCAGCTAAAGACCTTGACAAACTGCATATTGGATAACGAGGAGTCTGTGAATAAATGTGCGTAGATCAAGTAGGCTGTATAAACTAGAATACATTCATAGTCACCTGAACACCCCCACCAAAAAAAAGGAATAAGTAAAATATTTTCTTTGGCTTCAGCAACATAGGTTATTGTATTTAACTATTTAATGCTCTCTCTCTTATTTCAAACAACTTTATAGAATTATATTCTATATATAAAATTAATCCATTATGTACATAGCAAATAATTTCCTCTCTGTCAGCATAGGAGAAGTTATTTTCTGCATTAGGAACAAGGATTGATGATGGTCTAGACTGGGTTGTTTGAATTCCAGATACCAGTACTAGCAGACTTGATGTATTGACTCATTAAATTTCAAATATACTTAGTACTTTTAATTCCCCTATGCCACAGGCTCGAAAATCAAGTAAAAGTAAGGCTTGCTTGGAGGACTTTACTTCTCGTTGACACAATTTAATGCTTAAAAATCATATATTATACCTCTTCTGGAATTTTCAACAGAAGTAGCTCAGGGCCAATATTTCTAAATCTTTGTATACAGACAGCTCTGTATGTCACTAGTTTATCTTAAATTCTTGAGGAACCCTAAAAACTTACACTTAATCGAATTAAACTGAAAAAAAAATGTAACTCTTAAAAAAAAAAAAAACTCTTAGGTGGGGTTAATGGGTAAATTCAGTGTATGATATGTTCTAGTTTTTCTATAAATAATTATCAAGTACATGATCAAGGAATAATTATCAAGACATAATTATTAAGAAAATCATCAAGAAACTACTAGGTGGTAAGTACTTTACTAGGTACTAAAGTTGTGGCAGTGAAGCATATATACAGAGGGTACCTTTATAAGGAGTACAGTCCAGTACAGATCTGGACAATAATAAGACAATTGCAAAGCAGGATAATAAATGGGAAAGACAGGATGTACTGGATGGAGACTATTACAACATATGCATGGGTTCATAACTCAGTTTTTCAAGTTCTAATAAGGCTTTTTGAAGTAAGAAAAAGAGGAAATGAGTCAACAAAGAAAGTATAGGAAGGAAGAGAATAGAAAGAAGAGTATCCCAGAATAGGGATGTGCAAAAAATCTAGATATTATAGCTATTATAAATTATGCTATGATTTATGTTGATTATTGATAGAATAGGAAAAAAGAGGCAGATAATCAGTGTTTGAAGGTCAGTGTTGAGGACTGAGTTTTTATCAATTGTATGGAAAAAGAGGGGGAGGTAATGTTGATAGCAGGTTGGCCCCAGTATTCGTGTAACCTTACTACTTCTTCTAATGTGTGTCTCAGTGATATAAATGAGAGATCTCAACTGGAATAGCAACAGAAAGGCAATGGAAATAGGAAACGATATCCATAAAATAACACCAAATTATCAAAAATGTTGATAGATGGACAAAAATAAAATACCTCACACAATGTAATAAGCAAAAATTTTAGATCTAAAAAACTCATCCTCACATTATTCCTGCTCATGAAGATGTTCTTTTCTCCAGCATCTTCTTCAGGGCAACATTGACATCTTTATTTCTCAGACTATAGATCAGGGGGTTCAGCATAGGCACAACGATGGTGTAAAACACAGAAGACACTTTCCCTTCATCCATGGAGCTGACATTTGATGGCTGCAGGTACACGAATGCTAGAGAACCATAGAAGATTGTAACAGCCAAAATGTGGGAGCTGCATGTGCTGAAGGCTTTGGACTTACTCTCAGTGGAGTGCATGTGGAGGATGCTGGCAATGATGAAGACATACGAGCCAATAATGGTCAGGGTTGGGGCAAAGATGTTAAATGCACCGAAACCTAGAATCAATAATTCATTGACATAAGTACTAGAACATGAGAGTTTTAGGAGAGGAAGAAGGTCACAAAAATAATGCCTGATCACACCAAATTTGCAGAAATGAACCCTAAGCATGCAACCTGTATGAGCTGATGCACAAACCAGGCCTATAATATACACCCCCAAAATCAGCCAAGAACAGACCTGTGGGGACATAATGACCTTATAAAGTAATGGGCTATGGATAGCAACATAGCGGTCATATGCCATTGCAGCCAGCATGTAACATTCTGAGATACCAAAAATGAGGAAGAAGTAGAGCTGAGTCATGCATTCAGGGTAGGAGGTGCTGTTCTTTATCACAAAGTTCACCAGCATTTTGGGAGTAATGACAGTGGACTGGCAGAAATCAAGGAAGGACAAACTGCTGAGGAAATAGTACATGGGAGTATGCAAGTGAGAACTGAGCCCAATCAGTGTGATCATGCCCAGATTCCCCACCACTGTGACCACATAGACTCCTAGGAAGAAAAAAAAGAGGGGTAACTGTAGCTCTGGCTTGTCTGTTAGCCCAGCGAGGATGAACTCAGTCACTGTTGAGTGATTTCCTGCTGCCATTTCCTTCTGGGCAGTTTCTGGAGGGGAGAGACAAAGACATGGTTATTTGAGGGCCATCTTTGTTAGTCCTCATTTTCAAAGGGGTGCCTCATATATGATTTATTATTTAGGGGTCTCCTTCATCTGTATATGATCCTTTAAATCTGTGTCCATTTACCTAATAAAATTTGTCTTGATTTAGTATTTATTTTGCCTTATTTAAGTGTATTAAATTTACTTTATATAAAATACTCATATAAAATACTTCAACCACGTTCATGGTTAAAACCTCCTAGGTGTCAGGGTTGTATCCTTTCACTGTATCCAATCTATCGACAGCACTGGGTTTTTGTGGGTATTCAATCTATATGCTGAGCAAATAATCTGAGAAGCTGGACTATATGAAGAAGAGAGCATCATGTTTGGAGGAAACCTCATTAATAACCTGCTTTATGCAGATGACACAACATTGCTTGCTGAAAGTGAAGAGGATTTGAAAAAGATCAAAGACCACAGTCTTCAGTATGGATTACACCTCAGCATAAAAAAAAAAAATCCTCAAAACTGGAACAATAGGCAACATCATGATAAACAGAAAAAAGACTGAAGTTGTCAAGGATTTCATTTTACTTGGATCCACAATCAACACCCATGAAAGCAGCAGTCAGGAAATCAAACAACACATTGCCTTGGGCAAATGTGCTGCAAAAGACCAATTTAAAGGGTTAAAAAGCAAAGATGTAACCTTGAAGACTCTGGCACCCCTGACCCAAGCCATGGTCTTTTCAATTGCCTCATATACATGCGAAAGGTAGACTATGAATAAGAGAATTGAAGCCTTTAAATTGTGGTATGGCAAAAATATTCAATATCCTATGGACTGCCTAAAGAATGAGCAAATCTGTCTTGTAAGAAGTACAACTAGAATCCTCTTTAGCAGCAAGGATGGAGAGACTATGTCTCACATACTTTGAACATGTTTTCAGGAGGGATCAGTCCCTGGAGAAAGACATCATGTTTGGTAAAGTGGAGGGTCAGGGAAAAGGGGAAGACCCTCAAATGAGGTGAATTGACACAGTGGCTGCAACAACGGGCTAAAGCATAACAAGATTGTAAGGAAGGCGGAGGACCAGGCAGTGTTTCCTTCTGTTGTACATAGGGCTGCTATGAGTCAGAGCCAACTGGGTGGCAACTAACAGCAACAACAACAATAACAGGTTTCTAGAACATTTCAATGATCTTTTAATTAAAAAAAAATTACATTAACTAGGAGGACGTGAAAAGAACATGAAAGAAATAGAGAATATAGAATTACAAATGGGGTCTTTATTCTATTAAGAAATAAACAGATGATTAAATGATTATATTCACCAAGAAAGATTCCAAATGAATTACAGTTAAATTAAAAAATAAAAAACTGAATTTTTCTACCTCACATCTCAACCAAATAAACTCATAATAAATCATATATCTAAGCGTAAATGCTAAACTATAAAATTTCTGAGAGAAAACACTGAAGAACATCTTCAATACATTGGAGTAGTGTTAGCGTAAGATTTCGTAGAAAGGGCAGACACATACATAAAAACTAATCATAAAGATGTATAAATTTTATTTTATACAAATTAAAAAATACTATTCAAAGATACCATTAAAAATTATAAGCAAGCCACAAAGAGCACATGTATCTGACAAGAGTTTTGTAACCAAAATATACAAATAATATTAACAACTCAATAGTATGAAGACAATCAACCAAATTAAAATATAAGGAAACAATCTGAATAAATACATCCCAGAAGAATAAATACAAATAGTTAATAGGTTCATGAAAAAATGTGAAAACTGGTAGGCATCAGGAAAATGAAAATTAAAACAATAATGAAATATCAATAAACACTCAGAAAGGAATGACTTTAAAAAAAAATACTGACAATATCAAAATTTGGTAGGTTATGAAGCAACTGGAACTCTTACATAGATGGTGGGGGATGTAACATTGTCCAACCACCTTGAAAACATTTTGGTGATTTCTTAAAAAGCTAATCATATACTTATAACCCAATAATTCTCCTCTCAGTATACACCAAAAAAGAAATGCAACATATATGTCTACATACAAACTTACACAAAAGTGTGGATGGAAGTTTTATTAATGACAATCCAAAATGGGAAACAATCCAAATATTCACCAATAACAATAATAAATATAATATTCATTTTTTTTAATCTAATAAAGAATGAGCACGGATAAAGAAGCTCTAAACAACAAGGTTCACCAATTTGAATCAAAGCAGATAACAAAACAACACATATTTTTTTTTAGGGACTCATTGGACTTCTACACAAATATTAAGGCATTAATATATTGGGCCTTAAAGCAAGCTACAATTCCTTTCAGATGTTTTCACTGGTCTTCACATCTAGAAAACACGACAAGAATCTTACAGGTTTTACTCTAAAATATAGGAAATAGTAACAATGATTATAATATTTAAAATCTCTTAGAAAACTAGGAATAGATGGGAACTTCTTTAAATTATTAAAAAGTACATATATCAAACACCAACTTTTTGTTGACATCTAGAAAACTCCCCTGATAATGGAAATGAGGCAAATATTATCACTACTACTATACACATTCCTCATTCTACTGAGGTGCTAGCAAGTTCTATAAGGCAAGAAAAATAAAATTACAAGGCTAGGAAAGGAAGAAAACTATTATTTGAATGAAAGGTAGAAAAATAAAATTAATATAGACATGATTAAGTAGAAAAATCAAATTAATACAGAGAAGAAACTTTAGAAAATAAATTAATTTCATAAAATTTCTAGATGTAAGTAAATATTTTAAAAATAAATTTTCAAAGTTATATTTGATTTTAGTATTTTAAAATATCAGAAATAGTCTCATTTTCTTTCTGTGTATGTGTGCCTATATCATTGGATTAAAATTGTTAACATTTAATTAGGATAACTGCAGCTATTTTTATAAAACACAACCATCTCTATTTCTTTGTGTAAGGTTTCCAGTAACAGATTAGATTTCTTTAATAAAAAAAAATAATAGACACTATTTACTCAAATTTTTGTCTTTATTTTCAGCTTTCCTAAGTTGAAATTTCAAGGCATTTGTCCATTTCGATAATCATCAAATTTATTGACATTAGGTTATTCATTTTTTTTTAGCTTTTTTATGTTTGCTGACTGTGCACTGCTCTATTTCTGCGTACATGAGCTCAGTGATCTGTGTTCTCATTTTTCTTGATCACCTCATACTAGAACTTTGTCAATTTTGCTAATCAATTTAATAAACAACTTTGGGCCATGCTGATTTCATGAATTGTATTTTAATTTTATATTTAAAATATTTCTAATAACTTATTTTATTTTTTGTGCATTTTTAGTATGATTTTCTGCTCTTAATGTTTTCAAACGGAAGAGTAAATCATTATCTTCTATTTTCATTATCTTCTAATATGTACATATAAATTATACATTCCCATATAAGCACCAATTTAGCTGCATCTCACAAGTTTTAACATGTTAAATTGTCACTATCATTCAGTTTAAAATATTTTATAATTTATCCTTGATTTTTTTGTCCCATGGAATATTTACAAGTGTGTTGCAAACGTTCCAGAAATTGCAACATATAGATGTTTAGGATTCTGAAACCTTCTTGTTGAAGATAACCTTGAATAGAAACCTTTACTATGTGGAAAGTTCCCCTTATATTTATTAATGCATCATGTTTAAAGCTTCTGTGATATAGTATCTCAATGCCAGATATTTTTGTTGTTGTAGTTGGTTTGTGTTTGCCTGGAATATTATTTTTAATCACCTTTCTTTTGATCTTTCAGTGTCTTTATATTAAAATGTATTTTTGTTGTTTAGATGGCATGTCATTTTCAATCATTTTCCTTTTGATCTTTCTGTGTCCATATATTTTTTGTAAGACACAATGAGTACAAATAAAAATTAAAAAGTCATATCACTTAGAATAGCAGTAAGTTAGCATCAAATATCTAGGAATTAACAAAATAGGTACAATGTCTATAGACCGAAAACTCTAAAATACTATTGAAAGAAAATCTAAATAAAAGGGGAGATTTACCATGTTCACGGATTAGAAAAACCAATATTGGAAAGACATCAAGTCTTCTGAGATTCAGCTATGGGTTCAACATAATACAAATTAAAATTTCAGTAGTATTTTTTGGGGCTTGTCATAAACTTCATATTCAAATATATGGGCGAAAAATAGCTTCAACAATCATGAAAAATAGAAAAATTTTACAAATTATGCCACTAGATATCAATTTGTTGGCACATAAGAACTTTAGGCAGTGATTTTGGTGCAAGATCAGTAGAACAAAATACAGAACCTAAAACTGTATTCATGCAATTTTATAGCCACCTGCTTTATGACAAAGGTAACACTACTTTGCAGTGTGGAGAGCATTGTTGTGTGTGTGTGTGTTTTTTTATATACATATATGCATATAACCAGAACCAAAAACCAAACCCAGTGCTGTCAAGTCAATTCCAACTCATAGCGACCCTGTACGACAGAGTAAAACTGCCCCATAGAGTTTCCAAGCAGTGCCTGGTGAATGTGAACTGCCGACCCTTTGGTTAGCAGCTGTAGCACTTAACCACTACACCACCAGGGTTTCCTACATATATATATATGCATACATATATTTTTACATCGTTTATACATACATATGTGATAAACGTATGCAGATGCCCATGCTTAAAACCTTTGCCATTGGAAACCTCTGACATTGGAAAGGCATTTTTGCTAGAATCTCAATCTCTTCAGTCTATCTTGCCTTAATCAAGATCAAATTCTAACTTAAAGGAACCTTAAGCTCTCTAAGTGGATACTTTGTTGTTTCCAAGGCCCATGAATAACTGAACCTATAGATTAAATTTGCTTTCTATTAGTTATTTGTGATGATTTTCAAAATATTAGTCCACACTAATGAAACATTTCTCCTCTACCGATACTCTCTGTAAGTAAAATGTATTATCATTTCTCATCTTTATCATTTTTACGATCTGCCTACTTCCATTTTTTTCAGATATCAGAGTCCTGTACTTGAGCGGTAATTTTCTTCTCAGGAGTCACTACTCCCTAGGCCAGGTTTCCATGACACCAGATTCCCTTTTGTACATTTCTCCCATTTTACAGCCATGTTTCCTAGTTCCTATGCTCTCCCTTAGGGCTGGGGAATTGCTCAAGATTTATTCTTTTTAGAACAATCTATATGCTTGCCTAGACCTTCAACATTTCGTTTTTGAGACTTGCATAAAACAAAACACAATCTTTTTTTCCTTCCCCTACTATAAAACCTAGTCAGACTAGGACGGTGTGTCTAATTTCTGACTCTGGCTAGTCTCTGGTTTCCCTTGCCTCTAAATCAGCCCTGGCTATAATATTTAAACTCATAAAAAACAAAAAAGTGTCGATGAGGTAATTTGGCTATTTGTTGTCATCTTTTTTTTTTTTTTTACACGATTTATGGAAAATATCAGCTCAGAGAGAGGATTCCTCCTGGAAGGTATCGATTATTTATTTATTTATTTTTATAGTAGGATAAATAAAGAAAAGAATTTCCCTGTCTATTATGTATAATCCAGGTAATTAAGGGTTTAGTGTATATGGCAAAGATGACAAAAGGTCTGACCATAGTCAATTAAATGAGATTATAATTACCTTATATCAAAATGTCAGATAAGGTCATTGAGAATCAGAAAGCCCAAAGTGTTTCCTTCTGCCCTTTTCCTTGTTTTCATTATACAGGTGATGAGAAAGGGTGCAATTAGAAAGATCACTGAGACTTAAACACTATGAAATTTTTCTTTTCTCAGCTGAGCTTGAGCTTGCAGATTACCAGTTCCCCATGGTATGGTGCACACAGATTGGTCACTAAATTTTCCAGACACTGAAAACAGTTAAACCAAATAAATTGAAATTCAGCATGGCAAGGATTTGTTAAGGTCTTCATTTATTTAAAAAAAAAAAAAAATTCTTTGTATACAATATACACTGTTTTAGTTTATTTCCTTTGGGGAAAAAAAGAATAAGGGCAGAAATCTTTACTGATTCAGTAAATCCCATTAAGTAAACGGCTGGTTAATAATGCAATTAGAATTTCAGCTTGCACTGATACAAATACAATGTCTAGAGTATAATGGATAATAATACCTATAAGATCTATAACATATTCTCTCAAATGTAGTTTTCTGGAACTGGAATTCCATGAACGAGCAATAACAATGCTGAGGTGTTGGGTACTGGGATTAAGCCCGTGGCATTCATAGACTTTTAGCTGGTCACTATTGGCCACAAGCAGCCTTATGCACTTACTTCATTATACCATGCAGATATTGTAATTTTCTATGTGTGCCATGAAGGATCTCTGGTGACTAAGGGTTAAGCATTCATGCTAACTGAAAGGTAGGCAGTTTGAAACCACCCAGTGGCTCCATGTAAGAAAGACCTGGTCATCTGCTTACATAAAAATTACAGCCAAAAAAACTATGTGTGGCAGTTCTATTCTGTCATATGGGGGACTACGAATTGGCATTGACTTGACACACAGCAAGAAAATATGTGTGCCATGTAGTTTGAAGCACTGTGCTACACACTTATTACATCTAGAGTTTTGTGTTTACTTATGGATGTCCTTTTTAAGGACAGACATTGACAGGATGGAAAGAACTCAGAAGTTGTAAAGAGTTGGGAAAACATTTGAAGGTGATGGGATAATTAGCAAGTATGTTCATATAATTGAAGAGATTCTAAAGGAAAGAGAGAAGTATACAACTTTTACTTAATATAAGGAAAAATATTTTAATAATTTGAGTTCTTAAAAATGGATTGAGCTACACTCAACCAGAAACTTGATGATGATCCAATTTTAGAGACACTGTAGAAAGGATCCCCTTCATTGCACTTAAGATGAATTGTAAATAACTGTACTACCTCTTGCCCTTTTCCAGTCTTAGATCATATTTGGCTCCTTTCAGTTTCCAAGATATTTCACTTTCTCCTAGATAGCTGCCTTTTTATTTGTTCTTCCTTTTAAGTGATATACTCTTACCAACCCACTATCCCTTTGCTACCTGGCAAAATATTATTTCTTTTCATGTCTAATTTAAAATTCAAGTAATCAGGAAAATATTCTCCAAATTCTTGGAATAGGTTGGCCTTCTTTCTACATGCTCAGAAAGGAAGCCATAATTTTTACAACAGCAGAATTTTGGGCTGCAACCTATACCATCAACTAGATAGTGGAACGAGTCAGTCTTATTTTCCTTTGTATCTCCAATGTCTGGCACATCATAGGTGCTTAAAAAGTATTTTACAAATAAGTAAATGAATAAATGAATGAAGGAATGAATGAATAAAATAATTGAGAGGGTTATTTAACAAAATTCCAATAGAGATTATTTCCAGACCTAGTAGCAATTCAAATCATAAGGGTGGGTGAACATACTGACCTTTCTTCTGCTTGGAAGCCTCAATGCCAAATTTTATATGCAACTTCCTCTCTTCACCTTGGAGAATGATGGTAAGAATGTTGGTGTTGGTAGATTTATGTAACCACCATTCCACTCTCTTTAGTGTTGAGGGGGCAGGGCACTGTCCTCATCACAGAGTCATATTAGGTCAACAACTCCAACTGCAAATTTTCAGTTGGCATTTCCCCAGTTTTAGGGTAGTAAACAGCCTCTTCTTTCACAGTCACCTGAGTGGTTCTGGTTGCTGGTCTGTGAAGGTTTGCTCTGGGTTTGGAGATACATACCAGGCGCCAAATCACATGGGGATAAGTACTTTCCAAGGATTTTCATTTCTCAGGGAAAGAAGTTCTGGAGAAAAGAAGCAATCATAGTTGACATTTCCCCAGTCATCTAAACTTTTCTTTCAAGTGGGAGTTCCTGCCAAATCTAAAGTTTTTGATTAGTGGTAAAGATTTGTGCATAGGTATCACTTGGGGCTTTGTTAAAATATAGATTCTGATTTAGCAGGTCTCAGTGTGGTTTGAGATTCTGCATTTCTTACAGGCTTCTAGCCCACTTTGATTAGCAGGTTTTAGAGCATCAGTTTAGATTGGGCCTCTTCTTTCAGTACCATTGGTTCTTGATCATATGCCACCTCCTGAAATGGTTGAATGTCAATCAATTCTTTTTGGTATAGTGACTCTGTATATTCCTTCCATCTTCTTTTGATGCTTCCTACATCATTTAGTATTTTCCCCATAAAATCTTTCAATATTGCAACTCAAAGCTTGAATTATTCATTTCTTTCAGCTTCAGAAATGCTGAGTGTGTTCTTTTCTTTTGGTTTTCTATCTCCAGGTCTTTGCACATTTCATAATAATACTTTACTTTGTCTTCTTGAGCTGCCCTTTGAAATCTTTTTTTCAGCTCTTTACTTCATCATTTCTTCCATTTAGCTACTTGATGTTCAAAAGCAACTTTCAGAGTCTCTTCTGACATCCACTTTGGTCTTTTCTTTCTTCCCTGTCTTTGTAATGGCCTCTTGCTTTCTTCATGTATGACGTCCTTGATGTCATTTTACAACACTTCTGGTTTTCAGAAATTAGTGTTCAATGCATCAGATCTACTCTGCAGATGGTCTCTAAATTTTTTTTATATTCAAGATTGTATTTTGGTTTCAACAATGGGATGCAATGCTGGAAGTGCTCACTTCTCTATGCCAAGAAACTTTTAATAGAGCTACCTGGCCAATTGACTTGAAGAGATCCATATTTGTACCTATTCCAAATAAAGGTGACCCAAAAGAATGCAAAAATTATAGAATATCAATATCACACAGGAGAAAAAAATTGCTCAAGATCATTCAAAAGCAGTTGTAGCAGTACATCAACAGGGAACTGTCAGATATTTAATTTGAATTCAGAAGAGGTTGTGGAACGAAGGATACCATTGCTGATATCAGATGGATCATGGCTGAAAGCAGAGAATACCTGAAAGATGTTTACCTGTGTTTTATTGACTATGCAAAGGCATAAGACTATGTAGATCAAAACAAATTATGGATAACATTATAAAGAATGGGAATTCCATAACACTTGTGTTTATAAAAGGCAGTCATTCGAACAGAACAAGGGGATACCACGTAGTTTAAAGTCAGGAAAGGTGTGCATCAGGGTAGTATCCCTTCAATATAATTTTTCAATCTGAAAATAATCCAAGAAGCTGGACTATATGAAGAATATCGTGGCATCAGGATTTGAAGACAACTCATTAACAATCTGTGTTATGCAGATGACAGAATCTTGCTTGCTGAAATTGAAGAGGACTTGAAGCACCTACTGAGGAAGATCAAAGTCTACAGCCTTCAGTACAGATTACACCTCAGCATAAAGAAAACGAAAATCTTTACACTGTACAATAAGCAACACCATGATAAATGGAAGAAAAGATTGAAATTCTCAATGATATCATTTTATTTGGATCCACAATGAACACTCAGGAAGTAGCTGTCAAAAAATCAAAGGATGCATTACATTGGACAAATTTGCTGCAAAAGACTTCTTTAAAGTGTTATAAAGCAAAGGTGTCACTTTCAAGACAAATGTGCACCTGACCAAAGTCACAGTGCTTTCAATCACCATATATGCATGCTAAAACTGGACAATGAATAGGGAAGACGGAAGAATTGATTCCTTTGAATTATGGTGTTGGCAAAGAATATTGAATATACCATGGGCCGCCAAAAGAACGAACAAATATGTCTGGGAATAAATACAGTCAGAATTGTCCTTAGAAGCAAGAATGGCAAGACTGTGTCTCACATAATTTGGACATGTTATCAGGAGAGATCAGTCTCTGGAAAAGGACATCATGTTTGGTAAAGTAGAGGGTGAGAAAAAAAGAACAAGACACTCAATAAGATAGATTGACACAGTGGCCGCAACAATGGGCTCAAGCAGAATGATGTTTGTGGGATAGCCTAGAGCCCAGAAGTATTTCAATCTGTTGTACATAGGGTTGCTGTCTTAGGCTGGGTTTCCTAGAGAAGCAAAACCAGTAAAGTATATAAATATATATATACAGAGAGAGAGAGATTTATATCAAGGAAACAGTTCACGTGATTATAGAGGCTGAAATGTTCCATGTCGGTGGATCAGGATAGAGGCTTCTGATTTACATAGCTGCAGGGGCTGGAGAACTCAAAATCAGCAGGTCAGAGAGCAGGGCTGTTTCTCATAGGCTGTGAAGATAAACGTATCCTAAGATTAGCAGGTAAACTGCTAGCTCAAATACCAAGAACCAGAGGTCAGACGAACAAGAGGCAGCTGCAAGATCCAGAGGAAGCCAAAAGCCTTGGCAAGGGTGAGCAGGAAAGAAGTAGGCAGAGGAGGGTTGAGAGATGAAGGCTGAGGGGGTGATGAGCAGCCACCGGCCCTGCCTCTGCTGGTACCACTCAACAGATTCCATCATGGGGATGATCACATATCCAATTTCAACAGGAAGTAATCACAATACTATACAACTGCCAAAACACTGAGAATCACTGCCCAGCCAAGTTGACAGGCAACATTAACCATCACAGTTGCTATGAGCTGAAACTGACTCGATGGCACCTAACAATTTCAATAAGAGCATCAGGGCACATTTTGACAGTTATATTATTAATAGGTCTAGAAATATTAAAATAATGAATTACACCATTTACATTCTTGCATAAAATATTTTTATTTTATTTTATATGTAGTCATGATTCAATAAATAGGTACATGTTTTAAAAGTCAAATGAATTTATCTGTAACTGTATTTAACGTGTCCAAAATCAGTGAAAATTTGGAATATTAATGCAATATTTAACTTTTTTGTGATCTCTATTAAGCTAAATTCTGCTTGTTAATCTGATATTTAACGAGACTATTTTATTATTAGAACATACATTCCCTATTTCTTACATATTTTCACTTTTTTTTCCCC
Organism: Elephas maximus indicus; assembly: GCF_024166365.1. NCBI lineage: Eukaryota > Metazoa > Chordata > Mammalia > Proboscidea > Elephantidae > Elephas > Elephas maximus. The sequence goes on along the minus strand of NC_064835.1, from coordinate 23,979,819 downwards.
AAAACAGGAATAATTGAAAACAGTCTTAGATTGTAGTGTGAATCAAAGTAAATTTGAACAGTCACATATGGGGAGCTGTTATAAAACAGAGTTAAATAAATTAGGGTCAATTATTTTTAAAGGAGATTGAGATTGGGCTGTATCAGTATTTCTCAATTCTGACTACACATTTTAATCATCAGGGAAGTTTTTAAAAATCCCTGTATGAAGGCTACTCCCAATATAAATTAAATAAAAACCTGAGATTCTGGGGCCAGAGATCAATATTTTTTTAAACCTAAAAATATGTGTCCCAAACTGTAAAGTGCATAGGAATCCAACTGGAGATCTTGTCAAAAAGCAGATTTTGCTTTAGTAGGTGTCTTAGCCATCTAGTGCTGCCATGACAGAAATACCCCAAGTGGATGGCTTTAACAAAGAGATATTTATTTTCTCACAGTCTAGTAGGTTACAAGTCCAAACTCAGGGTGTCATCTCCAGGGGAAGGCTTTCTCTCTCTGTCAGCTCTGGAGGAAAGTCCTTGTCCTCAATTTTCCCATGGTCAAGGAGCTTTTCAGGCACAGGGACCCCGTGTCCAAAAGATGCACTCTGATCCTGGTGCTGCTTTTTTGGTGGTGTGAGGTCCCCAACTCTCCGCTTGCTTCCCTTTCATCTCTTGAGAAATAAAAGGTACTGCAGGCCACATCCCAGGGAAACTCCCTTTACCTTGGATCAGGGAGGTGACCTGAGTAAGGGTGGCGTTACAATCCCACCCTAATCTTCTCAACATAAAATTACAATCACAAAATGGAGGACAACCACACATGGGCTAACCAAGTTGATACATATTTTTGGGGGGACATAATTCAATCCATGACATTCCACACTTTGGCCCTCCCCCAAAAATCACATCCTTGCAATGTGTAAAACATATTCACCTCATCATATCATAGCAAAAGTCTTAACTCCAAGATCAAAATCCAAAAATTCCTCTTCATCTGTGAAATCTAGAAAAGAAGTTATCTGCTTCCAAAGTCGCAATGGCAGAAGAGGCACAAGCTAGACATTTCCATGACAAATGGGAGAAACTGTAGGAAAAGAAAGGATAACAGGTACCAAGCAAGTCAGCGGAACACATTACATTAGTCCTCAAAACTGCAAATAATCCTCTGTTCTCTGAGACAATTTACACAATGGCCTTGCCCTCCAGACTCTAGGTGTTGGCCACACTCTCCAGATTTCTGAGTGGAGGCCTCTCGGCCCTGGACTTCAGCTCCACCTTCCAAGCCCACTGGGACAGCAACTATGCTCTCTCGGCTGTAGGCGGACAATTCACCTAGTCCATCTGAGTGGCAAATCCAAGCTTAGAAACACCAGAGGCCATGGCCCCACCCTTTGAAACCCCAGAGGTCCTGGCCATACCTTTTGAGACTGAGCAGCCCAGCTTCTTGTGCTTCTTGTCTCTTCAGCTTCTGCTTCCTTGTTTCTTGGCCTCTCAGCTCCTTGGGCCTCATGCCCACACCTGCCCTGCTGGGGTAAAAGTTCCAAAGCCCTGTAGCTCACCGATAAGTTCCTGGAGGCATCCCACTCTGCCAGGAAGCTTCCTGCACACAGGCACTCAGCTCTCTCACTCCGTGGGTCAGCTCCAGACCATCTTGTGCTGGTCTCCTGGTTTTGCTGTTGTTGGTTCTCTGCAGCTGCCACTTCTCTGCTGTGCTGGTACTCTGCCAGGGTCGGAAATTTTTCCATTTACAGTTTCAAAACTGCTTCCACATTTTAGGTATCTGTTAGAGCAACACCCCACTCCTGGCACCGAATTCTGTCTTAGTCATCTAGTGCTGCCATAACAGAAACTTCCAAAAGTGGATGGCTTTAACAAAGAGAAATTTATTTGCAAGTTGCAAGTCCAAATTCGGGGCATCAGTTCCAGGGGAAGGCTTTCTTTCTCTGTCAGCTCTGGAGGAAACCCCTTGTCCTCAATCTTCCCATGGTTAAGCAGCTTCTCAGGTGCAGGGACCCTGTGTCCAGAGGATGCACTCTGCTCCTGGTGCTGCTTTCTTGGTGGTGTGAATTCCCCAACTCCTTGCTTGCTTCCCTTTCATCTCTTGAGAGATAAAAGGTGCTGCAGGCCACACCCCAGGGAAACTTCCTTTACCTTGGATCAGGGAGATGATCTGAGTAAGGGTGGCATTACAATCCCACCCTAATCCTCTCAACATAAAATTACAATCACAAAATGAAGGACAACCACACACAACCTAACCAAGTCGATACATGTTTTTGGGGAGGACATAATTCGATCTGTGACAGTAGGTCTGGTGTGGAATTTGAGATTATACATATTTTTTAAAAACTCTCAGGTTTTGCCAATGGACCACTCTTTGTGAATCAAAGTATTAGATGGTGTTTTGACCCTCTTCCATTCTTATTATCTCAAATTTAAGCAAGTTCTCTCATGCTAAGACATTAGAAATCTTTAAGCTTTAGAATTGTAGTGACTGTGAGATTCTAGGATATCTAAAAGAGAATATGTGTGTCAGACATGCCTCCTCACAGCAAGCCAATTAGGGTTGACTGCTATTTCAGTTTGTTTTTTTTTTTTGGTTTGCTATTTCAGTGTGCTGAATAAAGGGAGTGAAAAAGAAAGCTGCAAGATCAAAACTGGGAAGGATATAAAGACACCTTTTCATGGATGATCATATAATAAGTAAAAATATGCAAAGATGCATAAAAACTATTCTTTCAAATGATCAGATTATGCATTCTCATGCAGGATAGTAAATATGTATTTGAAAGAGAGAGGGACAATGAGACACACAGAGAGACAGAGATAGACACAGAGAAATAGAGAGTTTGAATTATACCAAGCGACCCAATTGCTTTACTGTGGATTCTTATGTAGATGTTAGTAGCTCCATTTTAAGGGTTCTACCATCATCCATCCACTTATTTAGTATCCCAGTCTAGAACTTCTATTCATTACCTTTAACTCACTTCTCCTCATTCATAAGTCTCAACAACTTCTCAAAAATATCTTGAAAGTCTCCTTTCTTTCTAGTTCCACTACCACTGACATGCAGTATCTTTTTTGGAATAACAAAATGGCTGCTGACCAGTCTCCTTGAATTTAGTCTCATTGTCTTTCCATCCATCTTCTACAACAGTTTAACTATGATATTACTAACATATGGCACTTCCCTGATTAAAAAAATTTTTGAGGGGCTGTACTCACCTATAAAATAAAGTCTGAATTATTATAGTGACTTAGTGATGCTCATGTACTATCTTTTGCCTATTCTGCTATCCTTGCCTCCTTCCAGGTTGCTTTGAGTTCCATGTGTAGCTTGATTGCATTACCCTAAGATGACATGTATTTCTTTATTTGCACAGGCTTTTTCCCTCCTTCTTTATGAGGTCATTGCCTTTTATGTAGTTTGTATTTTCTATATGAGATCAAGTCACAGTCGTTCAGTCTACCCGACAGAACTACATTTGCTTGTCTGATGTTAGTCTCTTTGTTTTTATAAGAGCCTGTTGTACAGAGCTCTGGACTAGGAAGCAGGCTTAAGACTGGAGTTGTAATTGTGGCCATTTCTCTCATATATATTATTATTATTATGTCAAATAATAAATACAAGGGTTCTTTGAGAATGAATGACTTGCCACAATGAACGAATGGATGAAGGAAGATAAGGATGGCAAGGCACTTTAAAGACATCATATATTTTGTCCTATAATTGGTAAACTGTTCAAGTTGTCGCATCAGATGAATAACACAGAAAAGCATTCAAAGAATGTTAATCTGTCAATAATGAGTAAGATGATTTGATATGAGGAGATACCTATCCATAAGGCATTTGAGTATTTCAATGATCATATAAAGTCACAGATGCAAGATCTTAAATATTCTGAATCAAAAAGCAATAAAATGAGGTGAAAGAAGAAGTGTTTTCAAGGTAATACTTATATGAAAGGGTGATTTTGAAAATTATGGGGCCAAAAAAAAAACAACATCATGGAAGTCATACAACTTAGCTGGGTTTGTGGCTTTTATGAGGAGTTGACTCAAAAACAACCAAGTCATTACTGGTATGAAGATAAAATAATCTTATCTGGTTTGCTTTTACACAAGTAGTTGATATCACATATGATTGGAGTCTCCATAATGAAGAAGTTCCTAGTTGTGCTCCATTTTGCTTTGATCAGTGCAGATCTGAAGAATTTTTATTATTTTCACTATGTCAAAAAAGGTGAAATTTTAATGAAGTGTATTCAGAGGACAGCAGCACAGTCATATAGGGAGCTAGTGATACTTGGTGTAGAAAATCCTTAGGGAGTCTTTATACCTCCTACAGTTACACTTTGAGTAAAATCATGAATCTCGGAGTGGAACTTCTCAGGTTTGTTTCCAGGCTTAATTATTAATTGTTTGAGGCTTGAGATAGGTTAAGAAAACTCTCTAAGATTAAATTTCTTCACCTTTAAGAGGAGAATACTACTAGTATTTTCCCTGGGAGAATATTCTAAATATTAAAGTGATGCATTAAGGTGTTTTGTACAGGGTTTGACATTTTGTAATATCTCAATAATATATGCTACTTTCATCATCTTTTTGTTTGGTTGTATTATTATTGAACAATGAAACCGTAGTTCCTATAATTCTAAACAGCCTTTCATTTTATTCTCCATATTTCTATATAGTCATTGTAATACAGACTTGTAGAAAGTGGTGGTCTGAAGGAGAATTTTGGTTTTTTTTTTTTATGTAGGAGAAGAAGTATCAAGAAAACCACAAACTTCAAAATTTAGCTGAACAAATTATATATATCAGCAAACCAAATATCTATTACTGATAGGACAAGATAGCATTGATTCATGAGTATGCTCTACTTTCTAGAATTTTCTTCAGGGCAAATTTGACATCGTTATTCCTCAGGCTGTAGATCATGGGGTTCAGCATGGGCACAACAATAGTATAGAAAACAGAAGACACTTTGCCTTGGTCCATGGAGCTGACATTTGATGGCTGCAGGTACATGAATGCTGTGGAACCATAAAAGATTGTAACAGCTGAGATGTGGGAGCTGCAAGTGCTAAAGGCTTTGGACCTGCCCTCAGTGGAGCGAATATGGAGAATGCTGCTAATGATGAAGATGTAGGAGACAAGGATGGTTAAGGCAGGAGTCAAGATGTTAAATGCACTCAGACTCAGAACCAATAATTCATTGATATAGATGCTGGAGCAGGATAACTTCAGGAGTGGAAAGAGATCACAGAAATAATGGTTAACCACAGTGGTACTGCAGAAAAAGAGTTTCAATATAAAGCCTGTATGAATTGTAGATTCAATGATGCCCAGAATATATACCGCCATTGTAAGCCAGAAGCAGACGTGATAAGACATGACAACATTATAAAGCAAGGGATTACAGATGGCAACATAGCGGTCATATGCCATTGCAGCCAGCATGTGACACTCTGCAATAGCAAAAATAATAAAGAAATAGAGCTGAGTCATGCATTCAGGGTGGGAGATAATGTTCTTCTCTGTCACGAAATTCACCAGCATTTTGGGGGTAATCACAGTGGACTGGCACAGATCAATGAAGGACAAATTGCTGAGGAAATAGTACATGGGAGTATGCAGGTGAGAACTGAGTCCAATGAGTGTGATCATGCCCAGGTTCCCCACCACTGTGACCACATAGATTCCTAGGAAGAGGAAGAAGAGGGGCAGCTGGAGTTCAGGATATTCTGTTAGCCCAAAGAGGATGAACTCAGTTACTGAAGAATGATTTCTATGGTCCATTATCCTCCCAGCTGGTTCTAAAACAGAGAAAGTAATTCCAATGTTATATGTGTGTGTGAGTATGTGTGTATGAGCATTTGCCCATGTGTATGTATGTGTGTGGAGGGGAGAAAGCAATTTGGTGGAGATCCTTATTTTCTCCCTCATCAGAAGAGAGAAATATTCCAGAGGTCTTTTGAGTCTCTCCTGTAACTCTGGAAAATCCATTGATGATGGTTGACCACAGGAGGAACTACAGACTTCAAGTATCTTATAAATTAAGATATCTTATAAATTTTTAAGAGAAAACACAAATTTGTGAGTTTTTATAGTCAGTCAGAAGGAATGTTACTAGTGATTTTTTCTCAATATTTTTTTCTTTTGCTCCCATATTCTATTTCTATATATTGTCACAAATATTAAAAGGCATAATATTTATATTTTCATTTGACTCTGAATAAGGAATAGTAGTGAAAGTTTTTTATAATCAATAAACAGGGTTCATAAATCTGTGGAAATTACTAATCCTAGTGTGAGTTATTTTTCTTACTAGAACCCTAACTCAAAATAGCTAAAGGACAGGAAAGCTACAAAGACCTTTTCATCTTGAGACTTTGTGGCTCTTTGTCCCAGCCTTCTTCACACAGACTACAAGGCAGGGCCATAACCGCCCTGTTGATCCTGCACTTATAGCTCAACAGCCTCCCTAAGAGGGAGGAATTGTTTTCTACTCTTTCTAATTGAACAATCCCAGAGGATTAATATAATGACCTAATTAATGTTAGGTCACGTATTCCTCCCCTGTGGCCTGGAAAGCAGTAGATATGATTGGTCTACTACCTTAATTTGATTTCATGGCGGAAGTGGTAGAGGTTAGAAGACTATGCATATTACTGAAACATATGAAGGGTTGTGGAAGACAAATATAACATGTCTTTTATGCTGGTTAGATATTATAATCACATATTCTATGTATGTTTACTACAGAAGTTAAAGATTGCAGAGATGTGGATTAATAGAGCACATGCAACATACACTGGAATTCAGTCTAAGTACAATACTAGTCAACAGTGTGATTTGTAGAATTTTACAAACATATATCTTTAGTCTATGTTTGCAAAGAAAACAGATTCTATAAAACGGAAATTCATAGTCCTACTTAAGATTTAAGTAAAAACTGTTCAGCTGTAATACAATACATGGAATATAGACAATTTTAGGAAAAATATTTAGAAACCTTTTGCTTCAAAAAATAGCTAAAAGAACTAGGGATATACAACTTGCAAAAAAATACATGTAACATTTGAAAGCTATCTTCAAATGTTTAAAATATTGCTATACTTAAGAGATGATACACTCTTTTTAATGAAGTCCTGGTGATGCAGTGGTTAAGAGCTCAGCTGATAATCAGAAGATTGGCAATTTGAAACCACCAACTGCTCCTTGGAAACACTGTGTCCTATACGGTCGCTGTGAGTAGGAATTGACTCTATGGCAACAGGTTTAGTTTGTTTTTTTTTTTGTTTTTTGGTTGGCTGCTGACTGAAAGATTAGTAGGTTGAATCCACCAGCCGCTCCATGAGAGAAATATGTAGCAGCCTGCTCTGTACAGATTACAGCCTCGGAAACCCTGTGAGGCAGTTCTACTCTGTTCTACAGGGCTGCTAGGAGTTGGAATTGACTTGAGGGCAATGGGTTTTTTGGATTGTTTTTATATGTCTTCAAGAGACTGAAGTAAAACAAACTACTGGAAACTATGGAGGGAAGTATTTTGTTTTACAACAAAGAATAATATTCTAGCAGTCAGACATATCCAGAAATGAAATCTGCTGCCAAATGTGCAACTAGATACTCACAATTAGAACAGTTAGCCTGAATAGCCTGAATAACCACTTAGCATACACATTGTTCAAGAACAAAATCTCTGGATGGAGATTGACTATATCATCTCTAATACCTCTTTCAATTCCAGCATTTTATGATTTTATTAGTTTAATGAGCACTGATATGGTTAGACAGTTCAGTGCTCAAATCTCAGCTCAGTCTCATACTTACTGTATGGCTTTGGGCAAACTACTTTCATTCTCCAAGTCTCAAAAAAAAAAACAGAGATATTAATATCTATCTCTTGGTAGTGATACAAAAGCTAAATAAAACAAGTTTGGAAGGTGCTTAGTATTGGCTGTTGGCAAGAAGTTCATAAATATTAGTATTGTTTTAGTTGCAATCTGTTGAGTTTCTAAAGTATCTTTCATTTGCCCATTTTCATTCCCATAATGATGACCATAATTTTTTTTTCTTAGTGTCACTTTCCTGTTGGTCCTTTTGACATTAATACTAATACAGAGATTCACAATTATTTTACTAAATATTAAACTCCTAAAAGTCATCAATATTCTCCATGTTCTATAAAGTTCAGACCAATTTTCATGCCATTCAAAAATTTGTATCATCTAACAACAAATTACTTTTATTATAATTTCTTATTTCCCAACAAGTATTGCATACTTCCTAAAGATATCAGTGCTGTACATTTTTCTTCTCTGTTGTTCTGAAGGGGAAAATGATTCTGAGGATCCCAGTGGACAGTTCTGAATACTAACCTTCCAGTACTCTTTGATGTTGAGGGAGGCATCACCTAAGTCTCCTTTGACATTTATTTTGAGTCATTGTTCTTGATCTCTTATGATGCTGATGCCCAATGCCATCAGACTCTTTGCACTGGTTGGCAGATATGACAGAAAGAATTTATACTCTGGGTATAGATGTTAAGGGTCTAACTATAAACAAACAATCATAATGACCTCTCACTAGATTCGTATCTCACGGGTATCAACTCTTGGGAAAAGAAGCAATTAGAGTTTTCCCTTTTCTCCATTGGCTCTCAAATATTTAATATCCTCACCTAAGTATAATTTATTTCTCTTATTTCATTATGGATTTCAAACAAAGATGTTGTTAGAGCTCCAACAGGCTTCATGGTAAAATATTTAAATTTTAAAAAATTCAAAATTTCAAAAAACATTGAAAATATAGATTGAATATGTTTTTGAAAGTGATCTCCCATAAGGGATATAGAGAAAATCATGAAAACAACCTAAGGTATAAGATTAAACCCCGCCCCCCACAATGATCTCTACTAACAGTATTTAGATATCACGTTGTGCTCATAAAACAGTAATACTTGGAGTATTTCAATGTAGGATCTGAATGGGAGCAACTTTCAGATATTACAATGAGTTCCTAACAAGCCTAACATGGAAATATAATGCCTCTTTTTCTTCTAAAAGTACAAGAGAATTGTTTTAAAAAACCAGAAACATACAGATCATTTTAATTCCCTATAGAGACTGAATTACATTGTGAGATATAAACATATTTTTAAATATTGATTCAAAATACTTATTAAATGTTATATCCTTTTCATATAATAATTACAATTAACAAATACAATAATTGCAATTATTTACTTTATTGAATTAACTTTATATGTTTTAATTACTGATAGATTCACGGCTTTAATATATTTAAAGTCATTTTTGCAAATTTGAGGAAGAAGTTCAAAAACTTAGTAACAGAATAATCAATAAACTGTGGAAAATTTTATTAATAATTACATGAGAACACTTGGTGGCATAATTGGTAAAGCACAAGGCTGCCAACCAAAAGGTCAGCAGTTCAAACCCACCAGCCACTCCACAGAAGGAAAAATCTGGTGATCTGCTTCTGTAAAAATTACAGCCTAGGAAACCGTAGGAGGAAGTTCTATTCTCTCCTATAGGGTCACAATGATTCAGGATCAACTATGGCACAAAAACAAGAAATATATAACTACAGACCAAGAAACATGATACAATGCAAAACACAATTTTCTGTTCTCAGGAATTTGACAATCTTGGAGACAGGGCAAAGATGGAGGAATACTCAAATGCTTCATTTCATTCCTGTTACAACAAAGACCTGGAAAAACAAGTGAAATGGGTATATATGACAATCTAGAAACCCTAATCATCAAAGTCAAGGCTGAAGAATCACAGAGAGACAGATGGAAGGAAAGACAATCCAAAAACAGTAGAAATGGGGAATTATGGATTGTGAGATCACCGGTATCCCGCTAGCTGAATCTGCACAGCACACAAAGGTTGAGGCAACCAGCAACATCCCAAACTGAAATTCACCCCATATGGTGCAGCTGAGCAGCAGTGAATCTGCACACACATCTAGGACCAAACAGGAGCAGCACCGGACCTGTGAAAGTTAAGTGAAGCTCCCAAACCACCAGGCACCATAACCATTCCCCACTAGAGCTCCACCTACAAGGAGTGCTTCCTTCTCCTCATCCATGCCCCTCTCTGCTCTGACACCAATCCTGGGACATTCAACAGTGCCATGCCTCCTGAACCAGGAACTCAATTCTGGGTCCAGAGGCACCCCTTTCTTCACTCAGTCACTGGTGTACAGGAACAACAGACTTAAAGAACCCTTCACCCGCATCTATTACCTCCTGCAGTGCTTTATGGGTGACCTGACACCACAAGACCCCTTTAGGATGAAATGGGCAGGAAATGTACCTGAAGCCAATATTTATGTTTTTTATTGGACTTTAGATGAAAGTTTAAAGAGCAAACTATTTCTCATTAAATAATTAGTATGCATATTGTTTTATGGCATTAGCTAACAAGCCCACGACCTGTCAACAATCTCCCTTCTCGACCTTGGGATACCTGTTACCAGGTTTCCTGTCCCCTCCTGCCTTCTAATCCTTGCCCCTGGGCTGGTGTGCCCCTTTTTGATTTATGAGCCTGTCTAATCTTTGGCTGAAGGGTGAACTTCAGGAGAGACTTCATTACTGAGCTAAAAGGGTATCCGGGGGGCCATATCCTTGAGGTTTCTCTAGTCTCTGTCAGGCCAGAAAGTCTGATCTTTTTTCGTGCATGTGAGTTAGAATTTTGCTCTACATTTTTCTCCAGCTCCTCTGGGACTCTCTATTGTGACCCGTGTCAGAGTAGTCAGTGGTAGTAGCCAGGCACCATCTGGTTGTACTGGACTCAGTCTGGTGGAGGCTGCAGAAATTATAATCCATTCATCCTTTGGACTAATCTTTTCCTTGTGTCTTTAGTTTTCTTCATTCTCCCTTGGTCCCTAAGGGGTGAAACCAGTGGAGTATCTTAGATGGCCACTCACAGGCTTTTAAAACCCCAGATGCTACTCACGAAAGTAGAAAAAAGAACATTTTCTTTATAAACTATGTTTGCCAATTGAGGTAGGTGTCCCCCGAGACCACGGTCCTCACAGCTCTCAGCCCAGCAATTCGGACCCTCAGGGAGTTTGGATATTTTTTTTTTTTTTATTAACCTTCAAGTGAACATTTACCATTCCAATCAGTCTGTTACATGTAGGTTTACATACATCTTACTCCCTTCTCCCACTTGCTCTCCCCCTATTGAGTCAGCCCTTACAGTCTCTCGTTTCGTGCCAATTTTGCCATCTTCCCTCTCTCTCTATCTTCCCATCCCCCCTCCAGTCAAGAGTTGCCAACACACTCTCCTGTGTCCACCTGATTTAATTAGCTCACTCTTCATCAGCATCTCTCTCCCCCCTCACTGACCAGTCCTTTTCTTGCCTGATGATTTGTCTTCGGGGATGGTTCCTGTCCTGTGCCATCAGAAGTTCTGGGGAGCATTGTCTCTGGGATTCCTCTAGTCGCAATCATACCATTAGGTGTGGTCTTTTAATGAGAATTCAGGGTCTGTATCCCATTGGTCTCCTGCTCCCTCAGGAGTTGTCTGTTGTGCTCCCTGACAGGACAGACATCGACTGTGGCCGGGCACCAACTAGTTCTTCTGGTCTCAGGATAATGTAGGTCTCTGGTTCATGTGGCCCTTTCTGTCTCTTGGGTTCTTAGTTGTCGTGTGACCTTGGTGTTCTTCCTTTGCCTTTGCTCCAGGTGGGTTGAGACCAATTAATGTATTTTAGATGGCCGCTTGTTGGCATTTAGGACCCCAGGCACCACAATTCAAAGTGGGATGCAGAGTGTTTTCATAATAGAATTGTTTTGCCCATTGACTTAGAAGTCCCCTCAAACCAAGTCCCCCAGACCCCAGCCCCTGCTTCGCTATCCTTTGAAGCTTTCATTTTATCCCGGAAACCTCTATACTTTTAATCCAGTCCAATTAGGCTGACCTTCCTTGTTTTGAGTGTTGTCTTTCCCTTCACCTAAAGCAGTTCTTATCTACAGATTGATCAATAAAATGCCCTCTCCCTCCCTACCTCCCTCCCCCCTTTGAAACCACATAAGTATGTGTTCTTCTCCGTTTTTTCTATTTCTCAAGATCTTATAATAGTGGTCTTATACAATATTTGTCCTTTTGCAACTGACTCATTTGGCTCAGCATAATGCCTTCCAGGTTCCTCCATGTTATGAAATGTTTCACAGATTCCTCACTGTCCTTTATTGATGCGTAGTATTCCATTGTGTGAATATACCACAATTTATTTACCCATTCGTCCGTTGATGGACATCTTGGTTGCTTCCAGCTTTTTGCTATTGTAAACAGAGCTGCAATAAACATGGGTGTGCATATATCTGTTTGTGCGAAGGCTCTTGTTTCTCTAGGGTATATTCCGAGGAGTGGGATTTCTGGGTTGTATGGTAGTTCTATTTCTAACTGTTTAAGATAATGCCAGATGGATTTCCAAAGTGGTTGTACCATTTTACAATCCCACCAGCAGTGTATGAGAGTTCCAATCTCTCTGCAGCCTCTCTAACATTTATTATTTTGTGTTTTTTGAATTAATGCCAGTCTAGTTGGTGTGAGATGGAATCTCATCGTAGTTTTAATTTGCATTTCTCTAATGGCTAATGATCGAGAGCATTTTCTCATGTATCTGTTGGCTGCCTGAATATCTTCCTTAGTGAAATGTGTGTTCATATCCTTTGCCCACTTCTTGATTGGGTTGTTTGTCTTTCTGTGGTTGAGTTTTGACAGAGTCATGTAGATTTTAGAGATCAGGCGCTGGTCTGAGATGTCATAGCTGAATATTCTTTCCCAGTCTGTAGGTGGTCTTTTTACTCTTTTGGTGAAGTCTTTAGATGAGCATAGGTGTTTGATTTTTAGGAGCTCCCAATAATCTGGTTTCTCTTCATCATTTTTGGTAATGTTTTGTATTCTGTTTATGCCCTGTATTAGGGCTCCTAGGGTAGATCCTATTTTTTCTTCCATGATTTTTATCATTTTAGTCTTTATGTTTAGGTCTTTGATCCACTTGGAGTTAGTTTTTGTGCATGGTGTGAGGTATGGGTCCTGTTTCATTCTTTTGCAAATGGATATCCAGGTATGCCAGCACCATTTGTTAAAAAGACTATTATTTCCCCAACTGACTGACACTGGTCCTTTGTCAAATATCAGCTGCTCATACGTGGATGGATTTATATCTGGATTCTCAATTCTGTTCCATTGGTCTATGTGCCTGTTGTTGTACCAGTACCAGGCTGTTTTGACTACTGTAGCTATATAATAGGTTCTGAAATCAGGTAGGGTGAGGCCTCCCACTTTCTTCTTCTTTTTCAGTAATGTTTTGCTTATCCGGGGGTTCTTTCCTTTCCATATGAAATTAGTGATTTGTTTCTCTATTCCCTTAAAGTATGACATTGGTATTTGGATTGGAAGTGCGTTGTATGTATAGATGGCTTTTGGTAGAATAGACATTTTTACTATGTTAAGTCTTCCTATCCATGAGCAGGGTATGTTTTTCCATTTAAGTGTGTCCTTTTGAATTTCTTGTAGCAGAGTTTTATAGTTTTCTTTGTATAGGTCTTTTACATCCTTGGTAAGATTTATTCCTAAGTATTTTATCTTCTTGGGGGCTACTGTGAATGGTATTGATTTGGTTATTTCCTCTTCGGTGTTCTTTTTGTTGATGTAGAGGAATCCAAGTGATTTTTGTATGTTTATTTTATATCCTGAGACTCTTCCAAACTCTTCTATTAGTTTCAGTAGTTTTCTGGAGGATTCCTTAGGGTTTTCCATGTATACGATCATGTCATCTGCAAACAGTGATAGCTTTACTTCCTCCTTACCAATCTGGATACCCTTTATTTCTTTGTCTAGCCTAATTGCCCTCGCAAGGACTTCCAGCACGATGTTCAGTAAGAGCGGTGATAAAGGGCATCCTTGTCTGGTTCCCGTTCTCAAGGGAAATGCTTTCAGGTTCTCTCCCTTTAGAGTGATATTGGCTGTTGGCTTTGCATACATGCCCTTTATTATGTTGAGGAATTTTCCTTCAATTCCTATTTTGGTTAGAGTTTTTATCATAAATGGGTGTTGAACTTTGTCAGATGCCTTTTCTGCATCAATTGATAAGATCATGTGGTTTTTATCTTTTGTTTTATTTATGTGATGGATTACATTAATGGTTTTTCTGATATTAAACCAGCCTTGCATACAGGGTATAAATCCCACTTGATCAGGGTGTATTATTTTTTTGATGTGTTGTTGGATTCTATTGGCTAGAATTTTGTTGAGGATTTTTGCATCTATGTTCATGAGGGATATAGGTCTAAAATTTTCTTTTTTTGTAATGTCTTTACCTGGTTTTGGTATCAGGGAGATGGTAGATTCATAGAATGAGTTGGGTAGTATTCCGTCTTTTTCTATACTTTGAAATACCTTCAATAGTAATGGTGTTAAGTCTTCTCTTAAGGTTTGGTAGAACTCTGCAGTGAAGCCATCTGGGCCAGGACTTTTTTTTGTTGGAAGTTTTTTGATTACCATTTCAATCTCTTTTTTTGTTATGGGTCTATTTAGTTGTTCTACTTCTGAATGTGTTAGTTTAGGTAGGTAGTATTGTTCCAAGAATTTATCCATTTCTTCTAGGTTTTCAAATTTGTTAGAGTACAATTTTATGTAGTAATCTGATATGATTCTTTTGATTTCATTTGGTTCTGTTGTGATGTGGTCCTTCTCATTTCTTATTCGGGTTATTTGTTTCCTTTCCTGTTTTTCTTTAGTTAGCCTAGCCAGTGGTTTATCAATTTTGTTAATTTTTTCAAAGAACCAGCTTTTGGCTTTGTTAATTCTTTCAATTGTTTTTCTGTTCTCTAATTCATTTAGTTCAGCTCTAATTTTTATTATTTGTTTTCTTCTGGTGGCTGATGGGTTCTTTTGTTGCTCACTTTCTATTTGTTCAAGTTGTCGGGACAGTTCTCTGATTTTGGCTTTTTCTTCTTTTTGTATGTGTGCATTTATCGATATAAATTGTCCTCTGAGCACTGCTTTTGCTGTGTCCGAGAGGTTTTGATAGGAAGTATTTTCATTCTCGTTGCTTTCTAAGAATTTCCTTATTCCCTCCTTGATGTCTTCTATAACCCAGTCTTTTATGAGCAGGGTATTGTTCATTTTCCAAGTATTTGATTTCTTTTCCCTAGTTTTTCTGTTATTGATTTCTAGCTTCATTGCCTTGGGGTCTGAGAAGATGCTTTGTAATATTTCGATGTTTTGGATTCTGGAAAGATTTGTTTTATGACCTAATATGTGGTCTATTCTAGAGAATGTTCCATGTGTGCTAGAAAAAAAAGTATACTTTCCATCAGTTGGGTGGAGAGTTCTGTATAAGTCAATGAGGTCAAGTTGGTTGATTGTTGTAAGTAGGTCTTCCGTGTCTCTATTGAGCTTCTTACTGGATGTCCTGTCCTTCTCCGAAAGTGGTGTGTTGAAGTCTCCTACTATATATGTGGAGGTGTCTATCTCACTTTTCAATTCTGTTAAAATTTGATTTATGTATCTTGCAGCCCTGTCATTAGGTGCATAAATATTTAATATGGTTATGTCTTCCTACTCAATTGTCCCTTTTATCATTATATAGTGTCCTTCTTTATCCTTTGTGGCGGATTTAAGTCTAAAGTCTATTTTGTCAGAAATTAATATTGCTACTCCTCTTCTTTTTTGCTTATTGTTTGCTTGATATATTTTTTTCCATCCTTTGACTTTTAGTTTGTTTGTGTCTCTAAGCCTAAAGTGTGTCTCTTGTAGGCAGCATATAGATGGATCGTGTTTTTTTTATCCAGTCCGTGACTCTCTGCCTCTTTATTGGTGCATTTAGTCCATTTACATTCAGCATAATTATAGATAAGTAAGTTTTTAGTGCTGTCATTTTGATGCCTTTTCATGTGCGTTGTTGGCCATTTCATTTTTCCACATGCTTTTTTGTGCTGAGACGTTTTTCTTAGTAGCTTGTGAAATCCTCATTTTCATAATGTTTAATTTTGTGTTTATTGAGTCGTTACGTTTTTCTTGGCTTTTTTCTTGAGTTATGGAATTGATATTCCTTTTTTTGGTTACCTTTTTATTTACCCCTATTTTCCTAAGTAAAAACCTAACTTGTATCCTTCTATATCGCCTTGTATCACTCTTCATCTGGCAGTTCAATGCCTCCTATATTTAGTCCCTCTTTTTGATTATTGTGATCGTTTATCTATTGATTTCCATGATTTCCTGTTGTGTGTATTATTTTGTTTATTTATTTATTTTTTAGAATTAGTCTTAATTTGTTTGTTTTTGTGCTTTCCCTATTTGAGTTGCGTTGATATCAGGACATTCTGTTTTGTGACCTTGTATTGTGCTGGTACCTGATGTTATTGGTCATCCGGCCAAACAATCTCCTTTAGCATTTCTTGCAGTCTTGGTTTAGTTTTTGCAAATTCTCTAAACTTGTGTTTATCTGTAAATATCTTAATTTCTCCTTCATATTTCAGAGAGAGTTTTGCTGGATATATGATCCTTGGTTGGCAGTTTTTCTCGTTCAGTGCTCTGTATTTGTCATCCCATTCCCTTCTTGCCTGCATGGTTTCTGCTGAGTAGTCTGAACTTATTCTTATTGATTCTCCCTTGAAGGAAACCTTTCTTTTCTCCCTGGCTGCTTTTAATATTTTTTGTTTGTCTTTGGTTTTGGCAAGTTTGATGATAATATGTCTTGGTGTTTTTCTTTTTGGATCAGTCTTAAATGGGGTTCGATGAGCATCTTGGATAGATATCCTTTCTTCTTTCATGATGTCGGGGAAGTTTTGTGTCAGGAGTTCTTCAACTATTTTCTCTGTGTTTTCTGTCCCCCCTCCCTGTTCTGGGACTCCAATCACTCGCAAGTTATCCTTCTTGATAGAGTCCCACATGATTCTTAGGGTTTCTTCATTTTTTTTAATTCTTTTATCTGAATTTTTTTCAGCTATGTTGGTGTTGTTTCCCTGGTCCTCCAGAAGTCCCAGTCTACATTCTAATTGCTCGAGTCTGCTCCTCTGACTTTCTATTGCATTGTCAAATTCTGTAATTTTATTGTTAATCTTTTGGATTTCTACATGCTGTCTCTCTATGGATTCTTGCAACTTGTTAATTTTTCCACTATGTTCTTGAATAATCTTTTTGAGTTCTTCAACAGTTTTATCAGTGTGTTCCTTGGCTTTTTCTGCATTTATCCTAATTTCATTTGTGATATCTTTAAGCATTCTGTAAATTAGTTTTTTATATTCTGTATCTGATAATTCCAGGATTGTATCTTCATTTGGGAAAGATTTTGATTCTTTTGTTTGGGGGGTTGGAGAAGCTGTCATGGTCTGTTTCTTTATGTGGTTTGATATGGACTGCTGTCTCCGAGCCATCACTGGGAAACTAGATTTTCCAAGTAGTTGGCTAAAAAAAAAATGCAGTCAGATCCCTATCTGAATTCTCCCTCTGGCTCTGGGTATTCGGATGTTAATGGGGCCGCCTGGGGAGGGTGGGGGAGGGATCTGAGAGCTAGGAGTGTAGCACCACAGAATATAGAGCTGAATACTGTTCACGCTCCGCCCCCGTTCACCAAAATCCGGGCGGGACGGGCCCCCGGCTAGGACACTGCTTTCCTTGCTCGGAAACCAGTCACTTCCTCCCGGGCACTTCTCCCTCCGGTGCGCGGCACCGCTCGCGGGCACTGGGTGGGCGTTACCCGCACGAACAGTCGGGCCCGCCCCCAGGGTCTATTCAGGCGATTATAATTGGGCTCTGCAGTCACGCCCCACCCGTGCGCGCGCCCAAATCCCAGCGGGACGACTTCCGGGTTGGGACGCTGCTTTCCCCGTTCCGTTCCGGAACCAGTCACTTCCTCCCGGAGACTTCTCCTTCCGGTGCGCCACACCTCTCGCACAAACTGGGTGTGCGTCCTCCCACACGAACGTGTGGACCCCGCCCCGGGGTCACTTTAGGGAAATATAGTTGACCCCCCCCCCGCTCGTCCCCTGTTGGCTTCTCGCCTAACTCCTGGCGGGACGGCACCCCAGCTGGGACGCTGTTCTCCCCACTCCCAGATCAGTCACTGCCTCCCGGGTGCTTCTCCCTCCGGCTGCACTGCTACGCCGCCCGCGCCAACCAGCTAGACTTCCTCCCAGGATTGGTTCGGGGGGAAGGGGTGGGCCCCCTTTCTGTGCTGTCTGCCCCCCTGGGCTCTGCCCCAGATCGGGCTCCGAAGGTCACCTGCCTGGTACGCTGGCTCCTGGTTCTGAAAACGGTCGCTGTCTGCCCGTATTTGTTCGTTTTCCATCTCTAAGTCTGTGCTTGTTGTTCAGAGTTCGTAGATTGTTATGTATGTGATCGATTCCCTTGTTTTTCCGAGTCTTTGTTGCAAGAGGGATCCGCGGTAGCGTCCACCTAGTCCGCCATCTTGGCCCCCGAGATCTGGATATTTTTTAATGGGGCTTCCATGACCTTGCCTGGTACAAGTTGTGTTGACTTCCCCAGTGTTGTGTACTGTCTTACCCTTCACCAAAGTTGTCAGTTATCTATTGTCTACCCACTGCCGTCTAGTTAGTTTTTCCATTACCTCATAAGCATCCCCTCCCCTCTGTCATAAGCATCAAAAACTGTTTCCTTTTGTGTATAAACCTTTTCATGAGGTTTTACAGTAGTCTCATATAATATCTGTCCTTTTGTGATTAACTTATTTCACTTAGCATAATGCCCTCCAGAGTCATCCATGTTAAGAGATACCACGCAAGTTCATCATTGTTCTTTATCATTGCATAATATGCCATTGCAAGTATGTATCATAGTTTGTTTATCCATTCAACTGTTGACAGGCATCTAGGTTGTTTCTGTCTTTTGCTATGGTGAATAATGCTGCAATGAACATGGGTGTGCAAATGTCTATTCCTGTGAAGACCCTTTTTTCTCTGGGATATATTCCTAGGAGTGGGATTGCTGGATCTTATAGTATTTCTATTTCTAGCTTTCTCTAAGGAAGGGAAATATTGTTTCCCAAAATGGTTGTATCATTTTTCATTCCCACCAGCAATCCATAAGAGTTCTGATCTCTCCACAGCCTCTCCAACATTTCCTGTTTTTTTTTTTTTTTTTTTTTTTTTAATTCCTGACAGTAACTCTGGGATGAGAATGAGATGGTATCTTATTGTGGTTTTGATTTGCATTTCTCTAATGGTTAGTGGTCAGGAGCATTTCCTCATGTGTTGGTGGCTTGAACATCTTCTTTTGTGAAGTGTCTGTTCATTGCCTTTGCCCTTTTTTTTTGAGACAAAATTTCCTTTAACATTCAAATGAATTAAATCAGGTTTTATTTTACTTATAATCTAAAATGAGTCGGAACCAACTAGACAGCACTGGGAACTGGGCTTATAATCTAAAATATCCTAGAGATATATACTATTTTTTCCCCTGTGACACTATAATGTCCTCCAGTTTCATCCAGGTTGTAAGATGATTTGAGAACTCACTTTTCCTTATGGCTGCATACTATTCTATTGTATGTATGTACCACATTTTGTTTATCCAAACAAACAAAGTAAAACCAAACAGAACAAGGCAAAACAAGGAAAAAAAAAGCCCCAGGTATCCCACCAGTGTGGTGTCCCAGGCCAGGGGAGTGGTTCCTCCATTAAGGGTGGCTTCCCAGCCTTAGAAGAAGCAGCAAAGATGGCACATGGAGCCAGGTGTTCCACAGAAAAGAGGGGGAGGTGATAGGAGGCACAGAAGACACCAAAAGAGACCGAAAGAACTAATACCAGCTCAGGGGCCGTAAGGGCAGGACAAATCCAAGCAACCTGAGGCCAAAGCAAGAGGCTGTGTCTGGTGGGAAGCAGAGGAGTGAGTGGGAGTAAGGGGAGTTTAGGAAAGCATACACATCGCTCCTTACCAGGTGCTGTCTCCTGCTGGGAACTTAATGAAGCTGTTTTCCTGTACTCCCTGTTTACTGATCTCCAACGTGGGTGGGGCAAATCCAAGCAGCACGGACACTGCACTTCCGGGCAGGCCGAGCCACTGCAGCCAGCCAGAAAGCTCCGAGGTAGAGGAGCAGGGAGAGAATGCGGGGTGGGTAAGTGTGTATCGCTGGTTACTGGGTGCTCTGTCTCCTGCTGGAAGTTCCACAAAGCTTCTTTCTTGTGCTCCCTGTCTGCCGATCCGTGATAGGAGTCCAAGATGGTGGATCTGTGCTGCTTTAGCTCATAGGGGCTTCCTCACGTATCCCTCCTCACTCTCTGTCCTCTGTCAGTTTCTGATTCCATTCCGTGCTTGGCTGAGTTCTTTATCTCTTCATTTGACAGTTCAGGTTCCAGGGACGATGTTTGTCTCTGTTCTACTTAGTTTTTCGGTTCTTTCTCGTGGAGGGATGGCATGGTGCTTCTGTCTATGGTGCCAAGTTGGCCGGAAGTCTCCTTTGCCCATTTTTTAATTGGATTATTTGTCTTTTTGTTGTAGAGGTGTTGAATTTCCCCACAGATATTACAGATTAGACCTTTGTCTGATTTGTAATAGCCAAATTGTTTTTCTCAGTCTGTAAGTTCTCTTTTTACTCTTGTGGTGTTTTTGATGAACATAAGTGTTTAATTTTTAGAAGATCCTAGTTATCTAGCTTACCTTCTGGAATTTCTGTGTTGGTGGTTGTGGTTTATATCCTGTTAATGCCCTGTATTAGGGCCTCTAGTGTTGATTCTATTTTTTCTCCTATGAACTTTATAGTTTTGGGCTTCATATTTAGGTCTTTGATCCATTATGAATTAGTTTTTGTATATGGTGTGAGGTATGGATCCTGTTTAATTTTTTTGAAGATGGGCATCCAGTTTTGCCAGCATCATTTAAAAAAAAAAAAAAAAAAAACTGCCTCTTCCCCATTTGATGAACTTTGGGCCCTTGTCAAAGATCAGGTGACCATAGGTGGATGGATTTACATCTGGGCTCTCAATTCTGTTCCATTGGTCAATGTATCTGTCATTGTACCAGTACAAGGCTGTTTTGATTACCATAGCTGTATAGTAGGTTCTGAGGTCAGGTAGTAGGAGTCCTTCTACTTTATTCTTCAATAGTGCTTTACTTATCTGATGCTTCTTCCCTTTCCATAAAAAAATAATGATTAGTTGTTCCATCTCTTTAAAGACTGTTATTGGTATTTGGATCAGGATCACATTGTATTTTTAAATTGCTTTGGGTAGAATTGTCATTTTCACAATGTTGGGTCTACCCATTCATGAGCATGGTATGTTTTTCCACTTATCTAGATCTCTTTTGGTTTCTTGCGGTAGTGTTTTGTAGTTTTCTTTGTATAGGTCTTTTACATCCCTGGTTAGATTTATTCCTAAGTATTTTATTTTGGGGGGGCTATTTTTTTATTATAAATGGTATTTTATAATAACCCCTAAAAAAATAAAATGATATCCCCCATGTTCCTGTAAACTGTGGGGGATTTCAGTTGCTTGTGATGCTAGAAGCTCTGCCACCAGTATTCTGATACCAGCAGGGTCAACCATGGCAGACAGGTTTCAGCTAAGCTCCAAGACTAAGACAGACTAGGAAGACAAACTCAGCAATCTACTTCTGAAAAGAATTAACCAGTGAAAACCATATGAATACCAGGGGAAAATTGTTTCATATAGTGCCAGAAAATGAGCTCTCCAGGTTGGAGGGCACTCAGGAGAGAACTGTGGAGGAGCTGCTTCCTCAAAGTGGAGTCGACCTTAATGATGTGGATGGAGTAAAGCTTTTGGGATGTGCATTTGCTGATGTGACATGACTCAAAATGAGAAGAAAGAACTGCAAACATCCATTAATAATCAGAACATAGAATGGACAAAGTATGAATCTTGGAAAATTGGAAATTATCAAAAATGAAATGGAGCACATGAGCATTGATATCCTAGCCTTAATGAGCTGAAATGGACTGATACTGGCCATCTTGAATTGGACAATCATATGGTCTACTATGCTGGGAATGACAACTTGAAGAGGAATGCTGTTGCATTCATCATCAAAAAGAACATTTCAATATCTCTCTTGAAGGACAACACTGTCAATGATAGGGTAATATCCATAATCCTACAAGGAAGCCCTGGTAGTACGACTATTATTCAATTTACGCACCCAACACTAAGGCCAAAGATGAAAAAATTGAAGATTTTTACCAGTTTCTGCAGTCTGAAATTAATAGAACATGCAATCAGGATGTATTGATAATTTCTGGTGATTGGAATATGAAAGTTGGAAACAAGAAAGATCGGTAGTTGGAAAATATGGTCCTGATGATAGAAATGAGGCTGAAGATCACATGAGAGAATTTTGCAAGACCAATGACTTCTTCATAGCAAATACCTTTTTTCATCAACAGAAATGGCAACTATACACATGGACCTCGCCAGATGGCATACACAGGGATCAAATCGAATACACCTGTGGAAAGAGATGAGGTAAAAGCTCAATATCATCAGTCAGAACAAGCCCAGGGGTCCACCATGGAACAGACCACCAATGGCTCAAATGCAAGTTCAAGTTGAAACTGAAGAAAATTAGAACAAGTCCACAAGAGCCAAAGTTCAACCTTGAGTATATCCCACCTAAATCTAGAGATCATCTCAAAAATAGATTTAACACATTGAGCACTAATAACCAAAGACCAGAGGAGTTGTGGAATGACATAAAGGACATCATATATGAAGAAAGCAAGAGGTCATTAAAAAAGACGTGAAAGAAAAGACCAAAATGGATGTCAAAAGAGACTCTGAAACTTGCTCTTGAATATTGAGTAGCTAAAGCAAAAGGAAGAAATGACGAACTAAAATTACTGAACAGTAGATTTAAAAGGGTACCTCAAGAAGATAGAGTAAAGTATTATAATGACATGTGCAAGGAACTGGAGGTAGAAAAAACAAAAGGGAAGGACACGATCTGCATTCCTCAAGCTGAAAAAGCTGAAGAAAAAATTCAAGCCTCAAGTTGCAATAGTTAAGGATTCTATAAGGAAAATATTAACTGACATAGGAAGCATCAAAAGAAGATGAAAATAATACATACAGTCATTATACCAACAAGAATTGTTTGACGTTCAACCATTTCAAGAGGTAGCATATGATCAGGAATGGATGATACTGAAAGAATAATTTCAAGCTGCACTGAAGGCACTGGCAAAAAACAAGATTCCAGGAATTGACAGAATACCAAATGACATGTTCCAACAAGTGGATGCAGTGCTGGAAGTGCTCGCTTGTCCATGCCCAAAAATTTGGAAGACAGCTACCTGGCTAACCAACTGGAGGAGATCCGTATTTATCCCTATTGCTAAAAAAGGTGATCCAACCAAATGCAGGAATTATCGAACAATGTCATTAATATCACATGCAAGCAAAATTTTGCTAAAGATCATTCAAAAGCAGCTGCAGTAGTATATCGACAGGGAACTGCCAGAAATTCAGGCCACTACAGAAGGGGAAGTGGATTCAGGGATATCGTTACTGATGTCAGGGGGATCCTGGCTGAAAGTAGAGAATACTAGAAGAATGTTTACCTGTGTTTTATTGATTATGCAAAGGCATTTGAGTGTGTGGATCATAACAAATTATGGATAACATTGGGAAGAATGGAAATTCCAGAACACTTAATTGTGCTCATGAGGAACCTGTACATAGATCAAGAGGCATTTTTTTGGACAGAACAATGGGGTATTGTGTGGTTTAAAGTCTGAAAAAGTGTAAGTCAGGGTTATATCCTTTCACCACACCTATTCAATTTGTATGCCGAGCAAACAATCTTAGAAGCTGGACTATTTGAAGTAGAACAGGTCATGAGGATTGGAGGAAGACTCATTAACAACCTATGTTATGCAGAGGACACAACCTTGCTTGCTGAAAGTGAAGAGAACTTGAAGCTTTTACTGATAAAGATCAAAGACCACAGCCTTCAGTGTGGATTACACCTCAACATAAAGAAAACAAAAATCCTCACAACTGGACCAATAAGCAACATCGTGATAAACAGAGAAAAGGCTGAAGTTGTCAAGCATTTCATTTTACTTGGATCCACAATCAAAACCCATGGAAGCAGCAGTCAATAAATCAAAAGATGCATTGCATTGGTCAAATCTGCTGCAAAAGAACTCTTTAAAGCATTGAAAAGCAAAGATGTCACCTTGAAGACTAAGATGTGTTTGACCAAAGCCATGGCATTTTCAATCACATCATATGCATGTAAAAACTGTTGAATGAGTAAGAAGACTTGACACTTTTGAGTTGTGGTGCTGGTGAAGAATATTGAGTATACCATGGACTGCCAAAAGAACAAAGAAATCTGTCTTGGAAGTAGAACCAGAATGCTCCTTAGAAACAAGGATGGTGAGACTGTGTCTTACATACTTTGGACGTGTTGTCAGGAGGGATCAGTCCCTGGAGAAGGACATCATGCTTTGTAGAATACAGGATCAGTGGAAAAGAGAAAGACCCTCGAGATGTATTGACACAGTGGCTGCAACAATGAACTCAAGCATAACAGTGATGGTAAGCATGGCACAGGACCAGGCAGTGTTTCCTTCTGTGGTACATAGGGTCGCTGTGATCTGGAACAGACTTGATGGCACCTAACAACAAATAAATGGTATTGTTTTCCTGATTTCCTTTTCATCGTTCTCTTTATTGGCATATAGGAATCCAACTGATTTTTATACGTACATCTTGTATCCTGTTACTTTCCATCAGTTCCAGTAGTTTTCTTGTGGAGTCTTTTAGGTTTTCTATGTATAGTATCATATCCACAAATAGGGGCAGTTTAGCTTCTCCACTACCAATTTGGATGCGCTTTCTCTCTCTTGCCTTATTGCCGTAGCTAGAACTTCCAGCACAATGTTAAATAGGAGTGGTGATAAAGGGCATCATTATCTTGTTCCCATTCTCAGGGGGAACATTTTCAGCCTCTCTGCATTAATAATGTTGTTGGCCGCTGGTTTTATATAGATGCCCTTTATTAGGTTGAGCAATTTCCCTTCTATACCTGTTTTACTAAGAGTTTTTATCAGGTATGGGTGTTGCACTTTGTCAAATGCCTTTTCTGTGTCCATTGAGATGCTCATGTAATTCCTTTCTTTTTATTTATGTGGTGGAGTACATTAATTGATTTTCTAATGTTGAACCACCCTTGCATACCTGATATGAATCCTACTTGGTCCTTGTTATTATTATTTTTTTATATGATGCTGAATTCTATTGGCTAGAATTTTGCTGAGAATTTTTACATCTATATGCATGAGAGATATTGGCCTGTAATTTCCTTTCTTTGTGGTGACTTTGGTTTTGGAATCAAGGTTATGCTGGCTTTAGAGAATGAATTTGGAAGCATTCCTTCCTTTTCTATGTTCTGAAATAGTTTGAGTAGTATGTGCTGAAATAGTTTGAGTATGTCAGAGTTCTCTCTGAATGTTTGGTGGGATTCTCCAGGGAAGCCATCTGGGCCAGGCTTTTTTTTGTTGGGAGTTTTCTTTTTTTCAATCTTTTCTCTTGTTAGGATTTCTGTTCAGATTTTCAACATCATTTTGTATTAGTTTGGGTAGGTAGCGTGTTTCTAGAAATTTGTCCATTTCCTCTAGGTTTTCAAATTTATTGGTATATACTTTTTCATAATACTCTGTTATGATTCTTTTTATTTCAGTTGGGTCTATCGTAATGTCCTCCATTTCATTTCTTATTTGGGTTATTTGCCTCCTCTCCTGCTCTTCTTTTGTCACCTTGGCCCGAGGTTTGTCATTTTTGTTGATCCTTTCAAAGAACCAACTTTTGGTTTTGTTGATTTTTTCTATAATTTTTCTATTCTCGATTTCATTTATCTGCTCTGATCTTTATTATTTCCTTTCTTCTGCTGGCTGTGGGCTTTTTTTTTTTTTTACTGTTCTCTATTTGTTTGAGTTGTGTAGGTAATGCTTTGGTGTTCTCCTTTTTTGATGTGTGCATGTATTGCTATAAATTAACCTCTGAGGACTGCCTTTGCTGTGTCCCAAAGGTTTGGTATGATGTGTTTTCATTCTAGTTTGATTATAGGAATTTTATCTATCCCATCTCTGATTCCTTCTATTACCTATTGGTTTTTAAACAGGGTGTTATTCCGTTTCCATGTAACAGATTTTTTTTCCTTACTCTTCCTGTTGTTAATTTCTACCTTGATGGGGTTGTTGTCAGAAAATACTTTGTATTATCTCATTGTTCTGGGTTTTATTGAGTGTTGCTCTGTGGCCTAAGACATCATCTATTCTGGAGAATGTTCCATGTGCTTTGGAAAAGAATGTGTACTTTGCAGCTGTTGGATGGATTGTTCTGTATATGTCATATGTCTATGAGGCCAAGTTGGCTGATTTTGCCCTTTAACTCTTCTGTATCTTTGTTGAGTTTCTTTCTAGATGTTCTGTCCTTTACAGAGAGTTGTGTGTTGAAGTCTTCTACTATTGTAAAACTGTTAATTTCTCTTTTCAGTGCTGTTAGGGTTTATTTTATGTATTTTGGAGCCCTGTGTTTGGGTGCATAGATGTTTAATTTGGTTATACCTTCGTGATGGATAGCCCTTTAATCATTATATAGTGCCCTTCTTTGTCTTTTATGGTGGATTTTCTTTTAAAGTCTATTTTATCTGAGATTAATATTGCCACTCCTCCTCTTTTGTGATAGCTGCTTGATAGATTTTTTTTCCAACCCTTGATTTTTAATAAATGTATGTCTTTGTTTCTAAGGTGTGTGCCTCGTAGATAGTCTATTGATGAATCCTGTTTTTTAATCTGTTCTGTCACTCTCTGGGTACATTTAGGCTATTTACGTTCAGTGTAATTATTGCTAGGTGTGACTTTCTTGCTGTCATTTTGTAGTCTTAATCTGTTTTTTTTTTTTTTTTTTTTTTGTGGTGCTAACTTTTTCTTTGTTCCTCTTACTCTCCTGTACTGAATTCCTTTTGTGTGTGGATTTGTTTTTCATTTCTTTTGTTTTTGTAGATTATTTTCTACTGAGACTTTATGTTTTACTTCTTTATCTTGATGAGTAGGTTTGTTACCTTTCTTTGTGGTTACATTGAAATTTACCTTTATCTTCCTATGTTTGAACCAGTCTATTACTACTTGGTCTCACCTTGATTCTTCTCCATTAGAAAGTCCTATACCTACACCATTTATTCCCTGTTTTATTCTCCTGATATTGTTGTCAATTACAGATTAACCTCTCTGGTTCCCTGTTGTAATTCTTTTGGTTTTGGATAGTCCTTGAGAGTTCATTTCCTAGGTTGGTGTCTGGCTGCTGAGATCTTGTGTCCTGGATTCAGGCTGTGGTCTGATGTTGCTTGTTCTCAAAACCAAAAGACTTAATAATTCTTGTAAGTTTGGTTTGGTTTAATTTTTGTTTATCTGGAAATGTCCTATTTTCAATATCATATTTGAACAAGAGTTTTGCATGCTATATTTTCCTTGGTTGGCATTTTTTTTTGTTTCAGTGTTTTATTTATAAAGCCAATTTTTACATGCAGCAGCCAAAGAGGTGCTGTGGATTTGGACATTTGACAGTGCCCAAACCCCTAATAAGGGGCTTCACCCACCTGAGGGCCAGTGGTACCACCCGCTCCATCTTGCTGCCCACGACAGAGTCCTAAGAATTAGTGCTGACTCCCAAACCCTCCAGCCAATGGTACCAGATGCCTAAGGATCTATTGCACAACACCCCAACCATACACTCTCATGGACAGGGGCATGCCCCCCTTTTGGGCACCTGGGGGCAATTGTCAGACCCTTACCTTATGTCCACATCACACCCCACAGCAACCAGAGACCTGTACATGCTCTGAACATGCCCATGCAACCCTGCTTGCTCAGGACAGTAGGTGAGAGTCTCCATACCACACAGGTGGTGGCTGGTTCACCAGGCACCTGATCCCCAATCAACCAGTAAGTGGCAAGGCACACACAACACACATCCCAACTATCAGAGAGAACAAACTGGTGTTCTAGGCAAGGTGACAAGTATAACAGATTCATCTCCTCACCAAAAACCTTTGCCTGCATCTTCAGCACCCACTCAAGAACAGTGAACAGCCTCTGGGTTCATGCACCCAGTAGCTGCTCAGACCACATGGAGGCAGGAGGTAAGAGATTCAATGACACCAGTGAACAGAATAGCAAACATACCCATCTACTTGCATATATCAAAACAAAACAAAAATACAGGACACAGTAAACAAAAATACAAAAAAAATAAATAAATATAATAACTTATTGATGCCTCGAAGACAACACTCAATGTCAAATCACATAAAGAAATAGGACAAGATGATCTAGCAGGGAACCAAAATAAAGAACCAGAAAACCTTCTGGAGAAAGATATGGCAATGAAACTACGTGTGAAAAAATTCAAAAGACTAAAATACAGAGCTCTCCAAGAGATCAGGAAGGAACACATAGAGAAAGTAATAGAAGAATTCAAGAACACAATGCAAAAACAGAACAACAGAATAAACAGCCTGCTAGAAACCATAGAAAAACAGCAACTAGGAATTCAAAAGATTAACAATAAAATTTCAGAATTAGACAATCCAATACAAGGTTGTAGGAGCAGAATTGAGACAATGGATGTCAGAATTAGTGAGGTTAAAGATAAGTCCCTTGACACCAATTTGTTTGAAGAAAAATCAGCAAAAAAGAATTTTAAAAAATGAAGAAAGCCTTAGAATTACGTGGGATACTGTCAAGAGGAATAACTTACAAGTGATGAGAGTATGAGAATGGGGGGTGGGGGAACAGGTGGGGGATAAAAGAAAACACAAAGAGAATTGTTAAAGATTTGCTGGCAGAAAACTTCCCTAATATGAAAGATGAGAAGATATCTACCAAAAAGCTCAATGAATCCCCTACAGGATAGACCCCACAAGAAATTCACTGAGACTTATCATAATCAAACCTGCCAAAACCAAAGACAAAGGAATAATCCTGAGAGAAGCAAAGGCTAAACGAAAA
Source organism: Elephas maximus indicus (assembly GCF_024166365.1). Lineage (NCBI taxonomy): Eukaryota > Metazoa > Chordata > Mammalia > Proboscidea > Elephantidae > Elephas > Elephas maximus. Next base: position 23,950,790 of record NC_064835.1, on the reverse strand, counting down.
GTCATCTACAAAGGAGAATCAATAAGACTAATCTCTGATTCCTCAGCAAAAATCATGCAGGAAAGTAGATAATGGGATGACATATATAAAGCCTTGGAGGAAAAAAAAAATTACAAATCAAGAATTATATACCCAGCAAAATTGTCTCTCAAAAATGATGGCAAATTAAGTCATTTCCAGATAAACAGAATTTAAGGGAATTTCTAAAAAACAGACCAAAATTACAAGAAATAATAAAAGGAGTTCTCCAGTTATAGAACCAACAACATCAGACAGTAATCTAAGACTAAGACACAGGACAGAACAACTGTACACCAACCCAGATAAGGAATTCACAAAAACAAAACAAAGATAAAAGATTGAAAATAGAGAACGAGAGATGTCAATATGTAAAAGGGGGGGAACAAACAGTGTAGTCATAGAACTTCCATATGGAGAGGAATATAGGGTGATATCAAGAAATAAAGATTGGTTTAAATTTAGAAAAATAAAGGTAAACTTTACAGTAACCACAAAGGAAGCTAACAAAACCTACCCATCAAAATAAAGATGAAGAACACAAAAACTCAACAAAAACACAAAGCAACAATAATGAAAGAACTGAGAAGAAAATACATAATCAAAAAGAACTCAGCACAGAAAGCAGAACAAAGAAATCAACATCATAAAAAAAAAACAAAATGACAGCAGTAAACTCATACATATCAATAATTACACTTAATGTAAATGGTCTAAATGCACCAATAAAGAAAGAAAGGGTAGCAACATGGATAAAAATATATGATCTATCTAAGTGCTGTCTACAAGAGGCACCCATTAGACATGAAGCCATAAACAAACTAAAACTCAAAGGATGAAAAAATATATATCCAGCAAACAATAACTAAAAAGCAAAACTGTCCACATTAATCTCTGATAAAATAGACTTTAAAGCAAAATCCACCATAAAGTATGAGAAACAACGTTATATAATGATTAAAGGGTCAATACAGCATGAGGACATAACCATAATAAGTATCTACGCAATCAATGACAGCACTCCAAAATATATAGGAAAAAAGAAAAAAACTAACAGCACTGAATAGAGACATAGTTCCTCTATAATAGTAGGAAATTTCAACACATCACTTTTGGAGAAAGACAGAACATCTAGAAAGGAAACCTAATAAAGATGCAGAGGATCTAAATGACACAATCAACCAACTTGACCTCATAGACATACACAGAACACTTGATCCAATAGTAGCAAAGTATATGTTCTTTTCCAACTCACAGGGAATATTTTCCACAATAGACCACAAAGCAAGCTTTAACGAAATCCAAAATATCAAAATAATACAAAGTATCTGTTGGATGACCTTTATCACCACTCTTATTTAACATTGTGTTGGAATTCCTAGAGAAATAAGGCAAGAAACAGAAATAAAGGGAATTCAAATTGTTAATGAAGTTAAACTGTCCCTATTTGTGGATGATATGATCCTATACTTAGAAAATCCAAAAGGCTCCACCAGAAAACTACTAGAGCTAATAGAAAGATTCAGCAGAGTAGCATGATACAGGATAAACATAAAAAAATCAGTTGGATTCCTATACGTCAGTAAGGAGGATGATGAAAAAGAAATCAGGAAAACAATACCATTTATCATACCCCCTAAAAAAATAAAACACTTGGGAATAAATCTAACCAGGGATGTAAAAGACGTATGCAAAGAAAACTACAAAACACTGCAAGAAACCAAAAGAGACCTACATAAATGGAAAACATACCATGCTCATGGATACGTAGACTCAGCATTGTGAAAATGACAATTCTACCCAAAGCTATTTACAAATACAATGCAATACCGATCCAAAAATCAACAACACTCTTTAAAGAGGTGGAAAAACTTGTCATTCACTTTATACAGAAAGAGAACAGGCCCCAGACAATTAAAGCAATATCAAAGAAGAATAAAGTTAGGAAGACTTGTACTATCTGACCTCAGAGCCTACAATACAGCTATGGTAGTCAAAACAGCCTAGCACTGGAACAACAACTGACACATTGACCAATTTAACAGAACTGAGAACCTATATGTAAATCCATCTACCTACGGTCACCTGACCTTCGATAATGGGCCAAAGTCCACTAAGTGTGGAAAAGACAGTCTTTTTAACAAATGGTGCTGGCAAAACTGGATGTCCATCTGCAAAAAAAAATGAAACAGGACCCACATCTCACATCATATACAAAAACTAATTCAAAATGGATCAAAGGCCTAAATACAAAGCCAAAAACCATAAAGTTCATAGAAAAAAAAATAGGATCAACAGTAGAGGCCGTAATTCACAGCATTAACAGGATAAAATTCACAACCAACAACACACAAGCTCCAGAGGATAAACTAGATAACTGGCATCTTATAAAAATTAAACACTTATGCTCATCAAAAGACTTCACCCAAAGAGTAAAAGGAGAACCTACAGACTGGGAAAAATTTTTTTGCTACTACAAATGGGACAAAGATCTAATCTCTAATATGTACAAGAAAATCCAACACCTCTACAACAAAAAGAAAAAAATCCAATTAAAAAATGGGCAAAGGAAATGAACAGACACTTCATCAAAGACATTCAAATGGCTAACAGACACCTGAGGAAATTCTCATGATTTCTAGCCATCAGAGAAATGCAAATCAAAACCACAATGAGATACCATTTCACCCCAGCATTACTGGCACTAATCAATAAAACAGAAAATAACAAATGTTGGAGAGGCTGCAGGGAGATTGGAACTCTTATGCACTGCTGGTGAGAATGCAAAATGATACAACCATTTTGGAAAAAGATATGGCGCTTCCTTAGAAAGCTAGAAATAGAAATACCATATGATCCAGTAATCCTACTCCTAGGAATATATCCTAGAGAAATGAGTCATCACACAAATAGATATACGTATACCCATGTTCATTGCAGCATTGTCCACAATGAGAAAGAGACGGAAAAAACCTAGATTCCCATCAACAAATGAATGGATAAACAAACTGTGGTACATACACACAATAGAGTATTACACAACGATAAAGAACAACAATGAATCTGTGAAGCATTTCATAATATGGATGCATCTAGAAAGCATTATGCTGAATGAAATGTCAATCACAAAAGGACAAATATTGTATGAGACCACTACTGTAAAAACTCTCGAAAGGGTTTACATACAAAAAGAAACAATATTTGATGGTTACGAGGGAGGGGAGAGGTGGGGATGGAAAAACACTGAATAGACAATAGATAAATGGTAATTTTGGTGAAGGGTAAGACAGTACACAATACAGGGAAGCCAGCACAACCTGTGCAAGACAAGGCCATGGTAGCTCCATGGACACATCCAAACTCCCTGAGGGACCAAATTGCTGGGCTGAGGGCTGTGAGGACCATGGTCTTAGGGGATATCTAGCTCAATTGGCATAACATAGTTTATAAAGAAAATGTTCTACATTCTACTTTGGTGAGTAGCATATGGGGTCTTAAAAGCCTGTGCACGGCCATCTAGGATACTCCACTTCTCTCACCCCTTTCAGAGCAAGGGAGAATGAAGAAAACTAAAGACACAAAGCATTAATGGACCACATCTACCACGGCCTCCACCAGACTGAGTCCAGTACAGCTAGATGGTACCTGGCTCCCAACACTGACTGCTCTGACAAAGATCACAATAGAGGGTCCTGGACAGAGCTGGAAAAAATTTAGAGTAAAATTCTAACTCAAATAGAAAGACAGACTTGCTAGCCTGACGGAGACTGGAGAAATCCTAAGAGTATGGCTCCCAGACATGCTTTCAGCTTAGTAATGACACCACTCCTGAGGTTCACTCTTCAGCTAAAGATTGAACAGGCCCATGGAACAAAACAAGAATAAAGGGATGACACACCAGCCCGGGGGCAGGGACTGGAAGGCAGGAGGGGATAGGAAAGCTGGTAATAGGGATCCCAGGGTTAAAAAAGGAGAGTGTTGACATGTCCTGAGGTTGTTAACCAATGTCATACAACAATGTGTGTACTATTTGATGAGAAACTAGTTTGCTCTGTAAAACTTCATGAACAATGAACAAAAGAAAGTTCAATGAACAAAAGAAAGTTCAATGAACAGAAGAAAAAAAAATACAAAGCATCTGCTCTGATCATAATGACATAAAAGCAAAAAGCAATAACAGAAACAGTAAGGAAAAAAATCAGATATATGGAAAATGAATAACACCTTACTTAAAAACTACTGCACAATAAGAGAAATCAAGGATGCAATAAAAAAAATTATAGAATCAAATGAGAATGAAAACACTTCTTACCAAAACCTTTAGGACACAGCAAAAACCGTGCTTAGAGGTCAATTTATAGCAATAACGCACACATTAAAAAGGACATAAGGGCCAAAAATAAAACATTAACACTACAACTAGAATAAATAGACAACAGCAAAAGTAGCCCCCAGGAAACAGAAGAAAGGAAATAATAAAGATTAGAAAAGGAATAAACAAAATAGAGAATAGAAAAACAATTGAAAGAATCAACAAGACTAAAAGTTGTTTCTTTGAAAAGATCAACAAAATTAGCAAACCATTGGTCAAACTGACAACAGAAAAACAGGAAACAAATAACCCGAATAAGAAATGAAATGGATATTGTCACAACAGACCCAACTGAAATAAAAAGGATCATAAAAGAATAATGTGAAAAATTGTATTCCAACAAATTCAGAAACCTAGGGGAAATGGACAAATATCTAGAAACACACTACTTACCCAGACTAACACAAAGCGAGGCAAAAAAACTAAACAGACCAATAACAAAAGAACACATTGAAGAGGTAATAAAAAAAAGCCCTGGCCCAGATGGCTTCACTGGAGAGTTCTACCAGTCTTTCAGAGAAAAGCTAAAACCAGTATTACACAAGGTATTTCAGAGCATAGAAAGGGAAGAAATACTTCCAAACACATTGTATAAGGCAAGCATAACCCTGATATCAAAGCCAGGCAAAGACAGCACAAATAAAACTACAGAGAAATATCACTTATGAACATAGATGCAAAAATCATCACATAATTTCTAGCCAATAGAATTCAACAGCATATCAAAAAAATGATACATCATGACCAAGTGGGATTTTTACCAAGTATGCAATCAATGTAATCTATCACATAAGTAAAGCAAAAGAACCACGTGATCTTATCAATCAATGCAGAAAAGGCATTTGACAAAGTCCAAAACCCATTCCTGATTAAAAAAAAAACTCTCAGTAAAATAGGAATTGATGAGGAATTCCTCGACATAAAAAAGGGTGTTTATACAAAGCCAACAGCTGACATCATTCTAAATAGAGAAGGACTAAAACCATTCCCCGTAAGATTGGGAACCAGACAAGGGTGCCCACTATCAACACTCTCGTTCAGCTTTGTGTTGCAGTTCCTAGCTAGAGCCGGAAGGAAAGAAAAAGAAATAAAGGACATTCAAAATGGTAAGGAAGAGGTAAAACTTTCCTATTCTTAGATGATATGATCAGAAAACCTCAAATAATCCACAAGGAAGCTACTAAGAGAAGATTTCAGCAAAGTAGCAGAAAACAACATTAACATACAAAAATCAGTTATATGCCTCTACACCAAAAAAGAGAACTTTGGGAAAAGGAATTCAACAAATGAATACAATTTATAATAGCCTCCAAGAAGATGATGTACTTAGGAATAAATATAACTAGGGATGTAAAAAACCTATACAAAGAAAACTACAAAGCACTATTGCAAGAAACCAAAAAAGACCTATAAAAATGGAAAAACATGCTATGCTCTTGGGTAGGAAGACTCAACATTGTGAAAATGTCAATTCTACTCAAAGCGATCTATAGATACAACACAATTCTGATCCAAATTTCAATAGCATTCTTTAGTGAGGTAGAGAAAAAATCAACTTTATGTGGAAAGGGAAGAGGCCCTGGATAAGTAAAACATTAATGAAGAAGAAGAATAAAGTGGGAGGCCTCACATTATAGTCAAAACAGCCTGCTACTATTACAACAACAGACACATGGATGTAGGTGGGTGGGTTTTGCAGCAGTACTATGGGCACTCAATGCTGTTGGCTGTAAGGACTGGGAGGTACCACTTTTGATGGACCCCTGTTGCAAGTGGCTAGGTGTCATGGGTGGAGCCACCAGTTCTCAGGCCTCTGATTAGGGTAGGTGAGGACACTGCTTTATAGGCAGAGCGATGTCAGATGTCATGAACCTACCTCTCCACCATATAGCTAAAACAGTTGAAGTTAGACTTCAGGTATATACCCTGTTGTACTGTGCTAATGAAGGCCTATGCTGCTGAAATGGGCTCACAAAGGTCTATGCAGACGTAAAAGGTGTTCAAAGTCTGTGGACTCCTTATGCCTGTGCCTAGGCAAAGGAGCTACTTCTGCCCTAAGTTCCCAGCTTAGGGGAGCCAACAGGTTGTTTTTTCACTGTATGTTAATTTGTTCCCTCTCCAAGGCCGGGAGAATTGCTCAGGGTGAGTGCACAGTCCTTCTTCCAGCCCATGGGATGCATTCAGCTGGGATCCAGTGCAGAGCAAGAAGGGAGCAGTTAAGTGCCAGAGAGGTTTTTCACGAAGGGGTATTTTTGGATCCGCGTGGTAGGTTAAAAGCAAGTACTTATCTTTTGCCGATTGAGGGCTGCTTCTCTTTTGTTCTGGAGAGTTGAGCAGACTCTCCGCGGCTCATTCTCTCCCAATGTGGAAAACACATCCCGAACACTACTGCTTGCCTTACCACACTCGTACCAGCGGAATCATCCTGAGGGGTGCCGGTTCCCTCTGGGTCAGGTCTAGCATTTCCTCACTCCTTCTGAACCATTTCTTCCTCCCCCTGCTGCTCAGACTGATTCTTCAATTTTGTCTTTGATGTTCAGGACTCCTAGCTTGTCATATGTAATTGATTAACTTGTTTTTTTAGGTCTTTGTCATAAGAGGACCACAGAAGCATCTGACTACTTTGCCATCATGGCCCTGCCCCTTTTTACTTCATTAAAAAAAATATTGGAAAGTGTCTTAGATTACAACTTGAATCAAGTAAAAAAGATATGGGTAGTCATGTATGGGGTCCTCTTTAAAAAATAGTTAAATAAGCCGGTTTAAAGTAATATATATTTTATATATCAAATAATAACTATTAGCTATAATATAGTAAATATTATGTGTTAAATGTGTATGTGTAAATATTTATGCCTGTAAATATACATACACACAAAGAGAGTGAAAGAGATTATGTCTGAATTATACCAAGTCTTATGTTCATGTTACCCAATTGCTTTATTGTGAGTTCTTACCTACATTTATTAAGCTCCATCTTGAAAGTTTTACAATCATCTGTCCATATATTATAGAAATTATTTAGTTCTGTAGGAAAACTAAATTATTTGGGAACAAAAATAATATTTAAAGTTTTAATTCAAAATATTTATTAAATGTTATATAATTTTTGAGACAATAACTATTAATCAAATTCACTTTGGAATGCTTTAAATTATTGTTAGAAATCGGCATTAATCAGCTTATTTTTTGTTTTGCTTTGTTTTTCGTTACTTTTAAAATTTGTTCTGTTTGAGAATATACACAGCAAAACATACACCAATTCAACCATTTCTACATGTACAATTGCATTCTTTTAGTTGTGCGACCATTCTCACCATCCTTTTCTGAGTTGTTCTTCCCCATTAACATCTGTTTACAAATTTTGGTGAAAATGAGAAAAAAGCCAGTATTGGGGCGTGTTACTGAGATGTTATTATGTGTAATGAAGCTAAATTTAATGGGCACTTCCTGAGGAGTATGAATACTGACTACCAAAATGACCACCTAGAGGGACAGAAAGATGGAACATTTCTATCCAAACACCTGTCCTCATGGGTGAGAGTTGGCCCCAAAGACAAGAACCCTCCTGAATTTCTGAGCTGAGTTGTATACAGGCCAAGTGGGCACTTTCAGTTGTGGTAAAGTTTCTGGAATGAAATTAAAGAGATCATGGCATATATTTGAAGTGGGATACTGTCGGTGCAGCTGAGTTTCTGCTTGCAGAGAACTAACACATATAGGTCCTGCTGAAATTAAAGATAGTATGAGACAATGTGATATGGTGCATGCAAGCATCTGTTGCAATCGTCAATAATTACTTGAATGTGTATGCTCTGCTTATAGTCAATCGAAGCCAAAGATATTAAAAGAAAAAAATTCAAATTATGATACAATTAACATAAGAAATTCAGGCAAGAAGAAAATGAGCAAATTTCTCTGAAAGAAAATAGAGAGTTGATGTGGACAATTAATTTAGTTGGAGTTTCAAAGATTGGTAGGAGGCGTGGAATCACCTTACAGAACATCATTTAACCTTTAATTTCAGTTCTTTCAAGTGATACCCACATTTAAGTCTAATGAATGAGGCTGACTAGACTAAGAGGAACTCTCTGGTGGTTCAATGCTGACTAAACCTCATGAGGCATGCTATAATCTGTGATTGCCACATGATGAGGCTGAACAGAGCCCTGAGTTCTAAATGTTTAGAGGAGCTTCCTGATTGGTGACCATTCACTGGAGAGTGTAGCACATCCATCATTGGGACATTGAAATCCACACTGTAACCCCTGCAAGACCTTATCCTGTGCGTCTGTTTGTTTGTGTTCTTTTTGGTTATATTAAATCTGTAGCTGTAAGTATGGTATAAACCAAAAAAACAAACCCATTGCTATTGAGTTGGTTATATATAAAAATACTCCCCATGAATTCTGTGAATCATTCCAGTGAACTAACAAAACCACAGGGTCAATGAGAGCCAGCAGGGGCTGGTGTCTGCCTATTCAGCAGTCTGAAAGAAGGTATCCTTCTAAAGTGTGAGCTCTGACCTTGCTCTGGGTATCTAGGGTTCTAGAAATGCCGCATAGGCAGCTGATCTGAAAGATGAAGTTCATCTAACTTGTGAGCTCTGGTCTAGTTCTGGGTTGCTAGAGAGAGTGTGTCACATGAGCAGCTGGCAACAAAAGTGGAGAGGTGGGGAGGTAAAGACTGGGTCAATTTTCACACTTTGGGAATTGGATTCATGCTGATTCTTACCACGGAGTTAGCATTGAGGTGGGATTTGCCCACTGTGCTCCTTGTTTAGTGCAATGAGTTACCTGGGGAAATAACTTTAAGGTCTTATATCCTTTAGAGGTGTGTCTTTTTTACATTAGATTCCGACAAACCTCTCAGTGATTATTCTGTGGTCCACTGGTGGCACCAAATAAGCCAATAGGTGATTTAGCACGTATAAACCATTGAATTCAATGTCAATTGGAAGAAATGATTCACACTAAGGTTTTCCTGGACTCAGACTAATAATCCATGATTGATTAAGATCTTGCTCAGGTAATGAGGCCCAACCTACTTTGTATGTTCAGTGTGATATATCAAGCATTTTTAGAGTTTCCAAGCACTTAGTACTTTTAACTCCCCCATGCTAAATGCTTAAAAATCAAGAAAATGTAAGGCATGCTTTGAGTACTTATGCTTCCTGACAGGATGTAATGCCTAAGAAATCATATATTATACCTCTTCTGAAATTTTCAACAGAAGGTGCTCAGGGGCAATTTTTCTAAATCTTTGCATAGAAACAGCTCCTTATATCACAGTTTATCTTAAATTCTAGAAGAACTCTAGAAACTTACACTTAATTGAAAAAAAATATGGAATTCTTAGTGGGGGTTAATGGATAAAGTCAGTGTAGGATACATACTAGTTTTTCTATAAGTAATTATCAAGTCCATGATCAAGGAACAATTGTCAAGAAAATTATCAAGAATCTACTAGGTAGTATGCACTGTGCTAGGTACTAAGGTTGTGTCAGTGAAGCATACATACAGAGGGTACCTTTATAAGGAGTACAGTCCAGTACAGATTTGGACAATAATAAGACAATAGCAAAGCAGAATAATAAATAACAAAAATGGGATATATTGGATGGAGAAATATTACACCATATGCATGCATTCGTAACTCAGTTTTTCAAGTTCTAATAAGGCTTTTTGAATGAGGCAAAGAGGAAATGAGTCTGACAAAGAAGGTATAGGGAAGGAGAAATCAGAAAAAAAGGCTGTTCCAGATTAGAGATGCAAAAAATCTTGATCTTATAGCTACTGTAATTTATGCTATGATTTATGTTGTTTATTGACAGAATGGGAGAAAAGATGCAGATAATCAATGTTGGTAGATGGTATTTTCAATACGGTTGAGGACTGAGTTTTTATCAATTATATGGAAGAAGACTAGGGAAGGATGTTGATGGCAGCAGTTGGCCCCAGTATTCTTGTAAACTTTTTATTTCTCCCAACGTGTATCTAAATGATACACATGAGAGGTCTCAGGTGGAATAGCAATAGAAAGGCCATGGAAATATGAAATAATATCAATAAGATCACACCAAATTATTAAAAATGTTGATACCCACCCACCCACTGCTGTCGATGATAGATGGACTAAAAATACCTCACACAATGTAATAACCAAAAATATTAGATCTAAAAAAATCATCCTTACATTATTCCTGTTCACAAAAATGTTCTTTTCTCTAGCATCTTTTTCAAGGCAACATTCACATCCTTATTCCTCAGACTATAGATCAGGGGGTTCAGCATAGGCACAATGATGGTGTAAAACATGGAAGGCACTTTCCCTTGGTCCATGGAGCTGACTGGATGATGGCTGCAGGTACATGAATGCTAGAGAACTATAGAAGATTGCGACAGCCAAAATGTGGGAGTGATATGTGCTGAAGGCTTTGGAGCTGCCCTCAGTGGGATGAATGTGGAGAATGCTAGCAATGAGGAAGTCATAAGACCCAAATATGGTCAGGGTTGGGGCAAAGATATTAAATGCACCAAAACCTAGAATCAATAATTCTTTGACATAAGTACTAGAACAGGAGAGTTTTAAGACAGGAAGAAGGTCACAAAAATAATGATTGATCACACCAAATTTGCAGAAATGAACCCTATTATGAGCTGATACACAAATCAGGCCTACAATATGTTGTTGTTGTTGTTAGGTTCTGTCGAGTCAGTTCTGACTCATAGCGACCCTATGCACATAAGAACGAAACATTGCCCGGTCCTGCGCCATCCTTTCAGTCATTGTTATGCTTGAGCTCATTGTTGCAGCCACTGTGTCAATCCACCTCGTTGAAGGTCTTCCTCTTTTCCGCTGACCCTGTACTCTGCCAAGCATGATGTCCTTCTCCAGGGACTGATCCCTCCTGACAACATGTCCAAAGTATGTAAGATGCAGTCTCGCCATCCTTGCTTCTAAGGACAGCAAGGATGTCCTTCTGGTTGTACTTCTTCTAAGACAGATTTGCTCATTCTTTTGGCAGTCCATGGTATATTCAATATTCTTCACCAACACCACAATTCAAAGGTGTCAACTCTTCTTCGGTCTTCCTTATGTATTGTCCAGCTTTCACATGCAGGCCTACAATATAAACCCCCCAAATCAGGCAAAAATTGACCTGAGAAGACATAATGACCTTATAAAGTAGTGGGCTACAGATAGCAACATACCAGCCGTATGCCATTGCAGCCCGCATGCAATATTCTGAGACAGCAAAAATGAGGAAGAAATAGAGCTGAGTCATACATTCAGGGTAGGAGATGGTGTTCTTCACTATCACAAAGTTCACCAGCATTTTGGGAGTAATGACAGTGGAATGGCAGAGATCAATGAAGGACAAACTGCTGAGGAAATAGTACATGGGAGTGTACAAGTGCAAACGTAGCCTAATCAGTGTGATCATGCCCAGGTTCCACCACTCTGGCCACATAGACTACTAGAAAGAAAAGACAGGCAACCGAAGCTCTGGCTTGTCTGTTAGCCCAGCGAGGATGAACTCAGTCGCTGTGGAGTGATTTTCTACAGCCATTTTCTTCTGGGAAATTTCTAGAGGGGAGAGACAAAGGCATGGTTATTGGATGGCCACCTTTGTTAGTCCTCATTTTAAAAGGGGTCCCCCATATAATTTATTTTCGGTTATTTAGGGTTCCTCTTCATCGCTATATGATCCTTTAAATGTATGTCCATTTACCCAATAAAATTTGTCTTAATTTAATATTTATTTTGCCTTATTTAAATGTATTAAATTTCCTTAATTTAAATACTCATATAAAATACTTCAACCATATTCATGGTCATTTTAAATCCTCTAGGTGTCGGGGTTGTATCCTTTCACTATACCTAGTCAATCTATATGCTGAGCAAATAATCTGAGAACCTGGACTATATGAAGAAGAAATGAGCATCAGGTTTGGACGAAGGCTCATTAGCAGCGAGGGTTATGCAGATGACACAACCTTGCTCGCTGAAAGTGGAAAAAAAAAAAAAAAGCGAAGAGGAGTTGAAATACTTACTGATGAAGATCAAAGACCACACCCTTCAGTAGGGATTACACCTTAATATATAGAAAGCAAATATCCGCACAGTTGGACCAATAAGCGACATCATGATAAAAGAGGAAAAGATTGAAGTTGTCAAGGATTTCATTTTACTTTCCACAATCAACACCCATGGAAGTAGCAGTCAAGAAATCAAAGGACACATTGGATTGGGCAAATGTGCTGCAAAAGGCCTCTTTAAAGTGTTAAAAAGCAAAGATATCACCTTGAAGACCGGTGTGTGTGACCCAAGGCATGGTGTTTTCAATGGCTTTATGTCCATGAGAAAGGTGGACCATGAATAAGGAAGACCAAGGAAGAAGTGATGCCTTTAAATTGTGGTGTTGGTGAAAAATATTCAATATACCATGGACTGCTTAAAAAATGAACTTATCTGTCTTGTAAGAAGTATAACCAGAATGCTCCTTAGAAGCCAGGATGGTGAGACTATGTCTCACATACTTTGGACTTGTTATCAGGAGGGATCAGTCCCTGGAGGAGGACATCATGTTTGGTAAAGTAGAGGGAGAGGGAAAACATGAAGACCCTCAATGAGACAGACGGACACAGTGGCAGCAACAATGGGTTTAAGCATATCAGCGATTGTGAGGATGGCTCAGGACTGGGCAGTGTTTCGTTCTATTGTGCATAGGGTCGCCATAAGTCGGAACCAACTAGATGGCACTTAACATTAACAACAACAGGTGTCTATTCTATACTGAACATTTCAATGATCTTTTTTTAAAAAAATTAAATTTACTAGGAGGAAGTGAGAAAAAAGCAAAAACAAAAAAACAGAGGATACAGAATTACAAGTGTGGTCTCTATTCTATTAAGCAGTAAACAAAAGATTAAAAGATTATATTCATCAAAAAAGATTCCAAATGAATTATAGTTAAATTTAGAAAAAAATATAAAACACCTAAATTTTTCTCCCTCACATCTAAACCAAATAATCTCAAAATAAATCATACATCTAAGCATAAATGCTAAGCTATAAAATTTCTGAGAGAAAACACTGAAGAAAATCTTCAATACATTGGAGTAGTGCTAGTGCTAGATTTCTTAGAAAGGGCACACACATATATAAAATCTAATCATTAAAGTGTATAAATTTTATACTATACAAATTAAAAAATGTTCTTCAAAAGACACCATTAAAAAATTATAAGCAAGCCAAGGACAACACATATATTTGACAAGTTTTTTTACCCAAAATATATAAATACTATTAACAATTCAATAATGTGAAGACAATCAACCAAATTAAAAAATAAGAAAACAATTTGAATAGCTATACCACAGAAGAAAAAATACAAATAGTTAATAGGTGCATGTAAAAATGCAAAAACTGTTAGTCATCAGGGAAGTGAAAATTAAAACAATAATTAATAAATCAATAAATAATAAATTCCCACAATGTAATAACTTAAAAAAAATACACTATCAAAGTTTGGTAAGTTATGGAGCAACTGGAACTCTCATACGTAGGCGGTGGGGGATGTACATTGTCCAACCACCTTGGAAAACAGTTTGGTGATTTCTTAAAAAAAACTAATCATATTCTTATAATAAACCCATAGCGACCCTATAGGATAGAGTAGAACTGCCCCGGAGAGTTTCCAAGGAGCGCCTGGCGGATTCAAACTGCCGACCTTTTGGTTAGCGTCCGTTCTTATAATACAGTTCAACAATTCTGCCTCTCAGTGTTCACCAAGGAGAAATGCAACACATACATATGTCTACATAAAAATCTACACAAAAGTGTACATGGCAGCTTTATTAATGAGAACACAAAACTGGAAACAGCCCAAATATTCGCCAATAATAATAATAAATACCATAAATTTATAATAAAATAATAATCTTCATTTTTTTTAATCTAATAAAGAATCAGCAAGGATAAAGAAGATCTAAACAAGTTTCACCAATCTGAACCACAGCAGACAATAAAACAACACTTTTTTTTTTTTAAGGACACATTGCACCTTTACACAACTATTAATACATTAATATGTTGGGCCTTAAAGCAGCAAGCTACAATGTCTTTCAGATTTTTCACCGGTCTTTTCATCTAGGAAAGTATAACAACAATCTTACATATTTTACTCTAAAATATGGGAAAGAGTAACAGCCATTGTAATTTTAAAAATCTCTTGGATAACTAGGAATAGATGGGAACTTTTTTAAGTTCTCAAAAAATACATATGTGAAATACCAAGCTTTTTGTTGACATGTGGAAAACTTTCCCTTGATAATGGAAATGAGCCATATGTTTTCACTACCTCTTTCTTTATAAAAACCTATTCATTATTCTACTGAAGGTGCTAGGGGGTCAATAGGGAGAGAACAATAAAAAAAAAAAAATTATAAAGCTCGGAAAGGAAGAAAAAAACTATTATTTGAATGGTAGGTAGAAAGATCAAGTTAATATAGACATAATTGAGTGGTAGAAAAATCAAATTAATACGGAGAACAAATCTTTGAAAATAAATTCTGGAAGATTTCTAGATGTAAGGTAAATATTTAAAAAATTTTTTTTCAAAATTCTGTTTGATTTTAGCATGTTAAAATATCAGAAATAATCTCACTTTCTGTGCGTGCATGTGCGCACGGGTGTGTGTGTGTGTGTATCACTGGAATAAAATTGCTAACATTTAGTTAGGATAACGGCAGCTGTATTTATATGAGACCAATCTCTAGTTCTTTGTGTAGGGTTTTCAGTAACAGGTTAAATTTCTTTAATAGATATTATTTATTCAAATTTTTGTTGTTCTCAGCTTTCCTAAATTGAAATTTCAAGGTATTTTTCCATTTTGATAATCATCAGATTTATTGGCATTAGATTTTTCATACTTCTTTTAGCTTTTTTTTAATATTTGCAGGTGGTGCAGTGCTATTTCTTCATATATGAATTCAGTAATTTGTGTTTCTTCTGCTTTTTCTTGATCACCACATGCTAGAAATTTGTCAATTTTGTTAAACAATTTAATAAACAATTTTGGACCATGCCAATTTTATGAATTGTATATTTATTTTGTATTTAAATTATTACTAATAACCTATTTTATCTTTTATGCATTTTTAGTATGATTTCCTGCTCTTTTCCTAATGTTTTGATGTGGAAGATTTCCTATCCCAAGACCAGTATTAATTAGTGAGTCTGAATTATTGATGGTTAGGTTTAAAAATCTGAAAATTTTTGCAAACCAAAATAAAATAAACAAAAAAACAAAACCACCCAAGTAATTCCAATAACTACTAACCAGGTTTGGAAACTACTGGATTAAGAAAGCAACCTAAAAGGGAAGTATTGCTTGGGGAGAGCTGAATTCCTGTTAGGGGATGAAAAAAATCAGAAATGAATAGTGGTGTTTATTATACAACATCGTTGTACTGTACACATAAAAATGATGACTAAAATGTTTTGTTAAATATATTTCTTTGCAAAAAAAAAAAGTAAGAAAGCAACATCAGTGGTATACTTCAAATGGAGAGCTTCAGGACTTCTGCCTTTTTTTTTCCTTCTTCTTTTCCACCTACCTTACAGTATAACCAAAAACCAAATCCAGTGCTGTCAAGTCAATTCCAACTCATAGTGACCCTATAGGACAGAGTAGAACTGCCCCGTAGAGTTTCCAAGGAGTGCCTGGCGAATTCGAACTGCTGAGCCTTTTGTTAGCAGCCGTAGCATTTAACTGTTATGCCACCAGGGTTTCCACCTTACAGTACATACATATACATATAGTTACTTCCCTCATGAATCTCATCCTCTAAATTCTATCCTGTTACATATTTTGCAATATTTCGGTTTAGAAAGATGTTGATGCCTTCATCATCTAACTTAGAGTTGAAATAAAACTGAAAGGAGTAACAAAAACAGTGAATAGTTGAATCGATCATTAATAAAACCCAACAGGCCTGTGTTAAGGAGTAGTGAAATATTGTTGCGGAGACTTGATATTAAGGAGGTATAATATCATTATGTCCCTAGGTGGTGCAAACAGTTAATGAGACCCTATAGGACAGACTAAAGATGCCCCAAACGGTTTTAAAGCCTGTAATCTTTGTGGAAGCAAACTGCCACATCTTTTTTCCTTGGAGCAGCTGGTGGGTTCGATTTGCCAACTTTTCAGTTAGCAGCAAAACAATTAACCACTGTGACACCAGGACTCCTTGTCACTGAATTACATAAGGACAGAAAAAAATAGACTTTCCCTATTATATACAATCTAGGTAAATAAGGATTTAGTGTATATGGCAAAGACAACAAAAGATCTGAACATAGTCAATTAAATGAGATTGTAATTACCTTATATCAAAATGTGACATAAGGTCACTGAGAATCAGACAGCTCAAAGGTGTTTCGTTCTGCCCTTTTCCCTGTTTTCATTACACAGGTGATGAGAGAGGGTGTAATTAGAAAGGGCACTGAGACTTAAACGCTATGAATTTTTTCTTTCCTCAGCTGAAGTTGGAGTTGGAGATTACCAGTCCCCTGTGGTATGATGCACACTCATTGGTCACTAAAATTTCTAGACACTGAGAACAGTTAAACCAAATAAATTGAAATTTAGCATGGTAAAGATTTGTTAAGTTCTTCAAAAAAAAAAGCAATTCTTGTTTTGCATACAACATATAATGTTTTAGTTTACTTCCTTTGGGGGAAAAAGAGTAAGAGCATAATTCTTTATTGACTCAGTGAATCCGGTTAGGTAACTGGCTGGTTAATAATGCAGTTAGAATTTCAGCTTGCATTTATACAAATACAATGTCTAGAATATGATGGATAATAACACCTACAAGATCTATACCATAGTGTCCCAAGTGCAGTTTTCTGGAACCAGAATTCCATAACAATGCTGAGGTGTTGGCTACTGGGAATGGCTCTGTGGCATTCATAGACTTTTAGCTGGTCATGATTGGCCACAAGCACCCTTATCCACTTACTCCATCATGCTATACAGATAGTATCATTTTCTATGCGTGCCATGGAGGAGCTCTGGTGACTGAGGGCTAAGCACTCATGCTAACCGAAAGGTTGGCAGTTTGAACCCACCCAGCAGCTCCGTGGGAGAAATACCTGGTGATCTGCTTCCATAAAAATTACAGCCAAGAAAACCGTATGGGCCAGTTCTACTCTGTCATATGGGGTGGCTATGAGTTACATAGAACAGCAACAACAATATGTGTGCCATGAGGTTTGAAAGCTCTGTGCTATAGTTTTTGCGTCTAGAGTTTTGTGTTTACTTATGTATGTCCTTTTTAAAGACAGACGTCGACAGGATGGAAAGAAAATAGAAGTTGTGAAGAGATGAGAAAACATTTGAAGGTAATGGGAAAATTAGCAACCATGTTCATATAACTGAAGAGAATCAAAAGGGAAGAAAGACTTTGTGTATTGTGCTTGAAAATTTTAACTATATACCTTTTACTTAATATAAGGAAAAAGATCCTAATAATTTAAGTTCTTAAAAATGGATTGAGCTACATATTCCTACTCCTTGGATAAACTCAACCAGAAACTAGATG
Organism: Elephas maximus indicus; assembly: GCF_024166365.1. Lineage (NCBI taxonomy): Eukaryota > Metazoa > Chordata > Mammalia > Proboscidea > Elephantidae > Elephas > Elephas maximus. Next base: position 23,932,787 of record NC_064835.1, on the reverse strand, counting down.
ATGATCCAATTTCAGAGACACTGTAGAAAGTATTTCCTTCAGTGCACTTAAGATAAATTGTGAATAACCATACTACTTCTTGCCCTTCTCCAGTCTTAGATTATAATTGACTTCTTTCAGTTTCCAGAATATGTCACTTTCTCCTAGATAACTGCCTTTTTATTTGATCTTCCTTTTAAATGAAATAGTCTTACCAACCCTCTATCTCCGTTGTCTGGCAAAATGTTATTTCTTTTCATGTCTCATCTAAAATTCACGTAACCAGGAAAATATTCTCCAAGTCCTTGGAATAAATTGGACCTTCTTACTACTTGCTCAGAAAGCAACCTGTCATTTCTACAATAGTACATTTTTAGGCTGTGATGTATAATATAAGCTAAATGATGGACCAGTCAGTCTTATTTTCCTTTGAATCCCCAGTGTCTGGCACATCATAGGTGCTTAAAAGGTATTTACAAATAAGTGAATGAATAAATGAATAAAATCATTGAGAAGGATATTTGACTAAATTTCCATAGAAGTTATTTCCAGACCTAGCAGTAATTCAGGTCATAAGGGTGGGGTGAACACACTCACTTTTCTTCTGCTTGGAAGCCTCAATATCAAATTTTATATGCAACTTATTCTCTTTAACTTGGAGGGAGAAAAATGGCAAGAATGTTGGTGTTGGCAGCCTTAGGTAGCCAGCATTCTGTTATCTTTAGTGCTGAGAGGGCAAGGCACAGTTCTCAATGCAGAGTCACTTTAGAAGGTGATCTGCATCACAGGTCAGCATCTGCAATTGCAAATTTTCAGTTTGCATTTCTCCAGCTTTGGGGTAGTAAACACCCTCACCTTTCACTTTCACCAGAGCAGTTCTGATTGCTGGACTATGAAGGTTTGCTCTCTCTCTCTATATATATATATAGGCACAAAATCACATGGGGAAAAATACTCTCCAAAGATTTTTATTTCTCAGGGAAACAAGACTTGGAGGAAAAGTGCAATTACAGTTAACATTTCCCCAGTTGTCTGACCTTTTCTTTCAAGCGGGAGTCCCTGCCAAATCCTGTTATTAATTAGTAATAAAGATTTGAGCATAGGGATCACCTGGAAGTTTTGTTAAAATGCAGATTCTGATTCAGCAGGTGTCAGTGTCGTTTGAGATTCTGCATTTCCTACAGGCTTCTATCCCAATTTGATTAGCAGATTTCAGAATATCAGCGCAGCTTGGACCTCTTCCTTCAATACTGTCAATTACTGATCATATGCTAGCTACATCCTGTAATGGTTGAATGTCGATGAATTCTTTTTGGTACAGTAACTCTGTCTAATCTCTCAGTCTTCTTTTGATGCTTCGTATATTGTTCAGTATTTTCCGTGTAGAATCCTTTGGTATCACGACTCAAATCTTGAGTTATTTCGTCAGGTCTCTCAGCTTGAGGAATGCTGAGTGTGTTCTTCCCTTTTGGTTTTCTATCTCCAGGTCTTTGCACATGTCATTATAATACTTAGTCTTCTTGAGACGCCCTTTGAAATTTTTTTGTTCAGCTCTTCTACTTAATCATTTCTTCCATTCGCTTTAACTACTTGATCTTCAAGAGCAACTTGTATAGTCTCCTCTGACAACCTTGGTCTTTTCTTTCTTTCCTGTCTTCTTAATGGCTTCTTGCTTTCTTCATGTATGATGTCATTTCACTTTTCTGGTCTTCAGTCATTAGTGTTCAATGCATCAAATCTACTCTGGAAATGGTCTCTAAATTCAGGGGGAATATACTCAAGATCAGAAACCCTGGTGGTGCAGTGGTTAAGAGCTATGGCTGCTAACCAAAAGTCAGCTGTTCAAATCCACCAGGTATACTCGAGATCATATTTTAGTTCTTGTGGACTTGAGGTATTTCAACAAAGGGATGCAATGCTGGAAGTGCTTACTCATCTATGCCAAGAAATTTGAATAGAGCTACCTGGGCAACTGACTCGAAGAGATCCATATTTGTACCCATCCCAAAGAAAGGTGACCCAACAGAATGCGGAAATTATGGAACAATGCCGTTAATATCACACAAAGGAAAAAATTCACTCAAGATCATTCAAAAGCAGCTGCAGCAGTACATCAACAGGGAACTACCAGATATTCAAGCCAGGTTCAGAAGAAGACATTTAAGAAGAAATATCATTGCTGATGTCAGATGGATCATGGCTGAAAGTAGAGAATACCAGAAAGATATTTACCTGTGTTTTATTGACTATGAAAAAGCATTGGACTGTGTGGTTCAAAACAAATTTATGGATTAATATTATGAAGAACGGGAATTCCAGAACACTTAATTGTGTTCATGGTGAACCTATACTTAGACCAAGAGGCAGTCATTCAAACAGAACAAGGGAATACTGCGTGTTTTAAAGTTAGGAAAGGTGTGCTTCAAGGTTGTATCCTTTCACCATACTTTTTCAATCAGCTCGACTGTATGAAGATTAACAAGACATCAGTATTTGAGGAAAACTCATTAAAAACCTGCATCATGCAGATGACAGTATCTTGCTTGCTGAAAGTGAAGAGGACTTGAAACACTTATTGATCAAGAGCAAAGTCTATAGCCTTTAGTATGGATTACACCTCAGCATAAAGGAAACAAAAATCCTCACAGTAAGCTGTACAATAAGCAACATCACAATAAACAGAGGGATTTAATTTTACTGGGAACCACAATGAATACCCATGGAAGCAGCAGTCAAGAAATAATTGAAGTATGCATTGCATTGGGCAAATCTGCTGCAAAAGATTTCTTTAAAGTGTTAAAAAGCAAAGATGTCACTTTGAGGACTAATTTGCACCTGACTCAAGCCATGGTGTTTTCAGTTGCCTCATACACATGCTAAAACTGGACAACGAATAGGGAAGACCAAAGAAAAATTGATGCCTTTGAATTACAGTGTTGGCAAAGAATATTGAATATACCATGGACTGCGAAAAGAATGAACAAATCTGTCTCGAAGAAATACAGCCAGAATGCTCCTTAGAAGCAAGAATGGCAAGGTTACGTCTCACAAACTTTAGACACATTATCAGGAGATATTTGTCTCTGGAAAAGTGAAAAAGAGGAAGACCCTCAATGACATAGGCTGACACAGTGTCTGAAACAATGGGCTCAAGGATAACAAAGATTGTGAGCATGCCCCAGGACTGAGAAGTGTGTTGTTCTGTTGTACATAAGGTTGGTATGAGCTGGATCTGACTGGATGGCACCTAAAAACCTCAACAAGAGGATCAGGGCACATTCTGACAAGTTATATTGTTAATTTGAAAAAAAAAAAAAGCCAGACCTGTTGCCATCAAGTCCATTCTGACTCATAGAAACCCTATAGCACAGGGTAGAAGTTCCCCATACAGTTTCCAAGAAGTGCCTGGACCTTTGGGTTAGCAACCTTAGCTCTTAACCAATATGCCACCAGGGTTTCCATATTGCTAATAGGGCTAGAAATATTAAAATAATGAATTAAACCATTTATATTCTTGTATAAAAATGTTTTATTTTATTTTATATGTAAATATTCACTCAATTCAATAAATAGGTACTTTATTTAAAAGTTGAATGAATCTATCTGTAATTGCATTTTAGGTGTCCAAAGTAAGTGAAAATTTGGAATATTAATGCAACATTTAACAGTCTTGTGATCCTTATTAAACTAAATTCTGCTTGTTAATCTGTATATTTAATGGAAATATTTTATTATTAGAACCTATATTCCCCGTTTCTTATGTAATTTCATATTTTTTTTTCCAAAACAGGCATAATTGAAAGCAGTCTTAGACTGCAGTGTGAATCAAAGTAAATTTGAACAGTCACATATGGGAAACTATTATAAAATAAAGTTAAATAAATTCGAGTCAATTATTTTTAAAGGAGGTTAAGATTGGACTGAATTAGTATTTCTCAATTCTGACTATACATTTTAAACCATGAAGGAAGTTTTTAAAAATCTCTATACCAAGGCTGGAAACCCTGGTGGTGTAGCGGTTAAGTGCTATGGCTGTTAACCAAGAGGTCAGTGGTTTGAATCCACCAGGTGCTCCTTGGAAACTATGGGGCAGTTCTACTCTGTCCCATAGTTTTTGAGTCGGAATCGACTCAACAGCAACGGGCTTGATTTTGCTTTTTTATACCAAGGCTATCCCCAGCATAAATTAAATAAAAGTCTCAGATTCTGGGACCAGAGATCAATATTTTTTAAACCTAGAGATATGCCTCCCAAACTATAAAGTACATAGGAATCCAACTGGAGGTCTTGTCAAAAAGCAGATTTTGATTTAGTAAGTCTGGTGTGGAATTTGAGGTTATACTTTTTTTTTTTTTGAATCTCTGAGGTTTTGCCAATGGACCACTCTTTGTGAATCAAGGTATCAGACTCTCTTCTATTATAATTATGTCAAATTTGAGTAAGTTCTCCCATGCTAAGACATTAGAAAATTCTTTAAGCTCTAAAATTGTAGTGACTGCGAGATTCTAGGATATCTAAAGGAGAATATGTGTGTCAGGCATGCTACCTCACTACCTCAACTATGGCTTGCTGTTCTTTCAGTGTCCTGAATAAAAGGAATGAAAAAGAGAGTTGCAAGATCAAAATTGGGATGGATATAAGCAAAACTTTTCATGGATGATCATATAATAGTAAAAAATACTCAGAGGCTCATAAAAGCCATTCTTTTAATTCTGCAGGAGACTAAATATGTATTTGAGAGAGAGAGAGAATGGAGACACACAGAGAGACAAATACAGGCACTGAGAGAGAGTTTTAATTATACCAGGTGACCCAATTGCTTTACTGTGGGTTGTTATGTAGATTTTAGTAGCTCCATTTTAAGAGTTCTACCATCATCCATCCATTTATTTAGTATCCCAATCTAGAACTTCTGTTTATCCTCATGCCTTCTTTTACCTTTAACTCACTTCTCCTCATTCATAAGTCTCAACAACTTTTCAAAAATATCTTGAAAGTCTCCTTTCTTTCTAGTTTCAGTATCACTGGCAACCAATATCTATCTTGGAATAACTAAATGACTGCTGACTAGTCTCTTTCAATTTACTTTCATTGTTTCCATTCATTTTCCACAACAGTTTAAGTATGGTATTACTAACATGAAAAACTAATTGTGGCACTTACTCACTTAAAAAAAACTTTGAGTGGCTGCATTCACTTACAAAATAAAGACTGAATTATTACAGTGACATAATGGTGCTCATCTACTCTCTTCTGTATGCTTTGCTATCCTTGCCTCCTGCCAGGTTGCCTTGAGTTCAACGTGTAGCTTGATTGTATTACCCTAAGTATAGCATGCATGTCTTGTTCTTCACAGACTTTTCCCCTCATCCTTTCAGAAGTCATTTCCTTTCACTTAGTTTATATTTTCTACATGAGATCCAGCCCCAGTCCTTCAGGGGCCTACAGAACCACACTACATTTGCTTGTCAAATGTTAGTCTATTTGTTTTTATGACAGTCTGTTGGACAGAACTCTGTACAAGGACGCAGGCTTAAAACTGGAGTTGTAATTGTGGTCATTTCTCTTCACTACATGGGTGGTTAGAATAATGTCAATTAATAAATACAAGGGTGCTTTGACCTATCACAATGAATGAATGGATGATGGAAGACAAGGATGGTAAAGTACATTAAAAAAAAAAAAAACATTAAAGATATCATATATTTTTGATGTATAAATTGGTAAACTATTCAAGTTGTTGCATCAGATGAATAACAGAAATGCATTCAATGAGTACGATGATTTGATTTGGGGATATATATAAAGCAATTGAATGTTTCAATGATCATACAAAGTCACAGGTGAAAGATGTTAAATATCCTGAATCAAAAAAGCAGTAAGATTACAGAGCAGTCAGATGCTTCTGGTGGTCCCTCTTACAACAAAGACCCAAAAAACAAGTGAAGCAATTATGTGTATAACAAGCTAGGAGCCTTGAACATCAAAGGCAAAGTTAAGAAACCAGACTGACTGGCAAGAGGAGAGAGAGGCAGTTCAGAAGCAGCAAGGAGTTTCCAAAACTGACTCGGCAGAAACCAGCAACCCTTAGCCCTGATCCCCTGGTGCAACTGCGGCAGGGCTGGTAGTAACATTCAAGATGCAGTTTCCTTAGCCACAGAGAGCCAGCAGTACAGAGTCTACTCATGCCTCCGGAATCTGCGAAGAAGAGTGTCCTCGGCATAATTGCCTACATTTAATTACCGCACAGATCTAATAGCTCCTCTTTTGAAAGAACTCTCTTCCATTTATCTGATCCCTCCTCCTTCTGCCTCAGGCCCCGAGCCCAATTCAGTGACAGTCAATTTTCCTGGGCCTGAGATAGGTCCTGCTGTGCACCCTGAGCCATTCTCTTGCCCTTGGTAAAAAACGGGGGAAAAATAATCTGCTAGCTCCCCTAAACTGGGAAATTAGGGAAAAGTCAGCTCCTGACAAGGGCACAAGCATCCACAGACTTTGAATGCCTTTCACCACTCCATGGAGCAGTGTGGCCCCATTTCAACAGCTAGGCACTTGTCATGGTGCATGGGTGTATATGCCTGAGGTCTGACTTCCGACTTAACAGTTTCAGCTGTGCAATGGAGAGGCAGGTTTTTGACATTTAATACCCCTCCGCGTATTAAGCAAGGTCCTCACCTGCCCACATCAGGGACCTGAGGATTGGTGGCTCCACCCATGCTCTAGCCACCTATAACAGGGGTCCAAGGATAAGTGGTGCCTCCCAGTCCTTACACTTAAAAGCATTGGGTGCCAATGGAATGGCTGCAGAGCCCACCCACCTATAGGCTCTAGAGAACAGGGATACACTTTCCTCAAAAACACTCAAGAGGCAGTTGTCAGCCTCCTGCCCTACTCTGAGTGTGACTCCCTGCTTCAACCAGAAACCTGTGCATATACCAGTCACCATTGTCCCAATAAGATCGTAAGTAAGAGCCTGCACCACACACTGGGTGACCATCTACTGGACACCTAAGCTGAATCCATACAGGAAAAGTGAATGGACTCCTAGACTCACATACCTGGTAACAGCTCTAGCCATCTGGTGACAGGACATTAGAGTTCATTAAGCTGCCTCACTTGAGCAGCTTATTTGTGTATATGAAAACAAAACAAAGCAGGAAGCTAGGACACAGTAAACAAACATAAAATAAGTTAATACAACAACTTGTAGATGGCTGGAGTAAACAGTCAATATCAAATCACATAAAGAAGCAGACCATGATTGCGACAACAAGCTACCAAGACAAAGAATTAAGGGATCTTCTGGATGAAGATGTTTTCCTGGAATTACTGGAGGTAGAATACAAAAGATTAATATACAGAACTCTTCAAGAGATTAGGAAGGAGACCAGGCAAAACATAGAACAAGCCAAAGAACACACAGATAAAGCAGTCAAGGAAATTAAGAAGGTTATTCAAGAACAGAATGAAAAATTTAATAGTCTGCAAGAATCCATAGAGAGACAGCCATCAGAAATTCCAAAGATTAACAATAAAATTTCAGGACTAGACAATAGAAAGTCTGAGGAGCAGAACTGAGGAAATGGAAGGCAGAATTAGTGAGACTGAAGATAAAGCACTTGGTACTAACATATATGAGGAAAAATCAGGTAAAAGAATTTTAAAAAATGAAAAAAACTTAAGAACTATGTGGAACTCTATCAAGACAAATGACCTACGAGTGATTGGAGTACCAGAATGGAGGAAGGGAGGGATAACAGGAAATACAGAGAGAATTATTCAAGATTTGTTGACAAAACCTTCCCTGATATGTTGAAAGACAAGAAGATATCTATCCAGGATGTTCATCCAACCCCACACAAGGTAGATACCAAAAGAAAGTCACCAAGATATATTATAATCAACTTGCCAAAACCAAAGTTAAAGAGAGAATTTTAAGAGTGGGTAGGGATAAACAAAAAGTCACCTACAAAAGAGACTCAATAAGAATAAGCTTGGACTACTCAGCAGAAACCAGGCCATCAAGGAGGCAATGGAATGACATACATAAAGCACTGAAGGGAAAATTGCCAGCCTAGAATCATATATTTAGCAAAACTGTCTCTCAAATATTAAGGTGAAATTATAATAGAAGCTTAGGGAATTTGCAAAAGCCAAACCAAAACTACAGGAAACAATAAAAGGAATCCTCTGCTTAGAAAATCAATCACATCAGCCAGCAACCTAAGAAGGGAACACAGGACAGAGAAAACAGATACCAACCCAGGTGGGGAAATCACAAGAATAAACCAAAATTAAAAAAAAAAAAAATGCTCAAAACAGGGAAACAGAGACATAATTATGCAAAAAGTACAACATTAAATCTATGACTAAAAAATGTAGTCATAGATCTTTCACATGGAGAGGAAGTCAAGGTGATAGAGACAAAAGATTGGTGTAAACTTAGAAAAATAGGGGTAAATAATAAGGTAACTACAAAGAAGATTAACAATCCTACACATCAAAATAAAGTACAAGAAAAACAAAGACTGAGGAAAAACAACAATGAAACAGGAAAAGACACTTTATAAAGAAAAACTACTCAACACAAAAAGTTAAATGGAAAAAGAAACTGTCAAGAATACAAAAAAAAAGGCATCAAAATGGCAGCACTAAACTCATCCCTGTCAATAATTACGCTGAATGTAAATGGACTAAATGCACCAATAAAGAGACAGAGACTTGCAGAATGGTTAAAAAAAAAAAAAAAAAAAAAAATCCATCTATATGCTGCTTACAAGAGACACATCTTAGACTTAAAGATGAAAACAAACTAAAACTCAAAGGATGGAAAAAATATATGAAGCAAACAACAATTAAAAAAGAGCAAGAGTGGCAATACTAATTTCTGACAAAATAGACTTTAAAGTTAAAGCCACCACAAAGGATAAGGAAGGACACCGTATAATGATTAAAGAGACAATTTACCAGGAGGATATAACCATATTAAATATTTACCCACCCAATGACAGGGCTTCAAGATACATAAAAACAAACTCTAACAACATTGAAAATTGAGACAGACAGCTCAAAAATAATAGTAGGAGACTTCAACACACCCCTTTCTGTGAAGGATAGGACATCCAGAAAGAAGCTCAATAAAAACGTGGAAGATCTACATGCAAAATCAACCAATTTGACCTCATACACATATACAGAACATTCCACCAAAGTGCAGACAAGTGTGCTTTCATTTCCAAAGCACATGGAACATTCTCTAGAATAGGCCACATATTAGGTCATAAAGCAAACCTTAATAGAATCTAAAACATCAAAATATTACAGAGCATCTTCTCTGATCATAAAGCCAAAAAACTAGAAATCAATAACAGATAAAGCAGGGAAAAGAAATCAAACACATGGAAACCGGAAGACATCTGCTCAAAAAACACTAGCTTATAGAAGAAATTATGGACACAATAAAGAAATTCGTAAAATCCAATGAGAATAAAAGCACTTCCTCTCAGAATTTTGGGGCTCAGCTAAAGCAGTCCAGGCAGGTCAAATTGTAGCACTCAGTGCATACATCCAAAAGGAAAAAAAAGGGCCAATGTCAAAGAATTATAACTACAACCTGAACAAATAGAAAGAGAGCAACAAAAGAAATGCTCAGGCACCAGAAGAAAGCAAACAATAAAAGTTTAGAACAGAATTAAATGAAATAGAGAACAGAAAAACAATTGAGTTTACAAGACCAAAAGCTGGTTCTTTGAAAAGATTAACAAAATCGATAAACCATTGGCCAGACAGACAAATGAAAAACCAGAGGGGACACAAATAACCTGAAAGAGAAATGAGATGGACGATATCACAACCGACCCAAGTGATATAAAAGAATCACGTCAGATTACTATGAAAAAATGTGTTCTGAAAAATTTGAAAACCTAGAAGAAATGGACAAATTTCTAGAAAAATACTACCTACAGAAACTAACATAAACAGATTTAGAATTACTAAATAAACCTATAGCAAAAGAAAAGATGGAAAAGGTAATTAAAAAACTCCCCAACAACAACAACAAAAGCCCTGGTCCCAATGGCTTCCCTGGAGAATTCTACCGAACTTTCAGGGAGAGTTAGCACCACTACTAATAAGGTATTTCAGAGTATAGAAAAGGATGGAATACTCCCAAACTCATTCTATGAAACCAGCATTTCCCTGATACCAAAACCAAGTAAAGACACCACAAAAAAAGAAAACTACAGACCTATATCCCTCATGAACTTAGATGCAAAAATCCTCAACAAAATTCTGGCCAATAGAATTCAACAATGTATCAAAAAAATAATTCACCATGACCAAGTGAGATTCATACCAGGTATGCAGGGGTGTTTCAACATTAGAAAAATAATCAATGTAATATACCATATAAATAAAATAGAAGACAAGAACCACATAATCTTATCAACTGATGCAGAAAAGGCATCAAAGTCCAACATTCATTTGTGATAAAAGCTCTCAGCAAAATAGGAATAGAAGGAAAATTCCTCAACATAACAAAGGACATTTATACAAAGCAACACCCAAAATCATCTTAAATAGGGAGAGGCTGAAAGCATTCCCGTTGAGAACGGGAACCAGACAAGGATGCCCTTTATCACCACTCTTATTCAACATTGTGCTGGAGGTCTTAGCCAGAGCAATTAGGCTAGATAAAGAAATAAAGGACATCCAAATTGGCAAAGAAGTAAAAGTATCTCTTTGCAGATGACATGATCTTATACATAGAAAACTCTAAAGAATCCTCAAGAAAACTACTGAAACTAATAGAAGAGGTCAGCAGAGTATCAGGGTACAAGATAAATATACTAAAATCAGTTGGATTCCTCTACACTTACAAAGAGGACATAGAAAAGGAGATCACCAAATCAATACCATTTACAATAGCCCCCATGAAGATAAAATACTTCGGAATAAATCTAACCAGAGATGTAAAAGACCTATACAAAAACTACAAGACGCTACTGCAAGAAACCAAAAGAGACCTACATAAGTGGAAAAACATACCTTGCTCGTGGATAGGAAGACTTAACATAGTAAAAATGGCTATTCTACCAAAGTAATTTGTAGATACAAAACAATTCCAATCCAAATACTAATGACATTTTTTAATGAGATGGAGAAACAAATCACCAACTCCACATGGAGGGGAAAGAGGCCCTGGATAAGCAAAGCATTACTGAAAATGAAGAACAAAGTGGGAGGCCTCACACTACCTGATTTCAGAACCTATTGTGCTGCCACAGTAGTGAAAACAGCCTGGAACTGATACAACAACAGATACATAGATCAATGTAATGAAATTGAGAGTCCACCTATGAGCAACTGATACTTGACAAAGGCCCAAAGTCCATTAAATGGGGAAAAGACAGTCTGTTTAAAAAATGGTGCTGGCATAACTGGATATCCATCTACAAAAAAAAAGAAAAAGAAACAAGACCCATTCCTCACACCATGGACAAAAACTAACTCAAAATGATCAAAGGCCTAAATATAAAATCTAAAACAATAAAGATTATAGAAGAAAAAACAAGGACAACCTAGGAGCCCTAATACATGCAATAAACAGTATACAAAAAATTACTAATAATGCACAAGCACCAGAAGAGAAACTAGGTAATGGGAGCTCCTAAAAATCAAACACCTGTGCTCATCCAAAGACTTCACCAAAAGAGTAAAAGGATTACCTACAGGCTGGGAAAAAAAAATTGGCTACAAGAATTTTGATCAGCATCTGATCTCTAAAATCTACATGACACCGCCAAAACTCAACAACAAAAAACAAATAGCCCAATTACAAAAATTGGCAAAAGATATGAACAGGCAGTTCACCAAAGAAAACATTCAGGTGGCTAACAGATACATGAGGAAATGATCATGATCATTAGCCATTAGAGAAATACAAATCAAAACTACAATGAGATACCATCTCACCCCAACGACACTGGCATTAATCCAAAAAAAAACACAAAAAAATAAATGTTGGAGAGGTTGTGGAGAGACTGGAACAATTATACACTGCTAGTAGGAATGTAAAATGGTACAACCACTTCAGAAATCGATTTGATGCTTCCGTAAAAAGCTAGAAATAGAACTATCATAAAAAAAAAACAAAAACAAAAACAGAAATTCCACTTATTGAAATATATCCTAGAGAAATAAGAGCCTTCAAAGGAACAGATATATGCACATCCATGTTCATTGCAGCACTATTTACAATAGCAAAAAGATGGAAGCAACCAAGGTTCCCTTCAAAGGATGAATGGATAAACAAATTACGGTGTAATCACACAATGGGATACTCCTGAACTATTAAGGACAAGATGAATCCCTGGAACTTCTCATACCATGGAGGAATCTGGAACACATCATGCTGAGTGAAATTAGTTAGTTGCAAGAGGGCAAATATTGTATGAGAACACTAATATAAGAACTAAAGAAAAAGTTTAAACACAGAGGAAAATATTCTCTGATGGTTACAAGGATGTGGAGGGAGGGAGAGGGGTATCCACTAATTAGATAGACAAAACCTATTTTAGTTGAAGGGAATGACAGCACACACCACAGGAGAGGTCAGTTCAACTGGACTAAATCAAAAGTAAAGAAGTTTCCTGAATACAACCGAATGCTTCAAAGAGCAGATTAACAGGGACGTGGGCTTGGGGACCATGATTTCAGGGGACATCTAGGTCCATTGACATAACAAATGTATTAAGAAAACATTCTGCATCCCACCTTGGTGAGTGGGCTCTGGGGTCTTAAAAGGTAGCAAGTGGCCATCTAAGATGCATCATTGTTCTCAACCCACCTGGAGCAAAGGAGAATGAAAAACATCAAAGACGTAAGTGAAAGATGACCCCAAGAGACGGAAGAGGCCACATAAACCAGAGACTGCATCAGCCTGAGACCAGAATAACTAGATGGTGCCTAGCTACCACCGATGACTTCCCTGACAGGGAACACAACAGAGAATTCCTGATGGAGGAGAACAGTGAGATGCAGATCTAGGAAAAAAGCTAGACTTAAAATGGTCTCACTGAGACTAGAGGGACCCCGGAGGTTCTGGGTCTGAGACCTTTTGTTAGCCCAAGACTGGAAACATCCCCAAAGCCAACTCTTCATACAGGAATTGGACTGGAGTATAACACAGAAAATGATACTGGTAAGCAGTGAGATTCTTGGCTCAAGTAGACACATGAGACTATGTTGGCAGCGCCTGTCTGAAAGTGAGATGAGAAGGCAGAGGGGGACAAGAGTTGTCTGAATGGACACAGGAAATACAGGGTGGAGAGGAGCAGTGTGCTACCTCACTACAGGGAAGGCAACTGGTACATAACAAGGTGTGTATAACTTTTTGTATGAGACGCTGACTTGATTTGTAAACTTTCACTTAAACACAATACATTTTTAAAAAAGCAATAAAATGAGCAGAAAGAAGAAATGTTTTCAAGGTAAAATTTACATGAATTGATGACTGAAAATTATGGGGGAAAAATCAACAGCATGGAAGTGATACAGCTTAGCAGGGTTTGCAGCTTTTATGAGCAGTTGATTCATAAACCACCACATCATTATTGGTATGAAGATAAAATAATCTTATTTGGTTGATTTTATACAAATAGTTGATATCGTGTATAATAATGAGGGTCTCCAAAATGGTCCATTTTGTTTTGATCAGCACAGACCTAAAGAATTTTTATTATTTCAAAAAAGGTGAAATTTTAATGCAGTATATTCAGAGGACAGCAGTACTGTCATATAGAGAGTTAGTGATTCTTGGTGTGTAGAGAATCCTTAGGGAGATCTAAGACCTCCTACAGTTACCTTGGTCTGAGTAGCGCTTTGAGTAAAATCGTGAAATTTGAAGTCAAACTTCCAAGGTTTGTTTCCAGGTTTAATTGCTAATTGTTTGAGGCTCAAGCCAGGTTGTCCAAACTCCCTAAGATTCAATTCTTTTTCTTTGAAAGGGAAATACTACTTGTATGTGTCCTGGGGGAATATTGTAAATATTAAATTAAATATTGCACTTATAGTGTTTGGTACAGCATTTGACATTTTGTGTTATCTCAATAATATATGTTACTCTCATCAACATCATTTTTTAACATATTATTATTAAAAAATGAAACAATAGTTTCTGTAATTCTAAACCCCCTTTGATTTTATTCTCTATATTTCTTTACAGTCTGTGTAATAAAAGCTTGAAGGAAGGTGTGGCCTGAAAAGGTATTTTGGACATGTATTATACAGGGGAAGAAGTGTCAACAAACCTACAATCTTAAAGAATTAACTGAACAAATTATATATATCAGCAAAGCAAATATCTGTTACTGATAGGACATCATGGCATTGATTCTATTCATGAGTATGCTTTACTTTCTAGAATTTTCTTGAGGGCAAATTTAACATCCTTATTCCTCAGGCTGTAGATCATGGGGTTCAGCATGGGCACAACAATAGTATAAAACACAGAAGACACTTTGCCTTGGTCCATGGAGCTGACATTTGATGGCTGCAAGTACATGAATGCTGCAGAAACATAGAATATTGTAACAACTGAGATATGGGAGCTGCAAGTACTAAAGGCTTTGGACCTGCCCTTAGTGGAGCGAATGTGGAGAATGCTGCTGCTGATGAAGATGTAGGAGGCAAGGATGGTTAAGGCAGGAGTCAATATGTTAAATGCACTCAGACTCAGAACCAATAATTCATTGATATATATGCTGGAGCACGATAGCTCCAGAAGTGGAAAGAGATCACAGAAATAATGATTAATCACATTGGTCTTGCAGAAAAAGAGTTTCAACATAAAGCCTGTATGAATTGTAGAGCCAATGATGCCCAAAATATACGCTCCAGCTATGAGCCAGAAGCAGATGTGATAAGACATAATAACATTATAAAGCAAGGGATTACAGATGGCAACATAGCGGTCATATGCCATTGCAGCCAGCATATGACTCTCTGCAATAGCAAAAACAATAAAGAAATACAGCTGAGTCATGCATTCAGGGTAGGAGATGAAATTCTTCTCTGTTACAAAGTTCACCAGCATTTTGGGGGTAATGACAGTGGACTGGCAGAGATCAATGAAGGACAAACTGCTGAGGAAATAGTACATGGAGGTTTGGAGGTGAGAACTAAGTCCAACCAGTGTGATCATGCCCAGGTTCCCCACCACTGTGACCACGTAGATTCCTAAGAATAAGAGGAAGAGGGGCAGCTGGAGTTCAGGATATTCTGTTAGCCCAGAGAGAATGAACTCAGTTACTGAAGAATGATTTCTATGGTCCATTTTCCTCTCAGTAGGCTCTGAAAAATAGAAATAATTTCACTGTGTGTGTGTGTAATTGTATACTTATGTGTATGTGTGTGTGTGGAGGGGAGGAAGTAATTCTGTGGAGATCTTTACTTTCACCCTCATTAGAAGACATTAATATTCCAGAGATCTTTTGAGTCTTCTCTGACTTTGGAGAATCCAATGATTATGGTTGACCACAGGAGGAATTACAGACTTTAAGGAACTTATAATTAAAAAGTTTATGAATTTTTAAGGGAAAATTTAAATTTGTAGATATTTTTGTCCATCAAAGTGAATGCTACTAGTGATTTTTTTCTCAAGACTTTTTCTTTTGCTCCTATATTCTATATGTATATATTAACATCATACATATTAAAAAGCAGAATTTTACATTTTCATTTGATTCTGAATAAGGAATGGTTACAAAAATAAACTAGTATTATGTTCATAAATTTGTGAAAACTACTAATACTAGTCTAAGTTATTTTTCTTACTAGAATCCTAACTCAATGAAAGGACTGGGCTGCTACCAAGATCTTTTCATCTTGAGACTTTGTGGCTATTTGTCCCTGCTTCCTTCTCACAGACTACAAGGCAGGGACATAACTGCCTGGCTGATCACACATTTATAACTCAAGAGCTTCACCAAGGGTGAGGAATTGTCTTCTAGTCTTTCTAATTGAACAATCCCTGTGAAGTAATATAACAACCTAAATTTAGGTCCTATATTCCATCCCTGTGTCCTGGGGAAAGTAGACATGATTGGTCCACTACTTTAACTTCACTTCATAGCTGAAGTGGTAGATGTTAGAAGATCATACATATTACTAAAACATATGAAGGATTTTGGTAAACAAATAAAACATGTCTCGATGCTGGTCAGTTTTTATAATCACATATTCTACATCTGTTTGCTACGGAAGTTCATGATTGTGAAAATGTTGATTAGTAGAGCACGTGAAATATAAAATTATGGAATTCAGTCTAAGTACAATACTAGTCAACAATTTGATGTAGATTTTTACAAAGACACAAATCCTTAGTCTACATTTACAAAGAAAACAAACATCCTACAAAACAAATTCATAGTCCTATTAAGACTCAAGTAAAAACTGTTTAGCTGGGATATGATATTTGGGATATAAAGAAACTGGGCAATTACAGGAAAAAGATTTAAAAACATTTCCTTTTGAGGAATAGATAAAAGAACGGAGGATATATAACTAACAAAAAAATGCTCGTAGCATTTGATAGCTATCTTCAAATGTTTAATATGTTGTTGTATTAAAGAGGTGTTGAACTTTTTTTAAAAGAGCCATGATTGCACAATGGTTAAGAGCTCGACTGCTAACCAAAAGGTTGGCAGTTTGAGTCCACCAGCTGCTCCTTTGAAACCCTGTGGGGCAGTTCTATTCTGTCCTATAGGGTTGCTATGATTAGGAATTGACCTGATGACAATTGGTATGGCTTTTTTTTTTTTTTTTTTGGTGATGCAGTGGTTAGGAGCTTGACTGCTAACCGAAAGCTTGGTGGTTTGAACCTACCAGCTACTCCACAGGAGAAAGATGTGGCCGTCTGCTCTGTACAGATTGTAGCCTAGGAAACCTATTTGGCAGTTCTACTCCGTTCTAGAGAGTCGCTAGGAGGTGGAATTGACTTAAAGGCAATGGGTGTTTTGGATTCTTCTTATATGTCTTCAAGAGACTGAAGTTAAAACAAACTGCTGGAAACCATGGAGAGATATATTTTGTTTTACAACAAATGAGAATATTCTAGCAGTCATACATATCCAGAAATGAAATCAATTGCTTTAGTGTGCAGCTACATACTCACAATTAGACCTGTTCAAGCATAGCCTGAATAACCACTAAGCGTATATATTGTTCAAGAACAAAAGCACTGGATGGAACATTGGATATATCATCTTTAATACCACTTTCAATTCCAGCATTTCATGATTTTAAAATTTTGATGAGCACTGATATTGTTAGATAATCCTGCGTTCAAATCTCAGGTCACTCACATACTTGCTGTGTGACCTTGAGAAAACTAGTTTCACTCTCCAAACCTCTGGGGGGGGGGGAAAACAGAGATATTAGAATCTACCTCTTGATGGTGTTGTGAAAACTAAATAAAACGACACCTGGAAGATACTTAGTACAGTTATTGGCTATTGACAAGAACTTAATAAATGTTTGTGTAGTTCCTTTAACAGCAATCTACTGAGTTTCTCTCTAAAATGTAAAATGTTTTTCATTTGCCCAGTATTTACATTCCCATAATGATGGCCATAATTTATATTCTTAGCATATCTTTCCTGTTGGTCCTTTATAATTTAATATATATAATAATACAGAGATTCACAATTATTTTACTGAATATTAAACTCTTAAAAGTCATCAGTATTCTCTATGGTCTATAAATAAAATTCAGACCAATTTTCATGTCATTCAAAGATTTGTATTACCTAACAACAAATTATTTTTATTATAATTTCTTCTTTTATTTCCCAACAAGTATTGCATACTTTCAAAGAGTTCAGGGCTGTACGTTGTTCTCTTCCATTGTTCTGGAGGGGAAAATGATTCTGATGATCCTAGTGAATAGTTCTGAATACTAACCTTGCAGTACTCTTTGATACAGGGTGAGGCATAACCTAAGTCTCCTTTTCTGTTTGTTTTGAGTCATTGATCTTGATCTCTTATGAGGCTGATGCCCAAGGCCATTGAACTCTTTGCATTGGTTGGTTGATATGACAGAAAGAATTTATACTCTGAGTATAGATGCTAAGGATCTGATTATTAACAAACAATTATGGTGACCTCCCACTAGATTTGTGTCTCTCAGGTATCAACTCTTGGGAAAAGAAATAGAGTTTCCCCTTTTCCTCATTGGCTCTCAAATATTTAATATTCTCACATAAGTGTAATTTATTGCTCTTGTCTCATTACAGGTTTCAAACAAAGATGTGACAGATGTTAGAGTTCTAATGTGCTTCATGCTAAGCTATTTAAGCTTTTTTAAAATTTTGAAACTTCAGAAAATATTGAAAACATAGAAAAAATATATTTTGTAAGTGATCTCCCACAGGAAAATATAGAAGATCATGAAAAACACCCTAACATTTAAGATTAAAAGCTTTTTTTCCATCAATGATCTCTACTAAGAGCTTTTGGATATCATGATGTACTCATAAAACAGTGATACTTGGATTTTTTAATTTGGAGGCTGAATGAAAGCATCTTGCAGATATTACAATGATTTACTAACAAACCTAAATGGACAGACAATGCCTTTTTTCTTCTAAAAGAAAAAGAGTATTGTTTAAAGAAACTGGAAATGTATGCTTTATAGGGCTTATTTTAATTTCCTGTAAAGGCTGAATTAAGTTCTTAGGTATAAATCTTGTATTTTAAAATTTTGATTTGAAATATTTATTAACTGTTATATCGTTTTCATATAATAATTACAATTAATAAATGCAATAATTTACTTTGTTGAATTCACATTATATGTTTTCATTACTGATAGATGTATGGCTTTAATCTGTTTAAAGTCATTTTTACAAATTGGAGTGAGAAGAGCAAAAATTTAGTAACAGAATAATCCATAAACCCTGTGGAAAATTTTGCTTATCAATAATTATATAAGGAGACTTGGTGGCACAATGGGTAAAGCACTAGGCTGCTAAGAAAAGGTCAACGGTTTGAACCCACCAACCACTCCACAGAAGAAAAGATCTGGCGATCCACTTCTGTAAAGATTACAGCCTAGGAAACCCTAGAAGGCAGTTCTATTCTCTCCTATAGGGTCACCATGAGTCAGAATAGACTACGGCCAACAATTATATAACTATAGACCAAGAAATATGATACAATGCAAAACACAATTTTCTGTTCCTAGGAATTTGACAATCTTGGAGGCAGGGCCAAGATGGAGGAATAGTCAGATGCTTCATGTCATCTCTCTTAAACGAAGAGCTGAGAAAACAAGTGAATAGAATATATATGACAGTCTAGGAACCCTAATCATCAAAGGCAAAGCTGAAGAATCAGACTGAGCAACAAATGGAAGGAGAGGCAATCTAAAAACAGTAAAAAAAAAAAAAAAAAAACAGTAGAAATATGGAATTACAGATTTTGAGATCATCAAAGTTCTGCTAGCACAAAGACTGAGGCAAGCAACAGCATCCCAAGCTGAAACCCACCCCTTCTGGTGAAGCCAAGCAACAGTGAATCTGCATGCACCTCCAGAATGAAACAGGAGTGATGACAGACCTGTGAAAGTTAAGTGCAAGCTCCCAAACCACTGTGTACCCTAACCACTCCCCCCACTAGAGCTCCATGTTCCAGAAGCACTCCCTTCTCCTCATCCATCCTCCTCCCTGCTTTGACACCAGTCGTGTGACATTGACATTCAACACTGTCATGCCCCCTATACGAGGAACTCACATCTGGGTCTGGAGGCACCCCGTTCTTCACCCAGTCACTGGCATACAGAGTCCACAAGCTTGCTGAACCCTTCACCACCATCTAGTACCCACCCCAGTGCCTCGCAGGGTAATCTGACATTGCATACCTTCATTAGGACAAAGAAGACATCCACTTGAACCCCTTTTTCACCTGCAGCAGTCAAAGAGGTACTGCAAATTTGTGACATTTGACACTCTCCAGCCTCCTAAGAAGGGGCTTTACCTGCCTGCACCAGGGTCCTGAGGACTGGTGATACCACCCACTCCATCTAGCTGTCCACAATAGGGGCCTGAGAAATAGCAGTGCCTCCCAATCCCTTCAGTGGCACCAGGTACCCAAGGACTGAACACAAGAAGCAAACAGGGGCACACCCTCCATCATGGCAACTAGGGGCAGCCAACACCCCTTGCCAATTCCCTCACATCATCCCTACTGCAACCAGAGACCTGTGCATGCTCTGAACATGCCCATGCAGCCCTGCCAGCTCAGGATTGTGGGTGACAGTCTCCACATCACACACTTGGTGGCCAATGAACCAGGCACCTACCTGTGCCTCAAACAACCAGTAAGTGGCAGGGCAAACACACAACACACAACTCAACTACCAAGGAGAACACCCTGGCATTCTAGGCAAGGTGACCAGCATGACAGATTCATTACCTCACCAAAAATCTTTGCCTGCATCTTCAGCACCCACTCAGAAGAGTAAACAGCCTCCCGGGCTCACGCACCTAGTAGCTGCTCTTACCACATGAGGACAGAAAGTGAGAATTTCAATGATGCCAAGGACCAGAGTAGTACACATGCCAAGCCAATTTGGACATCTTAAAATTATATATATATATATATATATAGGCTGGAGTAAACAAAAATAAATGAATAAATATAATAACTTATTAATGCCTCAGAGACAACAATCAATATCAGATCACAGAAAGAAACAGGACAAGATGATCCAGCAAGCAACCAAAATAAGGAACCAGAAAATCTCCTGGAGGAACATAAGGCAATGAAACTACCTGATAAAGAATTCAAAAGACAGAACTCTCCAACAGATCAAGAAGAAACACACAGACAGCAATAGAAAAATTCAGGAAAACAATACAAGAACAAAATGACAGAATAAACAGGCTGCTAGAAACCATAGAAAAACAGCAAATAGGAGTTCAGAAGCCTAACAATAAAATTTCAGAATTAGACAACTCAGTAGAAGGTAATAGGAGCAGAATTGAGACAATGGAAATCAGAATTAGTGACGTTGAAGATATATCCCTTGACATTAATTTGTTTGAAGAAAAGTCAGACAAAAAGAATTAAAAAAATGAAGAAAACGTATGAATTGTATTAAATACTACTTAGCAGAAAAACTTACGCGTGATCAGAGTACAAGAACAGGGGAGATAACGGAAAACTCAGAGAAAATTGTTGAAGATTTGCTGACAGAAAAAAATCCCTAATATAAAAGACAAGAAGATAGCTATCTGAGAAGCTCAAAGAACCCTATACAGAATAGACCCCAAAAGAAAGTCACCAAGACATGTCATAATCAAACCTGATAAAACCAAAGAAAGACAAAGAAATAATCCTAAAAGCAGCAAAGGATAAATGAAAAGTCACCTACAAAGAGGACCAATAAGACTAAACTGATTTCTCAGCAGAAATCATGCAAGCAAGAAGATAATGGGATGACATATATAACCAAAACCAAACCCATTGCCGTTGAGTCAATTCTGACTCATAGTGACCCTATATGTAAAGCCTTGAAGAAAAACATATATATATATCAAATAAGAATTATATAGCCAGCAAAATTTTCTCTCAAATATGATGGCAAAATTAGATCATTTCCAAATAAACATAAATTAAGAGAATTTGTATATATATATAAAAAAAAGGCTTAAATTACAAATACTAATAATAGTCCTCCAATTAGCAACTGAACAACATCAGACATTTCAAACTAAGACACAGGGCAGATCGACCAGACATCAACCCAGAGATGGAATTCAAAAAACAAAGCAAAACTAAAAGGTTGAAAATAGGGAACCAGACACGTCAATATGTAAATGCAACAATGTCAAAAAAAAAAAAAAAAAAAAGGAGAAGGAATAAATGGTATAGCCATAGAACTTCCTTACACAGAAGAAGTGAAGACTGGTTTCAGCGTAGAAAACTAAAGATAAATGTCAAGGTAAGCAAAAAGGAAGCTAAGAAACCTACCCATCAAAATAAAAAAGAAGAAATTAAAGTCTCAGCAAACACAAAATCAAAAATAACGAAAGAGATGAAAAGAATATACATAAACAAAAATAACATAGCACAGAAAATTAACAGGAACAAAGAAATCATCAACACCACACACACACACACACACACACACACACACAAATACATCAAAATGACAGCAGTAAACTCATACTTAACAGTAATTAAGCTGAATGTAAATTGCCTAAATGCACCAGCAGAGAGACAGAGAGTGACAACATGGATGAGAAAACACAATCCATCTATATGCTGTCTACAAGAGGCACAGTTTAGACACAAAGACATAAACTAAAACTCAAAGGATGGAAAAAAAAAGTATCAAATAAACAACCAAAAAGAGCAGGAGTGGCAATATTAATCTCTGATAAAATAGTCTTTAAAGCAAAATTCACCATAAAGGATAAGGAAGAACAATATATAATGACTGAATGAATGGTCAATACACCAGGAGGACAAAACCATAATAAATATCTACACACCCAAAGACAGGGCTCCAAAATACATTAAAAAAAAAAAAAAAATTCCAGCACTAAAAAGAGAAATAGAAAGTTCCTTTATAATCGTAGACTTTAACACACCACTTTTGGTGAAAGACAGAACATCTAGAAAGAAAATAAAGATACAGAGGAACTAAATGCCACAATCAATCAACTCGACCTAATAGACATACACAGAACACTCTCCCCAATTGCAGCAAGGTATACATTCTTTTCCAATGCACATGGAACATTCTTCTGAATAGACCACATTTTAGGCCACAAAGCAAGCCTTAACAAAATCTAAAACATCAAAATAATACAAACCATCTGCCCTGATCATAATAGCAGAATAGTCATAAAAGCAGAAATCAATAACACAAACAGCAAGGAAAAACAAAAAATCAAATACATGGAAACTAAACAAGACCTTGCTTAAAACCTACTGGGTAATAGAAGAAATCAAGGATGGAATAAAAAGATTCACAGAATCAAATAAGAATGAAAACACATCTTATCAAAACCTTTGGGACACAGCAAAAGGCAGCGCTCAGAGGTAAATATATAGCAATAAATTCACACATCCAAAAAGAAGAAAGGCCCAAAATCAAAACATTAACCCTACAACTTGAACACAGAAAGAGAGCAGCAAAAGGAACCCTCAGGAAACAGAAGAAAGGAAATAATAAAGATTAAAGCAGGAATAAATGCAATAGAGAATAGAAAAACAGTTTAAAGAATCAACAGAACCAAAAGTTGGCTCTCCGAAAAGATCAACAAAATTGAAAAGCGATTGGCCAAACTTACAATGAAAAAAAGGAGAGGAGGCAAATAACCTGAATGAGAAATAAGCCCAGTATTATCACAGCAGGCCCAACTGAAGTAAGAAGGATCAAAATACTATGAAAAATTGTTTTGCAACAAATTTGAAAACCTGGAGGAAATGGACAAATTTCTAGAAACACACTACTTACCTAAACTAACACGAACTCACATAGAAAAACTAAACAGACCAATAACAAAAGAAGACATGGAAGAGGTAATAAAAAGAAAAACTCCCAATGAAAAAAAGCCCTGGCCTGGATGACTTCACTGGAGAATTCTACCAATCTTTCAGAGGAGAGCTAACACCAATATTACCCAAGCCATTTCAGAGCATAGAAAAGGAAGGGATACTTCCAGACACATTCTATAAAGTCAGTATAATCCTGACACCAAAGCCAGACAAAGAACAACAACAACAAAAAGGAAAACTACAGACCAATATCCCTTATGAACATAGACTTGAACATCTTCAATAAAATTCTAGCCGGTAGAATTGAACAGCATATTAAAAAAATAATACACCACGATCAATTGGGATTTATCCACCACATGCAGGAATGGTTCAAAACTAGAAAATCAATTGATGTAATCCATCACATAAATAAAACTAAAAAATCACATGATCTTATCAGTCAACACAGAAAAGGCATTTGGCAAAGTCCAACACCCATTCCTGATGAAAACTCTCAGGTAAATAAGAATTGAAGAGAAACTCCTCAACATAAAAAGGGTGTTTATACAAAGGTAACAGCCAACAACATTCTAAATGGAGACTGAAAGCATTCCCCTTGAGAATGGAAACCAGACAATTCTGCCCACTATCACCACTCTTATTTAAGATTGTTCTGGAAGACCTAGCTAGAGCCATAAGGCAACCAAAAGAGATAAAGAACATCCAAATTGGTAAGAAAGCGATAAAACTACCCCTATTCTTAGATGATATGATCAGAAAACCCCAAAGAATTCGCAAGTTACTGCAACTAATAGAAGATTTCTGCAAAGTAGCAAAACACAAGATTAACATAAAAAAATCAGTTGGATTCCTCTACGTCAAAAAAGAGAACTTCAAAAAGGAAATCAATGAATGAATACAATTTACAATAGCCTCCAAGAAGATAATGTGCTTAGGAATAAATATACCAGGAATATAGAAGACCTATATAATGAAAACTGCAAAGCACTATTGCAAGAAACCAAAAGAGACCTATCAAAATGGAAAAACATGCCATACTCTTGGATAGGAAAACTCAACATCGTGACAATGTCAAATCTACCCAAAGCTATCTACAGA
This sequence comes from Elephas maximus indicus, assembly GCF_024166365.1. Taxonomy (NCBI): domain Eukaryota; kingdom Metazoa; phylum Chordata; class Mammalia; order Proboscidea; family Elephantidae; genus Elephas; species Elephas maximus. The sequence continues at coordinate 23,908,139 of NC_064835.1, read as the reverse complement.
TACAATGCAATCCCAATTCAAATTCCAACAGAATTCTTTAGTGAGATGGAGAAATAAATCACCAACTTCATATGGAAAGGGAAGAGGCTCTGGACAAGTAAAGCATTACTGAAGAAGGACAAATTACGAAGCCTCACACTGCCTGTTTTTCGAACCCATTACACAGCCATGGTAGTCAAAAGAGCCTGGTAGTGGGTACAACAGACACATACACAAATAAAACAGAATTGAGAACCCAGACTAAAATTCATCCATCTATGATCCATTTGTATTTAACAAAGGTACAAAATATGTTAAATGGGGAAAGGACAGTCTCTTTAAAAAAGGGTGACAGCATAACTGAATGTGCTTTTCAAAGAATGAAACAAGATCATATCTCACACCATACACAAAAAGTAACTCAAAATGAATCCAAGACTTAAATACAAAATCTAAAATGGTAAAGGTCATGGAAGAAAAAATAGGGACAACTCTAGGGGCCCTAGCACATGACATAAATATTGTTGTATACAAAACATAACTAATAATGTACAAATACCAGAAGAAAAACCAGATAACTGGGAGCATCTAAAAATTAAACACTTATCAAAAGACTTCATCAAAAGAATTACATAAGAACCTAGAGACTGGGAAAAAAAGTTTTGGCTACCACATATACCACAAGCGTTTAATCTCTAAAATCTACAAAATACTTCAGCATCTCAATAACATAAAGACAAATAATCCAATTAAAAAATGGGCAAAGGATATGAACAGACTCTTTACCAAGGAAGACATTCCGCTGGCCAGCAGATACATGGAGAAATGCTTGAGATCATTTGCCATTAGAGAAATGCAAATCAAAACTACAATGAGATACCATCTCATCCCGACAATACTGGCACTAATCCCAAAAACACAAAATAATAAATGTTGGAGGCGTTGCAGGGAGATTGGAACTCTTATACACTATTGGTAGGAATGCAAAATGTTGCAACCACTTTGAGAAACAATAATGAATCTGTGAAACATCTCACAACATGGATGAATCTGGAAGGTATTATGCTTAGTGAAATAAGTCAATCACAAAAGGACAAATACTGTATGAGGCCAATATTATAGAAACTCATGAAAAGGTTTACATGCAGAAAGAAACAATCTTTGATGGTTACGAGGCAGGTGTGGGGTGGGAAGGGAAAAACACAAAACAGACAATAGGTAAGTGGTAACTTTGGTGAAGGGTAAAACTTTATACAATACTGGGAAAGTCAGTACAACTGGACCAAGGAAAAGTCATGGAAGCTTCATAAACTGAATTACTGGTTTTAGGGCTGGGCACCATGGTCTGGGGGAAATCTAGTTCAATTGGCATAGTATAGGTTATAAAAACTGTTCTACATCCTACTTTGGTGAGTAGTGCCTGGGTCTTAAAAGCTTGTGAGCCACCATCTGAGATACCCAACTGGTCTCACTCCAACTGGAACAAGAGAGAATGAAGAAAACAAAAGACACAAGGGAAGATTAGTCCAAGGAACTAATAGGCCACAACTACCACAGCCTCCACCAGACTGAATCCAGCACAACTAAATGATGCCTGGCTATCACCACTGACTGCACTGACAGGGATCACAATAGAGGGTCCCACACAGAGCTGGAGAAAAACGTAGAACAAAATTCTGACAAAAAAAAAAAAAAAAGACCAAACTTAGTGGTTTGACAGAGACTGTTGAAATCCTGAGAGAGTGACCCCTGACATCCTTTTAACTCAGCACTGAGGTTTGCCCTTCAGCCAAAGATTAGACAGGCCCATAAAACAAAATGAGACTTACTGGGTACACCAGCCCAGGGGCAAGGACCAGAAGGCATGAAGGAACAGGAAAGGTGGTAATGGGGAGCACAAAGATCAAGAAGGGGAGAGTGTTGACACATCGTGGGGTTGGTAAAAATGTCACAAAACAATGTGTATTAATTGTTTAATGAGAAACTATTATGCTCTTTAAACCTTCATCTAAAGCACAATAAAATAACCAGAAAAAATAGATCAAAAAAAGAAAAAGAATACTTACAGCCTTGGAAACCCTATGAGGCAGTTCTACTCTCACCTAAAGGGTCGGTGTGTGTCAGATCGACTTGAAGGCAGGGAGTTTGGTTTGTGGTTTAATAAATTTTAAAATAAAAATAAAAAATAAATTTGCAGCAAACATAAAGTAGGCTGGAAGTCAATTAGAATTACTTAACTAAAAAAGAAAGAAAAAGAAGGATGAATAAAATCTCCTCAGGCAGCAGTAAACAAGGTTTTTAATTTAAATATTTAAATGTTCTCTCTTCCTAAGCCTGAACAGCAAAGAATTTCCTCTATGCCAGTATGTTCTTGCTGTCAGTTTTTGTCAAATCCATTCCAATTCCTGCTGACCACGTGTGTGCAGAGTAGAACTGTTCCATAGGGCTTTCAAGACCATGACCTTTTAGAAGCAGATTGCCAGGCCTGCCTTCCGAGGCACCTAGGAGTGTGTTCAAACCACCAACTTTTCAACTGGTAGTGGAGTGGTTAACAGTTTGCACCATCCAGGAACTGTGAAGTTATTTTCAAATGTAGTTTACATTGTTTGAGTCTCTTATGTGGCATATTTGAAATCAAGAACAAATACTTGCTTAGGACTCTCCTTGGGTGTTGACAGGACTTAATAACAAAGAGAGCAAGTATTAACAAATTATCACACCTGTTGTGGAGAAAGAACTTTCGCCAAAGTCTTCTGCAACAAAACAAAATGGGAAATTGACTGCAAACACTCCAGCTATTAATGGACCAAAATCCAAGAAAGTATAATCTCTAAGTGCTTTTTATACAGTTTTGACAGGCGCTAATTCATTATGAGTAAATTACTTACAGAATATGACTGATTAAAGTAAGACAAAGAACTAAGATCGTGACTGGGTGGCATTTTCATGTTTTTCTTTTCTAACAATGTGGTCTATTGGCTCAGGAGTCCTGGGTCTGCCATATGATGGTTGTTTTTTGTTATGTGTGCTAAATATGATATTGGATAGATCTTTTACTTGATCCCTAGGATAAACTGCTATTTAGTTTTTGATACGCAGGACCATTGTCCATTGAATGGGTTAGAGCACACTGTTCCACTTCTTTGATGTGGTTTTCTACTCTTTCAGGCTTTTCAGATTCTGACAAACAGGCTGGCCTTTTGTGGCTATTACTTGCTGTGCCTAGGTTAACCTTTTATCACACCTATACTGGGATTTGCCACAGAAGAAGCTCAAAGCTAATATTTCTAAACTCTTGTATAGAAACATCTCAGGTTGTCTCCAGTTACAGATTCTTGTAGAACTCTCCAAGCTTATACTTAAATCATCTGAATTAAAATAAAAGACATAGGTAGCACTTTGGAAGAGTAAATGGGTGAAAACGGTGGGTACTTGTTTTCCTATACATATTTTGTAGGGGAAATACTTATCAAAGCAATTATTAAGAGCTTACTGGGTGGTACCAGGGTTGTGGCAGTGAACCATATGTAGAGGTGGGTATGGCTACTTTCATGGTGATTACAGCCCAGTGCATTTTTGGACAATAAACAGGAGATTACAAACTAGAATGATTAATGACAAAACAGAGGATATATTGGATTGAGAACTATCACAACACATGGATGGGTCTCTAACTCAGATTTTAAAATTCTACTTACTCCTTTTGAATTAAGAGTTAGAGCAAATAAGCCAGACAATGCAGGCACATGGAGGCATAGGGCAGGAAATTGTTTCGTGCTAGAAATGTGTGACAAACTGGAGATTACAGCAAACATGTTGCTATGATTTATGTTGTTTATTAACTAAACAGAAGAAAGGAGGCAGATAATCAGTGGTGGTAGATGGTATTTTCAATGCAGTTGAGGACTGAGTTTTAATCAATTGTGTGGAAGAAGAGAGGAGGCAATGGCAGTAGTGGGTCCCTGTATCCTTGTCATTCTTAGTATTTCTTCTAACGAGTGTCTCAATAATTCATATGGGAGAAAACCCCAGCTGCAAAAATGGAATCAAAAAGGCCATGAAAATAAGGAAAGTTGTCAGTAAATTCCAATGAACGAGGAAAAACGTTGACACATGAACTGATACAAAACACATCAATTTGTGCAAGGTAATAGGTAAAGACTTAGATCTAATAAAACCATCCTCACCCTATTTCTTGTCACAACAATGTCCTCTTCTCTAGAATCTTCTTCAGGGCAGCACTGACATCCTTATTCCTCAGACTATAGATCGGGGATTCAGCATAGGCACAACAATAGTATAAAACACAGAAGACACTTTCTCTTCGTCCATGGAGATGACTGATGATGGCTGCAAATACGTGAATGCTACAGAAGCGTAGAAGATTGCAACAGCTGAGATGTGTGAGCTGCATGTGCTGAAGGCTTTGGACCTACCCTCAGTGGAGTGAATGCAGAGGATGCTAGCAATGATGAAGACATAAGACCCAAGGATGGTCAGACTAGGGGCAAGAATGTTAAATGTACTAAAGATTAGAATCAGTAATTCATTGACGTAGGTACTAGAGCATGAAAGGTTTAAGAGGGAAAGCAGGTCACAAAAATAATGGTTGATAACATCAAATTTGCAGAAATGAACCCTAAATATGCAGCCCGTATGAGCTGATGCACAAACCAGTCCTATAATATACACTCCAAAAATCAGATAAATACAGACCTGGGGGGACGTAATGCTATTATAAAGCAGGGGTCTACAGATGGCAACATAACGGTCATATGCCATTGCAGCCAGCATGTGACACTCTGCAATAGCAAAAATGAGGAAGAAGTAGAGCTGAGTAATGCATTTGAGGTAGGAGATGGTGTTCTCTGTCACAAAGCTCACCAGCATTTTGGGAGTAATGACAGTGGAAAGGCAGAGATCAATGAAGGACAAATTGCTGAGGAAATAGTACATGGGGGTGTGCAGGTGAGAAGTAAGCCCAATCAGTGTGATCTTGCCCATGTTGCACACCACTGTGATCACATAGACTCCAAGAAGGAGGAACAAGAAGGGCAGCTGGAGTTCTGGCTTTTCTGTTAGCCCAGCTAAGATGAACTCAGTCACTGTAGAGTGATTTCCTGATGTCATTTTCCTCTTGGCAGCTTCTGGAAAGAAGAAAGAAAGGTGCAGCTGTTAGAAGAAGTTCATCGTTAGTTGCCATTTAAGGTGCTCCATGTAGATGATTCATGGTTTGGGTTCCCCTTTATGTCTATTGTTGTGGTTAGGTGCCTTGGAGACTATTTTCAACTCATAAAAACCCCATGCGATCCAGTAGAACTGCCCCATAAGATTATCGAGGTTGTGGGTTTTTTTTTAATTCTTATAGAAGCAGATCATCAGGCCTTTTGTCTTGCAAAACTCCAGGGTAGGTTCAAACTGCCAGCCTTTTGGTTAGCAGCCAAGCACTTAATCATAATGCCACCAGGGCTCCTTTGTCTCTATTGTTAGTGTTGTTGTTATTGTGTGCTGTTGGAGAAACACATTAATATTTTTGTAAATAAAGCTTAGTAACTATATGAAATTAAGGCAAATTTCACTTAAGTAAATGGACTAAGAATTGAAGAGTACTTGAAACACCAATTAAGATCAAAGACAACAGCCTTCAGTTTGGATTATACCTCAAATAAAGAAAAAAAAATCCTCACAAATGAGCCAATAAGCAACATCATGATAAACAGATAAAAGACTGAAGTTGTCAAGGATTTCATTTTACTTGGATTCACTATCAACACCCATGGAAGCAGCAGTCAAGAAATCAAAAGATGCATTGCATTGGGCAAATCTGCAGCAAAAGACCTCTTTAAAGTGCTAAAAAGCAAAGAAGTCACCTTGAACACTAGGGTACACTGACCCAAGTCTTGATGCTTTCAGTTACCTCATATGCATGCCAAAGCTGGACAATGAATTAGGAAGAATGAGGAAGAACTGATGCCTTCGAATTATGGTGTGGGTGAAAAATATTGAATATACCACAGACTGCTAAAAGAACGGACAAATCTGTCTTGTAAGAAGTACAACTAGAACGCTCCTTAGAGGCAAGGTTGGCAAGACTACATCTCACATAATTTTGGACATGTTATCAGAAGGGATCAGTCCCTGGAGAAGGATATCATGCTTGGTAAAGCAGAAGGTCAGTGAAAAAGATGAAGATGTTTAACAATAGGATCTTGTTAAAATGTAGACTCTGATTCAGTATATCTGGGTGGAAATCCAAATTCTCAGCAGGGGGTCAACTGGAATGAACCAGGTAGAAGCCCTAGTTGGGCGAGAGAAAAGCAAAGATATGAAATTAAGGGATATACAATTATAAATTTGGTCTACTCTTTAAAGAGTAAACAAATGATTTAGTATTATATACAACAATGTAAAATTCCAAATGGATTAGAATTAAATTATAAAAATAATAAAATGTAGAATATCTTTAAGTTAGTATCTCACTTCTACACCAAAATAAACTTGAAATGAATCATAGATCTAAGCGTAAAGGCTAAACTATAGAACTTTTAAAAGAATACAATAAAAATATTTTTAAGATCTCATAGTATTCTAGTATTTCTCTGAAAGAACACACATACATAAAAAAAAAAACAGCCTGAAAACAAAACAAAAAAACCTAACCATAAAAAGGGTTAAAACGTACTTTATCAAAGTTAAAAACTGCTTCTCAAAAGATACACTAAGAAAACAGAAAGGCAAGCCAAAGACAATACATATATCTGTCAATTTTTTAAAATAAAAAACTTTAATTATTTCCAATTAAGAACATAAGGACAACCAAATTGAAGTAATACAATTTGAACACATACCTCACAGAAGAAGATAATCAATAAGTATATTAAAATATGCTCAATGTCATTAGTCACCAAGAAATTAATATTAAAAGCATGTTATTGTTGTTTTTAGGTGCCATCAAGTTGGTTCTGACTCATAGCTACCCTATGCACAACAGAACGAAACACTGCCCAGTCCTGCGCCATCCTTACAGTCGTTGTTATGCTTGAGCTCATTGTTGTAGCCACTGTGTCAATCCACCTCGTTGAGGGTCTTCCTCTTTTCCGCTGACCCTGTACTCTGCCAAGCATGATGTCCTTCTCCAGGGAGTGATCCCTCCTGACAACGTGTCCAAAGTACGTAAGACGCAGTCTCGCCATCCTTGCCTCTAAAGAAACTCAACAAAAATACAGAAGATCTAAAGGCCACAATCAGCCAACTTGACCTCATAGACATATATAGAACACTCTGCCCAATGTCTGCAAAGTATACACTCTTTTCCAATGCACATGGAATGTTCTTCAGAATAAACCACCTCTCAGGCCACAAAGAAGCCCTCAACAAAATCCAAAACATTGAGATAATACACAGTATCTTCCCTGTCCACAATGCCATCAAAGTAGAAACTAACAACAGGAAGAGCAAGGAAGACAGATTTGTTTGTTCTTTTGGCAGTCCATGGTATATTCAATATTCTTTGCCAACACCACAATTCAAAGGCGTCAACTCTTCTTCGGTCTTCCTTATTCATTGTCCATGTTTCACATCCATATGATGTGGTTGAAAATACCATGGGTTGGGTCAGGGGAAACAATAAGACTAGGCTCTGGTTACTTGGCAGAAACTATGCAGACAGAAAGGAAATGGTATGACATACATAAAACATTGAAAGAAAAAAAATTGCCAATGAAGAATAACGTATCCTGCAAAACACTCACCAAATACAATGGAGAAATTAGGACATTTTTAGATAAAGAAAAATTAAGGGAATATGTAAAAACCAAACCACACTTAGGAGTCCTTCGATTTGAGAACAAATAACATCAGGTGACAGGCTGAATCTATGACCTAAGGACTCATGAACCAGATACCAGCTTAAGTATCTGAGCTCTCACAGACAAATCAAAACTAAAAACTTTACAACACAGAAGCAGAGAGGTTAATCTGTAAAGACAACAACATCAGAACAATAAAATGGGATAGATAGTGTAGGTATAGAATTTTCTAACGGAGAGGAAGTCAAGGCGATTCCAAGTAATAAAAGATTGGTTTGAACTTAGGAAGATAAGGGTAAGTTTCAAGGTAGTCACAAAAAAAAATTAACAAACCTACTCATCAAAATAAAGAAAAACATAAAGTCTCAGTACAAACATAATCTAGAAAAATAAAAGAAATGAAAAAAAAATACACAAACAAAAGGAATTCAGCACAGGGGAGTAAGAGGAACAAAGAAAACAACAGCACCCCAAAAAGAGCACAACAATATGTGAGCAATAAACACACACCTGTCAAGAATTATACTGAATGCAAATGGCTTAAATGCACCCATAAAGAGACAGAGAGTGACAGAATGGATTAAAAAAAAAAAAAACAGAATTCATCAATATACCGTCTAGAAGAGACACACCTTAGAAACAAAGATGTAAATTTATTAAAAATCAAAGGATGGAAAAATATATATATTAAGCAAGCAACTACAAAAAAAAGAGTAGGAGTGGTGATATTAATCTCAGATAAAATAGACTTTAAAACAAAATCCACTATAAAAAACAAAGAAGGACATTATGTAATGATTAAAAGGACAATCCATCATGAAGACATAACCATAATAGATATCTATGCACCCAATGACAAGGTTCCAAAATATATAATATAAACTCCAATGGCACTGAAAAGAGAAATTGACAGTTCCACAACAATAGTAGGAGACTTAAACATACCACTCTCGGTAAATGAAGGAATATCTGGAAAGAAACTCAACAAAAATACAGAAGATCTAAAGGCCACAATCAGCCAACTTGACCTCATAGACATATATAGAACACTCTGCCCAATGTCTGCAAAGTATACACTCTTTTCCAATGCACATGGAATGTTCTTCAGAATAAACCACCTCTCAGGCCACAAAGAAGCCCTCAACAAAATCCAAAACATTGAGATAATACACAGTATCTTCCCTGTCCACAACGCCATCAAAGTAGAAACTAACAACAGGAAGAGCAAGGAAAAAATCAATTACATGGAAACTGAATAACACCCTGCTTAAAAATCACTGGGTAATAGAAGAAATCAGAGACGGAATAAAAAAAATCATAGAATCAAACGAGAATGAAAACACATTGTCTTAGTCATCTAGTGCTGCTATAACAGAAATACCACAAGTGGATGGCTTTAACAAAGAGAAATTTATTTCCTCACAGTAACGTAGGCTAAAATTCCAAATTCAAGATGTCATCTTTGAGGGAAGGCTTTCTCTCTCTGTTGGCTCTGGGGGAAGGTCTTTGTCCTCAATCTTCCCCTAGTCAAGGAGATTCTCACTTGCAGGGACCCTGGGTCCAAACAATGCACTCTGCTGTTAGTTTTGCTTTCTTGGTGGTATGAGGTTCCAAACCCTCTGCTTGCTTCCCTTTCCTTTTATCTCTTGAGAGATAGATGGTACAGGCCACACCCCAGGGAAACTCCCTTTACCTTGGATCAGGGAGGTCACCTGAGTAAGAGTGGTGTTACAATCCCACCCTAATACTCTCAACATAAAATTACAATCACAAAATGGAGGACATCTACACAATACGGAGAATCATGGCCTAACCAAGTTGATACACACATTTTTGGGGGGACATAATTCAATCCATGACATGCATCATACCAAAAGCTTTGGGACACAGGAAAGATAGTCCACAGAGGTCAATTTGCAGCAATAGATACATCAAAAAAGAAGAAAGGGACAAAATCAAAACATTAGCTATACAACTCGAACATATAGAAAGAGAACAGCAAAAGGAGCACACAGGACAGAAATAAATGAAACAGGGAATAGAAAAACAATAGAGAGAATCAGCAAAACCAAAAGTTGGTTCTTTGAAAGGATCAACACAATTGACAAATTACGGGCCAAAATGACTAAAGAAAAACAGGAGAGGATGCAAATAATCCACACAAGACATGAAATAGGGGACACTATAACAGACCCAACCGAAATTAAAAAAAAGATCGTAAATAAGTATTATGAAAAACTATAACAAATTTGAAAACCTAGAGGAAATGAACAAATTTCTAGAAACATACTACCTACCCAAGCTAACCCAAAATAAGGTTGAAATTCTCAACTGAAAAGAGGAGAGATTGTAAAAGTAATTGAAAAATAAAAAAATTAAAAAACTCCCAACAAAAAAAAATCCCTGGCCCACATGCCTTGACGGGAGAATTCTACCAAACATTCAGAGAAAAGATTACGCCAGTACTATTCAAACTATTTCAGAACGTAGAAAAGGGATACTTCTGAATTCATTCTATGAAGCCATCATAACCCTGATACGAAAACCAGACAAAACACCACAAAAAAGAAAATTATAGACCAATGTCTCTCAAGAATATAGATGCAAAAATTCTCAACAAAATTCTAGCCAAAAGAATTCATCATGATATTAAAAAAATAATATACCATGACCAAGTGGGATTATTACCAGGTATGAATGGATGGTTCGACATTAGAAAATCAATCAACATAATTCACCACATAAATAAAGGAATCACATCATCATCTCAATCAACACAGAAAAGACATTTGAGAAAGTCCAGCACCCAGTCCTGATAAAAAATCTCTCAATAAAATAGGTATAAAAGGTAAATTCCTCAACATAATAATAGCCAACGTCATTCTTTATGGAGGGAGACTAAAAACATTCCCCTTGAGAATAGGAACAAGACAAGGATGCCCTTTATCACCACTTCTATTTAACATTGTGCTGGAAGTCCTAGCTGGAGCAATAAGACAAGAAAAAGACATAAAGGGTATCCAAATTGGTAACAAAGATGTAAAACTGGCCCTATTTGTGGATGACGCGATACTGTACATCGAAAACCCAAAAGGGCCCACGAGGAAACTACTGGAACTAACAGAAATATTCAGTAGATTAGCAGGACATAAAATAAACATACAAAAATCTTTGGATTCTTATACACAAATAAAGGGAACAACAAGAATATCAGGAAACAATACCATTTATAATTGCCCCTAAAAAAATGAAATGCTTAAGAATAAATCTAACAAGGGTTGTAAAAGACCTACACAAAGAAAACTACAGAACACTATTGCGAGAAACCAAAAGAGATCTACATAAATGAAAAAACATACCAGGCTCATGGATGGGTAGACTCACCACTGTGAAAATGACAATTCTACCCAAAGCAATGTACAAATATGACACAGTCCAAATACCAACAGCATTCTTTAAAGAGATGGAAAACCAATTATTAACTTTATATGGAAAGGGAAGAGGCCCTGGAGAAGGAAAAACTATTGAAGAAGAAGAATAAAGTAGGACTCCCACTACCTGACCTCAGAACCTGCTATACAGCTACGGTAGTCAAAATAGCCTGGTACTGTACAGCAACAGATAGAATGACCCATGGAACACAATTGAGAACCCAGGTGTAAATCCATCCACCTACAGTCACCTGAACTTCCACAAGGGCCCAAAGTCCTTCAAATGGGGAAAAGACAGTCTTTTTAACAAATGGTGCTACCACAACTGGATGAAAAAAATGAAACAAGACCCATATTCCACACCATACACAAAAACTAATTCAAATGGATCAAAGACCTAAATATAAAATCAAATACCATAAAGATCATAGAAGAAAAAATAGGATTAATGCTACAGGCCCTAATGCAGGTCATTAGGATACAAACCATAACTAAGAACATACAAATTCCAGAAGATAAACTATATAACTGGGATCGTCTAGAAATTAAACACTTATGCTCATGAAAAACCTTCACCAAAAGAGTAAAAAGACAGCCTACAGACTGGAAAAAAAAATTTTGGCTATGACAAATCTGACAAAGTTCTAATCTCTAAAATCTACATGAAAATTCAACACCTCTACAACAAAAAGGCAAACAATCCAATTAAAAAATGGACAAAAGTAATGGACACTTCACCAGAGAAGACATTGAATCAGCTAAGAGACACATGAGGAAAAGGTTGTGATCACTAGTCATTACAGAAATGCAAATGTAAACCACGATGAGATGTTACCTCACCCCAGTATTGCTGGTGCTAATTGAAAACCGAAAATAACAAATGTTAGTGAGGCTTCATGGAGATTGGAACTCTTATGCAATGCTGGTGGGAATGCAAAATGGTACAACAATTTTGGAAAACAGTATGGCGCTTCTTTAGAAAGCTAGAAATAGAAATACCATATGATCCAGCAATTCCACTCCTAGGAATAAAAAAAAATATATATATCCTAGAAAAATAAGAGCTGTCACACGAATAGACATTTGCACGCCCATGTTCATTGCAGCATAGTTCACAATAGCAAAAGGATGGAAACAACCTAGATGCCCATCAACAGAAGCATGGATAAACATACTATGGTACATACACACAATGGAGTACTGCACAATGATAAAGAACAATGATGAATCTGTAAAGCATCTCACAACATGGATGAATCTGGAGGGCATTATGCTGAGTGAAATAAGTTGATTACAAAAGGACAAATATTGTATGAGAACAGTATTATAAAAACCCACAAAAAGGCTTATATACAAAAATGAAACAATCTTTGATGGTTACAAGGGAGTAGAGGGGTGGGAGGGAAAAATATTAAATAGACAATAGGTAAGTGGTAAATCTGATGGAGAGTAAACAGTACACAATACTGGGGATGCCAGCACAATTTGTCCAAGGTAAGTTCATGGAAGCTCTGTAGACATACAGATTCCTCAACGGTCCAAATTAAAGGGTTGAGGACTGCAGGAGCTATGGTCTCAGGGAACATTTAGCTCAATTGGCATAACATAGTTTATAAAGAAAAGGTTCTACATTCTACTTTGGTGGGTAGCGTCTAGAATCTTAAAAGCTGGTGAGCGGCCATCTGAGATACTCCATTGGTCTCACTCTGTCAGGAACAAGAGAGAATGAGGAAAACCAAAGACCCAAAGGAAAGATTAGTACAAAGGAGTAATGGAACACAACTACCACAGCCTCCACCAGACTGAGTCCGACACAACTAGATGGTGCTTGCCTACGACCACTGACTGGAGAAACCCTGAAAGTATGGTTCCCGGACACCCTATTAGCTCAATAATGAAGTCACTTCTGAGGTTCACCCTTCAGCCAAAGATTAGACAGTCCCATAAAACAAAACAAGACTAAAGGGGCCCACCAGCCCAAGGGTAAAGAGTAGAAGGCAGGAAGAGACAGGTAAGCTGGTAACAGGGGACCCAAGGTCAAGAAGAGGAGACTGTTGAAACATCACGGGATTGGTAACATATGTTGCAAAACAATGTGTGTACTAATGTTTTAATGAGAAGCTAGTTTGTTCTGTAAATATTCATCTGAAGTACAATAAAAAGATAAAGAAAAAAATCATTTCTACATGCAAAATGAATATTTAAAAAAATTTACAAATTTTTCATTACGTTTGATTTTGCAATGGTAAACATTAGGAGATTCCTGAAATAAATCTGTTCTCTCTCTCTGGATGTGTGTGTGCATCACTGAAAACAAATGGCTAATAGATAAGATATCTGAACCTATATTCATAAGAAAAATTGATCTCAAATTTTCATTTCTTCAAATGCCTTTGTCAGGAGTTAGAGTCAAATCTGCTGCCTTCATAAAAGGTTTAGAAAAAGTTCCTGCTCTTTAATTCTCTGGAATAGTTTGCATAAAATTTACCTTAAATGTTTGGAAGTATTCATCAGTCATCAGTGTAGCAATCTAGACTTGTGGTGTTCTTAGTATGAAAGCTTTCAGTAATGGATTGAAATTTCTTGAATAGATAGCATTGGTTTAGATTTTTGTCTTCTTTGTTACACTAAGTTGAAATTTCAGGGCATTTGTTTTGCAAATGATCACATTTATTAGCATTATATTTTCATATTGAAATATATATATTTGTACTCTATGCAGTGCTTTCCATTTCTTCATTCCTGAAATCAGAAAGTTGTGCTTCTTCTTTTTCTCTTGATCACTCATGCTGGAGGTTTGCCAGTTTTATTAATTAATTTAAATAATCAACTTCTTGTTATGCTGATTGATGAATTACATATTATTTTCTGTTTAAATTCTTTCTAATAATTTAGTAATTTTATGCTTTATATTCTTTGGTATGATTTCCATTTTTTTACCTAATGCCTTGAAATACAAACTTTATTCATTACTTCAACTTTCATTCTTTTCTGATATGTATGTATTTCCCTTTCAGCCCCACCTTAGTTATATTGCACAAGTTAGGATATGTCAAATTGTCACTATCATTCACTCAAAATATTTTATAATTTCTGCCTCATATTTTTGTTGTCTCATAGGTTGTTTAGAAGTAAATTGTTAACTTGACAGAAAATGGACTTTTTATTTTTAGTCCCTTATTTTAAATGTCTGTCTTAATTTCATTTCAGTCAATGAAAATGCTCTGAATTACTTAAGTTATTGCAATTCATTCAAGTGTTATTTATAGTACAGCATATAATCAATTTTATTGATAATGTAAATGTACCTTAAAAGATTGTGTTTTCTGTCCTTTCATAGCCATATGATGTATATATTTCAATTATGTACAATTTATTCAGCATGTGGTTCAGATCTTCTCTAGGCCCAGTGACATTTTGGTCTGCCATTTTAATATCTTTTGAGAGAGATACGTTAATTACTCCCACTATAATTTCTGATTTTTCTATTTCTTTATTTAGCTCTTCAAATTTTTTGTTTTAAATGATTTGCAGCTATGCTTTGGGGCATATGCAGACTTATGATTAGAATATTTTCCTGGTAAAGACAACCCTTTATCCTTATGGAATGTCCCACCTTATCTCTGGTAGTGTGTCTTGCTCAAAGCCTCCTTTGAGATTATTATATCCACACAAATTTATTTTGATTAATATTTTCATAGCATATCATTTTCTACTCTTTTCCATTTGATCTTTCTCTGTCCTTTTATGAAAATGCATATTTTGTAAAAAGAAACGTGCAAATAAAAATTATAAAATTGCATCATTTAAAATAGCAAAAAGTTAACATTGAATTAAAAAAAAAAAACCAAACCCAGTGCCTTCGACTCGATTCTGACTCATATAAAAAAAAAAAACCTAGGAATAATTCTAACAAAATATATGTTAGGCTTATACACTGAAAACTTAAATAATCTTGAGAGAAAATAAAGAAAACCTAAATAAGAGGAGTGATTTATCATGTTCACACTGGAGTGGGTTATCCAATAACCAAGGTAAACATGGGCTTACTTGTGCTTACTTATTAATCTGTAGTTAACAAGTTCACATGTTTTTCACCACATGATGTGATCCAGAATCAAAATACTGATTCTTAAAAAAGTTACAAATATTGGCCTCCGGAAACTGAAGATGGGTATTATAACGTTCTGACTCTCTACTTAACACCTGTAAAAAAAAAAGTTGCTGTAGAGCCCATTCCGACTCATAGCAACCCCACAGGACACAGTAGAACTGCCCCATAGGGTTTCCAAGGAAGAAGATTGCCATATCTTTCTCCCACAGGACCTGCTGACCTATTGGTTAACAGCTGAGTGCTTAACCACTGTGACTCATTTAACATCTATATGTAGGATCTATAAATGCCTTCTTTTGTATTATACAACTTGTCTCAAGTCAGAGGAATATTAAGATCAAGACCACTAGTTCAATTGTTCATTATGAAAATGACATGGACACAGTTCATCTTCATTTTACGCAGGCAGGTGGCACCAGCTCCGATAATATCCTTGTGGATGAGACAGTTATGTGGGCTGGCTGCTTTACAGACAGATGTAGAAGAACACACTTGAATGCAAAGATCATAATTAACTCAGAGGTTTCCCAGTGTGGTTTATCATCAGAGTCATCTAGTGTGATTACAGTATTTATAAAAATTGTGAATGTAAAAATGTTAACATGATTAAAGGAAAAATAAAAGTTCTTCAATTACCCTTCCCTATGCTTGTAGTCCTGATCCCCAGAGACATCTTAATCTTCGTAGAATCACTTCCACAACTAGTTTCTGTTTCTAGTTCTTCTGATGGCTACTTCCATATCTCTAAATAATTCGCTCATATTGCTATTACTAGAGTTATCAGTTTTGAACATTATCTGAACTTTCTGTTATACAACACGTGGAATTAGCTTAGTTACACCAGTGCTACCATCTCTGCTATCATTTCAACATTTGAGCATCATATTCTATTTTAGTTCCTTTCTTAGTGTCTTCTGGAACTTAAAAAAATTTTCTCAAACCTCTTTATTCATCAACTTTGAAAATTTTCTCATCTGGAGAGATTTTTGTCTATTTATTTAGTTTAATACAGATCTCCTTTCCATATTGAATCGGAATCTGTGAGGCTGAGGTATAAAGATCTGAACTTCCTAAAACCAAAATACATATAAAACAAAGCTGTGGAGGCAATGCTGATGATTAACCACGCTTGGGAACTATTGGGTTAAGAAAGTCAGTTTAGTGACATGCTTCAAATGGAGAGCTTCAGGATTTCTTCCTTTCTCTTACTTGTCTTTTTGCTTCTTTCTTCCTCTCTCTATTACTGTCTCTTTCTCTTTTTCAGCAAACGTTACTGAGAGGCGTCAAGATGATGCACTGAGCTTAGTGATATGAAAATCAAAATCATACATCCCCTGCTCTAATGGAACTCAGAATCTACATATTTTGCAACATTTCAGCTTAATTTGCAGATGCCTTGATCATTTAATTTACAAATAAAGTAAAGCTGGAGGGAATAGTTAATAAATGCAGTGGAAAGTTGAATTGATTGTTAATACTTCTCAACATGACTGTGTTGAGGAGTAGCACAATATTATTGTGGCAGAGATTGGATGTTAAGGATGCCTAATAGTCACTGTAATGAAGCATAACATGGAAATGCAGTTGGAGTGAACTCAAAAGGCATAAAACTTTTGAATATGTTCCCTAACTGATACAGAGCTGTGCTATACCCTTTGCCGTCAAGTTGATTCCAACTCGTAGCAACCCTAAAGGACAGAGTAGAACTGCCCCATAGAATTTCCAAGGTGTGCCTGGTGGATTCGAACTGCCAACCTTTTGTTTAACAGCAGTAGCACTTTGCCAGCAGGGTTTCCAATTCAGAGCTAAGGAACCAAATATCTTCGAGCTTTTATTTATTTCAAAAATCTCTTCTCTATTACTTATTTGTCTTAACCTAATCTTCGTAAGATTCATCTTTGAGGGCCTCAAAACTATCTTTGCTTGTGGAAAAAAATAATAGTGTCCTCTATGAATGCACGGATATATTAAGAATAAAGGTTTCCTTGTCTATTATACAATCTAGGTAATTAAAAATTGGATGTATATGACAGTGGCAATAAAGAATCTGGCTTAAGCAAGCTAGGCAAGGTTGTAAATCATATATCAAAGAACGAGGTAAACTCACAAACTTCCTAAATACCCAAAGTTCTTCCTTCTTGTCTTTTACTTAGTTGAATTGTAATGATCATCATAAGGTTGACACAGTTGAAAAAGAGCTCCTGGAAATTAGAGTCTCTCCTTGAAGTTTTCCTTTCATGCATTAAGGTTGGATTTGAAGAATGCTGGGCCCCCATGTTACAGTGCACACTCTGTGCTCAAAAAAAGTGCCTGAGTTTCTATACCCTAGGCCCTAAAGAACTGCAACAACTGGGCAAATTGATCCAGACCCTGACTGAGTACGGTGAAAAATAAGTTGAGATTTGACAGGGAACCCATTGCTGTAGAGTCGATTGCAACTCCCAGCTACCCTAAAGGGCACAGTAGAACTGCCCCCTAGAGTTTTCAAGGAGTGGCTGGTGGATGTGAACTGCCAACTTCTTGGTTAACAGGAGAGATCTTAATCACTATTCCACCAGGACTCCTTAACAGGAAAATAATTTGTTAACTTCTAACCTTATTTTAAAATATTAATTTTTTTACAAAAGATGTGTAGCTTGAGTGCAATTCATATGGAGACAAAATAAAAGCATAAATCCTTATAAACTCAGTGAAGCCCCTAGAATATCTGACTGGTTTATAAAGCAACTGGAGTTTCAGACTGCATTTATAGAAATACGATATTGAGAGTGTGATGGGTAATAATCCTCATACCATCTAAAAACTAATGGGATAATAAGCAGGCATCTTTATAAATCAGAAGGGGATTTAAAGGGAAGAGAGACATGTTTTGTGTATGGCGTTTGAAAGATTTAAGGATACCATACTACTTCATAACAGATTAAAGAATATTTTACAAATGAATGAATGAACAAAGGTATTGAGAGTAGTGTTTGACAGCATTCCCATGGTTATTTGCTAGACACCTAGTAGTCCAAATCGCAAGTGCAGGGTGAACACACTCACCTTTCTTCTGCCTGGTAAAATATTATTTATTTTCATTTCTCATTTAATCATATAATCAGGAAAACATTCTCCAAGTCCTTAGAATAGATTGGACCTTCTTATTACAACTCAGAAAGCACCTGTAATTTCTACAATGGCACATTTTTAGGCTGTGGTCTATACTATAGGCTAGCTGATATACCAGGTCAATCTTATTTTCCTTTGTATCCCCAGCATCTGGCGCATCACAAGTGATTAAAACACATTTTACAAATAAGTGAATGAATGAATGAATAAAATTATTGAATGTGATATTTGACTGAATTTCCATAGAGCTTGCTTCCAGACCTAGTAGTGATTCAAATCGTAAGGGTGGGTGAACACACTCACCTTTCTTCTTCCTGGAAACCTCAATGCAAAATTTCATAAGCAACTGGCTCTATTTAACTTATAGGAAAAGGGCAAGAATGTTGGTGTTGGCAGTCTCAGGTAGCCAGCATTCCACTATCTTTAGTGCTGAGAGGGCAAGGCACAGTCTTGAATGCAGAGTCACATTAGAAGGTGGTCTGCATCACAGGTCAGCATCTCCAACTGCAAATTTTCAGTTTTCATTTCTCCAGCTTCAAGGTAGTAAACAGCCTCGCCTTTCACTATCATCTGAGCAGTTCTGACTGCTGGGCTATGGAGGTTTGCTCTGGGCTTAAAAAAAAAAAAAAAAAAAAAAAACCTTAGATATAAAAAAACCAAAGCCCGTTGCCCTCCAGTAGACTTCAACTCATAGCAACTCTGTAGAACAGAGTAGAGTTGCCCCTTAGAGTTTCCAAGGGTGTAAATCTTTAAGAAAGCAGACTGCCACAGCTTTCTCCCTTGGAATGGCTGGTGGATTAGTAGCTACGCTCTCAACCACTACACCTCCAGTGATCCTGGGTTTAAATATAAAAAACATCAAACCTGTTGCTGTCAAGTCGATCCCAACTCATAGCGACCCTATACCAGGCACCAAATCACGCAGGGCACATACTCTCCAAGGATTTCCATTTCTCAGGGAAACAAGCTCTGGAGAATACTTCCCCAGTTGTCTAACCTTTTCTTTGAAGTGGGATTCTCTGCCAATTCTAAAGTTGTCAATGAGTGGTAAAAATTTGTGCATAGGGATCACCTGGGGATTTTGTGAAAATTCAGTTTCTGATTCAGCAGGCATCAGTGGGGTTTGAGATTCTGGATTTCTTAAAAACAAGTTTCTAGTCCACTTGATTACCAGGTTTTAGAGCATCAGAGCACATCCTGACAAGTTTTATCTTAGTGTTAATTGAATTGGAAATTTTAAAAAATAATTAAACCGTTTACTTTTTCTTATAAATATGTTTTATTTTATGTATAAATAGGTAGAATATTTATTTTATTCAAAATCAAATCTGCATGCATTTTAGGAGTCATGGCATAAGAATTTGGAGAATTGATATAATATTTAACTTTTTATGGTCCTTATTTTTCTAAATTCTGCTTACTAATTTTTATAACTGAAGGAATAGTTAATTATTAAGAAACTAGTTGTGTTCCACATTCTTTCTTACTTCATGTTTTACCTTATTTTTTATTAAAAAAAAATATTGGAAAGGGTCTTAGTTTACAACTTGAATTTAGAAAAAAAGATACGGGCAGTCATGTATGGGGAGCTCCATAAAAAATAGTGTTAAATGAGTTAGGTTTAACATAATATATTCTTATATATTAAATAATAACTATACAGCTATTATATATTAAATATAAATATTATATGTTAAATATATATGAATGCAAAGATATATGCACATAAATACACACACACACACGAAGATAGTGAAAGAGATTATATTTGAATTATGCCAAGTCTTGGACTCATGTTACTCAACTGCTTTACTGAGTTCTTACCTACATTTAATAAGCTCCATCTTGAAAGTTTTATGATCATCCACTCATATAGAAATTATTTACTTCTGCAGGAAAAATTAATTATTTTTTATTTATTTGAGAATAAAAATAATATTTAAAGTTTTTAATTCAAAATATTCATAAAATGGTATGTAATTTTTGAGACAATAACTATAATAAGTTTGCTTAATCAAATTCACTTTGGAAGGCTTTAAATTATTGTTAGATACTGGCATTTATCTGTTTAGTTTTTGTTTTGCTTTGTTTTTCATTATTTTTAAACTTTTTTGTTGTGGTTGAGAATATACACAGCAAAACATACACCAATTCATCCATTTCTACACGTACAATTCATTGACATTAATTGCTTTCTTTAAGTTGTATAGCCATTCTCACCCTCCTTTTCTGAGTGTTTCTCCCACAATAACATCTGTTTATTTTTAAGTCATTTTTTTTTTTTTTTGCAAATTTTGGAGAAAAGGGGAAGAAAGAAAAGCGAATATTGGGGGGTGTTATTGTAATGTTATTGTGGGTAATGGAGTTAAATTTAGTGGAAACTTCCTGAGGGGTGTGAATACTCCCTTCCAAAATGACCACCTTGAGGGACAGGAAGATGGAGCATTTCTGTCCAAGCTCCTGTCCCCATGGATGAGAGTTGGCCCCAAAGACAAGAACTGTCCAGAATTTCTGAGCTGAGTTGTACATAAGCTAAGTGGGCACTTTCAGTTGTGGGGAAGTTTCTGGAATGAATATAAAGAGACCATGGCATAGATTTGAAATGGGTTACTGTCAATGCAAGCTGAGTTTCTGCTTGTAAAGAACTAATACATACAGGTCCTGCTGAAATGAAAGGTAGCATAAGATGATGTGATGTGGTACGCACGTGTCTATACAGTTGTCAGTAATTATTTGCATGTGTACGCTCTGCCCAGGAGGAGCTTACAGTCCACTGAAGCCAAAGAAATTAAAAGAAAAAACATTCAAATTATGATACAATTAGTATATGTAATACAGGCAAGAAGAAAATGAGAAAATTTCTCTGAGAGAAATTAGAGAGTTGATGTGGACAATTAATTTAGTTGGAGTTTCAAAGATGTGTGCAAGGTGTGGAATCACCTTATGGAATATCATTTGGCCTTTATTTTTGGTTCTTTCAAGTGATATCAACATTTGAGGCTAATGAATGAGGCTGACTAGACTAAGAGGAACTCTCTGGGGGTCCAATGCTGACTAAACCTCATGAGGCACGCTAGAATCTGTGATTGCCACTTAATTAGGCGATCAGAGCCCTGAGCCCTAAAGACTCAGAGGAGCTTCCTGATTGGTGACCATTCATGGGAGAGAGTAGCACATCCATCTTTGGGGCACTGAAATGCACACGGGAACCCCTCCCAGATCTCACTCTATGCATCTCTTTGTATTCTTTTTGGTTATAATGAATCTGTAGTTATAAGTATGGTATAAACCAAAAACCAAATCCATTGCTATTGAGTTGGTTCCATATACTCTCCATGAATTCTGTGAGTCACCCCAGTGAATTAATAAAACCACGGGGTTGGTGAAAGCCAGCAGCCTGAAAGAAGGTATTCTTCTAAAGTGTGAACTCTGGCCTTGTTCTGGGTGTCTGGGGTTCTAGAAATACTGCATGGGCAGCAGGTCTGAAAGATGATGTCAATCTAACTTGTGAGCTCTGGTCCAGCTCTGGGTGGCTAAGGTTGGAGAGAGAGCATGCCACATGAGCACCTGGCAACAAAGATGGAGAAGTAGGAAGGTGAAGATTGGGTCAATTTTCCCAGTTTCAGAATTGGATTCATACCACAAAGTTAGCAATGAAGGTGGGGTTTGCCCACTGTGCTCCTTGTTTAGTGCAATGAGTCACCTGGGGAAATAAATTTAAGTCCTTATATAATTTGGAAGTTTTTTTTTTTTTTTTTTTTTAAGTCAGGTTCTGACAAATTTCTCAAGGATTATTCTGAGGTTCACTGGTAACACCAAAAAAGCCAATAGGCTGATATAGCTTATATAAATCATGTAACTCAAGATCAAGTGGAAGAAATGATTCACCCTAAGGTTTTCCTTGGATAAGACTAATAGAGTCCATAATTGATTAAAATCTTGCTCAGGCCAGGAGACCCAACCTACTTTGTATGTTCAGTGTGATACGTTAAGCATTTTTAGAGTTTCCAGGAGACAGCTCTATAGAGCTATGATCCATTCGGCTACCTTTACTTCAGCCTAAGACCTTAGCAAAATGCAAATTGGATAAGTAGGAGTCTATGAGTAAATGGGTATAGATAAAGTAGGCTGTATAAAGTGGACCTATTCAGAATTACCTAAACATCCCCACCCAAAAAAAAAAGAAAAAGGATAAATAAAACATTTTCTTTGGTTACAGCAACACAGGTTATTGAATTTAACTATTTAATCTCCTCTCTCTTATTTTAAACAACTTTATAGAAGTACATTCTACATATAAAATCCAGCCATTACATACATAGCAAAGAATTTTCCTCTCTGTCAGCATAGGTGAAGTTATTTTTATCTCTGTGTATGAGAATTCGTGGTCTAGACTGGGTTGCTTAGATTCTAGATATCACTACCACCAGATTTGCTGTGCTGACTCATCATATTTCAAATATACTTAGCATTTTTAACCCCTGCTATTTTTTTTTTATAGTACATGCTCAAAATCAAGAAAAAGTAAGTCTTGTTTTGAGGGCTTACTGCTTGTTGATAAAATTTAATCCTTAAGAAATTGTATATTACACCTCTACTGGGATTTTTCACTGAAGGAGCTCAGGGCCAATATTTCTAAATCTTTTTATAGAAATAGCTCTGGATGTCACCAGTTTATCTTACAGATTCTTGAAGAACTCTAGAAATTTACACTTTTTGAATTGAACTAAATAAAAATGTATATATGTAACTCTTTGAAGGGTTTAATGGGTAAAGTCAGTCTAGGATACTTACTGGTTTCTCTACAAATAATTATCAAGTACATGATCAAGGAATAACTATCAAGACATAATTATCAAGACCTTACAAGGTAGTAAGTACTGTGACAGGTACTAAGGCTGTGGCAGTGAACCATATGTACAGGGGATACCTTTATAAGGATTATAGTCCAGTGCAGATTTGGACAATAACAAGACAATTGCAAAGTAGAATAATAAATGATGAAAATGGTACACATTGGATGGAGCACTATTGCAACACATGCATAGGTTTGTAACTCAGATTTTAAAGTTTTAATAAGGCTTTCTGAAGTAAGAGAAAGAGGAAATGAGCCCAACAAAGAAGGGATAGGGAAGGATAGATCAGTAAAAAAGATTTTTCCAGATTAGAGATGTACAAAATATCTAGATATTATAGCTGTTACACCTTATGCTATGATTCAGGTTATTTACTGACTGAATGGGAAAAAAGAGGTTGATAATCAATGTTGGAATATGGTGTTTTAAATACAGTTGAGTACTGAGTTTTTATCAATTGTATAGAAGAAGAGGGAGGTGGTCGTGTTGATGGCAGTAGTTGGCCACAGTATTCTTGTAACCTTATTCTTTCTTCTAATTTGTGTCTCACTGACACATATAAGAGAAGATCTCAGGTGGAATAGAATTAGAAAGGCCATGGAAAAAAGAAATAGCATCAATAAAATAACCGAATTATTTAAAATGTGCATAAAAAAATAGATGGACTAAAGTGCTCACTCATCTATGCCAAGAAATTTGGAAGAGAGCTACTGGGCCAACTGACTGGAAGAGATTCATATTTGCACCCATTCCAAAGAATGATGATCCAACAGAATGTAGAAATTATCTAAATGTATCATTAATACCACACACAAATAAAATTTTGCTGAAGATCATTCAAAAGTGGTTGCAGAAGTACATCGACAGGGAGCAGCCAGAAATTCAAGCTGGATTCAGAAGAGGACTTGGAGCAAGAGCTATCATTACTGCTATCAGATGGATCACGGCTGAAAGCAGAGAATACCAGAAAGATATTTACCTGTGTTTTATCGACTATGCAAAGGCATTCGACTATGTGTATCATAACAAATTATGAATAACATTACTAAGAATGGGAATTCCACAACACTTAATCATGCTTATGAGAAACCTGTACTTAGGCTGAGAGGCAGTCGTTAGAACAGGAAAAGGGAATACTGGGTGGATTAAAGTCAGGGAAGGTATGTGTGAGGGTTGTATCCTTTCAGCATATTTATTCAATCTGCATGCTGAGCAAATAATCCAAGAAGCTGGACTATATGAATAAGAATGTGGCATCAGGATTAGAGGGAGACTCATTAACAACCTGGGATATGCAAATAACACAACCTTGCTTGCTGAAAGTGAAGGGGACTTGAAACACTTATTGATGAAGACCAAGGATCACAGTCTTTAGTATGGATTACACTTCAACATAAAACAAAAATCTTACAACTGGACCAGTAAGCAACATCATGATAAATGGAGAAAACACTGAAGTTTTCAAGGATTTCATTTTGCCTGGATCTACAATCAACATCCATGGAAGCAGCAGTCAAGAAATCAAATGATGCATTGCATTGAGTAAATTTGCTGCAAAAGATCTCTTTAAAGGTTTAAAAAACAAAGATGTCACTTTGAGGATTAATGTGTGCCTAACACAAGCCAAGGTGTTTTTAATAGCCTCATTTGCATGAGAAAGCTAGACAGAGAATACGGAAGACAGTAGAAGAATTGATGCCTTTGAATTATGGTGTTGCCCAAGAATATTAAATATACCGTTGGGAAGGATATAAACAGGCCTTTTCATGGATGATCATATAATAATGAAAAATACTCAGAGACTCATAAAAGCCATTCTTTCAATTCTTTCAGATTATTAGATTATGTATTCTCATGCAGGAGAGTAAATATGTATTTTAGAGAGATAGAGAATGGAGACACACAGAAAGACAGAGACAGACACAGAGAAACAGAGAGATTGAATTATAGCAAGTGACCCAGTTGCTTTACTGTGAATTCTTATCTAGATGTAGTAGCTACAATTTAATAGTTCTACCATCAGCCAGCCTTGTAGTAACCCAAAATAGAACTTGTGTTCATCCCCATGCCCTCTTTTACCTTTAACTCACTTCTAATCAGTTGTAAGTCTCAACAGCTTTTCAAAAATGCCTCGAAAGGCTCCTTTCTCTCTAGTTCCACTACCACTCACATGTAATATCTTTCTTGGAATAAATAAATGTCTGCTGACTTGTTGTTGTTGTTAGATGCCACTGAGTTGGTTCTGAGTCATAGCGATACTACACACAACAGAATGAAACACTGCCCAGTCCTGCACCATCCTCACAATTGTTGCTTTGCTTGAGCCCATTGTTGCAGCCACTGTGTCAGTCAATCTCATTAAGGGTCTTCCTCTTTTGCTGACCCTCTATTTTACCAAGTATGATGTCCTTCTCCAGGGACTGATCCCTCCTGATAACATGTTCAAAGTATGTGAGACATAGTCTCCCCATCCTTGTTTCCAAGGAGCATTCTGGTTGCACTGCTTCCAAGACAGATTTGTTCTGCTGACTAGACTCCTTGAATTTAGTTTCATTGTCTTTCCATTCATCTTCTGCAGCAGCTTAAGTATGATATTGCTAAAAAGAAAAACTAATTGTGGCAATTCCCCGCTTAAAAAACTTTGAGTGGCTGCTACTCACCTACAAAATAAAGACTGAATTATTATAGTGATGTTCATGTACTGTCTTCTGCCTACTCTGCTACCCTTGCCTCCTGTCAGGTTGCCTTGATTTCAGTGTGTAGCTTGATTGTATTACCCTAAATATGCCATGCATTTATTGATCTCCACAGGCTTTTCCCTTCATCTTTTATGAGTTCATTGTCTTTCACTTAGTTTATATTTTCTGTATGAGAACAAGACCCAGTTCTTCAAGTGCCTACCCAACAGAACTACATTTGCTTGTCCAATGTTAGTCTGTTTGTATGACAGCCTATTGGACAGAGCTCTGGACCAGGAAGGAGGTTTAAGACTGGAGTTCTAATTGTGGCCATATCCCTTACATATACAGCTGGTTAGAATTATGTCAACTAACAAATACAACGGTTCTTTGAGAATGACTGACTGACCACAATGAACAAATTGATGATGGGACACAAGGATGGTAAGGTACTTTAAAGACATCACATATTTTTGTCCTATAATTGGCCTATAAGTGGCTGTAACAATGAACTCAAGCATAAAAACGATTGTAAGGATGGCAACTTGACGGCACATAACAACAAGAACAAGAACAATAATTGGTAAACTATTCAAGTTGTTACATCAGATGAATAACACAGAAAAGCATCCAAAGAATGTTGATCTTTTAAGAATAAGTAAGATAGTTTGAACTGGGGAAATATATAAGGCAATTGAGTAAATTTTTATATAAGGTCACAGTTAAAGATGTTAAATAACCTGAATCAAGAAAGCAATGAAACGAAGGGAAAGAAGAAATGTTTTCAAGGTAAATTTACAAGAAAAGGTGACTGTTCGAAAATTATAGGGCAAAAGAAAATCAACAGCAAGGAAGTGGTACAACTTAGCAGGATTCATGGCTTTTATGAGCAGCTGACTCATAAACAACCACAACACTACCTACCAGTACAAAGATAAAACAGTCTTACTTCGTCTGCTTTTATACAAATTGGTGATATCATGTATAATAATTGGAGTTTCCATAATGAAGTTCCTTGTTATGCTCCATTTTGCTTTGATCAGCACAGATCTGAATGGTTTTTATTCTTATTATTATGTCAAAAAATGTGAAATTTTAATGCAGTATATTGAGAGGACAACAGCACAGTCATACAGAGAGCTAGCGATGCTTGGTGTAGAGAATCCTTAGGGAGTCCTTAGACCTCCTACAGTTACCTTGGTCTGAGTAGCACTTGAAGTGAAATCAAGAATCTTGGAGTCAGACTACTCAGGTTTGTTTCCAGGTTTAATAGCTAATTGTTTGAGACTCAAGACAGGTGTTGCAAATACTCTAAGATTCAATTTCTTCACCTTTCAGAGAGGAATACTACTAGCATTTGCCCTGGGGGAATACTGTAAATATTAAATAAAGTGATGCACTTAAGGTGTTTGGTACCAGGTTTGACGATTTGTAATATCTCAATAATATGCGTTACTCTCATTATACTTTTTTTTTGTTTGTTTGGCTGTATTAATATTAGAAAATGAAATTATAGTTCCTGTAATTCTAAACAGCCTTTGATTTTATTCTCCATATTTCTCTCTGTTAAAGTCAGTGTAACATAGGCTTTAAGGAAGAGGTGGTCTGAAGGGAAGTTTTGGATATGTAGTATAAGTGGGAAAGAGGTGTCAATGAACCTGTACACTTCAAGAATTAACTGAACAAATTATAAATATCAGCAAACCAAAGATGTGTTTCTGACAGGACATGATAGCATTGATTCTATTCATGCATATGCTCTACTTTCTAGAATTTTCTTGAGGGCAAATTTGACATCCTTATTCCTCAGACTGTAGATCATGGGGTTCAGCATGGGCACGACAATATTATAGAAAACAGAAGACACTTTGCCTTGGTCCATGGAGCTGACATTTGATGGCTGCAGGTACATGAATGCTGCAGAGCCATAGAAAATTGTAACAGCCAAGATGTGGGAGCTGCATGTACTGAAGGCTTTGGACCTGGCCTCAGTAGAGCGAATATGGAGAATGCTGTTAATGATGAAGATGTAGGAGGCAAGGATGGCTAAGGCAGGAGTCAATATATTAAATGCACTCAGACACAGAACCAATAATTCATTGATATAGATGCTGGAGCAGGATAGCTCCAGGAGTGGAAAGAGATCACAGAAATAATGGTTAACCACATTGGTCTTGCAGAAAAAGAGTTTCAACATAAAGCCTGTATGAATTGTAGACCCAGTTGTCCCCAAAATATACACTTCTGCTGTGAGCCAGAAGCAGACGTGATAAGACATGATAACATTATAAAACAAGGGATTACAGATGGCAACATAGCGGTCATATGCCATCGCAGCCAGCATGTGACACTCTGCAATAGCAAAAATAATAAAGAAATAGAGCTGAGTCATACATTGAGGGTAGGAGATAAAGTTCTTTTCTGCCGCAAAGTTTACCAGCAATTTGGGGGTAATGACAGTGGACTGGCAGAGATCAATGAAGGACAAACTGCTGAGGAAATAGTACATGGGGGTGTGCAGGTGAGAACTGAGTCCAACCACCATGATCATGCCCAGATTCCCAACCACTGTGACCACATAGATTCCTAGGAAGAGGAAGAAGAGGGGCAGCTGGAGTTCAGGATGTTCTGTTAGCCCAAAGAGGATGAACTCAGTTACTGAGGAATGATTTCTATGGTCCATTACTGTCTCAGCAGTTTCTAAAAAAGAGAAAATAATTTTGCTGTTTGCGTGTGTGTGTGTGAGTGTATGTATGTGTGTATGTGTGTAGAGGGGAGAAAGTGATTCTGTGGAGATCCTTATTTTCTCCCTCATCAGAAGAGATATAATACTTCAGAGATCTCTTGAGCCTCTCGAAAATCCAGTGATTAAGGTTGACCACAGGAGGAACTATAGACTTCAAGGAACTTATAAATTATTTTATACATTTTTAAGAGAAAAACACAAATTTGTGGATTTTTTTGGTCAGAAGAAATGGTTTCTTCTCAAGATTTTTTTTTTTTTTTTGGTCCCACATTCAATATGTATACCTTAATGTCATACATATTAAAAGGCTAATATTTACATTTTTCAGAATAAAGAAAAGCAGTGAACATGTTCATAAATCTGTGAAAATTACTAATACCAAAAACTACTAGTCTGAGTTATTTTTCTTACTAGAATCCTAATTCAAAATAGCTGAAGGACTGGAAAGCTACAAAGACCTTTTCATCTTGAGACTTTGTGGCTCTTTGTCCCAGCTTCATTCACACAGACTACAATGCAGGGACATAACTGCCAGTTGATCCCACACTTATATCTCAACAGCTTCACCAAGAGTGAGGCATTGTCTTCTACAGTTTCTAATTGAACAATCCTAAGGAGTAAATATAATGACCTAGATTTCAGTCATATATTCCACCACTGTGGCCTGGGGAGCAGTAGCTATGATTGGTCTACTACTTTATTTTGACTTCATGGCTGAGGTAGCAGAGATGAGAAGACTATGCATATTACTAAAACATCTGAAGGACTTTGGAAGACAAACATATGTCTTCTGTGCTCGTCAGTTTTTATAATCATATATTCTATGTGTGTTTGCTAAAGATGTTAAGAGTTGAGATGTGAATTAGTACAGCATTTGCAACATGCACTTATGGATTTCATTCTAAGGCAATACTAGTCAACAGTGTGATGCAGATCTTTACAAAGACACATATCTTTAGTCTACATTTGAAAAAAAAACAGAAATTCATGGCCTTAACTAAGACTCAAGTAAAAACTCAATCGTTGTGTTCAGCTGGGATATAATACATGAAATATAGAGAAACTGGCCGATTTCAAGAAAAATATTTAGAAACCTCTATTTTGAAGGATAGCTGAAAGAACTGGGGATATATAACAAGCAAAATAAAACAAAAATAAAAGTAGCATTCGATAGTTATCTTCAAATGTTTAAAATGTTGCGTGTTTAAGAGGTGTTGAACTCTTTTTAAAGGAGCCCTGGTGGCACAGTGGTTAAGAGCTCACCTGCTAACCAAAAGGTGGGCGCTTCAAATCCACCAGCTGTTCCTTGGAAAACCTATGGGGCAGTTCTACTGTGTTCTGTAGGGTTGATATGAGTAGGAATTGACTTGATGGCAGTGAGTTTCATTTGATTTTTTTGGTGGCACAGTAGTTAAGAGCTCCATTGCTAACCGAAAGGTTTGTGGTTCGAACCCACGAGCCACTTCATGGGAGAAAGATGTGGCAGTTTGCTCTGCACAGATTACAACCTTGGAAAACCTATGGGCAGTTCTACTCTGTTCTATAGGGTCACTAGCAGTCAGAATCAACTTGACAACAATGGGTTTTTTGGACTTTTGTTATATGTCTCCAAGACTGAGGTAAAACTAACTGCTGGAGATCATGGAGAGACATACTTTGTTTTACAAAAAATAAGAATATTTTAGCACTCAGACATATCCAGAATTGAAATCAGCTGCCTTAATGTGCAGCTATGTACTCACAATTAGACCTGTTCAAGCACAGCCTGAATAACCACTAAGCATATATATTGTTCCAGGACAAAAGCACTGGTTGGAGCATTGGATATATCATTTTCAGTACCTCTTTCAATTCCAGCATTTCATAATTTTATGATTTAATGAGCACTGATATTGTTAGACAGTCTTGTATTCAAATCTCAGGTCAATCACATACTTGCTGTATGACCTTGGGCAAATTACTTTCACTCTCCAAGCCTCTTAAAAAAGAACAGAGATATTAATATCTTTCTCTTGGGGTAGTGATGTGAAAATTAAAAGGACATCTGGAAGATGTTTAGTACAGTTATTGGCTTTTGGCAAGAATTCATAAATATTAGTGTGGTTTTAATCACAATCTATTGAGTTTCTCTCTAAAATATCTTTCATTTGCCCAATATTTTCATTTTCATAATGATGGCCATAATTTATTTTCTTAGCATCTATTTCCTGTCCATCCTTTATACATGAATACACATAATAATACAGAGATTCACAATTACTTTACTGAATATTAAACTCTTAAAAGTCATCAGTATTCTCCATGGTCTATAAATAAATTTCAGACCAAATTTTACATCATTCAAAGATTTGTATCATCTAAGAACAAATTGCTTTTATTATAATTTCTTCTTTCATTTCCTAGCAAGTATTGCACAGTTCCTAAAGAGTTCAGTGCTGTACCTTTTTCTCCTCCATAGTTCTGGAGGAGAAAATGATTCCGATGATCATGGTGGGTAGTTCTGAATACTAACCTTGCAGTACTCTTTGATGTTGAATGAGGCTTAACCTAAAAATCTCCTTTGACATTTATTCTGAGTCATTGGTCTCGATCTCTTATGATGCTGATGCCCAAGGCCATCTAACTCCGCATTTGTTGACTGATATGACAGGAATTATTTATACTCTCAGTATGGATGCTAAGAGTCTGATTATAAACAGTCATAATGACCTCCCACAAGGTTCATATCTCACAGGTATCAGCTCTTGGGAAAAGAAACAATTAGAGTTTTCCCCTTTCCCTGTTGTCTGTCAAATATTTAACATTCTCACACAAGTGTAATTTATTGCTCTTGTTTCATAGTAGATTTCAAACGAAGATGTAACGTATATTGTTAGAGCTCCAGTGGGCTTCATGCTAAGCTATTTAAAAATTTTTTTAAGCTTTCATTATTATTGCCTTTCATTATCAGTATCTTTATAAATCCGATCCTTATTCGTATTTGGGGGTTGAAAACATTACATGTAAACTTAAATATATATTATATATGTACATATACATACATATATATACATATGTATATATATTACATATAAACTTACAGATAAACTAATATTGTATGTAGTACACATTACTAATGATAAGATATACAAAAAAAAAAAGAGATGGTCATAAGTGTGGTTCCTCCTAACTTGAATACGTAGTAAGTCGGGGACTACCTGTATTGCCCTCAGCATGCAGCAACTAGTCTAGTGGTTCTCAAAGTCTGGCCCATGGACCAGCAGAACAGCATCGCCTGGGTAACCAAAAAATCAAACCCACTGCCATAGAGTCAATTCTGACTCATAAGACAGAGTAAAACTGCTCCATGGGGTTTCCAAGGCTGTAACTTTTTTTTTTTAATTTTTATTGTGCTTTAACGGAAAGTTTACAAATCAAGTCAGTCTCTCACATAAAAACCCATATACACTTTGCTACATACACCCAATTGCTCTCCCCCTAATGAGACAGCCCGCTTACTCCCTCTACTCCCTCTTTTCGTGTCCAATTAGCCAGCCTCTAATGCCCTCTACCCTCTTATGTCCCCTCAAGGGAGGAGATGCCAACATAGTCTCAAGTGTCCACCTGATCCAAGAAGCTCACTCCTCACCAACATCCCTCTCCATCCCATTGTCCAGTCCAACCCATGTTTGAAGAGGTAGCTCTGGGAATGGTTCCTGTCCTGGGCCAACAGAAGGTCTGGGGCCATGACTACTGGAGTACTTCTAGTCTCAGCCAGACCGTTAAGTCTGTTCTTTTTATGAGAATTTGGGATCTGCATCCCACTGCTCTCCTGCTCCCTCAGGGGTTCTCTGTTGTGTTCCCTGTCAGGGCAGTCATCAGTTGTAGCCAGGCACCATCCGGCTCTTCTGGTCTCTGTCAGATGTAGTCTCTGGTTTATGTGGCCCTTTCTGTCTCTTGGGCTCATAATTACCTTCTGTCCTTGGTGTTCTTCATTCTTGTTTGATGCAAGTGGGTTGAGACCAATTGATGCATCATAGATTGCTGCTTGCTAGTGCTTAAGACCCCAGACGTCCCTCTCCAAGGTGGGATGCAGAATGTTTTCTTAATAGATTTTTTTATGCCAATTGACTTAGATGTCCCCTGAAACCATGGTCCCCAAAGCCCCGCCCCTGCTACACTGGACTTCAAAGGATTCAGTTTATTCAGAAAGCTTCTTTGCTTTTGGTTTAGTCCAGTGGTGCTGACCTCACCTGTATTGTGTGTTATCTTTCCCTTCACCTAAAGTAGTTCTTATCTACTATCTAATTAGTGAAAACCCGTCTCCCACACTCCCTCTCTCCCCCATCTCGTAACCATCAAGGAATATTTCTTCTCTGTTTAAACTATTTCTTGAGTTCTTATAATAGTGGTCTTACACAATATTTGTCCTTTTGCAACTGACTAATTTCACACAGCATAATGCCTTCGAGATTCCTCTATGTTATGAAATGTTTCACAGATTCATCACTATTTGTTATCGTGTATTCCATTGTGTGAATATACCATAATTCATTTATCCATTCATCTGTTGATGGGCACCTTGGTTGCGTCCATCTTTTTGTGATTGTAAACAGTGCTGCAGTGAACATGGGTGTACATATATCTGTTCATGTAAAGGCTCTTATTTCTCTAGGATGTATTCCAAGGAGTGGGATTGCTGGATCTTATGGTAGTTCTATTTCTAGCTTTTTAAGGAAGCACCAAGTCGATTTCCAAAGTGGTTGTACCATTTTACATTCCACCAGCAGTGTATAAGTGTTCCAACCTCTCCACGGCCTCTCCAGCATTTATTGTTTTGTGTTTTTTGGATTAATGCTAGCCTTGTTGGAGTGACATGAAATCTCTTTGTAGTTTTGATTTGCATTTCTCTAATGGCTAATGATCGTGAGCATTTCCTCATGTTCTGTTAGGTACCTGATGTCTTCTTTTGTGAAGTGTCTGTTCATATCTTTTGCCTGTTTTTTAATTAGGTTATTTGTCTTTTTATACTTGAGTTTTTGCAGTATCATGTAGATTTTAGAGATCAGGTGCTGATCTGAGATGTCACAGCTAAAAACTTTTTGCCAGTCTGTAGGTAACCTTTTTACTCTTTTGGTGAAGTCTTTGGATGAGCATAGGTGTTTGATTTTTAGGAGCTCCCAGTTATCTAGTTTTTCTTCTGCATTGTTAGTAATGTTTTGTATACTGTTTATGCCATTTAACGTTCTCCCTATTTTTTCTTCCATGATCTTTAACATTATGATTTTATATTTAGTTCTTTGATCCATTGTGAGTTCGTTCTTGTGCATGAAGTAAGGTATAGGTCTTGTTTCATTTTTTTGCAGGTGGATATCCAGTTACGCCAGCACCATTTGTTAAAAAGACTGTCTTTTCCCATTTAACTGTTTTGTGGTCTTTGTCAAATATCAACTACTCATATGTGGATGGATTTATGTCTGGGATTCTCAATTCTGTTCCATTGGTCTATGTGTCTGTTGTTGTACCAGTACCAGGCTGTTTTGACTACTGTGGTGGTATAAAAGGTTCTAAAATCAGGTAGAGTAAGGCCTCCCACTTTGTTCTTTTTTTTCAGCAATGCTTTATTCATCTGGGGCCTCTTTCCCTTCCATATGAAGTTGGTGATTTATATATTTCTCCATCTCATTAAAGAACGTCGTTGGAATATGGATCTGAATTGCATTAAATCTACAGATCACTTTTGGTAGGACTGACATTTTTATAATGTCAAGTCTTCTATCCATGAGCAAGGAATATTTTCCACTTATGTAAGTCTCTGTTGGTTTCTTACAGAAGCGTATTGTAGTTTTCTTTGTATAAGTCTTTTACATCTCTGGTAAGATTTATTCCTAAGTATTTTATCTTCTTGGGGGCTACTGTAAATGGTATCTATTTGGCGATTTCCTCTTTGATGTTCTTTTTGTTGGTGTAGAGGAATCCAACTGATTTATTTTAAGTTTATCTTATATCCCGATACTGTGCTGAACTCTTCTATTAGTTTCAGTAGTTTTCTGGAGGATTCCTTAGGGTTTTCTGTGTATAAGATCATGTCGTCTGCAAATAGAGATAATTTTACTTCTTCCTTGCCAATCCAGATGGGCTTTATTTCTTTATTTAGCCTATTTTTCTGGCAGGACCTTCAGCACAATGTTGAATAAGAGCGGTGATAAAGATCGGCATCCTTATATGGTTACCGATCTCAAGGGAATGCTTTCAGGCTCTCTCCATTTAGGATGATGTTGGCTGTTGGCTTTGTATAAATGCCCTTTATTATGTTGAAGAATTTTCCTTCTGTTCATATTTTTCTGAGACTCTTTATCATGAATGGGTGTTGAACTTTGTCAAATGCCTTTTCTGCATCAATTGATAAAGTCATATGATTCTTGTCTTTTGATTTATTTAAGCGATGGGTTACATTAACTGTTTTTCTAATTTTGAACCATCCCTGCATACCCGGTATGAATTATTTTTTTGATATGTTGTTGAATTCTATTGGGTAGAAGTTTGTTGAGGATTTTTGCTTCTATGTTCATGAGGGGTATAGGTCTGTAATTTTCTATTTTTTATGGTGTCTTTACCTGGTCTCCATCCTTTTCTATGCTCTGAAATACCTTTAGTAGTAGTCGTGTTAACTCATCCATGAAAGTTTGATAGAACTCTGTAGTGAAGCCCTCTGGGGCAGGGCTTTTTTTTTCTGTTGGGAGTTTTTTGATTACCTTTTCAATCACTTCTTTTCTTATGGATCTGTTTAGTTGTTCTACCTCTGATTGTGTTAGCTTAGGTGGTAGTGTGTTTCTAGGAATTCATCGATTTCTTCTAGGTTTTCAAATTTGAGTACAAATTTCATAGTAATCTGATAAGGTTCTTTTAATTTCAGTTGGGTCTGATGTAGTATCTCCCATCTCATTTTTTATTTGGGTTATTTGCTTCCTCTCCTGTTTTTCTTTTGTCAGGTTGGACAATGGTTTATCAATTTTGTGGATTTTTTCAAAGAACCAGCTTTTGGCTTTGTTAATTCTTTCAATTGTTTTTCTGCTATTTCATTTAGTTCTGCTCTTATTTTTATTATTTGCTTTCTTCCGGTGCCTGAGGGTTCTTTTGTTGCTCTCTTTCTATTTGTTCAAGTTGTGGGGAGAATTCTTTGATTTTGGCCCTTTCTTCTGCTTGGATGTGTGTACTGATATAAATTGACCTCTAAGCACTGCTTTCGCTGTGTCCCAAAGGTTCTGATAGAAAGGGTTTTCATTGTCTTTGGATTCTATGAATTTCTTTATTCCATCCTTAATGTCTTCTCTAATCCAGTCTTTTTTAAATAGGGTATTGTTCAGTTTCCAAGTGTTTGATTTCTTTTCCCTGCTTTTTCTGTTATTGATTTCCACTTTTATGGCCTTATGGTCAGAGAAGATGCTTTATAATATTTCAATGTTTTTGATTCTGCTAAGGCTTGCTTTATGACCTAATAAGTAGTCTATTCTACAGAATGTTCCGTGTGCATTAGAAAAGAAAGTATACTTGGTTGCTGTTGGGTGGAGTGTTGTGTATATGTCTACAAGGTCAAGTTGGTTGATTGTGGCATTTAGATCTTCTGCGTCTTTATTGAGCTTCTTTCTGGATATCCTGTCCTTCTCCGAAATCCATGTGTTGAAGGTTTCTACTATTATTGTGGAGCTGTCTATCTCACTTTTCAGTGCTGATAGAGTTTGTTTTGCCTATCTCGAAGACCTGTCATTGAGTCCATGAATAATTAATATGGTTATATCTTCTTGGTATATTGTCTCTTTAATCATTATATAGTGTCCTTTCTTATCCTTTATGATGGATTTAACTTTAAAGTCTATTTTGTCAGAAATTAACATTGCCATTCCTTCTCTTTTTTGATTTTTGCTTCATATATATTTTTTCCATCCTTTGAGTTTTAGTTTGTTTGTATCTCTAAGTCTAAGGTGTGTCTCTTGTAGGCAGCATATAGACAGATCTTTTTTTTAATCCATTCTGCCACTCTCTGTCTCTGTTGGTGCATTTAGTCCATTTACATTCAGGGCAATTATGGATAGGCACAAATTTAGTGCTATCATTTTGATGTCTTTTTTTGTGTGTTGTTGACAGTTTCTTTTTCCCACTTAATTTTATGTGCTGAGTAGATTATCTTTATATATTGTCCTTTCCTCATATTCACTGTTGTTGATTTTGTTTCTGCTGAGTCTCTATTATTTTCTTGTATTTTATTTTGATGAGTAGGATAGTTTATCTCCTTTGTGATTACCTTGTTATTTACCCCTATATGTCTAAATTTAAACCTAATTTTATTTCTTTGTATCGCCGTATCTTCCTCTCCACATGGAAGATCTACGATTACATTTCTTAGTCCCTCTTTATTGTTTTAATGTTGTCTTCCTTTATACAATAACATCTCTGTTTCCCTGTTTTGACCTTTTTTTTTTTTTTTAAATCTTGTTTTGTTTTTTCGATTTCCATGTCTGGGTTGACTTCTGATTGCTCTGCCCATTGTTCTAGTCTTGGGTTGATGCCTGATATTATTGATTTTCTAACCAAAAACTCCTTAGTATTTCTTGTAATTTTGGTTAGGTTTTTACAAATTCCCTAAACTTCTCTTTGTCAGGAAGTGTCCTAATTTCACCTTCATATTTAAGAGACAGTTTTGTTACATATATGATTCTTGACTGGCTATTTTTCCCTTCAATTTTTTAAATAAGTCATCCCATTGCTTTCTTGCCTGCATGGTTTCTGTCGAGTAGTTCGAGCTTATTTCTATTGGCTCTCTTTTGTATTGACTTTTCATTTATCCATTGCTGCTTTTAAAATTCTCTCTTTATCTTTGGTTTTGGTAAGTTTAATTATAATATGTTTTGGTGACTTTCTTTTAACATCTACCTTATGTGGAGTTCGATGAATATCTTGGATAGATATCTTCTCATCTTTCATAATATCCGGGAAGTTTTCTGCCAACAAATCTTCAACAATTCTGTCTGTATTTTCTGCTACCCCTCCCTGTTCTGGTACTCCAATCACTCATAGGTTATTTCTCTTGATAGAGTCCCACACGATTCTTAAGTTTTCTTCATTTTTTAAAATTCTTTTATCTGATTTTTCTTCAAATATATTAGTGCCAAGTGATTTATCTTCAAGTTCAGAAATTCTAGCTTCTACTTGCTCAATTCTGCTCCTCTGACTTTCTATTGATTTGTCCACTTCTGTATTTTTATTGTTAATCTTCTGAATTTCTGATTGTGGTCTGGCTATGTATTTTTCCAGCTTATTAAATTTTTCATTATATTCCTGAATAATCTTTCTAATTTCTTCAATTGCTTTATCTGTGTGTTCCTTGAACTGTTCTACGTATTTCCTCATTTCCTTCCTGATATCTTGAAGGGTTCTGTATATTAATCTTTTGTATTCTGCCTCTGGTAATTCCAGGAATGCAGTTTCATCTAGAAGATCCTTTGATTCTGTGTTTTGAGTGCTTGTTGAGGTCTGTTTCTTTATGTGACTTGATATTGACTGTTGTCTCCAAGCCATCTATAAGTTATTGTATTAGTTTATGCTTGATTACTGTGTTGTAGCTTCTTGCTTTGTTTTTATTTTGATATGCCCAGATGAGTTGCTTGAGCGAGCTAGCTTGATTATTTTTGTCTTTGGATCTCTGAAGTCCTGTGCCCAGATGGCTAGAGCTGTTATCAGTTATATCAGTCTAGGAGTCCATTCACTTTTCTTGTATGAACTCAGCTCAGGTGTCCAGGTAGCTGATCATCAAATCTGTGGTACAGTCTCTGTCCTACAGCCTTAGAGGGACTGTGGTGATTGGTGTATGTACTGGTATCTGATTGCTGCAGGGGGTCATGCTCTGAACAAGGCAGGGAGCTGAGAACCAACCCCCGAATGTCTCTGAGGAAAGCACATCCCTGTTGTCTAGAGCATGCAGGTGGGGGGGTTCTGCAGACGGACCATGGGCACCCAATGTTTTCGGTTGTAAGGACTGGGTGGTACCAGTTGTCCTTGGACCCCTGTCACGGGTGGCTGGGTGACCTGAGTGGATCTACCAGTACTTAGGTCCCTGATGTGGGTAGGTGAGGATCCTGTTTAATAGGCAAAGCAATGTCAAACATCAAACACCTACCTCTCCACCACACAGCTGAAATGGTTAGAGTCTGCCAACAAGGGCCTATTCTCCTGAAATAGGTCCACAGAGGTCCATACAGAGGGGAAAGGTGCTCAAAGTCCATGGACTCTTTATGCCTAAACAGGAGCTGCTTCTGTCCTGAGCTCCCCCGGGTTGGAGCTGGCAAATTATCTTTTCCCCTAATTGCAAATTTTTTCCTTCTCCAAGGCTGGGAGGATGGCTGTAGGCACTCAAAAGGGTCTATGTCAGGCCCAGGGAGTTCAGTTACTGAAGCCGGCTTGGGGGTTGGGGGGCACAGTAAAATATACCCAAGTACTTAGCTTTTGCCAAAACTGCCATTCTTCTCTGGTTC
Organism: Elephas maximus indicus; assembly: GCF_024166365.1. Classification (NCBI taxonomy): domain Eukaryota; kingdom Metazoa; phylum Chordata; class Mammalia; order Proboscidea; family Elephantidae; genus Elephas; species Elephas maximus. Next base: position 23,868,908 of record NC_064835.1, on the reverse strand, counting down.
TGGAAGTGTGAGTAGGCTCTGTGGCTGGCTGCCTCTCCCTGAGGAAACTGAGGCCGAACGCTTGTACCAGCCTGCTGCCACCACTCCGGGAATGGTACTTGAGGGTTCCCCACGATTCATGTCCAGTAACTCCTCTCCACTTCTGAATTGTCTCTTCTTCCTCCTGCCCCTCTGTTCATTTTCTAAGCTTGCCTTTTATGCTCAGAGCTCCTAGCTTGTCATAAATTTACTCGTTTCACTTGTTTTTTTGGGGTCTTTGTCGTAAAGAGCACTCGCCAAAAGAGTCTGTCTGTTCTGCCATCTTGGCTCTGCCTCCTTAAATTTTTAAAAATTCAAAATTTCAGGACATGTTGAAGACACAGGTGAAATATATTTTCTAAAATGACCTCCCACAAGGAAAAATAAGATGTAAGATTTTAAAAGTTTTTTTTTTTTTTTCTGAATGATCTTTACTAACAGTATTTAAATATCATGATGTACTTATAAAACAGTAATACTTGAAATACTTTAATTTGGGGGCTGAATGAAAGCATCTTGCAGATATTGCATTGAGTTCCTAAAAAGCCTAATATGGAGAGAAAATGCCTTTTTTCTTCCAAAAGTAAAAGGGAATTGTTTTAAAAACCAGAAATATATGCATTATAGAGATTATTTTAATTCCCTTTAAAGACTGAATCACATTGTTGGGTCTAAAACTTATATTTTTAAATATTTATTCAAAATATTTATGAACTTCTATATCATTTTCATATAATAATTAATTAATTAACACAATAATTGTAATAATTTACTTAATTGAGTTTATCTTAAATGTTTTAATTACTGAAAGATGCAGGATTTAATCTGTTTAAAGTCATTTTTGCAGATTGGAGTGAGAGGGGAGAAAGCTTTGTACAGAATAATCCATAAGTCCTGTGGAAAATTTTGCTTATCAATAATCATATAAGGAGCCTTGGTGGCACAACAGGTAAAGTGCTAGGCTGCCAACTGAAAGGTCAGCAGTTTGAACCCACCAGACACTCTGAGTGATAAAAATTCTTGTGACCCCATTATGTAATGATTATAGCCTAAAAAAGCATATGAGGCAGCTCTATTCTCTCCTATAGGGTCACATGAGTCAGAACTGACTCTCTGGTACAACAATTACATAACTATAGACCAATAAATATGATATAATTCAAAACACAATTTCTGTTCTCAAGAATTTAACAGTCTTGGTGATGGGGCCAAGATGGAGGAATCCTCAGATGCTTTGTGTCACCCATGTTATAACAACGCCAGAAAAAACAAGTGAATTGGATATATGTGACAATCTAGGGATCTTAATCATAATAGAGAACTCTGATGATTCAGACTGTGTGACATATAAAAGGAGAAACAATTCAAAACAGCAGAAACAGGGAATTATGAATTGTAAGATTGCTGGTGTCCTTCTAGCTGAATCTGCACAGTGCACACAAGTTGAGGCAAGCGGCAATATCCCAAGGTGAAACCCACCCCATCTCATGCAGCCAAACAGTGATAAAACTGCACACACCTCCATACCTAAATACAAGTGGCACCAGACCTGCAAAAGTTAAGTGAAAGCTCCCAAACCTCCATCTGTGCATCATAATCCTTCCCCCCACCCACACTCCCCACCAAGGAGCACTCTATTCTCATCCATCCCCCTCCCTGCTCTGACACCAGTCCCAGGACATTCAACACTACCATGCCCAACACTGCCATGACCTGTATACCAGGAACTAACATCTGGGTCCAGATGCACCTTCTTCTTTGACCAGTCATTGGTTTAGGGGGTCCATGGACTTGCAATGACCTTCACCCCTATCAATCACCCACCCCAGTGTCTTTAGGGCCGATGTGACACTCCATTAGTACAAAATGGGCAGAGCATTCACATGAAGCCCATTTTCTCCTGCAGCTGCCAAAGGGGTGCTGCAGATTTATAATATTTGACACCAGCCCTCCCCCTAAGAAGAGGGTTCATCTACCCACATTGGGGGCCTGAGGGCTGGTGGTATCACCCACTCCATCTATCTGCCCACAACAGAGCCCTGAGAATTCATGGTGGTTCCTAAAACCTCCATCCGGTGGCTCTGGAGGCACAAGGATGGGCTGCAATATACCCCCACTACATGCTCTAGTGGACAGGGGCATGCCCTTTATCCATGCACCTGGAGGCAGCTGATAGCTCCCTGCCTTGCCCCCTCCCCATCATTCTTCCATTGCAGCCAAAGACCTGTGCCTGCTCCAAACACAACTATACATCTCTGCCTACCCAGGACTGTAGCTTAAAGTCTCCACACCACACACTCAGTGACTGATGAACAGGGCACCTGGGTCCCAACCAACCAGTAAGCAGCAGGGCACACACATAACACCCAACCCAATGATCATGGAGAACATTCTGGTGTTCTTTGCCAGGTGACCAGCAGGTCAAATTCATCATCTCACCAAAAATCTTCACCTACATCTTCAATACCCACTAAGAACAGTGAACAGACTCCAGGTTTCACACACCTCGTAGTTGGTCTGACCACATGGAGACAAGAGATGAGACTTCAATGATGCCAATGACCAAAGTAACATGCATGCCTAGCCTATAGGACATATCAAAACAGAACAAAACAAAAATATAGTAAATGAACATAATAACTTATTGATGCCTTGGAAACAAAAGTCAATATAAAATCACACAAACAAGCAGGACAAGATGGCTCTAGTAAATGACCAAAATAAAGAACCAGGAACACTTCCAGAGGAAGATAAGGCAATGGAACTACCTGATAAATAATTCAAAAGATTAAAATACAGAGCTCTCCGGGGCATCAAAAAGGAACACACAGACCAATAGAAGAATTCAGGAAAACACTACACAAACAAATGACAAAAGAAGAGGCTGCTAGAAACTATACAAAAACAGCAACTAGGATTCCAAAACACTAACAATAAAATTTCAGTATTAAACAACACAATAAAATATCATTGGAATAGAATTAAGCCAATGAAAGTCAGACTTAGAGGTTGAAGATAAATCTCTTGACAACAATTTGTTTGAGGAAAAACCAGAAAAATTAATTAAAAAAAAGAAAAAGTCTATGAATAATGATGGATACTATCAAGAGGAAAAATTTATGAGTGGTCAGAGTACTGGAACAGGTAGAAGGATAACAGAAAACACAGACAGAATTGTTGAAGATTTGCTGGCAGAAAACTTCCCTAATATCATCAAACACAGGAAGATATCTATCTAAGAAGCTCAATGAACACCATACAGGATAGACCTCTCAAAAGAAATTCACTAAGACATATCATAACCAAACTTGCCAAAACCAAAGGCAAGTAAAGAAATTTGAGAATGGCTAGGGATAAATTAAGAGTCATCTACAAAGGAGAACCAATAAAAATAAACTCTAGGATTTCTCAGCAGAAATCATGAAAGCAAGAAGGCAATGGGATGACATATAAAAGCCTTGAAGGGAAAAAAATTGCCAGCCAAGAATTATATATCCAGCAAAACTGTCTCTCAAATATGATGGTTAAATTATGTCATATCCGTACAAACAGAAGTTAAGGGAATTTTTAAAACCAAACCAAAATTATAAAAAATATTAAAAGGAGTCCTCTGGTTAGAGAACTAACAAGATCACAATAGTCCAAGGCTAAGACACAGGGCAGATCAACCAGACGCCAACCTAGAGAAGGAATTCACAAAAACAGAACAAACCTAAAAGATTGAAAATAGGGAACAAGAGTTGTCAATATGTAAATGATGACAACATCAAAACAAAAAAGAAGAAATAAATGGTGTAGTCATAGAACTCCATAAGGGGAGGAAGTCAAGGTGATGTCAAGAAATAAAACCTGATTTAAACTCAGAACAATAAAGTTATATTTCAAGATAACCACAAAAGAAACTAACAAATCTATCCATCAATATAAAAAAAAAAAGAGGAAAAATATAAAGGCTCAGAAAACATAAAAATAATATTAATGGAACTCATGCAAAGAAAATACATAAGAAGAACTCAGCACAGAAAATTAAGTGGTACAAAGAAACTGTCAACACAGAAAAAAAAAAAATGACGACTGTAAACTTATACTATCAATAATTACACTGAATGTAAACGGCCTCAATGCACCAGTAAAGAGATAGAGTGGCAACATGGATTAAAAAAGCAGAACCCATCTATACACTGTCTACAAAAGACATACTTCAGACAGATAAACTAACCACAACTCAAAAGGTGGAAAAATAAAATAGCAAGCAAACGATAACCAAAAAGAGCAGGAGAGGCAATACTAATTTCTGATAAAATAGATTTTAAATAAAAACCTGCCATAATGAATAAGGAAAAACACGATATAATTATTAAAGGGTGAAGACACCAAGAGGACATAACCATAATAAATATCTATGCAACCAATGACAGTGCTCCAAAATACATAAAATCTAACAGCACTGAAAAGAGAAACAAACAGGCCTTCTATAATATCAGGAAGCTTCAACACGTCACTTTCAATGAAAGAGAGAACATCTAGAAAGAAATTCAACAAAGATACAGAAATTCTAAATTCCACAGTTAACCAACTTGACATCATGGACATACACTGAACAGTTCATTCAGTAGTAGTAAAGTATGCATTCTTTTCCAATGCACATGCGGCATTCTCCAGAATAGATAACATTTAGGCCACAAAGCAAGCCTTAACAAAACACAAAATATCAAAATAATACGAAGCATCTGCTCTGATCATAATACCATAAATGTCGAAATCAATAACAAACAGCAAGGAAAAAAAAATCAGATACATGGAAACTGGAAAACACCTTGCTTAAAAATTACTGGGTAATAGAAGGGATCAAGACAGGACAAAATACTGGGGAATTCAGAACAACTTATCCAAGGGAAAGTCATGGAAGCTCCTTACTAGGCTGAGGGTTATGGAGACCATGGTCACAGGGAACATCTAACTCAATTGGCATAACATAGATTATAAAGTTTATAAAGAAAATGTTCTACATTCTCTTTATAGGTGGGTAGTGTCTGGGGTTTTAAAATCTTGTGAGCAGCCATCTAAGTTACTCCACTAGTCTTACTCTGTCGTGAGGAAGGGAGAATGAAGGAAACTAAAGATGCAAGGGAAAGATTAGTCCAAAAAACTAGTGGAAAACAACTACCACAGCCTCCACCAGACTGCGTCTAGCATAATTAGATGGTGCCCAGCTACAGCCACTGACAGCTCTGACAGGGATCACAATAGAGGGTCCTGGACAAAGCTGGAGAAAATGTAGAACAAAATTCTAACTACCAAAAAGTGATCAGACTTACTGGCCTGACAGAGACTGGAGAAACTCCAAGAGTATGGCCCGTGGACACCCTTTTAGCTCAGTAATGAAGACTCTCTTGAGGTTCACACTTCAGCCAAAGATTAAATAGGCCCATCAAACAGAGCGAGACTAAAGGGGCACACCAGCCCAGGGACAAGGACAAGAAGGCAGGAGGGGACAAGAAAGTAGGTAATAGAGAACTGAAGATCGAGAAGGGAGAGTTTTGACATGTCACGAGGTTGGTAACCAATGTCGCAAAACAATATGTGTACCAATTGTTTAATGAGAATCTAGTTTGTTCTGTAAACCTTTATTTCAAGCACAACAATAAAAACAGTTAAAAAAAAGAAAGAAAGAAAAACAGCAATATCAAACATTAACCCTACAACTCAAACAAATAGAAAGCTGCAAAAGAAGCCCTCAGGAAACAGAAGAGTGGAAATGATAAAGATTAGAGCAGAAATAAGACACATAAAAAAAAACTTTTTTTTTTTTAGAGACTAGAAAAACAATCAAAAGAATCAACAAGACCAAAAGTTGGTTCTGCAAAAAGATCAACAAAATTGACAAGTTATTGGACAATCTGACAAAAGAAAAACAGGAGAGAAAGCAAATGACCTGAATAAGAAATAGGATGGGTTATAGTACAATAGACCCAACTGAAATAAAAAGGATCATGTCAGAACACAATGAAAAATTTATCCCAACAAGGGCCAAGATGGCTGACAAGGTAGAAGCTACCTCGGATCCCTCTTGCAACAAAGACTCGGAAAAACAAGTGAATCGATCACGTACATGACAATCTACGAACCCTGACCATCAAACACAGATCTAAAGAGTTGACCTGAGTGACAGAGACTCAGCCAGCTCGAGCAGGCTGCACGCTGACTCGGCTAACGAGAGAACGAGCAACCACAGGGAAGCAGTGACAGTTTTCGGAGCCTGGAGCCAGCGTCCCAGTCGGAAAACCTTGGCGCTGAGCTTCGAACTGAGAGTGGAGGAACTGACCACGGCTTCTGAGACAGCACAAGCACAGGACACGGGCCTGACCCCCGGGGACAATCTGAACCCAGCCAATGCACACAGGCTGAACGCCCCTCCGGAATCTCAGATAAAACAGTCATCACCAAGCAAGATAAGTAACTTTGTCTATGTTCCAGGAAGCTACTTACTCCTATCTATCTGATCCCTCCCCTCCCCTTCCCAGGCAGCTTCATTAACATTGGAATTTCCTGGGACAGAGAGTAAAGTGCTCTGCGGTTTTTGTTTTTGTTTTTTGTCTTTTCCTAACACATTCTCCTGGCCTGAGAGAAGCAGCTACAAAAGGCCCAGGGACCAAAAATCCTTCTCTGACTTCCGAAATTGGACTAAAAATACAGCACCAGCTCCAGCCAAACATATGAGATCCATGGTCTTGGGCTTTCATCCCTACAAAGAACAAGGTGGTTATTATAATGCAAACGCAATTCTGATAATGATCTGACTCTAATTGTTTTAGCAGATTACTGGAAAGACAAGTTTCCCAGGTCTGATATCTCTACCTATTAAACAGAGCCCTCACTGACCCACAACAGGGAACTGAGGGCTGAAGCCCCACCCAGACCACCTAGCCTCCTGCCATAGAGCTCTGAGGATAGTGACACCTACCAATCTGTAGAGGTACATGCATTGGGTGCCTAAGGTACAGCTGCAGAGCCCACCCACTGAACTGCTTTAGGAATAGAGACACACCTACCTCACTGGCACTTGGGGGAAGCCTGTCAGCATCCTGCCACCCTGGAATGTGACCCTCTGCTGCTACTAGACTCTGGTGCACACAACTATCACCACTACTCCTCTAAGAGAATAAGTGACAGTCTAACCCACATGCTTGGTGACCCAAAATCAGATTCTACTCAAGAATAGTGAATGGACTCTTAGGCTTATATTTCTGGTAATGGCCTAAACAAGCTGGTAAGAGGACATAAGTGACTCAAAGGCTACAACAATCAAGACAGCACAATCTAAGAGCCCATCTACATGTATTGAAAGAAAACAAAACAAGATAAGACTCAGTGAGCAAATATAAAATAAATCATTGCAATATCTTATAGATGGCTCGGAGACAGCAGTCAGTATCAAACCACATAAAGAAGCAGACCATGATTGCTTCTACAAATCCCCAAACTAAAGAACCAAAATCTTTCCCAAATAAAGATACAATCCTGTAATTGCCAGATGCAGAATATAAAAAACTAATTTACAGAATGCTTCAAGACATCAGGGATGACCTCAGAAATGAAATAAGGCAATCTACAGAAAAAGCCAAGGAACACACTGATAAAGCAGTTGAAGAAATCAAAAAGATTATTCAAGAACATAGTGGAAAAATTAATAAGCTGCAAGAATCCGTAGAGAGACAGCATTCAGAAATCCAAAAGATTAACAGTAAAATTACAGAATTAGACAACTCAATAGGAAGTCAGAGAAGCAGAATCGAGCAACTGGAATGGAGAGTGGGGGAGATGGAAGATAAGGCAATTGACACCAATACAGTTGAAGAAAAATCAGATAAAAGGATTTTAAAAAATGAAGAAACCCTAAGAATCATGTGGGATTCTATCAAGAAGAATAACTTGCATGTGATTGGAGTTCCAGAACAGGGAGGGATAACAGAAAATACAGAGAGAATAGTTGAAGATCTGTTGGCAGAAAACTTCCCTGACATCATGAAAGATGAAAGGATATCTATCCAAGATGCTCATCGAACCCCATAGAAGACTGATTCAAAAAGAAAATCACCAAGACATAGTATCATCAAACTTGCCAAAACCAAAGATAAAGAGAAAATTTTAAAAGCAGCCAGGGATAAAAGAAAGGTCTCCTACAAAGGAGAATCAACAAGAATAAGTTCAGACTACTTCGCAGAAACCATGAAGTCAAGAAGGCAATGGGATGACATATATAGAGCATTGAAGGAGAAAAACTGCCAGTCTAGGATCATATGTCCAGCAAAAGTCTCTCCCAAATATGAAGGTGAAATTAAAACATTTACAGATAAACACAAGCTTAGAGAATTTGCAAAAACCAAACCAAAGCTACAAGAAATACTAAAGGAAATTGGTCAGAAATTCAATAATATCAGATACCAGCACAACACAAGATCACAGAACAGAACATCCTGATATCAACTCAAATAGGGAAATCACAAAAACAAATTAAGATTAATTAAAAAAAAATGCTCAAAACAGGGAATCATTGAAGTCAATATGTAAAAGATCACAATAATAAAAAAGAGGGACTGAATACAGGAGGCATAGACCCGCCATATGGAGAGGAAAACAAGGCGATACAGGATGATACAAGTTAGGTTTTTACTTAGAAAAATAGGGGTAAATATTAAGGTAACCACAAAGAGGCCTAAGAATTCCATAATTAAAAATAAAAAACCAAGAAAAACAAAAGGATTCAGCAAACATAAATTCGAGTACTATGAAAAAGAGGAACACACAATTTACAAAGAAAAACGTCTCAGCACAAAAAAGTAAGTGGAAAAATGAAATTGTCAACAACACACACAAAAAGGCATCAAAATGACAGCACTAAACACATACTTATCTATAATTACACTTAATTTAAAGGGACTAAATGCACCAATAAGGAGACAGACAGTCTCAGACTGGATAAAGAAACATGATCCCTCTATATGCTGTCTACAAGAGACAGACCTTAGACTGAGAGACACAAACAAACTAAAACTCAAAGGATGGACAAAAATGTATCAAGCAAACAACAATCAAAAAAGAGCAGGAGTAGCAATATTAATTTCTGACAAAAGAGACTTTAAAGTTAAATCCATCACAAAAGATAAAGAAGGACACTACATAATGATTAAAGGGACAATTGACCAGGAAGATATAACCATATTAAAAATTTATGCACCCAATGACAGGGCTGCAAGATACATAAAACAAAGTTTAACAGAACTGAAAAGTGAGATAGACACCTCCACAATTATAGTAGGAGACTTCAACACATCACTTTCGGAGAAGGACAGGACTTCCAGTAAGAAGCTCAATAGAGACACGGAAGACCTAATTGCTACAATCAACTAACTTGACCTCGTAGACTTATACACAACACTCCACCCAACTGCTGCAAAGTATACTTTTTTTCTAGTGCACATGGAACATTCTGTAGAATAGATCACATATTAGGTCATAAAACAAACCTTTGCAGAATCCAAAACATAGAAATATGACAAAGATCTTCTCAGACCACAAGGCCATAAAAGTGGAAATCAATAACAGAAAAATTAGGGAAAAGAAATCAAATACTTGGAAACTGAACAATACCCTGATGAAAAAAGACCGGGTTATAGAAGACATTAAGGAGGGAATAAAGAAATTCATAGAATGCAACCAGAATGAAAACACTTCCTATAAAAACCTCTGGGACACAGCAAAAGCAGTGCTCAGAGGTTAATTTATATTGATAAATGCACACATACATAAAGAAGAAAGAGCCAAAATCAGAGAACTGTCCCTAGAACTTGAAAAAATAGAAATGAGCAACAAAAGAATCCATCAGGCACCAGAAGAAAACAATTAATAAAAATTAGAGCTGAACTAAATCAATTAGAGATCAGAAAAACAATTGAAAGAATTAACAAAGCCAAAAGCTGGTTCTTTGAAAAAATTAACAAAATTGATAAACCATTGGCCAGGCTGACTAAAGAAATACAGGAAAGGAAACAAATAATCCGAATAAGAAATGAGATGGGTCATATCACAACAGACACAATTGAAATTAAAAGAATCGTATCTGATTATTATGAAAAATTGTACTGTAACAAATTTGCAAACCTAGAAGAATTCCAAGAAAACACCACCTACCTAAACTAACACAATCAGAAGTAGAACAACTAAATAGACCCATAACAAAAACGTGATTGAAAAGGTAATCACAAAAGTCCCAACAAAAAAAAAAGCCCTTGCCTGGACTGCTTCACTGCAGAGCTCTACCAAACTTTTAGAAAAGAGTTAACACCACTAATACTAAAAGTATTTCAAAGCATAGACAATGATGGAAAACTACCTAACTCATTCTATGAAGCCACCATATCCCTGATACCAAAACCTGGTAAAGACACTACAAAAAAAAAAAAGAAAATTATAGACCTATATCCCTCATGAACATAGATGCAAAAATCCTCTACAAAATTCTAGCCAATAGAATTCAACAACATATCAAAAAACTAATCCACCATGACCAAGTGGGATTTATCCCAGGTATGCAAGGTTGTTTCAATAGCAGAAAAAGCATTAATGTAATCCACCATATAAATAAAACAAAAGACAAAAACCACATGCTCTTATCAGCTGATGCAGAAAATTCATTTGACAAAGTCCAAAACCCATTCATGATAAAAACTGTTAGCAAAACAGGAATTGAAGGAAAATTCCTCAACATAATAAAGGGCATCTATACAAAGCCAATTTTTTTTTTTTTTTTATACAAAGCCAAAGCCAACAGCCAACATCACTCTAAATGGAGAGAGCCTGAAAGCATTTCCCTTGAGAACGGGAACCAGACAAGGATGCCCTTTATCACTGCTCTTATTCAACATTGTGCTAGAGGTCCTAGCCAGAGCAATTAGGCTAGACAAAGAAATAAAGTGCATCCAGATTGGCAAGGAGGAAGTAAAATTATCTCTATTTGCAGATGACATGATCTTAAACCCAGAAAACCCTAAGGAATCCTCCAGAAAACTACTGAAACTAATTGAAGAGTTCGGCAGAGTCTCAGTTTACAAGATAAACATACAAAAATCACTTGGATTCCTCTACATCAATGAAAAGAACATCGAAGAGGAAATCACCAGTACAATTCACAGTAGCCCCCAAGAAGATAAAATACTTAGGAATAAATCTTACCAAAGATGTAAAAGACCTATACATAGAAAACTACAAAGTACTAGTGCAAGAAACTAAAAGGGACCTACATAAGTGGAAAAACATACCTTGCTCATGGATTGGAAGACTTAACATAGTAAAAATGTCTATTCTACCAAAAGCCTTCTATACATACAATTCACTTTCGATCCAAATTCCAATGACATTTTTTAAGGTGGTGCAGAAACAAATCACCAACTTCATATGGAAGGGAAAGAAGCTCCGGATAAGTAAAACATTACTGAAAAAGAAGAAGAAAGTGGGAGGCCTCACTCCACCTGATTTTAGAACATATTATACAGCCACAGTAGTCAAAACAGCCTGGTACTGGTACAACAACAGGCACATAGACCAATGGAACAGAATTGAGAACCCAGATATAAATCCATCCACATATGAGCAGCCGATATTTAACAAAGGCCCAGTGTCAGTTAATTGGGGAAAAGATAGTCTTTTTAACAAATGGTGCTGGCATAACTGGATATCCATTTGCAAAAAAGTGAAACAGGACCCATACCGCACTCCATGCACAAAAACTAACTCCAAGTGGATCAAAGACCTAAACCTAAAGACTAAAACGATAAAGATCATGGAAGAAAAAATAGGGACAACGTTAGAAGCCCTAATACAAGGCATAAACAAAATACAAAACATTACCAAAAATGACAAAGAGAAACCAGATAACCGGCAGCTCCTAAAAATCAAACACCTATGCTCATCTAAAGATTTCACCAAAAGAGTAAAAAGACCACCTATAAATTGGGAAAAAATTTTCAGGTATGACATCTCTGAACGGCACCTGATCTCTAAAATCTATATGATTCTGTTAAAAACTCAACCACAAAAAGACAAACTACCCAATGAAAAAGTGGGCAAAGGATATGAACATGCACTTCCCTGAAGAAGATATTCAGGCAGCTAACAGACACTTGAGAAAATGCTCTTGATCACTAGGCATTAGAGAAATGCAAATTAAAACTACGATGAGGTTCCATTTCACTCCAACAAGGCTGGCATTAATCCAAAAAACAGAAAATAATAAATGTTGGAGGGGTTGCAGAGAGATTGGAACTCTTACACACTGCTGGTGGGAATGTAAAATGGTACAACCACTTTGGCAATCTATCTGGCGTTTTCTTAAAAAGTTAGAAATAGAACTACCATACAACCCAGAAATCCCACTCCTTGGAATATACCCTAGAGAAATAAGAGCCTTTACACGAACAGATACATGCACACCCATGTTTATTGCAGCACTGTTTACAATAGCAAAAATCTGAAAGCAACCAAGGTGTCCCTCAATAGATGAATGGTTAAATAAATTATGGTATATTCACACAAAGGAATACTACGCATCAATAAAGAACAGTGAAACATTTCATAACATGGAGGAACCTGGAAGGCATTATGCTGAGTGAAATTAGTCAGATGCAAAAGGACAAATATTGTATAAGACCACTATTATAAGAGCTTGAGAAATAGTTTAAATTGAGAAGAACACATTCTTCTGTGGTTATGGGGGAGGGAGGGAGGGTGGGAGAGGGTTATTTACTGAATAGATAGAAGAACTACTTCAGGTGAAGGGAAAGACAATACTCAATACAAGGGAAGGTCAGCTCAATTGGACTGGACAAAAAGCAAAGAAGTTTCCTGATAAACTGAATGCTTCGAAGGTCAATGGAGCAAGGTTTGGAGATTATGACTTCAGGGGACATCTAAATCAATAAGTTCTATTAAGAAAATATTCTGCATCCCACTTTGAAGTGTGGCGTCTGGGGTCTTAAATGCCAACAAGCAGCCATTTAAGATGTATCAATTGGTCTCAACCCACCTGGATCAAAGGAGAATGAAGAACACCAAGGTCACAAGATAATTATGAGACCAAGAGACAGAAAGGGCCACATGAACTAGAGACTTACATCATTCTGAGACCAGAAGAACTAGATGGTGCCCGGCCATAACCGATGACTGCCCTGACAGGTAGCACAAGAGAACTCCTGAGGGAGCAGGAGAACAGTGGGATGTAGACCCCAAATTCTCATAAGAAGACCAGACTTAATGGTCTGACTGAGACTAGAAGAATCCTGGCAGTCATGGTCCCCAAACCTTCTGTTGGCCCAGGACAGGCACCATTCTGGAAGACAACTCATCAGACATGGATTGGACTGGACAATGGGTTGGAGAGAGACGCTGATGAGGAGTGAGCTACTTGTATCAGGCGGACACTTGAGACTATGTTGGCATCTCCTGTCTAGAGGGGAGATGGGAGTGTAGAGAGAGGGTTAGAAACTGGCAAAACGGTCTCGAAAGGAGAGACTGGAAGGAGGGTGTGGGCTGACTCATTAGGGGGGAGTAAATGGGAGTATGTAGTGAGGTGTATATAAGTTTATATGTGAGAGACTGACTTGTAAACTTTCACTTAAAGTGCAATAAAAATTATTAAAAAAAAAATGTTAATATACCCTGAGAGCAAGGACCCCAGATGCCCACTTAACTCAGTACTGAAGCCACTCCTGAGGTTCATCCTTCCACCAAAGATTAGACAGGCCTATAAGACAAAACAAGACTAAATGTGTACACCAGTCCAGGGGGAAGGGAGAGAAGGCAGGAGGAGACAGGAATGCTGGTAATAGGGAACCCAAGGTCAAGAAGGGGAGCGAGTTGACAGGTCGTGGGGTTGGCAATGAATGTCACAAAATAATATATGTATTGTTTAATGAGAAACTAATTTGCCCTGTAAACCTTCATCTAAAGCACAATAAAAAAAAGAAAAAAATTAAAAAAAAAAAGAATTGTTATCACACTGCTTAAAAAAAAAAGAAGCTTAGTTTCCCAGTGAGTGAGTCACCATACCAATGCTGAATTGTCTTCTAGTTTAAGGCATTCTGGTGTGCATGAGTGTGTTTGTGTGTGTGTGTGTATGTGTGTGCGTGTGTGCGTGTCTCACAGCCAAACCTAATTCTAGCTAATACAGAAGGTTAAAGTCAATTTTATCTAAAGTCTGTCCCTGTGACACACTGAAGGTCCATGAAAATGCTAATTATAAATGAAGAAATGTTTTCTTATAGTTATTAAAATATACTTATATCAGAGGGAATGAGGGACAAACTTTGTATGAGAACATTATCTAAGTTTATCATAGTGCTTAGTGTTAGAATATATTTAATATGTCATTTTTTTAATTTTTCCAATTATTAAAACTTTTGATTATATGTATCCTCTGTAATGGCACTTCATAAGCCCTAGGCATTTTATACTTTTCTAATTTGTAAACGGTTTCCTGCTTCAAGTTCTTTTTTTTTTCTCTCTCTTTTTTTGTAGAGCTTTATGTTCATTTTGGAATCTGTCTAAAATCTATCCTAATATTTCAATAACATATCTACTACCAGTTCTCAGAAAAACTAGAGGTGTTTTAGACACAATTATCCTCATTAACACCTTTTAAAAGTTTTAGTATATAAACAAATCTAATGAAATGTGTACAGTTCTTACAAAGAGTTAATATATCACCTGTCAGTGGGGGGAAAAAAAAAAGTTCTTCATTGGATGTTGTTTGTTCAGTGCCTGGAGTGATACAATAAAAATTACTCATAGATAGTCCTTGGAAAACATCCAGGCAGTGTACATTTATGTATATTATACAGAAACATGTACATATATGTTACACATAAATATATACAAATATAAGGATCACATAGATAATATGTATACACATATAGGTAAACACACAGATTTTTTTTTTTTCTTTTGGCAGGATTAAAAATGTGGCTATAAGGACTGATTAGTACATAGAAAGCCAAGAAAGAAGTTTCTTCTACTTTCCAAAAAGGGAAATATCCTCACCTCTCTCATTACAACTTGTGATTTTATGTGGGAGATAAAGGGTGATATCACATTGGGGTATTAATGTTTTCTATTTGATGGCAAGCTGATAACAAAGCAAGCATAGTTGTATGCATGCCAGTCCAGTCAGATGGCTTTAAAAACACACTTCTACATCTGTGATTCTGTAATGTAAGTGAAAAGAAAAATCTTTAGAAATAGGGGAAATGAATATGGGATTCTCAAGGAGATAGAGGTGGTAGCATAATACTACAACTGTGAAGAAAATTCTGTTGCATAAAGAAATAAGTAAAAATACATATAATGGATTCAGCCCTGATTAATCTATCAGTCTCCCACCATAATATTATCCTCTTGAGGGCAGGAATTATGTTTTATCATCCACCATCTGCTCCCATATTCCTTAATACAGTTTTTTGCACTTAGTAAACAGTAGGAATTAAATTTTTTAGGTTTCAAATGGTTTAAAATTATTCATTTTAGAGATCACTTTT
The DNA here is from genome assembly GCF_024166365.1 of Elephas maximus indicus. Taxonomy (NCBI): domain Eukaryota; kingdom Metazoa; phylum Chordata; class Mammalia; order Proboscidea; family Elephantidae; genus Elephas; species Elephas maximus. The sequence continues at coordinate 23,853,303 of NC_064835.1, read as the reverse complement.
CCCGAAAGAGTTTGTACAATCATTAGTAAATAAGGGCCAATACACAAAGTATTAAGAAGGTCAAAGGATAGAGACCAAACCAATCATTCTATGAATTATGAAAGATAAATCTTATCTAACAAAGTTTCTATTCCCATGTATATAAATTATTGTCTCCGCATACAAAGGCCTTTTAAGAATTCTTTAGAAAGGATTAAAGTAATATTGGTTACTACAGGTGACCACTGGGACTTCTTAGAATTGATGCTACCCTCCATGTGACAGCCCTTCATATGACAGTATGAATCTATCTTATTCTTGGGACAATTCTTCTAAATAATCAAGAGTTGGCAATAATTTCACTACATCTCACTACTTCTGTATATATCTTGCTATCTCCAGACTCCTTCCTTACTGAATCTTTTCTAAGAATTATGAATCTTTGCTAGTGAAAAGCAGCATTCTCTCAATGATTTTATTTAGAGCAACTTTGACATCCTTATTCCTCAGGCTGTAGATCAGGGGGTTCAGCATTGGCACAATAATGGTGTAAAACACTGAAGACACTTTGCCTTGGTCCATGGAGGTGGCATTTGATGGCTGCAGGTACATGAATGCTAGAGAACCATAGAAGATTGTAACAGCCAAGATGTGGGAGCTGCATGTGCTGAAGGCTTTGGACCTGCCCTCAGTGGAGCGGATTCGCAGGATACTGGCAATGATGCAGACATAGGAGCCAAGGATGGTCAAGGTTGGTGTAAGAATATTAAATGCACTGAAGCACAAAAGTACCAGTTCATTGATATAAGTGCTGGAGCACGAGAGCTCCAGTAGTGGAAAAAGATCACAGAAGTAATGGTTGATTATTTTAGCCTTGCAGAAAACCACTCTTAGCATGCAACCTGTATGAGCTGTGGCACCAATCAAGCCCATCATATATACCTCAACTACCAACCAGGAACAGACCTGGTAAGACATGGTGACAGTGTAAAGCAATGGATTACAGATGGCAACATAGCGATCATATGCCATCACAGCCAACATATGACATTCTGATATAATAAAAAAAAGGAAAAAGTAAAGCTGAGTCATGCATTCAGGGTAGGAGATGCTGTTCTTCTCTGTCACAAAGCTCACCAGCATTTTGGGAGTAATGACAGTGGAATAGCAGAGGTCAATGAAGGACAAACTGCTGAGGAAATAGTACATGGGGGTGTGCAGATAAGAACTGACCCCAATCAGTGTGATCATGCCCAGGTTACCCATCACCGTGACCACATAAGTTCCTAGGAAGAAAAGAAAGAGGGGCAGCTGGAGCTCTGGCTTGTCTGTTAGCCCAGCGAGGATGAACTCAGTCACCTTGGAGTGATTTTCTGCTGCCATTTTCCTCTGGGAATTCCATGGAGGAAGAGAAGAAGAAATTTGAGGTAGGTATTTATTTATGCAGTGTGAAACCAGTACAAGTTTTATCATTCAGGTATTTCCAGTTCTCTTTCCCTGTCACTGCTCTATGTTGAAAGTTAAATACTCTGGGATCTCAGTCTCGTGAGTCATATAAATAAACATCAGATGGAATTATATCTTTTTTGTTTTCGTGTTAGAAGAGTGGGTCTTAGTACTGTCTGGTCTCTGAACACCTAATGAACTGTTTTGATAACTTAGAATATTGAGTTTTCTGAGCCCTGGTGGTGCAATGGAAACCCTGGTGGTGTAGTGGCTAAAAGCTATGCCTGCTATCCAAAAGTTCGGCAGTTCGAATCCATCAGGTGCTCCTTGAAACCCTGTGAGGCAGTTCTACACTATCTTATAGGGTCGCTATGAGTCAGAATCGAATCGATGGCAACGTTTTGTGTGTGTGTGTGTGTGTGTGTGTAATACAATGGTTAAGCACTTGGTTGCCAACTGGAAAGTTGACAATTCAAACCCACCCATTGGCTTTGCAGGAGAAAGACATTGCAATCTGCTTCTTTAAAGATTAAGACCTAGAAATACCTGTCATGTGGGACCTATAGGCATTGAAAATCAACTCAATGGTACCTAACTACAATGACAACAACAAAGCACATTCCATGAGTTATTTGCAATCATCTCAACTCTTCTGGGGAACAAATACTACCAGGAACCAAGAACTGGGTGCCATCGAGTTGATTCTGACTCATGTCACCCCATGTGTGTCAGAGCAGAGCTGTGCTTCACAGAATTTTCAATGGCTGAATTTTTGGAAGGAGATCAGCAGAACTTTCTTCTGAGGCACATTAACCTTTTGCACTATTCAGGAGTTCTGCAGCAATTACTAGTATACTTATTTTATATATTTGGCTCATAGTGGTTAAACATTTGCCCATAGTTAGACATACTATAAACAAGTGACCAGTATAAGAGAGAAGACCTGTCTCTATATGAGTCCTTCCCCATTTCACCTTCCCTTTCTACTTTTAACTACTCATGTCTGCCTTCCTGTGTTATCTCTTTGTGATATCAGAGAAACCATTCACTGCAATTAATGTGAGGAAAATATTAAAGATAAAGTACAAAAATAATGTATTGATCACTCACGTAGACTAGTTTTTCCTTAGGGAGCACTACTGGCGCCAATTCAAAAATATACAAATAATGGCTCTAAAAAGTAAATGAATGGATAATATTAAGTATATCACTCAAATCAAGCCCCATATCCAGGAAGAAAGTGCTTTTCTAATGAGAACATGTCAGAAGCTCCTATGATTTAAGGTAAAATTCATTTTCAAAACACCATATGTTATGTACTCTTGTATAACCTGACGGGTTCATGATCCTTGGAGCTTTTGTTCCAGAGGGCCATGGCTGTAGAATGGAAGTTTTGGATGATATCTTGACCATGTTGTTTTTGCATGTTTTAGGCATATTTTCTTGGTATATTTTGTACTCACCTTCAAATCAGATCTTTTATCAATCCCTCAATGCCACTAAAGACCAAAGCAGAAAGAATATGTGTATCTCTGAGATCTGAGTTTGGAGGAAGTTGACGAGTTCCTGGCTTGGGATACTGTGATGACTGTTTGATGTTAAGAAGAAAGAGATGCAAAAGATATCATGAAATGTTGATGGTATACCAAAATTAGGAGTTTTGAGATAAGAACGAATGTGAGTATATTACTATTTATTCAGTGCTTAGAACTCTCCAGGTGCATCATAAATATTATTTGATATATTTTCCCCAGAAATCCTATGTGGTATAAGTTTATTATTCCCATTTTATACATGAAAAAAGTGAAACTTGAGAAACTTTAGTGAACTGTTCACGGTGACTGTGGATTTTCAGTATAGTTGTGGATGATGATTTCCTAATAAAAAAGTGCTAATAAAAAAAAAAGTACAGATAAATTTGACATTGCTATGGAAAATAAAAGTACTAATACTGATATCTCCTGGTAATAGCATTCTGCTAAAAACAAAGCATGTACAAAATACATGCTAGATTCAAAGAACATAAGAGCTTGAAAAAATTGTGATTCCATTTAGACCAGCATCTAGACTAGATCCCACAGAGATGAGTCCTGTACTTATCATTTATCCACGCTCAGATTGCTCTATGAATAGTGAATGGATAAAGGGACATAACTAAGTTCACAATTGAAATAAATAAAAAAAAGTCATTATCTTTCCCAAATTGTCAATTGCACCTAAAATTCTCCCATTATAAGAGAAAGGTGTTATTCTGTCACTAAAATATTTGCTGAAGGTATTTGTGCTTACACTGTTTAAGTGACACCTGAAAACAAGTAAATATAAAGCCAAAATTTCACCTTCTGTGGAGTTCCTCTACTTTCATGTTCCAAGATGTTTCAAGTACAATATTAAGGACAAAGGTTATTATAAGTAATATCAATCTTTGGTATTGGCAATTTTCACATGCTTATTATTTTGTGGATTATTACTAAAATTAAAACCCTCAAAAATTTTAAATGTATTTTGAAAGATCCTTTGTTTGTTAATAGGAAATAGTTTTCTCTTGTTGTTGAAGTGTCTTATCTATAGAAGTAGAGTTTATCCATGATTATGAAGGAATCATTCTATAGTGAGGGTCTTTTAGTCTTTAGATAACATTAGAAAATTGCAAAATTATTATTTAAAAGTGATTTGTCTAGAATTTAGCAATAGTACCAGGAAAAATATTTACCTTCTCAGGTACACAATTATTTGACTTGTTTTCAAAAACAAAGTGAGATTTGAAACCTTTAAAAATGTCAGTAGCTTATTAGATGTGCTTCTGAAAACACTAAAAATTTATGTTAATTTTCCAACTAAAATGTCTTACGGATTGGTAAATGCCTTTTATGGAATTGTATCATTGCAGAGCTTCTATTTGATACATTGCTGAATGTATTATTATTTATACATCTTAAGTTGTACTTAGATATGTCATACCTTAAACAGTATAATAAATCTAACATAAAATAAAAATTTTAGGGCTGAAAACAAACTATTTTATGGATTATGAAATTTTCAAATCCACTTGAGACTACAAAATTATTAGCTATCACATTGCCAGATGTAGTCTTAAAATAGTGGTAATGAAGTATAGTACATAAACTTCCAAAAGAAAATTAATACATAAGTTTCATTTCAAAATCATAGACATGAGATAGTGCAGGCACAATATAACATACAAACATTCCAAGCAATATCAAAGATTCCTTCTTTCTTTTTTTTTTGTCATTGTAGACTGTGTAATGAAACTTGGGTTTGTCTTGTATAGTAAATATCTAGTGTAATTTTTTTTAAGAACTATCTAAAGTTAAAATAATGTCTGTCATTTTTTTTAACAAAGAAAGTCTAAAATTAAGTCATGTAAATCACTTTTCACAAGTTAATAAATTACATTTTGGATATTTCAGATTTCCATTTGGTTTCAGAAATATTTTAAAAACTTCTAATGACAAAAAAATGCTAAGTTCTGAAATCAAGGAAAAACAAGCTTAAAAGTTAGGAAGAATACATGCTTAAGAAATCTGAGTGGACCAGAGATAGAATTTTAAACAAAAAATGTGTGTACAGTATGAAACTACAAAACCAAATCCACTGCTGTCTGGTCAATTCTAACTCATACCCAGTAAAAAAAAAATAATAATAATTAAAAAAAAAATCACTGTCAAGTTCACTACGACTCATGGCAATCCCATGTGTGTCAGAGAACAGTGTTCCACAAGGTTTTTTATGCCTGGTTTTTCTGGAAATACATCATCAGGCCTTTCTTCTGAGGCATCTCTGAGTGGATTTAAATCTCCAATCAGGCAGTGAACTTGACAGTGTTTTTTTTTTTTAATTTTGTTTTTACCAGATATTAGAAAACTATTGGAACTAATAGAAAGATTCAGCAGAGCAACAGGATACAAGATAAACATACAAAAATCAGTTGGATTCCTATACACCAATAAAGGGAACAATGAAAAGGAAATCACAAAAACAATACTACTTATAATGGCCCCTAAAAATATAAAATACTTGAGAATAAATCTAACTGGGGATGTAAAGGACCTGTACAAAAAAACTACAAAATACCACTTACTGCAAGAAACCATAAATGGAAAAACATACCATTCTCGTGGATAGGTAGACTCAACATTGTGAATATGACAATTTTACCCAAAGCGATTAACAAATACAATACAATCTCGATCCAAATACCAGCGACATTCTTTAAAGAGATGGAAAACTTATCATTAACTTTATATGGAAAGGGAAAAAGCCTTGGATAACTAAAGCACTACTGAAGAAGAATAAAGTAGGAGGACTTCCTTTACCTGACCTTAGAACATACTATCCAGCTACAGTAGCCAAAACAGCCTGGTACTGGTACAATGACAGATACATTGACCAACGGAACAGAATTGAGAACCCACATGTAAATCCATCCACCTATGGTTACCTGATCTTTGACAAGGGCCCAAAGTCCATCAAATTGGGATAAAGACAGTCTTTTTAACAAATGGTGTTGGCAAAACTGGATGTCCCTCTGCAAAAAAAATGAAACAGGACTCGTACATCACACCTTGTACAAAAACTAATGCAAAATGGATTGAAGGCCTTAATATAAAGCCAAAAACTCTGAGGTTATAGAAGAATAAATAGGATCAAGGTTACAGGCCCTAATACACAGCATTAACAGGATAGAAACCATAACCAACAACACAAAAGTCCAAAAAATAAGGTAAATAACTGGGATCGTCTAAAAATTAAATACTTACACTCAACACAACCTTCACCAAAAGAGTAAAAAGAGAACCTACAGACTGGGAAAAATTTTTTGGCTATTACAAATCAGACAAAGGTCAAATCTCTAAAATCTGCAAGAAAATCCAACATCTCTATGACAAAAAGACAATTAATATAATTAAAAAAGGGGCAAAGGAAATGAACAGACACTTCACCAAAGAAGACATTGAAGCAGCTAACAAACACATGAGGAAATGCTCTTGATCACTAGCCATTAAAGAAATGCAAATCAAAGCCACAATGAAATACCATCTTGCGCTGACATTACTGGCACGAATCAATAAAACAGGAAAAAGCAAATGTTGGTGAGGCTGCCAGGAGATTGGAACTCTTATGCACTGCTGGTGGAAATGCAAAATGATGCAATAATTTTGGAAAATTATAGGGCGCTTCCTTAGAAAGCTAGAAATAGAAATACCGTAGATTCAGCAATCCCACTCAGAGGAATATACCCTGGAGAAATAAGAGTCCTCACACAAATAGACATATGCACACCCATGTTCATTTCAGCACTGTTCACAAGAGCAAAAGGATGGAAACAACCTAGATTCCCATCAACAGATGAATGGATAAACAAACTGTGGTACATACATACAATACGGTTTTACACAACGATAAAGAACAACCATGAATCTGTGAAGCATCTCATAACATGGGTGTATCTGGAGGACATTATGCTGAGTGAAATAAGTTAATCATAAAAGAACATATATTATATGAGACCACTACCCTAAGAACTCATGAAAAGGTTTATACACAAAAGAGACAATCTTTGATGGTTATGAAGGAAGGGAGGGGCAGGGATGGAGCAACACTAAAGAGACAATAGGTAAGTGGTAACTTTGGTGAAGGGTAAGACAGAACACAATACTGGGGAAGCCAGCGCAGCTTGTACAAGGCAAGGTCATGGAAGCTCCATGGACACTTCCAAACTCCCTGAGGGGCTGAATTGCTGGGCTGAGGGTTGTGGGGACCATGGTCTCGGAAATGTCTAGCTCAACTTGTATAACATGGTTTATAAAGAAAATATTTTACATTTTATTTTTGTGAGTAGTGTCTGGGGTCTTAAAGGCCTGTGAGCAGCCATCTAGGATACTCCACTGGTCTCATCTCTTCGAGAGCGAGGAAGAATGGAGAAAACTAAAGACACAAGAGAAAGGTTAGTCCAAAGTACTAACGAGCTACATCTATCACAGCCTTCACCAGATTGAGTCCAGTACAACTAGATGGTGCCTGGCTACCACCAGTGACTACTCTGACAGGGATCACTGTAGAGGGTCCTGGACAGAGCTGGAGAAAAATGTGGAACAAAATTCTAACTCAAAAAGAAAGCCCAGACTTGCTGGACTGACAGAGACTGGAGAAACCCTGAGAATATGGCCCCCTGGACACCCTTTCAGCTTAGTAATTAAGTCACTCCTGAGGTTCACCCCTCAGCCAATTATTGGACAGGCCCACAAAACAAAATGAGACTAAATGGGCACACCAGCCCAGGGGCAAGGACTAGAAAGCAGGAAGGAACACGAAATCTGGTAAGAGGGAATCCAAGTTTGAGAAGGGAGAGTGTTGACATGTCCTGGGGTTGTTGACCTGTCATAACACAATATGTGTACTGTTTAATGAGAAACTAGTTTGTTCTGTAAACTTTCATCTAAAGTACAAAAAAAAAAAAAAGATGCTTTGATAATTACTGGTGATTTGAATGTAAAAGTTGAAAACAAAGATGAAGGATCAGTAGCTATGAAATATGGCTTTGGTATTAAAAATGACATATGTGATCACATTATAGACTTTTGCAAGACCAACAACTTATTCTTTGGAAATACCTTTTACAATCATATAAACGGCAACTAAATGAATGGACCTCACATGATGGAATGGAGAGCAATCAAATCGACTCCATCTCTGGAAGGAAACCATGGAGAATTTCAATTTCATCAGTCAGAACAAGGCCAGGAGCCAACTGCAGAACAGATCTTCAATTGCTCACGTGCAAGTTCAAATTGAAGCTGGAGAAAATTAAAACAAGTTTACAAGAACCAAGGCATGACCTTGAGTATATCCCACCTGAATTTAAAGAACCATCTCAAGAATAGATTTGACTCATTGAACACTAATGACTGAGGACTAGATGGCACTTAACCACAACAATATTTAGAATGTGTTAATGATTCTTACAACTGAACAACAAAAAGACAAACCCCCAACAGAAATGTGAGCAAAGGACTCGAAAAGGCATTTCTCTAAAGAAGATATACAAATGGCCTATAAACATGTTAAAATATGCTCAACAGTATTAGTCAATAGAAGAAAGGAAATCAAAACCACAAGGAGACATCACTTCATACCCACTAGGGTGACTACAATTCAAAAGAAAGGCAATAACAAGTTTTGACAAGGATGAGGAGAAATTGGAACACTCATACATTGCTCTGTCCTATAGAGTCATGATGAATCAGAATCAACTCGATGGCAATAGGTTTGATTTTGGTCTTTTCATCACGAATCATTAATAAATTGCATAAGTGAGGTAGGCATATATTCTATTTAAGATTTCCTCCTATGTGTTTTATTGGAGAAAACAAATATAAAAATAAATGTAACTTAAAACCAAAGCAAACACATTGTCATTTAGGCAATTCTAACTTATACCTTTTTTTTACCGACTCTGTCGGACAGGGTAGAACTGCCCTGTAGAGTCTCTAAGATTAAATTTGTACAGAAGCAGACTGCCACATCTTTCTCCCATTCAGCAGCTGGTGGTTTCTAACTGACAATTGTCCAACAGATTATTTGAGGTATCCAGTAATTTGTTGCCTGACATCGTCTTTCCTCTGATTTCCAGATACTCAGTTAGCCATCTGCAGATGGCAACCCTCCCCAGCTCTGGGTCAGTTCTGTACTTTACTATGAGGAATTTAAAGCTGTCTTGAGTACAACTTGTTTGCACTTGGTTACCACCTGAAAGGTTGATGGTTCATATGCACCTGGCTGTGCTGTGGAAGAAATGCTTGGCAAGCTGTGTCCATAAAGAATATAGCCAAAAAAGTCTGTGGACCTCAGTTCTACTCTGTAACACAAGGGGTTACAAATCAGAACCAGATTTGTGGCCACAAATCAGAACTGAATCAAGGGCAACAGTTTTAGAGTACAAAACTGTCCATTCATGATCAACTGAAACCTGCTGCTTTAACCCCAGAAATTGTGATTTTATAAAATCTCAGTTATTTCTAATTTTTTTTTAAATCAGTCCCTTCATTTGCCCTCTATTAAAGGAGCTCAGCTGTAGTATCCTCCCATATCTCTGATTCTTTACATTGGTTAGTTGACTGTTTTTCCTGTATTCTTTGCCTCACAAGGCTGATCTGTTTATAATGGCCCCCATCAGAGAAGCCTCATTATCTATTCTACAGTCTTTGTAACTCTTACTGCAGATGTGGGGCTGTGATCCAATACCATATTTTAACATAAATAACATGCACCTTCTACATTTGTTTGTCACCCGCTCCCCTTCCTCCCAGGTATTTTCCTAAAGGAACAATGCTAATAAAATGCCTCAGGGAAAAGAAGTGGTTGGCAAAAAAATTTAGAAGGTACATGTTATTTACATAAAAATACAGTACATGTGACCAGCCCCCTGAAAACTGACTCTCACACATTCTTTTAATTCCTACTGTTTTTTGTTCTGCCACCCTGTTTACCACCACCTGTCTATTTGAAGGCTCTGTGGCTGCTATTTGTGGGAAAAAAGGATTCATAAAATTGCCTGCCTTGTGTTAGTGGCCTTAGCCTAAGTTGACTGACTTACCTACAAATCAGTGAATCCTGAGAAAAATAATTTAAGAAAAAAATGTATGTATATGGTGAGCTCTCCTAAAAGAAAGCAAGGATGATTCAAAGCTAGAATAAGATTCCTAATGTATGCCAAGCATTCTTGTTTTGAGCTTTACTTGGTTGTTAGGATAAAAGAATGTTATAGTCCTAGGTTATCTTGATTTTAGTCAAGTATTTGCTAAATCCTGTGTAATATTGTTACTTACATGACGTGGTTATGTGTGATAGATGAAAATATAGAAAAATATCTCATAATCATGTGAACTCAAAAAGCATCTCAATATTAAATATAAAGTATCATTTCATAGTACTTTATACATAGTTTTGCCTTGAAAAATCACTTTATGAATAGTTGGACAAAGCCATAGAAGAAATTATTATAAAATTCACAGATGGCATTAACATAGAAAGAGTAATGAATACTTAGAATGATTCAAGTAGATATTGTTAGGCTGTGAATATGGACTGATATTTAAAAGAATGAATTTATCACTGATGAACAATACATTTCTGTGGAACATCAATTTGTTCATTTCATGGATATTTGGGCATCTATCCCAAGCCAGAAATTATTTAGGGCGCTCAAAACGTAGGGTTGAATAAGACAGAATTTCCTGCTCTTCAGAATCTCACATTCCAGAAACAGAAAAGAGCAGACTAGAAATTGTAGTAAATATTATGATTGCACAAGTCCTACAGGAACACAGTGAACACAGTACTAACTCAGAATGAAGGGGAGGAGATTGAGACAAGTTTTGGGTCCAGAGGTAAAGTTAACCCTCTTGTGAACAGATGCTGTAGAAAATTCCAAAGCAAACAAGGTATGTCATAGGCCAGACATGAGGAAACCAGTATCTCAACCTCTGGCTAAATTTTAAATGATAAGCAACCAGATTTCCTTTAATGTTTCCTCTTAGGATTGTTTTTCAGGCAAACCAGCTAAAACCAGAATGCCATGCAGGCGCAGAAACAATTTGGTTGACTGATGGATGTCCCCATGCCATAAAGTCCTGCCTAGGAACCAAGAAACTCATGTCAGGGAACTGAAAACGCCGGAGGCAAGTCACAGAGAGTAGCCAGACCCAGTTCAGAAGTGAGTAGTCTGACACCCACTCCCATGCTAAGCCTCAGCCCAGCTCTTTTTTTTTTTTTTTAAATATGTATGCTATTTCCCAGAATTTTCATGAGTATGTATAATTTCCCTTTTATTGCATAGTGTAAAACTCCCATCCATTTGTTCTGGGAGACAGTGTTTTGAGAGTGATCTCTCTGTCTCCTAATCACTGTGAGTAAACTATGCCTGCTTTAAATTCACTTGACTCTTAGTTATTCTCAACAAGAGTACAAGTGGTGGATCCATTGTATTCAGTAATAGGGTCATTGCAGAGGCATAGTGAGGGATGGTAGAGGGACGCACTCTCCCAAGAGCAAGTCCAAGGGAGCTCCAGACAAGGCAAGGAATGACAGTAATGAGCACCACGATATGAAAGTCACCTGACTTAGGAGGCCAGAGAGGAGGAGGGGAAGGCATTTCTGCTGAAGCATCACCAATATTAGTGATTATTCATCTTGAAATTTCGGGGGCAGGGGAGTAAAACTTAGAGATTGCCCCTGTGTACTTGTCAAACTCCCTTGCCCCTGGATCATTGAAGAGTTCCAAGAGAAGGCCAGATCTAGAAGGCTAAGTCAGAGTAAGCCAGGATTGAACAATGTTCAAAATTAGGAAGCATTAAACTAGCAGATCTTAATGCTCAAAAGATCTGCATCAAGAGAAAAGGGCTCATTAAAAGGAACATAATGTCCAGAATAAGGGACATGATAGCCACACAAAATCAACTGCATCTGCTGAACTGTGCTTAGTTCTAGGTGCTGTATTTTAGAATGGCCATTTGAGAATTACAATTACCCAGAAAAACTGAAGATTTAGATCAAGGCAATTTATAACAAATATCAATGTGACTAATAACACAGCAGAGTAATTAGACTTTTTGTATGTTACCTCAAATAGCAGAGCTGTGTCTAATGTCTCAACATCAGAAACTTTCTAACAATAAATGTGCCTGAAAGTAGGATAGGTTGAAATGTGGAAAAAAAAAAATCTGTCTTCTAATGAATAAAAGTAACCATTTGACAGGTAGCTCTGCGAAATCCCTATATTGTTGTCTCCTGGTGTAGTGGTTAAGAGCTACAGCTGCTAACCAAAAGGCTGGCAGTTCAAATCCACCAGGCACTCCTTGGAAACCCTGTGGGGCAGTTCTATTCTATCCTATAGGGTCTCTATGAGTCAGAATTGACTCGACGGTGACACGTTTTCATATTGTTGTAAGGAGGCTAAGACTTCCTGAAGATTAAAAGGATCTAGGACAGCTGGGATTCAGATACTCACCTTTTCTCTGCGTGGAATGCTTAGCCAGAGTGCTCCGTATGCTTAGACCAAGTGCCCCTAAAGGAAATAGCTCATAGTAATGTTGGTGGTGGCAGTTCAAAATGGAGATCCCCTGATTCTCTTTTACTGAGAGCTCAGAATGCAGATCTCAGTTTCTGAGTTGCTCATGTAAATATTATGAATTAAGTCTTGATTTCCTAGTCTAACTCCCTCACAGTGCCACCTGAGACATGGGCCAAAGTGGCATGTTTTTATCCAGGGTTTGGATATAAAAGAGGTCTTACCAAACACATGTAGATAGAAGGTCCCTCAAGATTTCTGTTCAGCAGGGATGAGGTATTCGGAAAAAGGAGCTATTAAAATTTTCTTTTGTCATCCTTCTTATCACATTGTTATTAGCTCCCTTGTGTATAATATTCTCCCTCTGTGTTGAAATACTAGACAGTCATTACATCGTTCTAGGAGGTCCTCATGACAACAGCTTTCAACATGAATATAGTTTCTGAACTATTTGAAGCCATGTTTTAATTTTTTTTATTTCTTTAAGGTTTAAAAAATAGTTCATTATATTTGTTAGTGTTGCTTTTTGTAGTTTTGAGGACTAATTTTATTGAACACTTACTACGTGCAATGCACAATTTTAAACTTGTCACATTTATTAACACATTTAGGCCTCGCACAGCCTAATGTAGAAGATAGTATTTGGTTGAATCATGTTGCAATTTCTTATGATTTAAATTAACATTTCATGCCCATTTAAAAAATAATGGAGCTGAGGCACAGAAATGTAATTTGCCAACAGATAGTAAGATGAAATTTAGTTTGCTCATAAAATAATTGCATTTAGGGTGCTACATTTTTAAAGTATTTATTCATTTAACACATGTGTAAAACACCACGTTCTGTGTTACAATATACACTTAGAAATACAAAACCATATATTTAAAAACAATTGTCTACAACTGTACTTAATGCATATTTTGTAAACAGTTATACAGCACTTACCGTGCTGATGCAGTGGTGAAAGCTATCGACTACTAACCAAAATGTCTGCAGTTCGAAACCACCAATGACTCCAAGGGAAAGAGATGTGAAATTCTACTTCTGTAGAGATTTATAGCCTTGGAAACCCTGTAGAGTCACTATGAGTCAGAATTGACTCAATGGCAGTGGGTTTGATATTTCTGGTTTTGTACATCCAATAATATTTGAAGCACTGTAGAGCTTTAGTCCTTCCATGTGTATCTATATGTATTGTCCTCTTTTATGAATGAGGAAACTAAAGCACAGAAAGTTTGATTAACTTTTGAATATGAAGGCACTATCAATAATTATTTAAAGACAACAGGGAAAAACCAAAATTGTGCATGGTAAGCTGAGAAATGTGGTCACCTATTATTTAAAAAAAAATGGTTTTAAGCTATGGCTAAAGACTCATAAAATCATTTATTTGTCCATTAAAAATATTCATTTTCCTGTTATGCAGAAAGCTATGAGATTGGTGCTAAAGTTATAATATGGAGAAAACTAAATATAGTATCTTTTCTTAGAGAGATTACTGTTTTTTTACTGTCCTATGTTTTCACTAGTCACATGTGGATATTTAAAATTTAACTATATTGAATTAGGTAAAATATTTACTTTCACAGCCACACTAGCACATTTAAAGTGCTCAATAGCCACATGTGACCAGTTACTACTGTATTGGAGAATGCAGTGAGAACATTACCGTTATTGCTGGAAGCTCTATTGGATGGTGCTAGTCTAGTGGAAGAGAGAGAGAAGACAATCAATTTAACATAAAATTGTACCAGTAACACTTGCTGTGGAGGACAAGTCCGTTTTTCAATGAAACCTTGCAATTTTTGGCCTAGAGCATCCAAGCTTTTGAATAACTACATGAAATCACTCAAGTAATAGAACCCAGAAGTTCTTTTTTATTCATTTTTTTTATTGTGATTTAGATGAAAGTGCAGAGAACAAATGAATTTCTCATCAAAGGATAATATGTATATTATTTTATTTATTTATGTATTTCTATTTTACTTTAGATGAAGGTTTACAGAGCAAAGTAGCTTCTTCTTAAACAGTTAGTGCACCTATTGTTTTATGACATTGGTTAAAATCCCCAGGACATGTTATCACTCTCCCTTCTCCACCTTGTGTTCCCTATTACCAGCTTTCCTGTCCCCTTCTGCCTTCTAGTCCTTGCCCATGGGCTCATCTGTCCCTTTAGTCTTGTTTTCTTTTATGGGCCTAGCTAATCTTTGGCTAAAAGGTGACCTACAGGAGTGACTTCATTCCTGAGCTAAAAGGATGTCTGGGGACCATATTATCAGTGTTTCTCCAGTCTCTGTCAGGCCAGTAAGTCTGGTCTTTTTTTGTGAGTTAGAATTTTATTCTACATTTTTTCCAGCTTTGTCCAGGATCCTCTGTTGTGATCCCTATCAGGGCAGTCAGTGGTGGTAGCTGGTAGTGGTACCATCTAATTGTACTGGATTCAGTCTGGTGGAGGCTGTGGTAGTTGTGGCCCATTAGTCCTTTGGACTAATCTTTCCCTTCTATCTTTAGTTTTCTTCATTCTCCCTTCCTTCTGAAGGTATGAGACCAGTAGAGTATCTTAAATGGCTGCTCACAGGCTTTTAAGACCCCAGATGCTACTCACCAAAGGAGAATGTAGAACATTTTCTTTATAAATTATATTATGCCAGTTGAGTTAGAGGTTCCCCAAAGCCATGGTCCCCACAGCTCTCAGCCCAGCAATTCAGTCCCTTAGGGAGTTTGGATGTGTGTATGGAGCTTCCATGACCTTGCCTTGTACAAGTAGTCCTGGCTTCTCCAGTATCGTGTACTGTCTTACCCTTCACCAAAGTTACCACTTATCTATTGTCTATTTAGTGTTTTTCCATCCCCACCTTTCCCCTCCCTTGTAACCATCAAAGACTGTTTCTTTTTGTGTGTATTTTATGAGTTTTTACAGTAGTGGTCTCATAAAATGTTTGTCCTTTTGTGATTGATTTATTTCACTCAGCATAATGTCCTCCAGCTTCATCCATGTTAGAAATGTTTCTCAGAAATGCTGTTGTGAACAATGCTGCAATAAACATGGGTGTGCATGTGTCTATTCGTGTGGCAACTCTTATTTCTCTAGGGTATATTCCCAGGAGTGAGATTACCGGATCTTATGGTATTTCTATTTTTAGCTTTCTAAGGAAGCACCATATCATTTTCCAAAATGGTTTACCATTTTGCATTACCATCAGCAGTGCCTCAGAGTTCCAATCTCCCCCCAGCCTCTCCAAAATTTGTTATTTCCTGTTTTTTTTTTTGTTTTTTGTTTTTTTTTGTGCCAGTACTGCCGGGGTGAGATGGTATCTCATTGTAGTTTTGATTTGAATTTCTCTAATGGCTGGTAATATAGAGCATTTCCTCAGATTTCTGTTAAGCATAATTTGCATCCTCCCTGTTTTTCTTTTGTCATTTTGGCCAAGGGTTTTTCTGTGTTGTTGATTCTTTCAAAGAACCATCTTTTTCCTGATTCTTTCTATTGTTTTTCTATTCTCTTTGTCATTTATTTCTGCTCTGATCTTCATTATTTCCTTTCTTCTGGTGGCTTGGGCTTCTTTTGCTGTTCTCTTTCTATTTTTTCAAGTTGTGTAGCTAAGGTTTAATTTAGTTCCTTTCTTCTTTTCTGATGTGCGTCTATTGCTATAATTTGACCTCTGAGCACTCCTTTTGCTGTTCCCAAAGGTTTTGGTATTATGTGTTTTCATTCCCATTTGATTGTAGGAATTTTTTAATTCCATTTCTGATTTCTTCTATTACCCAGTGGTTTTTAAGCAGGGTGTTATTCTGTTTCCATGTAATTGATTTTTTTTTTCCCCTTACTCTTCCTGTAATCTCTACTTTGATGACATTGTGGTCAGAGAAGATCCTTTGTATTATCTCAATGTTTTGGATTTTGTTGAGGGTTTCTTTGTGGCCTAAGATGTGGCCTATTCTGGAGAATGTTCCATGTGCATTGGAAAAGAATGTGTACTTTGCAGCTGTTGAGTGGAGTGTTCTATACATGTCTATGAGGTCAAGTTGTCTGATTGTGCCCTTTAACCCTTCCGTATCTTTGTTGAGTATCTTTGTAGATGTTCTGTCCTTTACTGAGAGTGATGTGTTGAAGTCTCCTACTACTACTGTGCAACTGTCAATTTTCTCTTTTCAGTGCTGTTAGAATTTGTTTTATGGGTTTTGGAGCCCTGTCACTGGGTGTGTAGATATTTATTATGGTTATGTTTTCATGATGGATTGCTTCTTTAATCACTATGCAGTTCCCTTCTTTGTCTTTTATGGTGGAATTTTTTTTTTTTTTTAAGTCTTTTATCTGAGATTAGTACTGTCACTCCTGCTCTTTTTTGGTAGCTGCTTGCTTAATATATATTTTTTTCCATCCTTTGATTTTTAACAAATATACATCTTTGTTTCCAAGGTATGTCTCTTGTAGACAGCATATTGATGGATTCTGTTTTTTTTTTTTTTCCATTGTCACTCTCTGTCTCTTTATGGGTGTATTCAGGCCATTTCCATTCAGTGCAATTATTGCTAGGTTTGAGTTTATTGCTGTTATTTTGTAGTGGTTTTGTAGTGCTGCCTTTTTCTTTGTTTCTCTTACTCTCCTGTGCTGAATTCCTTTTGTTTGTGGATTTTTTTTTCATTTCTTTTGTTTTTGTAGATTTTGTTTTTATTTAGGCTTTATGTTTTTCTTCTTTATTTTCATGAGTAGGTTTGTTAACTTTCTTTATGGTACCTTGAATTTACCATAATATTCCTAGGTTTGTACCAGTCTATTATTACATTATATCACCTTGTGTTCCTCTCCACTAGAATGTTCCATACTTACACCATTTATTCCGTTTTTTATTGTTCTGGTGTTGTTGTCATTTACAGATTCACCTCTCTGGCTCCCTGTTGTAATTCTTTTCATTTTGAATAGTCCTTGAGAGTTCGTTTTCTAGGTTGGTATCTGGCTGGTGCAATCTTACATCCTAGATTCAGGCTGTGGTCTGGTGTTTGTTCTCAAACTGAAGAACTCTCTTTAATAAGTCTTGTAAGTTTGGTTTGGTTTTTACATATTGCCTTAATTTTTGTTTATCTGGAAATATCCAAATTTCACCATCACATTTGAAAGACAGTTTTGCAGGGTATATTATTTTTCGTTGGCAATTTTTTTTTTTCTTTCAAGGTTTTATATATGTCATTCCATTGTCTTTGTGCCTGCATGTTTTCTGCAGAGTAATCAGAGCTTAGTCTTATTGTTTCCCCTCTGTCTGTGGCTTTTCATTTTTCTAGAGCTGCTCTCAGGATTCTTTCTTTGTCTTTGGTTTTAGGGAGTGTGATTATGATATATCTTGATGATTTTCTTTTGGGGTCCATTCTATATATGGTTTGTTTAGCTTTTTGGATGGTCAGCTTTTCATCTTTCATGATGTTAGGGAAGTTTTCTGTCAGCAATTCTTTAATGATCCTCACTTTGTTTTCTGTTTTCTCTTCCTGTTCTGGAAATCTGATCACTTGCAAATTTTTGCTTTCAATTGTATACCACATAATTCTCATGGTTTCTTCATTTTTCTTCATTCTTTTTTTCTGATT
Source organism: Elephas maximus indicus (assembly GCF_024166365.1). Lineage (NCBI taxonomy): Eukaryota > Metazoa > Chordata > Mammalia > Proboscidea > Elephantidae > Elephas > Elephas maximus. The sequence goes on along the minus strand of NC_064835.1, from coordinate 23,835,209 downwards.
TTTCTTCAAACAAAGTTACATGCAAGTGTTTTTCTTCAATTTCTCTGACCGTGTCTTCCATTGTTTCAAACGTGCTCTTCAGTCCTTCTATGACACTGTCCATTTCTGTAATCTAGTTATCTATCTATTGAATTTCTAATTGTTGTTTTTGTATGATTTCTAGCTGTGAATTTATTCTGACAACTTTTTTCCTGTATTAACTTCTTGAATTCTTCCACTGTTTTGTCTGTATTTTCTAAGAATTTGTCTGCCTTTTCGATGAATTTGTCTATTTTTCCTTATTTTTGTCTGCCTTTTGCATCAACTCTTGGATAGCTCTAAATATTAGGTACTATCAGATAGTCCTAGTGCCTTTTCTTCTACTGGGAAGTCATCTGACATTTTATTTTGGTTGTTTACTAGAACCATCCTGTCCTGTTTTGTTATGTTTTGATATTATCTGGTGTCTTCTTGGCAACCAGTAGTTATTTCCCTTGTTTATTGATTGTAGGTTTTTTTTTTTTTTTAATTCTTCTTTTTGTTTTATTTGGTTATGTCTGAGCAGGTTGGCTGTGTGTCCTTTGTTGATTGCTTGTCTGGTGGGATGATACTTTTCTCCTTTTTCCAATGGGCAAAGATAGTCACTCAGCTATGGTGCAGCAGGGCACATCCAGCTGAAGGGGAGAGGCTGGGATCAGTTGTTTGTCACACATTCCAGGGCTGGCAGGGTTGGCCAGAAGACAGTGCTGGACAGGTTCCAGTAGGCTGTGCCTATGATGCTCAGGAGTATGATGGTTAGTGCTCAGTGCAGGTAGACAGGAAGGAGGGGGAAAGTTGTGGTGTGTGGAGCTAAGACGGGCATGGAAAAGAAGAGAAAGAGAAGAAATAGGAGTCAAAAAAAAGGGGGGGCTGAGGGAGCTTGCCATTAGAATCGAGAGATGGGAAATTAAGAAATGCAGAAAAACAAAAATGAAAAAATTAAAAGAGAAAAAAGTGTACAAAAATTAGATTGAAAAAAGAAAGAAATGCCCCCAGGGATGTCACCGGCAACTGAGGAAGTGGCTCCCAGGTCTTGAGGTAATGCCTGTCTAAAAGGGGTGGAGATGGCACACAGCACCAAGTATTCAGGAGACAGGAAGGGAAGAAAAGCAGAGAGAGATGAGAAACTTAGAAATGAAGAAAAACAGAAAGCAAAAAAAGAAAAGAGAAATAGATAAATAAAAAAAGAAGGCCCCCATAGATCCCACTGGTGTGGTAGTGCAGAGCGGTGATGTGTCTCCCAAGTTTTTCAGTACAGCCTAGCTAGAAGGGGCAGAGATGGCACACAGCCCCAGGTATTCAGGAGACAGGAAAAGAAGGTAAGTAAAGAGAGATGAGTAAGTGAGAAATGAAGAAAGACAAAGAGGAAATAATAATAATAAAAAAATAAAAGGAAAGAAAAGCCCCCAGAGATTCCAACAGTGTGGCTGCAGAGACCAGGGCAGTGGATCCCAAGCACATAGTATAGCCTGTCTAGAAGGGGCAGAGATAGCACACAGCGCCAGGTGTCCAGGAGACAGGAAAAGAAAGTAAGTATAGAGAGATGAGAAACTGAGAAATGAAGAAAGACAAAAAGATAAAATAAAAAAAAAAGAAAGGAAAAGAAATGCTAGAAGGAGCTCCCAAACCATGAAAAGAAAAAGAAACAGACAAAACAAAAAAAAGCAAAACAGGAACAAACAAAATAGTCCTCAGGGATCCCATGAGCAGGATGGCGCAAACCAGGGTAACAGTTCCTCAGCTAAGCAGTGCTTCACAGCCTGTCAAGAAGAAGCAAAGATGGCTGATAGAGCCAGGTGTTCGAGAGGAAGGAGGGGGAGGAGGTGAGTGGCAGGGAAGAAACCAAAAGATGGAGAAAAAATCAACATCAGCAAAAAAGAAATGGCACTGAGGGAGCTGGCCCATATGGGCGGGGTGAATCCAAGCAGCATGGAGCTGGCACCTCCCAACTGAGAGACTGCAGTTGGCTGAAAACTAGCAGGGCCAAGCAGGCGGAAGAAGGGTGTGAGGTGGGAAAGTGTATATATCTGGTTACCAGGTGCTCTGTCTCCTGCTAGGAGCTCTGAGAAACTGCTTTCATGTATTCCCTGTCCATTGATCTCTGACATGAGTCCAAGGTAGCCAATCCATTCTGTGTTAGCTGATAGGGGACCTCTGCTCATACCTCTCCTTGCTCTCTGTTCTCTGGCAGTTTATTATTCCATTTGGTGCTTGGCTGAGTTCTTTATCTCTTCATTTGACACTCAGGGTTCCAGGATTGATGTTTCTTTCTGTTTTACTTAAGTTTTGGGGTCTTTGCTGTGGAGGAACGGCGTGGTGCTTTTGGCTATAGTGCCATGTTGGCTCCCATGTATATTGTTTTGTGATATTGATTGCCAGCCCTGCAATGTGTCAACACTCTCACCTTCTCAACATTTGATTCCTCATTTCCATTTGTCCAGATTACCTAACCCCACCTGACTTCTAGTCCTTGCCCCTGGGCTGGTTTGCCCATTTAATCTCATATACAAGGCTGAGCTACATGTATTATTGTTTGTTTTATGGGCCTGTCTAATTTCTGGATGAAGGGTGAAGCTCAGGAATGGTTTTAGTACTGAGTTAAAAGGGTGTTTTGAGGCCATACTCTGAGGATCTGTCCAGGCTCCATCAGACCAGTAATTCTGTTTTTTTTTTTTTTTTTTCTGTGAGTTTGAATTGCGTTCTACATTTTCCTCCATCTCCATTCTGGACTCTTTATTGTGAGCCTTTCAGAGCAATCAGTCGTGGTAGCGTGGCACCATGTAGTTGGACTCAGTCTGGTGGATGCTGTGGTAGTTGTGGTCTATTAGTCTTTTGGACTAATCTTTCTCTTATGTCTTTGATTTTCTTCATTCTCCCTTGCTCCAGGTGGGTTAGACCAGTAGAGGATCTCAGATGGCCACTCACAAGCTTTTAAGGCTCCAGATGTTACTCACCAAAGTAGGATGTGGAACATTTTCTTTATAATCTATGTTATGACAATTAAGCTAGATGTCCCCTGAGGCCACGGTCCCCAACTTTCAGCCCAATAACTTTGTCCTCAGGGAGTTTGTAAACATCTATGAAGCTTCTATGACTTTGTGTTGGTCAAGTTGTGCTGACTTCCCTGGTTTTGTGTACTATCTTATCCTTCAATTTCATCTGAGCTCAGGGTATCAGACTGGTGGCAGTCTGATGTTCAGGAAATAACCTGTTTGCTGCCCAAACTGCTTTATTAGAATCATCTTGCAAATTTAACACAAGATTATGTTCCCTTCACTTGTAAAAACAAAAGTATAAATAATTCAACATGATGGTTAGAATCAGAGCTCTGAAAAGTATTGAATTTATTAATTGAAATACATACCAATATGAATATATGGTGACTTTTTTTTTTATATAAAATAAAATTTTCATTCCAGGTCTCCTTGCTTTATACCTCTATGCTTATAAGAATCATATTCAATGGAAAAAATATTTATTAAGCAACTAAAATGAGATTGGTCTTGAAGGGATACAGGGAAAGTGCACACCTTCTTGGTAGTCAGTCAGAGGCTATACTAAAACATGTTTCAAAACAGTAAGCAATGCAAGACTCAAACGTATACTTCAGTCAGAATTTGAATGACAGGCCATTATTTACTTTAGAACCCAGAGAAGGCAATACAGAGAAAGTTAGTATCAACTAGGTATTGTAGACAAAGAAAAGAAAGCTAAATAGGATATATAAATAATAATTTTAAATAAGTGGAGTAGAATGATTATAAAAAGAACATAGGATGAAGCAGTGTGCTTATGGAATATGAAGACCGTTCTGAAGATAATAAGCATTTTTTTTTTTTTTCCTGTAGAACAGTAAGAGATAAAGTGAGTGGAATTAGGTAGATAGGGCTTTGAAAGCCTTATGGAATAGTTTCAATATGAAATTAGTTAACTCATTTATTTTCATTTTCTGGTAAACACCAAATTCTTATTATTATGTGAAAAAATAAGCTGGGCATCTTAAGAGACATAAAAATGAGTTAGACATGGGCCTTATTGTCAAGATGATTACTCTCTGAAGCAAGAAGGAGACATTTACTCATTTTTCTATTGGCTTCTAATTCTCTCTTCATTGTTTCCTCCTTGGTGCCTCAATACACTTTCCCTTCACTCTATTTTTGACTGTGGTAATTAGTAATATTGATCCTCTAAAATCAATTGCTTTTTTTTAGAACCATAATTAGTTATTTCATTTTATTTTTTAGATGTGGTATCAAAATCGATATCTATTATTCTGAATCAGGAATGAACCCAGTTGGACAAAGGTGCATTTCTGAGTAATGTGTCCTAAATATGTGTGGGTTGCTATGAGTCGGAATCAACTCAAGGGCAACGGGTTTTTTTTTGTTGTTGTTGTTGTTATATATGTGTGGGAATAAACTTAGCTAAATATTCAGTTACTATTGCAGTCTGTGGACTCAACAACCCATTTTCCTTCAGTGATATTTAATTCAGTATGGAGAAGTCACAATGTAAAAGCATCTATTTAAGTGACCTCAGTCATGTCATGACCTTTGTTGCCTCATTTCCAAAGAAAAATCCTTGAACTCTATTACCTCCAAGGTCTCTTCCATTTTTATCAAGCTTTGAGAAAAATGGAATCCACAGAACAAGGGATTGAAGGACTGTGACTCATTGATCTAGGTGACTAACAATGCTATAAATGCTTTTCTTGGAAATCTTTTTAAAGGTTAAGATTATTTTTATTTTTATAATGTAATTAATGGTTGGCTTTCATTTCCCTCGAGACAGCCAAGGTACTCAAGACCTTTTTTTTGTTATTGTGCTCTTGAGGCTTTTTTTCACATTTAAAAATTGAAAACTTCCACCATCTGCATTCGATGGTTTGGGCATGTTCAATCTCAGATGTGTTATTTCCTTGGACTGAATATAAACTATACGCTGAAACTCACAATTCATTTGCGAGGCCTATGTTTCAGAGAGCTCACAACACAGCTTTAATTTGGATTCCCAGGAGACAAGGATTCTTGAGATTAATCTAAAAGGTGTGTTGTCTCTCTGGAATTCTTAGAAGATGTTAAATTAGTCAATCATTGAGGGAAAATATTTCTGAGTCTCTGTTAGTCATAAACATCATGGGCTTTAATTATCTCAGGGTACAAGTCAAAATGCATGAAAGGAATATTTACACTGAGTCTAAATTGTTATCAGCCTTTATCATTATAAAGCAATGATGCCTTTATTTAGATTACTTTTCTATGTCTTGACTGTTTTAAATTAGTTCCATCTGTAGCCATCTACTTTAATCTCTACATTTAGAACACCAGCATATCCATCCAGTGATAGCAGATTCACTCTTTCTTTATCTTGGGTTCACTTTCTTCTTTCTTATGGATGGAAAGGGAATCCCTCCAGTTCTCTGTTACCCCCTTTTTTAGTTGGGTAGATGTCCAGCTAGAGGAGGCAAGAGTTTGCCTTTCCTGTCAACTTTAGCCCACAATTTGACCCCATCACCCTGAACATACTGAGCATTCTGTAAGAAGAAAATATACTCCTGTCATGACATAAATAGTTTATACTCCCATGCTCTGAGTTAGTTCTGCTTCTACCAAAAGGCTGAGCATATGTAGCGAGCTGTTCAGGTATGTACTTCCTCTCATTTGTTAGAGATTCAGCCTTTATAAAAACATACTCACATGCGTTATCTCATTTCAACAAGTCCCTGTAAAGGTCTGGTACAAATTGTGAATCCTGTTCTACAGATAAAGAAGATAAAATTCAGTTAATGTTCGTGATTTTTCCACAGCTGATGAGCAGAAAAATCAAGACTACTACCTAAAAATGAAATGTGTTGCCATTAAGTCAATTTGGACGCACAGAAACCTTATAGGACAGAGTAGAACTGCCCCATAAGATTTCCAAGGAGGCTCCAGTGGATTTCAACTGCAGGCCTTTTGGTAAACATCTCCTGAATTTTAATTTAGTAATTTCCCCACTAACCATTGATAAAAACATTTTGGGGGATGAAATCAAAGGACTTCTCAGCAAGCACCCTGGGTAAAAGAAGTACTAGTCTATTAAATCTTGTCTAACAAGATTTCTTTTGCTTCTAGTTTAAAGTGTCATTTATTTTTTTGTTTTCTTATGAAACAAAATAAATTAAAATTGTTAGAGGTTAATGTTTGTTAGGAGTCCTGGTGTAATAATGGTGAAGAACTTGACCGTTAACCAAAATGTCAGCAGTGAGAATCCACTAGCTGCTCCTTGAAAACCCTATGGGGCAGTTCTACCCTGTTGTATAGGGTCACTATGAGTCAGAGTTGACTTGAGGACCACAGGTTTGCTTTGGTTTATAAAGACTGAATTACATTGTTAGGTACAAAACTTACATTTTTAAATATTGACTCAAAATATTTATTAAATGTTATATTGTTTTCATATAATAATTACAATTAATAAATACAATTGAAATAACTTTTTTAGTTGAGTTTACCTGAATGGATGCTGCCATTGATTTTATTTTTTGTATTTATGTTTTTTATCGTGGTTTAGGTGCCATTGATTTTATTTTTTGTATTTATGTTTTTTATCGTGGTTTAGGTGAAAGTTTACAGCTCATGTTAATTTCTCATTCAAAACTGTATGCACATACTGTTTTGTGACATTGATTGCAATCCCCACAATGTGACGGTATGCTCCCCTTTTCCACCCTGGGTTCCCCATGTCCATTCATCCAGTTCCTGTCCTTTCCTGCCTTCTCATTCTGCTTCTGGACAGCAGCTGCCTTTTTGGTCTTGTATCAAGTTTGACTGAACTAAGAAGCACACTTCTCATGTGTGTTGTATTTCGTCTTATAGACCTGTCAAATTTTTTCAGAAATGTAGGCTTCAGGAACGACTTCAGTTTTGTGTTAGCAGAGCATCTGGAGACCAAGGTTTCAGGGGTTCCTCCAGTCTCTGTCAGACCTGTAAGCCTGATCTTTTAAATGAATTTGAATTCTGTTCTACATTTTTATTCTGGTCTGTTCTGGACTGTCTATTGTGATCCTTGTCAGGGCAGTTGCTGTTGGTAGCCAAGAACCAGCTAGTTCTTCTGGTCTCAAGAAAAAAGCTGGTGCAATCTCTGCTTCATGTGGTCCTTTAGCTCTTTGGGCTAGTATTTTTTGTGTGTCTTTGGTTTTCTTCATTCTCCTTTGCTCCAAGTGTGATGGGACCAATAGATGTATCTTAGATGGCTGCTTGCAGGCTTTTAAGACCCTAGCTGTTAACTACCAAAGTAGGATGTGAAACATTTTCATTATAATATGTGTTATGCCAATTGACCTAGATGTCCCCCTAGACTATGGTCCCCATTCCCAGCCCCAAATATTCAGTCCTTCAAAGTGTTTGGATATGTTTAGGAAACTTCTAAGCTTTTGCATTTGTCCAGTTGTCCTGACTTCCACTGTATTGTGCATTGTCCTTTCCTTCACTGAAGTTGACACTTGTCTACTGTCTAGTAAGTGATTTCCCCTCTCCCTGCCTCCTCACCCTCAATAAACATCAAAGATTTTTTTTTCTGTTTGTAAACCTAATCTTGAATTCTTATAATAGTTTCCTCATACAACATTTGTGCCCAGAGTCCATTAAATGGGAAAAAGGCAGTCTTTTTAACAAGTGGATTTTACAAATCCAACAAAGGTATCATCTCTAAAAATCTGTAGGAAAATCCATCACCTCTAAAACAAAAGAAAATAATCCAAATAAAAAATGGACAAAGGATATGAACAGACACTTTACCGAAGAAGACAGGGAGCTAACAGACACATGAGGGAATGCTCAAGATAGCCATTAGAAAAATGCAAGTCAAACCTACAATGAAATACCATCTCACTCCACCATTACTGGTACAAATTTTAAAAAAAATACTAATAATAACCAATCTTGGAGAGGTTACAGGGAGATTGGAATTCTTATGCATTGTTGGTGGGAAAGCAGAATGGTACAACCATTTTGGAAAATGATATGACACTTCCTTAAAAAGTTAAAAATAGAAATTCCATATGATCCAGCTATTCCACTCCTAGAAATATATTCTGGAGAAAAAAGCCACACCAGTAGACCTATGCACACTCATGGTCATTGCAGCATTATTCACAATAACAACAAGATGAAAACAACCTAAGAGCCCATCAACAGATGAATGGATAAACAAACTATGGTACATACACATAGTGGAATACTACGCAATGATAAAGAACAGTGATAAACCTGTGAAACATCTCAGAACATGAATGTATCTGGAGGGCATTATGCTGAGTGAAATAGGTCAGTCACAAAAGCACAAATATTGCATGAGACCACTATTATAAAAACTCATGAAAAGGTTTACAGGCAGAAAGAAACAATATTTGATAGTTACTAGGGAGTGGGGGAAGGAAAAAAAAACTAACAAGACAATAGAAAAGTGGTAACTTTGGTGAAGGGTAAGATAGTATACAATACTGGATAAGTCAGTAAGATCATGAAAGCTTCACACATTCAAACACCCTGAGGGATGGAATTACCGGACTGGAGGTTTCGCACCATGGTCTTGGGAGCATCTAGCTCCCAATATAGTTTATAAAGAAAACATTCTACATCTTACTTTGGTGAGCAGCGTTTGTGGTCTTAAAAAGCTTGTGAGAGTCCATCTAAGATACTCCACTTGTCCCAAACCATCTGCAGCAAGGAAGAAAGAAGAAAACCAAAGATACATAGGAAAGATTAGTGCAAGGGACTCATGGATCACAACTACCCCAGCCTCCATCAGACTGAGTTCAGCACAACTAGATGGTGCCGGGCTACTACCACTGACTGTTCTGACGAGGATCACAATAGACAGTCCCGGACAGAGCTGAAAATAAATGTGTAACAAAATTCTATCTCACAAATAAAAAGGACCAGGCTTACTGGTCTGACAGAGACTGGAGGAACCCTGAGAATACGGCCCGCAGACACCCTTTTAACTCAGTAGTGAAGTCACTCCTGAGGCTCAGGTGCTTAACTACTACACCACCAGGGTTTCCAAAGATTAGATAGGCCCATAAAACAAACGAAAACTAAATGAGCATACCAGCCCAAGGGCAAGGAAGATAAGGCAGGAGTGGACAAGAAAGATGGTAATGGGGAACCCAAGATCTAAAAGAGGAGAGTGTTGACACGTTCTGGGGTTGGCAACCAATGTAACAAAAAATATGTGTATTGTTTCGTGAGAAAACAGTTTGTTCTGTAAACCTCCAACTAAAGCAAAAAAAAAAAAAGATGCTGAAGATACCAAAAAAGAAGAATAAGATCTTTGTCCTTGGCTTCTGAGAAACAACTTCTAAAGCCTTAGAATTTCTCTCAGCAACTGCAGTTTTTGTTATTTATGGAAGGACTCCAGACCACAGCTAACTGGCAGGTTATGCTAATGAGGTGACTCTTGGGTTAGGACTGGTTAAGCCACAAAGACCTAGCACATGATTGCGGCCTCAACTCAGGGGAGGAGGTTAGAGGTTGAGTTCAATCACATGCATAATGGTTCAGTCAATCATGCCTATGTAATGAGACCCCAGTATAAAAACTCTGGAGACAAAAGCTATAAGAGCCTTCTCATGGGTGAGAGGCATCAACGCATAGGGAGAGTAATGAGTCCTTAGTGACATGGAAGCTAGGTTTGGGAACCATTCCAGACTTTGTCCTGTGGGTTTCTTCTTTTATGTCCTTTTACTATAATAAAACTGTAATTGTAAATAAAAAAATGAACACTTTGCTGCTGCTGGGTGGAATGTTCTGCATGTCTGTGAAGTCAAATTGATTGATTGTGGCATTTAGATCTTCAGTATCTTTATTGAGTTTCATTCTAGATGCTCTGTCCTTCACCAAAAGTGCTGTGTTGAAGTCTTCTTCTGAAATTGTGGAGCTATTTCTCTTTTCAATGCTGTTAGAATTCATCCTATGTATTTGGAGCCCTGTATCGGGTGCATATGTATTTATTATGGTTATGTCCTCCTGGCGTATTGACTTTTTAATCATTATACAATGTCCTTCTTTATCCTTTATGGTGGTTTTTGCTTTAAAGTCTATTTTATTGGAGATTAATATTGCCACTCCCAATTTTTTCTAGTAGTTGTTTGCTTGACATATAGTTTTTCCATCCTTTGAATTTTAGTTTGTTTATGCCTTTGTGTCTAAGGTGTGTCCATTATAGACAGCATATAGATGGATTGTGTTCTTTTTTTTTTTTAATCCATTCTGCCATCCTCTGTCTCTTTACTGGTGCATTTAGGCTATTTACATTCAGTTTAATTATTGATAGATATAAGTTTACTGCTGTCATTTTCATGTATTGTGTGTATGTGCCATTGGCAGTTTCTTTGTTCTGCTTAATTTTCTGTGCTGAGTTCTTTTTTCTATGTATTTTCTTTTCATCTCTTTCATTATTGTTACTTTTGTGTTTGCTGATCAGCTTCAGCTTTATCTTTGATGATTAGGGTTCCTAGGTTGTCTTGTAAATTCAATTCACTTATTTTTTCAGGTCTTTGTTGTAAGAGCGATGACAGGAGGTGTGTGACTATTCTTCCATCTTGGCCCTGCCTTAAATGTTTTCTTTTTCTTCTTCTTTTCTTTTTTTTTTTTCAGTAAGGAGGAGCCAATCCTTGGGTATCAGTGGAGGATACCTTGACTTCTACCCTCACCTGACTATGACCCTCTCTTCTCTTACCAGACCAATATAAGAGGAAGCAAATTTAAATGGATGGGATAAATAAGATCCAGAGCCTTCTAACATAATATTCGAAATGTTCAGGTTTAAGCTGAAAATTATCCTATCTACCAAGAGCCAGGAAAATATCAATTTTGATGAAAAAAAGAAAAATAGACACTGGCACTGAGATTACAGAGATGTTAGAATTATCTGAAAAATATCTTAAAGTATTTATAACAAAATACTTCAACAAGCAATTGCAAACACATTTGAAACAAATGGAAAACTAGTCTCAGCAAAAAAAATAGAAAGTCTCATCAAAGAATGAGAAGATATAAAGAAGAAACAAATGGAAATTTTGGAACTGAGAAACACAATTGTCAAAATAACTCAATGGATAGGCACAAGGACAGAATGAAGGAGACAAAGAAAGAATAAGTGAGCTTGAAGAAAGAACAATAGAAATTACCTACCTGAAAAACTGAGAAAATAAACAGAACAACAACAACAAAGGGACAACACCTCAGGGATCTTTAAGACTATAACAAAAGATGTAAGCTTCATATTATTGGAATCTCATGAAGAGAGAAGAAAGAGGATGGGACTGAAACAGTACTTGAAGAAATAGTGGCTGGATACTTTCCAAACATGGCAAAAAACACAAACAAATATTCAAGAAGCTGGGAGAATTTAACTGGGTAAATTTAGAGAAATACACACCAAGACACAGTATTGACAAACTTCTTGACACTAAAACAAAGGCAAAATTTAAAGCAGCAACAGAGAAATGATAACTTACTGGGAAAAAATTTGGATGACTGTAAATATCTCATCATATACAATGAAGTCCAGGAGGAAGTGGCATAACATTTCTCAAGTGCTCACAGAAAAGGAATGTCAACCCAGAATTCTATGTACAGTAAAAATATTCTTCAGGAACGAAGGGGAAATCAAGCATTCTCAGATGAAGGAAAATTAAGAGAATTTATTAGTAGCAAGCCTTCATTAAAGTAGGGCTAGAGAAAGTTTTTTAAACAGAAAGGAAATGATAAAAAAAGAAAGAACAACAGAAAAAGTAAAAATATGGATAAACAGAATGCATGTTCCTTCTCTTCCTTTTTCTTTATTATTTGTTTATTTCTAAATTACGTACGATGATTGAAGAAAAAAATCACTTCCTATTGTGGTTCTCAACGTATACAGAAGATAAATTTAAAACAATTGTATTATAAAGGGGGAAGGTAAAGGGACATAAAAGGGGCATACAGTTCAATTGAATGGTAAAATGTCAACACCAATATGCTGTGATTACACGTATGTATAATGTAAAAAAAGAAAAAGACAAAAAAAAAAAAGAAAAAGAAAAAATATTTTAATTGCTGATAGATGCAGGGCTTTAATATGCTTGTTTTTGTCATTTTTGCTAATTGGAATGAGAAGAGAAAAATTTAGAAACAGAATAATCCAAAACACCCTTGGAAAATTTTGCTTATCAATAATTATATAAGGAGCCTTAGTGGCACGATGGGCAAAGCACTAGGCTGCGAACCGAAAGATTAGCAGTTTGAACCTACCAGATGTGCCTCTGGAGAAAAGATGTGGTGATCTGCTATTGAAAAATTTATAGCCTAGGAAAACCTGTGGGGCAGCTGTACTCTATCCAACATGGTCTCTATGAGGTGAAATGACTCCACTGCATGCTCAACAACAGCTATATAACTATAGACCAAGAAATATAATCTAATGCAAAATTCAGTTTTCTGTTCTTAAGAATTTCACAATCTTGATAGAGATATGCATTCACCAATGGTAACAATACCAGAAAGAACATTATTATTATTATAATGGACATATTATATATGTCCACTATATTATTTATATTATAAAGGACATTATTATTATAGAATGTGTGATGAACTATAAATGTGCCTAATAATAGCCTGGAGTGGTCAAAAATACACGGAGAAACAGACACTTGAGTTTTTCATTGAAAGGTGAGTAAAATTTTGAAAGGCAGGATGGAATCAAGGGCCATTTCAGGATAAGCAAGCAGCATGAATGAAGGCAAGGCCATAGACATGAGCCCAGCTTAGTTAAGAAATTCTATGAACTAGCCCACCCAGCATAGTTTATAACTTTCTAGCATATCTTAATATTTATCAAAATATTGACACATTTTATTTTTGCATTATGCATTTTGTTTTAATCACATATAACACTATTATTCTTTTTAGATATCATTCCTCACCCAAATGTTAAACTCTTGAGAAACCGACATAGCCTGTGGCTAAATACAAATTTTGTAAGATGTGGCTGAAACTGCTAAATATTCTTTATATTTATTCCCCTTTCTTCCTCAATAATAGTCATCCTGAATCTTAGTTTGGCATATGGCCATATAGGATATCCATGACATTTCTCAGCCTCCCTTGCATCTGGGTTTGGACATGCGACTAAGTCTCACCAAAAGGTTATTAGTGGGTAGCAGTGTCACTTCTTGGTAGGGTTCTGCCAGTGAGGGGTTATTCTCTTCTTCTTCACAGCTTCCTTTCTGCTGACTGGGTGGTAGTAGTGAATGATGGATTTGGAGCTATTATCTAGGACCTTAAAGTAAAATCTACATGTTGGACTCAACAGAGGGACAAGTTAAAAGAAGCTTGTGTTGCTGATGAATGAACCTTGAATTGTCTTCTGGTTTAAGGCATTCTGCTGTGTGTGTGTGTGTGTGTGTGTGTGCATGCGCACTCACAGTCAAACATAATTCTAACTGTAACAGATGGTTAAAGTCAATTCTTTCTGAAGTCTGTCCCTGTGGCACACTGATGGTCCATGAAAATGCAAATTGTAAATGGAGAATTGGTTCCTTTTGGATATTAGAATATATCAGAGGGAATGAGAGAGAGAGGAAAAAAAAAAGTATTAGAACATTATCCAAATTCATCATAGGGCTTAAAGTTAGAATACATTTAATATATCACATTTTTTCCTGTTATTAAAGCTTTTGATTATATGTATCCTTCTGTAATGATACTTGGAGCCCTGGTGGCACAGTTAAGAGCTCAGGTACTAACAAAAAGTTTGGCAGTTCGAATCCACTAGGTGCTGCTTGGAAAACCTACGGGGCAATTCTCCTCTGTCCCGAATAGTCACTATGAGTTGGAACCATCTCAATGGCAATGAGTTTTGTTTTGGTATGGCGAGGGTACTCGATAAGCTCTGTGTATTTTGTACTTTTCTAATTTGTAAAAGGTTTTTTTTTTTTCCTCTCTCCCTCTTTATTATAGCAGAACTTTATTTCTATTTTGGAATCTGTCTAATATCTATGCTAATATTTTCATAGCATATCTTCTACCAGTTCTTATAATAATCAGAGATGGTTCAGACAATTTTATCTTCATTAACACCTTTGAAAAGTTTTATTATATAAATAAATTCTCTGAAACACATATAGTTCTTATAAAAGGTTACTTCAACCTATCCCTCATCAATGGGGGGAAAAAAAGTTTCTCACTGTATGTTGTTTGGTCAATGCCTGGAGTAATATAATAAAAATTACCCACAAGTAGCCCCTGTAAAACATATCCAAGTAGTACATATTTATGTATATAATACACATACATATACATATACATATATGTTACACATAAATATATACAAATATATGAATCACATACATATATACATATACACAATGTTTTTTGCAGTATTAAAACATGAGATATGGATATAAGGACTGATTAGTAAGTGCATAGAAAGCCAAGAAAGGAATACCTTCTAGTTTCCAAAGAGGGACATATCCTCACCTCTCTCATGAAAACTTGTGATTTTATGTGATGAGATAAAGGATGATATCACATTGAAGTATTAATGTTACCCATTTGATGGCAAGCACAGTTTTATGCATGCCAGTCCAGTCAGATGATTTTAAAAATACACTTTGACTAGGTGTAAACGCTCATGCTTGGTCAAAAAAGACCCAGTAGCCCTGTGCTCTGCCTCTGTGCACAGCTTCGTAGACATGAGCAGTAAAGAGAGCGATGTTATTTGGAGATGTCCATGCATGTCTCCTTAATGCAACTGTTTTGGAGGCTTTGAATCTCAGATGCATTAGAAAGAACACACTACGAGCTCTTATCTAGAAGAGATTCTCAAAGTAAAGTGAATTATCTTGTCTTTAAGAGCCTGAAGAACCATTCTAGGGAGAGATGGGGAAATACATCCAGGTGGTGCTACCACCAGCAAGAGAAGATGTGGATGCTCAGCAACTGGCAGGAGTAGCTGCTGGGAGCTGGTGCCACTAAGAGCTGCTGAGAGGTATTAATAGGAACAACTCCACGGCAGTGGGTTTGGTTATTTTATTTTTTAGTTTGTTTTATTGTCTCTCAGGAAGACTAACAAGAGTTTTCTGGTTGTTATTCTAAAAATGGAAAGCCTGGTGGTGTAGTGGTTAAGTGCTACAGCTGCTAACCAAAAAGTCGGCAGTTTGATTCTAAACAGCATCAATGGGAGCTTAGTTGGGAAAGGCAAAGAAAAAGAAATTTATTACTTGGAAGTCTTTCTAAACTATCATCTGAGTCACATTTTCTGCTTTATGCTCTTTTTTTTTTTTTTTTTAATAAGTCAGGCTGGAGACCACAAATTTTTAGTTGAAGCCCTAGACAAATATCGTCTAAAAAATAATTCTGCCAACTCTTTTTTCCAGAATAAATATTGAGTCTTTGGGTAAGAGGGGTACATGTAATTAGTCAGAAAACAATTTTCCAATTTTAACTTTTCACATGATTTCAACGAAAAAAATCAAAGAATGTCACTTCTACATCTGTAATTCTACAATACTGGTGAAGAGAAAAACCTTTAGAAACAGATGTATGGGATTCTCAGGGAAATGGAAGTGGTAGCACAATACTAAAACAATGAAAAAAAAAGAATGTTGCATAAAGAAATAGGCAAAAAACACACACAATGAACTTAGCCTTGATTAGTCTATCATTCTCTACCTCCATAATGTTATCATCTTGTGGGCAGCAATTATGTCTTATCATCCACCATCTGCTCCCATATTCCTTAATACAGTTCCCTGCACTTAGTAACTGGTAGGGATTGAATTTTGTAAACTTCAAACGGTTAAAAATTATTTACTTTAGAGATCAATTTCTTCCAGAAGGGTGTGTTAATACACTTATTAGTAAACAAAGGAAAATACAGAAAGTATTAAGATCAAAGGATACAGACCAAAGGGATCATTCTATAAATTATAATAGGTAAGTCTTATCTAACAAAGTGTCAAATCCCATGTATATAAATTATAATCTCTCCACATAAAGGCCTTCGAAGATTAAAAAAAAAAAATGATTAGAGGTAACATTGGTTACTACTGGTGATCTCTGGTGCTTCCTAGAATTGACACTGCCTGCATGTCGCAGCCCTCCACGTGACACTATGAATCCAGTCTTACCCTTGGGACCTTTCTTCCAAATAATCAACTGTTGGCAATAATCTCACTACCTACGTATATAAGTTTCAGACTCTGGACTCCTTCTTTACTGAATCTTCTCCAAGAATTACAAACCTTTGCTAATGCAAAATAGTCTTTTCTTGATGATTTTATTGAGAGCAACTTTGATGTCTTTATTCCTCAGGCTATAGATCAGGGGGGTAATCATTGGCACAATAATGGTATAAAACACAGAAGACACTTTACCTTGGTCCATGGAGCTGACATTTGATGGTTACAGGTACATGAATGCTATGAATGCTGCAGAACCATAGAAGATTGTAACAGCCAAGATGTGGGAGCTGCATGTGCTGAAGGCTTTGGACCTGCCCTCAGTGGAGCGGATTCGTAGGATCCTGGCATCGATGAAGACATAGGAGCCAACAATGGCCAAGGTTGGTGCAAGAATATTAAATGCACTGAAGCACAAAACTACAAGTTCGTTGATATAAGTCCTGGAGCAGGAGAGTTCCAGCAGTGGAAAAACATCAAAGAAGTAGTGGTTGACTATTTTAACCTTACAAAAAAACACTCTTAGCATACAACCCGTGTGAGCTGTGGCACCAATCAAGCCCATCATATATATCTCAACTACCAACCAGGAACAGACCTGATAAGACATGGTGACATTGTAAAGCAATGGGTTACAGATGACAACATAGCGATCATATGCCATCACAGCCAACATATGACATTCTGAATATAATAAAAATAAGGAAGAAGTAGAGCTGAGTCATGCATTCGGGGTAGGAGAAGGTGTTCTTCTCTGTCACAAAGTTCACCAGCATTTTTGGGGTAACAACAGTGGAATGGCAGAGATCAATGAAGGACAAACTGCTGAGGAAATAGTACATGGGGGTCTGAAAGTGAGAAATGAGCCTGATCAGTGTGATCATGCCCAGATTCCATACTGCTGTGACCACATAGACTCCTAGGAAGAAAAGAAAGAGAGGCAGCTGGAGTTCTGGCTTTTCTGTTAGCCCAGTGAGGATGAACTCAGTCATCATGGAGTGATTTCCTGCTGCCATTTTCCTCTGGGAAATCTATGGAGGTAGAGAAGAAGAAATTTGAGGTAAGTGTTTATTTATGCAGTGTGAAACAAATCCAAGTCTTATCATTCAGGTATCTCCAGTTCTCTCACCCTGTTCCTGCTTTGTATTGGAATTAAAGACTCTGGAATCTCAATATTATGGGTCATGCAAATACACATCAGAGGGAATTATATTTTTTTAATTTCTGTGGCATAAGAGTGGGTCTTAGTATTGATCAGGCTCTGAACATCCAAAGAACTGTTCCGATAACTTAGAATATTGACGGTCCTGGCAGTAAATGGTTAAGCACTCAGTTGCTAACTGGAAGGTTGGCAGTTCAAATCCCCCAGGTGAAAGACCTGGCAATCTGCTTCTGTAAAGATTACAGCCTGGAAAACCATATGTAGTAGTTCTACTGTGTCATGAAATATTGCATGGTATTTAGACCATGTTGTCCTTGCATGTGTTAGGCAAGTTGTCTTGATGTGTTTTGCACTCACCTTCAAATTAGATCTTTTATCAATCCCTTGACGGCATTAAAGACAAAAGCAGAAAGAATGTATGTATCTCTGAGATGCAAGTTTTCAAGGAAGTTGATTAGTTTTTTGCTTGAGATACTGTGATGACTGTTCTATGATCAAAAGAAAGAGATTCAAAAGATATCAGCAAAGACTGATGATGTGTTAAAAATAAAGTTAAAAGAGTGTTGGGATAAGAATGAATGTGAGGGTGATATTACTATTCTTTCTGTGCTTACCATGTTATTAGAACTGTCTGGGCACTTCATAAATATTACTTGATATATTTTTCCCGGGAACTCTATGTGGTATGAGCTTATTATTTCCATTTTATAGATGAAAAAACTGAAACTTGAGAGACTGAAGTGAGTTGTTCATTGTGGATCTGAGGATTTTCAGTGTAGATGTGGATGATGCTTTCCTAAGAGCACAGATAAATTTGACATATTATGGGACATGAGAGTAATAATAAAACAATTGTGCTAATAGTGATATGTCCTGGAAATACCATTCTGCTAAAAATAAAGCACATATAAAATACATGTTAGATGCAAAGAACATAAGAGCCGGAAAAAAATTGTGATAGCAATAATTAATATTTTTGTGTGATTTCAATTAGATCAGCATCTGGACTAGATCCTGCAGGGATGAATCAAGCACTTGTCATTTATCCATACTCGGATTGCTCTGTGGTGTATGGAAAAAATGACATAACGAAGTTCACAACTTGAAGTAAATCCAAAAGCCATTATCTGAGAGGCGGGGCCAAGATGGCGGACTAGGTAGACGCTACCTCGGATCCTTCTTGCAACAAAGACTCGGAAAAACAAGTGAATCGATCACGTACATAACAATCTACGAACCCTGAACAACAAACACAGATTTAGAGACGGAAAACAAACAAATACGGGGAAGCAGCGAATGTTTTCAGAGCCTGGAGCCAGAGTCCCAGTCAGCAGATTTTCTGGAAAAACTAGTTTCCCAGTGATGGCTTGGAGACAGCAGTCCATATCAAACCACATAAAGAAGCAGACCATGACAGCTTCTACAACCCCCAAACAAAAGAATCAAAATCTTTCCCAAATGAAGACACAATCCTGCAATTATCAGATACAGAATATAAAAAACTAATTTACAGAATGCTTCAAGACATCAGAAACGAAATAAGGCAAACTGCAGAAAAAGCCAAGGAACACACTGATAAAGCAGTTGAAGAACTCAAAGAGATTATTCAAGAACATAGTGGAAAAATTAATAAGTTGCAAGAATCCATAGAGAGACAGCATGTAGAAATCCAAAAGATTAACAATAAAATTACAAAATTAGACAACGCACTAGGAAGTCAGAGGAGCAGACTTGAGCAATTAGAATGCAGACTGGGACATCTGGAGGACCAGGGAATCAACACCAACATAGCTGAAAAAAAATCAGATAAAAGAATTTAAAAAAATGAAGAAACCCTAAGAATCATGTGGGACTCTATCAAGAAGGATAACTTGCGGGTGATTGGAGTCCCAGAACAGGGAGGGAGGACAGAAAACAGAGAAAATAGTTGAAGAACTCCTGACAGAAAACTTCCCTGACATCATGAAAGACGAAAGGATATCTATCCAAGATGCTCATCGAACCCCATTTAAGATAGATCCAAAAAGAAAAACACCAAGACATATTATCATCAAACTCGCCAAAAGCAAACATAAAGAGAAAATTTTAAAAGCAGCCAGGGAGAAAAGAAAGGTTTCCTTCCAGGGAGAATCAATAAGAATAAGTTCAGACTACTCAGCAGAAACCATGTAGGCAAGAAGGGAATGGGGTGACATATACAGAGCACTGAAGGAGAAAAACTGCCAGCCAAGGATCATATATCCAGCAAAACTCTCTCTGAAATATGCAGGCGAAATTAAGGTATTTACAGGTAAACACAAGTTTAGAGAATTTGCAAAAACCAAACCAAAGCTACAAGAAATACTAAAGGATATTGTTTGGTCAGAAAACCAATAATATCAGATACCAGAACAACACAAGGTCACAAAACAGAACATCCTGATATCAACTCAAATAGGGAAATCACAAAAACAAATTAAGATTATTTAAAAAATTACTCATAACAGGGAATCACGGAAGTCAATACGTAAAAGATCACAATAATCAAAAAGAGGGACTAAATACAGCTGGCATAGAACTGCCCTATGGAGAGTGATACAAGGTGATATAGAACAATACAAGTTAGGTTTTTACTTAGAAAAATAGGGGTAAATAATAAGGTAACCACAAAGAGGTATAACAACTCCATAACTCAAGATAAACACCCAGAAAAACCTAACGACTCAACAAACATAAAGTCAAACACTATGAAAATGAGGATCTCACAATTTACTAAGAAAAATGTCTCAGCACAAAAAAGTATGTGGAAAAATGAAATTGTCAACAACACACATGAAAAGGCATCAAAATGACAACTCTAAACACTTACTTATCTATAATTACGCTGAATGAAAACGGACTAAATGCACCAATAAAGAGACAGAGAGTCTCGGACTGGATAAAGAAACACGATCCGTCTATATGCCGCCTACAAGAGACACACCTTAGACTTAGAGACACAAACAAACTAAAACTCAAAGGATGGAAAAAAATATATCAAGCAAACAATAAGCAAAAAAGAAGAGGAGTAGCAATATTAATTTCTGACAAAATAGACTTTACACTTAAATCCGCCACAAAGGATAAAGAAGGACACTATATAATGATAAAAGGGACAATTGATCAGGAAGACATAACCATATTAAATATTTATGCACCCAATGACAGGGCTGCAAGATACATAAATCAAATTTTAACAGAATTGAAAAGTGAGATAGACACCTCCACATATATAGTAGGAGACTTCAACACACCACTTTCGGAGAAGGACAGGACATCCAGTAAGAAGCTCAATAGAGACACGGAAGACCTACTTACAGCAATCAACCAACTTGACCTCATTGACTTATACAGAACTCTCCACCCAACTGCTGCAAAATATACTTTTTTTTCTAGTGCACATGGAACATTCTCTAGAATAGACCACATATTAGCTCATAAAACAAACCTTTGCAGAGTACAAAACATCAAAATATTACAAAGCATCTTCTCAGACCACAAGGCAATAAAACTAGAAATCAATAACAGAAAAACTAGGGAAAAGAAATCAAATACTTGGAAAATGAACAATACCCTCCTGAAAAAAGACTGGGTTACAGAAGACATCAAGGAGGGAAAAAGGAAATTCATAGAATGCAATGAGAATGAAAATACTTCCTATCAAAACCTCTGGGACACAGCAAAAGCAGTGCTCAGAGGCCAATTTATATCAATAAATGCACACATACAAAAAGAAGAAAGAGCCCAAATCAGAGAACTGTCCCTACAACTTGAACAAATGCAAAGTGAGCAACAAAAGAATCCATCAGGCACCAGAAGAAAACAAATAATAAAAATTAGAGCTGCACTAAATGAATTAGAGAACAGAAAAACAATGGAAAGAATTAACAAAGCCAAAAGCTGGTTCTTTGAAAAAATTAACAAAATTGATAAACCATTGGCTTGACTGACTAAAGAAATACAGGAAAGGAAACAAATAACCCGAATAAGAAATGAGAAGGACCACATCACAACAGAACCAAATGAAATTAAAAGAATCATATCAGATTATTACGAAAAATTGCACTCTAACAAATTTGCAAACCAAGAAGAAATGGATGAATTCCTGGAAAAACACTACCTACGTAAACTAACACATTCAGAAGTAGAACAACTAAATAGACCCATAACAAAAAAAGTGATTGAAACGGTAATCAAAAAACTCCCAACAAAAAAAAGCCCTGGCCCGGACGGCTTCACTGCAGAGTTCTACCAAACTTTCAGAGAAGAGTTAACACCACTACTACTGAAGGTATTTCAAAGCATAGAAAATGACGGAATACTACCCAACTCATTCTATGAAGCCACCATCTCGCTGATACCAAAACCAGGTAAAGACATTACAAAAAAAGAAAATTACAGACCTATATCCCTCATGAACATAGATGCAAAAATCCTCAACAAAATCCTAGCCAATAGAATTCAACATCATATCAAAAAAATAATTCACCACGATCAAGTGGGATTTATACCAGGTATGCAAGGCTGGTTTAATATCAGAAAAACCATTAATGTAATCCATCACAGAAATAAAACAAAAGACAAAAACCACATGAGCTTATCAATTGATGCAGAAAAGGCATTTGACAAAGTCCAACACCCATTTATGATAAAAACTCTCACCAAAATAGGAATTGAAGGAAAATTCCTCAACATAAAAAAAGGCATCTCTGCAAAGCCAACAGCCAATATCACTCTAAATGGAGAGAACCTGAAAGCATTTCCCTTGAGAACGGGAACCAGACAAGGATGCCCTTTATCACCGCTCTTATTCAACATCGTGCTAGAAGTCCTAGCCAGGGCAATTAGGCTAGAGAAAGAAATAAAGAGCATCCGGATTGGCAAGGAGGAAGTAAAGTTATCTCTATTTGCAGATGACATGATCTTATACACAGAAAACCCTAAGGAATCCTCCAGAAAACTACTGAAACTAATAGAAGAGTTTGGCAGAGTCTCAGGTTATAAAATCAACATACAAAAATCACTTGGATTCCTCTACATCAACAAAAAGAACACCGAAGAGGAAATAACCAAATCAATACCATTCACAGTAGCCCCCAAGAAGATAAAATACTTAGGAATAAATCTTACCAAGGTTGTAAAAGACTTATACAAAGAAAACTACAAAGCGCTACTACAAGAAATTCAAAAGGACATACTTAAGTGGAAAAACATACCTTGCTCATGGATAGGAAGACTTACCATAGTAAAAATGTCTATTCTACCAAAAGCCATCTATACATATAATGCACTTCCGCTCCAAATTCCAATGACATTTTTTAAGGTGATAGAGAAACAAATCACCAGTTTCATATGGAAGGGAAAGAAGCCTCGGATAAGTAAAGCATTACTGAAAAAGAAGAAGAAAGTGGGAGGCCTCACTCTACCTGATTTCAGAAGCTATTATACAGCCACAGTAGTCAAAACAGCCTGCTACTGGTACAACAACAGGCACATAGACCAATGGAACAGAATTGAGAACCCACATATAAATCCATCCACACATGAGCAGCTGATATTTGACAAAGGCCCAGTGTCAGTTAATTGGGGAAAAGACAGTGTTTTTAACAAATGGTGCTGGCATCACTGGATATCCATTTGCAAAAAAATGAAACAGGACCCATACCTCACACCATGCACAAAAACTAACTCCAAGTGGATCAAAGACTAAAACGATAAAGATCATGGAAGAAAAAATAGGGACAACCCTAGGAGCCCTAATACAAGGCATAAACAGAATACAAAACATTACGAAAAACGACGAAGAGAAACCCGATAACTGGGAGCTCCTAAAAATCAAACACCTATGCTCATCTAAAGACTTCTCCAAAAGAGTAAAAAGACCACCTACAGACTGGGAAAGAATTTTCAGCTATGACTTCTCCGACCAGCGCCTGATCTCTAAAATCTACATGATTCTGTCAAACCTCAACCACAAAAAGACAAACAACCCAATCAAGAAGTGGGCAAAGGATATGAACACACACTTCACTAAAGAAGATATTCAGGCAGCTATCAGATACATGAGAAAATGCTCTCGATCATTAGCCATTAGAGAAATGCAGATTAAAACTACAATGAGATTCCATCTCACTCCAACAAGGCTGGCATTAATCCAAAAAACACAAAATAATAAATGTTGGAGAGGCTGCAGAGAGATTGGAACTCTTATACACTGCTGGTGGGAATGTCAAATGGTACAACCACTTTGGAAATCTATCTGGCGTTATCTTAAACAGTTAGAAATAGAACTACCATATAACCCGGAAATCCCACTCCTCGGAATATACCCTAGAGAAACAAGAGCCTTCACACAAACAGATATATGCACACCCATGTTTATTGCAGCTCTGTTTACAATAGAAAAAAGCTAGAAGCAACCAAGGTGTCCATCAACGGATGAATGGGTAAATAAATTGTGGTATATTCACACAATGGAATACTACGCATCTATAAAGAACAGTGACGAATCTCTGAAACATTTCATAACATGGAGGAACCTGGAAGGCATTATGCTGAGCGAAATTAGTCAGAGGCAAAAGGACAAATATTGTATAAGACCACTATTATAAGATCTTGAGAAATAGTAAAAACTGAGAAGAACACATACTTTTGTGGTTACGAGGGGGGGGAGGGAGGGAGGGAAGGAGAGGGTTTTTTATTGATTAATTAGTAGATAAGAACTGCTTTAGATGAAGGGAAAGACAACACTCAATACATCGAAGGTCAGCTCAATTGGACTGGACCAAAAGCAAAGAAGTTTCCAGGATAAAATGAATGCTTCAAAGGTCAGCGGAGCAAGGGCGGGGGTGTGGGGACCATGGTCTAAGGGGACTTCTAAGTCAATTGGCAAAATAATTCTATTATGAAAACATTCCGCATCCCACTTTGAAATGTGGCATCTGAGGTCTTAAATGCTAACAAGCGGCCATCTACGATGCATCAATTGGTCTCAATCCACCTGGAGTAAAGAAGAAGGAAGAACACCAAGGCCACACGACAACTAAGAGCCCAAGAGACAGAAAGGGCCACATGAACCAGAGACCTACATCATCCTGAGACCAGAAGAACTAGTTGGTGCCCGGCCACAATCGATGACTGCCCTGACAGGGAGCACAGCAGAGGACCCCTGAGGGAGCAGGAGATCAGTGGGATGCAGACCCCAAATTCTCATAAAAAGACCAGACTTAATGGTCTGACTGAGACTAGAGGAATCCCAGCTACCATGGTCCCCATACCTTCTGTTGGCCCAGGACAGGAACCATCCCCGAAGACAACTCATCAGACATGAAAGAGACTGGACAGTGGGTGAGAGAGAGATGCTGATGAAGAGTGAGCTAATTATATCAGGTGGACACTTGAGACTGTGTTGGTATCTCCTGTCTGGAGAGGGGATGGGAGGATAGAGAGAGAGGGAAGCTGGCAAAATTGTCACGAAAGGAGAGACTGGAAGGACTGACTCATTAGGGGGAGAGTAAGTGGGAGTACGGAGTAAGATGTACGTAAACTTATATGTGACAGACTGACTTGATTTATAAACGTTCACTTGAAGCTCAATATTAAAAAAAAAAAGCCATTATCTTTCCCAAATTGCCAATTTCATCTAAAATTCTCTTTCGATAAGAGCAAGGTGTCATTTTATCACTTAATATTTGCTGAAGGTATTTGTGTTTACACTGTATAAGTGATACCTGAAAACGAGTAAATATAAGGCCAAAATTGCACTTTATGTGGTGTCCTCTGCTTTCCTGTTCCAAGACATTTCAAGTACAATATTAATGATGAAAGTTATTATAAAGTAATCTCAATCTCTGGTATTAGCAATTTTCATGATTACTACTTTGTGGATTATTGTTAAAATTAAAGTCCTCTAAAATTTTAAATAATTTTTGAAAAATTTTTTTATTGTTTTTTAATGAGAAATAGTTTTTTCTTGTTGTTGAAACGTCTTATCTATAAGAGCAGAGTTTACCCAGGATTGTGAAGGAATCCTTCTAGAGAGAGGGCCTTTTAGTCTTTAGATAACATCAGAACACTACAAGGTTGTGATTTTAAAAGTGATTTATCTAGAGCTTTGTAATAGTACCAGAAAAAGCTGTTTACTTTCTCAGGTACACAATTAATTGACTTGTTTTGAAAAATAAAGTGAGATTTGCAACCACTAAAAATGTTGCTAGCTTATTAGATGTGTTTCTGAAAACACTAAAAAATGACGTTAATTCTCCTGTTAAAATGTTTTATGGGTTGGTAAATGCTACAGTTTTAGCCTTTTATGAAGTTGTATCATTGCAGAGCTTTTCTTTGACACAATAAAGACACTGACACGATGAATACATTATTATTTATACTTCTTGTATCCTCCTTAGAAATGTCATGTCTTAAGCAGTATAATAAATCTAACATTGAAAAATAAGATTTTTAGAGCTGAAAACATAGATTGTTTTATGGATTACAAAATTGTTAAATCTACTTTAGTTTAAAAAATTTTTAGCTCTCACATGGCCAAATGTATGCTAACAACAGTGGTAATGAAGTATAGTAGATGAACATTCCAAGGAAAATTAATAAGGTAATTTCATTTCAAAATCATACATGTGAGATAGTGCAAGTACAACATAACATACAAACATTCTGAGCAGTATTAAAGGTTAAGTGTTTTTTTTTTTTCTGTCATTCTAGATGGTGTAGTAAAACTTGAGTTTCTGTCTTTTATATTAAATATCTAGTGTATAAAAACCACCTAAAGTTAAAATAAAAAAAAATTTAAGTTAAAATACTTTTTTGTAGATTTTTTTCACAAAAGAAGTCTTAAATCACTTGAAAACACATTTTTCACAATTTAATAAATTATATTTTAGATATTTCAGAATTCCATTTGTTTTAAAAAAAAATTTACAAACTTCTAATTGCTAAGACTCCAACACATCTGTCAGTTTGTCATACTGTGGGGCTTGTGTGTTGCTGTGATGCTGAAAGATATGCTACTGGTATTCAAATACCAGCAGGATCACCCAAGATGAACAGGTTTTAGCTGAGCTTCCAGACTAACACAGACTAGGAAAAAGGACCTAGCGGTCTACTTCTGAAAAACACTAGCCTGTGAAACCATTATGAATAGCAGCAGAACATTGTCTGATACAGTGCCAGGAGATGAGTCCCTGAGGTTGGAAGGCATTCAAAATACAACTGGGGAAGAGCTGCCTCTTCAAAATAGAGTAGACCTATTCAAGCTTTCAGGACCTTCATTTACTAATGTGTCACTACTCAAAATGAGAAGAGGCAACTGCAAATATCCATTAATATTTGGAACATGGGATGTATGAAGTATGAATCTAGGAAATCTGGAAATGGTCAAAAATGAAATGGAATATATAAACATCGATAGCTATTAGTGAGGTAATGAACTGGTACTGGCCATTTTGAATCAGACAGTTATATGGTCTACTATGTCAAAAATGACAAATTGAAGAGGAATGGCATCACATCAACAAAAAGAACATTTCAGTATCTACCCTGAAGTACAATTCTGTCAATGACAGGAGAATATCCATAAGTCTAGAAGGAAGACCAGTTGATATGACTATTATTCAAATGTATACACCAAACACTAGGGCCAAAGATGAATAAATCGAAGATTTTTACCAACTTCTGCAGTCTGAAATTGATCAAACATGCAATCAAGATACACTGATAATTACTGGCAATTGGAATGTGAAAGTTGGAAACAAAGCAGGATTGGTGTTTGGAAAATATGGTATTGTTGATAGAATTGACACTGGAGAATGCATGATAGAGTTTTGGGAGACTAATAACTTCTTCATGCAAATACCTTTTTTCAACAACATGAACTAAACACATGGACCTCACCAGATGAAATACACAGAAATCAAATCAACTACATCTGTGGAAAGAGAAGATGAAAAAGCTCAACATCATCAGTCAGAAAAAGGCCAGAGGTCAACAGTGGAATGGACTATTAATTGCTCATATGCAAGTTCAAGCTGTTGTTGAAGAAAATTAGAACAAGGCCATGAAAGCCAAAGTATGACCTTGAGCATATCCCATCTGAATTCAGAGACCAGCTCAAGGATAGATTTGATGCATTGAAAGTAATGACTGAAGACCAGAGTTGTGTAATGACATCAAGGACATTATAAATGAAGAATGCAAGAGGCCGTTAAAAAAGACAGGAAATAAAGAAAAGAACAAAATGGATGTCAAAAAAGACTCTGAAACTTACTCTTGAACATCAAGCAGCTAAAACGAAAGGAAGAAATGATGAATGGAAAGAACTGAACAAAAGACTTCAAAGGTCGGCTTAAGAAGATGAAATAAATTATTATAATGATATGTGCAAAAACCTGGAGTTATAAAACCAACAGGGAAGAACACATTGGGCATTTCTCAAACTGAAAGAAATGAAGAAAAAATTCAAGCCTTGAGTGCAATATTGAAGGCCTCTACAGGGAAATTACTAAATGATGCAGGAAGCATCAAAAGAACATGGAAAGAATACACAGAGTCACTTTAACAAAAAGAATTATTCAGCATTCAACCTTTTCTGGAGGTAGCATATGATCAAGAACTGATGGTCCTGAAGGGAGAGGTCCAAGCTGCACTGAAAGCATTGGTAAAAATCAAGCCTCCAGGAATTGACAGAACACCAACTGAGATGTTTCAACAAACGAATGCAGCGCTGGAAGTGCTCACTTGTCTATGCCAAGAAATTTGGAAGACAGCTACCTGGCCAACCTACTGGAAGAAATCCATGTTTATACCCATTCCAAGAAAGATGATCCAGCAGAATGCAGAAATTATAGAACAATATCATTAGTATCACACACAAGTAAAATTTTTTGAAGATCATGCAAAAGCAGTTGCAGCAGTACATCAACAGGAAACTGCCAGAAATTTAAGCTGGGTTCAGAAGAGGGTGTGGAACAAGAGATATCATTGCTGATGTCGGATTGATCTTGGCTGAAAGCAGAGAATACCAGAAAGATGTTTTCCCATGTCTTATTGACAATGCAAAAACATTTAACTGTGTAGATCAAAACAAATTATGGTAACAATGAAAAGAATGGGGATTCCAGAACACTTAATTGTGCTTAAGAGGAACCTGTACTTAGACCAAGAGGCAGTTATTGGAACAGAACAAGGGGATACTGCATGATTTAAAGTCAGGAATAGTGTGCACCAGGGTTGTTTCCTTTCACCATACTTATTCAATGTGTATGTTGAGAAAACAGTCCAAGGAGCTGGACTGTATGAAGAAGTGCACAGCATCAGAATTGGAAGAAAACTCAGTAACAACCTACCATATGCAGATGACATAACCTTGTTTGCTGAAAGTAAAGAGGACTTGAAACATTTATTGATGAAGATCAAAGATCACAGCCCTCAGTATGGATTACACCTCAACATAGAGAAAACAAAAATACTCACAACTGAACCAATAAGTAACATTGTGATAAATGGAGAAAAGATTGAAGTTTTCAAGGGTTTTGTTTTACTTGAAACCACAGTCAATGCCCATGGAAGCACCAGTCAAGAAATCAAATGACTCACTGCATTGGGCAGATATTCTACAAAAGATCTCTTTAAAGTGTTAAAAAGCAAAGACTAGTGTTCCTGATCCAATCTATGGTATTATCAATTGCCTCATACACATGTAAAAGCTGGACAATCAATAAGGAAGACCTGAGAAGAATTAATGCCTTTGAATTATGGTGTAGGCAAAGAATATTGAATATATCATGGACTGCCAGAAGAACAAACTTGTCTTGGAAGAAGTACAGCCAAAATGCTCATTTGGAGCCCCTAAACTCCTGCATCTTTGAAGGCATCCACATTAAACCTGAATGTAGAAAGTAGAAGTGAGCCAGAGTTGCACAGTGTTCAAAATTGAGAAGCATTGAACTAACAGATCTGCATGTTCAAAAGATCTGCACCAAGAGAAAAAACACCTGAAAATGTAACGAATCCCAAAAGATTCATGAAAAGGACATAATATCCAGAATAAGGGACATAATAGTCACCCAAGATTAACTGCCTCTGGTGAACTGTGCTTCCTTCTAGGTGCTGTATTTTAGAATGGCCTTTTACAAATTATAATCATCCAGAAAAATCAAAGATTTGGATCAAGATGATTTATAACAAATATTGACATGACTAAAACAAGGCAGAGATATTGGCCTTATTGTATATTACCTCAGGTGGCGGAGTTATGTCTAATGTCTCAACATCAGACCCTTTCTAACAATAAATGTGTCTGAGAGTAGGATAGGTTGAAATATGAAGAAAAAATAATTTTGTCTTTGAATGCATTGCAGGAGAAAATGAGTAACCATTGGAAAGGTAGCCTTAGGAAATTGCTATATTGTTGTAAGGAGGCTAAGACTTTATGAAGATAGAAATGTTCCAGGAGAGATGGAATTCAGGTACTTACCTTTTCTCTGCGTGGAATGCCTAGTCCGGGATGCTCTGTATGCTTTAGACCAAGTGCTCTCTAGAGGAAAAAGCTCTTAGTAACGTTGATGGTGGCAGTTCAAAAGAGAGACCGCTTGGTTCTCTTTTATTGAGGTTTCAGAACGCAGATCTCAGTTTTTGAGTTGTTCGTGTAAATATTATCAATCAAAAGTCATGCTTCCCCAGCCTCACTCCCTCATAGTGATACCTGAGGCACTTGCCAAAGTGACAGGTTTTTATCCAGGGTTTGGATATACAAGAGGTCTCATCAAAAACATACAGATAGAAGGTCCCTCAAGACTTCTGTTCGCCAGGGATGAACTATTGGGAAAAAGGAGCAATTAACATTTCCTTTTCTTGTCCTTTTTATAACACTGTATTAAGCTCCCTTGTGTATAATATTCTCTCTCAGTGGTGAAACAGTATACAGCATGTAATTGACAAGAAATTAAGGTCTAGCAGACATTGTTTTAGGAGGTCCTCATGACAACAGCTTCCAACATGAACATAATTTGTGAACTATTTGAAACCATGATTTTAATCTTTTTTCTATTTATTTAAGGTTTACAGAAATAGTTCATTGTATTTATTAGTGATGCTTTCTGTAGTCTTGAAGGCTATTTTTTTGTGTGTGCATAAACTCTTTGTTTATAATTAGAATACCTAGGATTTACTGAACACTTACTATATGCCACACACACTTCTAAACTCTTTGCATTTATTGACACATTTAATCCTCACACAGCCCAATGTGGAAGATAATACTGGATTGACTCAAGTAGCAATTTCA
Source organism: Elephas maximus indicus (assembly GCF_024166365.1). Lineage (NCBI taxonomy): Eukaryota > Metazoa > Chordata > Mammalia > Proboscidea > Elephantidae > Elephas > Elephas maximus. The sequence goes on along the minus strand of NC_064835.1, from coordinate 23,804,504 downwards.
TATAATTTAACAACAAATTTTGCCCTTTAAAAAAAAAAAATGGAGCTCAGGCACAGACAGGCAATCCGCCTGCACTTAACCAGATAGTAAGTTGAACTTTAGTTTACCCTTAAAATGATTACATTTAGTATGTTACATTTTTAAAGGATTCATTCCTTTATTCATTTAACACATTTGCAAAACACCATGTTATGTGTTAAGATATACACAGAAGTACAAGACTGCAATTTTTCAAATATTAGTCTATAACTGAACTTAAGACATATTTTGTAAGCAGTTATATACCACTTAAAAAAATTTTTTTTTATACATCAAATAACGTTTGAAGCACTCCACTGCTTTAATACTCCCGTGTTTACTTATATACATTATCTTCTTTTATGAATGTGGAAACCGAAGCACAGACAGGTTAATTGATCTTTGTTTATGAAAGCACTATCAATAGTTATGCAAAGACAATAATCATCCAAAATTGTGCATGGTAAGCTGAGATATGTGGTTAACTAATTAGAAAAAAAAAAACACAAAAAACAGTTTATGCTATGGTTAAAGATTCATAAAATCATTCATTCTTTTGTCTATTAAAAAGCATTTATTTTCCTGTTATGCAAAAAGCTTTGTGATAGGTACTAATAATATAAAATTCAGCAAGTTAAATATAGTACCTTTTCTTAGGGACATTACTGTCCACTACTGTGCTATGCTTTCCAATACAGCTGCCGCTAGCCACATGTGGCTATTTAAAATTCAGCTAAATTAAATCAGGTTAAATATTTACTTTCACAGTCACGCGAGCACATTTCAAGTGCTCAGTAGCCACATGTGACCACTGGCAACTGTATTGGGGAACGCAGAGAGAACATTGCCATTATTGCTGGAAGTTCTATGGGACAGGGCTAGTCTAGTAGAAGAGGCAGAAATGATGAAATGATCAATTTAGCATAAGATCATAGCAGTGGAACTTGCTATGGAGAGCGTGACCATTTTGAAATGAAACCCTGCCGGTTTTTGCTTCCAGCATCCAAGTATTTGCATAACCAGAGGAAATCACTCAAGTGATAGAACCTTTATATCCATCTTGACAGCAAAGTGGAAGAGGTGTGGGGAATTTCTGGTTCCCACAGCACTAAAGTATCTCTTTCTGTCAAATACTTCTCATGCCACAGTTCATGTAACATTTCTCAAGCCCTCAACATTCTGGTCACTTACGTGTTAGTCAATTTCCCTTTCCAAAGGTGTATGGTAATTATCAAAATATATGTAATCTGACTAGGGCTTCACATTTTACCTACCAGTTGGTGCCTTTGGGCCTTCCCTGACCTGAAAAGCTTTTGCTCATGTATGTCAGTCATAGAATCTTGTTTAGAAATAGGTTTCTATTGTATGGGAGATGGCACTAGTTAACACAAACTTTGGAGTCACATGAATTGTAGCTCAGGTCCTTGTACTGCCTTTTACTGACTGCATGACACAGGAAAAGTGACTTAATCCATGTCAAAGTCAGTTTCCTTGTCTTGAAAATGACACTAATAACAGTACTTATTTCATGGATTTATTGCAAGAACCAATAACATAATGTATATGCCTGAAATATGGTATGTGGAAAATATTAGTGATTATTATCGTGCACTGGTGCTTTGGCTAACACGGACTCAATAGTATTTCCAGAAAAATTCTTCTAGATATATCTTTATTTGCTGTACCTACACTAAATTTTTTAGAAGTACTGAACCTCTTCATTTTGTTTCTAGCCCCCTTTCTTTACAGGACCAATGTTTCAGGTCTTCCGCTTCTTGATTTCAATTTTTGTTGTTGTTTGCTTGTTTTTGCATCTGAAGAGTGTCCAAAAATCATTATTACTTCCCAGTGCCTTGACCATGAGGCTAACAAATAGTACTGTCCAGTACTCACAGCCTGAACTCAGGGAATGAGGCTGATGGCAGCCTGATGCTCTCGGAATAACCTCATACTGTCTGCTGCAGGGACTTCTTTATTAGAATCATCTTCCTAAATTTAATCCAAGGCATTTGTTTCCTTCGTGAGTAAAAACAAAATTACAAACAATCCAACATGGTGGTTGGAATTGGAACTGCGAAAAGGATTGAATATTTAATTGAAATATACATTGCAATATGAATATGTGGTACCCTTGATATGAAATAAAGTTTTTCTTTCACTCTGGTTATCCTTGTTTTATACCTCTACACTTATGAGAATCGTATTCAATGAAGAAGTATTGATTAAGCAACTAAAATGAGATTTGTCTTGAGGAGATACAGGGAAGTCTCACACTTCCATGGAGGTCAGTTAGAAGGCTAGACTAAAATAAAACATGTCACAAAAGAGTAAGCAATGCAAGACTCAAGTGTATACTTTAGTCAGAATTTGAATGACTGACCATTCATTGTGTGCTTTACAAGTCAGAGACAGAAATATGCAGAAAGTATTAACCAGGTCTTGAAGACAAAGAAATAAAAGCTAAACAAGATATAGAAATCCTAACTTTAAGTAAATGGAGTAGAATGACTATAAATAAGATGTGGGATGAAGCAGTGTTCTTGTGGAATATGAAGACTGTTCTGAGGAGAATGAGCATTTTTTTTTTTGCCCTGTAGAATAGTAAGAGATGAAGTAGGTGGAATTAGGTAAATAGGGCTTTGAAAGCCACGTGGAGTAGTTTTGACATGAAATTAGTTTATTCATTTATTGTCATTATCTGATAAACACCAGATTCTTCTTGTATGTAAAACAATAAGCTGGGTACCTTGAGAGACATAAAAATGAGTTAGCCATGGGCTCTATTTTCAAGATGACTATTCTAAGGCAGAAAGGAGACATATACTTGTTTTTCTACTTGTTTCTACTTCTGTCTTCATTGTTCCCTCCTTGGTGCCTCAGTTTATTTTCCCTTAACTCTATATTTGACTGTGTGAATTAGTAATATTGATCCTCTGAAATCCACTGATATTTTATAGAACCACAGAGAATAAATAGAACCATAACCAGTTATTTCTATTTTATTTTCTGGATGTGATATCAAAATCAACATCTGTTGTTATAAATCGTGAATGAATCAAGTTGGATAGAGTTGCATTTCTGAAAGTTGAGTCCTAAACTTGTGTCAGGTTAAGTTTACCTAAATAGTCAGTTACTATTGCGGTTGGTGGACTCAATAGCCTATTTTCCTTTGATGTGATTTAATTCAGTGTGGAGAATTCACAATATAAAAGCATCTATAAAATTTTTTTTTTTTTAATTTAAAAGCATCTATGACTTTGGGGGCTCATTTCCAAAGAAAAAGAGGAACTCTATTCCCTCCAAGGTCCCTTCCATTTTTTCCAAGCTTTGAGAAACAAGAACAAGGGATTAAAGGTCTATAACACGTTGGTCTAGGCAACTAACAGTACCATAAATGCCTTCTTTGGAAATCTTAAAAATAATATAATTAATAGTTTTCATTTCTCCCTAGAGACAATAAACTTACTCATGGCCTCTTTTTGGTTTTGTGTTTCTGAGGCTTTTTCTCACATTGAAAACTTGAAAACTTTCACCTTCCCCAGTCCATGGTTTTTGCCATATTCAATCTCAGACTTGTCATTTCCTTTGACTAAATATAGACTATACACTGAAAACCATAATTCATCTGCAAGGCTTGGACTTTACCTTGGACTCCCAGGAGACAAGGATCCTCAAGATTAATCTAAAAGTTGTGTTGTCTCTCTAGAATTCTTCAAAAAAAAAAAACCAAACCCGTTGCCATCGAGTTGATTCTGACTTATAGTGACCCTATAGGACAGAGAGGAAGTGTCCCACAGGGTTTCCAAGGCACGCCTGGTGGATTCAAACTGCCAACCCTTGACCAACAGCCATAGTTCTTAATCACTATGCTGCCCTAGAATTCTTAAAAAAAAAAAAAAGGTGCTAAATTAGTCAATCATTGAGAAGAATATCTCTGAGTCTCTATGAGCCATAAACATCACAGACTTTCATTCTCTCAGAGTGTAAGTCAAAATTCAGGAAAGGATATTTATACTGAGTCTAAATTATTATCAGCCTTTTTCATGATACAGCAATGATGCCTTTATTTTGACTACTTTTCTATATCTTGAAAGGTCATTGTAAGTCAGTTCCATTTGTAGTCATCTGCCATAATCTCTACATTTAGAACAAACACCAGCATATCCATCCAGTGATACCAGAGTCACTCTTTCTTGCTCTTGGGCCCACTTGTTTCTTTCTTATGGATGGAGAGGGAATCTCTCCAATTCTCTGTTACTTTTTTACTACTAGGTCTTCTCTTTGCAAGATTCCTTTCTGCTTCTAGTTTAAGTGTTTTTTTTTTTTTTTTGTCATGAAACAAAATAAACTGCAATTGTTAGACGCTGTTCTACTCTGCCCTATAGTGTCGCTATGAGTTGGAATCGACTCGACTCGATGGCACTGGGTTTTTTTGTGTTAATGTTTTGTTGGAGCCCTGGTGGCACAGTGATTACGAACTCAGCTGCTAACCAAAATGTGGGCAGTTAGAATCCACTAGCCATTCTTTGGAAACCCTGTGGGGCAATTCCACTGTGTCCTACAGGGTTACTATGTGTTTGCATTGATTCAAAAGTGGCAGCTTTTTTTTTTTTTTTGGTTGAAATTGCTATTGTAGAGGACCTAGAACAGTCAAAACAATGTTGAAAAAGAGGAACGATGTTGAAAGACAGACTGCCTGACTAAAGATTCTCTATAAAGCAGCCCTATACAATGCAGTGTGAAAGTGGCATAAGGATAGACAACTAGATCAATGAAATAGAAGAGAAGGTTCAAAATAGGCCCATTCATATTTTTCAGCAAAACCTCATAACAATTCAGTAGGAAAAGAAAATTCTTCAACAAATTGTGCTGGAAAAACTCAATATCCATATGGAGACAAATTGAACCTCAACATTTATCACAGATGCTAAACAAAAATTAATTTGAAATGGATCAAAGATCTAAATATCATAAAAAAGTGAACATATGAAGCAAGCTTCTAGGAAAAAAAAACCATATTCACTACCTGGTAACATAAATGTAGTGTTTGTCTCTTTTTACTTTACCTCATTTTATAAACCTGTTCCCAAGCTGCTATACAATTTTAATAGTAATATTGAGAACGATATACTATCGTATTAATTCAGTATGCTATAATTTACCTAATAAGTTATCCATCTCTGGACATTAAGCAGTTTTCTTTTCCTGCTGTTATTAGAAATAAACTGGAATAATATTTTGTCATTTGGAATATTTTGGTATCATAATTTTCCAACACTGGTCTTATTGAGTCAAAGTGTATGAACATATTTATTGTTCTTGATTCTTTTTTAAAATTATTTTTCTAAAGGATCACCAGTATGTTTTAATCCCTTGAGTGAATCATTCCACTTTATTCCCATGCACTTTCCTTAACCTTGTTCACTTTCTCCTTCCTTTATACTTAGTTTAAATGTTAATTTAAGGTTTCTCTCCTCATTTGAAGTGTTTTTCCAAATGTATCTGTATTTTGAAATAAACATGTCTCTTCAGCCCTCTCATAAAGTGCTGTCTGTTCGTATATCATTGCAATAATCTCTCAGAAGGCATGGCCAATGTCTTATTCAATTTGTAACCCCAGTTCCAGTCACTGTGCATAACAGGGAACAGATACTCAATAAACATGCATTGAACGGATGCATGAATAAGAAAATTCTTTTGCTAATATATGAATGTTGCAGGCTTTTTGTAGCCTTGTTAATATTTATTTTGATTATTTAATATTATTTTGTAATTGAATCGATAAAAATGGTACCATAGCATAACATCGTTTAGTATATTTTTAAAATTGGTAGTGAAGTTGAGCATCTTAGTTTATTTTAGTTTTCTCTTGTGTGAACTACAGCATATTGTATTTCGTAAGTTTGAAATTATTATATTGATATGTTGCTTTTTTACTATCTGATTTTGATGTATATGTAATTTTTATAGTATCTTTTGACATATTTGAAATATGCAAAACTATTTCTCCCTCTATTTGATAATGTATAATTCATTTCTCTTCTAATGTGTCAAACCAAAACCAAACCTACTGCCATCGAGCCGATTCCGACTCATAGCAACCCTATAGGACAGAGTAGAACTGCCTGATAGAGTTTCCAAGGAGCTCCTGGCAGATTCAAACTGCCGACTTCTTGGTTAGCAGCTGTAGCACAAAAAATAAATTTCTCCTTCCAAGCATTTGTAATTCTGCAAATGTGCTGTATTGCCCCCTGTTGGAAGTAAAACCATCTCCAATCTTAGCACATAAAAAAAAAATAGCACATAGGAGTAAGGATTCTCCTTGGCTTTGGGGATCATGATGGTGTTTGTGTTTGAATAGGTTGGAATAAAGGGAGGGAAATTTGTTTTGCAGGCTCCTTGAGAATTTGGAAGAGGTGACAATATCTGGATAAATATCTATGTACATAGATGTTTTTCACTGTGCTACTTGTCATTTGGAATATTTTGGTGTCATGATTATCTGACACTGGACTTAATGAGTCAAAGTGTGTGAATGTATTTATTATTCTTAATTCCTTTTTAAAATTATTTTTCTAAAGGATGCACCATTATATTTTAAGCCCTTGAGTGAACTCAGAATATGTGAAGAATAACATACAGAAATCAGAAACACACCCTTCACCCTCAAGGACCTCAGAAAGAACAATATAATGTACCACAAGTAATAGCATGGTATTCACCTTCTACAATTACAGCACGAAGGAAACACAGCCTGTTTATCTTGTGAGAATAAGATCAGACAGACTTTTTGCAGAGGAATTTTGACAGATGAAAAAGGAATAAATTGCATTCCAGAGAATGGGTACAGCATATCCAAAGATGCCTACATGTGATAGATTCTGTTTTGTGGGAATGACAAATAAAATGTTAATGTTTTAGTGTAAGGATGAAAGGGAAAATAGATAATGTGGTCAAATTATAAAAATCATTGTATATATATTAAAGAGTTTAGATTTAATAGGAAGACAGTGAAAAATTTTACACCATGAGAGTAATATTATACATGCTTTCAAATAAACAGAAAAAAACTGATTTTAAAAAATATAATTAATTTTGTTCAGCTGCTTTACTAAAAGAACTAAAATAAAATTAATTTCATGAGATTACAAAAATAATCACACATATTATCCATTAAAAAATTCATTTGTCCTCAAGTCGATTTTGATTCCTGTGATACCTATCTTCAAATGTTTAAAGTGTTGCTATATTTAAGAAGTGTTGGATGCTTTTAAAGTAGCCCTAGTGATTAAGAACTCAGCTACTAACCAAAAGGTTGTTAGTTGGAACCCACCACCCGCTCCATGGGAGAAAAATGTGGCAGTCAGCTTCCGTAAAGATTTACATTTTTGGAAACTGTATCGGGCAGTTCTGCTCTGTCCTAAGGGTCACTATGAGTCAGAATTGACTCGAAAGCAGTGTTTTTTTTTTTTTTTTTTAACATCATTGTTCAATACTTCTGTTGTTTCCAATTTTCCAAATCTTATATGTAACATAGTAATGAACATCTGCGTATATAAATATTTATGCAGATATTGTCATCTGGTCCAAATTCTCAAGTACCTCGCAAAACAAACTTTCCTCCCTATCCGCAATGATCCAAACATAAACACCACCCTGCTTCCTAAGGCCAGGGATAACCTTACTCCTATGTGGTAAGACTGTTGCTAGGTGCCCTTGAGTACGTTCCAACTATAGCGGCCCTATGTACAACAGATTGAAACACTGCCAGGTCTGCACAATCATTGTTATGCTTGAGGCTATTGTTGCAGCCACTGTGCCAATCCACCTCTTTGAGGGGCTTCCTCTTTTTTGCTGACCCCCTACTTTAGTAAGCATGATGTCCTTCTCCAGGGACCAATCCTTTCTGATAACATACCCAAAGAACGTGAGAAGTAGTCTCGCCATCTTTGCTTCTAAGGAACGTTCTGATTTTACTTCTTTCAAAACAGATTTGTTCTTTTTTTTTTTTTTTTGGCAGTCCATGGTGTATTCAATATCCTTCACCAACACCACAATTCAAAGGCATCAATTCTTCTTCAGTCTTCCTTATTCACCATCCAGTTCTTGGACGCCTATGAGGCAGTTGATAATACCATGGCTTGGGTCAGGCACACCTTAGTCTTCAAGATGACATCTCTGCTTTTCAACATTTTAAAAAGGTTTTTTTTTTTTTTTTCACAGCAGATTTGCCCAATGTAATGCATCATTTGATTTCTTGACTGCTACTTCCATGGGTGTTGATTGTGGACCCAAGTAATGAAGTCCTTGACAACTTCAATCTTTTCTCCATTTACGATGACGTTGCTTATTGGTCCAGTTGGGAGAATTTTTGTTTTCTTTGATTGAGGTGTAATCCATACCAAAGGCTGTGGTTTTGATCTTCATCAGTGTTTCAAGTGCTCTTCACTTTCAGCAAGCAACACTGTATCATCTGCATAATGCAAGTTGTTAATGAGTCTTCTTCCAATAATGATGCCCCATTCTTCAAATAGTCCAGCATCTAAGATTATTTGCTCAGCATACAGATTGAATAGGTATGTACTAAGATTGGAGAGGAAACCCTGGTGGTGAAGTGCTATGGCTGCTAACCAAAAAGTCAGTAGTTCAAATCCACCAGGGGCTCCTTGGAAACTCTACAGGGGAGTTCTACTCTGTCCTACAGGGCTGCTTTGAGTCAGAATTGCCTAAAAGGCAATGTTTTTTGTTTGTTTGTTTTTTAATTGGAGATGATTTTACTTCCACCAGGGGGGCAATACAGTGTATTTGCAGACTACAGATGCTTGGAAGGAGAAATTTATATTCAGTAGTTACTAACATTAGACAGACTATTGTAGGTCCAATATGCTGCCTGAATCTTCACTATCTGTAGAGCTAATATAGGCTAAGGAGGAGAAGAAGGCAACCATACTGGCCATCTTAGTGCAGGGAAACAGATCAGAAGGGACAGGAAAGATTTGAAGAGCCAAAAGTGATGTCTGGATTCTTCATTCTTTTAAAGTACAAGCCCAGAAAGCAAGAAGATACAAGTGAGCTTCTCATTCTTGATCAGTCCTTCTTCACCCTCCAATCACCTCAGGGCTTGCAATGGGACTGCATGCATTGATTTGCTTTCCATTTGGTGGGGCAGGTCACAAGTTGTGTCACTGTGACCATCTAGGCATCCATCATTTTCCATTCCTCAGTTTTGATTAAAAAAAAAAATTATCTACATGCAGCCTGAAGTCATGACACAGAATACAGCCACTCTTTTTCTTACATTACAGGAACCTGAGACTCTAAAGAGGAGGTTTTAGATCATATGACCGACACATCTTTCCATGGAAAGTTCCAAATTTTTGGACGTCATTATAATATATTACTTTGTCTTCTTGAACCACCCTTTGAAATCTCCCGTTCAGCTTTTTTACTTTATCTTTTCTTATTTTACTAGCTATTCGACATTCGAGAGCAAGTTTTAGAGTCTCTTCTGACATCTATCTTGATCTTTTCTTTCTTTATTGTCTTTTTAATGACTATTTTTTATGAGTGTTTGGTGTGCTCGATGTCAATCCACAACCTGTCTGGGCTTTGGTCATTAGCGTTCAGTGAGTCAAATCTATTCTTGAGATGGTATTTACATTCAGGTGAGGTAGGCTCAAGGTTGTATTTTGGCTCTGGTGGACTTGTTCTAATTTTCTTCTGCTTCAACTTGAACTAGTGTATGAGCAATTGATGGTCTGCTCTGAAGTCAGCTCCTGAACTGGTTCTGATTGATGATATCGAATATTCATTCCATCTTCTTTTTCCACAGATGTAACTGATTTGATTCTTGTGTATTCCATCTGGCAAGGTCCATATGTATAGATGCTGTTTATGTTTTTGAAAAAAGATATTTGCAAAGAAGTCAGTGGTCTTGCAAAATTCTATCATGCAGTCTCCAGGGTCATTTCTATCACTAAAGTCATATTTTCCAACCACTGATCCTTCTTCTTTGTTTCAAACTCTCACATTCCAATCACCAGTATTTATCAATGCATCCTGATTGCATGTTTGACAAATTTCACACTGCAGAAGTTGGCAAAAATCTTCAATTTTAATCATTGGCCTTAGTGGTTGGTGCATAAATTTGAATAATAGTCATATTAACTGGTCTTCCTTGAGGGCGTATGGATATTTTCCTATCACTGACAGTGTTGATTTTAGTATAGATCTTGAAATGCTCTTTTTGACAATGAATGCAATGCCATTCCTCTTCAATTTGTCATCCCCAGCATAGTAGACCATGATTGTCTGATTCAAAATGACAAATACCAGTCCACTTCAGCTCACTAATTCCTACAACATCAATGTTTGTGTGTTCCATTTCATTCTTGACTATTTCCAATTTTCTTAGATTCATACTTTGTACATCCCATGTTCCAATTTTTAATGGATGTTTGCAGCTGTTTCTTCTCATTTTGAGTCAAGCCACATCAGCAAATGAAGTTTCAGAAAGCTTGACTCTATTCATGTCAAAAAGTCGGCTCTCCTTTGAGGAAGCAACACTTTCCCGGTTGTCTTTTGAGTGCTTTCCAACCTGAGAGGCTCACCTTCTGGCAGGATATCAGACAGATGAATAAATACAATGATAATAATAATTGTCTCCATTAGGCTCAAACTTCAAGAGATGTTAAAGGATATTTTCTGGAAAAAAGAACGTAAGTTGAATGGATATTCCTATCTACACAAATTAATAAACAATAGCAAATATGCAGGGAAATATAAAAGGCATTTCTATCATCTTAAAATTCCTTTAAAAGGTAAATACTAATGAATAATAGTAACAACGTATTACGGAGTTTATAGCATATGTCGAAGTAAATGGATGACAACAGTAGTACAGATCATAGGAGGAGAGAAGTGGAAATATTCTGTAAATTTCTTATACATGACATGGTATGATATTATTTTGAAGATAGGCTGTAATAAGTTAATGTAGTAAAACCTTCATCAATCACCAAAAATAAAAGCAAAGGTATAACTGATAAGCCAATATTTTCAATGTTGTTATGTGCCATCAAGCTGAATTTGACTCCTATCAAACCCATATGACAGAAGTAAAACAACCCCATAGGGTTTTCTTGACTGCAATCTTTACAGAAGCATATCAACAGGTCTTTCTCCTGTGAAGCTGCTGGATGGGTTTAGCAGTTTAGAAGCTGAGTACTTAAATATTTGCACCACCAGAATTCCTTGACACGCCAATAAAACCAAAACCAAACCCATTACCACTGAGTTGATTCTAAGTAAGGCCGGTCTTCAATACCTTTGTCTCTCAGCTTGCAGTCATTTGTTTGTTTGAATGGCTCAAGTATCTTATTTTTGCCAGAGTTACAGTTTGCCATCTCAGGAGTAGATAGCCTGTGTTTTCCACCATGGTGATCCTCATGCTTATTTCCTTGTTCTACAATCTGAAGACAACAATGCCCCCAACGCCCAAGACCATGCAGCAAACAGCCCAATTAAACATGGGTGTAATTTATTTCTGTTTTCCTGAGTAAGGATTACTTTCAAGACAAATGTTTCATTAGAAATTATTAAATGTCTGTCAAGAAAGCTTTAGGTTGACCTTTATGCCTATTCCAGCTGCTCAGTGCTTTCTCAGATTCCTAGCTTCCTGGACGCCCCTGAAAATTCAGTTCCTCTGACCTACACTCTTCTCACTCATTGGTACTGAGCAAGCTTCCCTAGAACTTAATCCTTTAATTCTGTGTTACTTATCATGCTTTATTTACTGTTTTTTCTCCTTCCCTAGACTGTAAACTCAAAAAAGTGCCTTGCATATAGTGAGTCTCGATAAAAATGTACTGAATGAAATTGTTGAAAGAAGGTTAGACATAAGTCCATAGAATAAATATGAGTGAACCAAGACATCTCTATGCCTGAATTAAAATAGGTAAGCAAAGAAGTGTTTACCACAATTTTATAACGTGGAGAACAGAGAGATGATACGGAAACCTGTGTGTTTGAATATTAGATTGAAGATGTCATGGATTGAATCATGTCCCCTCAAAATATGTGCTATAAACCCTAACCTCTATGCTAGTGGTTATAATCCTAGCTGGGAATGGTTGTCTTTGTTATGCTAATTAGGCAGGATTGTGGTAGATGTATGTTGAGTCAATCTCTTTTGAGATATAAAAGAGATTAAACAAGGGACAGTAGCAGAGATGGGGGAAGAGAGATGTAAGCCATGTGAAGATTACCAGGATCAGAAGCTCAGAAAAGACGAGGACCTTTCTCCAGAGCTGACAGAGTGAGAAAGCCTACTTCTAGAGCTTGCATTCTTGATTCAGACTTCTATCCTCCTAAAATGTGAGAAAATAAAATTTTGTCTGTTAAAGCCAGCCACTTGTGATATTTCCATTATAGCGGCACTAGATAACTAAGGCAGAGTACAAATGGAGACATATATTTAGTTATGCTCATCATTAAGTACATTGGGAGGGAGGTTAGGGTAAAGGACTCTAAATTTCTTAGAATCAAAGTCTGGGATTCAAATATAAACCTCCTTCTTCCTGAAGAGTTCATTGCTGGACATTTTTCTCCTCCATTGTTCTGGAAGGGAAAATGATTCTGATGATCCTGGTGGATAGCTCTGAATACTAACCCTGCAATATTCTCTGATGGTGAGTGAGGCATGACCTAAAAGTCTCCTTCGGCAACTATTATAAGTCACTTGTCTTGATCTTTTATGATACTGATGCCCAAGGTCATCGGGCCCTTTACATTGATTGGTTGATATGACAGAAAGAATTTATTCTCTGGGTGTAGACACTAAAAGGTCTGATTAGAAACAAACATAATGACCTTACACAAGATTCATATGTCACAGGTATCACCTCTGGGGAAATAAAACAATTAGAACTTTCACTTTTCCCCATTGGCTGTCAAGTATTTAATATTCACACATAAGTGTAATTTATTGCTCTGGTTTCATTTTGGATTTCAAACAAAGATGTGACAGATACTGTTCTCACCCCTGGGATTTATGCTAAACTCTTTAACTTTTAAAAATTCAAAAAACCAGGAAGTGTTGATGGCATAGATGAAATATATTTTCTAAAGTGATTTTCCACAGGGAAAATAAAACAACCTAAGATATAAAACTTAAAAAGTCTTTTTTTTTTTTTCAATGACCTCTAGTGATGTATTTAGCTATTATGAAGTACTCATAAAACTGTAATACTTGGAGTATTTTAATTTGAGGGCTGAATGAAAGCATCTTGCAGATATTGCCATGAGTTCTAACAAGCCTACCATGGAGAGACAACGCCTTTGTTCTTTTTTTTTTTCTATTAACTTTTATTGAGCTTCAAGTCAACGTTTACAAATCAAGTCAGACTGTCACATATCAGTTTATATACACCTTGCTCCGTACTCCCACTTGCTCTCCCCCTAATGAGTCAGCCCGTCCAGTCTCTCCTTTCGTGACAATTTTGCCAGCATCCAACTCTCTCTACCTTCCCATCCCCCCTCCAGTCAAGAGTTGCCAACACAGTCTCAAGTGTCCACCTGATATAAATAGCTCACTCTTCATCAGCATCTCTCTCCTACCCACTCTCCAGTCCCTTTCACGTCTGAGGAGTTGTCTTCGGGAATGGTTCCTGTCCTGTACCAAGAGAAGGTCTGGGGACCATGGCTGCCGGGATTCCTCTAGTCTCAGTCAGACCATTAAGTATGGTCTTTTTGTGAGAATTTGGGGTCTGCATCCCATTGATCTCCTGCTCTGTCAGGGGTTCTCTGTTGTGCTCCCTGTCAGGGCAGTCATCTATTGTGGCCGGGCACCAACTAGTTCTTCTGGTCTCAGGATGATGTAGGTCTCTGGTTCATGTGGCCATTTCTGTCTCTTGGATGCTTAGTTATCCTGTGCCCTTGGTGTTCTTCATTCTCCTTTGCTCCAGGTGGGATGAGACCAATTGATGCATCTTAGATGGCCGCTTGTTAGCATTTAAGACCCCAGACGCCACATTTCCAAGTGGGATGCACAATGTTTTCATAATAGAATTATTTTGCCAATTGACTTAGAAGTCCCCTTAAGCCATAGTCCCCAAACCCCTGCCCTTGCTCCGCTGACCTTTGAAGCATTCATTTTATCCAGGAAACTTCTTTGTTTTTGGTTCGGTCCAGTTGAGTTGACCTTCCATGTATTGAGTATTGTCCTTTCCTTCACCTAAAGCAGTTCTTATCTACTAATTAATCAGTAAAAAACCCTCTCCCACCCTCCCTCCCTCCCCCCCTCGTAACCACAAAACTATGGGTTCTTCTCAGTTTATACTATTTCTCAAGATCTTATAATAGTGGTCTTATACAATATTTGTCCTTTTGCCTCTGACTGATTTCGCTCAGCATAATGCCTTCCAGGTTCCTCCATGTTATGAAATGTTTCACAGATTCATCACTGTTCTTTATCGATGCGTAGTATCCCATTGTGTGAATATACCACAATTTATTTAACCATTCATCCATTGATGGACACCTTGGTTGCTTCCAGCTTTTTGCTATTGTAAACAGAGCTGCAAAAAACATGGGTGTGCATATATCTGTTTGTGTGAAAGCTCTTATTTCTCTAGGGTATATTCCGAGGAGTGGAATTTCTGAGTTGTATGGTAGTTCTATTCCTAACTGTTTAAGATAATGCCAGATAGATTTCCAAAGTGGTTGTACCATTTTACATTCCCACCAGCAGTGTGTAAGAGTTCCAATCTCTCCGCAGCCTCTCCAACATTTATTATTTTGTGTTTTTTGGATTAATGCCAGCCTTTGTTGGAGTGAGATAGAATATCATCATAGTTTTAATTTGCATTTCTCTAATGGCTAATGATCGAGAGCACTTTCTCATGTATCTGTTAGCTGCCTGAATATCTTCTTTAGTGAAGTGTGTGTTCATATCCTTTGCCCACTTCTTGATTGGGTTGTTTGCCTTTTTGTGGTTGAGGTTTGACACAATCATATAGATTTTAGAGATCAAGCGCTGGTCGGAGATGTCAGAGCTGAAAATTCTTTCCCAGTCTGTAGGTGGTCTTTTTACTCTTTTGGTGAAGTCTTTAGATGAGCATAGGTGTTTGATTTTTAGGAGCTCCCAGTTATCTGGTTTCTCTTCGTCGTTTTTGGTAATGTTTTGTATTCTGTTTATGCCTTGTATTAGGGCTCTTAGGGTTGTCCCTATTTTTTCTTCCATGATCTTTATCGTTTTAGTCTTTATGTTTAGGTCTTTGATCCCTTTGGAGTTAGTTTTTGTGCATGGTGTGAGGTATGGGTCCTGTTTCATTTTTTTGCAAATGGATATGCAGTTATGCCAGCACCATTTGTTAAAAACACTATCTTTTCCCCAATTAACTGACACTGGGCCTTTGTCAAATATCAGGTGCTCATATGTGGATGGATTTATATCTGGGTTCTCAATTCTGTTCCACTGGTCTATGTGTCTGTTGTTGTACCAGTACCAGGCTGTTTTGACTACTGTGGCTGTATAATAGGTTCTGAAATCAGGTAGAGTGAGGCCTCCCACTTTCTTCTTCTTTTTCAGTAATGCTTTGCTTCTCCGAGGCTTCTTTCCCTTCCATATGAAGTTGGTGATTTGATTCTCTATCACCTTAAAAAATGACATTGGAATTTGGATCGGAAGTGCATTGTATGTATAGATGGCTTTGGGTAGAATAGACATTTTTACTATGTTTAGTCTTCCTATCCATGAGCAAGGTATTTTTTTCCACTTAAGTATGTCCTTTTGAATTTCTTGTACTAGTTCTTTGTATAGGTCTTTTACATCTTTGATAAGATTTATTCCTAAGTATTTTATCTTCTTGGGGGCTACTGTGAATGGTATTGATTTGGTTATTTCTCTTCGATATTCTTTTTGTTGACGTAGAGGAATCGAAGTGATTTTTGTATGTTTATCTTATAACCTGAGACTCTGCCAAACTCTTCTATTAGTTTCAGTAGTTTTCCTGAGGATTCCTTAGGGTTTTCTGTGTATAAGATCATGTCATCTGCAAATAGAGATAATTTTACTTCCTCCTTGCCAATCCAAATGCCCTTTATTTCTTTGTCTAGCCTAATTGCTCTGGCTAGGATCTCTAGCACAATGTTGAATAAGAGTGGTGATAAAGGGCATCCTTGTCTGGTTCCCGTTCTCAAGGGAAATGCTTTCAGGCTCTCTCCATTTAGAGTGATGTTGGCTGTTTTCTTTGTATAGATGCCCTTTATTATGTTGAGGATTTTCCTTCAATTCCTGTTTTGGTGAGAGTTTTTATCATAAATGGGTGTTGGACTTTGTCAAATGCCTTTTCTGCATCAATTGATAAGATCATGTGGTTTTTGTCTTTTGTTTTATTTATATGGTGGATTACATTAATGGTTTTTCTAATATTAAACCAGGCTTGCATACCTGGTATAAATCCCACTTGGTCGAGGTGAATTATTTTTTGATATGTTGTTGAATTCAATTGGCTAGAATTTTGTTGAGGATTTTTGCATCTATGTTCATGAGGGTTATAGGTCTGTAATTTTCTTTTTTTGTGATGCCTTTACCTGGTTTTGGTATCACGGAGATGGTGGCTTCATAGAATGAGTTAGGTAATATTCCGTCATTTTCTATGCTTTGAAATACCTTTAGTAGTAGTGGTGTTAACTCTTCTCTGAAAGTTTGGTAGAACTCTGCAGTAAAGCCATCCGGGCCAGGGCTTTTTTTTGTTGGGAGTTTTTTGATTACCGTTTCAATCTCTTTTTTTGTTATGGGTCTATTTAGTTGTTCTACTTCTGATTGTGTTAGTTTAGGTAGGTAGCGTTTTTCCAGGAATTCATCCATTTCTTCTAGGTTTGCAAATTTGTTAGAGTACAATTTTTTGTAATAATCTGATATGATTCTTTTAATTTCAGTTGGGTCTGTTGTGATGTGGCCCTTCTCGTTTCTTATTCGGGTTATTTGTTTCCTTTCCTGTATTTGTTTAGTTAGTCTGGCCAATGGTTTATCAATTTTGTTAATTTTTTCAAAGAACCAGCTTTTGGCTTTGTTAATTCTTTCAATTGTTTTTCTGTTCTCTAATTCATTTAGTTCAGCTCTAATTTTTATTTTTTATTTTCTTCTGGTGCCTGATGGATTCTTTTGTTGCTCACTTTCTATTTGTTCAAGTTGTAGGGACAGTTCTGTGATTTTGTCTCTTTCTTCTTTTTGTATGTGTGCATTTATCGATATAAATTGGCCTCTGAGCACTGCTTTTGCTGTGTCCCAGAGGTTTTGATAGGAAGTATTTTCATTCTCGTTGCTTTCTATGAATTTCCTTAATCCCTCCTTAATGTCTTGTATAACCCAGTCTTTATTCAGGAGGGCATTGTTCAGTTTCCAAGTATTTAATTTCTTTTCCCTAATTTTTCTGTTATTGATTTCCACTTTTATGGCCTTGTGGTCTGAGAAGATGCTTTGTAATATTTTGATGTTTTGGATTGTGCAAAGGTTTGTTTTATGACCTAATATGTGGTCTATTCTAGAGAATGTTTCATGTGCGCTAGAAAAAAAAGTATACTTTCCAGCAGTTGGGTGGAGAGTTCTGTGTGTCAATGAGGTCAAGTTGGTTGATTGTTGTAATTAGGTCTTCCGTGCCTCTATTGAGCTTCTTACTGGATGTCCTGTCCTTCTCCGAAAGTGGTGTGTTGAAGTCTCCTACTATAATTGTGGAGGTGTCTATCTCACTTTTCAGTTCTGTTGAAGTTTGTTTTATGTATCTTGCAGCCCTGTCATTGGGTGCATAAATATTTAATATGATTATATCTTCCTGGTCAATTGTCCCTTTTATCATTATGTAGTGTCCTTCTTTATCCTTTGTGGTGGATTTAACTTTAAAATCTATTTTGTCAGAAATTAATATTGCTACTCCTCCTCTTTTTTGCTTATTGTGTGCTTGATATATTTTTTTCCATCCTTTGAGATTTAGTTTGTTTGTGTCTCTAAGTCTAATGCGTGTCTCTCGTAGGCAGCATATAGATGGATCGTGTTTCTTTATCCAGTCTAAGACTCTCTGTCTCTTTATTGGTGCATTTAGTCCATTTACATTCATCATAATTATAGATAAATAAGTGTTTAGTGTTGTCATCTTGATGCCTTTTTATGTGTGTTGTTGACAATTTCATTTTTCCTCTTACTTTTTTGTGCTGAGACGTTTTTCTTTGTAAATTGTGAGATCCTCATTTTCATAGTATTTGACTTTATGTTTGCTGAGTCATTACGTTTTTCTTTTGAGTTATGGAGTTGTTATAGCTCTTTGTGGTTACCATAATATTTACCCCTATTTTTCTAAGTAAAAACCTAACTTATATTTTCCTATATCACCTTGTATCCCTCTCCATATGGCAGTTCTATGCCACCTGTATTTAGTCCCTCTTTTTGATTATTGTGATCTTTTACACATTGACTTCAATGATTCCGTTTTGAGCTTTTTTTTTTTTTAAATTAATCTTAATTTGTTTTTGTGATTTCCCTATTTGAGTTGATATCGGGATGTTCTGTTCTGTGACCTTGTGTTGTGCTTGGATCTGATATTATTGGTTTTCTGACCAACAATTTCCTTTAGTATTTCTTGTAGCTTTGGTTTGGTTTTTGCAAATTCTCTAAGCTTGTGGTTATATGTAAACATCTTAATTTCGCCTTCATATTTCAGAGAGAGTTTTGGTGGATATATGATCCTTGGCTGGCAGTTTTTCTCGTTCAGTGCTCTGTGTATGTCATCCCATTGCCTTGTTGCCTGCATGGTTTCTGCTGAGTAGTCTGAACTTATTCTTATTGATTCTCCCTTGAAGGAAACCTTTCTTTTCTCCCTGGCTGCTTTTAAAATTTTCTCTTTATCGTTGGTTTTGGCACGTTTGATGATAATATGTCTTGGTGATTTTCTTTTTGGATCAATCTTAAATGGGGTTCAATGAGCATCTTGGATAGATATCCTTTCGTCTTTCATGATGTCAGGGAAGTTTTCTGTCAGCAGATCTTCAACTATTCTCTCTGTGTTTTCTGTCCTCCCTCCCTGTTCTGGGACTCCAATCACACACACGTTATCCTTCTTGATGGAGTCCCACATGATTCTTAGGGTTTCTTCATTTTTTTTTTTAATTCTTTTATCTGATTTTTTTTTTCAGCTATGTTGGTGTTAATTCCCTGGTCCTCCAGATTTCCCACTCTGCATTCTAATTGCTTGAGTCTGCTCCTCTTACTTCCTATTGTGTCATCTAATTCTGTAATTTTATTGTTAATCTTTTGGATTTCTGAATGCTGTCTCTCTATGGATTCTTGCAGCTTATTAATTTTTCCACTATGTTCTTGAATAATCTTTTTGAGTTCTTCAACTGCTTTATCAGTGTGTTCCTTGGCTTTTTCTGCAGTTTGCCTTATTTCATTTCTGAGGTCATCCCTGATGTCTTGAAGCATTCTGTAAATTAGTTTTTATATTCTGTATCTGATAATTCCAGGATTGTATCTTCATTTGGGAAAGATTTTGATTCTTTTGTTTGGGGGGTTGTAGAAGCTGTCATGGTCTGCTTCTTTATGTGGTTTGATATGGACTGCTGTCTCCGAGCCATCACTAAGATATTGTAGTGATTTATTCTATATTTGCTCACTGAGTCTTATCTTATTTTGTCTTCTTTCAATATACGTGGACGGGCTACTAGATTGTGCTGTCTTGATTGTTGTAGCCCTTGACTTACTTATGACCTATTACCAGCTGGTTTGGGCTGTTGCCAGATATATATGCCTGAGTCCATTCACTATTCTTGAGTAGAATCTGATTTTGGGTCATCAAGTGTGTGCTGCACCCTAACACCTATCCACCTTGAGAAGTAGTGGTGATAGTTGTGTGCACCAGATTCTATTAGCAGCTGGGGTTCACACTCCGGGGGGCAGGATTCTGACGGGCTTCCCCCAAATGTCAGTGAGGTAGGTGTGCCTCTATTCCTAAAGCACCTTGGTGGGAGGCCTCTGCAGCTGTACCTTGGGCCCCCAATGCAAGTACCTCTACAGATTGGTAGGTGTCACCCTCCTTAGACCCCTAAGGCAAGAGACTAGGTGGTCTGGGTAAGCTTCAGCCCTCAGTTCCCTGTTGTCTGTCAGTTAGGGCTCTGTTGAATAAGCAGAGATATCAGACCTGGGAAACTTGTTTTTCCAGTAAATCTGCTAAAAAAAATGCAGTCAGATCCCTATCAGAAATGCCTTTGCATTATAATAGCCACCTTGTTCCCTGTAGGGATGAAAGCCCGAGATATGGATCATATATGCTTGGGTGGAGCTGGTTCTGTGTTTTTAGTCCAATTAGGGAATTATTTTTGGTCCCTGGGTTTTTTATGGTTGCTTCTCTCAGGCCGGAAGAATGGGTTAGGAAAAGACCAAAAAAAAAAAAAAAAAAAAAACATGAAAAGAAAAGCCATGGAGCCAGAGCCATTGTCCCTCTGGCTCAGGAAATGCCAATGTTAATGAAGCTGCCTGGGAAGGGGAGGGGAGCGTTCAGAAAACCAGCAGACAGTAGCACCCTGAAATATAGCCAAAGTTGCTTATCTTGCTTGGGATGACTATTTTATCTGAGATTCCCGAGGGGCATGTCATCTATGTTTGCTGGCTGTGTAGAGATTGCCCCCGAAGGTCTGGCCAGCAGAAGCTGCAGTCAGTTCCTCCGCTGCCAATCCAAAGCCCAGCGCCAAGGTTCCCTGGCTGGGACGGTGCACTCCCAGCTCCAAAACCAGTCATTGCCTCTCAGGACTTCTCCTCCCACCAGCCGCATGGCCGCGCCACCCACGCGGACCCGCTGGGCCCCCTCCCCGGGTCAGTTCCGGGGGCTAGGGCTGCGCCCCATGTTTGCGCCATCACAGGATGTTGTGTTCAGCTCCCCTGCACCCAGTCCTAAGCCCGGCACCAAGGTTACCTGACTGGGATGCTGGCTCCAGGCTCTGAAAACAGTCTCTGCTTCCCCGTAGTTGTTCGTTCTCTGTCTCTGTCACTCAGCTCAACTCTTTAAATCTGTGTTTGTTGTTCAGGGTTCGTAGATTGTCATGTATGTGATAGATTCACTTGTTTTTCCGAGTCCTTGTTGCAAGAGGGATCTGAGGTAGCGTCTACCTAGTCAGCCATCTTGGACCCCTCCCTCGCCTTTGTTCTTTTAAAAGTCAAAGAGAATTATTTTTAAAAACTGGAAACATAGGCATTATACAGATTATTTTAATTCCCTATAAAGACTGAATTAGATTGTTAAATATATGAAGCTATATTTTGAAACGTTGCTGTTAAGTGCTGTCAAATCAGTTGTCACTCATAGGGACAGTGTATACAACAGAGCAAAACACTGCCCTGTCCTGTGCTATCCTCATGATCCTTGTTATGCTTGAGGCATAGTTGTAGCCACCATGTCAAATGATCTCTTTGTCAAAATATTTATTAAATGTTATATAATTTTCACATAAAATTACAATTAATAAATAATTTGCTTAGTTGAGTTTACCTTAAATGTTTTAATTACTCATTGATGTAGGGCTTTAATCTGTTTATTTTTTTATTTATTTTTTTTTCTTTTTTTTTTTTTCTTTTTTTTTTTTTTAAAAATTGTTGTTTACTCCCCTTTTAACTTGTCATCTGAGTGGTTTAATCATTTAATGCTACTGTGGAAACCTGTATAAGAGCTAGATACTGCTTTTCATTTTATCTTATAGATTCCAACTTGTATTCATCAATTCTGAATAATTTTTCACTAACCTACACATTTTGTTTTGCTTTTTCGTAGAAACCTGTTGTTCTGTCTTTATACCTAGACGTCTTCTTTTGCTCTCAGTGAAAAATAACCAGCACAATATAGATAGAAATCACTAAATGTAGAGTCAAGTAGACCAAAGTGTCTCACATCTAGCCATTACTATGTGAGATTAGAAAGAATACATTTCCTGAGTTTCAATTTTTTCACTTGAAAATTATAAGAATGGCTTCAAGATAGCCTCCGTTCACTCTGAACTAAGAAAGAACCTATCATTCCTCATAGGCTTTTACTTTTTTTTTTTTTTTATAATAACTTTTATTAAGCTTCAAGTGAATGTTTACAAATCCAATCAGTCTGTCACATATAAGTTTACATACATCTCACTCCCTACTCCCACTTACTCTCCCCGTCTTGAGTCAGCCCTTTCAGTCTCTCCTTTCTTGACCATTTTGCCGGCTTCCCTCTCTCTCTATCCTCCCATCCCCCCTCCAGGCAAGAGTTGCCAACACAATCTCAAGTGTCCACCTGATATAATTAGCTCACTCTTCATCAGCATCTCTCTCCCACCCGCTGACCAGTCCCTTTCATTTCTGATGAGTTGTCTTCGGGGATGGTTCCTGTCCTGTGTCAACTGAAGGTCTGGGGAGCATGGCCGCCGGGATTCCTCCAGTCTCAGTCAGACCATTAAGTTTGGTCTTGTTATGAGAATTTGGGGTCTGCATCCCACTGATCTCCTGCTCCCTCAGGGGTCCTCTGCTGAGCTCCCTGTCAGGGCAGTCATCGATTGTGGCCGGGCACCAACTAGTTCTTCTGGTCTCAGGATGATGTAGGTCTCTGGTTCATGTGGCCCTTTCTGTCTCTTGGGCTCTTAGTTGTCATGTGGGCTTGGTGTTCTTCATTTTCCTTTGCTCCAGGTGGGTTGAGACCAATTGCTGCATCTTAGATGGCTGCTTGTTAGCATTTAAGACCCCAGACGCCACATTTCAAAGTGGGATGCAGAATGATTTCATAATAGAATTATTTTGCCAATTGACTTAGAAGTCCCCGCAAACCATGCTCCCCAGACCCCCGCGCTTGCTCCGCTGACCTTTGAAGCATTCATTTTATCCCGGAAACTTCTTTGCTTTTGGTCCAGTCCAATTGAGCTGACCTTCCATGTATTGAGTGTTGTCTTTCCCTTCACCTAAAGCAGTTCTTATCTACTGATTGATCAATAAAAAACCCTCTCCCACCCTCCCTCCCTCCCCCCCTCGTAACCACAAAAGTATGTGTTCTTCTCAGGTTTACTATTTCTCAAGATCTTATAATAGTGGTCTTATACAATATTTGTCCTTTTGCCTCTGACTAATTTCGCTCAACATAATGCCTTCCAGGTTCCTCCATGTTATGAAATGTTTCAGAGATTCGTCACTGTTCTTTATCGATGCGTAGTATTCCATTGTGTGAATATACCACAATTTATTTACCCATTCATCCGTTGATGGACACCTTGGTTGCTTCCAACTTTTTGCTATTGTAAACAGAGCTGCAATAAACATGGGTGTGCATATATCTGTTTGTATGAAGGCTCTTGTATCTCTAGGGTATATTCCTAGGAGTGGGATTTCTGGGTTGTATGGTAGTTCTATTTCTAACTGTTTAAGATAACGCCAGATAGATTTCCAAAGTGGTTGTACCATTTTACATTCCCACCAGCAGTGTATGAGAGTTCCAATCTCTCCGCAGCCTCTCCAACATTTATTATTTTGTGTTTTTTTTTGGATTAATGCCAGCCTTGCTGGTGTGAGATGGAATCTCATCGTAGTTTTAATTTGCATTTCTCTAATGGCTAATGATCGAGAGCATTTTCTCATGTATCTGTTGGCTGCCTGAATATCTTCTTTAGAGAAATGTGTGTTCATATCCTTTGCCCACTTCTTGATTGGGTTGTTTGTCTTTTTGTGGTTGAGTTTTGACAGAATCATGTAGATTTTAGAGATCAGGCGCTGGTCGGAGATGTCATAGCTGAAAATTCTTTCCCAATCTGTAGGTGGTCTTTTTACTCTTTTGGTGAAGTCTTTAGATGAGCATAGGTGTTTGATTTTTAGGAGCTCCCAGTTATCGGGTTTCTCTTCATCATTTTTGGTAATGTTTTGTATTCTGTTTATACCTTGTATTAGGGCTCCTAGGGTTGTCCCAATTTTTTCTTCCATGATCTTTATCGTTTTAGTCTTTATGTTTAGGTCTTTGATCCACTTGGAGTTAGTTTTTGTGCATGGTGTGAGGTATGGGTCCTGTTTCATTTTTTTGCAAATGGATATCCAGTTATGCCAGCACCATTTGTTAAAAAGGCTATCTTTTCCCCAGTTAATTGACACTGGTCCTTTGTCAAATATCAGCTGCTCATACGTGGATGGATCTATGTCTGGGTTCTCAATTCTGTTCCATTGGTCTATTTGTCTGTTGTTGTACCAATACCAGGCTGTTTTGACTACTGTGGCTGTATAATAGTTTCTGAAGTCAGGAAAGGTGAGGCCTCCCACTTTCTTCTTCTTTTTCAGTAGTGCTTTGCTTATCCGGGGCTTCTTTCCGTTCCATATGAAATTGGTGATTTGTTTCTCTATCCCCTTAAAATATGACATTGGAATTTGGATCGGAAGTGCGTTAAATGTATAGATGGCTTTTGGTAGAATAGACATTTTTACTATGTTAAGTCTTCCTATCCATGAGCAAGGTATGTTTTTCCACTTAAGTATGTCCTTTTGAATTTCTTGTAGTAGAGCTTTGTAGTTTTCTTTGTATAGGTCTTTTACATCCTTGGTAAGATTTATTCCTAAGTATCTTATCTTCTTGGGGGCTATTGTGAATGGTATTGATTTGGTTATTTCCTCTTCGGTGTTCTTTTTGTTGATGTAGAGGAATCCAAGTGATTTTTGTATGTTTATTTTATAACCTGAGACTCTGCCAAACTCTTCTATTAGTTTCAGTAGTTTTCTGGAGGATTCCTTAGGGTTTTCTGTGTATATAATCATGTCATCTGCAAATAGTGATAACTTTACTTCTTCCTTGCCAATCCGGATACCTTTTATTTCTTTGTCTAGCCTGATTGCCCTGGCTAAGACTTCCAACACGATGTTGAATAAGAGCGGTGATAAAGGGCATCCTTGTCTGGTTCCCGTTCTCAAGGGAAATGCTTTCAGGTTCTCTCCATTTAGAGTGACATTGGCTGTTGGCTTTGCATAGATGCCCTTTATTATGTTGAGGAATTTTCCTTCAATTCCTATTTTGGTAAGAGTTTTTATCATAAATGGGTGTTGGACTTTGTCAAATGCCTTTTCTGCATCAATTGATAAAATCATGTGGTTTTTGTCTTTTGTTTTATTTATGTGATGGATTACATTAATGGTTTTTCTGATATTAAACCAGCCTTGCATACCTGGTATAAATCCCACTTGATCAGGGTGAATTATTTTTTTGATGTGTTGTTGGATTCTATTGGCTAGAATTTTGTTGAGGATTTTTGCATCAATGTTCATGAGGGATATAGGTCTATAATTTTCTTTTTTTGTAATGTCTTTACCTGGTTTTGGTATCAGGGAGATGGTGGCTTCATAGAATGAGTTGGGTAGTATTCCGTCATTTTCTATGCTTTGGAATACCTTTAGTAGTAGTGGTGTTAACTCTTCTCTGAAAATTTGGTAGAACTCTGCAGTGAAGCCGTCCGGGCCAGGACTTTTTTTTGTTGGGAGTTTTTTGATTACCGTTTCAATCTCTTTTTTTGTTATGGGTCTATTTAGTTGTTCTACTTCTGAATG
Source organism: Elephas maximus indicus (assembly GCF_024166365.1). Lineage (NCBI taxonomy): Eukaryota > Metazoa > Chordata > Mammalia > Proboscidea > Elephantidae > Elephas > Elephas maximus. The sequence continues at coordinate 23,778,907 of NC_064835.1, read as the reverse complement.
TGTTAGTTTAGGTAGGTAGTGTTTTTCCAGGAATTCATCCATTTCTTCTAGGTTTTCAAATTTGTTAGAGTACAATTTTTCATAATAATCTGAAATGATTCTTTTAATTTCATTTGGTTCTGTTGTGATGTGGTCCTTCTCATTTCTTATTCGGGTTATTTGTTTCCTTTCCTGTATTTCTTTAGTCAGTCTAGCCAATGGTTTATCAATTTTGTTAATTTTTTCAAAGAACCAGCTTTTGGCTTTGTTAATTCTTTCAATTGTTTTTCTGTTCTCTAATTCATTTAGTTCAGCTCTAATTTTTATTATTTGTTTTCTTCTGGTGCCTGATGGATTCTTTTGTTGCTCACTTTCTATTTGTTCAAGTTGTAGGGACAGTTCTCTGATTTTGGCTCTTTCTTCTTTTTGTATGTGTGCATTTATTGATATAAATTGGCCTCTGAGCACTGCTTTTGCTGTGTCCCAGAGGTTTTGATAGGAAGTATTTTCATTCTCGTTGCTTTCTATGAATTTCCTTATTCCCTCCTTGATGTCTTCTATAACCCAGTCTTTTTTCAGGAGGGTATTGTTCATTTTCCAAGTATTTGATTTCTTTTCCCTCGTTTTTCTGTTATTGATCTCTAGTTTTATTGCCTTGTGATCTGAGAAGATGCTTTGTAATATTTCGATGTTTTGGACTCTGCAAAGGTTTGTTTTATGACCTAATATGTGGTCTATTCTAGAGAATGTTCCATGTGCGCTGGAAAAAAAAGTATATTTTGCAGCAGTTGGGTGGAGAGTTCTGTATAAGTCAATGAGGTCAAGTTGGTTGATTGTTGTAATTAGATCTTCCGTGTCTCTGTTGAGCTTCTTACTGGATGTCCTGTCCTTCTCCGAAAGTGGTGTGTTGAAGTCTCCTACTATAATTGTGGAGGTATCTATCTCGCTTTTCAGTTCTGTTAAAATTTGATTTATGTATCTTGCAGCCCTGTCATTGGGTGCGTAAATATTTAATATGGTTATGTCTTCCTGATCAATTGTCCCTTTTATCATTATATAGTGTCCTTCTTTATCCTTTGTGGTGGATTTAAGTCTAAAGTCTATTTTGTCAGAAATTAATATTGCTACTCCTCTTCTTTTTTGCTTATTGTTTGCTTGATATACTTTTTTCCATCCTTTGAGTTTTAGTTTGTTTGAGTCTCTAAGTCTAAGGTGTGTCTCTTGTAGGCAGCATATAGATGGATCGTGTTTCTTTATCCAGTCTGTGACTCTCTGTCTCTTTATTGGTGCATTTAGTCCATTTACATTCAGGGTAATTATAGATAAATAAGTTTTTAGTGCTGTCATTTTGATGCCTTTTTATGTGTGTTGTTGACAATTTCATTTTTCCACATACTTTTTTGTGCTGAGGCGTTTTTCTTAGTAAATTGTGAGATCCTCATTTTCATAGTGTTTGACTTTATGTTAGTTGAGTCGTTACGTTTTTCTTGGTTTTTGTCTTGAGTTATAGAGTTGTTATACCTTTTTGTGGTTACCTCATTATATACCCCTATTTTTCTAAGTAAAAACCTAACTTGTATTGTTCTATATCGCCTTGTATCACTCTCCATATGGCAGTTCAATGCCTCCTGTATTTAGTCCCTCTTTTTGATTATTGTGATCTTTTACCTATTGACTTCCATGATTCCCTGTTATGTGTATTTTTTTTTTTTTTAATTAACCTTAATTTGTTTGTTTTTGTGATTTCCCTGTTTGAGTTGATATCAGGACGTTCTGTTTTGTGACCTTGTGTTGTGCTGATATCTGATATTATTGGTTCTCTGACCAAACAATATCCTTTAGTATTTCTTGTAGCTTTGGTTTGGTTTTTGCAAATTCTCTAAACTTGTGTTTGTCTGTAAATATCTTAATTTCGCCTTCATATTTCAGAGAGAGTTTTGCTGGATATATGATCCTTGGCTGGCAGTTTTTCTCCTTCAGTGTTCTGTATATGTCGTCCCATTCCCTTCTTGCCTGCATGGTTTCTGCTGAGTAGTCAGAACATATTCTTATTGATTCTCCCTTGAAGGAAATCTTTCTTTTCTCCCTGGCTGCTTTTAAAATTTTCTGTTTATCTTTGGTTTTGGTGAGTTTGATGATAATATGTCTTGGTGTTTTTCTTTTTGGATCAATCTTAAATGGGGTTCGATGAGCATCTTGGATAGATATCCTTTCGTCTTTCATGATGTCAGAGAAGTTTTCTGTCAGAAGTTCTTCAACTATTTTCTCTGTGTTTTCTGTCCCCCCTCCCTGTTCTGGGACTCCAATCACCCGCAGGTTATCCTTCTTGATAGAGTCCCACATAATTCTTAGGGTTTCTTCATTTTTTTTAATTCTTTTATCTGATTTTTTTTCAGCTATGTTGGTGTTGATTCCCTGGTCCTCTAGATGTCCCAGTCTGCATTCTAATTGCTCGAGTCTGCTCCTCTGACTTCCTAGTGTGTTGTCTAATTCTGTTATTTTATTGTTAATCTTTTGGATTTCTACATGTTGTCTCTCTATGGATTCTTGCAACTTATTAATTTTTCCAGTATGTTCTTGAATAATCTTTTTGAGTTCTTCAACAGTTTTATCAGTGTGTTCCTTGGCTTTTTCTGCAGATATCCTAATTTCATTTGTGATATCATTAAGCATTCTGTAAATTAGTTTTTTATATTCTGTATCTGATAATTCCAAAATTGTATCTTCATTTGGGAAAGATTTTGATTCTTTTGTTTGGGGGGTTGGAGAAGCTGTCCCGGTCTGCTTCTTTAAGTGGTTTGATATGGATTGTTGTCTCCGAGCCATCACTGGGAAACTAGGTTTTCCAGAAAATCCGCTAAAAAAAAACCGCAGTCAGATCCCTATCAGAGTTCTCCCTTTGGCTCAGGCTATTCAGATGTTAATGAAGCCGCCTGGGAAGGGTGGGGGAGGGAACAGAGAGATAGGAGAGTAGCACCTCAGAATATAGCCAGAGTTGCTTGTCTTGCTTGGAATGACTGTTATATCTGAGATTCCCGCGGGCGCGTCGCCTATGTGTGCTGGCTGTGTGGAGATTGCCCCCAGGGGGTCTGGCCCGCTGGAGTCACGGTCAGATCCTCCGCTTCCAGCCCCACGCCCAGCGTCAAGGCTCCCCTACTGGGACCGTGCACTCTCAACTCCAAAATCAGTCGCTGCCTCCCGGGGACTTCTTGTCTCTCCAGCCGCGTGGCCGTGCCGCCCCCGTGAACTAGGTGGGCCCCCTCCCGGGGTTAGTTCAGATGGGTGGAGTAGCTCCCTGTGCTTGTGCCGCGACCGAGTGTCCTGGCTGGAACGCTGTTCTCCCCACTCCAATACCAGTCGCTGCCTCCCGGGGACTTCTCCTACCGGCTGCGTCCCACGCCGCCCGCGTGACCCGGCTGGTCCCCTTCCTGGGGTTAGTTCAGGGGGTGGAGCAACTCTCCGTGTTTATGGCGTACCTGCGTGCAGTCCAAATCCCTGCGGGACGGTTCCCCGGCTCGGATGCTGCTCTTTCTGCTCCAAGATCAGTCACTGCCTCCCGGGGACTTCTCCTACCGGCTGCGTCCCACGCCGCCCGTGGAACCGGCTGGTCCCCCTCCCGGGGTTAGTTCAGGGGGGTGGAGCAGGTCTCTGTGCTTGTGCCGTACCTGACTGGTACGCTGGCTCCAGGCTCTGGAAACAATCGCTGCTTCCCCGTATTAGTTCGTTCTCCGTCTCTAAATCTGTGTTTGTTGTTCAGGGTTCGTAGATTGTTATGTATGTGATCGATTCACTTGTTTTTCCGTGTCTTTGTTGTAAGAGGGATCCGAGGTAACGTCTGCCTAGTCCGCCATCTTGGCTCCGCCCATCAATCTGTTTATTTTTAAGTCATTTTTGCAAACTGGAGTAAGAAAGGCAAAAACTTAGTAACAGAATGATCCACAAGCCCTGTGGAAAAGTTTGCTTATCGATAATCATATAAGAAGACCTGATGGCACAATAAGTCAAACACTAGGGTGCTAACCTAAAGTTCAGTGGTTCAAATCTACCAGTTGCTTCCCCAGGAAAAAAGACCTGGCAATCTGCTTCTGTAAAGTTTGCAGCCTAGGAAACCCTATGGGGCAGTTCTGTTCTTTCACTATGAGTCAAAATTGACTCATGGCTCACACAACAACAACAATTATATAACTGTAGACAAAGTTTGTGATACAATTGTGAAACACAATTTTCTGTTCCCAAGAATTTGACAGTCTTGTCTGGTGAAGCCAACACAGTGCTATAGGCAGAAGCACCATGTGATTCCTCCAGAGCAAAGACCTTAAAAACTAAGTAAAACAGATACAAATGTCAATCCTGTAACCCTAAGTGTCAAATGAAGGGATAAAGAATTCTTCAAAGCAAAGAATGGAATAGAAAACTGACAGAGAACAGAGACAGGGAGAGCTATGGAGTGGAGGTCCCCGAACAACTAAAGAGTCATGGATTTGAATCTTGGACCTCTTAGCCACCAAAAACAGCAGATAGGAAGTACGGGAAGGCAGTTTCACTGAACCCTGAGCAGGAGACAGAGCATCTGATAACAAAGAATACATACTTTCCCAATATCCACCCTTCTTTCCCCTGTGTGGCCTCCTTTGCTTTCTGTTTCTCTCAGCTGGATAACACCAGCTCCTTTCCACTTGAATTCGCCACACATCCAGTGACCAACTTCTTCAGTGCCATTATTTGTTGCTGTTGCTGTTTTTTCTTTCTTTCTTTTTGCTTCTTTTGGTTTCTTGTCTCTCTCACACACCTTCTTCCTTTCCTTTCTCATGAACACCTGGAGCCTTCTACCATCTCTACTCCTTATTGATTGGCTAAGCAGTGCCACTCAGCTAAGGAATTTCTTCCCTTATACACTCCACAAGCCTATGCTTCCTCTGGGTTTTTTTTCCCCTCAGTTTCTTGTCTCTATCTTCCCTTCCATTTTCCCAAACACCTGGCACCTTGTGCCATCTCTGCTCCTTCTTCATGGGTTGTGGAGTGCTGCTTGGCTGAGAAATTACTTACCTGGTCCTAGCCAACAGGCCAGTGGCTCCCTCAGGGCATATTTCATTTATTTGTTTATTTATCTTCCTTCTGTTTTTTTTCTTTTCTCAGTTTCTCATCTCTCTCTACCTTCCTTCCTTTCTTTTCTTCCAAACAACTAGTGCCATGTCCCATCTCCTTTTTGACAGCCTCCAAGGTACTGCTGTCTGGGGAGCCACTTCCCTGATCTGTGTCACCATGCCAGTGGGCTCCCTCAAGGCATTTTTTTCCCTCTTTTCTTGGTTTCTTGTCTCTCTCTATGTTCCTTCCTTATTCTTCTCCTGAACACCTTGTGCCATGTGCCATCTCCACTCATTATTGATGGGCCGTGCTGTGCTGCTCAGCTGGGGAGCCATTTCCAGTGGGTTCCCTCATGGAATATTTTTTTTCTTTCTTTCTTTTGTTTTTTCCCTTAGTTTCATATCTCTCTCTACTTTCCTTCCTTTCCTTTCTCCAAGCCATCTGGCTGCATGCACCTTTCCCTCTCTCTTTTATTTTTTTTTTCAGTTTCTTATCTCCATCTCCCTTCTTTTCTTTTCTCCTGCCATCTAGCCACATGTGCTGACTTTGTACCTTCTTGATGGGCTAAACCACACTGCCCAGCTAGGAAGCCACCTGCACATGGCTTTTCCAGGTCTGTGCCACACCAATGGTAGGTTCCCTCAGCACATTTTTTTAAACCTGTTTCTCGTGTTTCTCTTCTTACCCACACTCACTTAGCTCCACACATCTCATCCTCCCATTCTTTCCCACCCACCTGCACTGCATGCTGAGCACTGCAACCACAAGTGGCAACGGAGAGTACCACCAGGCACTGTTAGCCCAGTATCTGCAGCAAATAACTCATCCCCACCCTTCCCCTCTGCTGAACTTGCCCTGGTGCACCATAGCTGAGTGACTTGTCCTGCCCATGGGCCAAGTTGTTAAGAAATATCATGCCTAGAGATGAGCAAACAACAAATAACTCCCAGCCTGCCTGCCCAGACATTATCAAAGAAAACAAAAGAGAAGGATGAAACAACAACAACAAAAATCTACAACGAATAAAAGAAGAAAATAATTACTGAACATCCCAAAGATGGCAGAAAATATCAAAACATATAACAAGGCAGGACGGAATGATTCCAGTAGGCCTCCATAATAAAACACCAGATGACTTTCTGGTAGAAGAAAAGGCACTGGAACTATCTGATAGGAAATTTGAAACTCTAATATTCAGGGCTATCCAAGAGTTGATGGAAAAAGCAGACAAAAATAAAGAAAAAGAGAAAAAAATCATGGATAATACAAACAAAATCATGGAAAAGACAAAAAAATGGAAAAATTCAGGAAAATAATACAGGAACAAAATGTCAAAATAAACACACAACTAGAATCATACAAAAACAAATATTAGAAATTAAAAATGTAACAAGATTTCAGAAATGGACAGTGTCATACAAGGTTTGAAGAGGATGATTGAAACAATGGAAGACAGGATCAGTGACATTGAAGACATACACTTAGATACAACTAGAGGAAAAATCAGAGAAAAGAGGGAAGAAAAATGAAGAAACTCTTAGAATGATGTGGGATACAATCAACATAAAAAATTTGCAAGTGATCAGAGTTCCAGAACAGGGGAGAAAATGGAAAACACAGAGAGAATCTTTGAAGAGTTGCTAACAGAAAACGTCTCTAATGTCATGAAAGATGAAAAGCTGACCAACCAAGAAGCTCAAAGAACCCCAGATAGGATAGATCCCAAAAGAAAAACACCAAAACATATTGTCTTAGCCATTCAGTGCTGCTATAACAGAAATACCCAAGTGGATGACTTTAACAAAGAGAAGTTTATTTCCTCACAGTAAACTAGGCTAAAAGTCCAAATTCATGGCATCAGCACCAGGGAAGTCTTTCTCTCTCTGTTGGCCTTCTCATCAATCTTCCCCCAGACCAGGAGTTTCTCCATGCAGGGGCCCTGGGTCCAAAGGATGCACTCCGCTCCTGGCACTGCTTTCTTGGTGGTATGAAGTCCCCCATCTCTCTTCTCAGTTCTCTCTTTTATATCTCAAAAGAGTTTGCCTCAAGGCACAATCCAATCTTGTATATTGAGTCATGCTTCACTAACACAACTGTCATCCATCCTCCCTCATTAACATTAGAGGCAGGATTTACAACATACAGGAAAATCATACAGTGCTGTGAATCTTGGCCCAGCCAAATTGATACCCACATTTTTGGGGGGACATAATTCAATCCATGACATTTCATTCTTTGCCTCCCCAAAATCACATCCTTGCAACATGCCAAACATATACACCCAATTATACCATAGCAAAAGTCTTTACTCCAAGTTCAAAATCCAAAAATTCCTCTTTATCTGTGAAGTCTAGAATACAAGTTTTCTGCTTCCAAAGGTACAATTGCAGAACAGGCACAAGGTAGACATTTCCATTACACATGGGAGAAACTGAAGGAAAAGTAGGGATACCAGGCACCAAGCAAGTCAGCAGAACACATTACATTACTCTCAAGGCTTTGAAAATAATCTTGTTCTCTGAGACAATGTACACAATGGCCCTGCCCTCCAGACTGTAGGTATTTGCACACTCTCTGTATTCTGAGTGGGGGCTCCTCACCCCGGACTTCAGCTCCACCTTCCAGGCCCACTGGGACAGCAACTCTGCTACCTCATCTTTAGGCGCATCATTCTCCTAGTTTCTCTGAGTGGTGACTCCATCCTAAGAAACACCAGAGGCCATGGCTTCACCCTTTGAAATCCCAGAGTTCACAGCCATATCTTTTGAGACTGAGGTAGTTGGCTTCTTGTGTTCCTTGTCTCTTCAGCTTCTGTTTCCTGTGGCCCCTCAACTCTTGGGCCTCGTGCCCACATCTACCCTGTTGGGGAAATTGTTCCAAAGCTCTGTAGCTCCACTGATAGTTGCCCAGAGGAACCCCATTCTGCCAGGGAGCCTTCTGCACACAGGCACTCAGCTCTCTCGTTCCATGGGTTGGCGCCAGCACCATCTTACCCTGGTCTCCTGGTTCTGCTGCTGCTAGTTCTCTGCCACTGCCACTTCTGTGCTGCTGTAGGTTCTCTCCTCTATCCATTCACAGTTCCAAAACTGCTTCCACATCTTAGGTATCTGTTAGAGCAGCATCCCACTTTCTCAGTATCAAACTCTGTTTTAGTCATCTAATGCTGCTATAATAGAAATACCACAAGTGGATGGTTTTAACAAAGACGTTTATTTCCTCACAGAAAAATAAACTAAAACTCAAATTCAAGTGTCAGCTCCAGTGGAAGCTTTTCTCTCTCTGTTGGCCTTCTTCTCAATCTTCCCCCATACTGGGAATTGCTCCACACAGGGACCCCAGGTCCAAAGGTCACCCTCTGCTCCTAGCACTGCTTTCATGGTGGTATGAGGTTTCCCTATCTCTCTGCTTGTTTTTCTCTCTTATATCTCGAAAGAAGTTGCCTCAAGACACAATCCAACCTTGTAGACTGAGTCCTGCCTCACTAACACAATTGCCACCTATCCTCCTTCATTAACTTTATAGGGGCAGGATTTACAATATATAGGAAAATCACACAATGCCAGAATCATGGCCCAGCCAAACTGATACACACATTTTTAGGGGGACATAATTCAATCCATGACACATATCATAATCACATTGTCTAAAACCAAAGACAAAGAAAGAATCCTGAGAACAGCACAAGAAAAACAAAAAGTCACATACAGAGGAGAAACAAGAAGACCAAGCTCTGATTACTCGGCAGAAACCATTCAGGCAAGGATCAATGGGATGACATATGTAAAAATCTGAAAGAAAAAAATTGCCAACCAAGAATTATATGTCTTGCAAAACTCTTCCTCAAATATGATAATGAAATGAAGACATTTTCAGATAAACAGAAATCAAGGGAATATGTAAAAACCAAACCAAACTTACAAGAAATATTAAAGGGAGTCCTTCTGTTAGAGAACAAACAACATCAGACAGCAGCCTGATTCTATGCCTCAGGACCACATCAGCCAGATACCAACCTAGGTAATTAACTTTCAAGGATAAAACAAAACTCAAAGATTTACAACAGGGAACTAGAGGCATCAATCTCTAAATGACATCAACATCAGAACAATAAAAGAGGGAATAAACAATATAGGTATAAAACTTGCAGATGGAAAGTCAAGATAATACCAAGTGATAAGAATGGTTTAAAGTTAGGGAGATTGGATTAAGCTTCAAGATAACGACAAAGAAAATTAACAAAGTCATCAAAATAAAAAGAAAAAAAAAAGTCTCAGTAAACACAAAGTCTACAAAGCAAAAGAATTGAAAAAAAAATCACAAACATAAGAAATTCAGCACAGGAGAGTAAGCCAAACAAAGAAAATGTCAGCACCAAAATAAATAAATACAACACGGCAGCAATAAGCTCACACCTACCAATAATCACACTGGCCTAAATGCACCCACGGTGAGACAGAGAGTGACACAATAGATTAAAAAAAAAATCCAATCAATAAGCTATTTACAGGAGACACACTTTAGAAAAAAAGACATAAATTTATTGAAAGTCAAAGGATGGAAAAAAATATATCCAGCAAACAGTGGACAAAAAAAGAGCAGGAGTGGCAATACTAATCTCAGATAAACTTTAAAACAAAATCCACCATAAAGGACAAAGAAGGACTTTATATAATGATTAAAGGTATTATCCATAATAAATATCTATGCACCCAATGACTAAAAAAACCAAACCAAACCCAGTGCCGTTGAGTCGATTCCGACTCATAGTGACCCTATAGGACAGAGTAGAACTGCCCCACAGACTTTCCAAGGAGCACTTGGCAAATTCGAACTGCCGATCCTTTGGTTACCAGCCATAGCACTTAACCACTACACCACCAGAGTTTCCTCACCCAATGAGAGGGCTCCAAAGTATATAAAACAAACTCTAACAGCACTGAAAAGAGAATTTGGCAATTCCACAATATTAATAGAAGACTTCAACACACCTTCTCAGTAAAGGACAGAATATCTAGAAAGAAACTCAACAAAGATACAGAAGATCTAAATGCCACAACCAACCAACTTGACTCCATAGACATATATAGAACACTCCACCCAACGGCAACAAACTACAGTTCTTTTGCGATGCACATGGAACATTCTCCAGAATAGACTACATCTTAGGCCACAAAGCAACTCTCAATAATATCCAAAACACTGAGATAATACAAAGTACCTTCTCTGATCACAATGCCATCAAACTAGAAATTAATAATAGCGAGAGCAAGGAAAAAAAAAAAATCAACTACATGGACGCTGAATAACACCCTGCTTAAAACCCACTGAGTAATAGAAAAAAATCAAATATGGAATAAAAAAACTCCAAGAATCAAATAAGCATGAAAACACATCATACCAAAACCTTTGGAATACAGCAAAGACAGTGTTCAGAGGTCAATTTATAGCAATAGATACACACATCAAAAAAGAAGAAACAGACAAATTCAAAACATTAGCTATGCAACTCAAACACATAGAGAGTGGCAAAAGAAGCCCACAGCCACCAGAAGAGAAGAAGTAATAAGGATCAGAACAAAAATAAATGAAACAGAATAGAAAAAAAAAATAGAAAGAATCAACAAAACCAATAGTTGGTTCTTCAAAAGGATCAACCAAATGGATAACCCCCTGGACAAACTGAAAAAAAGAAAAACAAGAGAGAATGCACATAACCCAAATAAGAAATGAAATGGGAGACATTACATCAGGTCCAACTAAAATAAAAAAAAGATTAAAGCACATTACTATGAAAAACTATACTCCAAAAAATTTGAAAACCTAGAGAAAATGGACAAATTTTTAGAAACACACTTCCTACCCAAACTAACACAAACTGAAGTTGAAAATCTGAACAAACACATAACAAGGGAAGAGCTTGAAAAGGTAATAAAAAAAAGCTCCCAACAGCAACAGCAAAAAGCCCTGGCCCAGATGGCTTCAGTGGAGAATTCTAAAAAACGTTCAGAGAAGAGCTTACACCAGTACTACTCAAACTATTTCAGAACATCAGAAAGTAAGGGATACTTTTGAATTCATTACATGAAGCCAGCATAACCCTTATACCAAAACCAGGCAAAGACACCACAAAAAAAGAAAATTACAGACCAATATCTATCATGAATATAGATGCAAAAATTCTCAACAAAATTCTAGCCTATAGAGTTCAACGTATCAAAAAAATAATGCGCCTTGGCCAAGTGGGATTCATACTAAATATGCAAGGATGAATCAACATTAGAAAATCGAACAATGTAATACACCACATAAATAATGTAAAAGAAAAGAATCACATGATCATCCCAATTGACACAGAAAAGGCATTCAACACAGTCCAACACTCATTCCTGATAAAAACTATCAATAAAATACGTATAGAAGAGAAATTCCTCAAAATAATAAAGGTCATCTATACAAAACCAACAGCAAGCATCATTCTTAATGGAGGGAGGGTAAAAACATTCTCCTTAAGAACAGGAAAAATAAAAGGACTCCCTTTATCACTACTCCTATCCAATATTGTGCTGGAAGTCCTAGCTAGAGCAATAAGGCAAGAAGAAGAAAGAAAGGGCATTCAAACTGATAATGAAGTAAAACTGTCAGTATTTGTGGATGATAAGATACTATACATAGAAAACCCAAAAGACTTCAGGAGAAAAATGGAACTAATACAAATATTCAGCACTGTGGCAGGACATAAGATAACCATACAAAAATCAACTGGGAAGGCGGGACCAAGATCGCGGAATACACAGATGCTTCTGGTGAGCCCTCTTAAAACAAAGACACAAAAGAAAACTAGTGAAACGAGTATATTTATGAAAAGCTAGGAGCCCTGAACATCAAAGGCAAAGTTAGAAAGTGAACTGAGTGGCAGGGGGAGGAAGAGATGGTACAGAAGCCGAGGAAAGTTATGGGACCTGAATCGCCGGGAGCCCTTAGGCACCATTCCTGGGAGTGGCTGCAGTGGGCTGGTAGTAGCGTTCGGCCTCAGTTTCCTCAGGGAGAAACAGCCAGCCACACAGCCTACTCACACCTACAGAACCAGAGAAAAATGGCTCTCTCAGCAAAAGCTAAGTACTTGCGTACATTTTTCTGCACCTCCCCCTGCCCGCCCGTGCTGAGCTGGCTTCAGTGTTTGTTGATTTCCCTGGGCCTGAAATAAGCCCTGTTGAGAACCTAGACCCATCCTCCCAGCCTTGGAGAGGAAATAAATTTGCAGTTGGGGGAAAAGATAATTTGCCAGCTCCACTAACAGGGGGAGCTCAGGACAGAAGCAGCTCCTGCCCAGGTATAAAAGACCCGTGGACTTTGAGTACCTTCCTACCCTGCATGGACCTGTATGGGCCTATTTCAGAATAGGCCCTTGTGGGCAGACAACAATTGTTTCAGCTGTGTGGTGGAGAGGTGAGTTTTTGATGTTTGACACCACTTTGCCTATTAAACAGGGTCCTCACCTACCCACATTGAGGCCTAAGGAATGGTGCCTCCACTCAGGTCACACAGCCACATGCAACAGGTGTCCAAGGATAACTGGTACCTCCCAGTCCTTACAACCAAAAACAATGAATGCCCATGGTCCGTCTGCAGAACACACACACCTGTATGCTCTAGGGAAGAGGGACATGCTTTACTCAGAGACACTTGAGGAATGATTCTCAGACCCCCACCTTCTTTAGAGCATGACACCCTTCTGCAACCAGATACCAGTACTTACATCAATCACCCCTGCCCCTCTAAGACTGTAGGACAGATCCTGAACCACACACTTGATGATCAGCTACCTGGATACCTGAGCTGAATTCATACAAGAAAGGTGAATGGACTTCTAGACTGATATATATGATCACAGCTCTAGCCCTCTGGGGATAAGACGTCAGAGCTACAAAGGTGAAAATAATCAAACTAGCTCACTGAAGCAACCCATCTGGGCATAACAAAACAAAACAAAGCAAGAAGCTACGGTATGGTAAGCAAACAAAATAAACTAATACAATAACTTACAGATGACTCAGAGACAACAGTCAATATCAAGTCACATAAAGAAACAGACCATGATCAGCTCAACAAGCTCTCAAAACAAAGAATTAACAGATCTTCTTGAAGTTGCCTTCCTGGAATTACCAGATACAGAATACAAAAGATTAATATACAGAACCCTTCAAGATATCAGGAAGGAAATCAGGCAATACGCAGAACAGGCCAAACAACATACACACAAAGCAGTTGAAGAAATTAAAAAGGTTATTCAGGAACATAAAGAAAAATTGAATAAACTGGAAAAATCCATAGACAGCAATCAGAAATTCAGAAGATTAACAATAAAATTACAGAAGTAGACAACTCAACAGAAAGTCAGAGGAGAAGAATTGAGCAAGTGGAAGGCAGAATTTCTGAACTAGAAGATAAAGCACTTGGCACTAATATATTTGAAGAAAAACCAGATAAAATAATTATAAAAAATGAAGAAATCTTAAGAATCATGTGGGACTCTATCAAAAGGAATACCCGACTAAGGATTGGAGTACCAGAATAGGGAGGGATAACAGGAAACAGAGAGAATTGTTGAAGTTCTGTTGGCAGAAAATTTCCCTGATATTGTGAAAGATGATAAGATATCTATCCAAAATGCTCATTGAACTCCACATGAGGTAGATTTTAAAAGAAATCACCAAGACATATTACAATCAAATTTGCCACACCAAAGATAAAGAGAGAATTTTAAGAGCGGCTAAAGATAAACAAAAAGTCCCCTGCAAAGGAGGGTCAATAAGAATGAGCTCGGACTACTAAGCAGAAACCATGCAGTCAAGAAGGCAATGGGATGACTTATATAAAGTACTGAAAGAAAGAAATTGCCAGCCAAGAATCTTGTATGCAGTAAAACTGTCTCTCAAATATGAAGGTGAAATTAGGACATTTCCAGATAAACAGAGGTTTAGGCAATTTGTAAAACCAAACCAAAACTACAAGAAATACTAAAGGGAGTTCTTTGGTTAAAAAATAATATCAGATATCAACCCAGGACTAGAACACTGGACAGAGCAATCGGATGTCAACACAGACAGGGAAGTCACAAAAACAAAACAAGATTAAAAAAAGATCAAAACAGGGAAACAGCGATGTTATTATGTAAAAGAAGACAACACTAAGACAATAAAGAGGGACTAAGAAATGTAGTCATAGATTTTTCATATGGAGAGGAAGACAAGGTGATACAAAGAAATAAAAGTTAGGTTTAAATTTAGAAAAATTGGGGTAAATATTAAGGTAACCGCAAAAGAGACAAAGTATCCTACACATAAAAATAAAATACAAGAAAAAAAGAGAGAATCAACAGAAACAAAATCAACAACAATGAATTGAGGAAAAGATGATATATAAAGATAAACTTCTCAGCACAAAAAATAAGGTGGGAAAAAGAAACAGTCAAAAACACATGACAAAAGACATCAAAATGATAGCACTAAATTCATATCTATACCTAATTACTCTGAACGTAAGTGGACTAAATGCACAAATAAACAGAAAGAGAGAAGAGAGTGGTAGACTTCATTAGAAAACATGATCCGTCTATATGCTGTCCACAAGAGACACGCCTTAGACTTAGAGACACAAACTAAAACTAAAAGGGTGGAAAAAAATATATCAAGCAACAACAATCCAAAAAGGGCAGGAGTGGCAATATTAATTTCTGACAAAATAGACTTTAAAGTTAAATCCATCATAAAGGATAAGGAAGGACACTACATAATGATTAAAGAAACAATATACCATGATGATATAACCATATTACTTATTTATGCATACAATAACAGGGCTGCAAGATACACAAAACAAACTCTATCACCATTGAAAAGTGAGATAGACAGCTCCACAATAATAGGAGGAGACGTCAATGCACCACTTTTGGTGAAGGACAGGACATATAGAAAGAAGCTCAATAATGACACGGAAGAACTAAATGCCACAGTCAAACAAATTGACCCCATAGACATACACAGTAGACTCCACCCAACAGCAGCAAAGTATACTTTCTTTTCCAATGCACATGGAATGTTCTCTAGAATAGACCACATCTTAGGACATAAAGCAAGCCTTAGCAGAATCCAAAACATTGAAATATTACAATACATCTTCTCTGACCATAAGGCCATAAAAGTAGAAATCAAAAACAGAAAAAACAAGGAAAAGGAATGAAACACTTGGAAAATGAACAATACCTGGCTCAAAAAAGTCTAGATTATAGAATACATTAAGGAGGGAATAAAGAAATTCGTAGACTCCGATAAGAATGAAAATGCTTCTTATCAGAACCTTTGAGATACGGTGAAAGAAGGGCTCAGATGTAACCTTATATCAATAAACGCACACATCCAAAAAGAAGAAAGGGCCAAATCAAAGAATTACCCATACAACTTGAGCAAATAGAGAGGAACAAAAGAAACCCTCAGGCAGCAGAAGAAAGCAAATAATAAAAATTAAAGCAGAATTAAATGAAATAGATAACAGAAAAACAATTGAAAGAGTTAACAAGACCAAAAGATGGTTCTTTGAAAAAATCAACAAAATTGATAAACCATTGGCCAAACTGACTAAAGAAAAACAGGAAGGGAAGCAAATAACCTGAATAAGAAATGAAATGGGCTGTGTTACAACAAACCCAACTAAAATTAAAAGTATCATATCAGATTACTAAGAAAAATTGTACTCTAATAAATTTGAAAACCCAGAAGAAATGGATGAATTCCTAGAAACACACTATGTACCTTACATAACACAAACAGAGGTAGAATAACTAAATAGATCCATAACAAGAGATTGAAAAGATAATCAAAAAATTCCCAATAAAAAAAGAAAACCCTGGCCTGGACAGCTTCGCTGCAGAGTTCTATCAAAGTTTCAGAGAAGAGTGAACACCACTAATAGAAAAGGACGGAATACTCCCAAACTCATTCTATGAAGCCACCATATCCCTGATACCAAAACTAGCTAAAGACACCACAAAAAAAGAAAATTACAGACCTATATCCCTCATGAACTTAGATGTAAAAATCCTCAGCAAAATTCTAGCCAACAGAATTCAACAACATATCAAAAAAAAAAAAAAAAAGACAAAAAAAAATTTACCATTACTAAGTGGGAATCATACTAGGTATTCAGGGATGGTTCAACATTAGAAAAACAATTAGTGTAATCCATCATATAAATAAAACTAAAGACAAGAGTCACATGATTTTATCAATTGATGCACAAAGGCATTTGACAAAGTTCAACACCTATTCATGATAAAAAAAACCCTCAGCAAAATAGAAATAGATTGATAATTCCTCAACATAATAAAGGACATTTATACCAAGCCCATAGCCAACATCTTCCTAAATGGAGAGAGTCTGAAAGCATTCCCCTTGAGATCAGGAACCAGACAGGGATGCCCTTTATCACCACTCTTATTCAACATTGCGCTGGATGTCCTAGCCGAAGCAGTTAGGCTAGATAAAGAAATAAAGGGCATTCAGATTGGGAAAGAAGTAAAAGCATCCCTATTTGCAGATGACATGATCTTATACACAGAAAACCCTAAGGAATCCTCAAGAAAACTACTGAAACTTACAGAAAAGTTCAGAAGAATATCAGGATACAAGATAAACCTACAAAAATCAGTTGGATTCCTCTACACCAACAAAAAGAACATCGAAGAGAAAATCACCAAATCAATACCATTTACAGTAGCCCACAAGAAGATAAAATATTTAGGAATAAATCTTACCAGAGATATAAAAGACTTATACAAAAAAAAAAAAAAGACTACAAAACACTTCTGCAAGAAACCAAAAGAGACCTACATAAGTGGAAAAAATACCTTCCTCATGGATAGGAAGACTTAATATTGTAAAAAATGTCTATTCTACCAAAAGTGATCTATAGATAGAATGTAATTCCAATCTAAATTCCAAAGACATTTTTTAATGAGTTGGAGAAACAAATCACCAACTTCATATGGAAGGGAAAGAGGGCCCAGATAAGTAAAGCATTACTGAAAAAGAACAAAGTGGGAGGCCTCACTCTACCTGATTTTAGAAAAGCCATAGTAGTCAAAACAGCCTGGTACTGGTACAACAGATACGTAGACCAATGGAACAGAATTGAGAATCCAGATGTAAATCCATCCACATATAAGCAGCTGATATTTGACAAAGGCCCCAAAACAGTTAAATGGGGAAAAGAGAGTCTCTTTAACAAATGGTGCTGGCATAACTGGATATCCATCATCACACACACACACAAAATATGAAACAAGACCCATACCTCACACCAGGCACAAAAACGAACTCAAAATGAATCTAAAACCTAAATATAAAATCTAAAACGATAAAGATCATGGAAGAAAATGTAGGGACAAAGCTAGGAGGCCTAATACATGGCATAATCACTATTCAAAACATTATTAACAATACAGAAGAAAAACTAGATAACTGGGAGCTCGTAAAAATCAGACTCCTATGCTCATCCAAAGGCTTCACCAAAAGAGCAAAAAGATTACCTACAGACTGGGAAAAAGTTTTTAGCTATGACATTTCTGATCAGCTCCTGATCTCTAAAATCTACATGATACTGCAAAAACTCAACTACAAAAAGACAAATAACCCAATTAAAAAATGGGCAAAAGATATGAACAGACACTTCACTAAAGAAGACGTTCAGTCAGGTAGCTAACAGATACAAGAGGAAATGCTCACAGTCATCAGCCATTAGAGAAATGCAAATCAAAAGTACAATGAGATTTCATCTCGCTCCAACAAGGCTTGCATTAATCCAAAAAAAAAAAAAAAACACAAAATAATAAATGCTGGAGAGGTTGTGGAGAGATTGGAACACTTCTACACTGCTGGTGGGAATGTGAAATGGTACAACCACTTTGGAAATGGATTTGGCACTTCCTTAAAAAGGTAGAAATAGAACTACCTTATGATCCAGCAATCCCACTCCTTGGACTATAGCCAAGAGTAATAAGAGACTTTACAGAAACATATATATGTACATCCATGCTCACTGTAGTACTGTTTACAATCGCAAAAAGGTGGACACAACCAAGGTGCCCATCAACAGGTGAATGGATAAATAAATTATGATATATTCACACAGTGGAATACTAGTGATGAATCTGTGAAACATTTCATAACATGGAGGAATCTGGAAGGCATTATGCTGAGTGAAATTAGTCAGTTGCAAAAGGACAAATACTGTATAAGATCACTATTTTAATAACTGGAGAAATAGTTTAAACAGAGAAGAAAATATTCTTTTATGGTTAGGAAAGGGGGAGGGAAGGGGTATTTACAAATTAGATAGTAGATAAGAACTACTTTAGGTAATGGGAAAGATAACACACAATACAGGTGAGATCAGCACAACTGGTCTAAACTAAAAACAAAGAAGTTTCCTGAATACACTGAATTCTTCGAAGGCCAGCGTAGCAGGTGAGGGGGTTTGGGGATCATGTTTTCAGGGGACATCTAAGTCAATTGGCATAATAAAATCTTTTAAGAAAACATTCTGCATCCCACTTTGGAGAGTGGCGTCTGGGGGCTTAAATGCTAGCAAGTGGCCATCTAAGATGCATCAATTGGTCTCAACCCACCTGGACCAAAGGAGAATGAAGAACACCAAGGACACAAGGTAATTATGATCCCAGGAGACAGAAAGGGCCATATAAACCAGAGACTACATCAGCCTGAGACCAGAAGAACTAGATGGTGCCCAGCTACAACCGATGACTGACCTGACAAAGATCACAACAGAGAACCCCTGAGGCAGCAGGAGAGCAGTGGGATGCAGACCCCAAATTCTGCTAAAAAGACCAGACATAATGGTCTGGCTGAGACTAGAAGAGCCCCAGTGGTCATGTTCCCCAGACCTTCTATTCTCTAAGACAGGAACCATTCCCTAAGCCAACTGTTCAGACAGGGATTACACTGGACAATGGGACAGAAAAAGGTGTTGGTGAAGAATGAGCTTCTTGGCTCAAGTAGACACTTGAGACTATGTTGCCATCTCCTATCTGGAGGGAAGATGAGAGGGTAGAGGGGGTCATAAGCTGACAGAATGGACACAAAAAGAGAGTGGAGGGAAAGAGTGGGCTGTCTCCTTAGGGGGAGTGTAACTAGGAGAATATAGCAATGTGTATATAAATTTTTGTTTGTGGCTGACTTGATTTGTAAAATTTCACTTAAAGCACGATAAAATTTTTAAAAAATCAATTAGATTCCTATACACCAATAAAGAGAATGACGAAATCAGGAAAACAATACCATGCAAATAGCCCCTAAAAAATAAAATACTCAGGAACAAATCTTACAAAGGATGTAAAAGACCTATACAAAGAAAACTACAAAACATTACTGAAAGAAACCAAAATAGGCCTACATAAATGGAAAAACATGCCATAGTCATGAACAGGTGTACTTAACATTGTGAAAGTGACTATCCTACCCAAAGAAATCTAGAAATACAATGCAATCCCTATCCAAATATTAAGAGCATTCTTTAGCGAGATGGAAAAACTAATCATTAACTTTATATGGAAAGGGGCAAGACCCCGGACAAGTAAAGCATTATTGAAGAAGAACAATGAAGTAAGAAGACTCACACTACCTAGCCTCAGAACCTACCGTACAGCTACCATAGTCAAAACAGCTTGGTACTAGTAGGATGACTGATACATTGACCAATGGAATGGACTTGAGAATCCATATGTAAATCCATCCACCTATGGTCACCTGATCTTTGACAAAGACCCAAAGTTCATTAAATGGAGAAAAGACAGTCTTTTTAACAAATGGAGCTGGCAAAACTGTATGTCCATCTGCAAAAAAAAAAAAGAAGCAGTACTCATAACTCACACCATACAAAAAAACTAATTAAAAATGGATCAAAGACCTAAATATAAAACGCAAAATTTAACGATTATAGAAGAAAAACAGGATCAATGCTAGAGGCACTAATACACGGCATTAACAAAATACAATCACTGACAGCATTGTACTTCAGAATAGGTCTTGAAATGTTCTTTTTGACAATGAAGGCAATTCTCTTCAAGTTGTCATTCCCAGCATTGTAGGCCATATGATTATCTGATTCGAATGACCAATACCAGTCCATTTCAGTGATAGGATAATATCCACAGTCTTACAAGAAGAGCAGTTAATACAACTCTTATTCAAATTTATGCACCAACCACTAAGGCCATAGATGAAGAAACTGAAGATTTTCACCAGTTTCTACAGTCTGAAATTGATCGAACTCGCAATTAAGATGCACTGATAATTACTGGTGATTGGAATGGGAAAGTTGGAAACAATCAAGAAGGTTCCGTAGCTGGAAAGTATGGCCTTGGTGATAGAAATGATGCTGGAAATTGCATGATTGACTTTTGCAAGACCAACAACTTCATCGAAAATACCTTTTATCACCAATGTAAACAATGAGTATACACATGAACGTCACCAGATGGAATACACAGGAATCAAATTGACTACATCTGTGGAAAAACACTAAGAAAAAGCTCAACATCATCAGTCAGAACAGGGCCAAGGGCTGACTTTGGATCAGACTATCAGTGACTCATATGCAAGTTCAATTTGAATCTGAGGAACATTAGAATAAGCCAAAGCATGACCTTGAGTGTATCCCACCTGAATTTAGAGAGCATCTCAAGAATAGATTTGACTCCTTGAATACAATGACTGCAGACCAGATGAGTTGTGAAATGACATCAAGGACAACATACATGAAGAAAGCAAGAGGTTATTCAAAAGACAAGAAAGAAAAGACCTAAATAGATGTCAGAAGAGACACAGAAACTTTCTCTTGAACATGAATTAGCTAAAGCAAAAGGAAAAAAATGATGAACTAAAAGAGCTGAACAGAAGATTTCAAAGTGTCGCTCCAGAAGACAAAGTATTATGATGACATATGTTAGGACCTGGAAATAGAAAACCAAAAGGGAAGAACACAGTCCTCATTTCACATGCTGAAAGAACTGAAGAAAAAATTCAAGTCTCGAGTTGCAATACTGAAGTTTTCTAGGGGAAAAATACTAAATGACTCAGGAAGCATCAAAAGAAGATGGGAAGAATACACAGAGTCACTATACCAAAAAGAAATGGTCAACGTTCAGTCATCAGGAACGGATGGTACTGAAGGAAGCTGCACTGAAGGCATTGGCGAAAACAAGGCTCTGGGAATTGACAGAATACCAGTTGAGAAGTTTCAACAAACAGATCCAGCACTGCAAGTGCTCACTTTTCTATGCCAATAAATTTGGAAAGCAGCTACCTGGCCGACCAACTTGAAGAGATCCATATTTTTGCCTATTCCCAAGAAAAGTGATCCCACCGAATTTGGAAATTATTGAACAATATCATTAATATTACATGCAAGCAAAATTTTGCTGAAGACCTTTCAAAAGTGGCCGCAGGAGCACCTCAACAGGGAACTGCCAGAAATTCAAGCCAGATTTAGAACAGGACGTGGAACCAGGCATATAATTGCTGATGTCAGATGGACCTTGGCTAGAAGAAGAGAATACCAGAAAGATGTTTACTATGTTTTATTGAATATGCTAAGGCATTCGACTATGTGGTCTGTAACAAAATATGGATTACATTGTGGAGGATGGAAACTCTGGAACTCTTAATTGTGTTAATGAGGAATCTGTACATGGATCAAGAACCAGTCCTTCGAACAGAACAAGGAGATACTGCACGGTTTAAAGTCAGAAAAAGTGTGTGCCACAGTTGTGTTCTTTCACCATACCTACTCAATCTGCATGCTGAGCAAATAATCTGAGAAGCTGGACTATATAGAGAATGGGGCATCAGAGTTGGAGGAATTATGCAGATGACACAACCTTGCTTGCTGAAAGTGAAGAGGACTTAAGCACTTACTGATGAAGATCAAAGACCTCAGCCTTCAGTATGGATTACACCTCAACGTAAAGATAACAAAAATCCTCACAAATGGACCAATAAGCAACATCATAATAAATGGAGAGGAGATTGAAGTTGTCAAGGATTTCATTTTACTTGGATCCACAATCAAAACGCATGGAAGCAGCAGTTGAGAAATCAAAGGACGCATTGCACTGGGCAATCGGGTGCAAAAGACCTCTTTAAAGTTTGAAACTCAAGGTATCACCTTGAGGACTAAGGTGCACCTGACCCAACCCATGGTGTTTTCAATTGCCTCATATGCATGTGAAAGCTGGACCATAAATAAATAAGGAAGACCGAGGAAGAATTGGCACTTTTGAATTGTGGTATTGGTGAAGAATATTGAATATACCATGGACTGCCAAAAGAACAAACAAATCTGTCTTGGAAAAAGTACAACCAGAGTGCTACTTAGAGCAAGGACGGTGACACTAGGTCTCACATGCTTTGGACTTATCGTCAGGTGGGATCAGTCCCTGGGAGAAGGACATCATGCTTGGTAAAGTAGATGGTTAGCGAAAAAGAGGAAGACCCTCAGTGAGATGGATTGACACAGTGGCTGCAACGATGGATTCAAGCACAGCAATAATTGTGGAGTTGGTACAAGACTGGGCAGTGTTTCATTCTGTTGTGTGTAGTGTCACTATGAGTAGAAACTGACTCGACGGCACCTAACAACAACAAGAACAAAATACAAGCCATAACTAACAAGACACAAACACCAGAATATAAGTTAGATAATTGGGGTCCTCTAAAAATTAACATTTATGCTCATCAAAAAAACTTCACCAATTACCAGCTTTCTTTGCCCCTGGGCTTGTGTGCCCCTTTAGTCTCATTTTGTTTTCTGGGTGTGTGTAATCTTTGGATGAAGGGCAAACCTCAGGAGTGACTTCATTTCTGAGCTAAAAGGGTGTCTGGGGGTCGTACTCCCAGACTTTCTCCAGTCTCTGTCAGGCTGGCAAGTCTGGTCTTTCTTTTTGAGTTAGAATTTTGTTCTACATTTTTCTACAGCTCTGTCTGGGACCCTCTGTTGTGATCCCTGTCAGAGTAGTCAGTGGTGGTAGCCAGGCACCATCTAGTTATCCTGGACTCAGTCTGGTGAAGGCAGTGATTGGTGTGGTCTATTAGTTCTTTGGATTAACCTTTCCCATGTATCTTTCGTCTTCTTCATTCTCCCTTTCCCCTGAAGGAATGAGACAAGTGGAGCATCTTAGATGGCCATTAACAGGCTGTTAAGGCCCCAGACACTACTCACTAAGGTAGAATGTAGAACATTTTCTTTATAAACTATATTATGCCTATTGAGCAAGAAGTTCCCCAAGAACATGGTCTTCACAACTCTAAGCCCAGTAATTTGATCCCCCAGGGAGTTTGGATGTGTCTACAGAGCTTCCATGACCTTATCTTGTACAAGTTGTGCTGGCTTTCCCAGTGTTGTGCACTGTCTTACCCTTCACCAAAGTTACCACTTACTGATTATCTATTTAGAGATTTTTCACTCCCACCTCTCCCCTCCTTTGTAACCATCCAAAGTTATTTGTTTTTGTGTGTAAACATTTTCATGAGTTTTTATAGTAGTGATCTCATACGATATTTGTCCTTTTGTGATAGATTTATTTAATTCAGCATAATGCCCTCCAGGGAACCCAAGGTCAAGAAGGGAGAGTGTTGACATGTTAACCAATGTCACAAAATAATGTGTGTACTAACTGTTTAATGAGAAGCTAGCTTGTTCCGTAAAACCTCATCTAAAGTATAATTAAAAAAAAAAAAAAAAAAAACTTCACCAGAAGAGTAAATAGAAAACTTACAGACTGGGAAAGAAAATTTGGGTATGACAAATCCAACCAAGGTCGAATCTTTAAAATCTTCATGAAAATCCAACACCTCTACAACAAAAAGACAAATAAATGAATTAAAAACTGGGCAAAGGATATGAATAGACCCTTTACCAAAGAAGACATTCAAGTGGCTAGCAGACATGTGAGGAAATGCTTGTGATCACTAGCCATTAAAGAAATGCAAATCAAAACCACAATAAGGTACCATCTCACCCAGACCTTACTGTCACGAATTAAAAAAAAAATTAGAGTGGCTGCAGGGAGATTGCTCTGCTGGTGGGAATGTAAAATGTTACAACCATTTTGGAAAACTATATGGTACTTCATTATAAAGTTAAAAATAAAAATACCATGTGTTCCATCAATCCCACTCTTAGGAATATACCCTAGAGAAGTAAGAGCCGTCACATGAATAGACACATGCTTACTCATAGTCATTGCAGCATTGTTCACAATAGCAAAAGATGGAAACAATCTAGGTGCCTATCAGCAGAAGAGCAGATAAACACACTATGATACATACACACAATGGAATACTATGCACCGATAAAGAACAATGATAAATCTTTGAAGCATCTAACGACATGGATGAATCTGGAGGGCACTATGCTGAGTGACATAAGCCAATCACAAAAGGACAATACTGTATAAGACCACTACTATAAAAATTCATGAAAAGGTTTACATAAAAAAGGAAACAATATTGGATAGTTACAAGGGAGGGGAGGGGTGTGGAGGGAAAAACACTAACTAGACAATAAATAAGTGGTAACTTTCATTTAGGGTTAGACAGTGTAGGTGAAAAAACTGAGTCTAGGGAGGTGAAGTAAACTGTCGGGTTTTAAAGCAGATTAAAAAAAGAATTAATAATCTTGATAGAGTATCCACAAGCATTCATTATCAGCAAACGATACCAGAAAGGACGTTATAACTATAGAGCGTGTGATGAACTAGAAATGCGCCTAATGATAGCCTTGAGTGGTCAGAAAAATATGGCGAAACAGACTCTTGAGGTTTTCATTGAACAGTGTGTAAAATTTGGAAAGGCAGGATGGAAGCAAGAGGCCGTTTCAGGGTAGGGAAGCAGCATGAATGAAGGCAAGGCAATAGATATGAGCCCAGCTTTGTTGAGATATTCTATGAACTACCCCACTCAGCAGAGTTTATAACTTTCTGGCATAACAAATAGTTATCAAAATATAAATACAATTTATTTTTGCATTATGCATTTTATTTAAATCACATTTAACACTACTCTTCTTCTTAGATACAATGCCTAATCTAAATGTTAAGTTCTTGAGAGACGAACACAGAGTTGTCTATGACTAAATGCAAATTTTGTAAGATGTGTCCAAAACTGCTAATTATTCTTTATATTCCTGCTCCTTTCTTCCTCACTAATAGATGTCCTGAATCTTAGTTTGGCACATAGCCATATATGATAACCGTGGCAATTTTCAGCCTCCCTTTCATCTGGGTTTGACAATGTGACTAAGTCTAGTGGATATTAGTGTCACTTCTAGGTAGTGTTCTTCAAGTGACGGGTTATTCTCTTCTCCTTCACAATTTTCTTTCTGCTGCCTGGGTGGTGGCTATAAATGATGGATTTGGAGCTATTATCCAAGATCATAAGGTAAAAGCTACAAGTTGTACTCAACAGAGGAACAAGTTAAAAGAAGCTTATGTACCTGCTGAGTGAGTAGGGCCTACTGGTTTAAGGCACTCTGCTGTGAGTGTGTGTGTGCATGTACAGGTACGCACATGTGTGTGTCTCAGAGCCAAACCTAATCCTAACTAATACAAAAGGTAAAAGTCAATTCTGTCCCTGTGACACTGATGGTCCATGAAAATGCTAGTTGTAAATGAGGAATTGCTTTCTTTTGGATATTAAAATATACTTATATCAGAGGGAATGAAAGACAAACTCAGTATGAGAACATTATCTAAGTTCATCATTGTACTTAGTGTTAGAATATATTTAATATATCATGTTTTATTTCTGTTATAAAAACTTTTGATTATATATGTCTCTCTATAAAAATATTTGGTAAACACTATGTATTTTGTGATTTTCTTTACTAATTTGTTAAAGGTTTCCTTCTTCAATGTTTTTTAATTTCTTTTCCTCCTTTTTTATGTTAGAGCTTTATTTACATTTTATCTGTCTAATATTTATCCTAATATTTTAAATGTATGTCCTCTACCAGTTCTCAGAATAACTAGAGATGTTCCATGTACTTTTATCCTCATTAACACCTTTAAAATGTTTTATTATATAAATAAATCCTCCAAAACATGTACAATTCTTATAAACAGTTATTTCAACCTACCACTGACCAGTGCAAAAAAGTTTCTCAATGGATGTTGCTTGTTCAATGCCTAGAGTAATACTTTAAAAATTACTCACCCATAGCCCTTGTAAAACATATCCAAGCAGTACACATTTATGTATACAATACATATACATGTACATACATGTTACACATAAATACAAGTATATAGATCACATACATATATAATCTATACAGACGTACACACAGATTTTTTTTTTTTTTTGCAGGATTAAGGTATGAGACATGGAAATAGGACTGAGTAGTGCATAGAAAGCCAAGAAAGATGTTACTTCTAGTTTCCAAAGAGGGAAATATCCTCACCTCTTCATTACAACTTGTGATTTTATGTGGTGAGATAAAGGGTGATATCACATTGAGGTATTAATGCTACCTTTTTGACGGTAAACTGATGACAAAGCAAGCATAGTTGTATGCATGCCAGTCCAGTCAGAAGATTTTAAAAATACACTTCACCCAGGTGTAAATGCTCAAGCTTCGTCAAAAAAGACCCAGTAGCCCAGTGCTCTGCCTCTGGGCACGGTTTTATAGACATGAGCAGTCACGAGTATGATGTTGTTTGGAGATTTCCATGCTTGTTTCTCCTTAATGTAACTGATTTGAAAGCTTTGAATCTCAGAAGCATTAGAAAGAACACACCAGGAGTTCTTATCTAAAAGTGGTTCTAAAAGTAAAGTGAAATATCTGGTCTTTAGGAGTCTGGAAGAACCACTCTAGGGAGAGAAGGGAAAATACATCCAGATGCTGCTACCATCAGCAAGAGAAGATGTGGGAGCTCAGCAACTGGCAAGATGAACTAGCAGAAGCTGGTGCCACCAAGAGGTGCTGAGAGTTAATAGGAATTACTCCATGTCACGGGTTTTATCTTATTTTGTTTTGTTTTGGGTTTCTTTCCTCTCAGGAGGACTAATAAGAGTTTTCTGGTTGCTATTCTTAAAAAGCCACAGTGGGACCTTCGTTGGAAAAAGGGAAGAGGGGAAATTTATTACTTGGACGTCTTCCTAAATATTAATCTAACTCACATTTTCTGTTTTAAACTCCTCTTTACTAGGCAAGGAAACCCTGGTGGCATAGTGGTTAAAAGCTATGGCTGCTAATCAAAAGGTTAGCAGTTCAAATCTACCAGACATTCCTTGGGAACCTTATGGAGCAGTTCTACTCTGTCTTATAGGATGGCTATGAGTCAGAATTGACTCAATGGCAATGGGTTTGAGTTTTTTGGTTACTAGGGAAGGTGGGTGATCCACAAATTTTAAGTTGAAGCCCAAGAAAATTATTGAGTGTCTACATAATAATTTTACCAATTTTTTTTCCAGAATAAATATTTGAGTAAGAGGGTACATGTAATTAGACAGAAAGCAATTTTCCAATTTTAGCATTTGTGTACGAGTAACTGATCCATATGATTTCCAGAAATAGTCAAAGAATGTCAGTTCTACATCTGTGATTGTACAATATGGTTTAAAACAGAAATCTTTAGAAATAGTAGAAAATGAATATAGGTAGGAGTCTAGGGAAAAGGAGGTGGTAGCACAATGCTAAAACTGTGAAGAAAAGGATGTTGCATAAAAAAAAAAGTAAAAATACACATAATGTATTCAGCCCTGATTAGTCTATTAGTCTCTTCCACCAGAGAGTTATCATCTTCTGGGCAGGAATCATGTCTTATCCATCATCTGCCCCCATCTTCCTTAATAAAGTTCTCTGCACTTAGCAACTGTAGGGATTGAATTTTGTAGTTTTCAAATAATTAAACATTATTTATTTTAGAGATAATTTTTTTAGAAGAGCTTATTGCTACACTTATTAGTAAATAAGGGCCAATACACAAAGTATTAAGAAGATCAAAGGATACAGACCAAAAGGATCTTTCTATGAATTATGTAGGTAAGTCTTAGCTAACAAAGTACCATTTCCCAGGTGTATAAATTATAATTTCCCCACATGAAGGCCTTTGAAGATTAAAAAAAAAAAATGACTAGAGGTAATATGAATTACTAGGGGTGACCTCCGGGGTTTCCTAGAATTGACTCTGTCCTTCATGTGACTGCCTTCTATTTGACACTATGAATCCAGTTTTATCTTTGGGACCTTTCTTCCAAATAATCAAGTGTTGGCAACAATCTCACTACTTGTGTATATATGTTGCTGTCTCTGGACTCCTTCCTTACTGAATCTTCTCCAAGAATTAGAAATCTCTGCTAATGCAGAATGGTCTTTTCTCAATGATTTTACTGAGAGCAACTTTGACCTCCTTATTCCTCAGGCTGTAGATGAAGGGGTTCAGCATTGGAACAATAATGGAGTAAAACACAGAAGCCACTTTGCTTTGGCCCATGAAGCCGACATTTGATGGCTGCAGGTACATGAATGCTGCAGAACCATAGGAGATTGTAACAGCCAAGATGTGGGAACTGCATGTTCTGAAGGCTTTGGACCTGCCCTCAGTGGAGTGGATTTGCAGGATGCTGGCAATAATGGAGACATAGGAGACAACGATGGTCAAGGATGGTGCAAGAATATTAAATAAACTGAAGCACAAAAGTACCACTTCATTGATATAAGTGCTGGAGCAGGAGAGCTCCAGTAGTGGATAAATATCACAGAAGTAATGGTTGATTACTTTAGCCTTACAGAAAACCACTATTAGCATGCAACCTGTGTGAGCTGTGGCACCAATCAAGCCCATCATATATACCTCAACTACCAACCAGGAGCAGACCTGGTAAGACATGGTGACATTGTAAAGCAATGGCTTACAGATGGCCACATAGCGATCATATGCCATCATGGCCAACATATGACTTTCTGATACAATAAAAAAGATAAATAAGTAGAGCTGAGTCATGCATTCAGGGTAGGAGATGGTGTTCTTCTCTGTCACAAAGTTCACCAGCATTTTGGGGGTAATGACAGTGGAACAACAGAGATCAATGAAGGACAAACTGCTGAGGAAACAGTACATGGGGGTGTGCAGGTGAGAACTGAGCCCAATCAGTGTGATCATGCCCAGGTTCGCCGCCATTGTGACCACATAGACTCCTAGGAAGAAAAGAAAGAGGGGCAGCTGAAGTTCTGGGTTTTCCGTTAGTCCAGCGAGGATGAACTCAGTCACTGTGGAATAATTTCCTGCTGCCATTTTCCTTTGGGAATTCTATGGAAGAAGGGAAGAAGAAATTTGAGGTACGTGTTTATTTATGCAGTGTGAAACAGATGTAAGTATTATCGTTCAGGTATCTCTGGTTCTCTCTCCCTGTGCCTGCTGTATGTTGGATGTTAGACCCTGGGATCCCAGTATTATGGGCCATGCAAATAAACATCAGGTGAAACTATATCTTTTTTTAAAATTTCTGTGCTGTATGACTGGGTCTTAGAACTGGCCAGGCTCTGAACATCTAAACAACTGTTCTGATAACTTAGGATATTGAGTATTCTAAGCCCTTTTGGTACAATGATTTAGCACTGGACTGATAACTGGAAGTCTGGCAGTTCAAAGTCACCCAGTGGCTCTGCTGGTAAAAGACCTGAAAATCTGCTTATGTAAAGATTACAGCCTAGAAAACCTTATGGAGTAGTTCTACTCTGTCAGATGGAATCGATATGAGTTGAAAATTGACTCAGTGGTACCTAACAACAGCACAAAAACAAAGCACTTACTATGCCTTATTTGCAATCCTCTCAACTCTTCTGCAGAACAAATACTACCAGGAAACTTGTACCAGTTACTATCGATTTGCTTCTGACTAACATCGAGCCCATGTGTGTCAGACTAGAACTGTGCTCCAGAGAGATTTCATCGGCTGATTTTTTGGAATTAGTTCAGCACGACTTTCTTCTGAGACACATTAACCATTTGAACTATCTAGGGATTCCACCACAATTACTAGTATACTTATATATTTGACTCACAGTGGTTTAATATTTGATGATAGGCATATTATAAGCAAGTGATCAGTATATGAGAGAAGGCCTATCTGTCTCTGTATGGGTCCTTCCCCTTTTCATCTTCCATTTCTTCTTTGAGCTATTCATGTCTGCTTTCCCCTCATCTCTTTATCATATCAGAGAAACCATTCACTATAATTAATGTGAGACAAATATTAACATAATTTACAAAAGTAATGCATTGACCCTCTCATGTAGGCTTATTTCCCTTTAGAGAATACCTTGTCTACTGGAAACAATTAAAAATATAGAAATAGTGGCTCTGGGAAGTAACTGAATGGCTGACATTAAGCATATCACTCAAATTGAGAACCACATCCAGGAAGGAAGTGCATTTTCTAATGAGGAGAAGCCAGAAGTTCCTATGACTAAAGGTAAAACTTATTCATCCCTAAAACACCATGTGCTACATACTCTTGTATAACCTGATGTGGTCCATGACCTTGGAACTTTTGTTCCAGAGGAGCATGGCTGCAGAATGGAATTCTTGGATGGTATTTTTAGCATGTCTTTGCATGTCTTAGGCATGTTGTCTTGGTGTGTTTTGCAGTTACCTTCAAATCAAATCTTTTATCAATCCCTTGATGACATTAAAGACCAAAGCAGAAGAATGTGTGTGTCTCTGAGATCTGAGTTTTGAAGGAAGTTGATGAGTTCCTGGCATAAGATACCATGATGACAGTTCTATGTTCAAAAGAACAAGATCAAAAAGATATCAGCAAAGATTGGTGGTGTATCAAAAACAAGGAAAAGAGTGTTGAGATAAGAACGAATGTGAAGGTGATATTACTATTTATTATAGTATATTATTCAATGCTTACCAAGAAGTTATGCCCCTTTATCCATCCACCATTCACTGAGCACAGATAAACGGTAAGCTCAGGATTCACCATTGTGTGATCTAGTATAGATGCCAGCATAATTGGAATCACTGAAAAATGTTAATTATAAAAAAAAAACAATTATAGCTATAACAATTTTTTCCAACTCTTATTTTCTTTGAATCTACCATGTATTTTGCATATGCTTTTCTTTTAGCAGAATGGTATTTCCAGGAGATATAAGTATTAGTAAAGATTTTTATTATTACTTTTATTTCCCATAGCTTTGTCAAATTTATATGTATTATTAAGAAACGCTCATCAACAACTACAGTGAAAATCCAAGGTCACTATGAATAAGACGCTTAAGTCTCTCAAGTTTCAGTTTTATCTATGACATAAGAATAATAAGCTCATACCACGTAGCACTCCTGGGGAATACATCAAATAATATTTATGAAGTGCCTGGACAGTTCTAATCACTTGGTAAGCAGATAAAAATACTCAGCCAAACACTGAATGGAATAAGAAACTAACAGAAGACTGAGGATGAGGAGAGATATTTGTCGAAGTGCCTTATCAGCTAAGGCAACACAGATTCTCCATTTTGGACTTCTATTGGAGATCAGCTGACAGGGAGCACAGGAAAGCAGCTTCACGGAGCTCCCAGCAGGAGACAGAGGACTGGGTAACCAGTAATACACGTTTTTCCACCCCCATCCCATTCCTGCTGCTCTATCTCTGAGCTTCCTGGCTGGCTGTGGTGGCTTGGCCAGCTGAGAAGTGCAACGTCCATGATGCTTGGATTTGCCCCACCCACATCACAGATTAGTGGACAGGGAGTACAGGAAAGCAGCTTCACGAAATTCCCAGCAGGAGTCAGAACACCCAGTAATAAGCCTCCTCTGCTTTCTGCCAGCCACAGTCTCTTGGCTAGGAGGGAACTGCTTCTGTCCCAGGCCACTTGCATTTGGCCCATTCTTAGTGGTTGGGTCCCTGAGTTGGTGTAGCTTCTTTCCGTCTCTTTTGTTTTTTTCTGTGCCTCCCACCACTTCCCCCTCTTTCCTTTGAACATCTGGCACAGTGTGCCATCTTTGCTTCTTCTTGAAATGCTGTGAAGCCGTACTCGACAGGGGATCCACTCCCCCCGGCCTGTGATACCATGCTGGTGGGATCCCTGGGGCTTAATTTTTTTACTTGTTTTGCTTTGTTCTGTTTTGTTTCATTTGTTTGTTTTCTTTCTCTTTTCACACTTAGGAGCCCCTTCTAGCCAGTCTGCACTTCATGGCCTAGGAGCCACTCCCCCAATCTGTGCAGACATATAGGTGGGATTCCAGGGGGCATTTCTTTTCTTTTTTCCTTCTCTCTTTTTCCTTCTTTCTTCATTTCTCGGTTCTCATCTGTATATACGTACCTTCTTTTCCAGTCTCCTGAATACCTGGTGTTGTGTGACATCTCTACCCCCTCTAGCCAGGTTATACTGCTTAAACTGGAGACTTCCCCGTCTTCATGCCCACACTGGTGGGACCCCTGGGGTCTTTTCTATTTTTTTTCTTTTCCAAATTTTTATCTAGTTATTTTTTTTCTTTTTCCCTTTTTCTTTCTTCCTTTTTTTTTCTTTTTTCTTCTCTCCATTTCTTGGGTTCTCATCTCTCCAAGTCAATGGCAACCTCCCTTTGCACTCTTTTTTAGGGGGGTTGTGTGTGTGTGTGTGTTTTCCTTTGTTTGTTTTTGGCTCCTGTTTCTCTCTCTTCTTTCCCATACCCATACTAGCTCCATACATCACAACCTCACCCCTCTTTCCTGCCTACCTGCATCATGTGTTCAACATCACACCTCTGAGCAGCACAGGCACGTCCTACTGGAGACTGCCTGACACGGATTCCTGGCCCTCCTGCCAGCCCTAGCATGTGCCACAAACAACCCACCCCAGCCCCTCCCCTATAGCTGGACCTGCCCTACTGCGCCATAGTTGAGTGACTGGCCCCGCCCATTGGACAGGGGGGTGAAAATTATCGCAACTACAGACAAATGTACAACAAAGAATGCCTAGCCTGCCTGCTCAGAGATAACCAAATAAAAAAACAGGACAAAATGAACAAATCCACAATCAAGAAATGAAAAAAATAACTACCGAATGTCCAGAAGACAGCAGACAAAAATCAAAACTTAAAAAGAAAAAAAGGACAGGATGATTCTAGTAGGCATCCAAAATAAAACACAAAGTGACTTTCCAGTAGAAGGAAAGGCAGGAGAACTACCTGACAAGGAATTCAAATCTCTAATATTCAGAGCTATCCAAGAGTTGAATCAAAAAAAGCACACATAAACGAGGAAAAAATAGACAAATTTATGGAAAAGGCAGATAGATTCACACGAAATATAGACAAAAAATGAAATAATTCAGGAACTTAATACAAGAACAAAATGCCAAAATAAGTTCACAACTAGAAATCATACAAAAACAATTAAAAATCCAAAGATAAACAAGATTTCAGATATGGACAGTGTCTTAGAAGGACCGAGGAGGAGGTTTGAAATGTTGGGAGACAGGGTCAGTGAAATTGAGTACAAACATTTGAATACAATTCTGAGGAAAAATCAGAAAAAGAAGAATAAATAAAAATGAGGAAACCCTGAGAATTATGTGGCATACAATCGAAAGCAAAAATTTGCGAGTGATCAGAGTTCCAGAACAGGGAGTGAAAATGGAAAACACAGAGAGGATCGTTAAAGAATTGCTGATGCAAAACTTTACTAATATCATGAATGATGAAAAGCTGACCACCCAAGAACCTCAATGAACCCCATATAGGATAGACTACAAAAGAAAACACCAAGGCATATCATAATCACACTTGTTAAAACCAAAGACGAAGACAAAATCCTGTGAGCAGCTCAAGAAAAACAAAAAGTCACATAGAGATGAGAAACAATATTACTAAACTCTGATTATTCGGCAGAAACCATGATGGCAGGAAGGCAATGGGATGATATATATAAAACCTTGAAAGAAAAACATTGTCAGTCACAAATAATATATCCCGCAAAACTTTCATTCATATATCATGGTGAAATTAGGACATTTCCAGATAAAAGAAAATTAAGGGAATATGTAAAAACCAAACGAAATCTACAAGAAATATTAAAGGGAGTCCTTTGGTCTGAAAACAAACAACATCAGACCACAACCTAAATATAGGACACAAGATTTTACCAGCCAGATACCAATGTATGAAATGAACTCTCAAAGGCAATCCAAAACCAAAACAATTGCAACAGGGAACCAGAGAGGTTAATCTGTAAATGACAACAATGTCAGAACAATAAAAGAGGGACTAAATGGTATAGGTATAGAACTTTTTAATGTAGAGGAGGGTAAGGCGATACCAAGAATAATGGATTGGTTCAATCCTAGAATAATAAAGGTAAATGTCAAGGTAACACAAAGAAAATAAACAAACCTACCCATCAAAAGAAAGAAAAAAAAAAGTCTCGATAAAAAACAAAATGTACAAAAACAAAAGAAATCCACAGACAAAAGGAGTTCAGCACAAGAGAGTAAGAGGAACAAAGAAAATGTTAGTGTCATGAAAAAAAAAAAAGCACTACAAAATGACAACAACAAACTCACACCATTCAATAATTACACTGAAATTAAATGGGCTAAATGCACCCATAAAGAGACACAGAGTGACAGAATGGATTAAAAAACAGGATCCGTCAATATGCTGTCTACAAGAGAAACACCTTAGAAACAAAAGTGCAAATTTATTAAAAATCAAAGAATGGAAAAAAATATATCAAGCAAATAACTACCAAAAAAGAGCAGGAGTGGCCAATACTAATCTCAGATAAGATAGACTTTAAAACAAAATCCACCATAAAAGATGAAGACAGAAACTAAAGAATGATTAAAGGGATGATCCATCATGAAGATTTATGCATAATAAACATCTATGCACCCAATGACAGGGCTCCAAAATACATAAACTCTAATACCACTGAAAACAGAAACTGACATTTCCATCATAAGAGTAGGAGACTTCAACACACCACTCTCGGTAAAAGACAGAGCATCTAGAAAGAAACTCAACAAAGATACAGAATTGCTAAAGAGCACTATCGGCCAACTTGACCTCACAGACATATATAGAACACCACCTAACAGCTGCAAAGTATACATTCTTTTCCAATGCACATGGGACGTTCTCCAGAAAAGACCACATCTTAGGCCACAGAGCAACCCTCAAAAAAATCCAAAACATTAACATAATACAAAATATCTTCTCTGACCACAATACCATCAGCAGAAATTAAGAACAGGAAGAGTTAATGATAAAAAATCAATTATATAGACTGAATAATACCCTGCTTAAAAACCACTGGCTATTTTTTTTAATAGATGAAATCAGAAAATTCGTAGAATCAAACAAGAATGAAAACATATCATACCAAAACCTTTAGGGACAGCAAAGACAGTCCTCAGAGGTCAATTTATAGCAATAGATGCACACATCAAAAAAGAAGAAAAGTGCAAAATCAAAACATTCACTATGCAACTTGAACAAATAGAGAACAGCAAAAGAAGTCCACAGCCACCAGAAGAAAGGAAATAATAAAGATCAGAGCAGAAATAAATGAAATAAAGAATAGAAAAACAATAGAAGGAATCAACAAAACCAAAAGTTGGTTCTTTGAAATGATCACAAAGCACTGGCCAAATAGACAAAAGAAAAATAGGAGAGAACACAAATAACTGTAATAAGGGATGAAATGGGGGACACTACAACAGGTCCAACTGAAATAAAAAGGATCATAACAGAGTATTATGTAAAACTATATCCCAACAAATTTGAAAACCTAGAGGCAATGGACAAATTTCTAGAAACACACTTCCTACTCAAACTAACACAAAATGATGTTGAAAATCTGAAGACTCATAAAAAGAGAAGAGATTGAAAAGTTAAAAAAGAACTCCCAAGAACAACAACAAAAAAAGCCCTGGCCCAGATGGCTTTACTGGAGAATTCTATCAAAGATTCAGAGAAGAGCTTACACCAGTACTACTCAAACTATTTCAGAACAAAGAAAAGGAAGTGATAATTTTGAACTTATTCTATGAAGCCATCATAACCCTGATACCAAAACCAGGAAAAGACACCACAAAATAAGAAAATTACAGATCAATATCGCTCAAGACTATAGATGCAAAAATTCTCAACAAAATTCTAGCCACTAGAATTTAGCAGCATATCAAAAATACAATGCACCACAACCAAGTAGGATTCATACCAGGTATGCAAGGATGGCTCAACATTAGAAAATCAATCAACATAATCCACCACATAAAAAGAAAGAAAATAATTACATGATCATCTCAATCGATGCAGAAAAGGCATTTGACAAAGTCCAACACCCATTCCTGATAAAAACTCTCAATAAAATAGGTATAGAAGGAAAACCTGTCAACATAATAAAGGGCATATATGCAAAACCAACAGCCCACATCATTCTTAATGGAAAAGGGCCGAAAATATTCTCCTTGAGAACAGGATCAAGACAAGGATGCCCTTTATCACCACTCGTACTTAAGCCTTTGTTGGAAGTCCTAGTTAGAGCAATATGGCAAGAAACAGAAATAAAGGGCATTCAAATTGGTAAGGAAGAACTTGTACTCTCCCTATTTGCTAATGATATGATACTATACATAGAAAACCCAAAAGACCCCACAAGAAAACTACTGGAACTAATACAAATATTCAACAGGGTGGCAGGATACAAGGTAAACATGCAAAAATCAGTTGGATTCCTATACACCATAAAGAGAACAATGAAAAGGAAATCAGGAAAACAATACCATTTATAATAGTCTCTAAAAAAAATTAAAAAACTTGGAAATAAGTCTAACTAGGCATGTACAAAGACCTATACAAAGAAAACTACAAAATGCTACTGCAAGATACTAAAAGAGATCTACATAAATAGAAAAACATACGATGCTCATGGATAGGTAGACTCAGCATTGTGAAAATGACAATTCTACCCAGAGCGATTTACAAATGCCATGCAATACAGATTCAAATACCGAAAACATTCTTTAAAGTGATGGAAAAACTTATCATTAACTTTATATGCAAAGGAATGAAGTCTCGGACACTATTGAAGAATAAGAATAAAGTAGGAGGACTCACAGTACTTGACATCAGAACCTACTCTACAGCTACAGTAGTCAAAACAGCCTGGTACTGATACAATGACAGATGGATTGACCAATGGAACAGAATTGAGAATCCAGATGTAAATCCATCCACCTACAGTCTCCTGATCTTTGACAAGGGCCCAAATTCCATCAATGGGGAAAAGACAATCTTTTTAACAAATGATGCTGGCAAAACTGGATGCCTATCTGCAAAAAAATGAAACAGGACCCATACCTCATACCATATACAAAAACAAACTCAAAATGAATCAAGACCTAAATATAAAGCCAAAACCCATGAGGTTTATGGAAGAAAAAATAGGATCAAAGCTAGAGGCCCTAATACATGGCACTAACAGGATACAAAACACAACAACACACAAGCTCCAGAGAATAAGCTAGATAACTGGGATCTTCTAAAAATTAAACACTTTTGCTCATCAAAAGTCTTCAGCAAGAGTTAAAAGAGAACATACAGCCTGGGAAAAAAAAAATTTGGCTATTACAAATCAAAAGTCTCATCTCTAAAATCTACAAGAAAATACAACACCTCTACAACAAAAAGATAAACAATCCAGTGAAAAAAATGGGCAAAGGAAATGAACAGACACTTCACCAAAGAAGACATTCAAGTGGCTAACACACACATCAGGAAATGCTCATGATCTCTAGACATTAGAGAAATGCAAATCAAAACCTTCTTACCCCGGCATTACTGGCACCAATCAACTAAACAGGAAATAACAGATGTTGAAGAGGCTGTGGGGAGATCAGAACTCTTATGCACTGCTGGTAGGAATGCAAAATGATATAAACATTTTGGAAAACAATATGGTGCTTCCTCAGAAAACTAGAAATAGAAATACCATCTGACCCAGCAGTCTCAGTCCTAGGAATATATCCTAGAGAAATAAGAGATGTCGCATGGACAGACATATGCATACCCATGTACACTGCAGCATTGTTCACAATAGCATAAAGATGGAAACAACCTAGATGTCCATCAACAGATGAATGGATAAACAAACTGTGGTACATACACACAATGGAGTATTAGGTAACGATAAAGAACAATGATGAATCTGTGAAGCATCTCATAACATGGATGATTCTGGAGGATATTATGCTGAGTGAAATAAGGCAGTCACGAAAGGACAAATATTGTATGCGACCACTACTGTAAATACTCATGAAAAGTTTTACGTACAAAAAGAAACAATCTTTGATGGTTATGAGTGAGGGAAGGGGTGGAGATGAAAAAACACTTAATAGACAATAGGTAAGTGGAAAGTTTGGCGAAGGGTAAGACAGCACACAATAGTGGGGAAGCCAGCACGACCTGTACAAGGCAAGGTCGTGGTATTTCTATAGACACTTCCAAACTCCCTGAGGGATCGAATTGTTGGGCTGAGGGCTGTGAGGACTATGATCTCAGGAAATATCTAGCTCAATTTGTATTAAAAGAGTTTATGAAGAATATGTTCTACATTCTACTTTAGTGAGTAGCATCTGGGGTCTTAAAAGCCTGTGAGCAGCCATCTAGGATACTCCACTGCTCTCACCCCTTTGGGAGAAAGGAAGAACTAAGAAAGCTAAAAGACATAAGGGAAAGATTAGTCCAAAAACTAATGGACCACATCTACCACAGCCTCCACAAGACTGAGTCCAGAACAACAAGATGGTGCGCGGCTACCACCACTGACTGCTCTGACAGGGATCAAATTAGAGAGTCCCGGACAGAGCTAGAGAAATATGTAGAACAAAATTCTAACTCAAAAAGAAAGACCAGACTTGTGGTCCTGATAGAGATTAGAGAAAACGTGAGGGTATGACCCCCAGACACCCTTTCAGCTCGGTAATAAAATCACTCCTGAGGTTCACCTTTCAGCCAAAGATTGAACTGACCCATGGAAAAAAAACGAGTCCTTAGAGAATGGACTGGAAGGCAGGAGGGAAGAGGAAAGCTGGTAATAGGTAACCCAGGGTTGAGAAGGGAGAGTGTTGACATGTCATGGGGTTTTTAACCGATATCGTAGAACATTGGGTGTACTAACTCTTTGATGAGAAACTAGTTTGTTCTGTAAACCTTCATCTAAAGTACAATAAAAAATAAATTTAAACAAATAAGAACAAAGTGGGAGGACTTACTCTGCCTGATTTTAGGAACTATTATACCGCCACAGTAGTCAAACAGCCTGGTAGTGGTACAACAACAAATATATAGACCAGTGGAACAGAATGGAGAACCAAGACATAAATCCATCCACATATGAGCAGTTGATATTTGAAAAAGTCCCCCAAACAGTTAAATGGGGAAAAGGAAGTCTTTTTAACAAATGGTGCTGGCATAACTGGATATCCACCTGCAAAAAATGAAATAAGACCCATACCTCACTCCATGCACAAAAACGAGCTCAAAATGATCAAAGACCTAAATATAAAATCTAAAGCGATAAAGATCATGGGAGAAAAAAATAGGGACAACGTTAGGAGTCCTAATACACGGCATAAACAGTATACAAAACATTATTAAGAACACAGAAGAAAAACTAGATAACTGGGAGCTCCTAAAAATCAAACACGTATGCTCATCCAAAGACTTTACCAAAAGATTAAAAAGATTACTTAGAGACTTGGAAAAAGTTTTTAGCTATGACCTTTCTGATCAGTGCCTGATCTCTAAAATCTTCATGATACTGCAAAAACTCAAGTATAAAAAGACAAATAACCCATTTAAAAAATGGGCAAAAGATATGAACAGACACTTCACTAAAGAAGACATTCGGGTAGTTAACAGATACATGAGGAAATGCTCACGATCATTAGCCATTAGAGAAATGCAAATCAAAACTACAATGTGATTTCATATTATTCCAAAAGGCTGGCATTAATCCAAAAAACACAATACCATAAATGTTGGAGAGGCTGTGGAGAGATTGGAAAACTTCTACACTGCTGGTGGGAATGTAAAATGGTACAACCTCTTTGGAAATCGATTTGGAGCTTCCTTAAAAACCTAGAAATAGAACTACCATACTATCCAGCAATCCCAGTCCTTGGAATGTATCCTAGAGAAATAAGAGCCTTTACAGGAACAGATATATGCACACCCATATTCATTCGAACACTTTACAATAGCAAAAAGATAGAAGCAACCAAGGTGTCCGTCAATGGATGAATGGATAAATAAATTATGGTGTATTCACACAATGGAATACTACACATCGATAAAGAACAGTGAGGAATCTGTGAAACATTTCATAACATGGAGGAGCCTGGAAGGCATCATGCTGAGTGAAATTAGTCAGCTGCAAAAGGACAAATATTGTATAAGACCACTATTATAAGAACTCGAGAAATAGTTTAAACAGAGAAGAAAATATTCATTGATGGTTATGAGAAGGGGGAGGGAAGGAGGGTGAGAGAGGTGTATTCACTATGTAGATAGTAGATAAGAACTACTTTGGGTGAAGGGAAAGACAACACACAATACAGGCTAGGTCAGCACAACTGGACTAAACCAAAAGCAAAAAAGTTTCCTGAATAACTGAATGCTTCAAAGGCCAGCGTAGCAGGGACGGGGGTTTGGGGACCATGGTTTCAGGCAACATCTAAGTCAATTGGCGTAATAAAATCTATTAAGAAAACATTCTGCATCCCACTTTGGAGAGTGCAGTCTGGGGTCTTAAACCCTAGCAAGCAGCCATCTAAGATGCATCAATTGATCTCATCCTACCTGGATCAAAGGAGAATGAAGAACTCCAAGGACACAAGGTAATTATGAGCCTAAAAGACAGAAAGGGCCACATAAACCAGAGACTACATCAGCCTGAGACCAGAAGTCAGTGGTGCCCAGCTACAACTGATGACTGCCCTGACAGGGAAAACAACAGAGAACCCCCGAGGGAGCAGTGGAATGCAGACCCCAAATTTTCATAAAAAGACCAGACTTAATGGTCTGACTGAGACTAGAAGGCCCCCAGACCTTCTGTTGGCTCAGGACAGGAACCATTCCCAAAGCCAACTCTTCACACAGGGATTGGACTGGACAACGGGTTGGAAAGGGATGCTGGTGAAGAGTGAGCTTCTTGGATTAGGTGGACACTTGAGACTATGTTGGCATCTCATGCCTGGAGGGGAGATAAGAGGGTAGAGGTGGTTGGAAGCTCACGAAATGGACACGAAAAGAGAGAGTGGAGGAAGGGAGTGGGCTGTCTCATTAGGCGGAGAGCAATTGGGAGTATGTCCACCCTGTAGCAAGGTGTATATAAATTTTTGTGTGAGAGGCTGACTTGATTTGTAAACTTTCACTTAAAGTGCAGTAAAAATTAAAAAAAAAAAAAAAGGAAATAGTTTTCTCTTGTTGCAGCTTCTTTTCTATAGGAGTAGAGTTTACACATGATTGTGAGGGAATGCTTCTAGAATGAGGCTTATTTGTCTTTAGATAATATCAGAACACTGCAAAATCATGATTTGAAAAGTGATTTGTCTAGAGTTTAGTAATATTAGATGGAAAAAAAGCTTACTTTCTCAAGTCCACAGTTACTTGACTTGTTTTGAAAACCATAGTGGATATGCAATCTTAAAATGTTGCTAGTTTATTAGATGTGCTTCTAAAATCACTAAAAAATGATGTTAATTCTCCAAATTAAATGTCTTATGAATTGGTAAATGCCTTTTATGGAGTGATATCATTGCCAAGCTCCTCTTTAAAAGAATGAAGGTATTGACATGCTGAGTATATTATTGTTTACACTTCTTAAGTTGCCCTTAAATATGTCATACCTTAAACCATATAATAAGTCTAACATCAAATAATAATTTTTTAGGGCTGAAAACTTAAACCGTTTTATGGATTACAAAATTCTCGAAGCCATTTTTGATTAAAAAATTGTTAGCTGTCACATTGCCTAATGTATGCTTACAATAGTGACAATGAAGTATAGGAGTTAAGCATTCAAAAGAAAATTAATTTCATTTCAAAATCGCGTATGTGAGATAGTGCAGGTACAGCATAACATACAAGTATTTAAACAATATTAAAGATTAGGTTTTTTTTTAAATCATTCTAGATCCTGTAGTAAAACTCGTGCTTCTGTCTTATACATTAAATATGTAGTTTATAAAAATCATCTAAAATTAAAATAATGTCTTATTATAGGTTTTTCCCCACAGTCTTAAATTAAATCACTTAGATCATTTTTCACAAGTTAATATATTATTTTTTAGATATTTAAGAATTCCATTTTGTTTTCGAAAAAGATTTTTAAAGCTTCTAATAGCTAAGACACAAAGTTCTGAAATCAAGGAAAAAACAAGCTTAAAAATTAGGAAGAATACCTGCTTAAGAATCTGATAGGAGCAGACCTTGAATTTTAAATAAACAAATGTGTGTACAATATAAAACCAAAAACACAAACTCACTGCCATCAAGTTGATTCCAACTCATATCCAGCAATAAACAAATAAATAAATAGTCACTGTCAAGTTTGCTCTGACTCATGGTGATCCCATGTGTGTCAGAGTGGAACAGTGGTCCTCAGGGTTTTCAATGGTTGATTTTTTTGGAAATGGATTGCCAGACCTTTCTCCTGAGGCATCTCTGAATGGATTTAGACCTTGCATCTTTGGTTAGCAGCTGAATAGGTTAACTCTTTGCACCACACAGGGACTCCACATAAACAGTAAAAGAACCAAACCAAACTCATCACTGTTGAGCCAATTCTGACTCATAACGACCCTATAACACAGTAGACCTGCCTCATAGGATTCCTAAGGGGCTGATGGTAGATTCAAACTGGTGAACTTTTGGTTAGTAGCTGAGTTCTTTAACCCCATATACCAAGTAGTTGTATTAAATTAATATAATGTATCATAGATGAATTTCAAAATGATCTTCAGATACTTTCAGTATAATAATGTAACTCACATGTCTCCAGAGCAGATAATACCCTGGGCAAAATTTAAAAAATATTCAAATGAAATAAGTAGAATGACACATATTAGCAGCATTTTGCTCCTATGCTCCCTACCACCTGGGCCATTATTCTCAAAACTGAGTAGAGAGTTCTTGTCTCACATCTGCTCCTGAGTCATTTCACACTGCAGCCTGCCTCTGCTGTTACCTGGCACCCATCTTCCAATAATAGCTCTATTGGTTCTTTCACACCTTGGCCACTCACTATGTCCTGGAACTGCTCCTGCTATCCTTTGTTTTGTTAAGGCACCATTCTACTCTGTCCTACAGGGTAGCTATGAATCAGAATCAACTAGACAGCAATGGGTTTTGCTTTTTTATGGAATGAATACAATGCACTTTTATTAAAGATTTGGGTATAAAGAGTTATTATACCACAGGCAGAATACAACTGCATATTAAGTGTTACAAAGCCAT
Organism: Elephas maximus indicus; assembly: GCF_024166365.1. Classification (NCBI taxonomy): domain Eukaryota; kingdom Metazoa; phylum Chordata; class Mammalia; order Proboscidea; family Elephantidae; genus Elephas; species Elephas maximus. The sequence goes on along the minus strand of NC_064835.1, from coordinate 23,735,253 downwards.
GGCCATGAAGAATGTCTTACTATCACTGTCGCTCCAGCAGCCTGAGTTTGCCTGCCATGTTCTCCTACCTGTCTACATCAACAGTTGTAAATGACGAAGCCTAGGAAGAAGTAATCCAGTAGATATATTTTGTTTTAGTAACACAGAGCTTTAGAAATATATTTGAATTTAGAGCCTTTCACAAAACAGGCATTTTTCAAATCACTAATCTCTGTCTTACCCCTTTATAGATCTCTGCTACCTGTTTGATCCATAAGGTATTCAAGTTTGTGACTACTCACTAGGCCCTTCTTCCAATTCTCTTCTTTTGGGAACCAACTGTTCCCAGAGGGGACAATGGCAACTCCAAAATGGCCTTTTTTTAAGTACTACAAATTAACTTTTATTTTCACCAAGGTTCCTCAAAATTAAATGATTCAAAACATCAGGTAGATGTAAGAAATTAGAAGTTTATGATACACTATAATGAGTACATGCCCTGTTGAATAACATCCTTTAAAATGAAGCAAAAAACCCAGAGCAAACGTCAGACATAATGCTGAAAGACTGAACATTCTCCTCCAAATATCAAGAATGAGAGAAGAATGTCTTCTCTAGACGTTTCCAATGAATATTATAGTGGAGATTTAGGGCAGAGTAATTAGTCAAAAAAAAAAAAAATGAAATAGAATTTGCCCATATTGGAAAGGAAGAGGTAAAAACAATCACTATTAAAAGATTATGTAAATTCATATGTGGAAAATCCATAAAAAATATATTAGAGGCGGGGCCAAGATGGCTGACTAGGTAGAAGCTACCTCGGATCCCTCTTGCAACAAAGACTTGGAAAAACAAGTGAATCAATCACATACTTGACAATCTACAAACCCTGACCATCAAACACAGATCTAAAGATTATTAAGAAAAATTGTACTCTAAGAAATTTGCAAAACCTAGAAGAAATGGATGAATTCTTGGAAAAACACTACCTACCTAAACTAACACAATCAGAAGTAGAACAACTAAATAGACCCATAACAAAAAAAGAGATTGAAAAGGTAATTAAAAAAACTCCCATCAAAAAAAAGCCCTGGCCCGGATGGCTTTACTGCAGAGTTCTATCAAACTGTCAGAGAAGAGTTAACACCACTACTACTAAAGGTATTTCAAAGCATAGAAGATGACGGAATACTACCTAACTCATTCTATGAAGCCACCATATCCCTAATACCAAAACCAGGTAAAGACACCACAAAAAAAGAAAATTACAGACCTATATCCCTCATGAACATAGATGCAAAAATCCTCAACAAAAGTCTAGCCAATAGAATTCAACAACATATCAAAAAAATAATCCACCAAGACCAAGTGGGATTTATTCTAGGTATACAAGGTTGATTCAGTAGTAGAAAAACCATTAATGTAATCCACCATATAAATAAAACAAAAGACAAAAACCACATGATCTTATTAATTGATGCTGAAAAGGCACTTGACAATGTCCAACACCCATTTGTGATAAAAACTCTCAGCAAACTAGAAATTGAAGGAAAATTCCTCAACATGATAAAGAACATCTGTACAAAGCCAACAGCCAACAGCCAACAGCCAACAGCACTCTAAATATATAGAGCCTGAAAGCATTTCCCTTGAGAACGGGAACCAGACAAGGATGCCCTTTATCACCACTCTTATTCAACACTGAGTTAGAGGTCCTAGCCAGAGCAATTAGGCTAGACAAAGAAATAAAAGGCATCCAGATTGGCAAGGAGGAAGTAAAATTATCTCTATTTCCAGATGACATGATCTTATACACAGAAAACCCTAAGGAATCCTCCAGAAAACTACTGAAACTAATAGAAGAGTTTGGCAGAGTCTCAGGTTATAAGATAAACATACAAAAATCATTTGGATTTCTCTACATCGACAAAAAGAACATCGGAGGGGGCGGAGCTAAGATGGCGGACTAGGCAGATGCTACCTCGGATCCCTCTTACAACAAAGACACGGAAAAACAAGTGAATCGATCACATACATAACAATCTACGAACCCTGAACAACAAACAGATTTAGAGACGGAGAACGAACTAATACGGGGAAGCAGCGATTGTTTTCAGAGCCTGGAGCCAGCGTACCAGTCAGGTACGGCACAAGCACAGAGAGCTGCTCCACCCCCCTGAACTAACCCCAGGAGGGGGACCAGCAGGTACCGCGGGCGGCGTGGGACGCAGCCGGTAGAAGAAGTACCTGGGAGGCAGTGACTGGTCTTGGAACGGGGAGAGCAGCGTCCCAGCCAGGGAACCATCCCGCCGGGATTTGGACTGGACGCAGGTACGGCATAAACACGGAGATCTGCTCCACCCCCCTGAACTAACCCCGGGAGGGGGCCCAGTTGGGTCGTGCAGGCAGCGTGGGACGCAGCCGGTAGGAGAAGTCCCCGGGAGGCAGCGACTGGTAATGAAGCGGGGAGAACAGTGTCCCAGCCGGGACACTTGGTCACGGCACAAGCACGGGGAGCTGCTCCACCCACCTAAACTGACCCCAGGAGAAGGCCCAACTGGTTTTCGGGAGCGGCACGGCAACGCGGCTGGAGGGACGAGAAGTCCCCAGGAGGCAGCGACTGATTTTGGAGTCGAGAGTGGACCATCCCAGCAGGGGAGCCTTGTCGCTGGGCGTGGGGCTGGAAGTGGAGGATCTGACCTTGACTCCAGGGGGCCAGACCCCCCAGGGGCAATCTCCACACAGCCAGCACACATAGGCGACGCACCCCTCGGGAATCTCAGGTATAATAGTCATTCCAAGCAAGACAAGCAACTCTGGCTATATTCTGAGGTGCTACTCTCCTATCTCTCTGTTCCCTCCCCTACCCTCCCCAGGCGGCTTCATTAACATCCGAATAGCCTGAGCCAGAGGGAGAACTCTGATAGGGATCTGAGTGCATTTTTTTTTTTAGCGGATTTTCTGGAAAAACTAGTTTCCCAGTGATGGCTCAGAGACAACAATCCATATCAAACCACTTAAAGAAGCAGACCATGACAGCTTCTCCAACCCCCCAAACAAAAGAATCAAAATCTTTCCTAAATGAATATACAATGCTGGAATTATCAGATACAGAATATAAAAAACTAATTTACAGAATGCTTCAAGACATCACAAATGAAATAAGGCAAACTGCTGAAAAGCCAAGAAACACACTGATAAAACTGCTGAAGAACTCAAAAAGATTATTCAAGAACATAGTGGAAAAATTAATAAGTTGCAAGAATCCATAGAGAGACAGCATGTAGAAATCCAAAAGATTAACAATAAAATTACAGAATTAGACAACGCAATAGGAAGTCAGAGGAGCAGAGTCGAGCAATTAGAATGCAGACTGGGACATCTGGAGGACCAGGGAATCAACACCAACATAGCTGAAAAAAAATCAGATAAAAGAATTAAAAAAAATGAAGAAACCCTAAGAATCATGTGGGACTCTATCAAGAAGGACAACCTGCAGGTGATTGGAGTCCCAGAACAGGGAGGGGGGACAGAAAACACAGAGAAAATAGTTGAAGAACTCCTGACACAAAACTTCCCTGACATCATGAAAGACGAAAGGATATCTATCCAAGATGCTCATCGAACCCCATTTAAGATTGATTCAAAAAGAAAAACACCAAGACATATTATCACCAAACTCGCCAAAACCAAAGATAAACAAAAAATTTTAAAAGCAGCCACGGAGAAAAGAAAGGTTTCCTTCAAGGGAGAATCAATAAGAATAAGTTCAGACTACTCAGCAGAAACAATGCAGGCAAGAAGGGAATGGGACAACATATACGGAACACTGAAGGAGAAAAACTGCCAGCCAAGGATCATATATCCAGCAAAACTCTCTCTGAAATATGAAGGTAAAATTAAGATATTTACAGATAAACACAAGTTTAGAGAATTTGCAAAAACCAAACCAAAGCTACAAGAAATACTAAACGCTATTGTTTGGTCAGAGAACCAATAATATCAGATATCAGGACAACACAAGGTCACAAAACAGAACGTCCTGATATCAACTCAAATAGGGAAATCACAAAAACAAACAAATTAAGATTAATTAAAAAAAAAATACACATAACAGGGAATCATGGAAGTCAATAGGTAAAAGATCACAATAATCAAAAAGAGGGACTAAATACAGGAGGCATTGAACTGCCATATGGAGAGTGATACAAGGCGATATAGAACAATACAAGTTAGGTTTTTACTTAGAAAAATAGGGGTAAATAATAAGGTAACCAAAAAAGGTATAACAACTCTATAACTCAAGATAAAAGCCAAGAAAAACGTAACGACTCAACTAACATAAAGTCAAACACTATGAAAATGAGGATCTCACAATTTACTAAGAAAAACGCTTCAGCACAAAAAAGTATGTGGAAAAATGAAATTGTCAACAACACACATAAAAAGGCATCAAAATGACAGCACTAAAAACTTATTTATCTATAATTACACTGAATGTAAATGGACTAAATGCACCAATAAAGAGACAGAGAGTCACGGACTGGATAAAGAAACACAAGCCATCTATATGCTGCCTACAAGAGACACACCTTAGACTTAGAGACACAAACAAACTAAAACTCAAAGAATGGAAAAAAATATATCAAGCAAACAATAAGCAAAAAAGAGCTGGAGTAGCAATATTAATTTCTGACAAAATAGACTTTAGACTTAAATCCACCACAAAGGATAAAGAAGGACACTATATAATGATAAAAGGGACAATTGATCAGGAAGACATAACCATATTAAATATTTACGCACCCAATGACAGGGCTCCAAGATACATAAATCAAATTTTAACAGAATTGAAAAGTGAGATAGATACCTCCACAATTATACTAGGAGACTTCAACACACCACTTTCGGAGAAGGACAGGACATCCAGTAAGAAACTCAATAGAGACACGGAACACCTACTGACAACAATCAGCCAACTTGACCTCATTGACTTATACAGAACTCTCCACCCAACTGCTGCAAGATATACTTTTTTTTCTAGCGCACATGGAACATTCTCTAGAATAGACCACATATTAGGTCATAAAACAAACCTTTGCAGAGTCCAAAACATCGCAATATTACAAAGCATCTTCTCAGACCACAAGGCAATAAAACTAGAGATCAATAACAGAAAAACTAGGGAAAAGAAATCAAATACTTGGAAAATGAACAATACCCTCCTGAAAAAAGACTGGGTTATAGAAGACATCAAGGAGGGAATACGGAAATTCTTAGAAAGCAATGAGAATGAAAATACTTCCTATCAAAACCTCTGGGACACAGCAAAAGCAGTGCTCAGAGGCAAATTTATATCGATAAATGCACACATACAAAAAGCAGAAAGAGACAAAATCAGAGAATTGTCCCTATAACTTGAACAAATAGAAAGTGAGCAACAAAAGAATCCATCAGGCACCAGGAGAAAAAAAATAATAAAAATCAGAGCTGCACTAAATGAATTAGAGAACAGAAAAACAATTGATAGAATAAACAAAGCCAAAAGCTGGTTCTTTGAAAAAATTAACAAAATTGATAAACCATTGGCTAGACTGACTAAAGAAATACAGGAGAGGGAACAAATAACCCGAATAAGAAACGAGAAGGACCACATCACAACAGAACCAAATGAAATTAAAAGAATCATTTCAGATTATTATGAAAAATTGTACTCTAACAAATTTGCAAACCTAGAAGAAATGGATGAATTCCTGGAAAAACACTACCTACCTAAACTAACACATTCAGAAGTAGAACAACTAATTAGACCCATAACAAAAAAAGAGATTGAAACGGTAATCAAAAAACTCCCAACAAAAAAAAGCCCTGGCCTGGACGGCTTCACTGCAGAGTTCTACCAAACTTTCAGAGAAGAGTTAACACCACTACTACTGAAGGTATTCCAAAGCATAGAAAATGACAGAATACTACCCAAGTCATTCTATGAAGCCACCATCTCCCTGATACCAAAACCAGGTAAAGACATTACAAAAAAAGAAAATTATAGACCTATATCCCTCATGAACATAGATGCAAAAATCCTCAACAAACTTCTAGCCAATAGAATCCAACAACACATCAAAAAAATAATTCACCATGATCAAGTGGGATTTATACCAGGTATGCAAGGCTGGTTTAATATCAGAAAAACCATTAATGTAATCCATCACATAAATAAAACAAAAGACAAAAACCACATGATCTTATCAATTGATGCAGAAAAGGCATTTGACAAAGTCCAACACCCTTTTATGATAAAAACTCTTACCAAAATAGGAATTGAAGGAAAATTCCTCAACATAATAAAGGGCACCTATGCAAAGCCAACAGCCAATATCACTCTAAATGGAGAGAACCTGAAAGCATTTCCCTTGAGAACGGGAACCAGACAAGGATGCCCTTTATCACCGCTCTTATTCAACATCGTGCTGGAAGTCCTAGCCAGGGCAATTAGGCTAGACAAAGAAATAAAGAGCATCCGGATTGGCAAGGAGGAAGTAAAGTTATCTCTATTTGCAGATGACATGATCTTATGTACAGAAAACCCTAAGGAATCCTCCAGAAAACTACTGAAACTAATAGAAGAGTTTGGCAGAGTCTCAGGTTATAAAATCAACATACAAAAATCACTTGGATTCCTCTACATCAACAAAAAGAACACCGAAGAGGAAATAACCAAATCAATACCATTCACAGTAGCCCCCAAGAAGATAAGATACTTAGGAATAAATCTTACCAAGGATGTAAAAGACCTATACAAAGAAAACTACAAAGCTCTACTACAAGAAATTCAAAAGGACATACTTAAGTGGAAAAACATACCTTGCTCATGGATAGGAAGACTTAACATAGTAAAAATGTCTATTCTACCAAAAGCCATCTATACACTTAACTCACTTCCGATCCAAATTCCAATGTCATATTTTAAGGGGATAGAGAAACAAATCACCAATTTCATATGGAAGGGAAAGAAGCCCCGGATAAGCAAAACACTACTGAAAAAGAAGAAGAAAGTGGGAGGCCTCACTTTACCTGATTTCAGAACAGTAGTCAAAACAGCCTGGTACTGGTACAACAACAGGCACATAGACCAATGGAACAGAATTGAGAACCCAGACATAGATCCATCCACGTATGAGCAGCTGATATTTGACAAAGGACCAGTGTCAATTAATTGGGGAAAAGATAACCTTTTTAACAAATGGTGCTGGCATAATTGGATATCCATTTGCAAAAAAATGAAACAGGACCCATACCTTACACCATGCACAAAAACTAACTCCAAGTGGATCAAAGACCTAAACATAAAGACTAAAACGATAAAGATCATGGAAGAAAAAATAGGGACAACCCTAGGAGCCCTAATACAAGGCATAAACAGAATACAAAACATTACCAAAAATGATGAAGAGAAACCAGATAACTGGGAGCTCCTAAAAATCAAACACCTATGCTCATCTAAAGACTTCACCAAAAGAGTAAAAAGACCACCTACAGACTGGGAAAGAACTTTCAGCTATGACATCTCCGACCAGCGCCTGATCTCTAAAATCTACATGATTCTGTCAAAACTCAACCACAAAAAGACAAACAACCCAATCAAAAAGTGGGCAAAGGATATGAACACACATTTCACTAAAGAAGATATCCAGGCAGCCAACAGATACATGAGAAAATGCTCTCAATCATTAGCCACTAGAGAAATGCAAATTAAAACTACGATGAGATTCCATCTCACACCAGCAAGGCTGGCATTAATCCAAAAAACACAAAATAATAAATGTTGGAGAGGCTGCGGAGAGATTGGGACTCTTATATACTGCTGGTGGGAATGTCAAATGGTACAACCACTTTGGAAATCTATCTGGCGTTATCTTAAACAGTTAGAAATAGAACTACCATACAACCCAGAAATCCCACTCCTCGGAATATACCCTACAGATACAAGAGCCTTCACACAAACAGATATATGCACACCCATGTTTATTGCAGGTCTGTTTACAATAGCAAAAAGCTGGAAGCAACCAAGGTGTCCATCAACGGATGAATGGGTAAATAAATTGTGGTATATTCACACAACGGAATACTACGCATCGATAAAGAACAGTGAGGAGTCTGTGAAACATTTCATAACATGGAGGAACCTGGAAGGCATTATGCTGAGTGAAATGAGTCAGAGGCAAAAGGACAAATATTGTATAAGACCACTATTATAAGATCTTGAGAAATAGTAAACCTGAGAAGAACACATTCTTTTGTGGTTACGAGTGGGGGAGGGAGGGAGGGTGGGAGAGGGTTTTTTATTGATTAATCAGTAGATAAGAGCTGCTTTAGGTGAACGGAAAGACAACACTCAATACATGGAAGGTCAGCTCAATTGGACTGGACCAAAAGCAAAGAAGTTTCCGGGATAAAATGAATGCTTCAAAGGTCAGCGGAGCAAGGGCGGGGGTCTGGGGAACATGGTTTGCGGGGACTTCTAAGTCAATTGGCAAAATAATTCTATTATGAAATCATTCTGCATCCCACTTTGAAATGTGGCGTCTCGGGTCTTAAATGCTAACAAGCGGCCATCTAAGATACATCAATTGGTCTCAACCCACCTGGAGCAAAGGAAAATGAAGAACACCAGGGCCACACGACAACTAAGAGCCCAAGAGACATAAAGGGCCACGTGAACCAGAGACCTACATCATCCTGAGACCAGAAGAACTAGTTGGTGCCCGGCCACAATCGATGACTGCCCTGACAGGGAGCACAGCAGAGGACCCCTGAGGGAGCTGGAGATCCGTGGGATGCAGACCCCAAGTTCTCATAAAAAGACCAAACTTAATGGTCTGAGACTAGAGGAATCCCGGCGGCCATGGTCGCCAGACCTCCTGTTGGCACAGGACAGGAACCATCCCCGAAGAAACTCATCAGACATGAAAGGGACTGGTCAGCGGGTGGGAGAGAGACGCTGATGAAGAGTGAGCTAATTATATCAGGTGGATACTTGAGATTGTGTTGGCAACTCTTGTCTGGAGGGGGGATGGGAGGATAGAGAGAGAGGGAAGCCGGCAAAATTGTCACGAAAGGAGAGACTGAAAGGGCTGACTCAAGACGGGGAGAGCAAGTGGGAGTAGGGCGTGAGATGTATGTAAACTTATATGTGACAGACTGATTGGATTTGTAAACGTTCACTTGAAGCTTAATAAAAGTTAAAAAAAAAAAGAAAAAAAATCAAATACTTGAGATAGTGCAGGTACAATATAATATACACACATTTCAAGCAATACTAAAGATTAAGTGTTTTTTAATTATTCTAGATCTTGCAGTAAAACTTGAGTTTTTGCCTTTTTTAAATATGTAGTATATAAAAAATACTTAAAGTTGAAATAGTGTCTTGTAGGTATTTTCTTTTCACAAAAGTCTTAAATCACTTGAATAATTTTTCACAACTTAACAAATTACATTTTAGATATTTCAGAATTTCATTTTGTTTTTGAAAAGATTTTAAAAGCTTCTAATAATTAAGAAACGTGAAGTTCCAGAATCAGGTGAAGAAGAGCTTAAAAATTAGGAAGAATACCTCCCTAAGAAATCTGAGTGGAGCTGAGCTTCAATTTTAAACAAAAAATGTTTCTACAATGTGTATCTGAAAAAACAAATAAACAAACTGCCTTTGAGTTGATTCCAAATCATACCTGGTGAAAAAATAAATTAAAAAAAAAAAAGTATTCACTGTCAAGTTCACTCTGACTTATGGCGTGTCACAGTAGAACAGTGCCCCATAGGGTTTTCAAGGGCAGATGTTTTTGGAACTAGATCATTAGGCCTTTCTTCTGAGGCATCTCTATGTGGGTTTAACCTCAAATCTTTGGTTAACAGCCAAATAGTTTACCATTTACACCACCCAGGAACTCCATATAACCCATATAGCTTTTGGTTAGCAACCGTAGCACTTAACCACTATACCACCAGGGTTCCCATATACCCAGTAGTGTACTAAATTACTAATATATTGTATCATAAACAAATTTCAAAATGTTCTTTAGATACTTTAAGTAAAACAGTATAACTCACATGTCTCCAGAGCAGGTAATATCCTGGACACCATTAAAAAAAAAATCAAATAAAATGGGTCAAGCACAATCACATATTAGGAGCATTTTGCTCCTGTGCTCCCTCCCACCTGAGCCATTATGCTTAAAACTGAGGAAAGTGTGCTTGTCTTACATCCTCTTCTGGGTCATTTCACACTACAGCCTGCTCCTTGCTGTCACCTGGTACCCATCTTTCAAAAATAGCTCTATTGGATCTTTCTCATCTTTGCCATTCACAGTTTCCTGGAACTGATAGGACTGCTCCCAGTAGCCTTTGTTTTAATAAGGCACCAATAATGCATGACTGGTGTATTATGTATAAAAATAAATGCATTTTTATTAAAGGTTTAGGTACAAAGAGTTATTGTACCAAAGACAGAATACAACTACAAAATGAGTGTTAGAGAGCCATGGCCATGAGGTATGTCTTACTAACATTGTCCCTCCAGCACTCTGAGTTTTCTACCATATTCTCCTATCTTTCTACATCAACAGTTGTAAGTCACTGAGCTTGGGAAGAAGTAGCCCAGTAGATATACTTTATTTCATTAACACAGAGCTTTGGAAATATATTTGAATTTAGAGCCTTCTACAAAGCATGTATTTTTCAAATCACTAATCTTTGTGTCTTATCCTTTTATATATTTCTGTTACCTGCTTGATCCATAAAGTTTGTGACTCTTCATTAGACCCTTGATCCAATTCTCTCCTTTAGGGAACCAATTCTTCTGAGAGGGGACAAATGGCAACTCTGAAGTTCCCTTTTATTAAAGAACATAAATTAACTTTTACTTTTGTCGAGATTCCTTAAATTTGATTGATTCTAACTGTCAGCTAGGATGTAAGAAATTAGAAGTTTACGATACAATACAATGAGTACGTGCCCTGCTGAAAAACATTATTTTTTCAAAAAAAAGAGCTAACATCATATTTAATGCTGAAAGACTGAATGTTTTCTTGCAAATATCAAGACTGAGAGAAGAATGTAAACTCTAGCCATTTCTAGTCAATATGATACCAGAGGTTCAGAGCAGAGCAGTTAGAAAATGAATTAAAACGTGCCCATGTTAGAAAGGAAGCGGTAAAACTATATTAAAAGATTATATGACTTTCTGCATGGAAAATCCATAAAAAAAAACATATTAGAGCTATTATAAATGTTCAGCAAAGTTGCAGCTTAAATATTGACAAAAAAAATTCAATTGTTAGGTGTCTTCTGGTCGGTTCCGACTCATACCAACCTTATGTATGGTCCTGTGCCAGCCTCCTAATCATTGCTATGTTTGAGCCCGTTGCTGTAGCCACTGTGTGACTCTATCTCACTGAGGGTCTTCCTCTTTTTTACTGACCCTAACTGTACCAAACATGATATCCTTGTCCAGGGACTTGTCCCTCCTGGTAACATATCCAAATTATATGAGACAAAGTCTAGCCAACCTCCCTTCCAAGGAGCATTCTGGCTGTACATCTTCCAAAACAAATTTGTTGGTTCTTCTGGCAGTCGGTGTTGTATTCAATGCTCTTTACCAATGTCATAATTTAAATGCATCAATTCTTCTTCAATCTTCCTTATTCATTGTCCAGCTTTCCCTTGCATATAAGCCAAATGAAAAGACTACAGCTTGGGTCAGGGACACCTTATTCCTCAAGATGACAGTTTTACTTTTTAACACTTAAAGAGGTTTTTTGCAGCAGATTTGCCCAATGCAATATGTAGTTTGACTTCTACTATTGGCCATTTTAAATTGAATAACAATATGGTCTACTATGCCAGGAATGACAAATTGAAGAGGCCCAACATCTCAAGATCTATACTAAAATACAGCCCTGTCAGTGATAACATCTATATGCCTAGAAGGAAGACCAGTTAATACACTTCCTGAAATTCACACACCAGCCACCAAGCTCAAAGACGAAAAAACTGAAAAATTTTACGAACTTCTGCAGTCTGATATTGATTAAACATGCAATCAAGAGGCATTGATAATTACTGGTGATTGAAAGGCAAAAGTTGGAAACAAAGACTAAGTCAGTTGTTGAAAAATTTGACCGTGGTATTAGAAATGACGTAGGCGATCACATGATAAAATTTCGCAAGATTAACAGCTTATTCACTGGAAATACCTTTTTAGACCAACATAAATGGCAACTAAACAAATGGACCTCACCAGATGGAATGCACAGGAATCAAATAAACTACATCAGTAGAAAGAGACAATGCAGAAGCTCAATATCATCAGTCAGAAGCAGGCCAGGGGCTGATTGCAGAACAGATCACCAATTGTTCCTATGCAAGTTCAAATTGAAGCTGAAGAAAAATTAAAACAAGTTCGCAAGTGTCAAAGTACAACCTTGAGTACATTCCACCTGAATTTAGAGACTACCTCAAGAGTAGATTTGACCCATTGAACACTAATGACCAAAGACTAGCTGGAACCTAATCACAACAGCATCTAGAATATATTAAGAACTCTTAAAACTGAACAACAAAATGACAAACACTCAAAGAAAAAATAAGCAAAGGACTTGAATAGATACTTCTTTAAAGAAGATATCCTAGTGGTCTGTAAACACATTAAAAGATTCTCAATATTATTAGTCAATAGAAGAATGGAAATCAAAAACACAATGAGACACCACTTCACACCCACTAGGATGACTGTTATTCAATAGACAGGCAATATCAAGTTTTGATGAGGATGTGGAAAAATTGGGACTCTCATCCACTGCTGGTGAGATTGTAAAATGTTACAGCTGCTTAGGCAGTTCATCAGAATGTTAAATACAGAGATAACTAGCAATTAAACTCTTAGGTACATAACCAAGAGAAATTAAAACATCTGTACACATTAAAACTTGTGCATGAATATTCAGAGAAGAATTATTCATAAAAGCCCAAATGTCCATCAAGTGCTAAGTGAATAAATAAAATGAGTATATCCATAAAATGGAATGTTATTCTGCAATAAGAAGGAATGAAGTACTGACACGTGCCACGTCATGAATAAAACTTGAATATAGTATGTTAAATGAAAGCAGCCATTCACAAAAGGCCACTTATTGTATGATTCCATTTATATGAAAAATTCAAAATGGACAGATTTATAGAGACAGAAAATAACTTAGTGTCTGCCAGATGGTAGGGGAGAGTGAAGATTACCAGTGAGTATGAGGATTGGTTTGAAGGGGTTAATGAAACTGCTCTAAAATTAGATAGTGGTGAAGGTTGTACAACTCTATGAACATACTTCAATACATTGAATTGTACCCTTTAAAAGGGCAAATTTTGTGGTATGTCGAATCTGCTATGAAAATAATAAAAACCACCAGCACTGCCACCACAGCTACAACAATACCATGCTGATAGTTTACCACCATCCACTAAGCGTTTCCCATCTACGTTATACCTGTATATTTATTTCAAATATACCCTTAAGGTGTTCTCCAAACAATGATGTATTCCCCTAGTCCAAAAAAAATATGCTATATTGCCTCAAACACTATGACTATCTTTTACAATTATAGCCTTTTTCCTCTCTGATATACTGTAAACATATATATTACATATACATTTTTCTAATATAAGAATGGGTCATTTGAATCCACGAGGTTTGGATACCCTATGGGACAGTTCTATTATGTCCTGTAGGATCATTATGAGTAAGAATTGACTTAAGGGCAAAGGGTTTGGTTTTGGTTTTTTAACATGAATTATTAATAAATTACATACTTGAGGTAGGCATATATTCTATTTAAATTTTCCTCCTACATCTTTTATCAGAGAAAACTAATGAACGAATATAAAAAGAAAAAATAATAACTTCAAGTCAAACCTATCGTCATCGAATAATTCCAACTCAGTGATGCTGTAGGACAAAGTAGAACTGCCCCATAGGGTTTCTAAGGCTGTAAATCTTTACAGAAGCAGGCTGCCACATCTTCCTCCCATTGAGAGCTGATGGGTTAGAACTGACAACTACCCAGCAGATTTAAGTGAGGTATCCAGTAATGTATTGCCTGACATCGGCTTTCTTCTGACTCTCAGATAGTCAGTTTGCCATGTGCAATGCCCCCCAGCTCTGGGTCAGTTCTATACTTTACTACGAGGAATTTAGAGATGTCTAGTGGAAATTCTGGTGGCATAGTGGTTAAATGCTAGGGGTGCTAACCAAAAGGTCAGCAGTTCAAATCCATTAGGCACTCCTTGAAACTCGCTGGGGCAGTTCTACTCTGTCCTATAGGGTCGCTATGAGTCGGAATCTACTTGAGGAAACAGGTTTAGTTTTGGTTTGGTTCACAGTACAAACACTGCATTAAGTTATACCTGAAAGATGGTGGTTCAGATCCACCCAGCAGTGCCATGGAAGAAGTGCTTGGCAATCTGTGTCCATAAAGATAATAGCCAAAAAACTCTATGGACCTCATTTCTATTCTGTAACGCAGGAAAAAAAAAAAAAAAAAAAACGGGGGACCACCACAAATCAGAATCAAATTGAGGGCAAGAGGTTCATGTCCATTCATGATCAAGCCAAACTTGCTGTTGCTCTTGTAACCCCAGGAATTGTGATTTACCAGTTACTTTTTAGAAAATCTCATTTTTTTCTTTAGTCCTTTTATTTGACCTGTATTAAAGGAGCTGAGCTGCTATATGCTCCCATATCCCTGGCTCTTTACACTGGCCAGTTAACTGATTTTCCTGTATTCTTTGCCTTACAAGGCTGACCCACTGGTAACAGTCCCCATCAGAGAAGCCCCAGTATCTATTGTACAGTCTTTGTAACTCTGACCGCAGTTGTGGGGCTGTGATCCACTACTGTATTTTGATGTAAATAATGCATATTTGTTTGCCACCTGCTCCCTCATCCCCCTTCTCTCCCTAGGTTTTTAACTAAGCATGCAATTCTAATTTTTTTATGGCAACATGTTAAAAAAGAAAAATTGGCCTAAGGACACTTCTGAAAATGGCTAGGGTGAGGGGAAGTGGGTGGCAAACAAACCTAGAAGGAATATTTGGGTAAAAATATAGTATGTTTCAAGAGCCCACCTAAAAACTGACTCTGACACATGCTTTTAATTTCTTTTGCTTTCTGTTCTGCCACCTGGTTTAATCTTTTAATGTGTTTACCTGTCTGTTTGAATCCCCTGTGACTGCTATTTGTGGAGGATTTACAAAATCACTGGCCCTGTGTCAGTGACCTTAGTCTATGTTGACTGACTCAACTTAGAGATCAATGAATCCTGAGCAAAATAGTTTAAGAAAAAAATACATTGTGAGCTCTCCTAAAAGAAAGCAGTGATGATTCAAAGCCAGCATAAGATTTCTAAGGTATGGCAAGTATTATTGTTTTGGTGTTTACTGGGTTGGTAGAATAAAAAACTGTTATAGCCCAAGGTTATCTTGATTATAGTAAAATATTTGTTAAATCTCTTGTAATATTCTTATGTACAAATGTGGTTATGTGTGGTGGATGAAAATACAGAAAAATATCTCATAATCATGTGAACTCAAAGAGGATTTCAAGACTAAATATAAAGTGAATAATCTCGAGTTATTACATAGTACTTTGTACATAGTTTTGACTTGAAAAAAATCATCTTATGAATAATTGGATGAAGCTATAGAAGAAATTATTATAAAATTCATAGATAGCATCAACATAGAAGAGAGTAATGAATAATTGTATGATGATAATGATTCAAGAAGATATTGTTAGGCTGTGAAAATGGAGTTAAATTCAAAATAATAAATTTAACAGTGATAAACTAAGTTTTCTGTGCAACATAAATTTATTCATTTCACAGATATTTGGGCACCTATCATCTGAGCCAGAAATTCTTTAAACCAAACCAAACCCATTGCTGTCAAGTTGATTCTGACTCATAGTGACCCTACAGATAGATTAGAACTGCACCATAGATTTCTAAAGAGCAACCGGTGTATTCGAACCGCCAACTTTTGGGTTGGCAGCCAAGCTATTAACCATTATGCCACCAGGGTTCTGGAAGGGCTCTCAAAATAGGGAGATGAATAGGATAGAATCCTTTACTCTTCATAATCTCACAGTTTAGAAAGAGAGAAGGGCAGAGTAGAAACTGTAATAAACGCTATGATTACACAGGTCCTACAGGTACACAGTGAATATGGTACTAACTCAGAATGGGGGGGGTTTGCTGCAGAGGCATAGGGAGGAGGGGCTGAGGGAAGCACTAGCTCCAAGGCACAAGTCCAAGGGGGATCCAGACAAGGCATGGAATGACATTATCAAACACCACAAATATGAAAGGCGTCTGACTGAGGAGGATAGACAACAGGGGGGAAAGGCATTTCCATTGATACATCACCACTATCAATATCTATTCATCTTGAGACTGGGGGGAGCAACTTAGAGATTACCCCTGTGAGCTTGTTAGACTCCCTTTGCCCCCGGATCATTGAAGGCTTTCAAGGGAAACCTGAATCTAGAAGAGTAAGTAGGATTGAGCCAGCCTATCGGAATGTTCAAAATTAAGAAGCATTGAACTAATAGATCTTAATGTTCAAAAGATCTGTATCAAGAGAAAAAAAACTCTAAAAGATCAATGAATCTCAAGGTGGGACCAATATAGTCAAGTAGTCAGGTGCTTCCTGTGGTCCCTCTACAATAAAGATCTGAAAAAAATAATTGAATCAATTATATATGACAGGAGCCCTGAACATCAAAGACAAAGTTGAGGAGTTGGACTGAGAGGCAGGGGGAAAGAGAGACAGTTACAAAGTAGAAAGGATTTGCCAGGCCTGACCTGGCTGGCACCCTGTGGGCTGGATCTGCTGGCAAACAAAGTCTGAGGAAAGCAGTAGCACTCAGGACCCATTTTCCACATCACAAGAAACAGAGGGATGGAGAGTCTACTCAAGCCTCCAGAACCAGGGAGAAGCAGTGTTCAATCAGTGAAAGATGAGTAAAAACATCTAACTTACCACATGGATAAAAAAAAAAAAAAGTGTTCCTTCTTTTGGGAAGCACTTCTTTCCCATTTACCTGGCCCCTCCCCACTTTGTTCTGGGTCCTAGTCCAACTTCAGCAATTTCTGTGCACCCTGGGCTGTAAGTAATACCTGTCATGTGCCCCGAATCATTTTCCTGGCTTTGGAGAGGGAACAAATTAACAAATAGAAATAAATTCTGCCAGCTCCCCTAAGCCTGAAACTCAGGGTAGACACAACCCCTTTGCCTAGGCACAGGTATAAGGGATCCACAAACTTTGAATGCCCTTCACCCCTACAAAGACCCACGTGGGCCCATTTCAACCATGTAGGCCTTCATTAGCACAGTAAAACAGGGTATATACCTGAAGCCTATTTTCAACTGCAACAGTTATTCTTCTCTGTCACATAGGACTGATATGAGTTGGAAATTGACTCATTAGCACCTAACAACAGTGACAACAAAGCACTTTCCATGCCTTATTTGCACTTCTTTCAACTCTTCTGCAGAACAAATTCTGCCAGAAAATCCTTTTGATCATTAGCCATTAGAGAAATGCAAATCAAAACTGCAGTGAGACACAATCTCACCCAAAAAGGCTGACATGAATCCAAAAAACGCAAAATAATAAATGTTGGAGATTTGTGGAGACACTGAAATACTTATACACTGCTGGTGGGAATATAAAATGGTACAACCACTCTGGTGCTTCCTTAAAAAGCTAGAAATAGAACTACCATAGGATCCAGCACTCCCACTCATTGGAACGTATCGTAGAGAAATAAGAGCCCTCACACAAATAGATAGATGCACACCCGTGTTCATTGTGACACGGTTTACAATAGCAAAAAGATAGAAACAACCAAGGTGCCCATCAATGGATGAATGGATAAACAAATTATGATTTATTCACACTACAGAATACTATACCACTATAAAGGACAAGGATGAATCCATGAAACATCTCACAGTCAAAAAAGGATGAATATTTTATGAGACCACTATTATAAGAACTCAGGAAAAGGTTTAAACACAGAAGAAAACAGTCTTTGATGGTTACGAGGGTGGGGGTGGAGGGTGAGGGTATTCACTAATTAGATAGTAGACAAGAATTATTTCAGGTGAAGGGAAGGACAACAGGCAATATAGGGAAAGTTAGCACAAGCGGACCAAAAGCTAAGAAGTTTCCTGAATTCCACCAAACACTTTGAAGGACAGAGTAGCAGGGGTGGGGTATTGGGGGACCATGGTTTCAGGGGACATCTAGGTCATTTGGTATAACAAAATGTATTAAGAAAATGTTCTGCATCCCACTTTGATGAGTGGTGTCTGGCAAGTGGCCATCTAAGATGCATCAATTGGTCTCAACCCACCTGGAGCAAAGGCTAATGAAGAACACCAAAGACACAAGGAAAATATGAGCCCAAGAGACAGAAAGGGCCACATAATCCAGAGACTCCAAAAACCTGAGACCAGAAGAACTACTTGGTGCCCAGCGACCTCCAATGGGCACTCTGTGAAGGAATACAACAGAGAATCCCTGATGGAGCAGGAGAAGAGGGGAAACAGAATTGAAATTCAAGGAAAAAGACCAGACTTAATGGTCTGAGTGAGACTGGAGGGACCACAGAGGACATGGCCCCTGGAGTCTGTTAGTCCAGAATTACAACCATTCCCGAAGCCAACTCTTCAAACAAAGATTAGACTGGACTGTAAGACATAAAATGATACTTGTGAGGACAGTGATTCTTAGCTCAAGTAGACGCATGAGACTATGTGGCCAGCTCCTGACCAAAGGTGAGATGAGAAGGTAGAGGTGGACAGGGCCTGGTTGAATGGACATGGGATATACAGCATGGAGAGGAGGCATATGCTGTCACATCATAGGGAGTACAACTAGGATCATATAACAATGTATGTATAAGTTTTGTATGAAAAACTGACTTGAACTGTAAACCTTCACTTAAAGCACAATAAAAAGAAGAAGAAGAAAAAGATCTCCAGGTCTTTCTTCCTTCTGATGAAACATAAGTGTATATAAACCTCAGATCTTTTGGTTAGTGGCCGCATAGCTTAACTATTTGCACCACCCAGGAACTCCACATACCTAGGAGCTATAATAAATTACTAATATATTGTATGATAATAAATTTCAAAAATGATCTTTAGGAAGGCGGGGCCAAGATGGCAGACTAGATAGACGCTACCTTGGATCCCTCTTGCAACAAAGACTCGGAAAAACAAGTGAATCAATCACATACATAACAATCTATGAACCCTGAACAACAAACACAGATTTAGAGATGCAAAACGAACAAATACAGGGAAGTAGTGACTGTTTTCGGAGCCTGGAGCCAGCGTCCCAGTCAGGTAACCTTGCCGCCCGGTTCAGGTCAGGGCCCAGGGGAGCTGACAGCACAAACAAGGGGCGCAGCCCTGTCCCCCTGAACTCACCCCAGGAGGGGGTCCAGCCAGTCCGCATGGACGGCGTGGCGACGCAGCCAGTGGGAGAAGTCCCTGGGAGGCAGTGACTGGTTTTGGAGCTGGGAGTGCAGCGTCCCAGCCAGGGAGTCTTGCCGCCGGGCTTTTGACTGGGCACTGTCACGGCGCAAGCACGGGGTGCAGCTCTCGTCCCCTAAACTAACCCTGGGAGGGGGCCCAGCCAGTCCGCGGGGGCAGCACAGCGATGCGGCTGGCGGGACGAGAAGTCCCCAGGAGGAAGCGACTGATTTTGGAGTAGAGAGTGCAGCATCCCAGCAGGGGAACCTTGACGCTGGGCTTTGGACTGGCAGTGGAGGATCTGACCATGGCTTCAGCTGGCCAGATCCCCGGGGGCAATCTCCACACAGCCAGCACACATAGGCGACATGCCCCTCGGGAATCTCAGATAAAATAGTCATTCCAAGCAAGGCAAGCAACTCTGGCTATATTCCGAGGTGCTACTCTCCTATCTCTCTGATCCGTCCCCCACCGCCCCCCCAGGCGGCTTCATTAACATTGGAATTTCCTGAGCCAGAGGGAGAACGGCTCCGGCTCCGCAACGGCTTTGCTTTCCCCCCTTTTTTTAACCCACTCTTCCGGCCTGAGAGAAGGAACCACAAAAAACCCAGGGACCAAAAATCCATCCCTAACTGGATGAAAAACACAGAACCAGCTACAGCCAAGCATATATGATCCAAATCTCAGACTTTCATCCTTACAGGGAACAAGGTGGTGGTTATAATCCAAAGGCAGTTCTGATAGGGATCTGACTGCATTTATTTGAGCGGATTTTCTGGAGAAACAAGTTTCCCAGTGATGGCTCGGAGACAGCAGTCCATATCAAACCACATAAAGAAGCACACCATGACAGCTTCTACAACCCCCCAAACAAAAGAATCAAAATCTTTACCAAATGAAGATACAATCCTGGAATTATCAGATACAGAATATAAAAAACTAATCTACAGAATGCTTCAAGACATCAGAAACGAAATAAGGCAAACAGCAGAAAAAGCCAAGAAACACACTGATAAAACAGTTGAAAAACTCAAAAAGATTATTCAAGAACATAGTAGAAAAATTAGTAAGTTGCAAGAATCCATAGAGAGACAGCATGTAGAAATCCAAAAGATTAACAATAAAATTACAAAATTAGACAACGCAATAGGAAGTCAGAGGAGCAGACTCGAGCAATTAGAATGCAGACTGGGACATCTGGAGGAACAGGGAATTAACACCAACATAGCTGAAAAAAAATCAGATAAAAGAATTAAAAAAAATGAAGAAACGCTAAGAATCATGTGGGACTCTATCAAGAAGGATAACTTGCATTTGATTGGAGTCCCAGAACAGGGAGGGAGGACAGAAAACACAGAGAAAATAGTTGAAGAACTCCTGACACAAAACTTCCCTGACCTCATGAAAGACGAAAGGATATCTATCCAAGATGCTCATCGAACCCCATTTAAGATTGATCCAAAAAGAAGAACACCAAGACATATTATCATCAAACTCGCCAAAACCAAAGATAAACAGTAAATTTTAAAAGCAGCCAGGGAGAAAAGAAAGGTTTCCTTCAAGGGAGAATCAATAAGAATAAGTTCGGACTACTCAGCAGAAACCATGCAGGCAAGAAGGGAATGGGGTGACATATACAGAGCACTGAAGGAGAAAAACTGCCAGCCAAGGATCATATATCCAGCAAAACTCTCTCTGAAATATGAAGGAGAAATTAAGATACTTACAGATAAACACAAGTTTAGAGAATTTGCAAAAACCAAACCAAAGCTACAAGAAATACTAAAGGATATTGCTGGGTCAGAAAACCAATAATATCAGATACCAGCACAACACAAGGTCACAAAACAGAACATCCTGATATCAACTCAAATAGAGAAATCACAAAAATAAATTAAGATTAATTAAAAAAAATGCTCATAACAGGGAATCACTGAAGCCAATATGTAAAAGATCACAATAATCAGAAAGAGGGACTAAATACAGGTGGCATAGAACTGCCATATGGAGAGTGATACAAGGCGATATAGAACAATACAAGTTAGGTTTTTACTTAGAAAAATAGGGGTAAATAATAAGGTAACCACAAAGAGGTATAACAACTCCATAACTCAAGATAAAAGCCAAGAAAAACGTAACGACTCAACTAACATAAAGTCAAACACTACGAAAATGAGGATCTCACAATTTACTAAGAAAAATGTCTCAGCACAAAAAAGTATATGGAAAAATTAAATTGTCAACAACACACATGAAAAGGCATCAAAATGACAACACTAAACACTGATTTATCTATAATTACGCTGAACGTACATGGACTAAATGCACCAATAAAGAGACAGAGAGTGTCGGACTGGATAAAGAAACACGATCCATCTATATGCTGCCTACAAGAGACACACCTTAGACTTAGAGACACAAACAAACTAAAACTCAAAGGATGAAAAAAAATATATCAAGCAAACAATAAGCAAAAAAGAAGAGGAGTAGCAATATTAATTTCTGACAAAATAGACTTTAGACTTAAATCCACCACAAAGAATAAAGAAGGACACTACCTAATGATAAAAGGGACAATTGATCAGGAAGACATAACCATATTAAATATTTATGCACCCAATGACAGGGCTGCAAGGTACATAAATCAAATTTTAACAGAACTAAAAAGTGAGATAGACACCTCCACAATTATAGTAGGAGACTACAACACACCACTTTTGGAGAAGGACAGGACATCCAGTAAGAAGCTCAATAGAGACACGGAAGACCTAATTACAACAATCAACCAACTTGACCTCATTGACTTATACAGAACTCTCCACCCAATGGCTGCAAGATATACTTTTTTTTCTAGCGCACATGGAACATTCTCTAGAATAGACCACATATTAGGTCATAAAACAAACCTTTGCAGAGTCCAAAACATCGCAATATTACAAAGCATCTTCTCAGACCACAAGGCAATAAAACTAGAAATCAATAACAGAAAAACTAAGGAAAAGAAATCAAATACTTGGAAACTGAACAATACCCTCCTGAAAAAAAACTGGGTTACACAAGACATCAAGGAGGGAATAAGGAAATTCATAGAATGCAACGAGAATGAAAATACTTCCTATCAAAACCTCTGGGACACAGCAAAAGCAGTGCTCAGAGGCCAATTTATATTGATAAATGCACACATACAAAAAGAAGAAAGAGCCAAAATCAGAGAACTGTCCCTACAACTTGAACAAATAGAAAGTGAGCAACAAAAGAATCCATGAGGCACCAGAAGAAAACAAATAATAAAAATTAGAGCTGAACTAAATGAATTAGAGAACAGAAAAACAATTGAAAGAATTAACAAAGCCAAAAGATGGTTCTTTGAAAAAATTAACAAAATTGATAAACCATTGGCTAGACTGACTAAAGAAATACAGGAAAGGAAACAAATAACCTGAATAAGAAACGAGAAGGGCCACATCACAACAGACCCAACTGAAATTAAAAGAATCATATCAGATTATTACAAAAAATTGTATTCTAACAAATTTGCAAACCTAAAAGAAATGGATGAATTCTTGGAAAAACACTACCTACCTAAACTAACACATTCGGAAGTAGAACAACTAAATAGACCCATAACAAAAAAGAGATTGAAACGGTAATCAAAAAACTCCCAACAAAAAAAAAGCCCTGGCCCGGACGGCTTCACTGCAGAGTTCTACCAAACTTTCAGAGAAGAGTTAACACCACTACTACTAAAGAAAGGTATTTCAAAGCATAAAAATTGATGGAATACTACCCAACTCATTCTATGAAGCCACCATCTCCCTGATACCAAAACCAGGTAAAGACATTACAAAAAAAGAAAATTACAGACCTATATCCCTCATGAACATAGATGCAAAAATCCTCAACAAAATTCTAGCCAATAGAATTCAACAACATATCAAAAAATAGTTCACCACGATCAAGTGGGATTTATACCAGGTATGCAAGGCTGGTTTAATATCAGAAAAACCATTAATGTAATCTACCACATAAATAAAACAAAAGACAAAAACCACATGATCTTATCAATTGATGCAGAAAAGGCATTTGACAAAGTCCAACACCCTTTTATGATAAAAACTCTCACCAAAATAGGAATTGAAGGAAAATTCCTCAACATAATAAAGGGCATCTATGCAAAGCCAACAGCCAACATCACTCTAAATGGAGAGAGCCTGAAAGCATTTCCCTTGAGAATGGGAACCAGACAAGGATGCCCTTTATCACCACTCTTATTCAACATCGTGCTAGAAGTCCTAGCCAGGGCAATTAGGCTAGACAAAGAAATAAAGGGCATTTGGATTGGCAAGGAGGAAGTAAAATTATCTCTATTTGCAGATGACATGATCTTATACACAGAAAACCCTAAGGAATCCTCCAGAAAACTACTGAAACTAATAGAAGAGTTTGGCAGAGTCTCAGGTTATAAGATAAACATACAAAAATCACTTGGATTCCTCTACATCAACAAAAAGAACATCGAAGAGGAAATAACCAAATCAATACCATTCACAGTAGATCCCAAGAAGATAAAATACTTAGGAATAAATCTTACCAAGGATGTAAAAGACCTATACAAAGAAAACTACAAAGCCCTACTACAAGAAATTCAAAAGGACATACTTAAGTGGAAAAACGTACCTTGCTCATGGATAGGAAGACTTAACATAGTAAAAATGTCTATTCTACCAAAAGCCGTTTATACATACAATGCACTTCCGATCCAAATTCCAATGTGAATTTTTAAGGTGATAGAGAAACATATCACCAATTTCTTATGGAAGGGAATGAAGCCTCGGATAAGCAAAGCATTACTGAAAAAGAAGAAGAAAGTGGGAGGCCTCACTCTACCTGATTTCAGAACCTATTATACAGCCACAGTAGTCAAAACAGCCTGGTACTGGTACAAGAGGCACATAGACCAATGGAACAGAATTGAGAACCCAGATACAAATCCATCCACATATGAGCAGCTGATATTTGACAAAGGCCCAGTGTCAGTTAATTGGGGAAAAGATAGTGTTTTTAACAAATGGTGCTGGCATAACTGCATATCCATTTGCAAAAAAATGAAACAGGACCCATACCTCACACCATGGACAAAAACTAACTCCAAGTGGATCAAAGACCTAAACGTAAAGACTAAAACGATAAAGATCATGGAAGAAAAAATAGGGACAACCCTAAGAGCCCTAATACAAGGCATAAACAGAATACAAAACATTACCAAAAATGATGAAGAGAAACCAGATAACTGGGAGCTCCTAAAAATCAAACACCTATGCTCATCTAAAGACTTCACCAAAAGAATAAAAAGACCACCTACAGACTGGGAAAGAATTTTCAGCTATGACTTCTCCGACCAGTGCCTGATCTCTAAAATCTACATGATTCTGTCAAAACTCAACCACAAAAAGACAAACAACCCAATCAAGAAGTGGGCAAAGGATATGAACACACACTTCACTAAAGAAGATATTCAGGCAGCTAACAGATACATCAGAAAATGCTCTCGATCATTAGCCATTAGAGAAATGCAAATTAAAACTACGATGAGATTCCATCTCACTCCAACAAGGCTGGCATTAATCCAAAAAACACAAAATAATAAATGTTGGAGAGGCTGCAGAGAGATTGGAACTCTTATACACTGTTGGTGGGAATGTAAAATGGTACAACCACTTTGGAAATCTATCTGGCATTATCTTAAACAGTTAGAAATATAACTACCATACAACCCAGAAATCCCACTCCTCAGAATATACCCTAGAGAAACAAGAGCCTTCACACAAACAGATACATGCACACCCATGGTTATTGCAGCTCTGTTTACAATAGCAAAAAGCTGGAAGCAACCAAGGTGTCCATCAACGGATGAATGGGTAAATAAATTGTGGTATATTCACACGATGGAATACTACGCATTGATAAAGAACAGTGATGAATTTGTGAAACATTTCATAACATGGAGGAACCTGGAAGGGATTATGCTGAGCGAAATGAGTCAGAGGCAAAAGGACAAATATTGTATAAGACCACTATTATAAGATCTTGAGAAATAGTATAAACTGAGAAGAACACATACTTTTGTGGTTACGAGGGGGGGAGGGAGGAAGGGAGAGGGTTTTTTACTGATTAATTAGCAGATAAGAACTGCTTTAGGTGAAGGGAAGGACAACACTCAATACATGGAAGGTCAGCTGAACTGGACAGAACTGGACCAAAAGCATAGAATTTTCCGGGATAAGCTGAATGCATCAAAGGTCAGAGGAGCAAGGGCGGGGGTTTGGGGACCATGGTCTAAGGGGACTTCTAAGTCAATTGGCAAAATAATTCTATTATGAAAACATTCTGCATCCCACTTTGAAATGTGGCGTCTGGGGTCTTAAATGCTAACAAGCTG
Organism: Elephas maximus indicus; assembly: GCF_024166365.1. Lineage (NCBI taxonomy): Eukaryota > Metazoa > Chordata > Mammalia > Proboscidea > Elephantidae > Elephas > Elephas maximus. The sequence continues at coordinate 23,709,245 of NC_064835.1, read as the reverse complement.
CCATCTAATATGCGTCAATTGGTCTCAACCTACCTAGAGCAAAGGAGAATGAAGAACACCAAGGTCACACAACAACTAAGAGCCCAAGAGACAGAAAGGGCCACATGAACCAGAGACCTACATTATCCTGAGACCAGAAGAATTAGTTGGTGCCCGGCCACAATCGATGACTGCCCTCACGGGGAGCACAATAGAGAACCCCTGAGGGAGCAGGAGATCGGTGAGATGCAGACCCCAAATTCTCATAAAAAGACCATACTTAATGGTCTGGCTAAGACTAGAGGAATCCCGGCGGTCATGGTCCCCAAACCTTCTGTTGGCACAGGGCAGGAACCATCCCGGAAGACAATTCATCAGACATGAAAGGGACTGGACAGTGGGTGGGAGAGAGATGCTGATGAAGAGTGAGCTAATTATATCAGGTGGACACTTGAGACTGTGTTGGCATCTCCTGTCTGGAGGGGGGATGGGAGGATAGAGAGAGTTGGAGGCTGCCAAAGTTTTCATGAAAGGAGAGACTGGAAGGGCTGACTCATTAGGGGGAGAGCAAGTGGGAGTACGGAGTAAGATGTATGTAAACTTATATGTGACAGACTGACTTGATTTGTAAACGTTCACTTGAAGCTCAATAAAAGTTAATAAAAAAAAAAATGATCTTTAGATACTTCCATGAGAAAAGGGTGCTGGTCTTATATTCTTTCCTGAGTCATTTTACACTACAGCCTGCTTCTCTTCTGTCACCTGGCCCTCATCTTCCAATAATAGTTCTATATTGGATCTTTCTCATCTTTGCCACTCACTGTTTCCTGGAACTGATAGGACTGCTCGAGCTATCCTTTTTTAAGGCCTCATTAATGCACAACTGGTGAATCTAATGCACTTTTATTAAAAACGGTTTGGGTATAAAAAGTTATTACACCCCAGGCAGAATATAACTGCAAATAGAGTGTTAGAAAGCCATGTTCATGAGGAATGTCTTACTAATACTGTTGCTCCAGCAGCCCGAGTTGGTCTGCCGTGTTCTCCTATCTGTCTATATCAACAGTTGTGAATTAATGAGATTGTGAAGAAGTAGTGTAGTGGATATATTGTTTCTTTTTTTTTTTTTTGGTAACACGGTGCTTTAGAAATATATTTGAATTTAGAACCTTTCACAAAACATGCATTTTTCAAATCACCATTCTCTAAGTGCTACCCCTTTATATAACTGTGTTATCTGCATGATCCATAAAAGTATTCAGATTTCTGACTTCTTGCTAGACCCTTTTTCCAGTTCTTTCCTTTTGAGAACAAACTCCTCCTAGAGTGGACAAATGGCAACTCCAAAATTCCCTCTTATTAAAATACTACATTCACTTTTGTTTTTGATAATATTTCTCAAATTTGAATGATTGTAAGGGTCAGGTGGATGTAAGAAATTAGAATTTTATGATACAATATGATGAGTACAAGCTCTGAAGAAAAACTTTTTTTTCAAAAAGATAAAATCCATAACTAACATCATACTTAATGATAAAAGACTGAATGTCTTCTCCAAATATCAAGAATAAGAGAAGAATGTTCACTCTAGCTATTCTATTCAATATTATACTTGAGGTTTAAGGCAGAACAACCAAACAGAAAATGAATTAAAAGGTCCCCATACTGGAAAGTAAGAGGTAAAACTATATCTTTTAAAAGATTATAGAAATTTGTATATGGGAAAATGATAAAAATATATATTAGAGTTAATTTAAAAGTTCAACAAAGTTGAAGCTTAAAGATCAACATAGAAAATTCAAACGTATTTGTATATATTAACAATGCTGTTGTTGTTAGGTCCGGTCAAGTCACTTGCGACTCATAGCAACCCCACATACAACAGAACAAAACACTGCCTGGTCCTGCCTCATCCTCATAATCGTTGCAGTGTTTGAGCCCATCTTTGTAGTCACTGTGTAACTCCATCCCATTGAGAGTCTTCCTCTTTTTTGCTGACTTTCTACTTTAGGAAGCATGATGTCCTTCCCCAGGAACTGGTCTCTCCTGATAGGATGTCCAAAGTATTTGAGATACAAGTCTTGCCATCCTCCCTTCTAAGGAGTATTATGGCTGTACTTCGTCCAAGACAGATTTCTTTGTTCTTCTGGCAGTCTATGCTATATTCAGTATTCTTCACCAATGCCATAATTCAAATGCATCAGTTTTCTTTTGTCTTCCTTATTTATTGTCCAGCTTTCACATGCATATGAGACAAATGAAAAGACCATGGCTTGGGTTCAAACCAAAAAACCCGTTGCCGTCAGTCGATTCTGACCCATAGTGACCCTATAGGTCAGAATAGAACTGCCCCATGTGGTTTCCAAAGAGCATCTGATGGATTCGAACTGCCAACCTTTACTGTTAGTAGCTGAGCTCTTACCCACTGCACCACCAGGGCCTCAAGGTGATATTTTTGTGTTTTAATACTATAAAGAGGTCTTTTACAGCAGATGTGCCCAATGCAATATGTCATTTTATTCCTGGTATTGACCATTTTGAATTGAACAACCCTATGGTCTACTATCCAAGAATGATAAATTAAAGAAGATGGGTGTCACATTCATCTTCAAAAAGAACATCTTGAGCTCTATCCTGAAGTACAACCCTGTCAGTGATAATACCCTTATGCTTACAAGGAAAAAAAAAAAAAGGAAGACCAGTTAATACATTATTATTCAATTTTACACACCAACAACTAATGCCAAAGATTAAAAAAATTGAAGATTTTTACCAATTTTTGCCATCTGAAATTGATCAAAAAAGCAACCGAGATGCATTTATAATTACTGACAATTGGAATGCAAAAGTCAGAAACAAAGCTGAAGAGTCAGTAGTTGTAAAATATGGCCTTCATATGAGAAATGATGTGGGAGAGCGTATGATACAATTTTGTAAGACCAAGAACATATTCATTGGAGATATCATTTTAAACCAATATAAATGGCAACTAAACAAATGGACCTTTCCGGATGGAATGCAGAACAATCAAATTGAGTGCATCTGTGAGAAGAGACAATGGAGAAGCTCAATATCATCAGTCAGCACAAAGCCTGGGGCTGCCTGCAGAACAGACCATCAGTTGCTCATATACAAGTTCAAATTAAAGCTGAAGAAAATTAAAACAAGTTCACAAGAGCCAAAGTATGACCTTGAGTACATCCCATCTGAATTTAGGCACTATCTCAATAATAGACTTGACACATTGAACAATGATGACTGAAGTTAGAAGGCACCTAACCAAAACAACATCTAGAATATGTTAACAATTCTTACAACTGAACAACAAAGACACACACCCAATAAAAATATGAGCAAAGGAATTGAATATATATTTCTCTAAAGAAGATATACAAATGGCCTATAAACACACTGAAAGATGCTAGGCATAATTAGTCAATAAAAACCATTGCCATCAAGTCGATTCCCGTTCTTAGTGACCCTGTAGGACATAATAAAGCTGCCCCACAGTGTTTCCAACTAGTAGGTGACAGATTCAAACAGCCAACCTTTTGGTTAGTAGCCTTAGCACTTAACCACTCTGACAATAGGGCTCCCATTAGTCAATACCCAAACACAAACCAAACTCATTGCCGTGGAGTCCATCCTGACTCATAGCGACCCTATAGGACAGAGTAGAACTGCCCCATAGGGTTTCCAAGGAGCGCCTGGTGAATTTGAATTGTGGACCTTTTGATTAGCAGCCTGAGCTAGAAAGATGTGTTATTTGTGTAAAAATACAGTACGTGTGACCATCCCCCGCCCCTAAAACTAACTCTGACACAAGCTTTTAATTCCTCTTGCTTTCTCTCCTGCCACCCTGTTTAACACTACCTGTCTGTTTTAATGCCTTGTGACTGGTATTCCTGGAAGATTCACAAAATCACCTGCCCTGTGTCAGTGGTTTTAGCCTACAATGACTGCCTTAGAAATCAATGAAACCTGAACAAAATAGTTCAAGAAATATATATATATATATTAAAAAAAAATTTTATATATATATGTAGTGAGCTCTCATAAAAGAAAGCAGTGGTGATTCAAAGCCAGCATAAGATTGCTAAAGTATGCCAAGCATTTTTGTTTTGCATTTTACTAGGTTGGTAGAACAAATGAATGTTATAGTCCAAGGTTATCTTGACTGTAGTAAAGTATTTGCTAAATCGTTTGTATATTCTTACATACATGACGGGGTTATGTGTGAAGGATGAAATACAGAAAAAAAAATATTAACATGAGCTCAAAGACCATTTTAAGACTAAATATAAAGTGAATAATCTCAAGTTATCATTTCACAGGACTTTATACATAATCTTATCTTGAAAAATCATCTTATGAATAATTGGATGAAGGGATAGAAGAAATTATTATGAAATCATAGCATCAACATAGAAAAGAGTAACGAATACTTCTATGATGGTAATGATTCAAGAAGATATTGTTAAGCTTGAATATGGACTGATAACTAAAAGAACAAATTTAACAGTGACAAACATAAAATTTGATGTGGAACATCAATTTATTCCTTTCATGGATATTTGGGCACCTAGCATAAGCCAGAAGTTATTTAGGGTGCTCCAAATGGAATGACGAATAAGATAGAGCTTTCTGCTGTTCAGAATCTCACAGTCTAGAAAGAGAGAAGGGCAGATGAGAACCTGTAATAAGTATTACTTTACAGGCCCTACAGAAACACAGTAACTATAGTGCTAGCTCAGAACGGGGGGGATCATTGCAGAGCCATAGCGAGGGGGGGCGGAGGGAGGTACTTGCCCCCAGGAACAAATCCAAGGAGGTGCCAGACAAGATGCAGAACGACATTAAGAGGCCACAAATAGGCAAGGCACCTGACTGAGGCAGCCAGACAAGGGGGGTGGAAGGCATTTCTGCTGACACATCATCACTATCAATGTCTATTCACCTTGAAATTGGGGAGGAGAGTAACTTAGAGATTGCCCCTGTATACTCATTATCATCCCTAGACCTGGATCATTGAAGGCTTCCACGAGAAACCTAAATCTAGAAGGATAAGTAAGCCAGGCCTGCACAAGGCTCAAAATTGAAAAGCATTGAACTAATAGAATTTCATATTCAAAAGATCTTGAATCAAGAAAAAAAGAAAAACCTAAAAATTCAATGAATCCCAAAGGATTCATTAAAAGGAACATAATATCCAGAATAAGGGACAAGCTAGACACACAAGATCAATCACATCCGGTAAACTGTGATTAGTTCTAGGTGCTGTATTTTAGGATGGCCATTTAAAAATTATAATTATCCAAAAAAATCAAGGATTTGGATCATGATGATTTGAAAGAAATATCAGCATGACTAAATAACACAGGAGTGGAATTGTACTTACTGTATGTTACTTCAGATGTCTCAACATCAGAACCTTTCTAAGGGTAGATGTGTCTGAAAGTAGAATAGGTTAAAATATGAAAAGATGATGATTTTCTATCTTTGAATACATTACAAGAAAAAATGAGTAACCATCTGACAGGTAAATAAAAAAGAAATTATTATTTTTATAAGGAGACTGAGACTTCATGAAGATAAAAATGCTCTAGGACACATGGGATTCAGATACTCACCTTTTCTCTTTGTGGAATGCTTAACCAGGGTGCTCTGTATGCTTTAGACCATGTGCCCTCTGAAGGAAAAAAATCTTTTAGTAACGTTGGTGGTGGCAGTTCAAAATAGAGACCCTTTAGTTCTCTTTTACTGGGGGCTCAGAATGCAGACCTGTTTCTGAGTTGCTCATGTAAATATTAGGAAACAAAAGTCATACTTCTCTAGTGTAGCTCCCTCATAGTGCTACCTGAGACACTTGTCAAAGTGACATTTTTTATCCAGGGTTTGGATATTCAAGAAGTCTCATCAAAAACATACAGATAGGAGGTCCCTCAAGATTTCTGTGTTCCAGGTATGAGCTGTTGGGAAAAAGGAGCAATTAAAATTTTCTTTTCTTGTCCTTTGTATGATGTTCTGATTAGCTCCCTTATGTATAATATTCTCTCTCAGTGTTGAAATAGTGAACAGTCAGTACATTATTGACTAGAAATTAAGGTCTGGTAGACTTTGTTCTAGGAGGTCCTCAAGACAACAGCTTCCAACATGAACATAATTTCTGAACTATTTGAAGCCATGATTTAAATCTTTTTCTATTTATTTAAGGTTTAGAGAAATAGTTCAATGTATTTGCTAATGTTGCTCTTTGTTGTTTTAAAGACTATTTTTATTGAACCCTTACTATGCCCCACACACAATCCTAAACTTGTTGTATTTATTAACACATTTAATCCTCATACAGCCCAATAAGGAAGATAATATTAGATTGAATCAAGTAGCTATTTCATATGATTTAACTTAATATATTATGCCCATTTAAAAAATAATGGAGCTGAGGAGCAGAGTTAATTTTCCTACACTTACCCAGATAGTCAGATGAACTTTACTCTGCTCATAAAATGATTACATTTAGTATGCTACATTTTTAAAGATTTCATTTATTTATTTAGCACACAGTAAAACATCATTTTGCATGTTAGTCAAAGCTGAGCTCTTAACCACTGTGTCACCAGGGCTCTGTGTATTAGAATACACAGAAATACAAAACTGTATTTTTAAACAAATTTCTCTTCAACTGAGCTTAAAACATATTTTGTAAACAGTTTCATAACTCTTACCCTGGTTGCGGAGTGGTTAAAGTAAATTACTGCTAACCAAAATGTTAGAAAGATGTGACAGTCGGTTTCCTTAGATATTTAGGGCCATGGAAAGCCTATACAATCACTAGGAGTCAGAATCTACTTGACAGCTGGCAGTGGGCTGGATTATTTTGGTTTTATGCATTAAATAATTTCCGACGCACTCTACAGCTTTAGTCTTCCCATGTTTATCTATATGTATTATCCTTTTTTTGTGAATGAAGGAACTGAACCACAGAAAGGTTAATCAACTTTAGAGCATGAAGGCACTATCAATAATTATGCAAAGACAACAGGTATAAACCAAAACTGTGCTTGCTAAGTTGAGATATATGGTTATTTATTATGAAAAAAATGAATTTATGCTATGACTAAAGACTGATAAAATCAGTCATTCACTTGTCCATTAAAATTAATTATTTCCTGCTATGCACAAAGCTTTGTGTTGGGTGTTAAGGTCAAAATGGTGAGCAAACTAAATGTAGTACATTTCCTTAGGGAGACGACTGTCCAGTACTGCACTGTGTACTTCAATACAGCAGCCACTAGCCAAAAGTGGCTTTTTAAAATTTAACTAAATTAAATTCATTTAACTATGTACTTCACAGTCACACTAGCACATTTCAAGTGCTCAATTGCCACACGTGACTAGGGACTACTGTATTGGAGAACACAGTGAGAGCATTACCATTATTGCTGGAAGTTCTATTGGACAATGCCAGGCTAGTGGAAGAGGGAGAAATGACACAATAATCAGTTCAGCATAAAATAGTAACAGTGACACTTACTGGGGAGGACAGGTTCATTCTGCAATGAGACCTTGCCATTTTTGGTCCCAGGCATCAGAGCATTTGCATAACTAGAGAAAATAACTCAAATGACAGAACCCAGAAGCTCTGCTCCAAGGTTATGCTATATCCATCTTGACAGCAAAGTGGAAGAGGTGTGGGGAATTTCTGGTTCCCACTGCACTAAAGTATCTCCTTGTATCAAATACTTCTCATGTCACAGACCATGTAACATTTCATAAGCCCCCAAAGTTCTGGCCACTTAGGTGGGCCCTTTTAGTTTGTCAAATTCCCTTTCAAAAGGTATTATCCAGACATTTGTTGTTGTTATTGTTAAGTGCCCTCAAGTTGGTTACGACTCATAGCGACCCCATGCACAACAAAACGAAACACTGCAGTGTCCAGCACTATCCTGACAATCATTGTTATGCTTGAGTCCATTGTTGCAGCCACTGTGTCAATCCACCTCGCTGAGGGTCTTCCTCTTTTCCGCTGACCCTGTACTCTGGCAAGCATGATGTCCTTCTCCAGGGACTGATCCCTCCTGACAGCATGTCCAAAGTATATAAAACGCAGTCTCGCCATCCTTGCTTCTAAGGAGCATTCTGGTTGTACTTCTTCCAAGACAGATTTGTTGGTTCTTTTGGCAGTCCATGGTATATTCAGTATACTTCCCCAACACCACAATTCAAAGGAGTCAATTCTTCTTTGGTCTTCCTTATTCCTTGTTCAGCTTCCACATGCATATGATGCGATTGAAAATACCATGGCTTGGGTGAGGGGCACCTTAGTCTTCAAGGTGATATCTTTGCTCTTCAACACCTTCAAGAGGTCCTTTGCAGCAGTTTACCCAATGCAATGTGTCTTTTGATTTCTGGACTGCTGCTTCTATAGCTGTTGATTGTGGATCCAAGTAAAATGAAATCCTTGACAACTTGAATCTTTTCTCCGTTTATCATGATGTTGCTTATTGGTCCAGTCGTGAGGATTTTTGTTTTATGTTGAGGTTCAGTTCATACTAAAGGCTGTGGTCTTTGATCTTCATTACTAAGTGCTTCAAGTCCTCTTCACTTTCAGCAAGCAAGATTCTGTCATCTGCATAACGCAGGCTGTTAATGAGTCTTCCTCCAATCCTGATGCTGCCTTCTTCATATAGTTCAGCTTCTCGGATTATTTGCTCAGCATACAGATTAAATAGGTATGGTGAAAGAATACAACCCTGACACACACATTTCCTGACTTTAAACCAATCAGTATCCCCTTGTTCTGTCCGAACAACTGCCACTTGATCTATGTAAAGGCTCCTCATGAGCACAATTAAGTGTTCTGGAATTCCCATTCTTCACAGTGTTATCCATAATTTATTATGATCCACACAGTTGAATGCCTTTGCAGAGTCAATAAAACACAGGAAAACATCCTTCTGGTATTGTCTGCTTTCAGCCAGGATCCATCTGACATCAGCAATGATACCCCTGGTTCCACGTTGTCTTCTAAAACTGGCCTGAATTTCTGGCAGTTCCCTGTCAATATACTGCTGCAGCCATTTTTGAATGATCTTCAGCAAAATTTTGCTTGCCTGTGATATTAATGATATTGTTCTATAATTTCCACATTCGGTTGGATCACCTTTCTTGGGACTAGGCATAAATATGGATCTCTTCCAGTCAGTTGGCCAGGAAGCTGTCTTCCATATTTCTTGGCATAGATGAGTGAGCACCTCCAGTGCTGCATCCGTTTGTTGAAATATCTCAATTCATATCCCAACAATTCCTGGAGCCTTGATTTTCACCAATGCCTTGAGAGCAGCTTGGACTTCTTCCTTCACTACCATTGGTTCCTGATCATATGCTACCTCCTGAAATGCTTAAACATCGACTAATTCTTTTTGGTATAATGACTCTGTGTATTCCTTCCATCTTCTTTTGATGCTTGCTGCATCATTTAATATTTTCCCCATAGAAACCTTCACTATTGCAACTTGAGTCTTGAATTTTTTTTCCAGTTCTTTCAGCTTGAGAAACACCGAGCATGTCCTTCCCTTTTGGTTTCCCTTCTCTAGCTCTTTGCACATGTCATTATAATACCTTACTTTGTCTTCTTGAGTGACCCTTTGAAATCTTCTGTTCAGTTATTTTACTTCATCAATTCTTCCTTTTACTTTAGCTGCTCGACATCCGAGAGCAAGTTTCAGTGTCTCCTCTGATATCTGTCTTGGTCTTTTCTTTCTTTCCTGTCTTTTCAATGACTGCTTGCTTTTTCATGTATGAAGTCCTTGATGTCATTCCACAACTAGTCTGGTCTTTGGTCACCAGTGTTCAATGCATCAAATCTATTCTTCATTTGGTCTCCAAATTCAGGTGGGATATACTCAAGGTCATATTTTGGCTCTCATGGACTTGCTCTGATTTTCTTCAGTTTCAGCTTGAACTTGCATATGAGCAATTGATGGTCTGTTCCACAGTCGGCCCCTGGCTTTATTCTGACTGATGATATTGAGCTTTTCCATCATCTCTTACCACAGATGTCGTCAATTTGATTTCTGTGTGTTCCATCTGGCAAGGTCCATGTTTATAGTCACCATTTATGTTGGTGAAAGAAGGCATTTGCAATGAAGAAGTTGGTCTTGCAAAACTCTGTCATTCAATATCCAGCATTGTTTCTATCACCAAGGCCATGTTTTCCAACTACTGATCCTTCTTCTTTGTTTCCAACTTTCACATTAAAATCACCAGTAATTATCAATGCAGCTTGATTGGATGTTCGATCAATTTCAGACTGCAGCAGCTGATAAAAATCTTCTATTTCTTCATCTTTGGCCCTAGTGGTTGGTGTGTATATTTGAATAATAGCTGTATTAACTTGTCTTCCTTGTAGGTGTATGGATATTATCCCATCACTGACAGCATTGTACTTCAGGATAGATCTTGAAATGTTCTTTTTGACAATGAATGCAACACCATTCCTCTTCGAGCTGTTATTCCCAGCATAGTAGACTATATGATTGTCTGATTCAAAATGACCAATACCAGTCCATTTCATTTCACTAACACTTAGGATATCGATGTTTATATGTTCCATTTCATTTTGGGCAGTTTCTTATTTCCTAGATTCAGACTTCATACACTCCAGGTTTCGATTGTTAATGGATGTTTGCAGCTGTTTCTTCTCATTTTGAGTCGTGCCACATCACCAAATGAAGGTCCCGAATGCTTTACTCCATCCACATCATTATGGTTGACTCTACTTTGAGGAGGTAGCTCTTTCCTAGTCATCTTTTGAGTGCCTTCCAACACGGGGGGCTCATCTTCTAGCACTATATCAGACAATGTTCCACTGCTCTTCATAAGGTTTTCACTGGCTAATACTCTTCAGAAGTAGACTGCTGCGTCTTTCTTCCTAGTCTGTCTTAGTCTGGAAGCTCAGCTGAAACCTGTCCTCCGTGGGTTACTCTGCTGATATCTGAATCCTGGTGGCATAACTTCCAGCATCACAGCAACACACAAGCCCCCACAGTACGACAAACTGACAGACCCATCGGGGATCCAGACATTATTAAAATATAGCATATGTAACCTGACTAGCCTTCACATTTTACCTACCAATTGGTGTGTTCAAGCCTTTCCTAACTTGAAAATCTTTGGTCACGTACATCAATCATAGAATTTTGTCTAGAAATGCCTTTCTATCTTTTGGGAGATAGCACAAAGCTCTTAAACACTAACTTTGGAGTCACATGAATTATACAGCTCAGGCCCTTTCTCTGCCCTTTACTGACTGCATGACACAGGGAAAGAGACTCAATCTACTTAAAAATCAGTTTCCTTATCTTAAAAATGGTACGAATACCAGTGCTTATATCATAGGTTTATTGTAAGAATTAAATAACATGATGTAAATGTCTGTAATATTCTAATTATGTAGAAAATAGTAGTTATCATTTTTATTCATTAGCACTTTGCCTAGGGTATTTCCAGAAAAAAAAATTATGCTAGACATTAATAATTTTCTGTAGCTACACTAAATTTTCTAAAAGTAGCAAGCATCTTCATTTTCTATCAAGTCCCCTGCTTTACAGGACAAATATTTTGAATCTTCCACTTCTTGATTTCATTTGTTTGTTAATGCACCTGAAGTGTGTAAAAAAATCACCACTACTTTCCAGTGCCTTGACCATGATGTTAAAAAATAGTACTGCCCACGAAGCTAACAAATCAATAGCCTGAGCTCCCGGGATGAGGTTGATGGCCATCTGATGCTCATGGAATAGCCTCACACTGTCTGCTGCAGGGACTGCTTTATTAGAATCATCTTGCTAATTTTAATCCAAGACATTCATTTCCTTCACATGTAAGAACAAGATTACAAATAATCCAACACGATGGTTGGAACCAGAACTCTGAAAAGGATTATATTGGTTCATTGAAATATACATTGCAATATGAATATGTGGTGCCTCGATAGAACTAAAGTTACCCTTTCACTCTGGCTATCCTTGCTTCGGAGCCCTGGTGCCGTAGTTGTTAAGAGTTTGGATGCTAACCAAAAAGGTCAGCAGATCACATGCACTCTGTCCCATAGAGTTGCTGTGATGGAATCGGAATCGACTCAGTGTCAATGGTTCTTCTTTTTCTAATCTTTCCTTATACATCTATACTTGTAAGAATCAAATTTAATCACAGTAATATTGATAAAGCAAACGAAAATGAGATTTGACTTGAAGGGATACAGGGAAGGCTCATGTCTTCATGGAGTTCAGTTAGAAGGCTAGACTAAAACATGTCATAAAACAATAAACAGGGCAAGACTCAAGTGTATACTTGACTCAGAACTAGAATGATTATAAATAGGACATGGGATAAAGCAGTGTGCTTGAGGAATATGAAGACTGTTCTGAGGAGAATGAGCATTTTTTCCTGTGGAATAGTAAGTGATCCAGTGGGTGGGATTAGGTAGATAGGGCTTTGAAAGCCATGTAGAGTACTTTTGACATGAAATTAGTTAATTCACTTATTTTCATTGTCTGGTAAACACCAAATTCTTATTATGTGTCAAACAATAAGCTGGCTGTGGTGATAGACATAAAAATGAAATAGGCATGGACCCTGTTGTCAAAATGTTCATTCTACAAGGCAGGAAAGGAGGTGTTTACTTATTTTTCTATTGGTTTCTGATTCTACCTCTGTTGTTCATTCCCTGGTGCCTCAGTTACTCCCTCCTAATTCTATTTTTGATGATGTTAATTCTCTAAAATTAATTGTTTCTTTATAGAACCATGAAGAATAAATATAACCGTAATTAGTCATTTCCATTTTATTTTCTAGATGTGATATCAAAATTGACATCAATAGTTGGAAATCAGGAATGAATTGAGTTGTATAAAGATGCATTTCTGAATGATGAGTCCAAAATCTGTGTGGGGATAAGCTTACCTACATATTCAGGTACTATTGCAGCTTGTGGACTCCGTAGCCTATTTTCCTTCAACGGTATCTAACTCAGTATGGAGAAGTCACAATGTAAAAGTATCTATTTAAGGGACCTTGGTCATTTCATGACCTTTGTTGCCTCATTTCCAAAGAAAAAAGCTTGAACTCTATTACCTTCAAGGTCCTTTACATTTTTATCAAGCTTTGAGAAAAATGGAATCCGCAGAACAAGGGATTGAAGAGCTATGACAATTTGGTCTAGGTGACTAACAATACTATAAATGCCTTTCTTGGAAATCTTAAAAATAATATAATTGATAGTTTACTTTTATTTCTCCCTGGAGACAATGAACTTACCGATTGCTTCTTTTTGTCTTTGTACGCCTGAGGCTTTTTCTCACGTTTAAAAATTGAAACCTTTCACTATACCGCCTCCTTGGAGTTTCCCTTGTTCAATCTCAGATCTGTTATTTCCTTGGACTGAATGTGGACTATACTCTGAAGCCAAATTTTGTCTGCAAGTCCTATGTTTCAGGAAACTCACAGCACAGCTTTACCTTGTACTTCTAGGAGACAAGGAGCTGTGAAATTAACCTAAATGTTGTTTTGTCTCTGTGGAATACTTAAAACAACCAAACTCGTTGCTGTTGAGTCAATTCTGACTCTTAGGGAACCTGCAGGATAGAGTAGAATTGTTCCATATGGTTTCCAAGGGGAGCGGGTAGAAGATTTGAAATGCCGACCTTTTTGGTTTGCAGCAGAACACTTTACCACTGTGCCACCAAGGCTCCTGGAATACTTAAAGGATGCTAACTTAGTCAATCATTGAGGAAAAACACCTCTGGGTATTAACCATAAACATCAAAGATTTTAATTCTCTCAGGTATAAGTCAAAATTCAGGAGAGGAATATTTACAATGAGTCTCAATTATGAACGGGATTTATCATTACAAAACAATAATTCCTTTATTTTGACTACTTTTCTGTATCTTCAGAGGTCATTGTTAAGTCAGCTCCATTTTTAGCCACCTGCTATAATCTCTGCATTTAGAACAAACAGCAGCATACCCATCCAATGATATCAGACTCACTCTTTCTTGCTCTTGGGCCCATTTGCAGCTTTATTATGAATGGAAAGGGAACCTCTCCAATTCTCTGTTATTCCCTGTTTTACTTGGGTAGATGCCCAGCTGGAGGATGTAAGAGTCTGCTTTTCCTGTCAACTTCAGCCCACAGGTTGACCTCTGTCACCTCTACATGGTGAGTATTCAGGAAAGGTCTTACTGTAAGGGGAAAGGAGAAAATGTATTCCTGTTATGACATAAATGGTTTATACTCTCAAGCTCTGAGTTAATTCTGCTTCTACCAAAAGGCTGTGCACGTAGGGTGGGCTGTTTAGTTATGTACTTCTTTTCATTTGTCTAGAGATTCACCATTTATAAAAACATATTCACATGCATTATCTCAATTCAGTGAATCCCTGTAAAGATTTGGTAAAAATTGTGATGGTTATGGTTGTGTGTCAACTGGGCTGGGCCATGATTCTCAGTGGTTTGACAGCTTTGATGTAGTTTGGCAGCCATATAATGGTGTAATCACCTCCATAAAGATCTGAGATAATAAAATCACCTCAATGATGAGATCTGTAATGAGCAGCCAATCAGCTGAAAAGGAGTTTCTTTGGTGATATGACAGGCATCCAATATAGGTAGACTTTCTGGCAAAGCTTGAGGGCTTTTGATTGCTCTAGATCTTACAGGTGGCTCCTGCTCATCTGACCTCTGGTTCTTGGGACTTGAGCTAGCAGCCTACCTACCCATCTTGGGATTAATCAGCCTCCACAGTCTGCGAGCCAGTGGCCGGCCTGTCATTTTACCTTCAAATCTTGGGTTTGCCTACCCCCTGAAGCTAAATGAGTCAGGAGAAGCCTCCAGCCTGACTCAAGGACTTGGGACTTTCTAGCCCCTATAACTGTGTGAGCCATTTCCTTGATATAAATCTCTCTCTTTATACTTATATATGTATATATACACACTTCACCAGTTTTGCTACTCTAGGGAACCCAGCCTATGACAACTGTTTTACAGATAAAGGAGATAACACTCAGTTAATGTTAATGATTTTTCCACAGCTGATACGCAGAAAAGTCAAGACTACTATCTAAAAACGAAACCTGTTGTCATCAAGTTAATTCTGGCTCAGCAACCCTATAGGACAGAGTAGAACTGCCCCATAAGATTTCCAACGTTGTAAATCTTTTTAGGGAAGCAGACTACCACATTTTTCTCCTGCAGAGTGGCTGGTGAATTTGAACCACTGACCTTTCAGTTAGCAGCTGCCTGAATTTTAATTCAGTGATTTTCCCAGTATTCATTGATAAAATTTTGGGGGATGAAATCAAAGGATGCTCCCTGGGTGAAAGAAGTACTAGTCTACTAGATCTTGACTTTCACAAAATTCCTTTCTGCTTCTAGCTTAAAGTGTTTTTGTTTGTTTGTTTTTTTCATAAAACAAAATTAATTATAATTGTTAGAGGCTAATGTTTTGTTAAGGGTTTTTCTGTGTATGTTCTCAAGGAATATAGGTCTTTAGGGGCCTATTTTGTGATTTTGTGTGTGGGGGTGTGTGTCTTGTTTCTTTTGGTTTATTTTTACATCTAGCATCTTAGTCTGGTTTTGGTGTCAGGATATGCTAGCCTCATTGAGTTGGAATATGGTCCCATCTCTTCTATTTTCTAGAAAAGATTGTGGATTCAATCTTATTTCTTCTTTAAATATTTGAGAGAATTGACCAGTGAAATCATCTGGGCATGGACTTACCATTTTTGAAAGGTTTTTATACAAATCTAATTTTTTTTTTTTATTATTATTAGATATAAGGCTATTCAGGTTGCCATGACTTTTAGGATAAATCTTGATAATTTTTGGCTTTCAAGAAATTGATTTTCATTTATATAGTTTATCCCAAATTCAGACTTAATGCCAGGTAAGCTTCGGAACATCTGCTGTCGTGTTTGTACTTGCCCTACACGTGGACTGCTCCATGGCAAATCTGGCACACTTGGCAGTGCTGTATCCCATATTATCAAAGCCATTTTTTTTTTTAATGGTCAGATCCATGAACGTACACCTTGGCAATGAGCCCAGGAATTCATAAACAAATTTCATAGGCTCACAATTTTTTACCTCTTGACACTCTTAGAGAGCTCCAATTTAACTCCCTCCACTCATCTTCTAACTAGAAAGTTAGAACTTTAGTTTTTCCACTCTGTTCCACATTTCTGTGATAATGTCTGCCTTTAGGGTCAAGCAAGGGGTAAATAGAGAAAATGCAACAGGGCTTCTTCTCAATTCCTTGAAAATATGATTTTAGGCACTTGCCTAGCTATCATTGTCCTCACTGTCACCACCAGAATCACCGCTTCCTCAGTATTACCTGGTGAGAGGAAGGGGGAGGACGAAAATGGACACAACAAACACACACAAGAACCAGGGGATTTCCCTCACTTTCCCTCACTCTTCCACCACACATCTGTCAGTTTGTCATACTGTGGTGGCTTGTGTGTTGCTGTGTTGCAGTGATGCTGGTAGCTATGCCACAGGTATTTCAGCTGAGCTTCCAGGCTAAGACCGACAAGGAAAAATGATCTTGTGGTCTACTTGTGAAAAAATTGACCAGTGAAAACCTTTTGGATATCAGCAGAAGCTTGGCTGATATCATGCTGGAAGATGAGCCCCTCAGATTGGAAAGCACTCAAAATCATCATGCTTGGTAAGGTAGAGTGTCAGTGAAAAAGAGGAAGACCCTTGACGAGATGGATTTACAAAGAGGTTGAAACAATAGGCTCAAACATAACAATGATTATGAAGATGAGGCAGGACTAGACAGTATTTCCCTCTGTTGTACATAGGGTTACTATGAGTCAGAAACAACTGGACACCACTTAACAACAACAATAACTCTGACTTTGGACCCCCCTTTTAAACACTTCAGATGAGAAAGAGAGGGCTTCTATTAGAGATATCTCTGTGTGCAAAAAAGTGTGCAATTTTGCATTTCAAGTCGTCTTTGAGTTCAGGCCAGAGGATCCTAGAGGAAAAAAAAAAGAAAGAAGGGAAGAAAACAAGACATTTACAGCTGGATTGACCTTAATTTGAGTCTTTTCTCTTTTTTTTTTTTTTCCACTCTCTTCAATCTCCTTGCTACTATTTACCTTTCAGAGTCTTCAGACAGCAGCTCCATGCATTCAGTGTGAGAAACCAGGTGGAGTGCACTTTCTACATCCTAACCAGAACCAGATCCTTTCAATGGTGTTTTTGATGAGCAGAAATGTTTAACTTACATAAAGTTTAATTTTTCTTTTCCAATATACTTAACATTTTAGATAAAGTTAAGAAATTTTTTAAAAAGCATAGATTTCTAAAAGTGACACAAGTTGAAAGAGAAAATCACATTAGCTCTCTGATCATAAAAGAAATTGGATACGTAATCAAAAACTTGCTGTAAAGGAAACTCAAGGCCCAGATGGTGTTATAAAAATTTTAAGAATAAATAAGGTCAAGCATAAACATTCTTTTACAAAAGAGAGCAGGAAGGAACACATAGCAATTCATTTAATGGGAGGAGTATAATTCTGATTCCAAAACCTGACAAAGATATCACAAGAAATTAAAAAATAAGAAACTATGCCTTTAACCAAACGTTAAAAAGTGGAATCCTATAATACACAAAAAAGGGTAAGACAACGTGACAAAGTGGGGTTTATCCCACTAATCCAGTTTGGTTAACATATGAAAATTTATCAAAATAAATCAGCATCTTAACAGAATAAGGAGAAAAAAACAAATGACCATCTCAATAGATGCAGGAAAATAGCATAATATTTGATGGTAAAATATTGACTGATGTTTCCTTAAGATTAATTAGTTTTTTTCTATTGCTAATTTTATTCAAAATTGTACTGGAGAGCCTTGCAAACACAAACTTATTCCCAGTTGCCCTGGAGTCACTTCTGACTCACATAGACCCTTAGGACAGAGTAGAATTGCCCCATAGGGTCTCTAAGGCTGTACATTTTTACAGAAACAGACTGCCACATCTTTCTCCCACGGAGTGGCTCGTGGGTTTGAACTCCCAACCTTTCAGTTAGCAGCAGAACCATTAACCACTGTGTCCGCAGGGTTCCTGCAAGTGCGGTAAGGCAATAAAAAAAGGGAGGGGTATAAAATTAGAAAGTAATAAGTAGAACTTTGCTTTTGCAGGTGACATGATTTTCTGCATAGGAAATTCTGAGACATTTACAACACAACTGCAAAGTCAAATAGATAAATTTAATAAATCTACAAGATACTATGTCATTGTACAAATATTAGATATATATCTATAGACCAACATCAATTAGAAACTGTAGTATATGAATTCTATTTATAATAACAACAAATACCTAAGAGTAAATATAAGAAAAGAAATGCAAGACTTTAACACTGAAGACTATAGAACACTGTTGAGAATAATTAAAGGAAACCTGAATAATGGCAGAGCTATAGCATATTCACAGGTTTGAAAGTTCAGTAAGTTAAGATACTTATTCCTCCAAGTTCATCTGTATGTTCTAAGTAGTCTCAATTGCCATCCTAGTAGGTGTTTTGTTTCCTAATAGAACTTTGTGCAGACTTTGAAATTGGTGCTGTAAAGGACCTAAAACCAAACCAAACCAAACCAAACCAAACCAAACCAAACCAAACCAAACCAAACCAAACCAAACCAAACCAAACCCATTGCTGTTGAGTTGATTCTGACTCATAACGACTTTAAAAAGGACCTAGAAGAGACAAAACAATGTTGAAGAAGGAAAATGTTGAAAGACAGGCTGCCTAACCAAAGATTCACTATAAAGCAGCCATAAAAAACGCAGTGTGGAAGTGGCATAAATAGACCACTAAAAAAAAAAAAAAATCAATAAAATAGAAGAGAAGGTCCAAAATAGGTCCACTCGTACATAATCAGTTGATTTGTGGTCAAAGTCTCCCAGCAATTCAGTAGAAAAAGAAACTCTTCAACAAATTGTGCTGGACCAAACTGAATACCCATATGGAGACAAAGTAAACCTCAACCTTTATCCCAGATACTAAAAAAAAAAAAAAAAGATTTGAAACGGATCATAGATGGAAGTATCATAAAAAATGAAGCTATAATTTTTTTTTTTAAAGCTTCTGGGAAAAAATAATATATATATATATATATATATATATTCACAACCTGATAAAATGAAAGTCCTGCTTGGAACTTTTTACCTTACCTCATTGTTATAAACTTTTCCCATGCTACTATATAATTTTAATAGCCAATAATATTGAGGAGCATTTTAATATTGTATTAATTCAATATGCTATAATTTATCCAGTAAGTTGTCCATCTCTTCACATTTAAGCTGTTTCTTTTCCTGTTCCGTTACGAAAGAACTGACGTTCTATTTTGCCCATTTTAATAGCATAATTTTCCAACACAAAACTTTCTGAGTCAAAGTGTAAGAACATATTTATTATTCTTGATTCTTTTTTTAAATTGTTTTTCTAAACTATGCACCAATATATTTTATGCCATTGAGTGAATCATCCCACTTTATTCCTTCATGCTTTTATTAGCCTTGCTCATTTTTTCCGTTCCTTATTCTTAGTTTAAATGTTAATTTAAGGTTTCTCTCCTCATTGGAATTTCTTTTCCTGACAGAATCTGTGTATTGAAATAAATATCACTCTTCAGTGTTCTCATAAAACCTTTCTGTTCATGTATTAATAATCTCCTCAGGGGCATGGCCAATATCTTATTCTATTTGTAACCCCAGGTCCTGTCACAATGCATAGCATAGAATAGATAATAAATACACGTTGAATGGATCATGAATCAAGAAATGCTTCCATGATTTATGAATGTTGCACGGTTTCTGTAGCCCTGTTAATACGTATTGTGATTGTTTAGTATTATTTTGCTAATTGAATAGATATAAAGTGGTACCTTAGCATCACATCGTTTAGTATGTTTAAAAAATAATAGAGAAGTCAGGCATCTATGTGTGTTAACTATTTGTTTTCTCGTGTGAGCCATAATGCATTATATTTCATTATATGTTTGAAATTATATTGCTATGCTGCTTTTTTCTATTCAGTTTTGAACTATGCTTAATTTTTACATTATCTTTTAAAAAATTTGAAATATACTAAATGCGTCTACTTTTCCCACTGTTTGATAATGTATAATTCATCTTCCTCCACTTATTGAGTTCCTTCTGTGAACCCAGCACATGTGAAGATCAGAAATACACCCTTGACCTTCAGGGAGCTCAGAAAACACAATATAATGTACCACAAGTAATAGCATGGTATCTTGTGGGAATCAGATCAGACAGACTTTCAGCAGAGGAATTTTGACAAATGAAAAAGGAATAAATTGCATTCCAGAAAATGGGGACAGCATATCCAAAGACACCACATGATAGATTCTGTTTTGAAGGAATGACAAATAAGTTGGTAATTAGAGAGTGTAAGGATGAAAGGGAAAATAGAAAATGAGGATGCCATTTAGATAAATAAGATTATAAAAATCATTGTATACGTATTAGAATTTAGATTTTACTCTAAAGTTAATAGGAAGACTGAAAGATTTTACAGCAATTGAGCAACATCATATGTACTTTCAAATGAATAGATAAAACTGATTTTTAAAAATATGTAACTTTATTTTACTACTCAAAGAAATAAAATTAATTTTATCAAATTACAAAAATAATCACACATATTGATTATAAGGAATTCATTTAACAACTCATATTAGAAGGAATGCTCACAATCCAACTAATTAGACACAACTATTTTTAACATAGAGCCCTGGTGGCACAGGTGTTAAAGTGCTCTGCTGCTAATGGAAAGGTCAGCTGTTCAAACCCACCAGCTACTCCTAGGGAAAAAGATGTGGTGGTCAGCTTCCATAGAGATTTATAGCCTTGGAAACCCTATGGGGCATTTCCAATCTGCCTAATATGTCTAATCTGTTTTACAGACTGGTATGAGTCATAATTCACCCAATGGCAGTGTTTTTTTTTTTTTAAACATCATTCTTCAATATTTTTATTGTTCCCAATTTTCAAAATCTTATTAGTAACAGTGATAAACATTTGTGTACGTAACTATTTATGCAGATATTGTCATCTCTTCCAAATTCTCAACAGTTTTCTTTCCCTATCCTCTCCATCCAAACACAAGCACCGTCATGATCCCTAAAGGCAGGGAGAATCCTTACTCCCATGTGCTAACATTGGAGATGGTTTTGCTGCTACCAGGGGGAATACAGCACACTTAGCACACTACAGTTGCTTGGGAGGAGAAATTTATTTTCACTAGTTGATAACATTTTAGACTGTATCACAGGTCTCACATGCTGCCTGAACATCACTCTCTGTGGAGCTAATATAGGTTAAGAATGAGAAGAAGGCAACCATAGTGGACATCTTGGTGCAGGGAAACAGATCAGAAAGGGCAGGGAAGATTTAAAGAGCCTGTATGCCTCATTCTTTTAAAGTACAAGCCCAAAAAACAAGAAAAATGAGGTCCTCATTCTTTTTTTTTAATTTTTTCGTTGTACTTTAGACAAGGGATTACAGAACAAACTAGTTTCTCATTAAACAGTAAACGTATTATTTTATGACAATGGTTAACAAGCCCAAATGTCATCACAACCTTGGGTTCTGTATTACCAACTTCCCTGTTCCTTTTGCCTTCTAGCCCTTGGCCCTGAGCTGGTGTGCCCCTTTAGTCTCTTTTTTTTTGTTGTTCTTTTTGGGGGGAGGCTGTCCAACTTTGGCTAAAGGGTAAACCTCAGGAGTGACTTCATTACTGAGCTGAAAGGGTGTCCAGGGGCCATACTCTCAGGGTTTCTCCAGTCTCTACCAGGCCAGTAAGTGTGTCTTTCTTTTTGAGTTAGAATTTTGTTCCACATTTTTCTCTACCTCTGTCCAGGACCCTCTATGGCAATCCCTGTCAGAGAAGTCAGCGGTGGTAGCTGGCCACCATATAGTTGTACTGGACTCAGTCTGGTGAGGTCATGGTAGATGTGGTCTATTAGTCCTTTGGACTAATCTTGCCCTTGTATCTTTAATTTTCTTCATTCTTTGTTGCTCTCCAAGGGGTGATGCCAGTGGAGAATCCTAGATGGCTGCTAACAGTCTTTTAAGACCCCAGATGCTACTCACCAAAGTTGAATGTAGAACATTTTCTTTATAAACTGTGTTATGCCAATTGAGATAGATGTTCCCCAATACCATTGTCCCCACAGTCCTCAGCTCAGCAATTCAGACCCACAGAGAGTTTGGATGTGTCTATGGAGGTTCCACAACCTAGCCTTGTACAAGCTGTGCTGGCTTCCCAAGTATTGTGTACTGTCTTAACCTTCACCAGTTACTAGTTATTTATTGTTTATTTAGTGTTTTTATCCACATACATTCACTCTGTTGTAACCATCAAAGATTGTTTCTTTTTGTATGTAAACCTTTTCATGAGTTTTTACGGTAGTGGTGTCATACACTATTTGTCCTTTTGTGATTGACTTATTTCACTCAGCATAATGCCCTCCAGATTCATCCATGTTATGAAATGTTTCATGGTTTCATCATTGTGCTTTATCGTTGAGTAATACTTCCTTTTGTGTATGTACCACAGTTTGTTTATCCATTCGTCTGTTGATGGGCATCTAGGTTGTTCCCAACTTTATGCTATTGTGAACAATGCTAAACAAACAAACAAAAAGCCCTGGGGATCCCACCAGCGTGGTGTCACGGGCCAGGGGCATGGTTCCCTGGTCGAACAGTACTTCACAGCTTTTCGAGGGGAAGCAATGATGGCACACGGAGCCAGGTGTTCAAGATGAAGGAGGGGGAGGTCATGGGAGGCACAGAAAAAAACAAAAGAAATAGATAAAAGCAACGTCACCAACAGGCAAATGGCACTCAAGGAGCCGGCCAGTGTGGGAAGGATGAATCCAAGCAGCCCAGGGCCAAAGCAGTTGCCTCCAGGCCAAGAGACCGTGGTTGGTGGGAAGGGATGGATGGGGGCAGATAAGAAGGATGGGGCCTAGGAAAGAGTATACTGCTGGTTACCAAATTATCTATCTCCTACTGGGAACATCGTGAAGCTGCTTTCCCTTACTCTCTGTCTGCCGATCTCCAGTGTGGGTGGGGCGAATCCAAGGGGCACGGATGCTGCGCTTCCTGGCCGGCTGAGCCACTCTGCCGGCCAGGAAGCGAGGAGTAGCAGGGAGAGGATGGAGGGTGGAAAATTGTGCCTCACTGATTACCAGGTGCTCTGTCTCCTGCTGGGAGCTTCATGAAGCTGCTTTCCCATGCTCCCTGTCCGCTGTTCTTTACAGGAGTCCAAGAGGTGAATCCTTGCTTCCTTAGCTGATAGAGGGCCTCCCCATGTACCTCTCTTCGCTCTCTTTTGTCAGTTTCTTATTCTATTCGGTGCTTGACTGAGTTCTTTATCTCTTCATTTGATGCTTCTGGTTACTGGACTGACTTTTGTCTGTTTTACTTAGTTTTTCGGGTCTTTGCTGTAGAGCCAGGGCTTGGTGCTTCTGTCTATGGTGCCATGTTGGCCAGAGAGGTCCTCATTCTTGACCAGTAGTCCTTGCACCCTCAAATCAGCTCAGGGTTTGCAATGGGGTCTGCACTCACTGGTTTGCTTTCAGTTTTGTGGAGTAGCTCACAAGTAGGATCACTGTGACCATCCATCCTTTTCATTTTGCCTTCCCCTGTTGTATTAAAAAAAAAAAAAGTTTAGCCTGGAGGCATGGTGCCCAATGCAGCCATCCTTTTTTTCTCACATTACAGGAACCTGAGAATCTAAAGAGAAGGGATTAGATCCTACGACAGACACATCTGTCTATGGGACTTTCTAAATTCTCCAGCTCCTAGGGTTGCTAAGAATCAAAACATAAGAATACATTTTTGTGACCAGGGCTTGAAGATTAATATAAACTCGTCTCAGATTCGATGTAAATTTTAAATGTACTATCTAAAATTTATCATATTTTGTATTTGTTACTTCCTTTTTACCTAGTACACAATCATAAAGAGAACTTTAAGAAAACATGTGAAGGCTTAATTGTCATGAACCCTATGCATCAGTTGCCAATACGTATTTTTAGTTTTCATGGCATCCTATATATAACTGCTTATCCCAGTTTGTAGTGTACCTCACACCCTTCAACTTCAGATATACTGCTAATAAGGACCATTCTGGTCTGATTTTATATGAACTTCATGATCTTAGTAGAACTTGCTTCCATTGTATCAGGTAGGGACAATACCAAGACTCAGAGTCACCAAGGTCATGGATCAAGCATAATGTGTGAAACATGGACTAATGTAGCAACAGAATATATTAAGTCATATTGTCCTGGAGAATCCTAGCTGTATTGTTAAATTATTTTGGAGTTGACTTACAGAAAAGCCAAGTATGAAATGCAAATGTTGTTGTTTCTGTTACGTGACATCAAGTTGGTTCTGACTTATAGGTACCTATGCACAACAGAACAAAACAATGCCTGATCCAGTGCCATCCTCACAGTCCTTGTTATGTTTGAGCCCATTGTAGCAGCCACTGTGTCAATCTACCTAGTTGAAGATCTCTTTAGCAGACCATCTACTTTACCAAACTTGATGTCCTTCTGCAGGGGCTGGCCCCTCCTGATAATATGTCCAAAGTAAGTGAGGCTAAGTCTGACCATTTGTGTTTCTAATGAGCATTCTGGCTGTTCCTACTCCAAGACAGATTTGTTTGTTTTTCAGACAGTCTGTGGTGTATTCAATGTTCTTCACCAACACCATAATTCAAATGCATCAATTCTTTTTTGGTCTTCTGTATTCATTGTCCAGCTTTCCCACGCATATGAGACAATTGAAAATGCCATGGCTTGGTTCAGGCACACCTGAGTCCTCCAAGTGACATCTTTGCTTTTTAAACACTTTACAGAAGTCTTTTGCAGTAGATTTGCCCAATGCAATAAGTCATCTGATTTCTTGATTGCTACTACCCAAGTGTTGATTGTGGATCCAGGTAAAATGAAATCCTTTACAATTTCCATCTTTTCTCTGCTTATCATTATTTTGCTTATTGTTCCAGTTGTGAGGGGTTTAGTTTTCTTTATGTTGAGGTAAAATTTGCACTGAAGGCTGTGTTCTTTGATCATTATCAATACATGCTTCAAGTTCTCTTCACTTTCAGAGGGCAAGGTTGTGTCATTAGATATCACACGTTGTTAACAAGACTACTTCCAATCCTGATGATACATTATTCTTCAAATACGACAGCTTCTTGGGTTATTAGCTCAGCATACAGACTGAATAAGTGTGGTGAAAGGATATGACACTGATGCACACTTTTTCTGATTTTAAACCATACAGTATCCCTTTGTGCTGTTTGCAAGACTGCCTCTTGATCTATATACAGGTTCCTCATGAACACAATTAAGTGTTCTGGAATTCCCATTCTTCACAAGTTTGTCTACAATTTGTTATGGTTCACACAGTCAAAAGCTTTCTCTTAGTCAATAAAATACAGTTAAACATCTTTCTGATATTCTCTGCTTTCATCTAGGATTCATGTGACATCAGAAGTGATATTCCTTGTTCCACGTGCTCTTCTGAAACCAGCTTAAATTTCTGGTAGTTCCCTGTCTATCTAACTGCTGCAGCCGCTTTTGAATGCTCTTTAGCAATATTTTATTTGTTTGTGATATTAGTGATATTGTTTGATAAATTCTGCATTTAGTTGTATCACCAAATTTCTTGACATAGGTGAAAGAACACTTCCAGAGTTGCATCTGTTTTTTGAAACATCTCAGTTGTATTTCCTCAATTCCTGGAGCCTTGTTTTTTGCCTAAAAACCCTGATGGTGTAGAGATTAAGTGCTACTGATGCTAACCAGAAGTTCAACAGTTTGAATCCACCATGTGCTCCTTGGAAACTTTATGGGGCAGCTCTCAGTTCTATAAGGTCGAATCAGCTTGATGGCAATGGGTTTGGTTTCTTTTCTGTGTGTGCGTTTTTTTCACCAATGTCTTCAGTGCAGCTTGGATTTCTTCCTTCAGTACTATTGGTCCTTGATATATGCTACCTCCTGAAATGGTTGAACCTCAATGAATACTTTTTGGTACAGTGACTCTGTGTGTTCCTTCCATCGTCTTTGGATGCTTCCTGCATCATTAAGTACTTTGCCCATAGAGTCTTTCACTATTGCAACTCAAGACTTGAATTTGTTCTTCAGTTCTTTCAGCTTGAAAAATGCTGAGTGTGTTGTTTCCTTTTGGTTTTTGAACTTCAGGTATTTGCATATGTTGTTATAATACTTTGTTTTCTGGAGCCACCTTTTGAAATCTTCTGTTTAGCTCTTTTCATTATTTCTTCCTTTTGCTTTAGCTACTTGACATTCAAGAGCAAGTTTCAGATTCTCTTCTGACATCCATTTTGATCTTGTCTTTCTTTCCTGTCTTTTTAATGACCTCTTGATTTCTGAGTGTATGATGTCCATGATGTCAATCCACAACTCCTCTGTTCTTTTGTCATTAGTGTTCAATGCCTCAAATCTCTAAATTCAGGTGAGGTATATTCAAGATGGAAACCCTGGTGGCATAGTGTTTAAAAGCTATGGCTCCCCACCAAAAGTTTGGCAGCTCAAATCCACCAGGTGCTCCTTGGAAACCCTGTGGGACAGTTCTACTCTGTCCTATGGGGTTGCTAAGAGTTGGAATCAGCTTGACAGCAACCAGTTTTTTTGTTTTGTTTTGTTTTGTTTACATTCAAGTTCATAGTTTGGCCCTCACGGGCTTGTTTTAATTTTCTTCAGCTCTAGCTTGAAATTGCATATTATCAATTAATAGTCTTTTCTGCAGCTGCCCCCTGGCATTGTTTTGATTGATGATATTGAGTTTTTCTATCTTCTCTTTCCGCAGATGTAGTTGATTTGATTCCTTTATATTCCATCTGGCCAGGTCTGCATGTAGAGTCTCCCTTTATGTTGTAGAAAAAAAGTGTTTGTGATGAAGTAGTTGGTCTCAAAAAATTCTGTCATGTGATCTCCAGCATCGTTTCTGTCACTAAGGCTGTATTTTCCAACTACTGATCCTTCTTCTTTGTTTCTAACTTTCATATTGCAATCACCAGTAATTATGAATGCATCGTGATTGCATGTTTGATCAGTTTCAAACTGCAGAAGTTAATAAAAATCTTCATTTCATTCTAACCTTAGCAATTGGTGGATAAATTTGAATAATAGTCATATTAACTGGTCTTCCTTGCAGGCATATTGATATTATCCTATCACTGACACATTGTACTTTGGAATAGATCTTGAAATGTTCATTTTGACAATGAATTTAATGTCATTTTTCTTCAATTTGTCATCCTGGCATAGTAGACCACAAGACTGTCTAGTTCAAAATGGTCAATACCAGTCCATTTCAGCTCACTACAGCTTAGGGTATCGATCTTTATGTGTTTCATTTCATTTTTGACAATATCCAATTTTCCTAGATTCATACTTCATACAATTCACATTCTGATTATTAATAGATGTTTGCAGCTGTTTCTTCTCATTTTGAGTCATACCACATCAGCACATGAAAGTACTGAAAGATTGACTCCTTCACATCATTAAGGTTGACTCTACTTTGAGGAGGCAGCTGTTCCCCAGTCATCTTTAGAGTGCCTTCTAGCCTACAGGGCTCATCTTCTGACACAACATCAGACAGATGAACAAATACAATAATAATAATTTTTTTCCATTAGGCACAAACTTCAAGAAATGTTAAAGGACATTTTCTGGCAAAAATAAATTGGATATTTCTATCTACACAAAGTAAGAAAGAATGGCAAATACACAGGGAAGTATAAACCTAAAATTTCCTTAAAAGGTAAATACTAATGAATAATAATAACAATGTATTATGGATTTTATAACATAAGTAGAAGCAAAATGGATAACAACTGTAGGACAGATTATAGGAGGAGTAAGTGGAAGTATATTGTAAATTTCCTGCATTGTAAATGACATGGTATGATATTATTTGAAGAGAGGCTGTGATAATTTTTAGTGGTAAAATATTTATCAGTCACCAAAAATAAAAATAAATGTAAAATTGATAAGCCAATGTTTTTTAATGTTGTTTTTAGGTGCCATCAAGCTGATTTAGACTCGTATTGACTCCATGTGACAGAGTAAAATGACTCTACAGGATTTTCTTGACTGTAGTCTTCATGGAAGCATATCACCAGGTCTATCTCCTGTGAAGGTTGGGTTTAGCAGTTTAGAATCTGAGGGTTTAATATTTGTGTCACCAGGACTCCACGATAAACCAATATTTTCACTCTCCAAACCTCTGAAACAAAAACAGAGATGTCAATACCTATCTCTTGCCGGTCGTGAGAAAACTAAATAAAATAACACCTGGAAGGTGCTTAGTACAGTTATTGGCTGTTGGCGAGAACTTCATAAATGTTAGTGTTGTTGTTTTAATCACAATCTATTGAGTTTCTTTCTAAAATATCTTTGATTTGACCAACACTTTCATTTGCATAATGATGCCCATAATTTATTTTCTTAGCATATCTTTCCTGTTGGTCCTTTTTACATAAATACACATGATAATAAAGAGATTCACAATTATTTTACGGATATTAAACCCAAAAGCCATCAATATTCTCTATGGTCTATAAATGAAGTTCAGAGCAATTTTCATGTCATTCAAAGATTTGTACCATCTAACAACAAATTATTTTTATTATAATTTCTTCTTTTATTTCCCAACAAGTATTGCATACTTTGGCTATTCTACAAAAGGGCGACTGGTAGGCTCTTGGTTTTGACCCATAATGTTCCCTCAACTTTCATCATTTGCCAACTCCTGTCCCTATAAAATCCAATATAATATTTGAGATATAAAAGAAAAGCCAAGTCAATAAGACCATTTTCTATATATCCATGAACTTATGTTTACATTTAACACTTAATCATTTAGTTCTATATGATTTTTCATGATTTATTTACAGGTTTTTCTTCTTCCCTAGACTGTGAACTCAAAAAAGTGCCAAGTACAATGCCTTGCTTATAGCAAGTCTCAATAAAAATGTGCTAAATGAAATTGTTGAAAGAAGGTTGGAGATAAGTTAGTATAGACTAAACATAAGTGAACAAAGATATCTGTATGCCTGAACTGAAGTGAATAAACAAAGAAGTGTTCACCATAATTTTATAATTTTTAGGATAGGGAAATGAAGGCAACACGTGTGCATGAATTTTAGAGTGAGGATTTTATGGATTGAATTATGTAGCTTCAAAATATGTGTTAAAAATCCTAACCTGCATGTCTGTGGTTATAATCCTAGTTGGTAGTGGGTTGTCTTTGTTATGTTAATGAGACAGGATTAATGTAGCGTATATGTTGACTCAATCTATTCTGATATGTAAAAGAGATTAAACAAGTGAGAGGAGGAGAGATGTGGAAGAGAGATTTCAAATCACATGAAGTTTGCCCAGGAGCAGAAGCTCAGAAAATAATTCAGCCTAAGATATAATAAGATCTCATCATCAAAATATTTATTAAATGTTATATCATTTTCAAGAAAAATTACAATTAATAAATAAAATAATTGCAATAATTTTCTTAGTTGACTTTACCTGAAATATTTTAATAACTGATTGATGAAGGGCTTTAATCTGTTTATTTTTAAGTCATTTTTGCAAATTGGAGTGAGAAAGGCAAAAATTTGGTGATAGAACTATCCATAAATCCTGTAGAAAATTTTGCTTATCAATAATTATATAAGAAAGAAGCCTTGGTGACAAAATGGGAAAAGTGCTAGACTGCTAACTGAAAGTTCAGAGGTTCAAATCCATGAGACACTCTGAGGTAGAAAAACCTGAGGATCTGCTTCCTTAAAGTTTACAGCTCAGAAAACCCTATAGGGCAATTCTGCTCTGTCCTGTAGGGTTGCTATGTGTTGAAATCAACTCAACCAAAAAGGATAATGGTGGCAGATAACTCCTATGCATTTTATATTTTTCTTTTCCAACTTGTAAAAGGCTTCCTCCTTCAAGGTTACTTTTTTTCTCATTTTTATGGTAGAGTTTTATTCCCATTTTGGAATCTAATATCTATTCTAATATTTGAATGGTATGTCTTCTACTCATTCTCAGAATAACTAGATATGGTTCAGACAATTTTATTGTCATTAACAAGTTTTAATATATAAATTTAGAAAGTTTTAATATATAAATAAATCCTCTGAAACATGTACAATTCTTTTATTTATTTATTTTTTAATTGTGCTTTAGATGAAAGTTCACAGCTCAAGCTTGTTTCTCATACAAAAATTTGTACACACATTGTTATGTGACCCTAATTGATATCCTTATAATATGATAGCACTTTCCTCCTTTCCACCCAGGATTTCCCATGTCCGTTCAACCAGTTCCTGTACCTTTATGCCTTCTCATCTCTCTTCTGGACAGGAAGAGCTGCCCATTTAGTCTCACTTGAACTAAGAAGCACACTCTTCACAAGTGTCATTTTATGTCTTATAGTCCAATCTATTCTTTCTCTGAAGAGTTGGCTTTGGGAATGGTTTTAGTTCTGGGTTACCAGAGAGTCTGTGAGCCATGTGTTTTGGGCTTCCTCCAGTCTCAATCAGACCATCAAGTCTGATATTTTTGCTAGAATTTGAGTTCTGCACCCCACTTTCTCCTGCCCCTTCAGGGACTCTCTGTTGTGTTCCCTGTCAGGATGGTCATTGGTGGTAGCCAGGCACCATCTAGTTCTTCTGGTCTCAGGCTGATGGAGTCTTTGGTTTATATTGCCCTTTTTGTCTCTTGGGCTAATATTTTCCTTGTGTCTTTGGTGTTCTTCATTCTCCTTTGCTGCAAGTGGGTTGGGCCAATTGATGCATCTTAAATGGCCATTCACTAGCTTTTAAGCCCTCAGACACTACTCACCAAAATGGGCTGCAGAACATTTTGTGAATAAACTTTGTTATGCCAATTGACATAGACTCCCCAGAAACCATTGTCCCCAGAACCCTGCACCTGCTACTCTGTCCCTCAAAGTGTTTAGTTGTATTCAGGAAACTTCTTAGCTTTTGGTTTAGTCCAGTTGTGCTGATTTCCCCCGTATTGTGTGCTGTCCCTCCCTTAACCTAAGATAATTCTTTTCTACTATCTTTAGTTTGTGAATACCCTTTTCCCACCCTCATAACCTTCAAAGAATGTATTTTTCTACGTTTAAACCTTTTCCTTGAGTTCTTATAATAGTGGTTTCATACAATATTTGTAATTTTGTGACTGACTAATAAAAAAATATATATATAGTTATTATTTTTTTTTAATTTCAATTAGCATAATGCCTTCCAGATTCGTCCATGTAATGAGATGTTTCCCAGGTTCATTGTTGTTCTTTATCTTTGTGTAGTATTCTATTGTGTAAATATACCATAATTTGTTTATCCATTCGTCTGTTGATGGGCACCTAGGTTGTGTCCATCTTTTTGCTATTGTGAACAGTGCTACAATGAACATGGGTGTGCATATATCTATTTGTGTGATGGCTCTTATTTCTCTAGGGTATATTCCAAGGAGTAGAATTATTAGATCCTATTTTATGGTACTTATATTTCTAGATTTTGAAGGAAGCACCAAATCGATTTCCAAACTGATTGTGTTATTTTACATTCCCATCAGCAGTATATAAGTGTCCCAATCTCTCCACAACCTGTCAACATTTATTATTTTTTGATGAAATGTGTACAATTCTTATAAACAGTTATTTCAACCTATCACCCATGAGTGGAAAAAAAAAAGTTTCTTACTGGATTTTTTTTTTTTTTAATGCATGGAGTAGTAAAATAAAAATTACACATAGCCCTTGTAAAATGTATCCAAGCAATACACATTTATGCATATAATACAGATACATGCACATATATGTTGCACGTAAATACATATACATATATAGATCACATACATATATTTGTCTATACAGATATACACACAGATTTTTTTGCAGGATTAAGACATAAAATATGGAGATAAAGACTGATTAGTACATAGAAAGCCAGGAAAGAAGTTTCTTCTAGTTTCCAAAGAGGGAAATATCCTCACCTCTCTCATGACAACTTGTCATTTTACTCGGTGAGGTAAAGGGAGCTATCACATTGAGATGTTTCCTATTTGATGGCAAGCCAATGACAAAGCAAGCAGTTTTATGAATGCCAGTTTAGTCAGATGATTTTAAAAATACACTTTATCCAGTGGTCATTTCTCACACTTGGTCAAAACAGATCCAGAAGCTGTGCACTCGGCCTCTAGGCATAGCTTCGTAGATATGATCAGTCAAGGGCATGATGTTATCTGCGGATGTCCATGCTTGTCTTCTTAATACAACTGTTTTGGAGGCTTTAAATCTCAGAAGTGTTAGAAAGAACACCCCCACAAGCTGTTATCTGAAAGTATTTTTAAAAGGAAGTGAAATATCTCATCTTTAAGGGTCTGAAGAACCATTCTAGGGAGAGATGGAGAAATACATTCAGGTGCTATTACCACCAGCAAGAAAGGATATGGGAGCTCAGCAACTGGCAGAAGGACCTGATGGGAGCTAAGCTGCTGAGAGTTATTTATTTATTTTGGTTTATTGACTCTCAGGAGGACTGATAAGAGTTTCCTGGTTGCTGTTCTAAAAAGCATCAATGGAACCTTAGTTGGAAAAGAGGAAGAGGGGGGAATTTATTACTTGGAAGTCTTTCCAAACTGTCACCTGTGTCACATTTTCTATTTTAAACTCCTCTTTACTAGGTAAGGAGGTAGATGCACAAATTTTTACTTGAAGCCTCAGGCAATTATTCAGTGGCTACAAAATGATTCTGCCAAGTTTTTTCTAGAATAAATATTGAGCCTTTCGGTAAGAGAGGTACATGTAATTAGGCAGAAAACAATTTTCCAATTTTAACTTTCACCTGTGCATAAGTGCTGCATATGATTTAAATGCATAATCAAAGACTGTCACTTCTACATCTGTGAAATATGGGTGAAAAGAAAGACCTCTAGAAATAGGGAAAAATGACTATAGGATATTAGGAAAAAAGAGTTGGTAGCACAAAACAAACTGTGAAGAAAAGAAAGTTGCATAAAGAAATACGTAAAAATACACATAATATATTTAACCATGATAATTCTACCAATTTCTTCCACCACAGTGTTATCATCTTGTTGGCAGGAACTACCTCTTATCATCCATCATCTGGCCCCATATTCCTTAATACAGTTCTCTGCCCTCAGTAACTAGTAGGGATTGAATTTTGTAGATTTGAAATGATTAAAAATAATTTAGAGTTCACTTTTTTTCCAGAAGAGTTTATTGGAACACTTATTAGTAAACAAAGGCCAAACACACAAAGCATTACCATCGAAGAATAAGACCAAACAGATCATTCTATTAATTATGATAGGTAAGTCTTATCTAACAAATTGGCAAATTCCATGTAATATAAATTATAACCTTCCCACATGAAGGCCTTTGAAGTTTTTTTTTTTTTTTTTTTTTTTGAAGAATTACAGGTAATATGGGTTATTATGAGTGATCTCTGGGACTTTCTAGAATTGATACTGCCCTCCATGTGACTGTCTTCTATATGACACTGTGAATCCAGTCTTATCTTTGGGATTTTTCTTCCAAATAATCAAGTCTTGGAAATAATCTCACAAATTGTGTATATATGTTGCTGTCTCAGGACTACTACCTTACTGAATATTCCCCAAGAATTATAAATCTTTGCTAATGCAAAATAGTCTTTTCTCAATGATTTTATTTAAAGCAACTTTGACATCCTTATTCCTCAGGCTGTAGATGAGGGGGTTCAGCATTGGCACAATAATGGTGTAAAACACAGAGGACACTTTCCCTTGGTCCATGGAGCCAACATTTGATGGCTGCAGGTACATGAATGCTGCAGAACCATAGAAGATTGTAACCGCCAAGATGTGGGAGCTGCATGTGCTAAAGGCTTTGGACCTTCCCTCAGTGGAGCGGATTTGCAGGATGCTGGCAATGATAGAGACATAGGAGCCAAGGATGGTCAAGGTTGGTACAAAACAATTAAATAAACTGAAGCACAAAAGTACCACTTCATTGATATAAGTACTGGAGCAGGAGAGCTCCAGTAGTGGAAAAACATCACAAAAGTAATGGTTGATTATTTTAGCTTTGCAGAAAACCACTCTTAGCATGCAACCTGTGTGAACAGAGGCAACAATCAAACCCATCATATATACCTCAACTACCAACCAGGAGCAGACCTGATAAGACATGGTGACATTGTAAAGCAATGGCTTACAGATGGCAACATAGCGATCATATGCCATCACAGCCAGCATATGACATTCTGATATAATAAAAAAAATGAAGAAGTAGAGCTGAGTCATGCATTCAGGGTAGGAGATGGTGTTCTTCTCTGTCACAAAGTTCACCAGCATTTTGGGGGTAATGACAGTGGAATAGCAGAGATCAATGAGGGACAAACTGCTGAGGAAATAGTACATGGGGATATGCAGGTGAGAACTGAGCCCAATCAGTGTGATCATGCCCAGGTTCCCCACCACTGTGACCACATAGACTCCTAGGAAGAAAAGAAAGAGGGGCAGCTGGAGTTCTGGCTTTTCTGTCAGTCCAGCAAGGATGAACTCAGTCACTGTGGAGTGATTTTCTGCTGCCATTTTCCACTGGAGTTTTATGGAGGAAGAGAATAAGAAATTTGAGGTAGATGTTTATACAGTGTGAAACAGATGCAAGTCATATTATTTAAGTATCTCCAATTCTCTCTCCCTGTCCCCCCTCTATGTTAGAAGTTGAAGACTCTGGGATCCAAGTATTATAGGCCATGCAAATAAACATCAGGTGGAATTATATTTTTTTTGTCTCTGTACTATAAAAGTGGGTCTTAGTACTGACCTGTCTCTTGACATCCAAAGAACCATTTTGATAACTTAAAATATTGAGTGTTCTGAGTCCTTGTGGTATAATGGTTTAGCACTTGGTGCTAACTTGGAGGATGGCAGTTCAAACCCACCCAGTGGCTCTGCTGGAGAAAGACATGAAAATCTGCTTGTGTAAGGATTACAGCCTAGAAAAACATATGGAGTTGTTCTATTCTGTCACATGGGATTGATATGAGTTGAAAATCAACTCAATGAAACCTAACAACAGCAACAACAACAAAACACTTTCCATACCTTATTTGCAATCCTCTCAACTCTTCTGAAGAACAAATACTAGCAGTAGTTATGTATGGTTACCATAGAGTTGATTCTGACTCATGTGACCCCATGTGTGCCAGAGTAGAGCTCTGTTCCACGGGGTTTTCAATGACTGATTTTTTGGAAGTAGATCAGCAGGACTTTCTTCTTATTGCATTACCCAGAGATTCCACAACAATTATTTTATATATTAGGCTCATAGTGGTTAAATATTAGCCCATTTAAAAAAAAAAAAAAACCCGCTGCCATTGAGTTGATTCTGACTCATAACAACCCCAGAACTGACCCATAGAGTTTCCAAGGAGTGCCTGGTGGATTTGAACTGCCGACCTTTTGGTTAGCAGCTGTATCACTTAACCACTATACCACTAGTGTTTCCATTAGCCCATAGTTAGGCATATTGTAAACAAGTGATCAGTATATGAGAAAAGGCCTATCTGTCTCTAAGTGGGTCCTTCCCCATCTCCCCTTCTGATTCTTCTTTTAGCTACTCATGTCTGCTCTCCTGTGTTATATCTTTAGTGCATCAGAGAAATCATTCACTGCAGTTAATGTGAGAAAGTATTGATGTAAAGTAAAGTAAAAAAAAAAAAAATGTATTGGCTACTGACATAGGCTGGTTTCCCTTTAGAGAGTACCTTGTCTACTGGCACCAATTCAAAAATATAGAAATGATGGCTTTCCAGAGAAAGTAACCGAATCACTGACATTAAGTATATCACTCAAATTGAGACCCACATTCAGGAAGGAAATGCGTTTTCTAATGAGAAGTCAGAATTTCCTATGACTAAAGGTAAAACTCATTCATTCCCAAAGCACCATGTGCTACATACTCTTGTATAACCTGACATGGGCCATGACCCTTGGGGCATTTGTTCCGGAGGACCATGGCTGCAGAATGGAAACCTTGCATGGTATTTAGACCATGTTGTCTTAACACGTCTTAGGCATGTTGTCTTGGTAATTTTGTACTCACCTTCAAACCAGGTATTCATCAATCCCTTGAGGGAATTAAAGACCAAAGCAGAAACAATGTGTGTATCTCTGAAATGTGAGAATTGAAGGAAGTTGATGAATTCCCGGCATGGGGTACTGTGATGACTCTACTATGTTCAAAATAAGAAGATCCAAAAGATATCATAAAAGATTGATGATGTATCAAAAACAAGAAAAAGAGCTTTGAGATAAAATTGAATGTTAGAATGTTATTAGTATTTATCATAATTTTT
This sequence comes from Elephas maximus indicus, assembly GCF_024166365.1. Taxonomy (NCBI): domain Eukaryota; kingdom Metazoa; phylum Chordata; class Mammalia; order Proboscidea; family Elephantidae; genus Elephas; species Elephas maximus. The sequence goes on along the minus strand of NC_064835.1, from coordinate 23,672,727 downwards.
TTTTATCATAGGGTGATATTATTCAGCGCTTTCCATGTCATTAGACCTGTCCCAGCACTTCATAAATATTTGATATATTTTCCCCAGCAGCCCTATGTGGTATGAGCTTATTACCCCCATTTTACAGATGAAAAAACTGAAACTTGCGAAACTTATGTGAGGTGTTCTTGGTTACCCTGTGGATTTTTCATCATAGATAGGATGATGGTTTCTTAATTGTACAGAAAAATTTGACATAACTATGGGAAACACTGGTGGTGTAGTGGTTAAGTGCTATGGTTGCTAACCAAAAGGTCAGCAGTTCGAATTCACCAGCTCTTTGGAAGCCATATGGGGCAGTTCTGCTCTGCCCTATAGGGTCACTATGAGTTGGAATTGACTCAACGGCAATGGGTATAGGAAATAAAGGGAGCCTTGGTAGAGTACTGGTGAAGAGATGGCCACTAACAAAAAGGTCAACAATTCAAACTCCAAATCCACCAATAGGTCCTTGGAAACTCTATGGGACAGCTATACTCTGTCCTATTGGTTGCTATGAATTCGAATTGACTCAATGGCAATGGATTTATAGGGAATAAAATTTATAATAAAATACTTGAAATAATATTGGTATCCTCTAGAAATATGATTCTGTTAAAAATAAAGATTGTGCAAGATACATACTACATTCAAAGAACATAAGAGCTGGAAAAATTGTGGTAGAATAACTAACATTTTTGTGTGATTCCATGTAGAACAAAATCTAGACTAGACCTCACAGATATGAATCCTGCATATAACATTTATCCATGCTCAGATTGCTTTATGAATGGTGGATAGAAAAAGGGACATAACCAAGTTCACAATCTGAAATTAGTGAAAAAGCCATTATCTTTCCGAAATTGCCAATTTCATCTAAAATTCTCTTTGTATAAGAGCAAGGTGTAATTCTGTCACTAAAATGTTTGCTGAAGGTATTTGTGCTTAAACTCTGCAAGTGATGCCTGAAAATAAGCAAATGTAAAGCCAATATTGCACCATCTGTGGAGCTCTCTGCTTTCATGTTCCAGGATATTTCAAGTACAGTAGTAATGATGAAGGTCATTATAAAGTAATCTCAATCTTTGCTACTGGCAACTTTCACATACTTACTACTTTGTAGATTATTGTTAAAATTAAAGCCTCTGAAATTTAAATAATTATATTTTAAAAGGTTTTCTTTTGTTTGTTAATAAGAAATAGTTTTCTCTTGTTGTTGAAGCTTCTTATCTACAACAGTAGAGTTTACCCATGACTGTGAAGAAATTCTTCTACAATGAGGGCCTGTTAATCTCTAGGTAACATTGGAACAATGCAACATTATGATTTTAAAGTGATTTGTCTATTGTTCAGTAATAGTACCAGGAAAAACTGCTTACCTTCTCAGGTACACAATTATTTGACTTGTTTTGAAAAGTAAAGCAATATTTGCAATCTTTAAAAATGTTGCTAGCTTAATAGATGTGTTTCTGAAAACACTAAAAAATGATGTTAATTCTCTGATTAAAATGACTTATGGATTGGTAAATGCTACAATTTTTGCCTTTTAGGGAGTTGTATCATTGCAGATCTTCTCTTTGATGCAATGATGACATAGATGTGGGAAATATATTATTATTTATGCTTCTTAAGTTGTCCTTAGACACACCATACCTGAAACAGTATAATAAATCTAATATCAAATAATAAGATTTTTAGGACTGAAAAAGTGTTTTTTGGGTTGCAAAATTCTCAAAGGCATTTTTGACGAAAAAATCGTTATCTCTTACATTGCCAAATGTATGCTCGCAATAGTTGTAATGAAGTATAGCAGATAAACATTCAAAAGAAGATTAATTAATTTCATTTGAAAATCAAATACATGAGATCGTGCAGGTACAACATAACATACAAACATTTCAAGCAATATTATAAAGAGTTTTTTTTTAATAATCATTCTAGATCCTGTATTAAAACTTGACTTTCTGTCTTGTATATTAAATATGTAGTGTATAAAAACCATCTAAAGTTAAAAGTGTCTTTTGTAGTTTTTTTTCACAAAAAAGTCTTAAGTTAAATCTCTTTAATCATTTTTCACAACTTAATAAATTACATTTTAGATATATCAGAATTCCATTTTGTCTTCAAAAATATTTTAAAACCTGCTAATAGCTAAGAATGCAAAGTTCTGAAATCAAGTAAAAACTAGCTTAAAAATTAGGAAGAATACCTCCCTAAGAAATCTGAGCAGGCTTGAGCTTGATTTTTAAACAAAAAAATGTGTATACAAAAAAAAAAAACACCGCTTTTGAGGTGATTTCAAATCATACCTAGTAAAAAAATATAAATTAAAAAAAATATTCACTGTCAAGTTCACTCTGACTCACGGCAACCCTATGTGTGTCAGAGTAGAACAGTGCTCAATAGGGTTTTCAATGGCTGATCTTTTTGGAAATATCTCCAGGCATTTCCTCTGAGCAGATTTAACCTCTAATATTTTGGGTAGCAGCTGAATAGCTTACCAATTTGCATCACCCGGGGTCTTCAAAAACTCAGTAGTATACTAAGTTACTAATATATTGCATCATAAGTAAATTTCAAAATGTTCTTTAGATACTTTCAATAAAATAATGTAACTTGCATGTCTCCAGAGCAGGTAATATCCTGGACACCGTTAAAAAAAAAAATTCTAATAAAATGACTCAAGTACAATCATACATATTAGCAGCCTTTTGCTCCTATGCTCCCTCCAGTCTGGGTCATTACTTTAAACCTGAGGAAAGTGTGCTTGTCGTACATCCTCTCCTGAGTCATTTCACACTGCAGCCTGTTTCTTGCTGTCAACTGGCCCCCATATTCCAATAATAGTTCTATATTGGGTCTTTCTCATCTTTCTATGCACTATTTCCTGGAACTTGTAGAAGTGCTCCTGCTAGCCTTTGTTTTTCTAAGGCAACATTAATCCATGACTAGTGAATATAATGCACTCTTACTAAAGGTTTGGGCATAAAGAGTTAGTACACCAAAAGCAGAATACATCACCAAGCTGAGTGTTAAAAAACCATGGCCATGAGGAATGTCTTACTAACACTGTCCCTCCAGTAGCCTGACTTTGCTATGTTTTCCTGTCTTTCTACAACAACAGTTGTAAACCACTGCACTTGGGAAGAAGTAGTCCACTGGATATATTTCATTTCAGTAACACAGTGCTTTAGAAATATATTTGAATTTAGAAACATATTCGAGTTTAGAAACTTTCACAAAACATGTATTTTTCAAATCAGTAATCTCTGTGTATTACCCCTCTCTCTCTATATAACATATATCTATTACCCGCTTGATCCATAAACGCATTCAGTTTGTGATTCTTAACTAGACTCTCCTCCCAATTCTCTCTTTTAGGAACCAACTCTTCCTTGAGGGGAAAAACGACAACTCTAAAGTTCCCTTTTATTAAAGTACAACAAATTAACATTGATTTTTGACAAGATTCCTCAAATTTGAATGATCCTAAGCGTCATCTAGATGTAAGAAATTAGAAGTTTATAATGCAATGTGATGAGTAGATGCCCTGCTGTAAAACATTCTTTTTTTCTCAAAAAAAAAAAAAAAAGAGAGAGAGAGAAAAAACAGAACTAGATGGAGTCGTGGCCAAGATGGCAAAGTAGTCAGACACTTCCAGTGATCCCTCTTACAACAAAGACTCCAAGAAACAATTGAAATGATTATACATATGACAAGCTAGGAGGTCTGAACATCAAACACAAAGTTAGGAAATCAGACTGAGCTGCAGGGGGAGGGAGAGATGGTTCAGAAGCAGCGAGGAGTTGCCGGACCTGATTCAGGGGGAGCTGGCACCTGTCATGCATGATCCCCTGTACTGACTGCAACAGAGCTGGCAGTAGTGTTCAGAACACGGTTTCGTCAGGGACAGACAGTGAGGTGCACAGTCTAGTCATAGCTCCGGAACCAGAGAAGAACAGCACTCTCAGAAAAAGCTAAGTACTTGCATTTATTTTACTGTGCCCCCGGCCCCCAAGTCAGCTTCAGTGGCTGTTGATTTCCCTGGGCCTGAAAAGGTCTGCTGCATGCCCTGAGCCATTCTCCTGGCCTTGGAGAAAGAATAAATTAACAACTGAGGGAAAAGATAATCAGCCAGCTCCTTAACCTGGGGATCTCGGGACAGAAGCGGCTCCTGTCCAGGCACAAACAGTCTGTGGACTTTGAATATTTTCACCCCTCCATGGACTTGGGTGGGCAATTTTTAGGCCCTGCATGGCAGACTGCAATGGTGTCTGTGCCTGAGATCTGACTTCAACTGTTTCAGCTGTGCACTGGAGAGGTGGGTTTTTGATGTTTGACACCACTTTGGGTCCCCATCTACCCACATCAAGGGCTTAAGGACTGGTAGCTTCACACATGTTACCTAGCCACCCATGACAGGAGTCCAAGGATAAGTGGTGCCTCCCAGTGCTTACAACAAAAAGCATTGGATGCCCATGGTCAAGCTGCAGAACCCACCCACTTGTGTGCTTTAGGGAACAGGGACATACTTTCCTCACAGACACTCAGGGATGGTTGTCAGCCCCCTGCCTTGTTCAGAGCATGATCATCTGCTGCAATGAGATACCTGTGCTTACACCAATCACCCCTGCCCTCTAAGACTGTAGGGCAGAACCTGTACAACACTCTCGATGACCAACTACCTGGACATCTGAGCTGAATACAAGAAAAGTGAATGGACTGCTAGGCTTATATACCTGGTAACATCTCTAGCCATCTGGTGACAGGACATTAGAGTTTCAAAGGCAAAAATAATCAAGCTAGCTCACTCAAGAAGCCTATTTGGGCATAACAAACCAAAACAAAGCAAGAAACTAGGTTACAGAAAATGAACATAAAATAAATTAATACAATAACTTACAGATGGCTTGGAGAAAACAGTCAATATCAAATCACATAAAGAAGCAGACCACGATCGCTTCAACAAACTCTCAAAACAAAGAATAAAGGAATCTTCCAGATGAAGGTGTCTTCCTGGAATTACCACAGGTAGAATACAAAAGATTAATATACAGAACCCTTCAAGACATCAAGAACGAGATCAGGAAGGAAATCAGGCAAAATGCAGAAGAAGCCAAGGGACATACAGATAAAACAGTTGAAGAATTTAAAAAGGTTATTCAAGAACATAATGAAAAATTTAATAGGCTGCAAGAATCCTTAGAGATAGCAATCAGAAATTCAGAATATTAAAAATAAAATTACAGAATTAGACAACTCAAAGGTAGAGAAGCAGAACTGAGAAAGTGGAAGATAGAATTAGTGAGATTGAAGATAAAACCCTTGGCACCAATATATTTGAAGAAAAATCAAGAAAAAGAATTTTAAACAAATGAAGAAACTCTAAGAATTTGTGGGACTCTATCAAAAGAAATAACCTACGAGTGATTTGAGTACCAGAAAAGGGAGGGATAACAGAAAATACAGAGAGAATTGTTGAAGATTTGTTGACAGAAAATTTCCTTCACGTTGTGAAGGAGAAACAGCTATCTATCCAAGATGCTTCTCAAACCCACATAAGGTAGCTCAGAAAAGAAATTCACCAAGACATTTTATAATCAAATCGACAAAACCAAAGATAAAGAGAATTTTGAGAGCAGCTAGGGCTAAAAGAATAGTCCTCTGAAAAGGAGAGTCAATAAGCATAAGCTTGAAATACTTGCAGAAATCATGCAGGCAAGAAGGCAGTGGGATGACTTAAGCAAAGCATTGAAGGAAAAAAATATTGCCAGTCAAGAACCATATATCCAGCGAAACTATCTCTTAAGTATGAAGGCAAAATTAGGACATTTCCAGATAAAGAAAAGTTTACGGTAATTGTAAAAACCAAACCAAAACTACAAGAAATGCTAAAGGGAGTTCTCTGGTTAAAAGATCAATAATACCAGATATTAACCCAACACTAGAACACAGGATAGAGCAAACAGATATCAACCCAGACAGGGAAATCACAAAAATAAATCTAGATAAAAAAGGCTCAAAACAGGTAAACAGTGATGTCATTATGTAAAAGATGACAACATTAAAACAATAAACATGGACTGAAAATGTAGTCATAGATCCTTCATGTGAAAGGGAAGCCAAGGTGATATAAAAATATAAAAATTTGATTCTAACTTAGAACAATAGGGGTAAATATTAAGGTAACCACAAGGAGACTAACAATCCTACACACAAAATAAATAAATAAATAAAAGAAAAACAGAAAGACTCAGCAAAAACAATGAAAAAGAGGAAATGTCAATATATAAAGATAAACTACTCAGCACAAAAAATTAAGTGGACAAAAGAAACACAAAAAAGACATCAAAATGACATCTTTAAACTCATACCTATCCATAATTATGCTGAATGTAAATGGACTAAATGCACCAAGAAAGAGACAGAGAGTGGCAGAATGGATAAAAAACACACGATCCTTCAACATGCTGCCTGTAGACTTAGACTTAAAGACACAAACAAACTAAATCTCAAAGGATAGAAAAAAAAATATATCAGGCAAACAGCAATCAAAAAAAAGCAGGAATGGTAGTATTAATTTCTGACAAAATAGACTTTAAAGTTAAATCCACCACAAAGAAAAAGGAAGAACACTGTATAATGATTAAAGGGACAATATACCCGGAAGATATAACCATATTAAATATTTATGCATCTAATGACAGGCTTCAAGACACATAAAACAAACTCTAACAGCATTGAAAAGTAAGATAGAAAGCTCCACAACAATAGTAAGATCCGTCAACGCACCAGTATTGAAGGGCAGAACATTCAGGAAGAAGCTCAATAAAGACATGGAAGATCTAAATACCACAATCAATCAATCTGACCTCATAGAGATATACATAACACTCCACCCAACAGCAGCCAAGTATACTCTCTTTTCCAATGCACTTGGAACATTCTCCAAAATACACTACATATTAGGTCATAAAGCAAGCTTTAACAGAATCCAAACCATCGAAATATTACAAAACATCTTCTCTGACCACAAAGTCACAAAAGTAGAAATCAATAACAGAAAAAGCAGGGAAAAGAAATGAAATACTTGGAAACTGAATAACACCCTGCTCAAAAACTGACTGGGTTACAGAATAAATTAAGGATGGAATAAAGCAATTCATAGAATCCGATGAGAATGAAAACACTTCCTATCAGAACATTTGGGTCAGGGGTCAATTTATAGTAATAAGTGCACACATCCAAAAAGAAGGGCCAAAATCAAAGAATTGTCCCTATAACTTGAACAAATAGAGAGAAACAAAAGATATCCTCAAGCATGAGAAAAAAGCATATAATAAAAATTAGAGCAGAATTAAATGAAATAGAGAACAGAAAAAAAAAAAAAATGAAGGAATTAATAAGACCAAAAGCTGGTTCTTTGAAAAAATTAGCAAAACTGATAAACCATTGGCCAAACTAAGAAAAACAAAAAACAAAATTTTTTTTTTTTTTTTAAGAAAAACAGGAGAGGGTCAAATAAGAATAATAAATGAGATGGGCAATATCACAACAGACCCAAATGAAATTAAAAGAATCACATCAGATTACTAAGAAAAATTGTACTCTAACAAATTTGAAAACCTAGAAGAAATGGATGAATTTCTAGAAACACACTGCCTACATAAACTAACACAAACAGTGGTAGAACAACCAAATAAACGCATCACAAAAGAAGAGATTGACAAAGTAATTTAAAAACTCCCAACAACTACAAAAAAAAAAAAAAAAAAAAAAGCCCTGGCCCTGATGGCTTCGCTGGAGAGTTATTCCAAACTTTCAGAGAAGAGTTAACACCACTACTAACAAAAATATTTCAGAACATAGAAAAGTGTGGAATAATCCCAAACTCATTCTATGAAGCGACAATATCCCTGATACTGCATGCAGGGAAAGACATCACAAAATTACAGAGCAAAATCTCTCATGAACTTAGGTGTAAAAATCCTCAACAAAATTCTAGCCAGTAGATTTCAACAACATATTAAAAAAAAATTTCACCATGACCAAGTGGGATTCATACCAGGTTTGTAGGTATGGTTCAACATTAGAAAAACAATCAAAGTAATTCAGCATGTAAATAAAACAAAAGACAAAAACCACATGATCTTACCAGTTAATGCGGAAAAGGCATTTAACAAAGTTGAATACCCATTCAAGATAAAAAATCTCAGCAAAATATGAATAGAAGGAAAATTCCTCAACATAATAAAGGGCATTTATACAAAGCCAACTGTCAACATCATTCTAAACGGAGAGAGTCTGAAAGCATTCTCCCTGAGATTGGCAACTAGACAAAAATGCCCATTTTCACCACTCTTATTTAACATTGTGCTGTTTATAAAGAAGTAAACAGCACCCTAATTGGTAAAGGAGAAGTAAAAGCATCTCTATTTGCAGATGATATGATCTTATACACAGAAAACCCTAAAGAATCCTCAAGAAAACTACTGAAACTAATAGAAGAGTTCAACAGGGTATCAGGATACAAGATAAACTTACAAAAATCTGTTGGATTCCTCTGCACTAACAAAGAGAACATCGAAGAGGAAATCACCAAATCAATGCTAACAAGATAAAATTCTTAGGAATAAATCCAACCAGAGACGTAAAAGACCTACATAAAGAAAACTACAAGATGCTATTGCAAGAAACCAAAAGAGACATACATAAGTGGAAAAACACATCTGCTCATGAATAGGTAGACTCAACATTGTAAAAATGTCTCTGCTATGGAAGGCGATCTATAGATACTTACAATTCTGATCTGAATTCCAATGGTATTTTTTAATGAAATCACCAACTTCATATGGAAGGGAAAGAGGCCCGGGATAAGTAAAGCATGACTGAAAAAGAAGAACAAATTGGGAGGTCTCACGCTACCTGATTTTAGAACATATTATACCGCCACAGTAGTCAAAACAGCCTGGTACTTGTACAACAACAGATATGTAGACCAATGGGACAGAATTGTGAATCCACACATAAATCGATCCACATATGAGCAGATGGTATTTGACAAAGGCCCAAAGCTAGCCTCATTAACAAATAGTGCTGGCATACCTGGATATCCATTTGTGAAAAATGAAACAAGACCCATACCTTACGTCATGCACAAACAGGAACTCAAAATGGATCAAAGACCTAAATACAAAATCTAAAAAGATAAAGATCATGGAAGAAAAAGTAGGCCCAAGGCTAGGAGCCCTGATACATGGCATAAACAATATACAAAGCATAACTAACAATGCACAAACACCAAAAGAGAAACTAGAGAAACTGGGAGCTCCTAAAAATTCAAACACATATGCTCTTCCAGAGACTTCAGCAAATAAGTAAAAAGATTACCTACAGACTAGCAAAAAGTTTTTAGCTACATTTCCAATCAGCGTCTGATCTCTAAAATCGACATGATACTGCAAATTTCAACTACAAAAAGACAACCCAATTAATAAATGGGCAAAGGATATGAAGATATCCTTCACCAGAGAAGACATTCAGGCAGCTAACAGATACATGTGGAAATGCTCACGATCATTAGCCGTTAGAGAAATGCAAATCAAAACTACAATGAGATGCCATCTCACTCCAACAAGGCTGACATTAATCCAAAAACAAAATAAAAAATGTTGGCGAGGTTGTGGAGGGACTGGAAGACTTATATACTGCTGGTGACAATGTAAAATGGTACAACCACTTTGGAAATCAATTTGGCACTTCCTTAAAAAGCTAGAAATAGAACTACCATATGATCCAGTAACCCCAGTCCTTGGAATATATTCTAGAGAAATCAGAGCCTTTACAGAAACAGATATATGCACACCCATGTTCATTGCAGCACTGTTTACAATAGGAAAAAGATGGAAGCAACCAAGGTACCCATCAGTGGATGAATGGATGAAATTTATGAAATATTCACACAACGGAATAGTATGCATCAATAAAGAACACTGACAAATCTGTGAAACATTTCATAACATGGAGGAACCTGGAAGACATTATGCTGAGTGAAATTGGTCAGTTGCAAAGGGACAAATATTGCATGAGACCACTATTAGAAGAACTCAAGAAACAGTTTAAACACAGAAGAAAATATTCTTTGATGGTTAAGAAGGTGGGGAGGGAGGGAGAGGAGAAATCACTCATCAGTAGACAAGAACTATTTTAGGTGAAGGGAAAGGCAACACACAGTACCGGAGAGGTCAGCACAACTGGACTAAACAAAAAGCAAAGAAGTTTCCTGAATAAACTGAATGCTTTGAAGGCCAGAGTAGCAGGGCAGGGGTCTGGGGACCATGGTTTCAGAGGCCATCTAGGTCAATTGGCATAATAAACTCTATTAAGGAAACATTCTGAGTTCCACTTCGTTGAGTGAAGCCTGGGGGTCTTAAACGTTAGCAAGCAGCCATCTAAAATCCATCAGTTGGTCTCAGCCTACCTGGAACAAAGGAGAATGAAGAACACCAAAGACAAAAGGTGATAATGAGCCCAAGAGACAGAAAGAGCCACATCAATCAGAGACTACATCAGCCTGAGACCAGAAGAACTGAATGGTGCCTGGTTACAACCAAGGACTGCCTTGGCAGGGAACACAACAGAGATTTCCTGAAGGAGCAGGAGAACAGTGAGATGCAGACCTCAAATTCTGGTAAAAAGACCAGAGTTAATGGTCTGACTGAGACTAGAAGGACCCTGGAGGTCATGGTCCCCAGACCTTCTGTTAGCTCAAGACTGGAACCATCCCCGAAGCCACCTCTTCAGATAGGGATTGGACTGGACTATAAAATAGAAAATGATACTGGTGAAGAGTGAGCTTCTTTGCTCAAGTAGAGACATGAGACTATGTGGGCTGCTCCTGTCTGGAGGGGAGATGAGAAGGCAGAGGAGGACAGAAGCTGGCTGAATGGACACGGAGAATACAGGGTGGAGAGAAGGAGTGTGCTGTCTCATTAGGTGGTGAGCAACTAGGAGTACATAATAAGGTCTATAAAATTTTCATATGAGAGACTGACTTGATTTGTAAATTTTCACTTAAAGCAGAATAAATTTTTTTTTGTAAAAAAATACAGCTAACATCATAATGCTGAAAGACCTAATGCTTTCTTCCAAATGTCAAGAATGAGAGAAGAATATTCACTCTAGCAATTCCTATTCAATATTATAGTGGAGGTTCACAGCAAAGAAGTTAGAAAATGAATTAAAAGTTACCCATGTTGGAAAGGAAGAGGTAAAACTGTATTAAAAGATTAAATGATTTTGTGTATGGAAAATCCATAAAAAACATTCAAGCTAATCTAAAAGTTCAGCAAAATTGCAGCTTAAAGATCAACACACAAAATTCAATTGTATTTCTATGTAGTAACAATGGTGTTGTCTAGTAGGTTCTGACCCATGCCAACCTCATGTATGGTCCTGTGCCATCTTTATAATCATTGCTATGTTTGAGCCCATTTCTGTAGCCACTGTGTGACTCAATCTCATTGAGGGTCTTCCTCTTTTTTATTGACTCTAACCTCTACCAAGCATGATGTCCTTCCCCAGGGACTGGTCCCTCCTGAGAACATGGCCAAAGTATGTGAGACAAAACCTAGCCAACCTCCCTTCTAAGGCTATACATCTTCCAAGACAGATTTGTTGCTTCTTCTGGGAGTCCATGATATATTCAATATTTTTCACCAAAGTCATAAATCAAATGCATCATTTCTCCTTCAGTCTACCTTATTCATTGTCCTGCTTTCACATGCATATGAGACAAAAAGACCATGGCTTGGGTCAGGCGCACCTTATTCCTCAAGGTGACAGTTTTTCTTTTTTGCACTTTAAAGCAATCTTTTGCTACAGATTTGCCTAATGCAATATGTCATTTGATTTCTAATATTGGCCATTTAAAATAGAACAACCATATGGTCTACTAAGCTGGGAATGACAGATTGAAGAGAATCAATGTCACATTCGTCTTCAAAAAATAAATCTCAAGATCTATCCTGAAATACAACCCCATGAGTGATAAGATAGCATCTACATGCCTACAAGGAAGACCAGTTAATGCATTTATTCAAGTTTAGATGCCAACCACTAATGTCAAAGATAAAAACAATCGAAGATTTTTACCAACTTCTGCAGTCTGAAATTGATCAAACATGCAATCAAACCCATTGAAACCAATCAAAAGGCAGTGATAAATACTGGTGATTGAAATGCAAAAGTTGGAAACAAAGACGAACAGTCAGGAGTTGGAAAATATGGCCTTGGTATTAGAAAAGACGTGGGAGATCACATGATACAATTTGCAAGACTAACAGCTTATTTATTGGAAATACCTTTTTACAACAACATAAATGGCAACTAAACAAATGGACCTCGCCATACGGAATGCACAGGAATCAAGTTGACTACATCTGTGGAAAGATACAGCGCAGAAGCTCAATATCATCAGTTAGAACAAGGTCAGGGGCTGACTGTAGAACGGGCCATCAATTGCTCATATGCAAGTCCAAACTAAAGTGGAAGAAAATTATACTCCACCTGAATTTAGAGACCATCTCACTAATGGATTTGAAACATTGAACTCTAATGATCGAAGACTAGATGGCACCTAAGCACAACAATATCTAGAATATATTAAGATTTCTTACAACTGAACAACAAAATACAAACACACAAAGAAAATATAAGCAAAAGGGCTTGAATAGATATTTCTTTAAAGGATATATACAAGTGCCTATAAAACACATTAAAAGATTCTCAACATCATTAATCAATAGAAGAGCAGAAATAAAACCCACAATGAGACATGGTTTAACAATCACTAGGACGACTATAGTTCAATAGACAGCCAATAACTAGTTTTGACAAGGATGTAAAGAAATTGGAACCCTCATCCACTGCTGATGAGGTTGTAAAATGGTACTTAGGCAGTTCATCAAAATGTTAAATACAGAGATAGCCAGCAATTACTCTTAGGTACAAAATCAAGAGAATTGAATACATAGGTACTCATAAAAACTTGTGCATGAATGTTCAGGGAAGAATTATTCATAAAAGCCCACATATCCATCAAGTGATAAATGAATATAAACAAAATGAGGTATATCCATAAAATGGAATGTTATTCTACAATAAGAAGGGATGAAGTATTGACACGTGCCACATCATGAATAAAACTTGAAAATATTATGTTAAGTGAAAGAAGCCTTTCACAAAAGGCCACCTATTGTATGATTCCATTCATATGAAAAGTTCAAGAGAGACTTATAGAGACAGAAAATAACTTAGTGTCTGCCAGGTGGTAGGGGAAGGGAAGAGTGACTGCCAATGAGTGTGGGGATTTTTTGGAGGGGATGATGAAAATGCTGTAAAATTAGATAATGCTGGGGGTTGTACAACTCTATGAACATACTTAAAAAACACTTAATTATACCCGTTAAAAGGGTAAATTTTGTGGTATGTGATTATATGTCAAAGCTGCTATAAAAATAATAAAAACCACAACCACCACCTTACAACAAAATAGTAAACGGATGCTGATAGTTTACCACTCTGTTTTAAGCCTTTTTCATCTAGTTTACACCTCCTGTATAGCTCTTCATTTCTTTCAAATATACCCTTAAGTTCTCCAAACAATGAAGTATTTCCCCAGTTCAAAAAAAGTATTCTTTTTTGGATGAAAAACTATGACAATCTTTTACAGTTACAGTCTTTTTCTCTCTCTAATATATTAGCAAGAAAAATGTGGGCCTTTCCGAATTATTAATAAGTTACACACATGTGATAGGCATAAATTCTACTTAAAATTTTCTCCTTTGTCTTTTATCAGAGAAAACAAATCAAGAAATATAAAAATAAACATAACAAAACCAAATCCATTGTCATCGAGTCAATCCTGTCTCATAGTGACCCTATAGGACAGCATAGAACTGCCCCACAGGGTTTCTAAGGCTGTAAGTCTTTACAGAAGCAGACTGCCACATCTTTCCTGCATCAAGAAGCTGGTGGATTCTAGCCATCAAGCTTTTGGTTCGAAGCTGAGCTCTTAACCCTGTGCCACCAAGACTCCTTAAACATAGCTTCCAAAAAAAACCCCATACCAATCATATAGCATTGAGTAGAGCTGCCCTATAGGGTTCTAACCACCAAACTGTTGGTTAGCAGTGAGCACTTAGCCATGTGTCACCAGTGGTCCTTAAACATGTTGTTGTTGTTCAGTGCTGTCGAGTCAGTTCCGACTCACAGTGACCTTATGCACAACAGAACGAAACACTGCCCGGTCCTGCGCCATCCTTAAAATCGTTGTTACGCTTCAGCTCATTGCTGCAGCCACTGTATCAATCCACCTCGTTGAGGTGGATTCTCCAGGGACTCATCCCTCCTGACACCATGTCCAAAGTATGTAAGACGCAGTCTCGCCATCCTTGCCTAAGGAGCATTCTGGTTGTATTCCTTCCAAGACAGATTTGTTCCTTCTTTTGGCTGTCCATGGTATATTCAATATTCTTCTCCAACACCACAATTCAAAGGCATCAACTCTTCTTCGGTCTTCCTTATTCATTGTCCAGCTTTCAAATGCCTATGATGTGATTGAAAATACTATGGCTTGGGTCAGGCACACCTTAGTCTTCAGGTGACATCTCTGCTCTTCAACACTTTGAAGAGGTCCTTTGCAGCAGATTTGCCCAATGCAATGCATCTTTTGATATCTTGACTGCTGCCTCCATGGCTGTTGATTGTGGATCCAAGTAAAATGAAATCCTTGACAACTTCAATCTTTTCTCCATTTATCATGATGTTGCTCATTGGTCCAGTTGTGAGGATTTTTGTTTTCTTTATGTTGAGGTGTAATCCATACTGAAGGCTGTGGTCTTTGATCTTCATTAGTAAGTGCTTCAAGTCTTCTTCACTTTCAGCAAGCAAGGTTGTGTCATCTGCATAACGCAGGTTGTTAATGAGTCTTCCTCTAATCCTGATCCCCCGTTCTTCTTCATATAGTCCACCTTCTCATATTATTTGTTCAGCATAAAGATTAAATAGGTATGGTGAAAGAATACAACCCTGACGCACACCTTTCCTGACTTTAAACCAATCAGTATCCCCTTGTTCTGTCCAAACAACTGCCTCCTGATCTATGTAAAGGTTGCTCATGAGCACAATTAAGTGTTCTGGAATTCCCATTCTTCCCAGTGTTATCCATAGTTTGTTATGATCCACACAGTAAATGCCTTTGCATAATCAATAAAACACAGGTAAACATCCTTCTGGTATTCTCTGCTTTCAGCCAGGATCCATCTGATATCAGCAATGATATCCCTGGTTCCACATCCTCTTCTGAAACTGGCCTGAATTTCTGGCAATTCTCTGTCGATATATTGCTGCAGCTGTTTTTGAATGATCTTCAGCAGAATTTTGCTTGCGTGTGATATTAATGATATTGTTCTATAATTTCCACATTTGGTTGGATCACCTTTCTTGGGAATAGGCATAAATATGAATCTCTTCCAATCAGTTGGCCAGGAAGCTGTCTTCCATATTTCTTGCATTAACGAGTGAGCACCTCCAGCGCTGCATCTGTTTGTTGAAACATCTCAATTGATATTCCATCAATTCCTGGAGCCTTGTTTTTCACCAATGCCTTCAGAGCAGCTTGGACTTCTTCCTTCAGTACCATCAGTTCCTGATCATATGCCACCTCTTGAAATGTTTGAATACTGACTAATTCTTTTTGTTATAGTGACTCTGTATTCCTTCCATCTACTTTTGATGCTTCCAGAGTTGTTTAATATTTTCCCCATGGAATCCTTCATTATTGCAACTACAGGCTTGAATTTTTTCTTCAGTTCTTTCAGCTTGAAAAACACCAAGGGTGTTCTTCCCTTTTGGTTTTCCATCTCTAGCTCTTTGCACATGTCATTATAATACTTTATTTTGTCTTCTCAAGAGGCCCTTTGAAATCTTCTGTTCAGTTATTTTACTTCATCAATTCTTCCTTTTGCTTTAGCTGCTCAGTGCTCAAGAGCAAGTTTCAGAGTCTCCTCTGACATCCATCTTGGTCTTTTCTTTCTTTTCTGTCTTTTCAGTGACCTCTTGCTTTCTTCATAGATGATGTCCTTGATGTCATTCCACAACTCCTCTGGTCTTCGGTCGTTAGTGTTCAATGCGCGAAATCTGGTCTTGAGATGGTCTCTAAATTCAGGTGGGATATATTCAAGTTCATATTTTGGCTCTCATGAACTTGCTCTGATTTCCTTCAGTTTCAGCTTGAACTTGCATATGAGCAATTGATGGTCTGTTCCACAGTCGGTCCCTGGCCTTGTTCTGACTAATGATATTGAGCTTTTCCATTGTCTCTTTCCACAGATGTAGTCAATTTGGTTTCTGTGTGTTCCATATGGCAAGGTCCATGTGTATAAAAAAAAAAAGAGTCACCATTTATATTGGTGAAAGAAGGTATTTGCAATGAAGTTGTTGGTCTTGCAACAACTTCGATCTCTGGCATTGTTTTTATCACCAAGGCCGTATTTTCTAACTACTGATCCTTCTTTGTTTCCAACTTTCGCATTCCAATCACCAGTAATTATCAGTGCATCTTGATTGCATGTTTGATCAATTTCAGACTGCAGCAGCTGATAAAAATCTTCTATTTCTTCATCTTTGGCCCTAGTGGTTGGTGCGTAAATTTGAATAAGAATCGTATTAACTGGTCTGCCTTGTAGTCGTCTGGATATTATCCTATCACTGACAGCATTGTACTTCAGGATAGATCTTGAAACGTTCTTTTTGACGATGAATGTAACACCATTCCTCTTCGAGTTGTCATTCCCAGTGTAGTAGACTATAAGATTGCCTGATTCAAAATGTCCAATACCAGTCCATTTCAGCTCACTAATGCCTAGGATATCAATGTTTATGCGTTCCATTTCATTTTTGACGATTTCCAATTTTCCTGGATTCATACTTCATACTTTCCAGGTTCTGATTATTAATGGATGTTTGCAGCTGTTTCTTCTCATTTGAGTTGTGCCACATCAGCAAACGAAGGTCCTGGAAACTTTACTCCATCAACATCATTAAGATCGACTCTACCTTGAGGAGGCAGCTCTTCCCTAGTCATCTTTAGAATGCCTTCCAACCTGGGGGCTCATCTTCCAGCACTATATCAGACAGTGTTCCGCTGCTATTCATAAGGTTTTCACTGGCTAATGCTTTTCAGAAGTAGACTGCTGGGTCCTCTTCCTAGTCTGTCTTAGTCTGGAAGCTCATCTGAAACCTGTCCTCCATGGGTGACCCTGCTGGTATCGGAATACCGGCGGCATAGCTTCCAGCATCACGTCAACACACAAGCCCCCACATTATGACAAACTGACAGAAATATCCATTGCCTTGGAGTCGATTGCGACTCATAGCGACCCTATAGTACAGAGTAGAACTGCCCCATAGGGTTTCCTAGGTTGTAATATTTACAGGGGCAGATCGCCAGGTCTTTTCTCCCGTGGAGCTGCTGGTGGCTTTGAACCTGAACTTCCAACAGTTTTTTTCCAGTTTAGTCATGCCCAAGGAAGCAAAACTGGAACAAACCCATATTTCTTAAATTGGTGTGAACAGGAACCATAACTAGAGGGAAAAACCAGGGGTCAGAGCCCTGCTAGGAACTTTATCTCCCTCCAAGAAAACAAAGGCAGTGTACATGTTGCGTATCAACCAGATCAACAAGATCTCACTCATGGCAGAGTTTGAGTAGAGTCAGAAAGAGTGGTCTCTCACTTAAAAGTGGCAGCCAACCATGCTACTTTGAATGTGTGTCATTCTCCTCAGTCCTGGCATTAATCCAATCTCATGCATCGGGCTTCTGAAAGGACTCACTACCCCTCTTCATAGTCTCCCATTTCAGGGCTTCAACTTGTAATTTTTCCTATTTCAGTTATGGTTCTGGACCACCCAAATTAAAAATAAATTTGGATCTGTCCTGGTTTCAATTCATCTGCCAGGAGTGAATTGGTCCAAACTGGTTTGAAGCCTAGGTTCAAACCTCCAATATTTCATTTAGCAGCCAAGCACTTAAACATTGTGCCACCAGGGCTCCATAAATATCATTTAAAACCAAAGCCATTGTCATCGAGTTGATTCTGACTCATAGTGGCCATATAAGACAGAGTAGACCTGCCCTACAGGGTTCCCAAGGCTGTAAATCTTTACAGAGGCAGACTGCCATGTCTTTCTCTCATCGAATGTCTTGTGGGTTTGAACAGCTGACCTTTTGGTTAGCAGCCAAGTCCTTTAACCACTGCACCACGAAGGGTCCTACACTTAGCTTAGAAGGTCTGAAATCACAATATAGCTGCATAGATTGTCAGAAAATGCCCAGCAGATTTAAGTGAAGTATCCAGTAATTTGTTACCTGACATCGGCTTTCCTCTTACTCCCAGATAGATTGCCATCTGCAGATAGCAATGCTCCCCAGCTCTGGGTCAGTTCTGCACTTTTCTACAAGGAATTTAAAGATGTCTAGAGTACAAGTAAGAAACCCTGGTGGCGCAGTGGTTAAGAACTACAGCTGCTAATCAAATGGTGGGCAGTTCAAATCCACCAGGTCCTCCTTGGAAACCATGTGGGCAGTTCTACCCTGTCTTATGGGGTTGCTATGAGTCAGAATCAACTCGATGGCAGCAGGCTTGTGTTTTGGTTTTATGGTACAAGCAGTTTGCACTTCATTACCATCTGAATGATTTGTGGTTTGAATCCTCCCAGCAGTGCCATGGAAGAAATGCTTGGCAATATGTGTCCATAAAGATTATAACCAAAAAACTGTATGGGCCTCAGTTCTACTCTTTAGCATGGGGAGTCACCACTAATCAGAATCAAATCAAGGGCAACAGGTTTAGAGTATAAAAGTGTTCATTCACAAACAAGCTAAACCAGCTGCTACTCTTATAATATCAGAAATTGTGATTTACCAGTTACCTTTTTGTCTTGGTCATCTAGTGCTGCTATAACAGAAATACCATACATGGATGGCTTTAACAAAGAAATTAATTCTCTCACAGTCTTCTCATAGGCTACAAGTCCAAGTTCAGGGCGTCAGCTTCAGGGGAAGGCCCTCTGTCTGTGGGCTCTGAAGGAAAGACCTTGTTATCAACCTTCCCCTGTTTGAGGAGCTTCTTAGGCACAGGGACCCTGAGGTTGAAAGGATGTACTCTGCTCCTGGTGCTGCTTTCTTAGTAGTATGAAGTCTCCACTCTCTGTTCACTTCCCTTTCCTTTTATCTCTTGCAAGATAAAAGGTGGTGTATGCCACATCCCAGGGAAACTCCCTTTACATTGGATTAGGGAAGTGACCTTAGTAAGGGTGTTATAATCCCACCCTAATCCTCTATAAAGTAATCTAATCTTGCCTCTTTAACCCCAGGCAGAGATTAAGATTTACAATGCATAGGAAAATTACAATCACAAAATGGATGACAACCACATAATACTGAGAATCATGGCCTAACCAAGTTGACACATATTTTTGGGGGACACAGTTCAATCCATGATACTTTTATAAAATCTCACTTGTGTTTTTAAACTAGCCCCCTTTGTTTTTTTAACCTCTATTAAAAGACCTGAGCTCCCTTACACTCCCGCATCCCTGACTCTTTACATTGGCCAGTTGACTGTTTTTCCCTGTACTCTTTACCTCATAAGACTGAACCATTAATAATAGCCCCCATCAGAGAAGCCCCAGTATCTATTGTGCAGTGTTGGCAACTCTGACTGCAGATGTGGGGCTGTCATCCATTACCGTATTTTTACAAAAATAACATACATCATCTACACTTGTCCACCATCCATACCCTCCCCCCTCAAGATGTCTTAGTAAGTGCACTATGCTAAAATTTACAGAATTATATTAAAAATTGGCATAGGGGCACTTCTGAAAATACCTTAGGGGAAGAGAGTGGTTGGCAAACAAACCTAAAAGGCACAGGTCATTTGTGTAAAAATATAGTATATATGACCAGCTCCCCCTGAAAACAGATTCTGACACATGCTTTCTGTTCTGCCACCCTGTTTAAAAAGACCTGTCTGTTTGAATGCCCTGCGACTGCTATTGTTGAGGATTCACAAAATCACCTGCCCTGTGTCAGTGGTCTTAGCCTATGTTGACTGACTTACTTAGAGATCAGTGAATCCCAAGCAAAACAGTTTAAGAAAAAAAAAAAAAATTGTGAGGTCGCATAAAACAAAGCAGTGGTGATTCAAAGCCAGCATAAGACTGCTAAGGTATGCCAAGCATTTTTACTGTAATGTTTTCCCGGATTGGTAAAAAATAATAATAATAATTTTACACTCCTCAGTTATCCTGATTTTAGTAAAGTATTTGCTAAAATCTGTTGTAATATTCTTATGTGGTTATTTGTGGTAGATGAAAATACAGAAAAATATCTCACAATGAAGTCAAGGAGCATCTCAAGACTAAATATAAGGTGGATAATCTTGAGTTATCATTCTACAGGACTTTATACATAGTCTTGTCTTGAAAAATCATCTTATGAATCATTGGATAAAGCCACAGAAAGAATTATTATAAAATTCATACATAGTATCTACTAGAAAAGAGTAATGAAGACTCATATGATGAAAATGATTCGAGAAGACATTGTTAGGCTGGAATATGGACTGATATTTAAAAGAATAAATTTAACAGTAATAAACATAATTTTCTGTGTAACATCAATGTATTTGTTTCATGGATATTTGGGCACCTACCATGAGTCAGAAATTATTTAGGGCATTTGAAATAGAGACATGAATAGGATAGAATCCCCAGCTCCTCAGAATCTCACAGTCTAGAGAGAGAGAAGGGCAGACTAGAAACTGCAATAAATGTTTGGATTTCACAGGTCCTACAGGAACACAATGTACATGATACTAACTCAGAATACGGGAGGGGAGCGTCATGGCAGAGTCATAGCAAGGGGGATCACAGGAAGGCACTTGCTCCTGGGATCACGTCCTAGGGGCACCAGACTAAATGCAGAATGACTTTAAGAGGCACCACATTTATGACAGACACGTGGCTGTGGCAGTCAGACAAGGGGAGTGGTGGGGAAGAGGCATTTCTGCTGACAAATCACTGCTATAAATGTCTATTCATCATGAAATTGTGGAGGAGGTACAATTTAGAGATTGCCCCTCTGTGCTCATTATCATCCTTAATCCGTGGATCGTTGAAGGTTTCTGCTAGAAACCTGAATTTAAATGAGTAAGTAGCAGTAAGCAAGGTGTGTACAATATTCGAAATTGAGAGGCATTGAACTAAGAGAGCTCCATGTTCAAAAGATCTGCATGAAGACAAAAACAAAAAAATCCTAAAAATGCAATGAATCTCAAGGGATTCACTAGAAGGAAGATAATATCCAAAATAACCGATGTGATAGCCACACAAGGTCAACTGCATCTGGTGACTGTGCTTAGTTCTAGGTGCTGTATTTGAGGATGGCCATTTACAAATTATAATTATTCAGAAAAATTAAAGATTTAGATTAAGATGTTTATAGCAAATATCCACATGACTAAAAACATGGTAGAGGGATTGGACTTACTGTATGATACCTCAGATGGCAGAACTATGTCTAATGTCTCAACATCAGAACCTTTCTAACGATTAGTGTGTCTGAAGGTAGAACACATTGAAATAGGAAAAAGATAATTTTCTGTCTTTGAATGCATTACAGGAAAAAATGAGTAACCATTTGACAGATGGCTTTAGGAAATCCCTATATTGTTGTAAGGAGGCTAAGATTTCATGATGATTAAAAGGCTTTAGAACAGATGGGATTCAGATACTCACCTCTTCTCTGCATGGAATGCTTAGCCAGGATGCTCTGAATGCTTAGATCAAGTGCCCTCTAAAGGAACTAAAGGAACTAGCTCATGATAATGGTGATCGTGCAGTTCAAAATAGAGACCTCTTGGTTCTCTTTTACTGAGGGCTTGGAATGCAGATCTCAGTTTCTGAGTTGCTCATGTAAGTATTACAGATCAAAAGTCATGATTCACTAGTATAGCTTCTCTGAGCTCTACCTGAGACACAGGGCAAAGTGGCATGTTTTTATTCAGGGACTGAATATACAAGATAGAAGGTCCCTCAAGATTTCTGTTCTCCAGGGATGAGCTAATGGGAAAAAGGAGCAATTAAAATTTCCTTGTCTTGTCTTCCTCATGATACTTTCCTTAGCTCCCCTGTGTATAATATTCTCTTTCAGTGTTGAAAGAGTAGGCAGGCATTACATTACTGATTAGAAATCAAGGTCTGGCAGACATTGTTCTGGGAAGTCCTCGTGACAACAGCTTCCAACATGAATAAAATTTCTGAACTATTGAAGCCATGGCTTAATCTTTTTGTATTTATTTAAGATTAGATAAATAATTCATTATATTTGTTAGTGTTCTCTTTGTGGTTTTGAAGACTATTTTTATTGAAACCTTACTACACCCCACACACAATTCTAAAGTTGTTGCATTTATTAATACATTTAATCCTCACACAACCCCATGTGGAAGATAATATTAGATTGAATCAAGTAGCAATATATCATTTAACTTCATGTATTGTGTCCATTTCAAAAATAATGGAGCTGAGATACAGAGAGATAATTTGCCTGCACTTATTCAGGTAGATGAACTTTAGTCTGCTCATAAATGATTACATTGTTTATGCTACATTTTTAAAGCATTCCTTCATTTAAAACATGTGGAAAACATCAAGTTGTGTGTTAGAATACGCAAAAGCCTGCTGTCATCGAATAGATGCCTACTTATGTGACCCTATGACAGAGTAGAACAACCCCATAGGGTTTCCAAGGAGCAGCTGACAAATTCGAACTGCCAATACTTTGGTTAGCAGCTGGGCTCTTAACCACTGTGCCACCAGGGCTCCACAGAATATACACTTAGAAATACAAAACTGTATTTTTAAACAAATTTGTATTCAACTGAGCTCAAGACATGTTCTGAAAACTGTTACATAGCACGTACCCTGGTAGTATAGTGATTAAAGTGATCAGCTGCTAACCAAAAGATTGGTGGTTCTAAACCACCAGCGTCTCCAAGGGAGAAAGATGTGACAGTCTGCTTCCTTAGAGATTTAGGGCCACAAAAACCCTATAGGGACAGGCGGGACCAAGATGGCTGACTAGATAGAAGCTACCGCAGATCCCTCTTGCAACAAAGATTCAGAAAAACAAGTGAATCGATCACATACATGACAATGTACGAACCCTGGCCATCAAACACAGATCTAAAGAGTTCACCTGAGTGGCAGGGGAGGGAAAAGCCACGCCCTGAAGCATCGACCACTTCTGGAACCAAAGCCTTGAGCCTTCGTGTTTCCCTGGTGCCGAGTGGCAGGGCTGATTGTGGCTTACTGAGATGGGGTAACCTCAATAGAGACTCAGCCAGTGCAAGCAGACTGCCCACTGATGTGGCTAATGAGAGAATGAGCAACCACGGGGAAGCAGCAACTGTTTTCAGAATCTGGAGCCAGCGTCCAAGTCAGAAAACCTCGGCACCGGGCTTTGGACTAAGTGCAGAGGAGCTGAGCACCCCTTCCTGAGACGGTGTAAGCACGGAATGCAACCCTAGCCCCCTGAAGTAACCTTGGGGGAAGCCCAGCCAGCACATACAGGCAGCACAATGATGCAGCTGACTGGAGAAGAAAGCACCAGGAAGCAGCAACTGGTTTTGGAGCCTGGAGTGCAGCTTCCAACAAGGAGACCTTGGCACTGGGCTTTGGACTAGGAGCAGAGGAGCTGACCATGGCTTCTGAGACAGCACAAGCATGGGACCGAGGCCTGACCCTCGGGGGCAATCTAGACTCAGCCAGCGCACACGGGCTACACACCCCTCAGGAATCTCAGATAAAACAGTCACCACCAAGGAAGACAAGTAACTTTGTCTATATTACTGGGTGCTACTCTCTCCTTGGAAACCCTGGTAGCATAGTGGTTAAGAGCTATGGCTGCTAACCAAAAGGTCAGTGGTTTGAATCCACCAGGTGCTCCTTGGAAACCATATGGGGCAGTTGTACTCTGTCCTATAGGGTCTCTATGAGTCAGAACTGACTCAATGACAATGGGTATGGGTTTACTCTCTCCCATCTATCTGATCCCTCCCCTCCCTGCCCCAGGTGGCTTCATTAACACTGGAATTTTCTGGGCCAGGGAGTGAAGTGCTCTGTGGGTTTTCTTTTCCTAACCCATTCTCCTGGCCTGAGAGAAGCAGCTACTAACAAGCCAGAGATAAAAAATCCTTCCCTGACTTCCCTAAACTGGAATAAAAATACAGAACCAGCTCCAGCCAAGCATATGAGATCCACAGTCTTGGGCTTTCATCCCTACAGGGAACATGGTGGCTATTATAATGCAAAGACAATTCTGATAGAGATCTGACTGTAATTGTTTTAGCAGAGCACTGGAAAGACAAGTTTTCAAGGTCTGATATCTCTACCTATTAAACAGAGCCCTCACTGATCCTCAAAGGGGAACCTCCACCCAAACCACCTAGCCACCTGCCAAACGGGTCTGAGGATACTGACACCTACCAATCTTTAGAGGTACAAGCATTGGGTGCCTAAGGTACAGCTGAAGAGCCCACCCACCAAAGTGCTTTAGGAATAGAGACACACCTACCTCACTGGCAAGTGGGGGAAGGCTGTCAGCATCCTGATCTCCTTGGAGTGTGACCCCCTGCCACTACTGGGATCTGGTGCACACAACTGTCACCACTACTCCTCTAAGTTAATAGGTGACAGTCTATACCACACACTTGGTGACCCAAAATCAGAACACCTAAGCTGATTCTATTCAAGAATAGTGAATGGACTCTTAGGCTTATATATCTGGTAACAGCCCAAACCAGCTGGTAATAGGACATAAGTGATTCAAAGGCTACAACAATTAAGACAGTGCAATCTAGTAGCCCATCTGGGTATGTTGAAAAAAACAAATAAAGAAGATAAGACTCAGTGAGCAAATATAAAATAAATCATTACAATATCTTATAGATGGCTCAGAGACAGCAGTCGATACCAAACCACATAAAGAAGCAGACCATGACTGCTTGTACAACTCCCCAAGTTAAAGAATCAAAATCTTTCCCAAATGAAGAGACAATCCTGGAATTGCCAGATGCAGAATATAAAAAAACTAATATACAAAATGCTTCAAGACATCAGGGATGACCTCAGAAATGAAATAAGGCAATCTACAGAAAAAGCCAAGGAACACACTGATAAAGCAGTTGAAGAAATCAAAAAGATTATTCAAGGACACAGTGGAAAAATTAATAAGCTGCAAGAATCCATAGAGAGATAGCATTTAGAAACCAAAAGATTAACAGTAAAAATACAGAATTAGACAACTCAATAGAAAGTCAGAGGAGCAGACTCGAGCAATTGGAATGCAGAGTGGGGGAGGTGGAGGATAAGGAAATTGACATCAATACAGCTGAAAAAAAATCAGATAAAAGAATTAAAAAAATGAAGAAACTCAAAGAATCATGTGGGACTCTATCAAGAACAATAACTTGAGTGTGATTGGAGTCCCAGAAAAGGGAGGGATAACAGAAAATACAGAGAGAATATTTGAAGATATGTTGGCAGAAAACTTCCCTGGCATCATGAAAGACGAAAGGATATATATCTAAGACGATCATCGAACTCCATATAAGAATGATCAAAAAAGAAAATCACTGAGGCATATTATCATCAAACTTGCCAAAACCAAAGACAACGAGAAAATTTTAACAGCAGCCAGGGATAAAAGAAAAGTCACCTAAAAGGAGAATCAATAAGAATAAGTTCAGACCACTCAGCAGAAACCATGCAGTCAAGAAGGCAATGGGGTGACATATATAGAGCACTGAAGGAGAAAAACTGCCAACCAAGGATCATATATCTAGCAAAACTCTCTCTGAAATATGAAGGAGAAAT
Source organism: Elephas maximus indicus (assembly GCF_024166365.1). Lineage (NCBI taxonomy): Eukaryota > Metazoa > Chordata > Mammalia > Proboscidea > Elephantidae > Elephas > Elephas maximus. Next base: position 23,646,705 of record NC_064835.1, on the reverse strand, counting down.
TAAAATATTTACAGAAAAACACAAGCTTAGAGAATTTGCAAAAGCCAAACCAAAGCTACAAGATATCTGAAGGAAATTCTTTGGCCAGAAAATCAATAATATCAGATACCAACACAACACAAGGTCACAGAACAGAACATCCTGATATCAACTCAAATAGGGAAATCACAAAAACAAATTAAGATTAATTTAAAAAAGAAAAAAAATGATCAAAACAGGGAATCATTGAAGTCATTATGTAAAAGTTCACAATAGTCAAAAAGAGGGACTAAATACAGGAGGCATAGATATTCCACATGGAGAGGAAAACAAGGCGATATCGGACGATACAAGTTAGGTTTTTACTTAGAAAAATAGGGAAAAGTTTAAGGTAACCACAAAGAGGTCTAACAATTCCATAACTCAAAATAAAAACCAAGAAAAATATAACGACTCAGCAAACATAAAGTCAAATACTATGAAAATGAGGAACACACAATTTACAAAGAAAAACGTCTCAGCACAAAAAAGTAAGTGGAAAAATGAAATTGTCAACAACATACACAAAAAGGCATCAAAATGACAGCACTACACATATACTTATCCAGAATTACGCTGAATGTGAATGGACTAAATGCACCAATAAAGAGACAGAGAGGCTCAGACTGGATAAAGAAACACGATCCGTCTATATGCTGCCTACATGAGACACACCTGAGACTAAGAGACACAAATAAACTAAAACTCAAAGGATGAAAAAAAAATATATCAAGCAAACAACAATCAAAAAAGAGCAGGAGTGGCAATATTAATTTCTGACAGAATACACTTTAGAGTTAAATCCACCACAAAGGATAGAGAAGGACACTACATAATGATTAAAGGGACAATAGACCAGGAAGATACGCCCATATTAAATGTTTATGCACCCAATGACAGGGCTGCAAGATACATAAAACAAACTTGAACAGAATTGGAAAGTGAGATAGACACCTCCACAATTATAGTAGGAGCCTTCAACACACCACTTTCGGAGAAGGATAGGACTTCCAGTAAGAACCTCAATAGAGACACGGGAGACCTACTTGCTACAATCAACCAACTTGACCTCATAGACTTATACAGAACACTCCACCCAACAGCTGCAAAGTATACTTCTTTTTCCAGTGCACTTGGAACATTCTCTTGAATAGATCACATATTTGGTCATAAAACAAACCTTTGCAGAATCCAAAACAAAAAATATTACAAAGCTTCTTCTCAGACCACAAGGCCATAAAAGTAGAAATCAATAACAGAAAAATCAGGGAAGAGAAATCAAATACTAGGAAACTGAACAATACCCTGCTCAAAAAACACTGGGTAATAGAAGACAAGACATTAAGGAGGGAATAAAGAAATTCATAGAATGCATTGAGAATGAAAACAGTTCCTATCAAAACCTCAGGGACACAGCAAAAGCAGTGCTCAGAGGTCAATTAATATCGATAAATGCATACATACAAAAAGAAGAAAGAGCCAAAATCAGAGAACTGTCCCTACAACTTGAACAAATAGAAAGCAAGCAACAAAAGAATCTATCAGGCACCAGAAGAAAACAAATAATAAAAATTAGAGCTGAACTAAATGAATTAGAGAACAGAAAAACAATTGAAAGAATTAACAGAGCCAAAAGGTGGTTCTTTGAAAAAATTAAAAAATTGATAAACCATTGGCCAAACTGACTAAAGAAATACAGGAAAGGAAACAAATAACTAGAATAAGAAGTGAGATGGGCCATATCACAACAGACCCAAATGAAATTAAAAGTATCATATCAGATTATTACGAAAAATTGTACTCTAAGAAATTTGCAAACCTAGAAGAAATGGATGAATTCCTAGAAACACACTATTTACCTAAACTAACAAATCAGAAGTAGAAGAACTAAATAGACCCATAACAAAAAAAGAGATTGAAAAGGTAATCAAAAAACTTCCAACAAAAAAAAGCCCTGGCCCGGACAGCTTCAATGCAGAGTTCTACCAAATTTTCAGAGAAGAGTTAACACCACTACTACTAAAGGTATTTCAAAGCACAGAAAATGATGGAATACTACCTAACTCATTCTATGAAGCCAGCATATCCCTGATACCAAAACCAGGTAAAGACACCACAGAAAAAGAAAAGTACAGACCTATATCCCTCATGAACATAGATGCAAAAATCCTCAACAAAATTCTAGCCAATAGAATTCAACAACATTGAAAAAAAGTAATCCACCACGACCAAGTGGGATTTATACTAGGTATGCAAGGCTTGTTCAGTATTAAAAAAACCATTAATGCAATCCGCCATATAAACAAAAGACGAAAACCACATGATCTTATCAATTGATGCAGCAAAGGCATTTGACAAAGTCCAACACCCATTCATGGTAAAAACTCTCAGCAAAATAGGAATAGAAGGAAAATTCCTCAACATAATAAAGAGCAACTATACAAAGCCCGCAGCCAACATCATTCTAAATGGACAGAGTCTGAAAGTATTTCCCTTGAGAACAGGAAACAGACAAGGATGCCCTCCATCACTGCTCTTATTCAACATTGTGCTAGAGGTCCTAGCAAGAGCAATTAGGCTAGACAAAGAATTAAAGGGCATCCGGATTGGCAAGAAAGAAGTAAAATTATCTCTATTTGCAGATGACATGATCTTATACACAGAAAACCCTAAGAAATCCTCCAGAAAACTACTGAAATTAATAGAAGAGTTTGGCAGAGTTTCAGGTTACAAGATAAACATACAAGAACCAGTTGGATTCCTCTACATCAACAAAAAGAACATCGAAGAGGAAATCACCAAATCAATACCATTCACAGTAGCCCCCAAGAAGATAAAATACTTAGGAATAAATCTTACAAAGATTTAAAAGACCTATACAAAGACAACTAAAAAGTACTAGTGCAAGAAACTAAAAGGGACCTACGTAAGTGGAAAAACATACCTTGCTCACGGATAGGAAGTTTTAACATAGTAAAAATGCTTATTCTACCAAAAGCCGTCTATATATACAATGCAATTCCGATCCAAATTCCAATGACATTTTTTAATGTGATGGAGAAAAAAATCACCAACTTCATACGGAAGGAAAGAAGCCCTGGATAAGTAAAGCATTACTGAAAAAGAAGAAGAAAGTGGGAAGCCTCACTCTAACGGATTTTAGAACATATTACACAGCCACAGTAGCCAAAACAGCCTGGTACTGGTACAACAACAGGCACATAGACCAATGGAACAGAAATTGAGAACCCAGATATAAATCCATCCACATATGAGCAGCTGATACTCGACAAAGAACCAGTGTCAGTTAATCGGGGAAAAGATAGTCTTTTTAACAAATGGTGCTGGCATAACTGCATATCCATTTGCAAAAAAATGAAACAGGACCCATACCTCACACCATGCACAAACACTAACTCCAAGTGGATCAAAGACATAAACATAAAGACTAAAACTTTAGAGATCATGGAAGAAAAAAATAGGGACAATGTTAGGAGCCCTAATACAAGGCATAAACAGAATACAAAACATTACCAAAAATGACGAACAGAAACCATATAACTGGGGGGGGGGGGGGGGATTGTTTTTTTTTTTTTTTAAAAAAAATCAAACACCTATGCTCATCTAAAGACTTCACCCAAAGAGTAAAAAGTCCACCTACAGATTGGGAAAAAGTTTTTAGCTATGACATCTCCAATCAGCGCCTGATCTCTAAAATCTACCACAAAAAGACAAACAACCCAATCAAAAAGTAGGCAAACGATATGAACACACACTTCACTAAAGAAGATATTCAGGCAGCTAACAGATACATGAGAAAATGCTCTTGATCATTAGCCATTAGAGAAATGCAAATTAAAACTATGATGAGATTCCAGGTCACTCCAACAAGGCTGGCATTAATCCAAAAAATACAAAGTAATAAATGTTGGAGAGGCTGCGGAGAGATTGGAACTCTTACACACTGCTGGTGGGAATGTAAAATGGTACAAACTACTTTGGAAATCTATCTGGCATTTTCTTAAAAAGTTAGGAATAGAACTACCATACAACCCAGAAATCCCACTCCTCGGAATATACCCTAGAGAAATAAGAGCCTTCACACCAACAGATATATGCACACCCATATTTATTGCAGCACTGTTTACAATAGCAAAAAGCTGGAAGCAACCAAGGTATCCATCAACGGATGAATGGTTAAATAAATTATGGTATTTTCACACAAAGGAATACTACGCATCAATAAAGAACAGTGACGAATCTGTGAAACATTTCATAACATGGAAGAACCTGGAAGGCATTATGCTGAGTGAAATTAGTCAGAGGCAAAAGGACAAATATTGTATAAGACCACTATTATAAGATCTTGAGAAATAGTATAAACTGAGAAGAACACATACTTTTGTGGTTACGAGTGGGGGAGGGAGGGTGGGAGAGGGTTACTTACAGATTAGTTAGTAGATAAAAACTACTTTAGGTGAAGGGAAGGACAAAACACAGGGAAGGTCAGCTCAACTGGACTGGACCAAAAGCAAAGAAGTTTCCTGGATAAACTGAATGCTTCAAAGGTCAGCAGAGCAAGGGCAGGGGTTTGGGGACTATGGCTTCAGGGGACAACTAAGTCAATTGGCAAAGTAAATTCTATTAAGAAAATATTCTGCATCCCACTTTGAGGTGTGGCGTTTGAGGTGTTAAATGCTAACAAGTGGCCATCTAAGATGCATCGATTGGTCTCAACCCACCTGAATCAAAGGAGAATGAAGAACACCAAGGTCACAAAATAATTATGAGCCCAAGAGACAGAAACAGCCACATGAAATAGAGACTTACATCATCCTGAGACCAGAAGAACTAGATGGTGCCCCGCCACAACCGATGACTGCCCTGACAGGGAGCACAACAGAGAACCCCTGAGGGAGCAGGAGAACAGGGGGATGCAGACCCCAAATTCTCATAAAAAGACCAGACTTAATGGTCTGACTGAGACTAGAATAATCCTGGCAGTCATGGTCCCCAAACCTTCTGTTTGTCCAGGACAGGAAACGTTCCCGAAGACAACTCATCAGACATGGATTGGACTTGACAGTGGGTTGGAGAGAGATGCTGATGAGGAGTGAGCTACTTGGATCAGGTGGACACTTGAGACTGTGTTGGCATTTCCTGTCTAGAAGGGAGTTGGGAGGGTAGAGAGGGTTAGAAACTGGCAAAAGGGTCACGAAAGTAGAGACTGGAAAGAGGAAGCGGGCTGACTCGTTAGGGGGAGAGTAAATGGGAGTATCTAGTAAGGTGTATATAAGTTTATGTGTGAGAGACTGACTTGATTTTTAAACTTTCAGTTAAATCACAATAAAAATTATTCCAAAAAAAAACCCTATGGGGTCACAATGAGACAGAATCCACTTTATGGCAGTCTGTTTGGTTTTTTGGGTTTTATACATCAAATAATGTTGAAAGCACTCTATAGCTTTATTCCTTTCGTGTTTATCTATATGCATTACCCTCTTTTACGAATGAAGAAACTGAAACACAGAAAGTTTAATCAACTTTAGAGCATGTAGGCACTGTCAATAATTATGCAAAGACAACAGGTGTAAATAAAAATCATGTATGGTAAGCTGAGATACATGGTTACCTGTTAGAAAAAAAAACAAAAACAAAAACCTGAATTTATGCTATGGCAAAAGACTTCTAAAATCATTCATTCATTCATTTGTCCATTAAAAGTATTTCCTGTAATGCACAAAGCTTTGTGCTGGGTGCTAAAGTTATAGCGGTGAAGAAACTAAATGTAGCACCTTTTCTTAGGGAGATGACTGTCCGGTGCTGTGCTGTGCTCTCCGGTACAGCTGCCACCAGCCACATGTGCCTGTGAAAAATTTAACTAAATTAAATTAGATGACATATTTACTTTCAGTCACACTAGCCCATTTCAAGTGAACAATAGCCACATGTGACCAGCAATGACTGTAGTGGAGGATGCAGTAAGAACATTGTCATTATTGCTGCAAGTTCTTTTGGACAGTGCTCGTCTAGTGGAAGGTGGTAAATGATGAAATCATCAATTTGGTGTAAAATCATAACAGTGCGGCTTGCTTTGGAGGTCAGGTTCATTTAGCAATTAAACTCTGTCATTTTTGGCCTCAAGCATCCAAGCATTTGCATAACTAGAAGAACTCACTCAAGTGATAGAACCCAGAAGCTCTGCTCCAAGGTTGCGTTATATCCATATTGACAGCAAAGTAGAAGAGGTGTGAGGAATTTCTGGTCCCCACAGCACTTAACTAAAGTATCTCGTTCTGTCAAATACTTCTCATGTCACAGTTCATGTAACATTTCTCAAGCCCTCAACGTTCTGGCCATTTAGGTGAACCCTGTTTGTCAATTTTCCTTTCAAAATATATTGTCCAGAAATTATTAAAATGTAAGATATGCAGTCTGACTAGACTTCACGTTTTACCTTCCAACTGGTGCATTCAGGCCTTCCCTGACCTGAAAAGTCTTTGGTCATGTATATCATTCACAGAATTTTGTCTAGAAATATGTTTCTATCTCATGGGAGATAGTACTAGTTAAGAGCAGGAACGTTGGAGTCACAGGTCCTTGCCCTGCTCTTTACTGACTGCACGACACAAAAAAAGTGACTTAATCCATGTAAAAGTCAGTTTCCTTCTCTTCAAAATGACATTAATAGCAGTACTTATATCATGGATTTATTGTAAGAATTGAGTAAACACAATGTGTATGCTTGAAACATGCCAATTATGTAGAAAATATTTGTTATTACTGTTATGCCTTAGCACTTTGCCTACCATGAATTTAATGGTATTTCCAGAAAATTTATTCTAGGCCTCTTTTTAATAATTTCTGTAACTGCACTAAATTTTCTAAAACTAACAAACTTCTTCATTTCCTATGAAGTCCCCTTTCTTTACAGGAGCAATGTTTCAGATATTCCTCTTTTTTATTTCAATTTTTTGTTTGTTTGCATCTGAAGGGGGTCCAAAAGTCACCACTACTTTGAGTGCCTTGGCCATGATGGTCACAAATAGTACTGTCCATGAAGCTAAAAAAATCAATAGCCTGAGCTCTGGGATGAGGCTGATGGTCTCAGAATGATGTCATACTGTCTGCTACAGTATGCTACAGGGACTGCTTTATTAGAATCATCTTGCTAGTTTTAATCCAAGACTTTTTTTTTTTTCCCTTCATGTGTAAATAATCCAACATGATGGTTGGAATCAGAGCTCTAAAAAGAATTGGATTTATCCACTGAAATATACATTGAATATGAATATGTGGTACCCTTAATATACAGTTATCCTTTCACTCCAGCTAACCTTGCTTTGGAGACCTGGTGGCACAGTGGTTAACAGTTCGGCTACTAACAAAAAGTCAGCAGATCCAGTCCATCAACTGCTCCTTGGAAACCTCGTGTGGCAGTTCTACTCTGTCCTGTAGGGTTGCTATGAGTTGAAATCAACTCAGTGGTGACGGTTCTTCTTCTTCTTCATCATCCTTTCTTTATACTTCTACTCTTATAAAAATCATATTCAATCACAGAAATATTGATTAAGCAACTAAAATGATATTTGACTTGAGGGAATACAGGGAAGGCTCATCCCTTCATGGAGTTCAGTTAGAAGGCTAGACTAAAATATCACAAAACAGTAAACAATGCAAGACTCGAGTGTATACCTGAGTCAGAATTGTAATGTCAGGTCATTCACTACGTGCTTTAGAAGTCAGAGAGGAGAGCATGGAGAAAGTATCAACTAAATCTTGAAGACAAAGAAATAAAAGCTAAACAGGATATAGAAATCACAATTTTAAGTGAATGGGGTAGAATGATTATGAATAGTACATGATATGAAGCAGTGTGTTTGTGAAACATGAGGAGAATGAACTTTCTTTTTTCTGTAAAATAGTAAGATAGAAAGAGTGGCATTAGATAGGGCTTTAAAAGCCATACGGAGTAATTTTATTTTTTTTATTGTGCTTTAAGTGAAAGTTTACAATTCAAGTGTTTCTCATACAAAAACTTATGCAAACATTGTTATGTGACCCTAGTTCCTCTCTCTATCATGTGCCAGCACACTCCTCCTCTCCACCCTGTATTTCCCATGTCCATCCAACCAGCTCCTGTCCCCCCTGCCTTTTCATCTTGACTCCAGATAAGAACTGCCCACTTAGCTCACGTACCCACTAGAACTAAGGTCCATGCTCCGCACCAGTATCATTTTTTGTTTTATATAGTCCAGTCTAATCTTTGTCTGAAAAGCTGGCTTCAGGAATGGTTTTAGTTTGGGGCTAACAGAGAGTCCCGGGGCCATGTTCTCTGGAGTCCCTCCAGTCTCATTCAGACCATTAAGTCTGGCCATTTTACTAGAATTTGAGTTCTGCAACTCACTTATCTCCTGCTCCATCAGGGAATCTCTGTCGTGTTGCCTGTCAGGGCAGTCACTGGTGGAGCCAGGCACCATTTAGTTCTGGTCTCAGGCTGACGGAGTCTCTGGTTTATGTGGCCCTTTCTGTCTCTTGGGCTCATATTTTCCTGTATCTTTGGTGTTCTTCATTCTCCTTTGCTCCAGGTGGGTTAGGACCTATTGATGCATCTTAGATGGCCACCTGCTAGCTCTTAAGACCCCAGGTGCCACTCACCAAAGCGGGTTGCAGAACGTTTTCTTAATAAACTTTGTTATGCCAAAAGACCCTAGATGTTCCCTGAAACCATGGTCTCCAGACCCCCGCCCCTGCTACTCTGTCCCTCCAAAGATTTGGTTGTATTCAGGAAATTTCTTAGCTTTTGGTTTATTCCAGTTGTGCTGACTTCCCCTGTGTTGCATTTTGCCCTTCCCTTCACCTAAAATAATTCTTCCTTACTATCTACTTAGTAAATACCCCACTCCCTCCCTCCCCATCCTTGTAACCATCAAAGAATGTTTTCTTCTGTGTTTAAACCTTTTCTTGACTTCTTATAATAGTAGTCTCATACACTATTTGTCCTTTTGCAAATAAATAATTTCACTCAGCATGAAGCTTTCAAGATTCCTCCAGGTTATGAGACGTTTGCAGGATTCATCATTGTTCTTTATCCTTGCTGAGTATTCCATTATGTGAATATACCATAATTTGTTTATCCATTCATCTGTCGATGGGCACCTAGGTTGTTTGCATCTTTTTGCTATTGTAAACAGTGAACATGGGTGCGCACATATCTATTCCTGTGAGGGCTTTCATTTCTCTAGGATACATTCCTAGGAGTGGGATTACTGGGTTGTATGGTAGTTCTATTTCTTGCTTTTTAAGGAAGCGCCAAATTGATTTCCAAAGTGGTCGTGCCATTTTACATTCCCACCAGCAGTGTATAAGTGTTCCAGTCTCCCCAAGACCTCTCCAACATTTATTGTTTTGTGTTTTTTGGATTAATGCTAGCCTTGTTGGAGTGAGATGGTATCTCATTATAATTTTGATTTGCATTTCTCTAATAGCTAATGATCGTGAGCATTTTCTCATGTATATATTAGCCATCTGAATGTCTTCTTTGGTAAAGTGCCTGTCCATATCTTTTGCCTATTTTTTAATTGTGTTATTTGTCTTTTTGTTGTTGAGATGTTGTAGTGTGTTGTAGATTCTAGAGATTAGACACTGATCTGATTTGTCATAGCCATTTTTTTTTTCCCAGTCTGTGGGTTGTGTTTTTACTCTTTTGGTGAAGTCTTTGGATGAGGATAAGTGTTTAATTTTTAGGAGCTCCCAGGTATCTAATTTCTCTTCTGTTTTTGCTTTGTTAGCTATGGCTTCTGTACTGTTTATGCCGTGTAATAGGGCTCCTATCATTGTTCCTATTTTTTCTTCCATGATCTTTATCATTTTAGATTTTATATTTAGGCCTTTGACCCATTTTGAGTTATCTTTTGTGTGAGGTATAGGTCTTGTTTAATTTTTTTGCGGTTGGATTTTCAGTTATGCTGGTACCTTTTGTTAAAGAGGCTGCCTTTTCCCCAATTAACTGACTTTGGGCTTTTTTCAAATATCTGCTGTTCATAAGTAGATGAATTTACATCTGGATTCTCAGTTCCATTCCACTGATCTATGTATCTGTTGTTCTACCAGTAACAGGCTGTTTTGACTACCCTGGCAGTATAATAGGTCCTAAAATCAGGTAGTGTGAGGCCTTCCACTTTGTTCTTCTTCAGTGATATTTTACTTATTGGGGCTCTTCCCTTTCAGTAATAAGTTGGTTATTTGTCTCCTAATCTCTTTAAAAAATGCCTTTGGAATTTGGATCAGGATTGCATTGTATCTATATACACTTTGGGTAGAATAGACATTTTCACAATGTTGTGTCTTTCCATGAGTAAGATATGTTTTTCCACTTATGTAGGTCTCTTTTGGTTTCTTGCAGTAGTGTCTTGTAGTTTACTTTGTATAGGTCTTTTACCTATCTGGTTAGATTTATTCCTAAGTATTTTAGCTTATTGGGGGCTATTGTAAATGATATTAATTTGATGATTTCCTCTTCAATGTTCTCTTTACCGGTGTAGAGGAATCCAACTGATATTTGTGTGTTTATCTTGTATCTTGATTCTTTGCAGAACTTTTGTATTATTTCCAGTAGTTTTCTTGAGGATTTTAGGGTTTTCTGTGTATTAGATCATGTCATCTGGAAATAGAGATACTTTTATTTCTTCCTTACCAATTTGGATGCCCTTTATTTATTTATTTATAATAATTTTTATTGTGCTTTAAGTGAAAATTTACAAATCAAGTTAGTCTCTAACACAAAAACCCATATACACCTTGCTACACACTCCTATTACTCTCCCCCTAATGAGACAGTCTGCTCTCTCCCTCCTCTCTCACTTTTTGTATCCCTCCACCCTCTCATCTCCCCTCCAGGCAAGAGATGCCAACACAGTCTCAAGTGTCCACCTGATCCAAGAAGCTCACTCCTCACCAGCAGCCCTCTCCAACCCATTGTCCAGTCCAATCCATGCCTGAAGAGTTGGCTTCGGAAATGATTCCTGTCCTGGGGCAACAGAAGATCTGGGGGCCATGACCACCGGGGTCCTTCCAGTCTCAGTCAGACCATTAAGTCTGGTCTTATGAGAATTTGGGGTCTGCATCCCACTGTTCTCCTGCTCCCTCAGGGGTCCTCTGTTCTGTTCCCTGTCAGGGCAGTCGTCGGTTGTAGCCAGGCACCATCTAGTCCTCCTGGTCTCAGGATGATGTAGTCGCTGTTTCACGTGGCCCGTTCTGTCTCTTGGGCTCATAATCACCTTGCGTCCTTGCTGTTCTTCATTCTCTTTTGTTCCAGGTGGATTGAGACCAATTGATGCATCTTAGATGGCTGCTTGCTAGTGTTTAAGACCCCAGACGCCACTCTTCAAAGTGGGATGCAGAATGTTTTGTTAATAGCTTTTATTATGCCAATTGACTTAGATGTCCCCTGAAACCATGGTCCCCAGACCCCTGCCCCTGCTACACTGGCCTTCGAAGCATTCAGTTTATTCAGGAAACTTCCTTGCCTTTGGTTTAGTCCAGCCGTGCTGACCACCCCTGTATTGTGTGCTGTCTTTCCCTTCACCTAAAGTAGTTCTTATCTACTATCAAATTAGTGAATGCCCCTCTCCCACCCTCCTTCCCTTCCCCCTCTTGTAACCACAAAAAAATGTTTCCTTCTCAGCTTAAACTATTTCTCAAGTTCTTATAATAGTGGTCTTACACAATATTTGTCCTTTTGCAACTGACTAATTTCACTCAGCCTAAAAAAAAAAATTTTTCTTTTCTTTTAATGCCTTCCAGGTTCCTCCATGTTGCGAAATGTTTCACAGATTCATCACTGTTCTTTATCAACGTGTAGTATTCTATTGAGTGAAAATACCATAACTTATTTATCCATTCATCTGACGATGGACACCTTGGTTGCTTCCATGTTTTTGCTATTGTAAACAGTGCTGCAAAAAGCATGGGTATGCATGTAACTGTTCGTGTAAAGGCTCTTATTTCTCTAGGATATATTCCAAGGAGTGGGATTGCTGGATCATATGGTAGTTCTATTTCTAACTTTTTAAGGAAGTGCCAAATTGATTTGCAAAGTGGTTGTACCATTTGACATTCCCACCAGCAGTGTAGAAGTGTTCCAATCTCTCCACAGCCTCTCCAACATTTATTATTTTGTGTTTTGGGGATTAATGCCAGCCTTGTTGGAGTGAGATGGAATCTCATTGTAGTTTTGATCTGCATTTCTCTAATGGCTAATGATCATGAACATCTCCTCATATATCTGTTAGGTACCTGAATGTCTTCTTTAGTGAAGTGTCTAGTCATATCTTTTGCCCATTTTCTAATTGGATTATTTGTCTTTTTGCAGTATCTTGTAGATTTTAGAGATCAGGTGCTGATCAGAAATGGCATAGCTAAAAACTTTTTCCCAGTCTGTAGGTAGTCTTTTTACTCTTTTGGTGAAGTCTTTGGATGAGCATAAGTATTTGATTTTTAGGAGCTCCCAGTTATCTAGTTTTTCTTCTATGTTCCTTATAATGTTTTCCATACTGTTTATGCCATGTGTTAGGGCTCCTAATGTTGTCCTTATTTTTTTTCCATGATCTTTATTGTTTTAGATTTTGTATTTAGGTTTTTGATCCATCTTGAGTTAGTTTTTGTGCATGGAGTGAGCTATGGGTCTTGTTTCATTTTTTTGCAGATGGATATCCAGTTATGCCAGCACCATTTGTTAAAAAGAATGTCTTTTTCCCATTTAACTGTTTTGGGACCTTTGTCAAATATCAGCAGCTCATATGTGGATGGATTTATGTCTGGATTCTCAATTCTATTCCATTGGCCCATGTACCTGTTGTTGAATCAGTATGAGGCTGTTTTGACTACTGTGGCAGTATAATAGGTTCTAAAATCAGGTAAAGTAAGGCCTTCCACTTTGTTCTTCTTTTTCAGTAATGCCTTATTTATCCGGGGCCTCTTTCCCTTCCATATGAAATTGGTGATTTGCTTCTTCATCTCATTAAAGAATGTCTTTGGGATTTGGATGGGAATTGCATTAAATGTATAGATCGCTTTCGGTAGAATAGACATTTTTATAATGTTAAGTCTTCCTATCCATGAGCAAGGTATGTTCTTTCACTTATGTAAGTCTCTTGGTTTCTTGCAGAACTCTACTATAGTTTTCTTTGTATAAGTCTTTTACAAATCTGGTAAGATTTATTCCTACATATTTTATCTTCTTGGAGGCTACTGTAAATGGCATTGATTTGGTGATTTTCTCTTCAATGTTCTTTTTGTTGGTGTAGAGGAATGCGACTGATTTTTCTGTGTTTATCTTGTATCCCGATACTCTGCTGAACTCTTCTATTAGTTTCAATAGTTTTCTGGAGAATTCCTTAGGGTTTTCTGTGTATAAGATCATGTCATCTGCAAATAGAGATACTTTGACTTCTTCCTTGCCAACCTGGATGCGCTTTATTTCTTTATCTAGCCTAATTGCTTTGATTAGGACTTCCAGCACAATGTTGAATAACAGTGGTAATAAAGGGTATCCTTTTCTGGTCCCCTATCTCAATGGGAATGTTTTCAGGCTCTCCCCATTTAGGGTGATGTTGGCTGTTGGCTTTGTATAAATGCCTTTATTATGTTGAGAAATTTTCCTTCTATTCCTATTTTGCTGAGAGTTTTTATCATGAATGAGTGCTGAACTTTGTCAAATGCCTTTTCTGCATCAATTGATAAAATCATGTGATTCTTGTCCTTTGTTTTAGTTAAGTGGTGGATTACATTAATTGTTTTTCTAATGTTGAACCATCCCTGCATACCTGGTATGGATCCCACTTGATCATGGTGAATTATTTTTTTGATATGTTGTTGAATTTTATTGGCTAGAATTTTGTTGAGGATTTTTGCATCTACATTCATGTGGGATATAGGTCTATAATTTTCTTTTCTTATGGTGTCTTTACCTGGTTTTGGTATCAGGGTTATGGTAGCTTCATAGAATGATTTTGGTAGTATTCCATCCTTCTCTATGCTCTGAATACCTTTAGTAGTAGTGGTGTTAAATCTTCTCTGAAAGTTTGGTAGAACTCTGCAGCGAAGCCATCCGGACCAGGGCTTTTTTTGTTGGGAGTTTTTTTACTACCTTTTCAATCTCTCCTTTTGTTATGGGTCTATTTAGTTGTTCTACCTCTGTTTGTGTTAGTTTAGGTAGGTGGTGTGTTTCTAGGAATTCATCCATTTCTTCTAGTTTTCAAATTTGTTCGAGTATAGTTTTTCATAGTAATCTGATATGATTCTTTTATTTTCAGTTGGGTCTGTTGTAATATCACCCATCTCATTTCTTATTCGGGTTATTTGCTTTCTCTCCTGTTTTTCTTTTGTCAGTTTAGCCAATGGTTTATCAATTTTGTTGAGTTTTTCAAAAAACCAGTTTTTGGTCTTGTTAATTCTTTCAATTGTTTTTCTGTTTCCTATTTCATTTAGTTCAGTTCTAATTTTTATTATTTGTTTTCTTCTGGTGCCTGTGGGTTTCTTTCGTTGCTCTTTTTCCATTTGTTCAAGTTGTAGTGATAGTTCTTTGATTTTGGCCCTTTCTTCTTTTTGGATGTGGGCATTTATTGATATGAATTGGCCTCTGAGCACCGCTTTTGCTGTGTCTCAAGAGTTCTGATAGGAAGTGTTTTCATTCTCATTGGATTCTATGAATTTCTTTATTCCATCCTTAATGTCTTCTATAATCCAGTCTTTTTTGAGCAGGGTATCTTTATTTCTTTATGCAGCCTAATTGCTCTGGCTAGGACCTCTAGCATAATGTTGAATAAAAGTGGTGATAAAGGGCATCCTTGTCTGGTTTCTCTACTCAAGTGGATGGCTTTCAGGCTTTCTCCGTTTAGGATGATGTTGGCTGTTGGCTTTGGATAAATGCCCTTTATTATGTTGAGGAATTTTCCTTCTATTCCTATTTTGCTGAGTTTTTTTTATGAATGATGTTGGACTTTGTCAAATGCCTTTCTGTATCAATTGACAAGATCATGTGGTTCTTGTCTTCTGTTTTATTTATGTGATTGATTACATTGATTGTTTTTCTAATGTTGAACCATCCCTGTATAATTAAAAAAAAAAAACCTGGTACAAATCCCACTTGGTCATGGTGAACTATTTTATTGATACATTGTTGAATTCCGTTGCCTAGAATTTTGTTGAGATTTTTGTGTCTAAGTTCATGAGCAACATTGGTCTGTAATTCCACTGTTTGTAGTGTCTTTACTAGTGTTGTTAACTCTTCTCTGAAAGTTTGGTAAATTTCTCCAGTGAATCCCTGAAGGCCGGGACTTTTTTTCATTAGGATTTTTTAAATTACCTTGTTAATGTCTTCTTTTGTTATAGGTTTATTTAAATGTTCTCCCCCTGTTTGTGTTAGTTTAGGTAGGTAATGTGTTTCTAGAAATTTGTCCTTTTTCTCTAGGTTTTCAAATTTGTTGGAGTACAATTTTTCACAGTAATCTAGTAGGATTCTTTTAATTTCTGTTGGGTCTGTTGTGCTATTACCCATCTCATTTCTTATTTGTGTTATTGGTTTCCTTTCCTGTTTTTCTTTTGTCAGTTTGGTAAAAGGGTTATTGATTTTGTTAATTTTTTCAGAGAATCAGCTTTTGGCCTTGTTAAGTCTTTCAATTGTTTTTCTATTTCATTTAATCCTGCTCTAATTTTTATTATTTGTTTTCTTCTGGCTCCTGAGGTCTTCTTTGGCTGCCCTCTTTCTATTTGATCGAGTAGTAGGGTTAATGCTTTGATTTTGGCCCTTTCTTCTTTTTGGATGTGTGCATTTATTTCTATAAATTGACCTCTGAGCACTGCTTTTGTTGTGTTCCAAAAGCTCTGGTAGGATGTGTTTTCATTCTCATTTGATTGTATGAATTTCTTTATGCCATCCTTAATTTCTTCTATAACCCTGTAGATTTTGAGCAAGGTGTTGATTTCTTTTCCCTGCTTTTCCTGTTATTGATTTCTACTTTTATGGCTTTATGGTCAGAAAAGATGCTTTGTAAGGTGCTGATGCTTTGGATTGTGTTAAGACTTGCTTTATGGCCTAATATGTGTTTTTTTTCTGGAGAATGTTCCATGAACATTGGAAAAGAAAGCACAGTTGACTGCTGTTGGGTGGAGAGCTCTGAATATTTCTATGAGATCAAGTTGGTTGATTGTCATTTAGATCTTTTGTGTCTGTATTGATCTTTCTTGATGTTCTGTCCTTCACCTAAAGTGATGTGTTAAAGTCTACTATCATTGCGGAGCTGTCTATCTATCTTTTCAATGCTGCTAATATTTGGTTTAGGTATTTTGGAGCCCTGTTGTTGGGTGCATAAATATTTATTTTGATTATGTCTTCCTGGTGTATTGACCCTTTAATCATTATATAGTGTCCTTCCTTATCCTTTGTGGTGGGTTTTACTTTTAAAGTCAGAAATTAATATTGCCACTCTTGTGTTCTTTTTAATTGTACTTTAGATGAAGGTTTAAAGAACAAACTAGATTCTCATCAAACAGTTAGTACACACATTGTTGTATGACATTCATTAATAACCCCAAGAGATGTCAACACTCTCCCTTCTCAACCCTGGGTTCCCTATTACCAGCTTTCCTGTGCCTCCTGCCTTCTAGACCCTGCCCCTGGGCTGATGCTCCCTTTTAGTCTTGTTAACTTTGGCTAAAGGGTGAACCTCTGGAGTGACCTCATTACTGAGCTGAAATGGTGTTCAGGGGCCATGCTCTCAGGGTTTCTCCAGTCTTTGGCTAGCAAGCCTGGTCTTTATTTTGATTTAGAATTTTGTTCTACATTTTTCTCCAGCTCTGTCCAGACCCTCTATTGTGATCCCTGTCAGAGCAGTCAGTGGTGGTAGCTGGGCACCATCTAGTTTTACTGGACTCAGTCTGGTGGGGTCCATGGTAGATGGTGGAGGCCATGGTAGACTAATCTTTCCTTGTATGTCTAGTTTTCTTCATGCTTCCTTGCTCCCAAAGGGATGAGACCAGTGGAGCATCCTAGATGGCCTCTCATAGGCTTTTAAGACCCCAGACACTACTCGCCAAAGTAGAAGGTAAAACATATTCTTTATAAACTATGTTGGGCCAATTGAGGTAGATGTTCCCTGAGACCATGGTCCCCTGAGCCTTCAGCCCAGCAATTCAGTCCCTTAGGGAGTTTGAATGTGCCTTTTTCACTACCATGACCTTGCCTTGCACAGGTTGTGCTGGCTTCCCCAGTATTGTGTACTGTCTTACTCTTCATCAAAGTTTCAACTTATCTATTGTCTGTTAAGTGTTTTTCCATGTCTACCCCTCCCCTCCCTCGTAACCATCAAATATTGTTTCTTTTTGTGCGTAAACAAACAAAAAACAGGACTTTCATTGCTGGATTGACCTTAATTTGAATCTTTTTTTTTTTTTTTCTCTTTCTGACCTCTCTTCTGCTGTTTTCCTTTCAGAGTCTTCAGATAGCAGCTCCACGCATTCAGTGTGAGAAATGAGTTAGAGTGTATTTTCTCCTTCTTAACCAGAACCAGATCATTTTAATGTGTTTTCGATGAGCAAAAGTGTTTAACTTACATAAAGTCTAATTTTTCTTTTCCAGTAAATTCAACATTTTAGATAAAATGTACAAATTCTTTAAGAGGCATAAATTTGTAAAACTGACACAAGTTGAAAGATGGGATCACATTAATTCTCTGAATGTAAAATAAATTGAATATGTAATCAAAAACTTGCTGTAAAGGAAATTCAAGGCCCAGATGGTTTTATAAAAAAAATTAAGAATAAATAAGATCAAATATAAACATTCTTTTACAAAATACAGCAGGAAGGAACCCATGACAATTCATTTCATGAGAGGGGTATAATTCCAATTCCAAACCCTGATAAAGACATCATAAGAAAAAAAAAATTAAGAGGCTATGTCTTTAACTAAATATTAGCAAGTGGAATCCTATAATATACAAAAAGGGTAATACAACATGACAAAGTGGGTTTATCCCACTAAGGCAGTTTGATTAACATTTGAAACTTAATCTAAATAAATCAACATTTTAACAGAATAAGGAGAAAAAGACAAGTGATCATCTCAATAGATGCAGGAAAATAGCATAGTATTTGATGGTAAAATATTAAATGAGATTCTGTTAAGATTAAAAAGTTTTTTTTTTCTATTGCTAACTTTATTCAAAATTGTACCAGAGAGGCTTGCAAAAGCAACTCTATTCCCAGTTGCAGTGGAGTTGATTCTGACTCATATCGACCCTATAAGACAGAGTAGAACTGCCCCATACGGTTTCCAAGGCTGTAAATTTTTATAGAAGCAGACTGCCACATCTTTCTCCCACAGAGCAGCTGGTGGGTTTGAACTGCCAACCCTTTGCTTAGCTGCTGAGCCATTAACCACTGTGCCACCAGGGCTCCTGCAAGTGCAGTAAGGCCATAAAAAGGGGAGGGGTATAAAATTGGAAAGGAATAAGTAGAACTTTACTTTTGAAGCTGACATGATTTCTGGATAGAAAGTTCTAAGACATTTACAAAGCAACTACAAAGTCAAATAGGTGAATTTAACAAAATTACAAGATACAATGTTTTTATACAAATACCAAATGTATTCCTGTACACCAACATCAAACAATTAGAAGCTGTAATACATGAATTCTGTTTGTAACAACATCAAATACCTAACAGTAAATATAAGAAAAGAAATGCGAGACTTTAACATTGAAGACTGTATGACGCTGTTGAGAATAATTAAAGGAAATCTCAATAATGGCAGAGCTATAACATATTCATGGGTTTGAAGGTTCAATAAATTAAGATGCTTATTCCTCCAAATTCATCTATATATTCTAAGATCTCAATAATCATCCTAGTAGGTGTTTTGTTTCTTAAGAGAAATTGGTGCAGACTTTGAAATTGATACTGTAAAGGATCTAGAAGAAAAAAAAAAATGTTGAAAAAGAACAATGTTGAAAGACTGACTGTCTGACCAAAGATTCTCTATAAAGCAGCCATATACAATACACTGTTGAAGTGGCATAAGGATAGACAACTAGACCAATGAAATAGAATAGAAGGTCCAAAAGAGGCCCATTCATATACAGTCAATTGATTTTTCATCAAAACCTCACAGCAATACTGTTTGTTGTTGTTGTTAAGTGCCATCAAGTCGGTTCCGACTCATAGTGACCCTATGCACAGAACGAAACACTGCCCAGTCCTGAACCATCCCTACAATCGTTGTTATGCTTGAGCCCATTGTTGTAGCCACTGTGTCAATCCACCTCGTTGAAGGTCTTCCTCTTTTCCGCTGACTGTGTACTCTGCCAGACATGATGTCCTTCTCCAGGGACTGATCCTTCCTGACAACATCTCCAAAGTATGTGAGATGCAGTCTCGCCATCCTTAGTTCTAAGGAGCATTCTGGCTGTACTTCTTCCAAGACAGATTTGTTTGTTCTTTTGGCAGTCCATGGTATATTCAATATTCTTCACCAACACCACAATTCAAAGGAATGAATTCTTCTTCTGTCTTCCTTAGCCATTGTCCAGCTTTCACATGCCTACGATGTGATTGAAAATACCATGCCTTAGATCAGGCGCACCTTAGTCTTCAAGGTGACGTCTTTGCTCTTCAACACTTTAAAGAGTCCTTTGGAGCACATTTACCCAATGCAATGTGTCTCTTGATTTCTTGACTGCTGCTTCCATGACTGTTGATTGTGGATGCAAGTAAAATGAAATCCTTGACAACTTGAATCTTTTCTCCGTTTATCATGATGTTCCTCGTTGGTCCATTTGTGATGATTTTTGTTTTCTTTATGTTGAAGTGCAATCCATACTGAAGGCTGTGGTCTTTGGTCTTCATTAGTAAGTGCTTCAAGTCCTCTTCACTTTCAGCAAGGAAGGTTGTGCCATCCGCATAACGCAGGTTGTTAATGAGTCTTCCTCCTACCTGATGCCCTGTTCTTCTTCATATAGTCCAGCTTCTAGGATTATTTGTTCAGCATACAGACTGAATAGTTGTTATGGTGAAAGAATACAACCCTGACGCACACCTTTCCTGACTTTAAACCATTCAGTATCCCCTTGTTCTGTCTGAACAACCACCTCGTGATCTATGTAAAGGTTCCTTATGAGCACAATTAAGTGTCCTGGAATTCCCATTCTTTGCAATGTTATCCATAATTTGTTAGGATCCACACAGTCAAATGCTTTTGCATAGTCAGTAAAACACAGGTAAACATCCTTCTGGCATTCTCTGCTTTCAGCCAGGATCTATTTGACATCAGCAATGCTGTAGGAAAATAAAATTCTTCAACAAATTGTGATGGAACAACTCAATATCCATATGGGGAGAAAATGAACCTCAATCTTGATCCCAGATGCTAAATAAAAATTAATTTGAAATGGATCATAGATGTAAGCATCATAAAAAATGAAGCTATAAAGCTTCTAGAAAAGAAAAAGGTAAACAATATTCACAACATGGTAACATAAATGTAACATTTTGATTTTTTTCCCTTGCCTCTTTTTATAAACTTTTCCCATGTTGCTACATAATTTTAATAGTCAATAATTTTGAGAACCATAAAATAATGTGTTAAGTCAATATGCTATAATTTACCTAATAAGTTATCCAATTCTGGACATTTAAGCTATTTCCTTATTCTTTTGTTTTAGCAATGAACTGGCATTATACTTTGCCTTTGGAATATTTTAATATCGTAATTTTCTAACACAAAACTCCCTGAGTCAAAGTGTATGAACATATTTATTATTCTTGATTCTTTTTTAAAATTATTTATCTAAATGATTCACCTATATATTTTAAGCCCTTCAGTGACTTATTCCACTTTATTCCTTTGTGCTTTCATTAGCCTTGCTCATTTTCTCCCTCCCTTATTCTTAGTCTAAATATTAATTTAAGGTTTCTCTCTGCATTGGGACCTTTTTTTTCTTGATATAGCCTCAATTTTGAAATAAATATCACTCTTCAGTTATCTCATAAAATCCACTTGTTCATGTATCGCTGTAATAATCTCCTTGAGGGTATGGCCAATATCTTATTCAATTTGTAATCCCAGTTCCTGTCACGATGCATAACAGAGAATAGATAATAAACACACGTTGAATGCATACATGAATAAAGAAACACTTCCATGATTTATGAATGTTGAATGGTTTCTGCAGCCTTGATATGTATTTTGATTGTTTAATATTATTTTGCTAATGAAATAGATGTAAAATGGCACCATAGCATCCATTGTTTAATATATTTAAAAAAAATTACTAGTGAACTCAAGCATCTACATGTGTTAACATTGTTTTCTCTTGTGTGAACTAGAATATATTATATATCATTGTATGTTTGAAATTATTATATTGATATGTTGCTTTTTTCAATTCAATTTTGATCTATGTGTAATTTTTATATTATCATTTTAAAACTTTGAAATATACTAAATTGTGTCTACTTCTTGAACTATTTGATAATGTACAATTCATCTTCCTCCAATTATTGAGTTCCTTCTGTGAACCCAGCATATGTGAAGAGTAACATACAGAAATCAGAAACATATCCATGACTCTCAAGGAGCTCAGAAAGCACAATTCAATGTACCATGAGTAATAGCATGGTATTCACCATCGACAATTACAGCACAAAAGAAACATACTCTGTGTATCTTGCAAAGGAATTTTGACAGATGAAAAAGGAGTGACTTGCAGCCCAGAGAATGGAAGCAGCATATCCAAAGACACTAACATGTGATAGATTCTGTTCTGGAGGAATGACAAATAAATTGGTAATTTGGGAGTGTAAGGATGAAAGGGAAGACAGAAAATGAGGTTGCTATTTTATTTAGATATGGTCAGATTATAAAAATCATTTTATATATATTAGAATTTAGATGTTACTCTAAAGTTAATAGGAAGACAGTGAAAGATTTTACAGCAAGGGAGTAACATCATATTTACTGTCAAATAAATTGATAAAACTTATTTTTTTAAATATTTAACTTTATTCAGTAGCTTTACTACTTAAAGAAAAAAATTAATTTTATGAGATTAAAAAATTATAAGGAATTCATTAAAAAATACATACTAGAAGAGTTGCTCACAATCCAACTAATTAGATGTAACTATTTTTAACATACAGGCCTGGTGGCACAGTCATTAAAGTGCTCAGCTATTAACCGAAAAGTCAGTGATTCGAACCTACCAGCTGCTCTTCAGAGAAAGATATGGCAGTCTGCTTTCAGAGAAATTTTCAACCTTGTAAGCCCTTTAGGGTATTTCTACTCTGTCTTATAGGGTGGCTATGATTTGGAATTCATTGGAGGGCAGTGTTTTTTTTTTTTTTTTAATATCATTTTTCAATATTTCTGTTTTTTCCAATTCTTATTAGTAACATAGTGATAAACATAAATATTTATGCATATATTCTCATCTCTTCCAAAATCGCAAGTATCTTGCAAACAAATTTCCACCCATTTAAACACTAACACTGTCATGATCATTAAAGCCAGGGAGAATCCTTACTCCCATGTGCTAAGATTGGAGATGGTTTTACTTCCACCAGGGGGACTACAGCACAGTTTACAGAGTACAAAGGCTTGGAAGGAGAACTTTATTTTCACTAGTTACTGACATATTAGACAGTATAGCAGATCCCACATGCAGCCTCAATCTTCACTCTCTGTAGAGCTAATATAGGCTAAAGAGGAGGAGAAGGCAAATATACTGGCCATCTTCGTGCAGGGAAGCAGATCAGAAGGGACAGGGAAGATTTGAAGAGGCAAAAAAGATGTCTGTCTCATTCCTTTAAAGTACAAGCCCAGAAAGCAAGTAGGTGGAAGTGAGTTCCTCATTCTTGATCAGTCTACCTTCCACCGTCCAGTCAGCTCAGGGCTTGCAATGGGGACTATAGGCACTGGTTTGCTGTCAGTTTGGTGAGGTAGGTCACAAGTGGGGTCACTGTGACCATCTAGGCATCCACCCTTTCTATTTTGCATTCTCCTGTTGTGATTAAAAAAAGGAAAAAGTTTTATCTACATGTAGCCTGGAGGCTCAGGGCCCAACGCAACCATCATTTTTCTCACATTATGGGAACCTGAGACCCTAAAAAGGAGGGATTAGGTCCTATGACTGACACATCTGTCCATGGGAAGTTCCAAATTCTCCAGCTCCTGGGGTTGCTAAGAATCAAAACATAATAAAACGTGTTGTAACCATGGCTTGAAGATTAGCATAAA
Organism: Elephas maximus indicus; assembly: GCF_024166365.1. Lineage (NCBI taxonomy): Eukaryota > Metazoa > Chordata > Mammalia > Proboscidea > Elephantidae > Elephas > Elephas maximus. The sequence goes on along the minus strand of NC_064835.1, from coordinate 23,623,394 downwards.
TCAATCTTGGTTTCAATATAAATTTAAAATGTACTACCTAAAATCTAAAATATTTTTGTTACTTCCCTTTTACCTAAGTACACAATCATAAATAGACCTTTAAGGAAACATATGAAGGCTTTCTGTTCTCTAAAATGAGGCATTCAGTTTAGCCACACTGGTGGATACAAGCACTTTCCAGTGGTGACCACTGGTTCTCTAATTGTCATGAACATGATCAGTCAGTAACCAATACGTAACTTTAATTTTCATGGCATCCTAAATATAACTGCTTATCAGAGTTTGTAGTGTACCTCAAATCCTTCTTATAATTTGCTGAAGCTCAACATCGTGTATACCGCTATATGGCCATTCTGGTCTTATTTTATATGAACTTCTTGATCATATAAAATGATCATAGTAGAAGCTAATTCCCTTGTATCAGGTAGGAACAATAGCAAGACCCAGAGTGACCAGGATCTTGGGTCAAGCATGTGTTAAGCATGGACTAACATAGCAAAAGAATATTTTAAGTTAGGCATTTCCTGGAGAATCCAATATGTATTGTTAAATTATATTGGAAAATTATAAAGTAGTTTGGGTTGAGTTGTGGAAAAGTCAAGTATGAAAGGGAAACATTGTTGTTACTATTACAATCTGTCAAGTCGATTCTGACTTTTAGCTACCCTACATACAATAGAACGAAACACTGACTGGTCCGCCACCATCCTCACAATCTTTGTTATATTTGAGCCCATTGTTGCAGTAACTATGTCAATCCATCTGGTTGAGGGTCTGCCTCTTTCACTGGCCCTCTACTTTACCTAACATGATATCCTTCTTCAGGGACTGGTCCTTTGTGATAACATGCCCAAAGAAGGTGAGTAAAGGTCCTACTATTCAGGCTTCGAAGGAGCATCCTGGCTGTACTTCTTCCAAGACATATTTGTTTGTTCTTTGGGCAGTCGTTGGAATATTCAATATCCTTCACCAAGCCCGTAATTCAAAGGCATCAATTCTTCTTCAGTCTTCTATAATCATTGTCCAGCTTTCCCATGAATATGAGGCAATTGAAAACACCAAGGCTTGGTTCGGTGGCACCTTAGTCCTCCAAGTGACATCTTTGCACTTTAAGGAGGCGTTTTGCAGCAAATTTTCCTGGTGCAATAAGTCATCTGATTTATTGATTGCTGCTTCCTTGGGTGTTGATCGTGGATCCAAATATAATGAAATTCTTCACAACTTCAATCTTTTCTCCATTTATTACGATGTTGCTTATTGGTACCATCAGGAGAATTTTTGTTTTCCTTATGTTGAAGTACAATCCATACTGAAGGCTGTGGTCTTTGATCTTTATCTGTAAGTGCTTCAATATTCTTCACATTCAGAGAGCAAGGGTGTGTCAATCGATATCACAGGTTGTTAATGATTCTTCCTCCAATTCTGATGCTGTCTTATTCTTCATATAGGCCAGCTTCTTGGGTTATTTGCTCAGCATACAGATTGATTAAGTATGGTCAAAGATAACACACTGGTACACACCTGTCCTGATTTTATATCACACAGTATCCCTTTTTTCTGTTTGAATGAATGCATCTTGATCTGTGAACAGGTTCCTCGTGAGCACAATTAAATGCTCTAGAATTCCCATTCTTCTAGATGTTATCCATAGTTTGTTATGACCCACACAGTTTAATGCCTTTTCATAATCAATAAATCACAGGTAAACATCTTTCTGGTATTCTATGCTTTCAGCCAGGATTCACCTAACATCAGCAATGATATCCCTGGTTTCACGTGCTGTAATGAATTCGGGTTGAATTTCTGCTAGTTTTTTGTCTATGTACTACTGTAGCCGCTTTTGAATGACCCTCAGCAAATTTTATTTGCTTGTGATATTAATGATTTTGTTTGATAATTTCTGTATTTGGTTGGACCACCTTTCTTTGGAATAGGCATAAACATGGATCTCTTTCAGTTGGTTGGCCAGGTAGCTGTCTTCCAAATTTCTTAGCATAGATGAATGAGCACTTCCAGAGCTGCATTTGTTTTTTGAAATGTGTCAATTAGTATTTCATCAATTCCTGGAACCTTGTTTTTTGCCAATGTCTTCAGTACATCTTGGATTTCTTCCTTCAGTACCATCTGTTCTTGATGTATACCACCGCCTGAAATGATTGGATGTTCCTCAATTTTCTTTTAATACAATGACTCTGTGTATTCCTTCCCTCTTCTTTTGATGCTTCCTGCATTGTTCTTTATTTAACCCATCGAGTCTTTCACTATTCCAACTCGAGGCTTCAATATTTTCTTCAGTTCTTTCAGCTTGAGAAATGCTAAATGTGTTATTTCCTTTCTGTTTCTGAACTCCAGGTCTTTGCTCTTGTCATTATAATACTTTGTCTTCTGGAGCTAGTCTTTGAAATTTTCTGTTCAGCTCTTTTGCTTCATTTCTTCCTTTTGCTTTACCTACTGGAAATTCAAGAGCAAATTTCAGAGTCTCTTCTGACATCCATTTTCATCTTGTCTTCCTTTCCTATCTTTTTAATGACCTCTTGCTTTCTATATGTATGATATCCTTGATGTCAATCCACAACTTGTTTGACCTTCAGTCATTAGTGTTCAATAAGTAAAATCTATTCTTGAAATGGTCTCTAAATTCAGGTGGGATATACTCAAGTTTGTACTTTGGCTCTTGTGGACTTGTTTTCATTTTCTTCAGCTTCAACTTGAACTTGCATATGAGCAATTGATGGTCTGTTCTACAGTCAGCCCCTGGACTTGTTCTGACAGATGATTTTGAGATTTTCCATCTTCCCTTTTCACAGATGTAGTTGAATAGCTTCCTTTGTATCCCATCTGGCCAAGTCCACATGTAGAATTGCAGTTTATGTTGATGAAAAAAGGTATTTTCAATGAGGAACTAGTTGGTGTTGCAAAATTCTATCATGTGATCTCTGGCATGATTTCTGTCATGAAGGCAATAATTCCCAACTATCAATCCTTCTCTTTTCCAACTTTCATATTCCAAGCTCTAGTAATTATCAATGCATCCTGGTTGCATGCTCAATCAGTTTCAGACTGCAGAAGTTGGTAAAAATCTTCACTTCTTCATCTTTGGCCTTAGTGATTGGTGTGTAAATTTGAATACTAGTTATATTAACTGATCTTCCTTGTAGGCATGGATATTATTCTATCACTGACAACATTGTTCTTCAGGATAGATCTTGAAATGTTCTTTTTGACGATGAATGCAAGGCCATAGTTCTTCAATTTGTCATCCCCGGCATAGTAGACCATATGATTGTCTTATTCAAAATGGTCAATACTAGTCCATTTCTGCTCACTAATGCATAAAAATAGGATATTATAATGGATTGAATTGTGTCCCCCCAAAACATGTGTCAACTTGATTAGGCCATGTGTAGTTGTCCTCCATTTTGTGATTTTCCTGTGTGTTATAAATCATAATCTCTGCCTGTGGTTAAAAAGATTACTGAGGTCAACTACCTGATCCAAAAAGGAGTTTCCCTGGGGTGCGGCCTGCACCAACTTTTATCTCTCAAGAGATAAAAGGAAAGGGAAGCAAGCAGAGAGTTGGGGACCTCATACTACTAAGAAACAGCACCTGGAGCAGAGCACGTGTTTTTGAGCCCAGGTTCCCTGTGACTGAAAGATCTTCAACCATGAGAAGATTGAGGAAAAGGACCTTCTTTCAGAGCTGACAGAGAGAGAAAGCCTGGAGCCAACACCCTGAATTTGGACTTGTAACCTACTAGGCTGTGAGAAAATGAATTTGTCTTTGTTAAACCCATCCACTTATGGTATTTATGTTATGGCAGCACTAGATGACTCAGACAGATATCGATGTTTATGTTTTCCATTTCACTTTTGACAATTTCCCATTTTCCTAGATTCATACTTCAGACATTCCGTGTTCCTATTATTACTGGGTATTTGCAGATGTTTATTCCCATTTTGAGTAGTACCACATCAGTTAATGAAGGTTCCAAAAGCTTGACTCCATCACTTCATTAAGGTTGACTCTACTTTGAGGAGACAGCTCTTCCTCTTTAGAGTGCGTTCCAATCTGAGGGGCTCAACTTCTGGCATGATATCAGATAGACGAATAAATGCAATAATAGCAACAATAATAATAATTATGGTTGTCTCCATTAGGCACAAACTTCAGGAAATGTTAAAAGACATCTTCTGGCAAAAGGAAAATACACTGAATGGATATTTCTATCTACACAAAGTAATAAAAATGGCAATTACACAGGGAAATATAAAAGACATTTCTGTGAAACTGAAATTTCTTTAAAAGGTAAACACTAATGAATTATTTTACAATGTATTCTATAACATATAAAGAAGTAAAATTGAGTAACAACAGTAGTACAGGCCATAGGAGCAGGGAAGTGGAAGTGTACTGTAAATTTTCTATGTTGTGCATGACATGATATATTTTTTGATGATAGACTGTGATAAGTTAAAGTGAAAAAACGTTTACCAATGACCAAAAGTAAAAACACTATTCTAACTGATAAGCCAATGTTTTTAATGTTATTGTTAGGTGCCCTCAAGCTGATTTCAACTCATATCAACCCCATATGACAGAGACAGGGTTTTCTTGGCTGTATGTTTACAGACACCAGGTCTTTCTCCTGTGAAGCTGCGGGATGGGTTTAGCAGTTTAGAGGCCAAACGATTTAACATTTGCACCACGAGGACTTCTTGATAAGCCAATAAAACAAAAAGCAAACTCATTGCTTTTCTGTCAGTTGACTCGTGTGACCTGATGAGACATAGGATCACTGCTCTTAAGGTTTCCAAGGTGCTGATGGATGATTCAAGCTGACAACTTTTTGTTTAGCAGCTGAGTCATTAACCACTGTGCAACCCGAGATTCTGACAACATAGTAAAAAATCCTTCCAAAACCAAACCTGTTGCCATTGAGTCAATTCTGACTCATAGTAACCCTATAGGACAGAGCAGAATGGCCCCATAGGGTTTCCAAACAGCACCGACCTTTTGTGGATTCAAACTGCTGACCTTTTGATAATGTTATTGTTGTTAGGTGCCATCGAGTAGGTTCCAACTTATAGAGAGCCTATGTACCACAGAACGAAACACTGCCTGGTCCTGCACCATTCTTATAATTGTTGTTATGCTTGAGCCCATTGTTGCAGCCACTGTGTCAATCCATCTCATTGAGTGTCTTTCCACTGACCCAGTACTTTACCAAGCATGATGCCCTTCTCCAGGGACTGATCCCTCCTGACAACATGTCCAAAGTATGTAAGACACAGTCTCACCATCCTTGCTTCTAAGGAGCATTATGGTTGTACTTCTTTCAAGACAGGTGTGTTCATTTTTTTGGTAGTCCATAGTATATGCAGTATTCTTCACTAACTCCACAATTCAGAGGCGTCAATTCTTCTTTGGTCTTCCTTAGTCATTGTCCAGCTTCACATGCATATGATGTGATTGAAAATACCATGGCTTGGGTCAGGCATACTTTAGTCTTCAAGATGACATTTTTGCTTTTCAATGCTTTAAAGCGGTCCTTTGCAGCAGATTTGCCCAGTGCAATGTATCTTTTGATTTCCTGACTGCTGCTTCTATGAGTATTGATTGTGGATCCAAGTAAAATGAAATCCTTGACAACTTCAATCTTTTCTCTGTTTATCATGATGTGGTTATTGGTCCAGTTATAAGGATTTTAGCTTTCTTTATGTTGAGGTGTAACCCATACTGAAGGCTGTGGTTTTTGATCTTCATCAGTAAGTGCTTCAAGTCCTTTTCACTTTCAGCAAGCAAGGTTGTGTCATCTGCATAAAGCAGGTTGTTAATGAGTCTTCCTCCAGTCCTGATGCCCCATTCTTCTTCATGTAGTCCAGCTTCTCAGATTATTTGCTCAGCATACAGATTGAATAAGTATGGTGAAAGGATACAATCCTGATGCACAGGTTTCCTGACTTTAAACCACTCAGTATCCCCTTGTTCTATCCAAACAACTGCCTCTTGATCTATGTACAGATTCCTCATGAGCACAATTAAGTGTTCTGGAATTCCTTTTCTTCAAAATGCTATCCATTAATTGTTATGATCCACACAGTCAAATGCCTTTGCATAGTCAATAAAACACAGGTAAACATCCGCCTGGTATTCTCTGTTTTCAGCCAGGATCCCTCTGACATGAGCAATGATATCCCTAGTTCCACATCCTCTTCTGAATCCAGTCTGAATTTCTGGCAGTTCCCTGTCAAGATACTGCTGCAGGCACTTTTGTATGATCTTCCACAAAATTTTGATATTAACGATATTGTTCGATAATTTCCACATTTGTCTGGATCACCTTTCTTGGAAAAATAGGCATAAATATAGATCTCTTCCAGCTATTGACCAGGTAGCTGTCTTCCAAATTTCTTAGCAGAGACAAGTGAGCACTTTCAGCCCTGTGTCCATTTGTTTAGACTTCTCAGTTGATATTCCATCAATTCTTGGAGCCTTGTTTTTCACAAATGCCTTCAGTGAAGCTCGGACTTCTTCCTTCAGTACCATCGCTTCCTGATCATATGTTACCTCTTGATATGGTTGAACGTCAACTGATTCTTTTTGGTGTAATGACTCCTCTGTGTATTCCTTCTACCTTCTTTTGATGCTTCCTGCATTGTTTAATATTTCCCCCCATAGACTCCTTCACTATTGCAACTCAAAGCTTGAAATTTTTCTTCCGTTCCTTCAACTTGAGAAAAGCCAAGCATGTTTTTCCTTTTTGGTTTTCTATCTCCAGCTCTTTGCAGATGTCATTATAATACTTTACTTTGTCTTCTGGAGCTGCCGTTTGAAATCTTGAGTTCTTTTACTTCACTATTTCTTCTTTTTCCTTTAGCTGCTCGACATACGAGAGCAAGTTTCAGAGTCTCTTTTGGCATCTCTATTGTTCTTTTCTTTCTTTTCAATGACCTCTGGCTTTCTTCATGTGTGAAGTCCTTGATGTCATTCCACTAGTCATCTGGTCTATGGTCATTAGTGTTCAGTGTGCTAAATCTATTCTTGATAGATTCTTTGGTAATAGTAGAGAAAAAATGGAGTTCAAGAAAAATGAAGAAAGATTGGTAGTTACAAATAGAAAACAAGCAGCAATATTATAAGTTTAAGCCTAATCATATAAAACATTACTTTAAATATAGTCTAAACACTCCAGTTAGAAAGTCAGGGGAGAAAAAAAAAAAAAAAAAAACAAGAAATACATGTGGTCTAAAAAATAAGCTAAAATAACCAACTAAAGGAAAAAAATAAAACCCCAAAACAAAACAAAAACCCACACACTTTAAATGTAAAGTTGTGGAGGTTAAAAAGTAAAAAGACAGAAAAAGACATGCAATGTAAAAACAAAGCTAGAATAGCTATATTAATATCAGTGAAACTGGTTATTAGAAAAAATAAATCTACCAAGGGCAAAGAGGAATATTTTATGATGGCAAAAAGGTCAACTCATCAGTAATACTTGAAAACTCAAATGTGTATGCACCTAATAACAGGGTTTCCTAAATAGATATGTCTATGTCTGTGAGGTTTTGCTCTTCAGATAGGCGAGACTGACGTACTTTGAACACTAGCTTGCTACCTTGCAGTGAGGAAATTGTCTCCTTGCAGAAAGCAAACACAGTTGAGAGGCTTAGATCATGAGTTTTTCTTCAATCAGTAATCATAATTTTCTAATACCTATCCATTGCCTAAAAGTGGTTAATCTGTATATTTTGTCCAGTTTTTTTTTTTTTTTTTTTATTGTTTTGGGAAGAGAATTGTTCCAGTACCAACTACAGTTTCAAGGCCCAAGTATATTTTAAACTTTCAAATTCCTGAAATCTTCCCTCAATTTTCTATTTTTTGAAAAATATAAAGGGGAAAAAAGCTATCCTTTTTCCGTTACTACAATCAAACTCAAATACCTTTTCAGTATAGTGTTAATTTTTCCATAATAAATGAATTCAATTAATTGTGAGTCATATATTTCCCTTAATATAATATTACACGTATGTGTGTATTTTCTGTATCCTGACATGTTATTGCAATTTCTTAGTTAATGATATTTGTGCATATTTAATGTCCTTTTACATTTCTATTGAATAAATATGAACACAACATCATTCATCATCCCGTAAGTCTAGCTTGCCTGCCAAATGACTTAGCAAGCCAAGCATTAGGTATTTAATTCTATTTATGCTAGACTTTCTTGATCCATTTCTACTTGCTACAAAACTGCCCCATTCCATTCCTGCCATTGTTGGTTCTAGACTTTTGAATGTGGCAGCTGACTCCATGCAGACTACAGTCTTGGAGACTCTGTGGGACACTTCTGCTCTGTCATATAGAGTTACTAGGTGTGAAAATTGACTCAACAACAATTAATTTTTTGTTTTTTTGGATTTTTTTTACATGTCTTCAAGAGATCGAAGTAAAACTAATTGCTGGAAACCATGGAGAGATGTATTTTGTTTCACAACAAGTAAGAATATTCTGGCAGTCAGACACATCCAGAAATGAAATCAGCTGCCTTAGTGTGTAGCCTTATTCTCAAGATTAGAACTGTTCAAGCATAGCCTGAATAACCACTTAGCATTTATTTTGTTCAAGGAAAAAAGGATTCAATGGAACATTGGATAGATCAGCTTTAGTACCTCTTTCAAATCCAGTATTTCATAATTTCATAAATTTAATCAGACTACTGTTAGATGCACAATGGTTAAGAACTCAGCTGCTAGCTAACAAAAAGGTCAGCAGTTTGGATCCAACTTCTCCTTGAAAACCCTGTGGGGCAGTTCTACTCTGTCCTATAGGGTAACTATGAGTTGGAATCAAGTCGACAGCAATGGGTTATTGTTAGACAGTTCTGCATTCAAACCTCAACTCAACATATACTTGCTGTGTCCTTGGGCTAAGTATTATCACTCTCCAAACCTCTAGAAAAAAAACAAAGATGTTAATATCTATGTCCTGGATGTGGTGTGAAAACTAAATAAAGCAACACCTGGAAGGTGCTTAGTACAGTTATTGGCTGTTGGCAAGAACTTAGTAAATGTTAGTGTTGTTGTTTTATTTGCAATCTCTTGAGTTTCTAAAATATATTCCACTCTCCCAACATTTTCATTCCCATAATGATGACCACAATGTATTTTCTTAGCATATCTTTCTTGGTGGTCCTTTTTACATTAATACATGTAATAATACAGAGATTCACAATTATTTTACTGAATATTAAACTCTTAAAATTCATCAATATTCTCCATGGTCCATAAATAAAGTTCAGGCTAATTTTTCACGCCATTCAAAGTTTTTATTATCTAAGAACAAATTACTTCTATTATAATTTTTTTTCTTTCAATTTTCAACAAGTATTGCATACTTTGGCTATTCCACAAAAGGGTGTTTGGTTGGCTCTTGGTTTTGACTCTCCATGCTTCCCCAACTTTCTTCTTCTTTCAACTCCTGTCCCTATGAAATCTAATATATTTAAAGCATAGCAGAAGAACCAAGTTAATACGACCGTTTTCTATACATCCATCAATTTGTTTAGGTTTATAATAAGCACTTAATCATTTAATTCTGTAATATTTGTCATGATTTTTTTCCCTCATTTTTCTTATTCCCTAGACTGTCAATTAAAAAAAATAATGCTTAGCCCAGTGACTTGCCTATAATGAGTCTCAATAAAAATGTGCTAAATGAAATAGCTGAAAGAAGGTTAGAGATAAGTTAACAGACTAAATATTAGTGAACAAAGATATCTCTATGCCTGAAGTGAAATGAGTAAACAAAGAAATATTTTCCATTATTTTATAATGTAGGGGACAGGGAGATGATCAGGAAAACTGTGTGTGTGAATATTAGAGTGAGGATGTCATGGATTGAATCATATCTCCCCAAAATATGTGTTATAAATCCTAACATCTATGCCTGTGGTTATAATGTTAATTGGGGATGGGTTGTCTTTGTTATGTTAATGAGGCAGCATTAGTGCAGGCATACCTTGAATTAATCTCTTTTGGTATATAAAAGAGATTAAGCAAGCAAGAGGAGCGGAGATGTGGGGAGAGAGATGCCAAGTCGCAGAAGTTCAGAAAAGACAAGAACTTCCCCCGGAGCCAACAGAGAGAGAAACCCTTCCCCTAGGGCTGCCAGGCTGAATTTGGACTTTTAGCCTCCTAAACTGTGAGAAAATAAATTTCTGTTTGTTAAAGGCACCCACTTGTGGTATTTCTGTTATAGCAGCTCTAGATAAGTAAGACAGGACAAGTGGAAGTATATAAATAGTTATGTTCATCATTAAGTACATTGGGAGGGAGGCCGGAGCAGAGGAATCTAAGATTCTAAAAGTCAAAGACTGGGATTCAAACATAAACCTCCTTCTTCCTAAAGAGTCCGGCTCTGTACATTTTTCTCCTCCTTTGTTCTGGAGGGGAAAATGATTCTGATGATCCTGGTGGATAGTTCTGAATAACTAACCTTGCAGTACTCTTTGATTTTGAATGAGGCATAACCTAAAAGTTTCCCTCAGCAATAGTTATGAATCACTGTCCTCATCTCTTATGATGCTGATCCCCAAGGCCCTTTGCATTGGTTGGTTGATTTGATAGAAATAATTTATTCTTTGGGTATAGATGCTATAGGTCTGATTAGAAACAAACAATCATAATAACCTCTCACTAGATTCGTATCTCACAGGTATCAAGTCTTGGGAAAAGAAACAATTAGAATTTCCCCTTTTCCCCACTGGTTGTCAAGTATTTAATACTTTCATATAAGTGTAATTTATTGCCCTTGTTTCATTATGGATTTCAAACAAAGATATGACAGATATTGTTAGAGCTCCAGTGGGCTTCATGCTACTTGAATTTTTAAACATTCAAAATTTCAGGAAATGTTGAAGATATAGATGAAATATATTTTCTAAAGTGATTTCCCACAGGGAAAATAAAAGACTTAAAAGTTTTGTTTTGTTTTTTCCAATGATCTCTACTAACACTATTTAGACATTGAGATGTACACATAAAACAGTAATACTTGGAGTATTTTAATTTGGAGGCTGAATGAAAGCATCTTGCAGATATAGCCTTGAGTTCCTAACATGCCTACCTTGGAGAGATAATGCCTTTTTTTCTTCTAAAAGTAAAAGAAAATTGTTTTAAAAACCTGGAAACATATGTGTTACAGAGATTATTTAAATTTCCTCTAAAGACTGAATTACATGGTTAGGTATCAAATTTATATTTTTTAATTATTGATCAAAATATTTATTAAATGTTATCTCATTATCATATTACAGTAATTGCAATCATTTGCTTAATTGAGTTTACCTTAAATGTTTTAATTAATGATTGATGTGGCCTTTAGTCTGTTTATTTTTGTGTCATCTTTGAAAATTGGAGTAAGAAGAGCACAAACTTAGTGACAAAATAATCCATGAAACCTGTGGAAAATTCTGCTTATTAATAATTAGATAAGGAGACTTGGTGGCACAATGCGTAAAGCACCAGGCCTCTAACTGAAAGGTTAGCGGTTTGAATCCACCAGATGTGAATAACTCATCCGTATGACTTCAATGCATAGTCAAAGAATATCACTTCTACATCTGTGATTCTATACTATGGGTGAAAAGAAAAATATTTTTGAAATAGAAGAAAATGAATGTAGGATTCTCAGAGAAATGGAGGTGGTAGTACAATATTAAAACTGTGAAGAAAAGAATGTCATACAAAAACAAGTAAAAATACACATAATGTATTCAGCTCTGATTATTCTATCAATCTCTTCCACCATAGAGTTATCATCTTGTGGGGAGGAATTATGTCTTATCATCCATCATCTGCCCCCATATTTCTTCTTAATACAGTTCTCTGCACTTAGTCACTAGTAGGGATTGAACTTTGCAGATTTCAAATGGTTTAAAATTATTTACTTTAGAGATCAATGTTTTTCCGGAAAAGTTTATTTGTACACTTATTAGTCAACAAAGGCCAATACACAATGTATTCAGAAGATCAAAGGATATAGACCAATGAATTTTTTAATGAATTATGATAGGTAAACCTTATCTAACAAAGTTCAAATCCCATGTTTATGAGTTATAATCTCTCCACATGAAGGCATTTGAAGATTTAAAAAAAAAATAATTAGAAGTAATATGGGTTACTACGGATGACACCTGGACTTCCTAGAATTGACATTGCCCTCCATGTGATACTATGAATCCAGTCTTATCCTTGGGAACTGTCTTCCATGTAATCAAATGTTGATAATAATCTCAACTACTTGTGTTTATATGTTGCAGTCTCTGGACACCTTCTTTTCTGATTTTTTTCCAAAGAATTATAAATCTTTGTTAATGCAAAATAGTCTTTTCTCAATTATTTTTTTTAGAGCAATTTTGACATCCTTATTCCTCAGGCTGTAGATCAGGGGGTTCAGCATTGGCACAATAGTGGTATAAAATACAGAAGACACTTTCCCTTGGTCCATGGAGCTGACATTTGATGGCTGCAGGTACATGAATGCTGCAGAACCATAGAAGATTGTAACAGCCAAGATGTGGGAGCTGCATGTGTTGAAAGCTTTGGACCTGCCCTCAGTGGAGCGAATTCGCAGGATGCTGGCAATGATGGAGATATAGGAGCCAAGGATGGTCGAGATTGGTGCAAGAATATTAAATACACTGAAGCACAATACTACCACTTCATTGATATAAATGCTGGAGCAGGAGAGCTTCAGTAGTGGATAAATATCACAGAAGTAGTGGTTGATTATTTTAGCCTTGCAGAAAACCACTCTTAACATGCAAACTGTATTAGCTGTGGCACTAATCAAGCCTATCATATATACCACAACTACCAACCAGGAGCAGACCTGATAAGACATGGTGACCTTGTAAAGCAATGGATTACAGATGGCAACATAACGATCATATGCCATCACAGCCAACATATGACATTCTGATATAATAAAAAAAATGAAGAAGTAGAGCTGACTCATGCATTCAGGGTGGGAGATAGTGTTCTCTGTCACAAAGCTCACCAGCATTTTGGGGGTAATGACAGTGGAATAGCAGAGATCAATGAAGGACAAACTGCTGAGGAAATAGTACATGGGGGTATGCAGGTGAGAACTGAGCCCAATCAGTGTGATCATGCCCAGGTTCCCCACCACTGTGACCACATAGACTCCTAGGAAGAAAATAAAGAGGGGCAGGTGGAGTTCTGTTTTTTCTGTCAGCCCAACAAGGATGAACTCATTAACTGTAGAGTGATTTCCTGCTGCCATTTTCCTCTGGGAATTCTATGGAGGAAGAGAAGAAGAAATTTGAGATAAATGTTTATTTATGCAGTGTGAAACAGATGTAAGTTTTATCGTTCAGGTATCTCCAATTCTCTCTCCCTGTCTCTGCTCTATGTTGAAAGTTAAAGACTCTTGGATTCCAGTTTTATTGGGCATGTAAGCACACATCACATGGAATTATATCTTTTTTTTGTTTGTTTCTGTGCTGTAAGAGTGGGTCTTAGTACTGACCAGTCTCTAAACATGCAAAGAACTGTTGCGATAACTTAAAATATTGAGTGTTTTGAGCCATGGTGGTACAATGATTTAGTACTGGGCTGCTAACTGGAAGTTTGGCAGTTCAAACACACAAATTGTTTCTGCTGCAGAAAGACCTGAAAATTTGCTTATGTAAAGATTACGGGCTGGAAAACCACATGGAGTAGTTCCACTCTGCCACATGGGATTGATACGAGTTGAAAATCAACTCGGTGGCACCTAACAATGGCAACAACAATAAAGCACTTTCCGTGCCTTATTTGCCATCCTCTCATCTCTGCTGCAGAACAAATACTGCCAAATGTATCGGTTATCATTGAATTGATTCTGATTAATGTCAACACTATGTGTGGTAAAGTAGAACTGTGCTCCACAGGATTTTCAATGGCTGATTTAGCAGGAGTTTCTTTTGATGGACATTAGCCGTTTATACTATCCAGGGATTCCACAATTATTAGTATACTTAATTTATATATTAAGCTTATAGTGGTTTAATGGCCTGTTCTGTAGTTGGCCCCATCCAAGTTCTGACTGATGATATTGAGCTTTTCCAGCATCTCCTTCCACAGATGTAGTCGATTCGAATCTTCTGTATTCAATCTGACAAGGTCCACGTGTACATTCACCGATTATGTTGGTGAAAAAAGGTCTTTGCAATGAAAAAATTGTTGGTCTTGCAAAATGCTATCATGTGGTCTCTGGCATCATTTCTATCACTAAGGCCACATTTTCCAATCCTTCTTTGTCTCCAACTTTCTCATTTCAATCATCAGTAATTATCAATGCATCCTGATTGCATATTCTATCAATTTCAGATTGCAGAAGTTGGTAAAAACCTTCAATTCCTTCATCTTTGGCATTAGTGGTTGGTGCCTAAATTCGAATACCAATTGAAATGTTTGAATGTGAGACCCCCTTGTGTCTTTTAGTTTGTCGTACTATGGGAGCTTGCTTTTACGGTAATGCTGGAATCTATGACACTGGTATTCAAATGCCAGCAGGGTCACCCATGGCAGACAGGTTTCAGCTGAGCTTCCAAACTAAGTCAGACTAGGAAGAAAACCTGGAAATCTACTTCTGAAAATATTTAGCCAGGGAAAACCTTATGAATAGTAGAGAACACTGTTTGATACAGTGCCAGAAGATGAGCCCCTCAGTTTGGAAGGCACTCAAACGATGCCTGGGGAAGAGCAGCCTCCTCAAAGTAGAGCCCACATTAATGATGTAGATGGAATCAAGCTTTTGGGACCTACATTTGCTGATGTGACATGACTCGAAATGAGAAGAAACAGCTGCAAACATCCATTAATAATCAGAACGTAGAATGTACAAAGTATGAATCTAGGAAAATTGGAAGTCATCAAAAATGACACGGAATGCATAAACATTGATATTCTAGGCATTAGTGAGCTGAAATTAACTGATATTGGCCATATTGAATATGAAAAGTGTATGGTCTACTATGCCAGGAATCATAACTTGAAGAGAAATGGCCTTGCATTAATCGTCAAAAAAGAACATTTGAAGATCGAGCCTGAAGTACAACACTGTCAGGGATAGGATAATATCCATATCCCGACAAGGAAGACCAGTTCATACAACTATTATTCAAATTTACGCACCAACCACTAAGGCCAAAGATGAAGAAATCGAAGATTTTTACTAATTTCTAGAGTCTGAAATTGATCGAACATACAGTCAGGATGCATTGATAACCACTAGAGATTGGAATGTGAAAGTTGGAAATAAAGAAGAAGGATTGGTAGTTAGAAAATATGGCCTTGGTAATAGGAACAATGCCAAAGATCGCATGATTGAAGTTTGCAAGAGCAATGACTTCTTTCTTGCAAATGCCTTTTTTCACCAACATAAATGGTAAGTATATATGTGGACCTTGCCACATGGAATAATTTGACTATATCTGTTGGAAGACATGATGGAAAAGCTCAATATCATCAGCTATAACAAGGCCAGGGGCCAACTATGGGACAGACCATCAATTGCTCATGTGCATGTTCAAGAAGAAAAAGAAAATTAGAACAAGTCGACGAGAGCCAAAGTATGACCTTAAGTATATCCCACCTGAATTTAGACACCATCTTAAGAATAGATTTGAAGCATTGAACACTAATGACTGAAGACCAGACTTGAGTTGTAGAATGATATCAAGGACATCAAACATGAAGAATGCAACAGGTTGTTAAAAAGACAGGAAAGAAAGAAAAGACCAAAATGGATATGAAAAGAGACTGTAAACTTGTTCTTGAATATTGAGTAACTAAAGCAAAAGGAGGAGATAATGAAGTAAAAGAGTTGAAAAGAAAATTTCAAAGGATGTCTTGAGAAGACAAAGTATTATAATGACATGTGCAAAGACTTGGAGATAGAAAACCAAAAGGAAAGAACACGCTCAGCATTTCTAAAGTTGAAAGAACTGAAGAAAAAATTCCAGCCTCTAGTTGCAATATTGAAGGATTCTATGGGGAAAATATTAAAAATCTCAGGAAGCATCAAAAGAAGACAGAAGGTATACACAGAGTCACTACACCAAAAAGAATTTGTTGACTTTCCAACATTTCAGGAGGTGCCATATGAGCAGGAACCAATGGCACTGAAGGAAGATATCCAAGCATCCCTGGAGGCAATGGCGAAAAACAAAGAATTGATGGAATACCAATTGAGATGTTTCAAAAAATGGATGCAGTGCTGGAAGTGCTTGTTCATCTATGTCAAGATATTTGGAAGACAGCTAGCTGGCCAACCAACTGGAAGAGATCTATATTTTTGCCTATTCCCAAGAAAGGTGATTCCCCCGAATGTGGAAATTATCGAACAATACCATTAATACCACACACAAGTAAAATTTTGCTGAAGATCATTCAAAAGCAGCTGTAGCAGTGTATTGACAGGAAACCACCAGAAATTCAAGCCAGATTCAGAAAGGAATGCAGAAACTGGGTTATCGTTGTTGATGTCAGATGAACCCTGGCTGAAATCAGACAATACCAGAAAGATGTTTAGTTGTGTTTTATCGACTGTGCAAAGGCATTCAACTGTGTGGATCACAACGAATTATGGATTACATTTTGAAGAATGGGAATTCCAGAACACTTAGTTGTACTCACAAGGAACCTGTACATAGATCAGGAGGCAGTCTCTGAAACAGAACAAGGGGATACCAAATGGTTTAAAGTCAGGAAAGGTGCGTGTCAGGGTTGTATCCTTTTACTATACCTATTTAAGCTGTATACTGAGTAAATAATCCAAGAAGCTGGACTATATGAAGAAGAAAAGGACAACATGATTGGAGGAAGACTCATTAACAACCTGTGTTATGCAGATGACACAACCTTGCTTGCTGAAGATGAGGAGAACTTGAACCACTTACTGATGAAGATCAAAAACCACAGCACCTCAGCATAAAGAAAACAAAAATCCTCACAACTGGACCAATAAGCAACATCATGATAAATGTGGAAAAGTTTGAAGTTGTCAAGGATTTCATTTTACTTGGATCTTCAATCAACACCCTTGAAAGCAGCAGTGGAGATATCAAAAGACGTATTGAATTGGGCAAATCTGCTGCAAAAACCTTTTTAAAGTGTTGAAAAGCAAAGATGTCATCTTGAAGGCTAAGGTGTGCCTGACCAAAACCATGGTGTTTTCAATCACTTCCTATGCATGTGGAAGCTGGACAATGAATAAGGAAGACTGACGAAGAATTGACACCTTTCAAAGGTGGTTATGGAAAAGAACATTGAATGTACCATGGACTGCAAAAAGAAGGAACAAATCCAGAATACTCCTCAGAAGCAAGGATGGGAAGACTAAGTCTCACATACTTTGGACACCTTGATTCAAAGAACGTAAGAGCTGGAAAAATTGTGATAGCGATAATTAACATTTTTGTGTGATTTCAATTAAACCAGCATCTAGGCTAGATCCTACAGGGGTGAGTCCTGCACTTGTCATTTACCCATATTCAGATTGCTCAATGAATGATGATTGGATAAAGGGGCATAACTAAGTTCACAATTTGAAATAAATCAAAAAGCCACTATCTTTCCCAAATTGTCAATTTCATCTAAAATTCTTCTTCTATAAGAGCAAGGTGTCATTCTTCCACTAAAATGTTTGCTGAAAGTATTTGTGTTTACACTGTTCAAGTCATACCTGAAAACAAGTAAATATAAAGCCAAAATTGCACCTTCTGTGGATTCCTCTGCTTTCATGTTCCAAGATGTTTCAAGTACCACACTAATGACGAAGGTTAGAATAAAGTAATCCCAGTCTTGGGTATTGGCAATTTTCACATGCTTACTATCTTGTGGATTACTGTTAAAATCAAAGGCTTCTAAAATTTTAAATAATTATATTTTGAAAGATTTTATTTTTTAATAGGAAATAGTTTTTTCTTCGTTTTGAAGCTTCTTATCTATAGGAGTAGAGTTTACCAATGACTGTGAAGGAATCCTTCTAGACTGAGGGCCTGTTAGTCTCTGGATAACATTAGAATACTGCAAAATTATGATTTAAAAGTGATTTGTCTAGAGTTTATTAATAGTACCAAGAAAAACTGCTTACCTTGCCAGGTACACAATTATTTGACTTGTTTTGAAAAATAAATTGAGATTTGCAACCTTTAAAAAGGTTGCTAACTTCCTAGATTTGCTTTTAAAAACACTAAAAATCCTGTTTATTCTCCCATAAAAAGGTCTTATGGGTTGGTAAATGCTACAATTTTAGTGTTTTATGGAGTTACATCATTGTAGAGCTTTTCTTAGATACATGAAGATACTGAAGTGATGAATATATTATTTACACTCTTTAAGTTTTCCTCAGGTACACCATACCTTAGTATAATAAATCTAATGTGAAATAATAAGATTTTTAGGGCTGAAAACATAAACTGTTTTATGAACTACAAAATTCTCAGAGCCATTTTTAATTAAAAAATTGTTAGCTACCAAATTGCAAAATGTATGCTTACAATAGTGGTAATGAAGTATAGTAGATAAACACCCAAAAGAAAATTAATAAATTTCATTTCAAAATCAAATATGTGATATAGCGCAGGTACAACATAACGTACCAACATTTCAAGCAATATTAAAGATTAAGTTTTTTTTAATCACTGTAGATCCTGTAGTAAAACTTGAGTTTCTGTCATATTAAATATCTAGTGTATAAAAACCATCTAAAGCTAAAATAACGTCTGTGGTTTTTCCCACAAAGATTTAATTAAATCACTTGAATCATTTTTCACAGTAAATAAATTACATTTTAGATATTTCAGAATTCCATTTTGTTTTCAGAAAGATTTTAAAAGTGTCTGATAGCTAAGAGGGATAGGCGGTGTAGCAGTTTAGAGCTATGGCTGCTAACCAAAAGGCCTGCAGCTTGAATCCACCAGGTATATTCAATATTCTTCACCAATACCATAATGCATATGCATCAGTTCTTCACTGGTCTTCCTTATCCATTGTCTAGCCTTCGCATGCATATGAGAAAAACGAAAGGACTGTGGCTTGGCTCAGGGGCACCTTATTCCTCAAGCCGACAGTTTTACTTTTCAACACATTAAAGAGACCCTTTTTCTAAGATCTGCCCAGTGCAATATGTCCTTTGATTTCCAATACTGGCAGTTTTAAATTGAAAAATCGTATGGACTACTATGCCAGAAGTGACAAATTGAAGAGGACTGGCGTCATATTCATCTTCGAAAACACCATCTCAAGATCTATCCTGGAATACAACCCTGTCAGTGATAAGATAATATCCATATGCCTACAAATTTACACACAAACCACTAATTTCAAAGATAAAAAAAAATTGAAGATTTGTACCAACTTCTGCAGTCTGAAATTGATTAAACATACAATGAAGGTGCATTGATAATTACTGGTGATTGGAATGCAAAAGTTGGAAACAAAGATGAATTGTCAGTATTTTGAAAACATGGACTTTGTATTAGAAATGACAGGGGAAAGCACACAATACAACTTTGCAAATCTAACAACTTATTCATTGGAAATACCTTTTTCAAACAACATAAACAGTGACTAAACTAATGGACCTTGACAGATGGAATGAACAGGAATCAAACCGACTACATCTGTGGAAAGAGAAAACACAGAAGCTCAATATCATCAGTCAAAACAAGGCCAATGGCTGACTGCAGACAGGCCATCAATTGCTCATATGCAAGTTCAAATCGAAGCTGAAGAAATTTGAAACAAGTTCACAAGAGCTAATATCTGATCTTGAGCACATCCCATCTGAATTTAGAGGCCATCACGAGAATAGAATTGACAAATAGAGCACTAATAACCACAGACTAGATGGCACCTAAACACAGCAATATCTAGAATATGTGAAGAATTCTTACAACTGAACAACAAAAAGACAATCACCCAATAAAAATAAGAGCAAAGACTTGAATAGATATTTCTTTAAAGAAGATATGTAAATGGCCAACAAACACACTAAAAGATGCTCAATATCATTAGTCAATAGAAGAATGTAAATCAAAACCACAGTGAGACAAATGGTGCCGGCACAACTGGTTATCCATCTGCAAAAAACTGAATCAAGACCCATACCTTACACCATGCACAAAAACTAACTCAAAATGGATGAAAGACCTAAATATAAAATCTAAAATTATAAAGATCATGGAAGAAAAAATAGGGACAATGCTAGGAGCCCTAACAGATGGCATAAACAGAATACAAACTCTAACTAACAATGTACAAACACAAGAAGAGAAACTAAATAACTAGGACCTCCTAAAAATTAAAAACTTATGCTCATCAAAAGATTTCAATAAAAGAGTAAAAAGAGAACGTAAAGACTGCGAAAAAAAATTTGGCTACAACATATCTGATAAGACTCTAATCTCTAAAATCTATAAGAACTGCAACACTTCAACAACAAGAAGGCAAATAACCCAATTAAGAAATCAGAAAAGGATATGAACAGACACTTCACCAAAGAAGACATTCAGGTGGCTAACAGATACATGTGGAAATGCTCACAATCATAAATGCAAATCAAATCTACAGTGAGATACCATCTCACCCCAAAAGGCTAGCTCTAACCCAAAAAAAAACCACAAAATAAGAAATGTTGGAGAGGTTGTGGAGAGGTTAGAACACTTATACACTGCTGGTGGGAATGTAAAATGATACAACCACTCTGGAACCCAATTTGGCACTTCCTTAAAAAGCTGGAAATAGAAGTACCACACAATCAGCAATCCCACTTTTTGGAATATATCCTAGCAAAATAATAGCCATCACACAAATAGATATATGCACATCCATGTTCATTGCAGCACTGTTCACAGTAGCAAAAAATGGACACAACCTAGATGCCCATCAACAAACGAATGGATAAACAAATTATGGTACATAACGCACAATGGTTTATCACACAATGCTAAAGAACAATATGAATCCTCAAAATAGCTCACAGCATGGATGAATCTAGAGGGCATTATGCTCAATGAAATTAGTTGCAAAGGACAAACATTGTATGAGACCACTATTATAAGTACTCAAGAAAAGGTTTAAACACAGAAGAAAACATTTTTTGATGGTTACTAGGGAGGGGAGGAAGGGAGGAGGGAAGTTACTAACTAGAAGTAGACAAGAATCATCTTAGGTTAAGGGAAGGACAACACACAGTACAGGGGAAGTCAGCATAACTGGACTAAACCGAAAGCTAAGTAGTTTCCTGAACACAAGGAAACACTTTCAGGGACAGAGTAGCTGGAGCTGGGGCCTGGAACCCAGGGTTTCAGGGAAAATCTAAGTCAACTGGCATAACAAATTTTATTAAGAAAATGTTCTGCATTGCACTTTGGTGAGTGGTGCCTGGGGCCTTAAAAGCTTGTGAGCAGCCCTCTAAGATGCATCAATTGGTCCCGACACATTTGGAGCAAAGGAGAATGAAGAACATCAAAGACACAGGGAACATATTAGCCCAAGAGACAAGAGGCCCGTATAAACCAGAGACTCCATCAGCCTGAGACCAGAACTAGATTGTGCCTGGCTACCATCAACGACAACCCTTACAGGGAACACAACAGAAAGTCCCTGAGGAAGCAGGAGCACAGTGCAGACAAGAACTCAAATTCACTTAAAAAGATGAGACTTAATGGTCTGATTGAGACTAGAGGAACCCCCAAAGCCATGTCTCCTGGATGCTCTGTTAATCCAGAACTAAAAACTTTCCCAAAGCCCACCCTTCAGAGAAAGATTACACTGGACTACAAAACATAAAATAATACTCATGAAGAGTGTGCTTCTTAGTTCAAGCAGATACACGAGACCAAATGGGTGGCTACTGTTTGGAGTCAGGATGAGAACGCAGGAAGAGACAGGAACTGGTTGAATGGATAGAAAAAACCCCAGGAATAAAGGGAGAGTATATTGTCACATTATGGGGATTGCAACTACTGTCACATAATAATATGTGCATAAATTTTTGTATGAGAAATTAACTTGAGCTGTAAACTTTCACCTAAAGCACAATAAAAAAAATAATAAAGTAAAATAAAATATAGTAGTAAGATTTTTTTTTTTTTTTAGTAAGATTAGTCAAAGACAATACATTTTTACATGACAGACAGTTTAAAAAAATAAACAAAACCAAATCAAATCCATTGTCATCCAGTCAATTCCAACTCCTAGTGACACTGTAGGACAGGGTAGAACTGATCCACAGATTTTCTAAGGCTGTAAATCTTTACTGAAGCCCACTGCTACATCTTTTTCCCGTTGAGCAGCTAGTGGGTTTGAACCATCAACTCCCAGCAAATTTAAGTGAGGTGCCCAGGAACTTGTTGCCTGACATCAGTTTTACTCTATTGTAGGGGAAAAACATCATGAAGTTTAGTAAAGCAAAAAGAAAGCTTTCTTTGGCATATGTTCGAAGAGCCAGAAGTAGGAAAACGGACAAGCATGCTGCCACTACCATGTCTGCCTCAGTCCAAGGAAACATTACAGAACAAGCAAAAGCTGGAAAACAGACAAGCATGCTGCCACAGCCATGCCTGAGGAAATATTACAGAACAGACAAGAGTAGGAAAAATAACAAGGATGCTACTAGAGCCATGTCTGCCTGAGTCCAAGGAAATGTTAAAGAATCATCAGTATATATTAACATTATAAACAGGCAAAACCACTGAAAGCCTCACCTTTTCACAGATTGGCTAGAGACCGTGATCCTATATTTTGAATTGTCTTTCTTAATAATCGTTGGTACAGGTTTTAGTTACGACAGTTAAGAGGGTCTCATTGGGCCAACAAATCTTACTATTCACTAAATGCTAATAAAAAAAGATGAGTGGAAATTCTTTTGTGTTCTCTTTGATTGGTTTATGTGAAAGGTTACCTAAAAGTTATTTTCCAAGATTATCCTAACTCTTGTCTTTATACCTCAGGCCTCATTGATGTGTCCTTCTGAGTCCTTGTGAGCCCAGCTCCAGTTGGGTCACATCCTCTATGCGCAAGGATAGGGAATAATGACTCCGATGTTATTTCCTAAATCATTTTCTCCTGTTGATTGGAGATTGAGAGTAACACCAAACCAAAAAACTAAACCCATTGCTCTTGAGTTGTTTTCAACAAATAGTGACCCTATAGGACAGAGTAGAACTGCCCTATAGAGTTTCCAAGGAGTGCCTGGTTTATTTGAACTGCCAACCTTTTGGTTAGCAGCCAGAGCACTTCACCACTACGCCACCAGGGTTTCTGGGGATAACACATACGTGATGAATACCTGGACTTAGTCAAGTTCCTAGAGGGTGGCCATGGCAGACTCACGCACAGTGCTGGTTTTTCACTGGATGCCATCTGGTTCTTCACCAGGATCTTAAGTAAGAGTGATGTTTTCATCGATTGTGTTGCTGAAGTGAACAGACTCAATGTATATCAACATTTTAACCCAAGGCCTTCTTTTGCCTTTTAGGTGTGTAAAGCAATAGAAGATAAATTTTATTATGCCTAACACTATCAGGATGCAGACTAAGAATATTACTATCCCTTGCAGTAGTGATCTAGCCCATGTACTTATACCTGATGGTAGCCAACCAAATAAATCTGGTTTTTGTAAGAGTGTTACAGTGTGTAACCAGGTAGCTTACTGTCTAATTCTGTGCATATTTTGTTCTACTTCTCCTGTGTTAATTTATCTAGATGCAACAAGAGTTATTTGCTACAGCACAGACTACACTTTCTTGGACTAATAAAAAAATCTAAGGCTATTTTGTTATGTCATCTTAGCTAATAATGCCAGAGATTACTGTTGTGTTTTTATTCCTCTAGCAACATTGTCTGTTATTTGTTCCATAGCGATTGACAAATTTCTTAAAGATTTCTCCAATTCAACTATACCATAAGTAGGAATTAAAACTACCAAACACACCCGGAGTGTTGGACCAATTACTTTCATTTTACAATGTGAAACAATTTAACATTACCTTTGTAATATTTACTAGCATCATTACTATGAATATCTAAAGGTAATCCTAAAGTTCCCAAAGTGCATTGTCCACACATTCATCAGGAATCTAAACAAAAGATTGCCCACATAAATTCACTGTCAGTTGAAAAGGGATCATCTAAACTTGTATAGTTGGATTTGCCACACAAAAATATATATCCATAAGTAGCACACAGTTTGTCTAGAGGAAACTGGAGGTATAGAAAAATTTACATGTGACAACCAAGTTTCCATTAGAGAATTGATGATTAGCAAGATAATACACGATGGGCTTCTCCCGATGGAGGTCTCTGGTTAATCGATTTAAAACATACTAACTGTTCTTCCTGAGGACAAGCTTCTTCTTCTCTGTTTACCAATAAAAAGTCACTGGTCACTTTCTCAGAAGCAGAAGTGGAGTCTAAGACAAAATGGAGTCTGAGACATAAGGTTGATCTCCTCTGAGAATATGGTTTCTTTAAGATACATAATTTTCTGCATTATAAGGTGATGAGAGTTTGATTACAAACATTAGACAGGTATTTCATACAACATTATCTTGAAGACTGAATAAACTAATTACTGGTTTATCTTAAACGTAGCTTCCAGTCTATTCTTTGGACTCAGTTTCACGAAACAGACTGAATTCTTGGAGAAGAAAAGCAGAATGTACAGAGCAAAATGGCCTTACTAGTTTATCTGGACCATTGTTTGACTCAAAGTGGCTTCGGGAGCAAGTTTTTTTTTGTTGTTGTTGTTCCTCAAAACTTGAAGTTCAAAAGAACATCCAAGGGCAGTAGCCTGTGTAGGTTACCCTAACCTCCATGAAAGCCAGAAATCTGAGTTTCAGGAGAATTACAACTGTTTCTGTCATTCACTCCTTTGGATTATTATTTTGCGGCAGAATCTTCGATCAAGAACATTCAATAAATGGTAGTTGGGCACCTTCTGCTTTTTAAAATCTTAGGTACCCTACAGCAAACCAGGAAGTAAAACAGAAACACTAACAATAATATTAGGCGAATTGTATGACATAACCAAAGAAACCATGACCCTAAGTTTCTTGAATCAAGGAAACAAGTATTATGAGCTGTCTGTTTATGGATACGTAGCATAAATAATTGCTTTCCGTGTGCCTCAGCAGCCACTATATTCTGTATAAACCTCAGATCACATATTAATATAAATATAACAACATTTATCTATTAAGGCACAATTGTTCCTTGAGAGACTAACAGGAAATCTAATGCTATTCTATTTGTGAAAATCATAGCTCAAATTTCAGGCACTTACCTGGTTATGATATTTACCAACAGGAACTTCTAATTCAAAAGTTACGATACCTAAACCCATTAGTTAGATAATTTGTTGTTGTTGCTGTTAGGTGCCATTGAGTTGGTTCTGACTTATAGCCATCCTATGCACAACAAAACAAAACACTGCCGGGGCCTGCTCCATCCTCACAATTGTTGCTATGCTTGTGCCCATTGTTTAAGTCACTGTGTAAATCCATTTCTTTGAGGGTCTTCCCCTTTTTTGCTACCCCCTGCTTTACCAAGCATGATGTCCTTGTCCAGGGACTATTTCCTCCTGACAATGTATCCAAAGTATGTGAGACTTAGTCTTGCCATCCTTGCTTCTAAGGAGGATTCTGGCTATACTTCTTCCAAGACAGATTTGTTCTGTCTTTTGGCAGTCCATGGTATATTCAATATTCTTCTCCAACACTACAATTCAAAGTCATCAATTCTTCAGTCTTCTTAATCATTGTCTAGCTTTCGCATTCATATGAGGGGATTGAAAACACCATGGCTTGGATAAGACACACCTTAGTCTTCAAGGTGGCATCTTTGCTTTTCAACACCTTAAAGAGGTCTTTTGCAGCCAGTTTGCCCAAAGCAATGCATCTTGATTTCTTGACTGCTGCTTCCATGAGTGTTAATTATGGATCCAAGTAAAATGAAATCCCTGACAACCTCAATCTTTTCTCCGTTCATCTTGATGTTGCTTATTGGTCTAGTTGTGAGGATTTTTCTGTATGTTGAAGTAGAATCCATACTGGAGGCTGTGGTCTTTGACATTCATCATTAAGTGCTTCAAGTTCTCTTCACTTACAGCAAGCAAAGTTGTATCATCTGCATACACCAGGTTGTTAATGAGCCTTCCTGCAATCCTGGTGCCCCATCCTTCTTCATAGACTCCAGCTTCTTGGGTTATTTGCTCAGCATACAGATTGAATAGGTATGGTGAAAGGGTACAACTCTGACACACACCTTTCCTGACTTTAAATCATGCTGTACCCACTTTCTCTGTTCCAATGACTGCCTCTTGATCCACGTACAGATTCCTCATTCCCATTCTCCGCAAAGTTATCCATAATTTGTTTTGATCTGCACAGTCGGGTGCCTTAGCATAGTAAAAAAAAAAAAAAAAAAAAAAAAACGGGTAAACATCT
Organism: Elephas maximus indicus; assembly: GCF_024166365.1. Classification (NCBI taxonomy): domain Eukaryota; kingdom Metazoa; phylum Chordata; class Mammalia; order Proboscidea; family Elephantidae; genus Elephas; species Elephas maximus. Next base: position 23,596,872 of record NC_064835.1, on the reverse strand, counting down.
TTCTGAAATTCTCTTCTTTCAGCCAGGATCCATCTGATATCAGAAATGATATCTCTGGTTCCACCTCCTTTTCTAAACCTGGCTTGAATTTCTGGCAGCTCCCTGTCAATATATTGCTACAGCTGCTTTTGAATGATCTTCAGTAAAATTCTGCTTCCATGTGATATTAATGATATTGTTTGATAATTTCCACATCTGGTTGGATCACCTTTCTTTGGAATACGAAGAAATATGGATTTCTTTCAGTTGGTTGGCCAGGTAGCTGTCTCCCAAATTTCTTGGCATAGATGAATGAGCACTTCCAGAGTCTCATCCATTTTTTGAAATGTCTGAATTAATATTTCATCAATTCCTGGAACCTTGTTTTTTTGCCAATGTCTTCAGTGCATCTTGGGTTTCTTCATTCTGTACCATCTGTTCTCGATATACCACCTGCTGGAATCATGGGATGTTGTCCAATTTTTTTTTTTTCTTTTGTTACAGTGACTCTGCATATCTGTTCCCTCTTCTTTTGATGCTTCCTGCATTGTTCATTATTTAACCCACAGAGTCTTTCACTATTCCAACTCAAGGTGTAATTTTTTTATTCAGTTCTTTCAGCTTGAGAAAAGCTGAGCATGTTCTTCCCTTTTGGTTTTCTATCTCCAGGTCTTTGCACATGTTGTCATAACACTTTACTTTGTCTTTTTGAGTCACTCTTTGAAATCTATTTAGCAGTTTCCATCATCATTTTTTTCCTTTTCTTTTTGGTATTCGACATTCAAGGGCAAGTTTCAGAGTCTTGTCTGACATCCATTTAGGTCTTTTCTTTCTCTCCTGTCTTTTTGGTAGCCTCTTGCTTTCTTCATGTACGATGTCCTTGTACAACTTCTCTGGTATTTGGTCATCAGCATTCGACATTTTAGATCTATTCCTGAGACGGTCTCTAAATTCAGGTGGGATATACTCAAGGTCCTACTTTGGGTCTCCTTGATTTGTTCTAAATTTCTTCAGTTTCAACTTGAGCTTGCATATGAGTAATTGATGGTCTGATCCTCAATCAGCCCTCGGCCTTGTTCTAACTGATGATATTGAACTTTTCCACTGTCTCTTTCCACAGATGCAGTTGATTTGATTCTTGTGTATTCCATGTGGCAAGGTCCATGTGTATAATCATCACTTATGTTGGTTAAAAAAGGTATTTGCAATGAAGAAGTCACTGGTCTTGCAAAATTCAACCATTAGATCTCTGGCATCGTTTCTATCACCAAGTCCATATTTTCCAACTACTGATCCTTCTTGTTTCCAACTTTCGCATTCCAAGCTCCAGTAATTAAGAGTGTTTCCTGATTGTGGAACAGGCTGCCTGGCCATATCATGAGCAGGACCTATGCCATTTTTTTCCTCTCCCAAATTTATTCTTGGCTCTAGCTATAACTTTACTGCTCAGTTCCTCTTTCCTTATTAAATTTTTACTAATGTCTTTTTCTGGCTGTGGAAAACAAGTGATATGATTTTAAGAGAGTCACAAAGTCTTAAGATCAGTAACCAAGATGGCACCAGTCACCCCATGGGTGGATGAGATAATACCTTGGGACCATGACCACTAAAAACACCCCAGGACAGAATGGCATCCCACAAGTTCCTGAAACTAATGATTTTGCAGTATAAAGCCCTTAGTCAGTCTCCAATTCAAGGAGACAGGCTTTGCAGGAGATCATTCCCCTCTGTCTCCTGTATATCAATATACAATAAAGCTCTTGCTACTTATCTCATCCCTGTCTCAGGAATTGGCTATTTGCAGTAGGTGACTCTGACTCACAAAATTACAGTAACAAACACTTAGAAACTGAACAACACCCTGCTCAAAAATGACTGGGTTATAGAAAAAAATAAGGATGGAATAAAGAAATTCATAGAATCCAATGAGAATGAAAACACTTCCTATCAGAACCTTTGGCACACAGCTAAAGCAGGGCTCAGAGGTCAGTTTATAGCAATAAATGCACACATCCAAAAACAAGAAAGAGCCAAAATCAAAGAATTACCCCTACAACGTGAACAAACAGAAAGAGAGTAACAAAAGAAGCCCTAAGGCACCAGAAGAAAACAAATAACAAAAATTAGAGCAGGATTAAATGTAATAGAGAACAGAATAACTGTTGAAAGAGTTAATAAGACCAAAAGCTGGTTCTTTGAAAAAAATTAACAAAATTGATAAACTGTTGGCCAAAAAGACAAAAGAAAAACTCAAGAGGAAGCAAATAAACTGAATAAGAAATGAGATAGGTGATATTACAAAACACCCAAGTGAAATTAAAAGAATCATATCAGATCACTCTGAAAAATTATACTCTAACAAATTTGAAAACCTAGAAGAAATGGATGATTTTCTAGAAACATACTACCTACCAAACAGAGGTGGAACAACTAAATAAACCTATAACGAGAAGAGATTAAAAAGGTAATTAAAATACTCCCTCTAAAAAAAGATCTGGCTTCATTGGAGAGTCCCACCAAACTTTCAGAGAAAAGTTAACATCACTATTAATAAGGTATTTCAGAGCATCGGAAAGGATGGAATACTCTCAAACTCATTCAACAAAACAAGAATATCCCTGATATCAAAACCAGGAAAGGCACCACAAAAAAAGAAAATTACAGAACTATATCCCTCATGAACTTAGATGCATAAATCCTCAACAAAATTCTAGCCGAAAGAATTCAACAACATATCAAAAAATAATTCACCATGACCAAGTGGAATTCATACCAGGTATGCAGGTACGGTTCAACATTAGGAAAACAATTAATATAATCCATCATATAAATAAAACTAAAGACAGGAACCACATGATCTTATCAATACATACAGAAAGGGCATTTAATAAAGTCCAACACCCATTCATGACAAAAGGTCTCAGCAAAATAGGATTGAAAGGGAAATTCCTCAGCATAATAAAGGACATTTATACAAAGCCAGCAGCCAACATTATCCTAACTGGGAAGAGTCTGAAAGCATTCCACTTGAGAGCGGGAACGAGACAAGGACTCCCTTTATCACCACTCTTATTCAACGTTGTGCTGGAGGTCCTAGCCAGAGCAATTAGGCTAGATAAAGAAATAAAGGGAATCCAAATTGGTAAGGAAGAAGTAAGAGTGTCTCTATTTCCAGATGACATGATTTTATACACAGAAATCCCTAAAGAATCCTTAAGAAAACTACTGAAACTAATAGAAGAGTTCAGCAGATTATCAGGATACAACATAAACATACAAAATCAGTTGGATTCCTCTACACCAACAAAGCGAACATCAAAGAGAAAATTACCAAATCAATGCAATTTACAATAGCCCCCAAGAAGTTAAAATACTTAGGAATAAATCTAACCAGAGACAAAAAAGATCTATACAAAGAAAATTACAAGACACTACTGCAAGAAACCAAAAGAGACCTATGTAAGTGGAAATACATACCTTGCTCATGGGTAGGAAGACTCGACATCGTAAAAATGTCTATTCTACCCAAAGTGATCTATAGATACAATGCAATTCTGATCCAAATTCCAATGACATTTTTTTAATGAGATGTAGAAATAAATCACCAAATTCATGTGGAAGGGAAAGAGGCCCCAAATAAATAAAGCATTACTGAAAAAGAAGAACAAATTGGGAGGCCTCACACTATTTGATTTTAGAATGTATTATACCACCATAGTATTCAAAACAGACCGGTATTGGTACAACCACAGACACATAGAATATTGGAACAGAATAGAGAATCCAGACATAAACCCATCTGCATATGAACAGCTGATATTTGACAAAGGTCCAAAGTCTGTTAAAGGGGAAAAGACAGTCTCTTTAACAAATGTCTGCAAAAAAAAAAAAAAAATGAAACAAGTCCCATATCTCTCACCATGCACAAAAACTAACTCAAAATGGATTCAAAGACCTAAATATAAAAGCTAAAATGATAAAGATCAAGGAAGAAAAAGTAGAGAGAATGCTAGGAGCCCTAATACATGGCATAAACATTACACAGAACATTACTTACAATGCACAAACACCAGAAGAGAAACTAGTTAACTGGGAACTCCTAAAAATCAAGCACTTATGCTCATTCAAAGACTGCACCAAAAGAGTAAAAGAATTACTTTCAGACTGGGAAAAAAAAATTAGCTATGACAATTCCAATCAGCGTCAGATCTCTAAAATCTACATAATACTGCAAAAACTCAACAACAAAAAGACAAAAAAAAAATTAAAAATGGGCAAAGGACATGAACAGGCATTTTACAAAAGAAGACATTTAGGCAGCCAACAGATACATGAGGAAATGCTCATGATCATTAGCCATTAGAGAAATGCAAGTCAAAACTACAATGAGATACTACCTCACTCCAACAAGGCTGGCATTAATCCAAAAAACACAAAATAACAAATGTTGGAGACGTTGTGGAGAGACTGGAACACTTATACATTGCTGGTGGGAATGTAAAATGGTACAACCACTTTGGAAATCAATTTGGCACTTCCTTAGAAACAGAACTACCGTATAATCTACCAATCCCACTTCCTGGAATATATCCTAGAAAAATAAGAGTGTCTTAGTCATCTCGTGCTGCTATAACAGAAATACCACAAATGGATGGCTTTAACAAAGGGAAGTTGATTTTCTCACAGTAAAGAAGGCTGAAAGTCCAAATTCAGGGTGTCAACTCAGGGCAAGGTTTTCTCTCTTTGTCGGCCTTATCATCAATCTTCTCCCAGACTAGGAGCGTCTCTGCACAGAGACCCTGAGTCCAATGGACACACTGCTCCCGACACTGCTTTCTCAGTGGTATGTGGTCCCCAAACTCTGCTTGCTTCCTTTTCCTTTTTTCTCTTGAGAGATAAAAGGTGGCGCAGGCCACACCCCAGGGAAACTCCCTTTACATTGGATCAGGAAGGTGATCTGAGTGAGGGTGGTGTTACAATCCATCCTAGTCCTTTTAACCACAGGCAAAGATGTTGATTTATAACGCATGGGAAAACCACAAAGAGGAGGACAACCACAGAATATTGGGAATTATGGCCTAAGTTAATATGTACATTTTTGGGGGGGACTTAAGTCAATCCATGACATAAGAGCCTTCACATGAACAGATAAATGCACACCCATGTTCATTATATTTCATATAATATTTAGCTTAAGTTACTTCTAAAAGTTCCACCTTTAAGATTGGCATAGTATGGAACAGAAAGATCTTAGTGTACTTTTCAAATAGACCAGTTTATGTCAAAGTTTCTCCAAGTTGCTACTAACAGTCTAAATCATAAGAAGGACACTAGATGCAGTTTTTTGTTTCGGACAATGGGAAGAGCTGAGGTTCTAAGACAGCCTTACAAAAATGAAAAAATTTTCAGCCTCCAACCTGATAGAAGACAGAAACTTAGACACAACGCTCTAGACCAGAAGCAAGCCCTCAGAACAAAACAAGAGAGAAAGACCATATAAAGTCACTGGACAATATCATACAAAACAAGGATATGGGTATCCTAGTTTCTTAAAGTGTATACAGCAATTTTGGTAAGGTCAGCTCAATTTAATGGAAAAAACAGGTTATAGATAAAACTTAACTTGCCAGAGCCTCAGATTCAGGAATATTAGATCTTTTGACAAAACTTAAGCACCAAACAAAAGTTCCCCCAAAAGGAAAGAAAGGGCAAAACAAATGAAATCTCGTTTTCCCAATGTAGTCAGTGAGATTTCAAATTACTTCTAGCATACACAGTTTAGTGTTTTTAAATATGAACCCCAAACCATTCAAGCTTTCGATTCCTTCTTTTTGAACTTAATTCATTCTGCTGGCTAGAGACCTAGTCTCTTATTTTAGACCTTAAATACACTAGTTCCTCCAATTGGAAAGTAAAGTAACTACTGGTGATTTTAATTTTAACATTGTGATTCTTTATTAAGAAACTGTACCTTAAAACAGGTCTGGAGCCACCGCATCTCCCTGCAAATTTCCTAACACAAGTCAGGAGCTGCCACCTCCCCCTGGGAATTTGGCAAAACAGGGCACTATTTTCCAGATTCTCTGAGTCAGAAAGGAAACCTAGCGAGGAACGCCAAGGGATTTGGACAGTGTTTTGCCTAGACAACATGTCGCTGCATGGCATGAGAGTTTGCTCATGTGTGGCATGTAGCCTAGTGCTCTAGCCTATCTTCTGACCAACTTATCCTGTCATGGGAGTCTTTAATGCTCTTGATGAGCACTGGTGACTGCCCCAATGGCTTTTACTGGTGGACCCGTGCCCAGATTTTTGTGGCTTATAGTGACTCAGAGCTCTTTGAAAACAGAATTACTTCTTTAATTTTTCAAATGCCCAAATCATGACCAAAACTGCAGCCCACCAAAAGAGTTACTAAATATTGTGCTTAACCAAACCATCAAGCAAAAATCTAAGAAAGATGCTCCTTAATCAAACAGCCTGTTTTTCAAACATGCCAAAAAAAAAAAAAAAAACTTAAGAAAACATGAGAAAGAGAACAAAAAAGAATAAGCAAAGGCTTGTTTTTTGAGAGCACTCACTCTGTCAGTATCAAAGGGACATGGAGTGCCAAGTTGTGGGTCCAGAAGGCAGGACCTCTCTTTGTTGGCTTCTGCTCCACAGTCCAGGTCTCCTAGAGTTCGACTGAATTCATAGCTTCAGAAATCCTTGACAAATACGCTGTTAACTGTTTTAGGGTAAAGACATCACACAGTTTAGTAAAGCAAAAAGAAAGTTTTATTGAGCATGTATTTAAAGAGGAAAAAGTAGGAAAGGGACAAGCACGATGCTAGAGCCATGTCTGCCTGAATCCAAGGAAATATTACAGAATAACCAAAAGTGGGAAAACAGCAAGCATTCTGCTAGAGCCATGTCTGCCCTAGGTCAAGGAAATATTACAGAATCATCAGTATATGTGAACATCACAAACAGGCAACATCTATTGAAAACCTCACCTTTTCACAGATTGGCTAGAGACTGTGGCCCAATTGTCTTTCTTAACCATCATTGGTACATGTTTCAGTAATGACAGAAGGATCTCATTTGGCCAACAAATCTTACTATTCACTCAATGCTAATAAAAAAGATAAGCATGAAAAGTCTTTTGTGTTCTGTTTGATTGGTTTATGTGAAAAGTTCCCTAAAAGATATTTTCCAAGAGTATTCTAGTATTGTCTTTATACCTCAGGCCTCATTGATGTGTCCTTGTGAGTCCTTGTGAATCCAGCTCCACCTGGGTCACATTCTCCATGCTCAAGGACAGAGAATAATGACTCCAAAATTGTTTCCTAAATCACCTCTATCATTCGATCTCCAGCATTGTTTCTATCACCAAGGCCGTATTTTCTAACTACTGATCCTTCTTCTTTGTTTCCTGCTTTCTTATTCCAATCACCAGTAATTTATCAATGCATCTTGGTTGCATGTTCCATCAATTTCAGACTGCAGCAGCTGATAAAAATCTTCTATTTCTTCATCTTTGGCCCTAGCAGTTGGCACATAAATTTGAATAATAGTCGTATTAACTGGTCCTCTTTGTAGGTGTATGGATATTATCCTATCACTGACAGCATTGTACTTTAGGATAGATCTTGAAATGTTCTTTTTGACGATGAATGCAACACCATTCCTCTTCGAGTTGTTATTCACAGCATAGTAGACTATATGATTGCCTGATTCAAAATGTCCAATACCAGTCCATTTCAGCTCACTAATGTCTAGGATATCGATGTTTATGTGTTCCATTTCATTTTTGATGATTTCCCATTTTCCTAAATTCATACTTCATACATTCCAGGTTCCAATTATGAATGGATGTTTGCATGTTTCTTCTCATTTTGAGTCGTGCCACATCAGCAAACGAAGGTCCCGAAAGCTTTACTCCATCCACGTCATTAAAGTCGACTCTACTTTGAGGAGGCAGCTCTTCCTCAGTCATCTTTTGGGTACCTTCCAACCTGGGGGGCTCATCTTCCAGCACTATATCAGACAATGTTCTGCTGGTATTCATAAGGCTTTCACTGGCTAATGCTTTTCAGATGTCTGTCTTAGTCTGGAAGCTCAGCTGAAACATGTCCTCCATGGGTGACCCTGCTGGTATCTGAATACCAGTAGCATAGCTTCCAGCATCACAGCAACACACAAGCCCCCACACTACAACAAAATGACAGACACTTGCTGAAAGTGAAGGGAACTTCAAGCACTTACTAATCAAGATCAAAGACCACAGCCTTCAGTATGGATTACACCTCAACATAAAGAAAACAAAAATCCTCACAACTGGACCAATGAGCAACATCGTGATGAAAGGAGAAAAGACTGAAATTGTCAAGGATTTCATTTTACTTGGATCCACAATCAACAGCCATGGAAGCAACAGTCAAGAAATCAAAAGACGCATTGCATTGGGCAAATCTGCTGCAAAGAACCTCTTCAAAGTGTTGAAGAGCAAAGATGTCACCCTGAAGACTAAGGTGCTCCTGACCCAAGACATCATATTTTCAATCACATCATATGCATGTGAAAGCTGGACAATGAATAAGGAAGAACAAAGAAGAGTTGACACCTTTGAATTGTAGTGTTGGCGGAGAATATTGAATATACTAAGCACTGCCAAAAAAGCAAACAAATCTGTCTTGGAGGAAGTGCGGCCAGAATGCTTCTTAGAGGCAAGCATGGCGAGACTGTGTCTTACATACTTTGGACATATTGTCAGGAGGGATCAGTCCCTGGAGAAGGACATCATGCTTGGGAGAGTACAGGGTCAGTGGAAAAGAGGAAGACGCTCAATGAGATGGATTGACACAGTGGCTGCAACAATGAGCTCAAGCATAACAACGATTGTAAGGATGGTGCAGGACCGGGCAGTGTTTCATTCTGTTGTGCACAGGGTAGCTATGAATTGGAACCGACTCGACGGCACCTAACGACGACAACAACAAATCACCTCTGGCTCCCAGGTAGTCAGTTTGCCATCTGCAGACAGCAGCCCTCCCCAGCTCTGGCTCTTACTATGAGGAATTTTAAGACGTCTAGAGTACACGACTCGATGGCACTAGAAAAGAGTAGAAAAGAGTACAAGCCGAAACCCTGGTGGTGTAGTGGTTAAGTGCTACAGCTACTAACCCAAGGGTCGGCAGTTTGAATCTGCCAGGCTCTTCTTGGAAACTCTACGGGGCAGTTCTACTCTGTCTTATACCCGTTGCCCACGAGTAGATTTCGACTCATAGCAACCCTATAGGACAGAGTAGAACTGCCCCATAGATTTTCCAAGGAGCGCCTGGTGGATTTGAACTGCCGACCTTTAGGTTAGCAGCCATAGCACTTAACCACTATGCCACCAGGGTTTCCTACTCTGTCTTATAGGGTAGCTATTAGTCGGAATCGACTCGACAGCCCTGGGTTTGGTTTTTTTAGGGTTTAGAGTACAAGCGCTTTGCACTTGGTTGCCAACTGAAAGGCTGGTGATTTAAACCCACTATGGAAGAAATACTTGGCAATGTGTGTCCATAAAGATTATAGCCAAAAGACTCTGTGGACCTCAGCTCTATTCTGTAATACAGGGGGAGGCCACAAATCAGAATCAAATCCAGGGCAGCAGGTTTAGAGTACAAAACTGTACATTCATGATCAAGCCAAACCTGCTGTTGCTCTTACAACTGCAGAAATTGTGATTTACCAGTTAGTTACCTTTCATAAAATTTCAGTTCTGTTTTTAAATCAGCCCCTTTATTTGACCTCTATTTTTGTAAAGGAGCTGAGCTGCTGTATCCTCCCACATCCCTCTTCATTGGTCAGTTAACAGATTTTCCTGTACTCTGGGCCTCACAAGCCTGACCCATTAATAACAGCCCCCATCAGAGAAGCCCTCTTATCTATTGTACAGCCTTTGTAACTCTGAATGCAGATGTAGGCTCTTATCTATTACTGCATTTTAATGTAAATAACTTTTGGTCTACATTTGTTTGCCTGCCACTCCCTCCTACCTCTCCCTTCCTCAAGTATTTTCCTAAGAGCACAATACTAATATTTTTACAGCAATATGTTAAAAAAGAAATAATTGGCACAGGGGCGCTTCTGAAAATGTCTGGGGGTGGGAGAGAGAGGGGAGAGTGGTTGACAAAAAAAAACTAGGACACATATGTTATTTGGGTAAAATTATAGTAAAAAAAAAAAAAAAATTATAGTACCTGTGACTAAAAAAAACTAGCTCCCCTGAAAACTATTGCTTTCTGTTCTGCTGTCCTGTTCAACCCAACCTGTTTGTTTGAATGCCCTGTGACTGCTATTGTGGAAGATTCACAAAATCATCTGCCCTGTGTCAGCGGTGTTAGCCTACGCTGACTGATTCACCTTAGAGATCAGTGAATCGTGAGAAAATTAGTTTAAGGAAAAAATAAAAAATATATATATATATAGTGAGTTTTTGTAAAAGAAAGCAGTAATGATTCAAAGCAAGCCTAAGGTTGCTAAGGCATGCCAAGCATTTTTGTTTTGATGCTTACTGGGTTGGTAGAATAAAAGAATGTTATAGCCTAGGTTATCTTGATTTTAGTAAAGTATTTGCTAAATTTCTTGTAATATTCTTATCTATACAATGTGGTTATGTGTGGTGGACGAAATACAGAAAAATATCTCATATCTACATGAAATTAAAGAGGATCTCAAGACTAAATATAAAGTGAATAATCTCAAGTTATCATTCCACAGGACTTTTTACATTGTTTTGTCTTGAAAAATCTTTTTTTGAATAATTGGATGAAGCCATAGAAGGTATTATTGTAAATTCATAGATACCATCAACATAGAAAAGAGTAATGAATATTTATATGGTAATAACAATTCAAGAAGATACTGTTAATAAAAAAAAATTGTTAGGCTGTGAAAATAGACTAATATTTAAAAGATTAAGTTTAACAGTGATAAACATAATTTTTTCTGTGGAACATCAATTTATTCATTTAATGAATATTTGGGCACCTATCTCGGGCCAGAAATTATTTAGGGCACTCAAAAATAGAGAGATGAATAGGATAAGACTCCTTGTTCTTCAGAATCTCACAGTCTAGAAAGACAGAAGGCAGACTAGAAATTCTAATAAATGTTATGATTGCGTAGTCCCTACTGGAACACAGTGAATATGGAACTAACTCAGAATGGGGCGGGGAGAGGGGGATGGCAGTCATTGCAGAGGCAGAGGCTTAGGGAGGCAGGGCAGAGGAAAGCACTTGCTTCTGGGTGCAAAGTGAAGGGAGTGCAAGACAAAGAAGAGAATAACATTACCAGACACCACAAATATGAAAGGCACCTGACTGAGAAGCACAGAAGAGAGGAGGGAAGGCATTTCTGCTGATGCAGCACCTCTACCCACATCTATTCATCTTGAAATTGGAGGGGGGCAACTTAGAGATTGCCCCGTGAGCTCTTTGGATAATTGAAGGCTTCCAAGAGAAACCTGAATGTAGAGGTATAAATAGGAGTGAGCCAGGCTAGTTCAACTTTCAAAAACTTAAGAAGCATTGAACTAAGATCCTCATGCTCAAAAGATCTGCATCGAGAGAAAAAAACACCTAAAAATGCAATGAATCCGAAAGGATCCATTAAAAGCAACATAATATCCAGAATAAGGGACATGATATTCACGCAAGATCAACTTTATCTGGTGAACTGTGCTTAGCTCTAGGTGCTGTATTTTAGGATGGTCCTTTACAAACTATAGTTATCCAGAAAAATTGAAGATCTAGATCAAGATGATTTATCACAAATATCCACATAACTAATAACATGGCAGAGGGATTGGAATTATTGTCTGATATGTCAGATGGCAGAGCTATCTATGTCTAATGTCTGAACATCAGAACCTTTCTAATGATAAATGTGCCTGAAAGTAGCAGAGGTTGAAATATGAAAAAAGATAATTTTCTGTCTTTGAGTGCATTACAGGACAAAATGAGTAACAACTTGACAGGTAGCTTTAGGAAATTCCTGTATTATTGTAAGTAGGCTAAAACATCATGAAGATTGAAAGGTTCTAGGACAGATGGGATTCAGATACTCACCTTTTCTTAGCCAGGCTGCTCTGTATGGTTTGGACAAAGTGGCCTCTAAAGGAAATAGCTGCAAGTAATGTTGATGGTGGCAGTTTAAAATAGAGACCCCTTGGTTCTCTTTTACTGAGGGCTCAGAATGCAGATCTCAGTTTCTCATGTAAATATTATGAATCAAAAGCCATGATTCCCTAGTCTTGCTACCAGAGACACTTGCCAAAGTGACACACTTTTATCCAGGGCTTAGATATACAAGAAGTCTCATCAAAAATGTGTAGACAGAAGGTCCCTCAAGATTTCCGTTCACAAGGGATGAGCTGTTGGGAAAAAGGAGCAATTAAGATTTTCTTTTCTTGCCCCTCTTATGATGCTCTCATTAGCTCACTTGTGTATAATATTCTCTCTCAGTGTTGAAATAGTAGACAGACATTATATTATTGACTAGAAATTAAGGTCTAGCAGACATTGCTATAGGAGGTCCTCGAGACAACAACTTCCAGCATGAATAGTTTCTTAAATATTTGAAGCCATGATTTATTTATTTATTTAAGGTTCAGAGAAATAGTTCATTGTATTTGTTAGTGCTGCTGTCTGTAGATTTAAAGACCATTTTTTGTGCATAAACTTTAGTTTATGATACCCAGAATTTACTGAACACTTACTATGTGCCACACACAATTCTAAACTTGTTACATTTATTAACACATTTAATCCTCGCACAGCCTAGTGTGGAAAATAATATTAGATTCAATCAAGTAGCAATTTCATGTGATTATGCCCATTTAAAAAATAATGGAGCTGAGGCACAGAAAGGTAGTTTGCCTACACTTACCCAGAGAGTCAGATGAACTTTAGTTTGCCCTTAAAATGATTACATTTAGTATGTTAAATTTTTAAAGGATTCATTCATTTACTCAATAAATGTGCAAAACATCATGTTATGTGTTAGGACATACACATAGAAATACAAAGCTGTAATTTTCCAAACATTTGTCTACAACTGAACTTAAAACATATTTTGTAAATAGTTATATAACACTTACTGTACAAATAACATACAGTAAATGTTACTGCTTTAGTTCTTCCATGTTTATCTATATGTATTCTCCCCCTTTATGAATGAGGAAACTGAAGCACAGAAAGGTTAATCAACTTTTGAGCATGAAGACACTATCAATAATTATGCAAAGACAATAGGTATAAACTAGAATTGTGCATAGTTAGCTGAGATATGTGTTTACCTATTTAGAAAAAACAAAAACAATACTATGGGTAAAGACTCATGACATCATTCATTCTTTTATCCATTAAAAAATATTTATTTTCCTACTATATGAAAAGTTTTGTGATAGGTGAAAAAATTATAATATTGAGCAAACTATATATAGTATTTTTTCTTAAGGAGACTACTGTACAGTACTGTGATGTGCTCTTCAATAAGGTAGTCACTAGCCACACATGGCTATTTAAAATTTAATTAAACTAGGTTAAATATTTACTTTCACAGTCACGCTAGCACATTTCGAGTGCTCAGTAGCCACGTGTGACCAGTGATGACTGTATAGCAGAGTGCAATGAGAACATTACCATTATTGCTGAAAGTTATATCAGACAGTGCAGGTCTAGTGGAAGAGGGAGAAATGATGAAATAATCAATTTAACATAAAATCATAACAATGACACTTACTGTGGAGGACAAGTCTATTTCTCAGTAAAACTCTGCCATTTTTCGCCTAAGCATTAAAGCATTTGCACATCTAGAGAAAATCATTCAAGTGATAGAACTCAGAAGCTCTGCTCCAAGGTTATGTTATATCAATCTTGACAGCAAAGTGGAAGAAATATTGGGAATTTCTGGTCCCCACTGCAGTAAAGTATCTTCTTCTGTCAAATACTTCTCATGTTACAGTTCATGTAACCTTTCACAAGCCCTCAACATTCTGGCCACTTAGGTGGGCCCTGTTTATCAATTTTCCTTTTAAAGTGTTGTCCAGAAATTATCAATTTATGACATATGTAATCTGACTAGGGCTTCACATTTTACCTAGCAATGGTGCCTTCAGGCCTTCCTGAACTGAAAAGTCTTTGGTCATATGTATCAGTCATAGGATTTTGTCTAGAAATATGTTTCTATCATATGGTAGACAGCACTAGTTAAGAACACGAACTTTGGAGTCACATGAATTGTAGCTCAGGTCCTTGCTCTGCCCTTGACTGACTGCATGACACAGGACAAGTGACTTAATCCATATAAAAGTCATTTTCCTTATCTTTAAAGTGACACTAATAACATTGTTTATATCATGGATTTATTGCAAAAATTGAATAACAATGTAAATGCCCAAAATATGGTAAATATGTGGAAAATATTATTATTATTATGCATTAGCACTTTGGCTAACACAGATTCAACAGTACTTACAGAAAAATTATTCTAGGCATACCTTTAATTTATTTTCTGTAGCTACACTAAGCTTTCTTAAAAGTGACAAAGCTCTTCATTTCAAGTCTCCTTTCTTTACAGTACCAATATTTCGGGTCTTCCACTTCTTAATTTCAATTTTCTTGTTGTTTTCTGTTTGTTTGTTTGTTTTTACATCTGAAGAGTGTCCAAAAATCTCCCAGTGCCTTGACCATGATGCTCACAAATAGTACTGTCCAGTACTGTTGTTGAAGTTAACAAATCAATAGCCTGAGCTCAGGGGATGAGGCTGATGGCCATCTAATGCTCTCAAAACAACCTCAAACTGTCTGCTGCAGGGACTGCTTTCTTAGAATCATCTTGCTAATTTTAACTGAAGACATTTGTTTCCTTGAGTGTAAAAACAAAATTTTAAATAACCCAACGTAATGGTTCGAATAAGAACTCTGAAAAGAACTGGATTTATTCAATGAAATATACATTGCAATACGAAAATGTGGCACCTTTGAAATAAATTAAAGTTATCCTTTCACTTGGGTTACCTCTACATTTATAAGAATCATATTCAATCAAGAAATACTGCTTAAGGGAGGCAGGGACAAGATGGCGGAATAGTCAGATGCTCCCTGTGGTCCCTCTTACAACAAAGACCTGAAAAAACATGTAAATAATTTATACATGTCAATCTAGGAGCCCTGATCATCAAAGACAAAGTTGAGGAGTCAGAGTGAGTGGCAGGAGAGGGAGATACAGCTCAGAAGCAGTGAAAAAGTGCAGGCACCCTGCAGGCTGGGTCGGCTGACACGTGTGGGCTGAGGCAAGCAGTAGTACTTGGGACAAGTTTCACTACATCAGGAGAGACCAGTCTATACAAGCCTTCAGTGCCAGGGGAAATCAACACTGGAGCTGTGAAAGTTAAGTGCAAGTGTCTAACCTACCAATTGGGGTAAACATAACCCCTCCCCTTCTTTCAAAAGAAGTGCTATTATATCTGCACAGTAAATTTGACAGAATTACTTACCTTGTGCCTAGAGCATTGTTTTATTTGAAATTCCAGAAGTATGGGTAGATTCTGTGTATTGGCTCAGCCATGTTGCAGTACTGAGCCACTTTGCTTGCCTTCTTTTGCTGAAGCAGCAGCATCCTGAATGCCACCATCAGCCCTGCTGCAATTGCACCAGGGGATCAGGGCTGAGGTGCTCCTGCTGAGTCAGGTCCAGTGATTCCTCCCTGCTTCTGCACCATCTCTCCCTCCTCTGGCACTCAGGCCAATTTCTTGACTTTGCTTTTGATATTCAGGGTTCCTTGCTTGTCATATATATCATTGATTCACTTGTTTTTTCAGGTCTTTGTTGTAAGAGGGACCACCAGAAGCATCTGACTTCTCTGCTGTCTTGGCCCCACCTCCTTCACTTAAATCTTGAAAGACAAGAAGGTATCTATCCAGAAAGCACATTCAACCCCACACAGGGTAGTTTCCAAAAGAGAGTTACCAAGATATATTATAAAAAAAACTTGCCACAATCAAAGATAAAAACAGAATCTTAATAGCAACTAGGGATAAATGAAGTGTCACCTACAAAGGAGAGTCAATAAGACTAAGCTATGACTACTCAGTAGAAACCATGCATGCAGGTAGGCAATAGAATGACATATATACAGCCTTGTAGGGGGGAAAAAATGCCAGCCAAGAATTATCTATCCAGCAAAACTGTCTCTCAAATAATAAGGCAAAATTTGGGCATTTCCAGATAAACAGAAGTTAGGGGAATTTGTAAAAACCAAAACAAAATGCAAGAAATATCAAAGGGAGTCATCCAGCTAAAGAATCAACAATATCAGACAACAACCCAAGACTAGAACATGGGACAGAACTATCAGATATCAACCAAGAGAGCAAGTCACAAAAATAAGTCAAAACTAAAATACTGAAAATAGGGAACCAGAGATGTCAAATATGTAAAGGATGACAAAATTAAAAAAAAGAGGGGGACTAAATAGTGTTGTCATAGAACTTCCATATGGAGAGGAAATTAAGGCAATATCAAGAAATAAAATGTTGTTTTAAACCTAGAAAAATAGGTAAATTTTAAGGTAACCACAAAGGAAACTAAAAAATACACCAGCCAAAATAAAAAGAATAAAAACTCTGTAAACAAGAATTCAACAATAATGAAAAAGATGAAAAGAAAATACATAAAGAACGACTCAGCAAAGAAAATTAAGTGTTCCAAAGAAACTTTCAACACCACCAAAAAAATAAAATGAAAATAACACCAGTAATCTCATGCCTATCAATAATTACACTGAGTATAAATGGTTGAAATGCAACAATAAGTAGACAGAGAATGACGGAATGGATTAAAAAAAAAAAAAAACACCATCCTTCTATATGCTCCCTACAAGAGACACACCTTAGACTCAAAGACAGAAACAAACTAAAACTCAAAGGATGGAAATATATATATATATATATATATCTCAAGCAAACGACAGCCAAAAAAACAGGAGTGGCAATACTAATCTCTAACAAAATGGACTTTAAAGCCAAATCCACCACAAAGGATAAGGAAAGACAATATATAATGATTAAAGTGTCAATATACCAGGGGACATAATCATAATAAATATATACACACCCAATAACAGAGCTCCAAACTACATAAACTTTAACAGCATTGAAAAGAGAAATAGCTACACAACAATAGGAAGAGACTTCAACATACCACTTGCACTGAAGGACAGAACATCTAGAAAGAAGCTCAATAAAGACACGAAAGATCTAAATGCCACAATCAATCAACTTGACCTCATAGACATATACAAAGCACCCCACCCAATACCAGGCAAGTATACTTTCCTTTCTAGTGCATCATGGAACATTGTCCAGAATAGACCACATATTAGACCACAAGCAAGCCTTAACAGAATCCGAAACATAGAAATATTACAAAGCATCTTTTCTGACCCTAAAGCCATAAAAGTAGAAATTACTAACAGAAAAAGCGAGGGGAAAAAAAAAAAAACCCTGGAAGCTGTATAACACCTTGCTCAAATACTGGGTTATAGAAGAAATCAAAGACGGAAAAAAGAAATTCTTAGAATCAAATGAGAATGAAAACACGTCTTACCAGAACCTTCAGGACATAGCAAAAACAGTGCTCTGAAGTCAATTTATAGCAATAAATGCACATACCCTTTAAGAAAAAAAAGGGCAAAACCAAAACATTAACCATGCAACTCAAACAAATAGAAACAGAGCAGCAAAAGAAGCCCTCGGACACCAGAAAAAAGGAAATAATAAAGATTAGAGCAGAATTAAATGAAATAACCAAAAACTGGTTCTTTGAAAAGATCAACAAAATTGATGAACCACTGGCCAAACTGATGAAAGAAAAACAGAAGAGGAAACACATAACCCATATAAGAGATGAGGTAGTTGATATCACAACAGACCCAACTGAATTTAAAGAATCATAATAAATACTATGAAAAATTGTACTCCAATGAATTTGAAAACCTAGAGGAATTGGACAGACTTCTAGAAACACCCTACCTACATCAACTAACAGAAAAAATAAATAAACCTATAACAAAAGAAGAGATTGCAGAGGTAATTAAAAAAAAAAAACTTTGAACAACAAAAAAAAGGCCTGGCACTGATGGCTTCACTGGAAAATTCTAGCAAACTTTCAGAGAAGAGTTAACACCAGTAGTACGAAAGGTATTTCAGAGCATAGAAAAGGATGGAACACTCCTGAATCATTTTGCGAAGCCAGCATATTCCTGATACAAAAGCCAGGTAAAGACACCACAAAAAAAAAAAAAAAAAAGAAAATTACAGAGCTATATCCCTCATGAACATAGATGCAAAAATCCTCAACAAAATTGTAGCCAGTAGAATTCAACAACATTTCAAAAAAAGAATTCATCGTCAAGTGAGATTCCTACCAGGTATGCAGGTATGGTTCAACATTAGAATAACAATCAATGTAATCCATAACATAAATAAAACAAAAGATAAGAACCACAAGATCTTATCAATAGATGCAGAAAAGGCGTTTGACAAAGTCCAACACACATTCATGATAAAAACTCTCAGCAAAATAGAAATAGAAAGGAAATTCCTCTACATAGTAAAGGGCATTTATAAAAGCCAATAGCCAACATCATCCTAAATGGAGCAATTCTAAAAACATTTCCCTTGAGAATGGGAACCAGGCAAGGATGCATTTTAACCCCACTATTATTCAACATTGTGCTGGAGGTCGTAGTCAGCAATAAGGCAAGAAAAAGAAATAAAGGGCATCAAAATTGGTAATGAATAAGTAAAAGTATCCCTATTTGCAAATGATATGATCTTATAGACAGAAAACCCCAAAGAATCCACAAGAAAACTTCTGAAACTAATGGAAGATCAGCAAAGTATCAGGATACAAGATAAACATACAAAAGTCAGTTGAATTCCCCTATACAAAAAGAAGAGAACTTTGAAATCACCAAATCAAAACCATTTATAAAAGCCCCAAAGGAGATAAAGTACCTAACCTAACCAGATACACAAAATACCTACACCAGGAAAATTACAAGACACTACTGCAAGAAACTAAAAGACACCTACACAAGTGGAAAAACATACCATGCTCACAGAGAGGAAGGCTCAGCATTGTGAAAATGTCAGTTCTGCCCAAAGTGACCTACAGATACAGTGCAATCCTGATCCAAATTTCAATGACCTTTTTTAACAAGATGGAGAAACAAATCAACTTCATATGGAAATGGGAGAGGCCCTGAATAAGTAAAGCATTACAGAAGAGGAAGAACAAAGTGGGAGGCTTCATACTACCTGATTTTAGCACCTATTATACTGCCACAGTAGTTAAAACAGCCTGGTACTAGTACAAAAACAGATACATAAACCGATGGAATGGGACTGAGAATACAGACATAAATTCATACACCTATGAGCAGCTGATATTTGACAAAAGACCAAAGTCCATTAAATGGGGAAAAGACAGTCTAACAAATGGCACTGCCATAACTGGATATCCACCTGAAAAGAAAAAAAAAAAAAAGCCCATATTTCATACTATGTACAAAAAAATAACTCAAAATGGATTAAAGACCTAAATATAAAATCTAAAATGATAAAGATCATGGAAGAAAAAAATAGGGACAATGCTAGTATCCCTAATATATTGCATAAATAGTTATGTATATATATATAAATAGTATACACGCCATAAGTAAAAATTCACAAACACCAGAAGAGAAACTAGATAACTGGCAGCTCCTAAAAACCAAACACTTATGCTCATCAAAGACTTTAATAAAAGAGTAAAAATAGAACCTATGGACTGGGAAAAAATTTTGACTACAACATATCCAATGAGAGTATAATCTCTAAAATCTACAAGATGCTGCAACACCTCAACAACAAAAAGACGACTGCATTAAAAAACGGGCAAAGGATATGAACAGGCACTTCACCAAAGAAGAAATTCAGGTGGCTAACAGATACGTGAGGAAATGCTCAAAATCATTAGCTATTAGTGAAAAATGAAAATCTCACCCCAACAAGGCTGGCATTAATCCAAAAATCACAAGATAATGAATGTTGGAGACATTGTGGAGAGACTGGAGCACTTATATACTGCTGTACATAAGTATGGTACAACCACTTCATGAAACGATTGGGTGCTTCCTCAAAAAGCTAGAAATAGAAGTACCATACAATCCAGCAATCCCACCTCTTGGAATATATCATAGAGAAATAAAAGCCATCACACAAATAAATACATGCACACCCATGTTCAATGCAGCACTGTTCACAATAGCAAAAAGATGGAAACAACTTAGATGCCCATCAATGGAAGAATGGATAAACAAATTATGGTACATACACATGATGGAATATTACCTAACTATAAACAACAATGATGAATCCGTGAAACATCTCACAACATGGATGAATTTGAAGGACATTATGCTGAGAGAAATTAGTGAGTGGCAAAAGGACAAATATTGTACGAGACCATTATTATAAGAACTCAAGAAAAGGTTTAAAAACAGAAGACAGCATTCTTTGATGGTTATGAGGGTGAGCGGGTAGAGGGAAATGATCACTAACTAGATAGTAGACAAGAATCATCTTCGGTGAATGGAAGGGCAACACACAATACAGGGGAAATCAGCCTGAGACTAGAAGAACTAGATGGTGCCCAGCTACCACCAATGATCACCCTGACAGGAAATATAACAGAGTCCTGTACTGAGCATGAGAAAAAGGCAGAGCAGAACTCAAATTCACGTGAAAAGACCAGATTTAATGGCCTAACAGAGACTGGAGGAACTCCCAAAATTATGGCCCCCAGACACTCTGTTAACCCAGAACTGCAACCATTCCTGAAGCCTACACTTTAGACAAAGATTAGCTAGGACAATAAAACAAAAAATAATACTTGTGAGGAATATGCTTCTTAGTTTAATCAGATACACAAGAATAAAAGAGCAGCTCCTGTCTGGAGGCAAGATGAGAAGGCAGAGAGGGACAGGAACTGGTTGAATGAACTCAAGACACCCAGGGTGGAAAGGGGGAGTGTGCTATCACATTGTAGGGATTGCAACTAATGTCACATAACAGTATATGTATAAATTTTCATATGAGAAATTAACTTGAATCTGTCATAGTATTTTGTCACTTGGAATATTTTGGTATGATAATTTTCCAACACTGGACTTACTGAGGCAAAGTGTATGAACATATTTATTATTCTTGATTCTTTTTTAAAATTATTTTTCTAAATGATACACCAATATATTGCAAGCCCTGAGTGAATTATTCCACTTTATTCCTTTGTGCTTACCTTAACCTTGCTCACTTTCTCCCTCCCTTATTCTTAGTGCAAATACTAATTTAAGAATTCTCTTCATTGGAAGTTTTCCTTTTTTTTTGCCCCTGATATCACCTGTTTTGAAATAAATATCTCCTTCAGTCCTCTCCTAAAGCCCTCCCTGTTCATTTATCATTGAGATAATCTCTTAGAGGGCATGGCCAATATTGTATTCAATTTGTTATCCCAGTTTAATTCACTATGCATAACACGGAATAGATAACAAATACGCATTGGATGCATGCATGGATAAAGAAATGCTTCCAATGATTTATGAATGTTGCAGAGTTTCTGTAGCCTTGTTAATACGTATTTGGATTGTTTAATATTATTTTGCTAATTGAATGGTAAAATTGTGCCATAATATGTTTATTATATTTTTTAAATTAACAGTGAAGTAGAACATCCATGTATGTTAACTATTTTAGTTTTCTGTTGTATGAACTCTAATGTATTTCATCATATGTTGGATCTTATTATATTGGTTTGTTACTTTTTTCTTTTTAATTTTGATCTATGTGTAATCTTTATATAATCATTTAAAAATTTGAAATATACTAAATTATCTCTACTTCTCCCACTATTTGATAAAGTGTAATTTATCTCCCTCTACTTATTAAGCTCATTCTGTGAGTCCAGCATATGTGAAGAATAACACACAGAAATCAGAAACACACCCTTGATTCTCAAGGAGCTCAGAAAGCACAATGCAATGTATCATGAGTAATAGCATGGCATTCACTATCTACAATTAGAGAACAAAGGAAACATAGCACATGTATTTTGGGGGAATCAGGACAGGCAGATTTTTTTTGCAGAGGAATTTTGACAAATGCAAAAGGAGTAAACTGCATTCCAGAGAATGTGGACAGCATATCCAAAGACACCAATGTGTGATAGATTCTGGATGTCAGAAGAGACTGAAAATTGCTCTTGAATGTCGAGTAGCTAAAGCAAAAGAAAAAAACTGATGAAGTAAAAAAGCTGAACAGAAGAGTTCAAAGGCCAGCTTGAGAAGACAAAGTATTATAATGACATGTGCAAAGAACTGGAGATGGGAAATCAAAATGGGAGAACACACTCTGCATTTCTAAAGCTGAAAGAACTGAAGAAAAACATCAAGCCTCGAGTTGCAATACTGAAGGATTCTATGGGGAAAATATTAAATGAATCAGGAAGCATCAAAAGAAGATGGAAGGAATACACAGAGTCACTATACCAAAAAGAATTGGTCAGTGTTCATCCATTTCAGGAGGTACCATGTGAGCAGGAACCACTGGTACTGAAGGAAGAAGTCCAAGGTGCACTGAAGGCATTGGTGAAAAACAAGGCTCCAGGCATTGACAGAATACCAATTGAGATATTTCAACAAATGATGCAGTCCTGGAAGTATTCACTCATCTATGCCAAGAAATTTGCAAGACAGCTACCTGCCCAGCCAACTGGAAAGGTCCATATTTATGCCTATTCCCAAGAAAAATGATCCCACCAAATGTGGGGAAATTATTAAAAAAAAAAAAATTAATATCACACTCAAGTAAAATTTTGCTGAAGATCATTCAAAAGCAGCTGCAACAGTACATTGACAGGGAACTGCCAGAAATTCAACTCGGATTCAGAAGAGGACATGGAACCAGTGATATCCTGGCTGAAAGCAGAGAATACCAGAAAGATGTTTACCTCTGTCTTATAGACTATGCTAAGGCATTCAACTGTGTGGATCATAACAAATTACGGATAACATTGCAAAGAATGGGAATTCTAGAACACTTTATTTTATAAAAGTATTTCCAGTTGAGTAAATACAATAATAATCATTGTCTCTATTAGGCACAAACTTCAAGAAATGTTAATGGGTATCTTCTGGCAAAAGGAAAATAAACTGAATGGAAATGTCTATCTACACAAAGTAATAAGAATGGTAAATATGCAGGGAAATATAAAGGGGATTTCTATCTTCTTAACATATCTTTAAAAAGTATATACTAGCGAATAATAATCACAATGTATCACGGGTTTGATAACATATGTAGAAGTAAAATGGACCACAACAGTAGTACAAGCTTGGGAGGAGGGAAATTGAGGTATACTGTAAATTTCCTACATTATACATGACATAACCAGTACCTATTGCCATCAAGTCGCTTCCAACTCATAGCGACCCTATAGGACAGAGTAGAACTGCCCCATAGAGTTTCCAAGGAGCACCTGGTGGATTCGAACTGCCAACCTTTTTGGTTAGCAGCCATAGCACTTATATGACATGTTATTTGAAGATAGACTGATAAGCTAAAGTGGTAAAAGTTTTATCAATCACCAAAATAAAAACAAAGGCATAACTGATAATCCAATATTTTTAATGTTATCACTAGATGCCATCAAGCTGATTTCAACTCATATGGACCCCATGTGAGAGAGTAAAACAGCTCCATAGTGTTTTCTTGACTGTAATCTTTACGGAAGCATATCACTCACTAGGTCTTTCTCCTGTGAAGCTGCTGGGTAGGTTTTGCAGTTAAAACCCAAGCACTTAAACATTTGCACCACCAAGACTCCTTCTAAAACCAAAACCAAACCCATTGCCATTAAGTCTATTTCAACTCATGGCAACCCTATAAGGCATAGTAGAACTGCCCATAGGGTTTCCAAGGCATATATGGTGGATTCAAACTGCCAACCTTTTGGTTAGCCTATGAATTCTTAACCACTGTGCCACCACAGCTCCTGATAAGCCAATTAAAAAAAAAAAAAAAAACTGCCACTGAGTCAATTCCAGCTCATAGCGGTCCTTTAGGACAGAGTAGAATTGCCCCCACTCTTATACTTGGGACCTTTCTTCCAAATAATCAAGTGTTGGAAATAATCTCACTACTTATGTATATATGTTGCAGTCTCTGGATTCCTTCTTTACTGAATCTTCTCCAAGAATTAGAAATCTTTGCTAATGCAAAATAGTCTCTTCTCAATGATTTTATTTAGAGCAACTCTGACGTCCTTATTCCTCAGGCTGTAGATCAGGGGGTTCAGCATTGGCACAATAATGGTGTAAAACACAGAAGACACTTTACTTTGGTCCATGGAGCTGACACTTGATGGCTGCAGGTACATGAATGCTGCAGAACCGTAGAAGATTGCAACAGCCAAGATGTGGGAGCTGCATGTGCTGAAGGCTTTGGATCTGCCCTCAGTGGAGCGAATTCGCAGGATACTGGCAATGATGGAGACATAGGAACCAAAGATGGTCAAGATTGGTGCAAGAATATTAAATACAGTGAGGCACAGAAGTACCACTAGATTGATATAAGTGCTGGAGCACGAGAGCTCCAGTAGTGGAAAAACATCACAGAAGTAATGGTTGATTATTTTAGCCTTGCAGAAAACCACTCTTAGCATGCAACCTGTATGAGCTGTGACACCAATCAAACCCATCATATATACCTCAACTACCAACCAGGAGCAGACCTGGTAAGACATGGTGACATTGTAAAGCAATGGCTTACAGATGGCAACATAGCGATCATATGCCATCACAGCCAACATATGACCTTCTGATATAATAAAAAAAATGAAGAAGTAGAGCTGAGTCATGCATTCAAGGTAGGAGATGGTGTTCTTCTCTGTCACAAAGTTCACCAGCATTTTGGGGGTAATGACAGTGGAATAGCAGAGATCAGTGAGGGACAAACTGCTGAGGAAATAGTACATGGGAATGTGCAGGTGAGAACTGAGCCCAATCAGTGTGATCATGCCCAGATTCCCCACCACTGTGACCGTATAGACTCCTAGGAAGAAAAGGAAGAGAGGCAGCTGGAGTTCTGGCTTTTCTGTTAGCCCAGCGAGGATGAACTCAGTCACTGTGGAGTAATTTCCCGCTGCCATTTTCCTCTGGGAATTCTATGGAGGAAGAGAGGAAGAAATTTGAGGTAGGTGTTTATTTATGCAGAGTGAAACAGATGGAAGTCTTATTCATTCAGGTATCTCCAATTATCTCCCCTGTCCCTGCTCTATGTTGGAAGTTAAATACTCTTGGATTCTATTATTATGAGTTATACTAATAAACATCAGATGATATTATATCTTTTTTTTTTTTTCTGTGCTGTAAGCGTGGGTTTTAGTACTGACCAGTCTCTGAACATCCAAACAACAGTTTCGATAACTTAGAATATTGAGCGTTCGACCCTGGTGGTACAACGGTTTGGCACTGGGCTGCTAACTGGAAGGCTAGCAGTTCAAACCAACTCAATGGCTCTGCTGGAGAAAGACCTGAGAATCTACTCATGTAAAGGTTATAGCTTAGGAAGCTGTATGCAGTAGTTCTACTCTGTCACATGGGATAGACATGAGTTGAAAATCCACTCAGTGGCACCTAACAACAAAACACTTTCTATGCCTTATTTGTAATCCACTCATCTCTTTTGCAGAACAAATACTACCAGAAATATGTACCAGTTACCATCAAGTTGATCCTGACTAACGTGGACTCCATGTGTGTCAGAGCAGAACTGTGGTCCACAGGGTTTTCGATAGCTGGTTTTTGGAAGTAAATCAGCAGAACTTTTTCTGAGGCACATTAGCCAATTGCATTATCCAGGGATTCCAGAACAATTACTCATATACTTATTTTATATATCAGGCTCATAGTGGCTAACTATTTGCCCATAGTTAGGCATATTATAAACAAGTGATCAGCATATGAAAGAAGGCCTATTTCTAAATGGGTCCTTCAATATTTCCCCTTCTGTTTCTTCAGTTAGCTACTCATTTCTACTCTCCTGTCTTATTTCTTCATCATATCAGAGAAACCATTCACCGCAACTAACGTGAGGTAAATATTAACGTAAAGTACAAAAATAATGTGTTGATCATTGATGTAGGCTGGTTTCCCTTTAAAAAGTACTTTGTCTACTGGCAACTATTCAAAAATATTGATATAGATGCTCTGGAAGGTAACTGAATGGTTAGCATAATGTATATTACTCAAATTGAGCCCCACATCCAGGAAGGAAGTGTGCTTTCTAATGAGGAGAAGTCAGAAGTTCCTATGACTAAAGGTAAAACTCGTTCTTACTCAAAACACTGTGTGCTACATACTCTTGTATAACCTGATGTGGCCCATGACTCTTGAAGCCTTTGTTTCAGAGAAGCATGGCTGCAGGATGAAAATCTTGCATGGTATTTTGACCATGTTGTCTTTGCACGTCATATGCATGTTGCCTTGTTGTATTTCACACTCACCTTCAAATCAGATTTTTTATCACTCCCTCGATGGCATTAAAAACCAAAGCAGAAAGAAAGTCTGTATCTCTGAGAAGCGAGATTTGAAGGAAGTTGATGAGTTCTTGGCAAAGGATAATGTGATGATTATTCTGTTTTCAAAAGAAAAGAATCCAAAACATATCATAAAAGATTGATGGTATATCAAAAGCAAGGAAAAGAGTGTTGAGATAAGAATGAATGTGAGAGTTGTATTGCTATTTATTACAGGGTGATACTATTGAATGTTTGCCGTATGATTAGAACTGCCCAGACACTTCATAATATTATTTTATATATTTCCCCAGCAACCCTATGTGGTATCAGCTTATTATTTCCATTTTATAAATGAAAAAAAACTGAAACTGGAGAGACTTAAGTGAGTTGCTCTTGGTGACTTTGTGTATTTTCAGTATATTTGTGGATGACAGTTTCCTAATAATGCAGATAAATTCGACATAACTATAGGATATTAATGTTAAAATAAAAAATTTGAACTAATACTGGTACCTTCTGGAAATACCATTCTGCTAAAAACAAAGCATGTGTAAAATACATGCTTTGTATTTTACATAAGGATTGAAATATTGTGATAGCAATTGACCAGCATCTAGACTAGATCCCACAGAGATGAGTCCTGCACTTGCCATTTATCCATGCTTAGATCACTCTATGAATGGTGGATGGATAAAGGGACATAACTAAGTTTCCAATTTGAAATTAGTCAAAGCCATTACCTTTCCCAAACTGTCAATTTTATCTAAAATTCTTCTATAAGAGAAAGGTGTCATTCTGCCACTAAAATGTTTGCTGAAGGTATTCGTGCTTAGACCGTGCAAGTGATACCTGAAAAAAAGGACATAGAAAGCCAAAACTGTACGTTCTGCAGAGTCCTCTGCTTTCCTGTTCCAGGATGTTTCAAGTACAATACTCAAGAAGAAGGTTTTTATGAAATAATCTCAATCTTACGTGTTGGCAGTTTTCACATGCTTCCTACTTTGTGGATTATTGTCAAAATCAAAATATTCTAAAATTTTAAATAATTATATTTTGAAAACATTTTTTGTTTGTTAATAGTAAATAGTTTCCTCTTGTTGTCGAAGCTTCTTATCTACAGGAGTAGAGTTTACTCATGATCGTGAAGGAATCCTTCTAGAGTGAGGGTCTGCTAGTCTCTACATAACATCAGAACACTGTAAAATTATGATTTTAAAAGTGATTTGTTCAGAGTTTTATAACACTAGCAGGAGAAACTGCTTGCCTTCTCAGGTACACAATTATTTGACTTGTTTTGAAAAATAAAGCTAGATTTGCAACCATTAAAATTGTTGCTAGCTTGTTAAATGTGTTTCTGAAAACACTAAAATATGTCATATGAATTGACAAATGCTTCAATTTTAACCTTTTTTGGAATTGTATCACTGCAGAACTTTTTTTTTTTTGATACAGTGAAGGCATAGACATGATGAATACAGTATTATTTATACTTCTTGACTTGTCTTTAGGAACCTCATACCTTAAACAGTATAATAAATCTAGCATCAAACAGTAAGATTATTAGGGCTAAAAACAAACTATTTCATGGATTACAAAAATCTCAAAGCCACTTCAGATTAAAAAAAATTGTTAGCTACCACATTGCTGAATGAATGCTTTCAATTGTAGTAATGAAGTATAGTATATACACATTTCAAAAGAAAATTCATAACTTAATTTCATTTCAAAATCACTTACATGATAGTGAAAGTACAAATATATCAAGCAATATTAAAGTTTTTTTTTTTTTTTTTTTGGTCATTCTAGATCCTGTAGTAAAGTTTGAGTTTATTTCTTATATATTAAATACCTTATGTATAAAAGCTGTCTAAAGTTGTACGTTTTTTCCACAAAGAAAATCTTAAATCACGTGAATCATTTTCACAATTTAATAGATTACATTTTAGATATTCAGAATTCCATTTTGCTTTCAAAATATTTTTGAAAACTTCTAATAGCTAAGGCAAACAAAGCTCTGAAGTCCAGGATAAACAAGCTCAAAAATTAGGAAGAATACAGCCCTAAGAAATCTGAGTGGTACAGAGCTTGAATTTTAAACCAAAAAATGTGTATATAATATAAATCCAAAAACCATAACCACTGCCTTCGAGTTGATTTCGACTCAAACCCCCCCAAAAAGAAAACAGTCACTATCAAGTTCACTCTGACTCATGGCAACCTCATGTGTGTCAGAGTAGAATAGTGCTCTATAGGGTTTTCAATGGCTGATTTCTGTTTGTGATAGATTGCCAGGCCTTTCTTCTGAGGCATTTCTGATTTAAACCCCAGATCTTTGGGTTAGTAGCTGCATAGTTTAACCATTTTCACCACCCAGAGACTCCGTATACCCAGTAGTTATACTAAGTTACTAGTATATTATATCAAAAATAAATTTGAAAAATGATCTTTAGATACTTCCAGCATAATAATGTAACTCACATGTTTCCAGAGCAGTTAATATCCTGGGCACCATTAAATATGTGTGTGTGTGCATATATATATATATATATATATATATATTTAAATGAAATGAGTCAATTACAATCACACATATTAGCAGCAATTTGCTCCTATGCTCCCTCCTACTTTAGCCATTGCTTTTAAACCTGAGGAAAGGGTGCTTGTCTTATATCCTCTCCTGGGTCATTTCACAGTACAGCCTGCTTCTCTACTGTTACCGGGCTATACCCTTCTTCCAATTCTTTCACTTTGGGAACCAACTCTTCCTTACGGGGACAAATGGAAACCCCCAAATTCCTTTTTATTAAAATACTAAAAATTCACCTTTATTTTTTCAAGATTCCTCAAATTTGAATGATTCCAAGGGACAGCTGGATGTAAGAAATTAGAAGTTTATAATGCACAATATGATAAGTACATGCCTTGCTTAAAAACATTCTCTTTTTTTTTTCAAAAAACAAAACGAAACCAAAAACCCACAGCTAACATCACATTAAATGATTAAAGACTGCTTTCCTCTAAAACATCAAGAATAAGAGAAGAATGTTCACTCTAGCCATTCTATTCAATATTATACTTGAGGTTCAGGGTAGAGCAATTAATCAGAAAATGAATTAAAATGTGCCCATATTGGAAAGGAAGAGGTAAAGCTATATTAAAATATTATATATATTTATATATATAAATATATTTAATTAAAAAAAGCAAAGTTGCAGCTTAAAGATCAACCTAAAAAATTCAATTGCATTTCTATATACAAACAATGCTGTTGTTGTTATGTGCCATCTAGTCAGTTCCAACTCATAGCAACTCTATGCACAACAGAATAAAACACTGCCTGGTCATGTGCCATCCTCACAATAATTGCTATGATTGAGCCCATTGTTGTAGCTACTGTATGATTCCATCTCATTGAGGATCTTCCTCTTTTTCGATGACCCTCTTCTTTGCCAAGCCTGGTGTCCTTCTCTAGGGACTGGTCCCCTCTGATAACACAACCAAAGTAACAAAGTATGTGAGATGATGTCTTGCCATCTTTCCTTCTAAGGAGCATTCTGGCTGTACATCTTGCAAGACAGATTAGTCCTGTTCTTCCGATAGTTCATGGTGTATTCAACATTCTTCAACAATGCCATAATACAAATACATCAATTCTTCTTCAGTCTTCCTTTTTCCTTGTCCAGCTTTCACATTCATATCAGGCAAATGAAAAGGCCATGGCTTGGGTCCAAACCAAAAAACTTTTTGCCGCTGAGTCAATTCTGACACATAGTGACACTTCAGTACAGAATAGAACTGCCCCATAGGGTTTCCAGGGAGTCAGCGATGGGTTCAAACTGCCATCCTTTATGGTTAGCAGTCGAGTTCTTACCCACTGTGCCACCAGGGCTTCAAGGTGACATTTTTACTTTTTAACACTTTAAAGAGGTCTTTTGCAGCAGATTTGCCCATTGCGATCTATATTTTGATTTCTGGTATTGGCCATTTTGAATCAAGCAACCTTATGGTCTACAAGGAAAGCCAGTTAATACACAATTATTCAATTTGACACACCAACCACTAATGCCAAAGATTAAAAAAAAAAAAAATTTGAAGATTTTTATCAACCTCTGCTGTCTGGAACTGATCAAACACGCAAAAAGATGCATTGAAATTTACTGGCGATTGGCATGCAGAAGTTAGAAACAAAGATGAATGGTCAGTAGTATGAAAATATGGTTTTGGTATTAGAAACAACATGAAAGATTGCATGATACAATCTTACAAGGTCAACAACTTGTTCATTAGAAATACCTTTTTTATAACCACATAAAAGGTGACTAAACAAATGGACCTTGCCTGATGGAATGCAGAGCAATCAAATTGACTACATCTGTGGAAAGAGACGATGGAGAAGCTCAATATCATCAGTCAGAACAAGGCCAGGTGCTGACTGCAGAACAGACAATCAATTGCTCATATGCAAGTTCAAACTAAAGCTGAAGAAAATTAAAACAGCTTCACAAGAGCCAAAGTATGACCTTGAGTATACCGCATAGGAATTTAGAGACCATCTGAAGAATAGATTTGACACACTGAACACTAATGACCAAAGAGTAGATGGTACCTAACTACAACAATGTCTAGAGTGTGTTAATAATTCTTACAACTGAACAACAAAAAGACAAACACCCAATAAAAATACAAGCAAAGGACTTGAACAGACATTTCTTTAAAGAAGGTATACAAATGGCCTATAAACACATTAAAAGGTGCTCGATATCATTATCATCGAGCCAATTCTGACTCTTAGCAATCTTATAAGACAGAGTGAAACTGCCCTATAGGGTTGAATTCAAACTGCTGACCTTTTGTTTAGCAGCCTTAACCCTTAACCACTACGCCAGTAGGGCTCGCATTAGTCAATAGAAGAATGGAAGTCAAAGCCACAATGAGACACCACTTCACACCAACAAGGGTGACTATAATTTATAAAAAACAGGCAATAACAAGTTTCGGCAAGAATGTGGAAAAATTGGAACCTGCATACAGTGCTCTGTCCTATAAGGTCACTATTAGTCGATTAGAATCTACTCAATGGCAATGGTTTTGGTTTTGTTTTTTAATCATGAATTATGAGTAAATTACATACTTGAGGTATGCATATATTCTATGTAAAATTTCTTCCCATGTCTTCTATCAGAGAAAACAATGAAAAAATATAAAAAATGAAATAAACATGACTTAAAACCAAAACAAACACATTGTCGCCAAGTAAATTACAACTCATTTTTGGGTAGTGACATTGTAGGACAGGGTAGAACTGCCCCACAGGGTGTGTTTTTTTTGTTTTGTATTTTAATTTTTATTGTGTTTTATTTGAAAGTTTACAAATCCAATCCATCTCTCATACAAAAATTTATATACACCTTGCTATACACTCCTAGTTGCTCTCACCCTAATGAGACAGCACATTCCTTCTCTCCAACCTCTATTTCATGTCCATTCAGCCAGCTTCTGTCCCCCTCTGCCTTTTTATCCCCCCTCCAGACAAAAGCTGCCCACATAGTCTCAGGTGTCTACTTGATCCAAGAAGCCCACTCCTTACCAGTATCATTTTCTATCTTATAGTCCAGTCCAATCCCTGTCTGAGGAGTTGGCTTTGGGAACGGTTCCTGTCTTGGGCTAACAGAAGGTCTGGGGACCATGGCCTCCAGGGTCCTTCTAATCTCAGTTAGACCATTAAGTCTGGTCTCTTTACGAGAATTTGCGGTCTGCATCCCACTGTTCTCCTGCTCCTTCAGGGGTTCACTGCTGTGTTCCCTATCAGGGCAGTCATCGGTTGTAGCCAGGCACCATCTAGTTCTTCAGGTCTCAGGCTGATGTAGTCTCTGATTTATGTGGCCCTTTCTGCCCGCAGGGCTTCTAAGTCTGTAAATCTTTGCAGAAGCAGGCTGCCACGTCTTTCTCCCATTGAGCAGCTAGTGGGTTCGAAATGCCAACTCCCAGCAGATGTAAGTGAGGTATCCAGTAATGTGTTGCCTGACATCGGCTTTCCTCTGAGTCCTAGATACGCAGTTTGCCATCTGCAGACAGCAACGCTCCCCAGCCCTGGGTCAGTTCTGTACTTTACAATGAGGAATTTGAAGACGTCTACAGTTTGCACTTGGTTACCAGCTGAAAGGTTGGTGGGGCTGTGATCCATTATTTTTACATAAGTAACGTGCCTTCTACATTTGTTTCCATCCAAGCCCTCCCTGCCTCGAAGTATTTTAGTAACTATGCTATGCTTACTTTTTTTTTTTTTCAAAGAATTATGTTAAAATTTGGCATAGTGCACTTCTGAAAATACCTTGGGGGGAAGGGAGTAGTTGGCAAGCAAACAAAGAAGGTGCATGTTATTTGGGGAAAAATATGGCACCTGTGACCAGCACACTTGAAAACTGAATCTGACACAAGCTTTTAATTCCTGTTGCTTTCTGTTCTGCCACCCTGTTTACCACCACCTGTCTGTTCGAACCCCTTGTGACTGCTATTTGTGGAGGATTCACAAAATCACCTGCCCTATGTCAGTGGTCTTAGCCTATGTTGGCTGACTCACCTTAGAAATCAGTGAATCCTGAGCAAATTAAGATAGGTCGAAATATGAAAAAAGATAATTTTCTATCTTTGAATGCATTACATGGAAAAATGGGTAACCATTTGACATGTAGCTTTATGACATTCTTACATCATTGCAAGTTGGCTAAGACTTCATGAAGATTAAAAAGGTTCTAGGACAGATGGGATTCAGATACTTACCTTTACTCTGTGTGAAATGTTTAGCCAGGGTGCTCCGTACTTTAGACCAAGTGCCCTCTGAAGAAAATAGCACTTAGTAATGTTGGTGGTGGCTGTTCCAACCCCTTGGTTCTCTTCTACTGAGGGCTCAGCATGCGTATCTCAGTTTCTGAGTTGCTCATGTAAATATTATGAATCATGATTCCCTAGTGTCGATCCCTCATAATACTACCTGAAACACACACCAAAGTAGCATGTTTTTAACCAGGGTTTGAATATACAAGAGGTCGCATCAAAAACTTATGGATAGAAGGTCCCTCAAGATTTCTGTTCACCAGGGATGAGCTATTGAGAAAAAGAAGCAATTAAAATTTTCTTTTCTCATTCTTTATATGATGTTTACATTAGCTCCCTTGTGTATAATATGCTTTCTCAGTGTTGAAATAGCAGTCATACATTATTGACCAGAAATTAAGGTCTGACAAACATTGTTCTAGGAGGTCCTCATGACCACAGCTTCCAACCATAATTTCTGAAGTATTTGAAGCTATGTTTTAATCTTTTTCTATTTATTTAAGGTTTAGAAAATAGTTCTTTTTTTTTTTTTAGCATTCTCATGTGGTTTTGAAGACTATTTTTACTGAACTCTTAACATATGCCACACACAATTCTAAACTTGTTACATTTATTAACACATTTAATCCTCACACAGCCCAGTGTGGAATATATTAATTTGAATCAAGTAGCAATTTCATATCATTTAACTTATCCTGTTATGCCCATTTAAAAAATAATGGAGCTGAACCACAGAAAGGTAATTTGCCTGCACTTACCTGGGTAAAAAAAAAAAAAAAAAAATTTTTTTAGCCGGGTAGTAAGATGAACTTTAGTACGCTACATTTTTAAAGCATTCATTCGTTTATTCATTTAACACATAGGCAACGCATCATGTTGTGTGTTACAATACCAAAACCCATTGCCATCGAGTCAATACCAACTTCATAGGGACCCTATAGGACAGAGTAGAACTGCCCCATAGGGTTTCCAAAGAGCTGCCGATAGATTCGAACTGCCAAACTTTTGGTTAGCAGCTAAGCTCTTAACCACTGTGACACCAGGGCTCTGTGTGCTAGAATATACACTTGGAAGTACAAAACTGTATTTTTAAACAAATTTGTCTTCAACTGAGCTTAATATATATTTTCTAAACAGTTACATAGCACTTACCCTAGTGGTGCAGTGGTTAAAGCAATTGACTGTGAACCAAAAGGCTGGTGGTTCTAAAGCACCAATGGCTCTGAGGGAGAAAGATATGACAGTCAGCTTCTTTAGTGATTTAGGGCCATGGAAACCCTATAGGGTCACTATAAGTTGGAACATACTGGGCCGCAGTGGGTTTGGTTATTTTAATTTTACACATCAAATGTTTGAAGCACTCTACTGCTTTAGTCCTCCCAAGTTTGTCTATAGGTATTATCCTCTTTTATGAATGAGGAAACTAAAGCATAGAAAGGTTAATCGAATTTTGAGCATGTAGGAACTATCAGTAATTATGCAAAGATCAACAGTTATAAACCAAAA
The DNA here is from genome assembly GCF_024166365.1 of Elephas maximus indicus. NCBI lineage: Eukaryota > Metazoa > Chordata > Mammalia > Proboscidea > Elephantidae > Elephas > Elephas maximus. The sequence goes on along the minus strand of NC_064835.1, from coordinate 23,561,905 downwards.
TTGTGCATGGTAAGCTGAGATATGTGGTTATCTATTGTGAGAAAAAAAAACTGAATTTATGCTATGGCTAAAGACTCATAAAATCGTTCATTAAAAGTATTTATTTTCTGTGATGTGCAAAGCTTTGTATTGGGTGCTAAGGTTATAATGGTGAGCAAACTAAATGTAGTACATTTTCACAGGGAGATGATTGTCCAGTACTGTGCTGTGCTCTCCAATACAGCAGCCACTAGCCTACTGGACAGTGCTAGTCTAGTGGAAGAGGAAGAAATGATGAAATAGTTTAAAACAAAATCATAACAGCAATACTTGATGTGGAGTACAGGTCCATTTTGTAATGAAACCCTGCCATTTTTAGCCTCAAGCATCACGTATCTGCAAAACTAGAGGAACTCACTCAAGTGATGGCACCCAGAAGTTCTCCTCCAAGGTTATGTCATATCCATCTTGACAGCAAAGTAGAAGAGGTATGGGGAATTTCTGGTTTCCACAGCACTAAAGTATCTCCGTTTGTCAAATACTTCTCATGTCACATTTCATGTAACATTTCTCAAGTCCTCAACATTCTGGTCACTTAGGTGGGTCCTGTTAGTTTGTGAATTTCCCTTTCAAAGATATTGTCCAGAAATTATCAAAATATAACATACGTAATCTGACTAGGGTTTTGCATTTTACCTAACTATTGGTGCCTTCAAGCCTTCCCTGACCTTAAAATCTTTGGTAATGTAGGATTTTAATGTAGGATTTTGTCTAGAAATATGTTTCTATCTTTTGGGAGCTAGTACTAGTTAAGATCACGAACTTTGGAGTCGCATGAATTATAGCTCAGGTCCTTCCTTGTCCTGCCCTTTACTGACTGCATGACATAGGAAAAGTGACTTAATCCATGTAAAAGTGAGTTTCCTTATCTTCAAAATGACACTAATAACAGTACTTATGTCATAGATTTATTGTAAGAATTAATAACATAATGTATATGCCTGAATTATGGTAAGTATGTGGAAAATATTATTAATTATAAGTACACATTAGCGCTTTGACAACATGAACTCAGTAGTATTTCTAGAAAAAATTATTCTAGGCATATCTTTATTTTCTGTAGCTACACTAAATTTTCTAAAAGTAGTGAACCTCTTTATTTTCTTTCAAGTCCCTTTTCTTTAGAGGACCAAAGTTTCAGTTTTCCTAGTTCTTGATTTCAATTCTTCCTTTTTTTTTTTTTTTTTGTGGTCACTTCTCTGAGTCATGCCTGGACTCCTGCCTGCCATCCTTTTGTTCAGTGCCGCTATGTTTCTGCCTTGCTTTTTTTTTTTTAATTTTTATTGAGCTTTAAGTGAAGGTTCACAAATCAAGTCAGCCTCTCATACAAAAATTTGTATACACCTTGGTATATACGCCTAATTGCTCTGCCCCTAATGAGACATCCTGCTCCTTCCCTCCACTCTCTATTTTGGTGTCCATTCTGCCAGCTTCTGACACCCTCCGCCCTCTCATCTCCTCTCCAGATAGGAGATGCCAACATAGTCTCAAGTGTCTGTTGACCCAAGAAGCTCATTCTTCACTAGCAATTTTTTCTCTATCCCATTGTCCAGTTCAATCCCTGTCTGAAGAGTTGGTTTTGGAAATGGTTCCTGTCCCGGGCCAACAGAAGGTTTGGGGGCCTTGACATCTGAGGTCCTTCTAGTCTCAGTCAAGCCATTAAGTCTGGTTTTTTTACGAGAATTTGGGGTCTGCATCCCACTGTTCTCCTGCTCCCTCAGGGGTTCTCTGTTGTGTTCCCTTTCAGGGCAGTCATCGGTTATAGCCAGGCAGCATTTAGTTCTTCTAGTCTCAGGCTGATGTAGTCTCTAGTTTATGTGGCCATTTCTGTCTCTTGGAATCATAATTGCGTTGTGTCTTTGCTGTTCTTCATTCTCCTTTTGTCAAGGTGAATTGAGACGAATCGATGCATCTTAGATTGTCTCTTGCTAGCATTTAAGACCCCAGACATCACTCTCCAAAGTGGGATACAGAATATTTTCTTTTTCATTGTTTTAAAATAATTTTTATTGTGCTTTAAAAGTTTACAAATCGAGTAAGTCTTTCACACAAAAACCCATATACACCTTGCTAAAAAAATACTCTCTCCCTAATGAGACAGCCTGCACTCTGCCTCCACTCTCTCTTTTCGTGTGTATTTCACCAGCTTCTAATGCCCTCCACCCTCTCATCTCCCCTCCAGGCAGGAGATGCCAACATTGTCTCAAGTGTCCACCTGATCCAAGAAGCTCGCTCCTCACCAGCATCCCTCTCCAACCCATTGTCCAGTCCAACCCATGTCTGAAGAGTTGGCTTCAGAAATGGTTCCTGCCCTGGGATAACAGCAGGTCTGGGTGCCATGACTACTGGGGTCCTTCTAGTCTCAGTCAGACCACTAAGTCTGGTCTTATGAGAATTTGGGGTCTGCATCCCACTGCTCCGCTCCCTCAGGGGCTCTCTGTTGTGTTCCCTGTCAGGGCAGTCATCGGTTGTAGCTGGGCACCATCTAGTTCTTCTGGTCTCAGGATGATGTAGTCACTGGTTCATGTGGCCCCTTCTGTCTCTTGGGCACGTAATCACCTTGTGTCCTTGGTGTTCTTCATTCTCCTTTGATCCAGGTGGGTTGAGACCAACTGATGCATCTTAGATGGCTGCTTGCTAGCGTTTAAGACCCCAGAAACCACTCTTCAACGTGGGATGCAAAACGTTTTCTTAATAGATTTTATTATGCCAATTGACTTAGATGTCCCCTGAAACCATGGACCCCAGACCCCTGCTGGCTACGCTGGCCTTCAAAGCATTCAGATTTTTCAGGAAACTACTTTGCTTTTGGTTTAGTCCAATTGTGCTGACCTCCACTGTACTGTGTGCTGTCTTTCCCTTCACGTAAAGTAGCTCTTACCTACTATCTAATTAGTGAGTACCCCTCTCCCACCCTCCCACCCTCCCTCCCTCCCTCCTCCCCTAACCAAAAAGAATGTTTTCTTCTCAGTTTAAACTATTTCTCAAGTTCTTATAATAGTGGTCTTATACAATATTTGTTCTTTTGCAGCTGACTAATTTCACTCACCATAATGCCTTCCAGGTCCCTCCATGTTATGAAATGTTTCACAGATTCCTCACTGTTCTTTATCAATGCGTAGTATTCCACTGTGTGAATATACCATAATTTATTTATACATTCATCCGTTGATGGGCACCTTGGTGGCTTCCATGTTTTTGCTATTGTAAACAGTGCTGCAATAAACATGGGTGTGCATATATTTGTTTGTGTAAAGGCTCTTTTTTTTCTCTAGGATATATTCCAAGGAGTGGGATTGCTGGATCTTATAGTAGCTCTATTTCTAACTTTTTAAGGAAGCGCCAAATCGATTTCCAAAGTGGTTGTACCATTTCACATTCCCATCAGCAGTGTAGAAGTGTTCCAATCTCTCCACAGCCTTGCCAACATTTATTATTTTGTGTTTTTTGGATTAATGCCAGCCTTGTTGGAGTGAGATGGAATCTCATTGTAGTTTTGATCTGCATTTCTTTAATGGCTAATGATCGTGAACATTTCCTCATATGTGTTTTAGCTACCTGAATGTCTTCTTTAGTGAAGTGTCTATTCATGTCTTTTTCCCGTTTTTAATTGGGTTATTTGTCTTTTTGCAGTTGAATTTTTGCAGTATCATGCATATTTTAGAGATTAGGTACTGATCAGAAGTGTCATAGCTAAAAACTTTTTCCCAGTCTGTAGGTAGTTTTTTTACTCTTTTGGTGAAGTCTTTGGAGGAGCATAAGTGTTTGATTTTTAAGAGCTCCCAGTTATCTAGTTTTTCTTCTACGCTGTTTATAATGATTTCTATAGTGTTTATGCCATGTATTAGGGCTCCTAACGTTGTCCCTATTTTTTTCTTCCATGATCTTTATCGTTTTAGATTTTATATTTAGGTCTTTGATCCATTTTGAGTTAGTTTTTGTGCATGGAGTGAGGTATGGGCCTTGTTTCATTTTTTTTTGCAGATGGATGTCCAGTTATGCCAGCACCATTTGTTAAAAAGACTGTCTTTTCCCCATTTAACTGTTTTGGGGCTTTTGTCAAATATCAACTGCTCATATGTGGATGGATTTATGTCTGGATTCTCAATTCTGTTCCATTGGTCCATGTATCTGCTATTGTGCTAGTACGAGGCTGTTTTGACTACTGTGGCTGTATAATAGGTTCTAAAATCGGTAAAGTAAAGCCTCCCACTTTGTTCTTCTTTTTCCGTAATGCCTTATTTATCTGGGACCTCTTTCCCTTCCACATGAAGTTGGTGATTTGTTTCTCCATCTCATTAAAGAATGTCCCTGGGATTTGGATCGGAATTGCATTAAATGTATATACATGGCTTTTGGTAGAACAGACATTTTCACTATGTTAAGTCTTCCTATCCACAAGCAAGGTATGTTCTTCCACTTATGTAAGTCTCTTTTGGTTTCTTGCAGAAGTGTAGTTTTCTTTGTATAAGTCTTTTACATCTCTGGTAAGATTTATTCCTAAGTATTTTATCTTCTTGGTGGCTATTGTAAATGGCATTGATTTGGTGATTTCCTCTTCGATATTCTTTTTGTTGGTGTAGAGGAGTCCAACTGATTTTTGTATGGTTTATCTTGTATCCCGATATTTTGCTGAACTCTTCTATTAATTTCAGTAGTTTTCTGGAGGATTGCTTAGGGTTTTCTGTGTATAAGATCATGTCATCTGCAAATAGAGATGCTTTGACTTCTTCCTTGCCAATCTGGATGCCCTTTATATCTTTATGTACCCTAATTGCTCTGGTTAGGACTTCCAGCACATGTTGAATAAGAGTGGTGATAAAGGGCATCCTTGTCTGGCTCCCGATCTCAATGCAAATGTTTTCAGGCTCTCTCCATTTAGGGTGATGTTGGCTGTTGGCTTTGTATACATGCCTTTATTATGTTGAGAAATTTTCCTTCTATTCCTATTTTGCTGGGAGTTTTTATCGTGAATGAGTGTTGAACTTTGTCAAATGCCTTTTCTGCATCAATTGATAAAATTATGTGATTCTTGTCTTTTGTTTTATTTATATGATGGATTACATTGTTTCTAATGTTGAACCATCCCTGCATACCTGGTATGAATCCCACTTGGTCAGGTTGAATTATTTTTTTAATATGTAGTTGAATTCTACTGGCTAGAATTTTGTTGAGGATTTTTGCATCTAAGTTCGTAAGGGATATAGGTCTGTAATTTTCTTTTTTTGTGGTGTATTTACCTCATTTTGGTATCAGAGATATGCTGGTTTCATAGAATGAGATTGGGAGTATTCCATCCTTTTCTATGCTCTGAAATACCTTTAGTAGTAGTGGTGTTAACTCTTCTCTGAAAGTTTGGTAGAACTCTCCAGTGAAGCTGTCAGGACCAGGGCTTTTTTTTTGTTGGGAGTTTTTTGATTACCTTTTCAATCTCTTCTTTTTTTGTGGTCTTTTTAGTTTTTCTACTTCTGTTTGTGTTAGTTTAGGTAGGTAGTGTGTTTCTAGGAATTCATCCATTTCTTCTGGGTTTTCAAATTTGAGTATAGTTTTTCATAGTAATCTGATATGGTTCTTTTAATTTCAGTTGGGTCTGTTGTAATATCAACCATCTCATTTCTTATTTGAGTTATTTGCTTCCTCTTCTGTTTTTCTTTTGTCATTTTGGCCAGTGGTTTTTCAATTTTGTTGATTTTTTCCAAAAACCAGCTTTTGATCTTGTTCTTTCAATTGTTTTTCTGTTTTCTATTTCATTTAGTTCAGCTCTAATTTTTATGATTTGTTTTCTTCTGGTGCCTGAGGGTTTCTTTTGTTGCTCTCTTCCTATTCAAGTTGTAGGGATAATTCCTTGATTTAGCCCTTTCTTCTTTCTGTATGTGTCCATTTATTCATATAAAATGACCTCTGAGCACTGCTTTCAGTGTGTCCCAAATGTTCTGATAGGCAGGGTTTTCATTCTCATTGGATTCTCTGAATTTTTTTATTCCATCCTTAATGTCTTCTATAATCCAGTCTTTTTTGAGCAGGGTGTTGTTCAGTTTCCAAGTGTTTGATTTCTTTTCTCTGCTTTTTCTGTTAATGGTTTCCACTTTCATGGCTTCATGGTCAGAGAAGATGCTTTGTAATATTTCAATGTTTTGGATTCTGCTCAGGCTTGCTTTATGACTTAATATGTGCTCTATTCTAGAGAATGTTCCACGTGCACTATGTTCCATGTGCACTTGGAAAGAAAGTATACTTGGTTGCTGTTGGGTGGAGCATTCTGTATATGTTGATGAGGTCAGGTTGGTTGATTGCGGCATTTAGATCTTCTGTGTCTTCATTGAGCTTCATTCTGGATGTCCTGCTTTTCACTGAAAGGGGTGTGTTGAAGCCGCCTACTATTATTGTGGAGCTGTCTATCTCACTTTTCCACGTGGATATAGCTTGTTTTATGTATCCTGCGTCCCTGTCATTGGGTGTATAAATATTTAACATGGTTATATCTTCCTGGTATATTGTCCTTTTAATCATTATATAGTGTCCTTCCTTATCCTTTATGATGGATTTAACTTTAAAGTCTATTTTGTCAAAAATTAATATTGCCACTCCTGCTGTTTTGATTGTTGTTTGCTTGATATATTTTTTTCCATCCTTTGCATTTTAGTTTGTTTGTGTCTCTAAGTCTAAGGTGTGTCTCTTGTAGGCAGCATATAGACAGATTGTGTTTTTTAATCCACTCTGCCACTCTCTGTCTCTTTATTGGTGCATTTAGTCCATTACATTCAGCATAATTATGGATAGGTATGAATTTAGTTCTACCATTTTGATGTCTTTTTTGGTGTGGTGTTGACAGTTTCTTTTTCCCACTTAGTTTTTTCTTCTGAGAAGTTTATCTTTATATATTGTCTCTTCCTCACATTTGTTGTTGTTGATTTTGTTTCTGCTGAGTCTCTGTTTTTTTCTTTTATTTTGACGTGTAGGATAGTTTGTCTCCTTTGTGGTTACCTTATTATTTACCCCTATTTTTCTAAATTTAAATGTAACTTTTATTTCATTGTATCAATTTGTCTTCCTCTCCATATGAAAGATTTATGACTACATTTTTTAGTCCTTATTTATTGTTTTAATATTTTCTTCTCTTACATAATAACATTACTGTTTCCCTGTATTGAGCATTTTTTTAATCTTGATTTATTTTTGTGATTTCCCTGTCTGGGCTGACATCTGATTGCTCTGCCCAGTGTTCTAGTGTTGGGTTGATACCTGATATTGATTTTCTAACCAAATAACTCCTTTTAATATTTCTCGTAGTTTTGGTTTGGTTTTGACAAATTCCCTAAACTTCTCTTTATCTGGAAATATCCTAATTTCACCTTCATATTTGAGAGGCAGTTTTGCTGGATATATGATTCTTGGCTGACAGTTTTTTTACTTCAATACCTTATATAAGTCATCCCATTGCCTTCTTGCCTGCATGGTTTCTGCTGAGTAGTCCCAGTTTATTCTTATTGACTCTCCTTTGTAGGTGACTTTTCATTTATCCCTGGCTGCTCTTAAAATTCTCACTCTATGTTTGGTTTTGGCAAATTTGATTATAATATGTCTTGGTGACTTTCTTTTAAAATCTACCTTATGTGGAGTTCGATGAGCATCTTGGATAGATATCTTCTCATCCTTCACGATATCAGGGAAGTGTTCTGCCAACAAATGTTCAAAAATTCTCTCTGTTTTCTGTTATCCCTCCCTGTGCTGGTACTCCAATCACTTGTAGGTTGTTTCTCTTGATAGACCCCCACATGATTCTTAAGGTTTCTTCATTTTTTTTCAATTATTTTATCTGAATTTTCTTCAAATATATTGGTGCCAAGTGTTTTATCTTCAAGTTCACAAATTCTGCCTTTCACTTGCTCAATTCCGCTCCTCTGGCTCCTATTGAGTTGTCTACTTCTATAATTTTATTGTTAATCTTCTGAATTTCTGATTGCTGTCTGTCTATGGATTTTTCAGCTTATGAAATTTTTCACTGTGTTCCTGAATAACCTTTTTAATTTCTTCAACTGTTTTGTCTGTGTGTTCCTTGGCTTGTTCTGCATGTTGCCTGATTTACTTCCTGATGTTTTCAGGGGTTCTGTATATTAATCTTTTGTATTCTGCATCTGGTAATTCCGTGAAGGTACTTTCATCTAGAAGATCCCTTGATTCTTTGTTTTGAGAGCTTGTTGAGGCAGCCATGGTCTGTTTCTTTATGTGACTTGATATTGACTGTTGTCTCCAAGCTCTCTATAAGTTATTGTGTTTATTTTATGTTTGCTTACTGTATCGTAGCTTCTTGCTTTGTTTTGTTTTGATATGCCCAAATGGGTTGCTTGAGTGAGCTAGCTTGATAATTTTTGCCTTTGGAGCTCTGACTTTCTATCCTCAGATGGCTGGAGCATTATCAGGTATGTCAGACTAGGAGTCCATTCACTTTTCCTTTTTGAATTCAGCTCAGGTGTCCAGGTAGCTGATCATCAATTGTGTGGTACAGATTCTGTCCTACAGTCTTAGAGGGGCAGGGGTGATTGATGTAGGTACCAGTATCTGGTTGCAGTACGGAGTCATGCTCTGAACAAGGCAAGGTGCTGAGAATTATCCCCCAAGTGTCGCTGGGTAAAGTGGGTCCCTGTTCTCTAGACTGTATAGGTGGGTGGGTTTTGCATATGGACTAAGGGTACTCAACGTTTTTTTATTGTAAGGGCTGGGAGGTTCCAGTTATCCTTGGACCCCTGTCATGGGTGACTGGGTGATGTGAGTGGAGCCACCAGTTCTTAGGCGCCTGATGTGGGTAGGTTGAGGACCCTGCTTAATAGGCAAAGCAGTGTCAAACATCAAACACCCACCTCTCCACCACACTTCTGAAACAGTAGTAGTCTGCCAACAAGGGCCTATTCTCCTCAAATCAGCCCACACAGGTCCGTGCAGTGGGAAAGGTACTCAAAGTCCACAGATGCTTTCTGCCTGGACAGGAGCTTCTTCTGTCCTGAGCTCCCCCAGTTGAGAATTTATTCCTTCTCTAGGTGCTGGAAGATGGCTCTAGGTGCTCAACAGGGCCTAACTCAGGCCTAGGGAAATCAATAGCCACTGAAGCCGGCTTGGGGGCAGGGGGCGAGTAAATATATACGCAAGTACTTAGCTTTGGCTGAGAGCACCATTCTTCTCTGTTTCCAGAAGTGTGAGTAGGCTGTGTGGCTGGCTGCTTCTCCTCGAGGAAACTGTGGCCTAACGCTAGTACCAGCCCACCGCAGCTGCTCCCAGGAATGGTGCCTGAGTGATCCCGGCAATTCTGGTCTGGTAACTCCTCTATGCTTCTGAACTGCCTCTTCCTCCCCCTGCCCCTCAATTCATTTTGTAACCTTGCCTTTGATGTTCAGGGATCCTAGCTTGTCATAAATATTCTTGTTTCACTTGTATTTTCATGTCTTTGTTGTAAGAGGGCTCGCCAGAAGCATTTGTCTATTCTGCCATCTTTGTCCTGGCTGTTGATTTCAATTTTTTGTTTTGCTTATTTATTTGTTTGTTTTTGCATTTGAAGAGTGTCCAAAATCACCACTACTTCCCAGTCCCTTGACAATGATGCTAGCAGATAGTATAACCCAGTACCATCCATGAAGCTGACAAATCAGTAGCCTGAGCTCGGTGGATGAGGCTGGTGGCCGTTTGATGCTCTCAGAATAACCTCACACTGTCTGCTGCAGGGGGCTGCTTTTTTTTGCTAATTTGAATCCAGTACAATTGTTTCCTTCACATGTAAAATCAAAATTCTAAATAATCTAACATGATGACTGGCATCAGAACTCTGAAAAGGACTGGATTTATTCATTGAAATATACATTGCAATATGAAAATGTGATGCCCTGGAAATAAACTAAAGCTATCCTCTCACTGGGGCTACCTCTACATTTGTAAGAATCATATTCAATCAAGAGATATTGTTTGAGCAACTAAAATGAGATTTGTCTGGAAGGGATACAAGGAAGTCTCATGCCTTTGTGGAGTTCAGTTAGAAGGCTAGACTAAAACATGTCACAAAACAGTTAGCAATGCAAGACTCAAGCATATACTTGAGTCAGAATTTGAATAACAGAACATTCATTATGTGCTTTAGAAGTCAGAGAAAGCAGCATGGAAAAAGTATCAACTAGGTCTTAAAGAAAAAAAAATAAAAGCTAAACAGGATATAGAAATCGTAATTTTAAATAAATGGTGTAGATTGATTTTAAAAAGGACATGGGATGAAGCACTGTCCTTGTGGAATATGAAGACTGAGGAGAATGAGCATTTTTTTCCTATAAAACAGTAAGAGATAAAGTGGGTGGCAATAGGTAGATAGTGCTTTGAAAACCATGTGGAGACTATCTGGTATGAAATTTATTAATTCATTTATTTTCATTATCTGGTAAACACCAAACTATTGTCATTGGTCAGACAATAAACTGGGTGTCATGAGAGACATAAAAATGAGTTAGACATGGACACCATCATCATGATGTTTACTCTCTAAGGACTTAAGGAGACATTTACTTATTTTTCTATTGGTTTCCAATTTTATCTTCATTTTTCCCATCTTGGTGCCTTAATTACTTTCCCCTAACTCTGTATTTGACTGTGTTGATTAGTGAATAGTTATTCTCTAAAATTGCTTCTTTATAGAACCATGGATAATAAATACAACCATAATTAGTTATTTCAATTTTATTTTCTAGATGTGATATCAAAATCACATCTAGAAATCAGGCTGTTGAAATCAGGAATAAATGCAGTTGGCCAGAGGTGCATTTCTGAATGATGAGTTCTAAGTCTGTGTGAGGATAAGCTTACCTACATGCTCAATTACTGTTGCATCTTTTGGACTCAATAGCCTACTTTTCTTTAATGGTATTTAATTCAGTGTGGAGAAGTCACAACATAAAAGCATCTATTTATATGACTTTGGACTTGTCATTACCTTTGTTGCCTGGTTTCCAAAGAAAAAGACTTGAACTCTATTGCCTTCAAGGTCCCTTCCTTTTTATCAAACTTTGAGAAAAATGGAATCCGCAGAAAAAGGAGTTGAAGGGCTGTGACACATTGGTCTAGGTACTAACAATACTATAAATGCCTTTCTTGAAAATCTTAAAAATGACATAACTAATGGTTTACTTTCATTTCTCCCTAGAGACAATGAACTTACTGATTGCCTCTTCTTGTTTTTGCACTTCTGAGGATTTTTCTCACATTAAAAAATTGCAAATTTTCACCATCCCCCTTCCATGGTTTTGGCCTTGTTCATTCTCAGATCTGTTATTTCCTTTGACTTAATATAGACTATACCCTGAAACCCAAATTCATCTGCAAGGCCATTGTTTCAGGGGTCTCACAGCACGGTTTTACTTTGGACTCCCAGGAGACAAGGAGATTAATCCAAATGTTGCTTTTCCTCTCTGGAATACTTAAAACTGCCACTACCGTTGCTGTCAAATTGATTTCAATTCCATAGGGTATCCAAGGAGCGGCTTGTGATTCAGACTGCCAACCTTTTTGTGAGCAGCCAAAAACTTAACCGATGCACCATCAGGGCTACCTGGAATACTTACCCACTGCCTTTGAGTCAATTGTGACTCATAGCAACCCTATAGAACTGAGTAGGACTGCCCCATAGGGTAGGAAGTGGCTGTTGAATTGGAATTGCTGACTTTTTAATTAGCGGCTGAGCTCTTAACCACTTAGTCATCAGAATGCTAAATTAGTCAATCATTTAGGAAAAATATCTCTGAGTCTCTATTAGCCATAAACATCATAGACTTTAATTCTCTCAGGTAGAAGTCAAAATTCAGGAAAGGAATATTTATACTGAGTCTAAACTATCAACAGCATTTATCATTATACAGCAATGATGTCTTTGTTTTGACTACTCTTCTCTGTCTTGAGAGGTCATTGTAAGTCAGTTCCATTTGTAGCCACCTACTTTAATCTCTGCATTTAGAACAATAACTATGAATACCAAAAACCCATTGCTGTGGAGTTGATTCCTACTCCTTGTGACCCTATAAGACAGAGTAGAACTGCCCCATAGGGTTTCTAAGGCTGTAAATCCTCACAGAATCAGGCTGTCACATCTTTCCTCCAGGGGTGGCTGGTGGGTTTCAACCAGCAACCTTTTAGCTAGCAGCCGAGTTCTTTAAACACTGTGCCACCAGGGCTCCTTAGCAATAAGTATAGTAGCATAAAGCAATTTCAATATAGCACAGAAAGTAGAAAACAGACTGGAGTTCCAGGGAATCACAGTATCAGCAGGTTACTACCCTCTCGGGGGCAAGAAATTCCTTCTTTAATTCACACATTCTATACACACCTCTTTGATTTTGTTGTGAATGCCATTATGAGTTTTAAGGTATAAGTGCCCCTGACTTTGTGTAATTAGCATTTACCAAAGAAATGACCCTGGAATGATTCTCCTGTTAAAGAGAACAGATTAGCAAATACTTGACTCCTACTTGAAAGCACTTAGGGGGAAAAAATCCATTTTTTTGTGACATGAACATAATTACAGAATATTGCAAAGAGAAAATTCCAGTTTATTTCCTAAAGATGCAGTTTTGTTGGTAGCACTCTGCCCCACCCAAGATACAGTCTTTATATCATCCACCCCAAAAAAACAAACCCACTGCCGCCCAGTTGATTCCCACTCATAGTGACCCAGAAGAACAGAGTAGAACTGCCTCACAGGATTTCCAAGGCTGTAATCTTCACAGAAGCAGATGGCCACATCTTTCTCTTGCAAGTCGGTGGTGGGTTCCAACCATGGGCCTTTCCATTAGCAGCCAAGCCTTTTAACCCCTGTACCACCAGGGATCCTCGTCATATCACAGGTTATTATGAGGTAGCTAAAGGTTGAATCTAATGACTCTTCTGAAAGTCAGTATTTGTTGAATGATTGAGTACTATTCCACAAACACACATGCACACACACACACACATATATACACCTATTAAGAGTTTTCAAAGTAAGAAGACTTACACGTAACTGATTCATTGAAATTAAGCTCTCTATGGGTATTTTTTTTTTTATGGGTATAGTTCAAGAGTGGGGAAAGGCCTGCCCAGTTAGGTTTTGCTCTGTTTTAATATCCCCCATCCCTCACTTAAATAATTAATTTAGCTAATCTTGCTCTTCAGCTAAGGGTTTGCAGTATTTTATTTTCTAAACCATTATTATCTAATTAATATTTCTGAAGAGAACTAATAACTGTTCATATTATTCAATCATGCTTTCATTTTCTTTTGTTCACTTCATTTTTTTTTTATTGTTGTCAGGATTTTACTTTGTAAAATATTGAAATAAACATTTTGTGTCCTTACTGAAAATTTCTTCAGTATATTTTCCTTTTTTTATTGATGTCAAAACTAATTACGTAGAGTTTTACATTTAGAGCTTTCTGGCTCTGCTTCCAATCTATATTGCCCTTTTAATTCCTCTATTTTCCTTTCCAATTGAGCTGTTTCAACAAACAGGTGCAGCACTGGAAGTGCCACCTCATCTACCTATGTCAAGAAATTCAGAAGACAGCTTCCTGGTAAACTGACTGGAAAAGATTCATATTTGTGCCCATTCCAAAGAAAGTTGATAAAACAGAATGTGGAAATTATGGGACAATATCATATATATCATTTATTTCACATATATGTAAAATTTTGCTGAAGATCATTAAAACACAGTTGCAGCAGTGCATCAAAAGGGAACTGCCAGAAGTTCAAGCCAAATTCAGAAAAGGGCATGGAATGAAGGATATCATTGCTGATGTCAAATGGATCTTGGCTGAAAGCAGAGAGTACAAGTTAACCTGTGTTTTAGTAGTTATGTAAAGGCATTTGACTGTATGGATCATAACAATTTATGGATAACACTATGAAGAATGGCAATTGCAGAATACTTAATTGTGCTCATTAGGAGCCTGTACATAGACCAAGAGTCAGTCATTCGAACAGAGGAAGGGAATAGTATGTGGTTTAAAGTCAGCAAAGTTGTGCATCTGGGTTGTATCCTTTCACCATACTTATTCAATCTGTATGCTGAGCAAATAACCTGAGGATTTGGACTATATGAAGAAGAATGCAGCATCAGGATAGGAAGAAGACTCATTAACAACCTTCGAAATGCAGATGACACAGTGTGGCTTTGCTGAAAGTGAAGAGGACTAGACACACAAAGTTATGAAGGTTAAAGACTACAACCTTCAATTCGGACTGCTCTTCAACATAAAAAGAAGTAAATATATTCACAAATGGACCAACAAGCAACATCACGATAAACCAAGAAAACATTGAAGTTGTCAAGGATTTCATTTTACTTGAATCCACAATTAACAACCATGGAAGCAGCAGTCAAGAAATTAAACACTGTCTTGCATTGGGCAAATCCACTGCAAAAGCATTAAAAAAGCAAAAGCTGTTACTTTGAGGACTAAGGTGCACCTGACCAAAAAAAAAGCCATAGTATTTTCAATTGCCTAATATGCATGCAAAAGCTGCACAGTAATAAGGAAGACTGAAGAAGAATTGACTTTGTCTTTGTATTATGGTGTTGATGAAGAATATTGAATATAGTATAGACTGGCAAAATGATGAGCAAATGCTTCTTGAAGGATTACTGTCAGAATGCTCCTTAGAAGTGTGATGACAAAACTTCATCTCAAGTACTTTGGACATGTTATCAGGAAAGATCTGTTCCTGGAGAAGCACATTATGCTTGGTAGAGGGTCAGGGAAAAAGAAGGCTCTCAATGAGATGGTACGATACAGTGGGTGCAACAATGGGCTCATGCATAACAAAGATTGTGAGGATGGCACAGGTCCAGGCAGTGTTTCCGTCTGTTGGACAAAGGGTCGCTATGAGTTGGAACAGACTCCATGGCACCTAACAACAACAACATATTCAGTGAACAGCAGCACAGTCATACAGGAAGCTAGTGATGCTTGTTGTGTAGAGAATCCTTAGAGAGTCCTTAGACCTCCTACAGTCACTTTGGTCTGATTAGAACATTGGTTTGATTAGAACTTTGAGTAAAATCATGGATCTTGGAGTCAAACTTCTCAAGTTTCTTTCCATGCTCAATTGATTTTTGTTTGAGACTTGAGATAAGTTATACAAACTCCTTAAGATTCAATTTCTTCATTTGAAAGCAGAATATTACTAGTACTTGCCCTGGGGGAATATTGTAAATATTAAATAAAGTGATGCACTTAAGTTGTTTGGTATATGGCTTGAAATTTTGTAAAAATCTCAGTAATGTGTGTTACTCTGATTATCACTATCATCATTGTTTTTCCTTTTTGTTTGTATATTATTAAAAAATGAAACTATAGTTTTTGTAATTCTAAACAGCTTTAATTTTATTCTCCCAAGGCCGTCTCCCAAGAGAACAACGAAGAGGAGGAAGACTAAGGCCACAAGAGCTGAGAAAGCCCCACTCCTCTTTGGAAAGAGACTAGAGCAGCTGGCACAGTTAAAAAACATATAGTTTACTTAGAGTATCATTATGGCTATATTTATGTCAAAATTTCAATTTCCCTTTTTGGAAAGGAGAAAACATGCTTCTAGCTCACATAAGTGATACATATCATTTAATACATAGAGAATGTCACTTCTGCATCTGTGATTCTATAATATGTGTGAAAAGAAAAACCTTTTAGAATTAGAGGAAAATGAATATAGGATTCTCAGGAAAATGTAAGTGGTAGCACAATACTAAAACTGTGAAGAAGGTTAAAAAATAAATAACTACAAATACACATAATGTATCCAGCACTCTCTAGTCTTATCAGTCTCTTACACCATAGAGTTATCATCTTGTGCACAGTAATTATGTCTTATTACATATCATCTGCCCCATATTCCTTAATACAATTCTCTGCACTTAGTAACTAATAGAGATTGAATTTTGTGCATTTCAAATGATTAAAAATCATGTATTTTAAAGACCACATTTTTCTAATTTATTTGTACACTTACTAATAAACAGGGCCAGTAACCAAAGTATTAAGAAGATCAAAGGATACAGACCAAACAGATCATCCTATGAGTTATGATAACTAAATCTTATCTAAAAAAGTGCCGAATTCCACATATATAAATTATAATCTCCCCACATGAAGAAGGCCTTTGAGGATTTTTTAACAAATGATTAGAGGTAATATGGGTTACTATGGGTGACCTCTGAAAAATCCTAGAATTTACTCTGCCCTCCATGTGATTGCCCTTCAGGTGATACTATGAATCCAGTCTTATCCTTGGGAACTTTCTTCCAAATAATCAAGTGTTGGAAATATCTCACTACTTGTGTATATATCTTACTGTTTCTAGACTCCTTCCTTACTGAATTTTCTCCAAGAACTATAAATCTTTGTTAAAGCAAAAAAATCTTTTCTCAATGATTTTATTTAGGGCAACTTTGACATCCCTATTCCTCAAGCTGTAGATCAGGGGGTTCAGCATTGGCACAATAATGGTGTAAAACACAGAAGACACTTTGCCTTGGTCCATGGAACTGAGAGTTGATGGCTGTAGGTACATGAATGCTAGAGAACCATAGAAGATTGTAACAGCCAAGATGTGGGAGCTGCATGTGCTGAAGGCTTTGGACCTGCCCTCCGTGGAGCGGATTCGCAGGATGCTGGCAATGATGGAGACATACGAGCCAAGGATGGTCAAGACCGGAGCAAAAATATTAAATGCACTGAAGCACAAAAGTACCAGTTTATTGATATAAGTGCTGGAGCAGGAGAGCTCCAGTAGTGGAAGAACATCACAGAAGTAATGGTTAATTACTTTAGCCTTGCAGAAAACCACTCTTAGCATACAACCCGTGTGGGCTGTGGCACCAACTAAACCCATTATGTATACCTCAACTACCAACCAAGAGCAGACTTGGTAAGACATGGTGACACTGTAAAGCAAAGGGTTACAGATGGCAACATAGCGATCATATGCCATCATAGCCAACATGTGACACTCGGCAATACCAAAAACAAGAAAGAAAAAGAGTTGCATCATGCATTCATGGTAGGAGATGATGTTTTTCCCTATTTCAAAGTTCACAAGCATTTTGGGGGTAATGACAGTGGAACAACAGAGATCAATGAAGGACAAACTGCTGAGGAAATAGTACATGGGGGTGTGCAGATGAGAACTGAGCCCAATCAGTGTGATCATGCCCAGGTTCCCCACCACTGTGACCACATAGGCTCCTAGGAAGAAAAGAAAGAGGGGCAGCTGGAGCTCTGGTTTGTCTGTTAGCCCACCAAGCATGAACTCAGTCACTGTGGAGTGATTTCTCGCTGCCATTTTCCTCTGGGAATTTTGTGGAGGAAGAGAAGAAGAAATTTGAGGTATGCACTGTGAAACAGATTCAAGTCTTATCATTCAGATATCTCCAGTTCTCCCTCCCTGTCCCTGTCCTATGTTGGAAGCTACAAACTCTGGGATCCCTGTATTATGGGGCATGCAAACAAACAACAGACAGAATTATATCTTTTCTTTCTGTGCTATAAGAGTGGGTCTTAGTACTGACCAGTCCCTGAACTTCCAAAGAACTGTTCCGATAACTTAGAATAATGAATGTTCTGAGCCCTGGTGGTGCAATGGTAAAGCACTGGGCTGTTAACTGGAAGGTTGGCAGTTTAAATTCACCAAGTGACTCTGTGGGACAAAGGCCAGGCAATATGCTTCTGTAAAGATTACACCTAGAAAACCCTGTGGGGTAGTTCTGATATGTCACGCATAGGATCGGTAAGAGTTGAAAATCTACTCAATGACACCTAACAGCAGAGATAACAACAAAGTACTTTCCATGCCTTATTTGCAATCTTCTCTACTCTTCTGGAAAACATATACTACCAGGTACTAAGTACTGGTTGCCATCGAGTTGATTCTGACTCATGGTGATCCCATGTGTGTCAATGTAGACCTATGCTCCACAAAGTTTTCAATGACTAATTTTTTGGAAGTGTATCACCAGGACTTTCCTCTTTGGCACCTTAAACATTTGCACTATACAGGGATTACACAGCAATTACTAGCATAAATATTTTACATATTAGGTCACTAAGGCTCATACTGGTTAATTTTTTCCCATAGGCATATTATAACAAGTGATCGGTATATAATAAAAGGCCTGTCTATCTCTATATGGGTCCCTCTCCAGTTCTCCTTCCATTTCTTCTTTAGCTACTCATGTCTGCTCTCCTGTCTTTGTCATATCAGAGAAACCATTCATTGCAATTAATGTGAGGCAAGTTTTAATGGAAAGTACAAAAATAAGATATTGACCAATGATGTAGGCTGGTTTCCATTTAGAGAGTATGTTGGCTACCGGAACCAATTCAAAAATATAGAAGTAGTGGCTCTGGAAAGTAACTGAATGGCCAACATTAAGTATATCACTGAAATTGAGCTCCACATCCAAGAAGGAAGTGTACTTTCTAATGAATAGAATCCAGAAGTTCCTATGAGTAAAGGTAACACTCATTCACTCCCAAAGCACCATGTGCTACATACTCTTGTATAACTGATGTGGTCCATGATCTTTGGGGCTTTTGTTCTGGAGGACCATAGCTACAGAATGGAAATTTTGCATGGTATTAAGACATCGTTGTCTTTGCATGTTTTAGCCATGTTGTCTTGGTGTATTTTGTACTCACCTTCAAATCAGATCTTTTTCCACTTCCCTGATGGCCTTAAAGACCAAAAAAGAATGTGCGTATCTCTGAGATGGAATTTTCAAAGGAAGTTGATGAGTTCCTGGGATGGGATCCCATGATGACTGTTCCATGTTGAAAAGAAAGATATCAAAACATATCATCAAAGAGTGGTAGTGTGTCAAGAACAAGGAAAAAACTGTTGAGATAAGAATGAGCATGAGAGTGATATTACTGTTTATGACAGAGTGATATTATTCAGTGCTTACCATGTGTCATGGGTTGAATTGTGTCACCCAAAAATATCTGTCAATTTGGCAAGGCTATTACCATGGATCGAATTTTGTACCTCAAAAATATGTATCAACTCGGTAAAGGAATGATTCCCAGTATTGTGTGATTGTCTGCCCTTTGTCATCTGATGTATTTTCCTGAAAAAGTATTTTTCTATGTGTTGTAAATCCTATCATTGTGATGTTAATGAGATGGATTAGCAGTAATTATGTTAATTGGGCAGAGCTCAATCTACAAGGTTAGGTTGCATCTTAACCCAACCTCTTTTGAGATACAAAAGAGAGAAGTGAACAGAAGGACAAGAGGAACTCATTCCACCAAGAAAGCAGAGCCAAGAACCTGTCCTTTGAACCCAGGGCCCCTGAGCTGACATGCTCCTAGACCAGGGAAGACTGATGACAAAGACCTTCCCCTAGATCCAACAGACAGAAAGCCTTCCCTTGGAGCTGGCACCCTGAATTTGGGCTTCTGGCTTGCTAAATTGTGAGAGAATAAATTTCTGTTTGTTAAAGCCATCCGCTTGTGCTGTTTGTGTTACAGCAGCACTGGATAACTAAGATACCATATGATTAGAACTGTCCAGGCGCTTCATAAATATTATTTGATATATTTTCCCCAGCAACTCTACGTGGTATGAGCTTATTATTCATATTTTATAGATAAAATAACTGAAACTTGAGAGACTTAGGTGAGTTATTAATGATGATCCTGTGACTTTTCAATACACATGTGGATGATGGCTTCATAATACTACAGATAAATTTGACATATCTATGGGAAATAACATTTATAATAAAATACTTGAACTAATGCTGACATCTTCTGCGAATACCAATCTGCCAAAAATAACCATGTGCAAAATGCATGCTAGATTCAAAGAACATAAGAGGTAGAAAAAAAGTTGTGATAGCAATAATTAACATTTTTGTATAATTCCAATTAGACCAGGATCTAGACTAGGTCCCATAGTGGTGAATCCTGCACTTGTCGTTTGTCCATGCCAAGATTGCTCAATGAACGGTGGATAGATAAAGGGAAATAAAAACATTCACAATTTGAAATAAATTAAAAAGTCATTATTTTTCCCAAATTGCCATTTTCATTTAAAATTATCCTATTATAAGAGCAAGGTGCCATTCTGCCACTAAAATGTTTGCTGAAGGTATCTGTGCCTATGCTGTGCAAGTGATCCCTGAAAACAAGTAAATATATATTATAGCCAAAATGTTGCCTTCTGTGGAGTCCTTTGCTTTCATGTTCCAAGATGTTTCAAGTACAATGTTGATGACCAAGGTTATTGTAAAGTAGCCTCAGTCTTTGGTATTGGAAATTTTTACATGCTTACTACTTTGTGGATTATAATTACATTTCAAAAGATTTTTGTTTGTTAGTAGGAAATAGTTTTCTCTTGTTGTTGAAGTTTCTTATCAATGGGAATAAACTTTACCCATGATTGTGAAGGAATCCTAAAGGCAGTGCCTGTTAATCTTTAGATTACATAATTGCACTACAAAATTGTGATATAAAAGTGATTTTTGGGCGGAGCCAAGATGGCGGACTAGGCAGACGCTACCTCGGATCCCTCTTACAACAAAGACACGGAAAAACAAGTGAATCGATCACATACATAACAATCTACGAACCCTGAACAACAAACACAGATTTAGAGACGGAGAACGAACTAATACGGGGAAGCAGCGATTGTTTCCAGAGCCTGGAGCCAGCATACCAGTCAGGTACGGCACAAGCACAGAGACCTGCTCCACCCCCCTGAA
This sequence comes from Elephas maximus indicus, assembly GCF_024166365.1. Taxonomy (NCBI): domain Eukaryota; kingdom Metazoa; phylum Chordata; class Mammalia; order Proboscidea; family Elephantidae; genus Elephas; species Elephas maximus. The sequence goes on along the minus strand of NC_064835.1, from coordinate 23,541,108 downwards.
CTAACCCCGGGAGGGGGACTAGCCGGTTCCACGGGCGGCGTGGGACGCAGCCGTTAGGAGAAGTCCCCGGGAGGCAGTGACTGATCTTGGAGCAGAAAGAGCAGCACCCGAGCCGGGGAACCGTCCCACAGGGATTTGGACTGCACGCAGGTACGCCATAAACACGGAGAGTTGCTCCACCCCCTGAACTAACCCCGGGAAGGTGACCATCCGGGTCGCGCGGGCGGCGTGGGACGCAGCCGGTAGGAGAAGTCCCCGGGAGGCAGCGACTGGTATTGGAGCGGGGAGAACAGCGTTCCAGCCGGGACACTCGGTCGCGGCACAAGCACGGGGAGCTACTCCACCCATCTGAACTAACCCCGGGAGGGGGCCCACCTGGTTCACGGGGGCGGCACGGCCACGCGGCTGGAGGGACGAGAAGTCCCCGGGAGGCAGCGACTGATTTTGGAGTCGAGAGTGCACCGTCCCAGTAGGGGAGCCTTGACGCTGGGCGTGGGGCTGGAAGCGGAGGATCTGACCGTGACTCCAGCGGGCCAGACCCCCCGGGGGCAATCTCCACACAGACAGCACACATAGGCGACGCGCCCGCGGGAATCTCAGATATAATAGTCATTCCAAGCAAGACAAGCAACTCTGGCTATATTCTGAGGTGCTACTCTCCTATCTCTCTGTTCCCTCCCCCACCCTCCCCAGGCGGCTTCATTAACATCTGAATAGCCTGAGCCAGAGGGAGAACTCTGATAGGGATCTGACTGCAGTTTTTTTTTAGCGGATTTTCTGGAAAAACTAGTTTCCCAGTGATGGCTCGGAGACAACAATCCATATCAAACCACTTAAAGAAGCAGACCGTGACAGCTTCTCCAACTCCCCAAACAAAAGAATCAAAATCTTTCCCAAATGAAGATACAATTTTGGAACTATCAGATACAGAATATAAAAAACTAATTTACAGAATGCTTAATGATATCACAAATGAAATTAGGATATCTGCAGAAAAAGCCAAGGAACACACTGATAAAACTGTTGAAGAACTCAAAAAGATTATTCAAGAACATACTGGAAAAATTAATAAGTTGCAAGAATCCATAGAGAGACAACATGTAGAAATCCAAAAGATTAACAATAAAATAACAGAATTAGACAACACACTAGGAAGTCAGAGGAGCAGACTCGAGCAATTAGAATGCAGACTGGGACATCTGGAGGACCAGGGAATCAACACCAACATAGCTGAAAAAAAATTAGATAAAAGAATTAAAAAAAATGAAGAAACCCTAAGAATTATGTGGGACTCTATCAAGAAGGATAACCTGCGGGTGATTGGAGTCCCAGAACAGGGAGGGGGGACAGAAAACACAGAGAAAATAGTTGAAGAACTTCTGACAGAAAACTTCCCTGACATCATGAAAGACGAAAGGATATCTATCCAAGATGCTCATCGCACCCCATTTAAGATTGATCCAAAAAGAAAAACACCAAGACATATTATCATCAAACTCACCAAAACCAAAGATAAACAGAAAATTTTAAAAGCAGCCAGGGAGAAAAGAAAGGTTTCCTTCAAGGGAGAATCAATAAGAATATGTTCTGACTACTCAGCAGAAACCATGCAGGCAAGAAGGGAATGGGACGACATATACAGAACACTGAAGGAGAAAAACTGCCAACCAAGGATCATATATCCAGCAAAACTCTCTCTGAAATATGAAGGCGAAATTAAGATATTTACAGACAAACACAAGTTTAGAGAATTTGCAAAAACCAAACCAAAGCTACAAGAAATACTAAAGGATATTGTTTGGTCAGAGAACCAATAATATCAGATATCAGCACAACACAAGGTCACAAAACAGAACGTCCTGATATCAACTCAAATAGGGAAATCACAAAAACAAACAAATTAAGATTAATTAAAAAAAAATACACATAATAGGGAATCATGGAAGTCAATAGGTAAAAGATCACAATAATCAAAAAGAGGGACTAAATACAGGAGGCATTGAACTGCCATATGGAGAGTGATACAAGGCGATATAGAACAATACAAGTTAGGTTTTTACTTAGAAAAATAGGGGTATATAATGAGGTAACCACAAAAAGGTATAACAACTCTATAACTCAAGACAAAAACCAAGAAAAACGTAACGACTCAACTAACATAAAGTCAAACACTATGAAAGTGAGGATCTCACAATTTACTAAGAAAAACGCCTCAGCACAAAAAAGTATGTGGAAAAATGAAATTGTCAACAACACACATAAAAAGGCATCAAAATGACAGCACTAAAAACTTATTTATCTATAATTACCCTGAATGTAAATGGACTAAATGCACCAATAAAGAGACAGAGAGTCACAGACTGGATAAAGAAACATGATCCATCTATATGCTGCCTACAAGAGACACACCTTAGACTTAGAGACACAAACAAACTAAAACTCAAAGGATGGAAAAAAGTATATCAAGCAAACAATAAGCAAAAAAGAAGAGGAGTAGCAATATTAATTTCTGACAAAATAGACTTTAGACTTAAATCCACCACAAAGGATAAAGAAGGACACTATATAATGATAAAAGGGACAATTGATCAGGAAGACATAACCATATTAAATATTTACGCACCCAATGACAGGGCTGCAAGATATATAAATCAAATTTTAACAGAACTGAAAAGCGAGATAGATACCTCCACAATTATAGTAGGAGACTTCAACACACCCCTTTCGGAGAAGGACAGGACATCCAGTAAGAAGCTCAACAGAGACACGGAAGATCTAATTACAACAATCAACCAACTTGACCTCATTGACTTATACAGAACTCTCCACCCAACTGCTGCAAAATATACTTTTTTTTCTAGCGCACATGGAACATTCTCTAGAATAGACCACATATTAGGTCATAAAACAAACCTTTGCAGAGTCCAAAACATCGAAATATTACAAAGCATCTTCTCAGACCACAAGGCAATAAAACTAGAGATCAATAACAGAAGAACGAGGGAAAAGAAATCAAATACTTGGAAAATGAACAATACCCTCCTGAAAAAAGACTGGGTTATAGAAGACATCAAGGAGGGAATAAGGAAATTCATAGAAAGCAACGAGAATGAAAATACTTCCTATCAAAACCTCTGGGACACAGCAAAAGCAGTGCTCAGAGGTCAATTTATATCAATAAATGCACACATACAAAAAGAGGAAAGAGCCAAAATCAGAGAACTGTCCCTACAACTTGAACAAATAGAAAGTGAGCAACAAAAGAATCCATCAGGCACCAGAAGAAAACAAATAATAAAAATTAGAGCTGAACTAAATGAATTAGAGAACAGAAAAACAATTGAAAGAATTAACAAAGCCAAAAGCTGGTTCTTTGAAAAAATTAACAAAATTGATAAACCATTGGCTAGACTGACTAAAGAAATACAGGAAAGGAAACAAATAACCCGAATAAGAAATGAGAAGGACCACATCACAACAGAACCAAATGAAATTAAAAGAATCATTTCAGATTATTATGAAAAATTGTACTCTAACAAATTTGAAAACCTAGAAGAAATGGATGAATTCCTTGAAAAACACTACCTACCTAAACTAACACATTCAGAAGCAGAACAACTAAATAGACCCATAACAAAAAAAGAGATTGAAACGGTAATCAAAAAACTCCCAACAAAAAAAAGTCCTGGCCCGGACGGCTTCACTGCAGAGTTCTACCAAATTTTCAGAGAAGAGTTAACACCACTACTACTAAAGGTATTCCAAAGCATAGAAAATGACGGAATACTACCCAACTCATTCTATGAAGCCACCATCTCCCTGATACCAAAACCAGGTAAAGACATTACAAAAAAAGAAAATTATAGACCTATATCCCTCATGAACATTGATGCAAAAATCCTCAACAAAATTCTAGCCAATAGAATCCAACAACACATCAAAAAAATAATTCACCCTGATCAAGTGGGATTTCTACCAGGTATGCAAGGCTGGTTTAATATCAGAAAAACCATTAATGTAATCCATCACATAAATAAAACAAAAGACAAAAACCACATGATCTTATCAATTGATGCAGAAAAGGCATTTGACAAAGTCCAACACCCATTTATGATAAAAACTCTTACCAAAATAGGAATTGAAGGAAAATTCCTCAACATAATAAAGGGCATCTATGCAAAGCCAACAGCCAATATCACTCTAAATGGAGAGAACCTGAAAGCATTTCCCTTGAGAACGGGAACCAGACAAGGATGCCCTTTATCACCGCTCTTATTCAACATCGTGTTGGAAGTCTTAGCCAGGGCAATCAGGCTAGACAAAGAAATAAAAGGTATCCGGATTGGCAAGGAAGAAGTAAAGTTATCACTATTTGCAGATGACATGATTATATACACAGAAAACCCTAAGGAATCCTCCAGAAAACTACTGAAACTAATCGAAGAGTTTGGCAGAGTCTCAGGTTATAAAATAAACATACAAAAATCACTTGGATTCCTCTACATCAACAAAAAGAACACCGAAGAGGAAATAACCAAATCAATACCATTCACGGTAGCCCCCAAGAAGATAAGATACTTAGGAATAAATCTTACCAAGGATGTAAAAGACCTATACAAAGAAAACTACAAAGCTCTACTACAAGAAATTCAAAAGGACATACTTAAGTGGAAAAACATACCTTGCTCATGGATAGGAAGACTTAACATAGTAAAAATGTCTATTCTACCAAAAGCCATCTATACATTTAACGCACTTCCGATCCAAATTCCAATGTCATATTTTAAGGGGATAGAGAAACAAATCACCAATTTCATATGGAAGGGAAAGAAGCCCCGGATAAGCAAAGCACTACTGAAAAAGAAGAAGAAAGTGGGAGGCCTCACCTTACCTGACTTCAGAACCTATTATACAGCCACAGTAGTCAAAACAGCCTGGTATTGGTACAACAACAGACACATAGACCAATGGAACAGAATTGAGAACCCAGACATAGATCCATCCACGTATGAGCAGCTGATATTTGACAAAGGACCAGTGTCAATTAACTGGGGAAAAGACAGCCTTTTTAACAAATGGTGCTGGCATAACTGGATATCCATTTGCAAAAAAATGAAACAGGACCCATACCTCACACCATGCACAAAAACTAACTCCAAGTGGATCAAAGACCTAAACATAAAGACTAAAACGATAAAGATCATGGAAGAAAAAATTGGGACAACCCTAGGAGCCCTAATACAAGGTATAAACAGAATACAAAACATTACCAAAAATGATGAAGAGAAACCCGATAACTGGGAGCTCCTAAAAATCAAACACCTATGCTCATCTAAAGACTTCACCAAAAGAGTAAAAAGACCACCTACAGATTGGGAAAGAATTTTCAGCTATGACATCTCCGACCAGCGCCTGATCTCTAAAATCTACATGATTCTGTCAAAACTCAACCACAAAAAGACAAACAACCCAATCAAGAAGTGGGCAAAGGATATGAACACACATTTCTCTAAAGAAGATATTCAGGCAGCCAACAGATACATGAGAAAATGCTCTCGATCATTAGCCATTAGAGAAATGCAAATTAAAACTACGATGAGATTCCATCTCACACCAGCAAGGCTGGCATTAATCCAAAAAACACAAAATAATAAATGTTGGAGAGGCTGCGGAGAGATTGGAACTCTCATACACTGCTGGTGGGAATGTAAAATGGTACAACCACTTTGGAAATCTATCTGGCGTTATCTTAAACAGTTAGAAATAGAACTACCATACAACCCAGAAATCCCACTCCTCGGAATATACCCTAGAGATACAAGAGCCTTCATACAAACAGATATATGCACACCCATGTTTATTGCAGCTCTGTTTACAATAGCAAAAAGTTGGAAGCAACCAAGGTGTCCATCAACGGATGAATGGGTAAATAAATTATGGTATATTCACACAATGGAATACTACGCATCGATAAAGAACAGTGATGAATCTCTGAAACATTTCATAACATGGAGGAACCTGGAAGGCATTATGCTGAGCGAAATGAGTCAGAGGCAAAAGGACAAATATTGTATAAGACCACTATTATAAGATCTTGAGAAATAGTAAACCTGAGAAGAACACATACTTTTGTGGTTACGAGGGGGGGAGGGAGGGAGGGTGGGAGAGGGTTTTTTTATTGATTAATCAGTAGATAAGAACTGCTTTAGGTGAAGGGAAAGTCAACACTCAATACATGGAAGGTCAGCTCAATTGAACTGGACCAAAAGCAAAGAAGTTTCCGGGATAAAATGAATGCTTCAAAGCTCAGCGGAGCAAGCGCGGGGGTCTGGGGAACATGGTTTGCGGGGACTTCTAAGTCAATTGGCAAAATAATTCTATTATGAAATCATTCTGCATCCCACTTTGAAATGTGGCGTCTGGGGTCTTAAATGCTAACAAGCAGCCATCTAAGATGCAGCAATTGGTCTCAACCCACCTGGAGCAAAGGAAAATGAAGAACACCAAGCCCACATGACAACTAAGAGCCCAAGAGACAGAAAGGGCCACATGAACCAGAGACCTACATCATCCTGAGACCAGAAGAACTAGTTGGTGCCCGGCCACAATCGATGACTGCCCTGACAGGGAGCTCAGCAGAGGACCCCTGAGGGAGCAGGAGAGCAGTGGGATGCAGACCCCAAATTCTCATAAGAAGACCAAACTTAATGGTCTGACTGAGACTGGAGGAATCCCGGCGGTCATGCTCTCCAGACCTTCTGTTGACACAGGACAGGAACCATCCCTGAAGACAACTCATCAGACATGAAAGGGACTGGTCAGCGGGTGGGAGAGAAACGCTGATGAAGAGTGAGCTAATTATATCAGGTGTACACTTGAGATTGTGTTGGCAACTCTTGTCTGGAGGGGGGATGGGAGGATAGAGAGAGAGGGAAGCCGGCAAAATTGTCAAGAAAGGAGAGACTGAAAGGGCTGACTCAAGACGGGGAGAGTAAGTGGGAGTAGGGAGTGAGATGTATGTAAACTTATATGTGACAGACTGATTGGATTTGTAAACGTTCACTTGAAGCTTAATAAAAGTTATTATTAAAAAAAAAAAAAAAAAAGTGATTTTTCTAGAATTTAGTAATAATACAAGAAAAAACTGGTTACCTTCTCAGGTACATAATTAATTGGCTTGTTTTGAAAAATACAGTGAGTTGGAAACAAAGAAGAAAGATCAGTAGTTGGAAAATATGACCTTGGTGATACAATTGTCTTGGGAGATTGCATGATAAATTTTACAAGACCAATAACTTATTCATTGGAAATACCTTTTTACAGCAACATAAATGGCTACTAAGCAAGTAGATGTTGCCAGATAGAATACACAGTAATCAAATTGACTATATCTGTGGAAAAAGATGACGGAAAACTCAATATCATTCGTCAAAAGAAGGCTAGGAGACAACTACAGAGCATACCATCAATTGCTCATATGCAAGTTCAAATCAAAGCTAAAGAAAATTAAAACAAATCCACAAAAGCCAAAATACAACCTTGAGAATATCCAACCCGAATTTAAAGACCGTCTCAAAAATAGATTTTATGCACTGAACACTAATGACCGAACACCAGACAAGTTGTGGAATGACAACAAGGATATCATACATGAAGAAAGCAAAAGGTCATAAAAACAAAGAAGGGGGGAATAGATGTCAGAAGAGAACTGCAACTTGCTCTTGAACATACAATAGCTTAAGTGAAGGGAAGAAATGATGAAGTGAAACAGCTGAGCAGAAGATTTCAAAGGGTGAATCAAGAAGACAAAGTATTATAATGAAATGTGCCAAGATCTGGAGTTAAAAATCAAAAAGGAAGACCACGCTACAGAAGATATACAAATTATCTAAAGCATATTAAAAGATGCTGAACATCATTGGTCAATGAAATGAAAATAAAACCACAATGAGCCACCACTTCTCAACCACTAGGATGACTATAATTCAAAAGAAAAGCAATAACAAGTTTTGACAAGGTTATGGAGAAATTAGAACACTCACACATTGCTGGTGGGATTATAAAATGTTACAGCTGCTCTGACAATTCATCAAAATGTTAAAGAGAAAGCTAGCCAGCAGTTACACTTTTAGGTACAGAACAAAGAGAATTGAAAATATACTTACACATAAAAACTTGTGCATGACAGTTCAGGGAAGAATTATTCATAATAGTCAAAGAGTGGAAATAGCCCAAATGCCGACCAAATGATAAATGAACAAAGAAAAAAAAAATGTGGTTTATTTATAAAATGGAATGTTATTCTACAGTAAGAGGGGATGAAGTACTGAGACATGTCACATCATGAATGAAATGTCCACCAAGTGATAAATGAATAAACAACATGTGGTTTATCCATAAAAGGAAAAGTTATTCTGCAATAAGAAGAAACGAAGTACTAAGATCTGACACATCATAAATGAAATTTGAAAACATTGTGTTAAATGAAAGAAGCCATTCACAAAAGGCCACCTATTGTATGATTACATTCATATGAAAAGTTCAAAATATACAGGCTTACAGAGACAGAAAATAACTTAGTGTCTGCCAGGTGGTAGGGAATGCGAGAATGAAGAGTGACTGCCAATGAGTATGGGGATTTTTTGGGAGATGAGGATGAAAATGCTCTAAAATTAGACAGTGGTCAGGGTTGTACAACTCTATGAACATACTTAAAGACACTGAATTGTACCCTTTAAAAGTGTAAATTTTATGGTATGTCAAGGATGTTATAAATAATAATAAAAAAAAAAACACCAGCACCACCACAGCAACACCAACAAAACAGTAACTCCATGCTAATATCTTCCCACCCTCCTCTAAGCCTTTGCCATTTAAGTTATACCTGGTGTATACCTCTTTATTTATTTCAAAAATACCCTTAAAATCTTTTCCAAACAATGAAGTATTCTCCCAGTCCAAAAAATGTAAGCTATATTGGCTCAAAAACTCTGACAATCTCTTACAAGTACAGTCATTTTGTTCTCTCTTTTTTAATACATTAGCAAGAAAAATGTAGACCTTTCAAATCATGAATTGTTAATAAGTTACAAACATGTACCAGGTATATATTCTATTTAAAATTTTCTCCTACGTCTTTTACCAGAGAAAACAAATCAAGAAATATAAAAATTAAATAAACATAACTTAAAGACAAAACAAATCCATTCTCATGAAATCAAATCTGGCTCATAGTGACCCTATAGGACAGGGTACAACTGCCCCATAGTGTTTCCAAGGCTGTACATTTTTATGGAAGCAGGCTGCCTCATATTTCTCCCATTGAGTGGCTGGTGGGTTTGAACTGCTGACCTTGGTCAAGAGTCGAGTGCTTTAACCACTGCACCACAAGGGCTCTTTTTTTTTTTTTTTAGCTTACCAAAAACCAAACCCAAACCCTTTGCAGTTCAGTTCAGTTCAACTCATAGAGGCCCTATAGGACAGAGTAGAACTGCCCCATATGGTTTCCAAGGAGTGCAGTTGGATTCAAACTGCTGATGTTTTGGTTAACAGCCGTAGCTCTTAGCCACTACATGCCACTACGTTTTCCAAACATAGCTTACAACCAACCCAACCCACTGCCGTCGAGCCAATTCCGACTCATAGCAACCCTGCCCTGGTGGCGTAGTGGTCAATTGCTATGGCTGCTACCCAAGAGGTCAGCAGTTCAAATCCGCCAAGTGCTCCTTGGAAACTCTATGGGGCAGTTCTACTCTGTCCTGTAGGGTTGCTATGAGTCGTAAACATAGCTTAGAAGGTCTGAAATCACAATACAGACGCATAGATTGTCATAAAATGCCCAGCAGATCTAAGTGAGTTATCCATGAATGTGTTACCTGACATAAGCTTTCCTCTGATTCCCACATAAGCAATCAGCCATCTCCAGACAGCAACGCACACCAACTCTGGGTCAGCTCCATACTTTACTACGAGGAATTTAAAGATGTCAAGCAGTTTGCGCTTGGTTACCAACTGAAAGGTTGCTGGTTTGAACCCATTCAGCAGTGCCATGGCAGAAACGCTTGGCTGTGTCCATAAAGATTAGAGCCAAAAAACTCTGTGTACCTCAGTTCTATTCTGTAACACAGGGGGTCAACATGAATCAGAATCAAATCAAGGGGAACATGTTTACAGTACAAAACCGTCCATTCATATCAAGCTAAACCTGCTGCTGCTCTTGTAATCCCAGAAATTGTGATGTCACCAGTTACCTTTCATAAAATCTCAGTTACGTTTTTAAATCCGTCCCTTTACTTTACACGTATTAAAGGAGGATTCACAAAATCACTTTCCCATACGGTTTCCAAAGAGTAGCTGGTGAATTTGAACTGCCAGCATTTTGGTTAGCAGCCAAGCTCTTAACCACTGTACCACCAGGGCTCCCAAAGGGCACTGAAAATAGAGAGATGAATAAGACAAAATTCCTACTCTTCAGAATCTCATAGTCTAGAAAGAGAAGGGCAGACTAGAAACTGTAATGAATGTTGTGATTGCACAGGTCATAGAGGAACACAGTGAATATGGTACTATCTCAGAATGGTGGGTTCATTACAGAGGCATAGCAAGGGGGAGCACAGGGAAGGGAGGCATTTACTCCCAAGTGTAAGTCCAAGGGGGATGCCAGACAAGGCACAGAGTAACATCACCAGATCCCACAAATATGAAAGGCATCTGACTGAGGAGGCTAGACAAGGCAGGGGTAGGGATTTCTGCTGCTGCATCGCCTCTATCAATTCATCTTGAAATTGGAGAGGGGCAACTTAGAGATCGCCCCTGTGAGCTCATTACACTCCCTTCACCCCAGGATCATTGAAGACATCCAAGAGAAACCTGAATCTAGAAGAAGTAGGAGTAAGCCAGTCTATAACAAAGTTCAAAATTGAGAAGCATTGAACTAAGAGATCTTTGTGTTCAAAAGATCTGCATCAAAAGAAAGAACCCCTAAAAATGCAAGGAATCACAAAGGATTCATTAAAAGGAAAGTAATATCCAGAATAAGGGATGTGATAACCACACAAGATCCACTGATCCACTGCATCTGGTGAACTGTGCTTAGTTCTAGGTGCTGTATTTTAGGATGGCCATTTACAAATTATAATTATCTAGATTGAGGATTTGGATCAAAATGATTTCTTAACAAATATCAGCATGGCTAATAACATGGCAGATGGATTGGACTTATTGTATATTATCTCAGATGGCACAGCTATGCCTAATGTCTCAACATCAGAGCCTTTCTAATGGTAAATATCTGAAAGTAGGATAGGTTGAAATATGAAAAAAAGATAATTTTCTGTTTTCAAATGCATTTCATGGAAAAATAAGTAACCATTTGACAGAGATAGCTTTAAGAATTTCCTATGTTATTGTAAGGAAGCTAAGACTTCATGAAGATCAAACAGCTCTAGGACAAATGGGATTCAGATACTCACCTTTTCTCTGTGTGGAATGCTTAGCCAGGCTTCTCTGTATGCTTTAGACCAAGTGCCATCTAAGGGAAAAAGCTCTTAGTAACGCTGGCGGCGGCTGTTCAAAATAGAGACCCCTTTGTTCTCTCTTGCTGAGAACTCAGAAAGTAGGTCTCAGTTTCTCAGTTGCTCGTGTAAATATGAATCAGAAGTCATGATTCCCTTAGTCTAGGTCCCTCACAGTGCTACCTGAGATACTTGCTAAAGTGGCATGTTTTTATCCAGGGTTTGGATATGCAAGTGGTCTCATCAAAAACATACAGATAAAAGGTCCCTCAAGATTTCTGTTCACCAGGGATAAGCTACTGGGAAAAAGGAGCAATTAAAATTTTCTTTTCTCGTCCTTCTTATGATGCTCTCATTAGCTCCCTTGCGTACAATATTCTGTCTTAGTGTCGTAACAGTAGACAGTCATTACAGTATTGACTAGAAATTAAGATCTGGCAGACATTGTTCTAGGAGGTCCTCATGACAACAGCTTCCAAAGAGAATATAATTTCTAAACTATTTGAAGACATGTTTTAATTTTTTTCTATTTATTTAAGGTTTGCTAATGTTGCTCTTTGTAGTTTTGAAGACTGTTTTTCATATGCCACACACGATTCTCAAGTTGTTGCTTTTATTGACCCATTTAATCTTTACAAGGCCCAATGTTGAAGATGGTATTAGATTGAATCATGTGCAGTTCCATATTATTTAACTTAATATATTTTTCTCATATAAAAAATAATGGAGCTGAGCCACCGACAGGTAATTTGCGTACACTTACCCAGTTAGTCAGATGAACTTTAGTTTGCTCATAAGATGACTATATTTAGGGTGCTCCATTTTTAAATCAGCCATTTATTTATTCATTTAACACATGTGCTAAATACCACACGGTGTGTTATGATATATATTTAGAAATTCAAAACTCTATATTTTAAAAAAGTTTTTTTTTTTTTTTTTTTAACAACAGACCTTAATGCATATTTTGTAAAGAGTTAATATAGCATTTACCATGGTGGTGCAGTGGTGAAAGCTATCGAATGTTAACCGAGAGATATGCGGTTTGAAACCACCAGTGGCTCTAGGAGAGAAAGATGGGGCAGTTTGCTTCTGTAGAGACTGGAAATCCTATAGGGTCACCATGAGTCAGAATTGACTTGACAACAGTGGGTTTGGTTTTTTGGTTTTCTGCATCAAATAATGTTTGAAGCATTCTACTGCTTTAGTCCTGCCATGTCTGTCTCTATGTGTTATCCTCTTTTATGAATGAGGAAACTGAAGCACAGAAAGGTTAATCAACTTTTGAGCATGAAGACACTATCAATAATTATGCAAAGACAACAGGTATTAACCAAAATTGTGTATGGTAAGCTGGGATATGTGTTTACATATTTAGGAAAAAAATGGATTTATGCTATGGCTCAAGACTCAAAATCATTCATTCATTTGTTCATTAAAAATATTTATTTTCATGGTATGCACAAAGCTTTGCACTGGGGGCTAAAGCTATCATATTGAGGAAACTAAATATAGTACATTTTCTTAGGGAGATGACCCTCTAGTACCGTGCTGTGCTTTCCAATATGGCAGCCACTTAGATAAATTTTATAGGCACATGTGGCTATATAAAATTTATCTAGATTAAATTAAATATCCACTTTCACAGTCACACTAGCACATTTCAGGTGCTCACTGGCCATATGTGACCAGCGACTACTCTATTGGGGAAGTTCTGTTAGACAGTGCTAGTCTAGTGGAAGAGGGAGAACTGATGAAATCATCAATTTAACATAAAATCATAACAGTGATACTTGCTGTGAAGGATAGGTCCATTTTGCAATGAAATCATGCTAATTTTGGCCTCAAGCATCCAAGCATTTGCATAACTAAAGGAAATCACTCAACTGAGAGAATCCATAAGTTTTTGTTTTTAATTATTTTTATTGTGCTTTGTGAAGGTTTACCGAACAAATCAGTTTCTCATCAAATGATTAATGCACATATTGTTTTGTGACATTGGTTCCCGTCCCAGAGATGTATCAGCACTCTCCCCTTCTTGACCATGGGTTCCCCATTTCTGTTCATCCGGTGTTTCTGTCCTTTCCTGCCTTCTCCTCCTTGCCCTTAGCTGCTGTGCCTATTTAGTCTTGTATACATGGTTGAACTACATGCATTACTGTTTGTTTTATGGGCCTGTCTAATCTTTGAGTGACGGAACCCTGGTAGTACAGAGGTTAAGAGCTCAGGCTAACCAAAGGTACCCACTCACCCACTAAATGTAGGCAGTTCAAGTCCACCAGTCATTCCTTGGGAACCCTATGGAGCAATTCCACTCTGTCCTATAGAGTTGTAATGATTCAGAATTGACTTGATGGTAACAGGTTTGGTTTTTGTTTTGGTAATCTTTGCCTGAAGGGTGAACCTCTGGAGTGACTTCAATATTGAGTTAAAAGCATGTCCGGGGCCATAATCCAGGGCTTTCTTCAGTCTTTGTCAAACCAGTAAGTCTGGTCTTTTTTTTGTGAGTTTTTATTTTGTTCTACGTTTTTCTCCAGCTCTGTCTAGGATAATCCATTGCAATCTCTGTCAGAGCAGTCAGTGGTGGTATCCTAGTTGTGCTGGACTGAGTCTGGTGGAGGCTGTGTTAGTTGTGGTCCTTTAGTCCTTTGGACTAATCTTCCCTTTTTATCTTTGGTTTTCTTCATTCTTCCTTGCTCCAGGTGAGGTGGGACCAGTAGAGTATCTTAGATCGCACCACAAGCTTTTGAGAACCCAGAAGCTACTCACTGAAGTAGGATGTAGAACATTTTCCTTATGCCAGTTGACCTAGATGTCCTACAAGACTGTTCCCATGGCCCAGGCTCAGCTACTTGGTCTCTCAAAGTGTTTGGATGTGTCTAGGAAACTTCTATACTTTTGCTTTGGTCTAGTTGTGCTGACTTCCCTGTGTGTTGTCCTTCCCTTTAAGTGAACTTAAGTGGACACTTGTCTACTCTTTAGTTAGCGATTTCTCCCTCTCCTTCTCTTCCCATCCTCCCCTTTCCTCCCCTTCAAAGAATGTTTTTTTTCTGTGTGTAAACCTTTTCTTGAGTTCCTATAATACTGGTCTCATACAATATTTGTCCTTTTGTGAGTGACTTATTTCACTCAGCATAATGCCTTCCAGAAGTGTCCATGTTGTGAGATGTTTCACAGATTCATGGTTCTTTATCCTTACGTAGTATTCCATTGTGTGTATGTACCATAATTTGTTTATCCATTCATCTATTGATGGACATTTAGGTTGTTTCCATCTTTTAGTGATTGTGAACAATGCCACAATGGACATGGGTGTACATGTCTGTGCGATGGCTCTTATATGTCTAGGGCATATCCCTAGGAGTGGGATTGCGGGATTATTTGGTATTTCTATTTTTAGCTTTTTAAGGAAGCATTATATGGTTTTCCAAAGTGGTTGTACCATTTTACATTCCTACCAGCAGTGTATAAGAGATCCAACCTCTCCACAGCCTCTCCAATATTTGTTATTTTGTGTTTTTTGGATTAGTGCCAGTATTGTTGGGGTGAGATGATATCTCAATATAGTTTTGATTTGTATTCCTCTAATTGCTAATGATTGCAAGTTGTTCCATATGTCTGTTAGCCACCAGAATGTCTTCCTTGGTGAAGTGTCTGTTCATACCCTTTGCCCAATTTTTAATTAGACTGTTTGTCTTCTTGTTGTTGAGGTGTTGCAGAATCTTGTAGGTTTTAGAGATTAGACCCTTGTCAGATATGTCATAGCGAAACATTTTTCCCAGTCTTTAGGTTTTTACTTTACTCATTTGGTGAAGTCTTTTGATGAGCATAAATATTTGATTTTTAGGAGTTTCCAGTTATCTAGTTCCTTTTCTGTTGTTTGTACCTTGTTAGTTATGGTTTGTGCACTGTTTATGCCTTGTATTAGGGCCTCTAGCTTTGTTCCTATTTTTTTCTTCCATGATCTTCATCATTTTAGATTTTGTATTTAGGTTTTTGATCCATTTTGAAATAGATTTTGTGTATGGTGTGAAGTATAGGTCCTGTTTCATTTTTTTTTATAGACAGTTATCCAGTTATGCCAGCACCATTCATTAAAGAGACTGTCTTTTCCCCGTTTAATGGACTTTGAGCCTTTGTCAACTATCAGCTGCATTGGATGGATTTATGTTTGGGTTCTCAATTCTGTTCCATTGGTCTATGTGTCTGTTGTTGTACCAGTACCAAACTGTTTTGACTACCATCGTTGTTTGATAGGTTCTAAAATCAGATATTTTGAGGCTTTCCACTTTGCTCTTCTTCTTCAGTAATGCTTTATTTATCCAGGGCCGCTTCTCTTTCCATATAAAATTAGAGATTTGATTCTTCATCTCATTAAATATGCTGTTGGAATTTGGATATAGATTGCATTGTATCTGTAGATCCCTTTGGGTAGAATTGACATTTTCACAATGGTGAGTGAGTCTTCCTATCCACGAGCATGGTATGTTTTCCCACTTAGGTAGGAATCTTTTGGTTTCTTTCAGTAGTGTTTTGTAGTTTTCTTTGTATAGGACCTTTACGTCCCTGGTTAGAATTATTCCTAAGTACTTTATTTTCTTAGGAGATATTGTAAATGGTATTGATTTCCTATTTTCCTTTTCAAAGTTCTCTTTGTTGATATACAGGACTCCTATTAATTTTCTTTTAACTTAATCTTGTGTCCTCCTTCTTTGCTGATATCTTCTATTTGTTCCAGTAACTTTCTTGTGGATTATTTGGAGTTTTGTGTGTATAAGATAGTATAACCTCCAATAGGGGTAGTTCTACTTCTTTCTTACTAATTTGGATGCACATTATTTCTTTTTCTTGTTGTATTGCTCTAGCTAGGATCTTCAACCCAATGTTAATTAGAGTGGTGATAAAGGGCATCCTTGTCTGGCTCCTGTTCTCAAGGGGAATGCCTTAAGCCTGTCCATTTACAATGATGCTGGTTGTTGGCTTTACATAAATGTCCTTTAGAATGTTGAGAAATTTCCCTTATATTCCTATTTTGCTGAGAATTTTTATCAGGATTGGGTGTTGGACTTTGTCTGATGCCTTTCCTGTGTCAATGGATAAGATCATGTGGTTTTCTTTTGTTTTATTCATGCAGGTGATTACGTTGATTGATTTTCTAATGTTGAAGCAACCCTACATACCTGGTATGAATCCCACTTGGTCATGATGTATGATTGTTTTGATACGCTGTTGAATTCTATTTTCTAGCATTTTGTTGAGGATTTTCGCATCTATGTTATGAGGGATAATGGTGTTTAGTTTTTTTTTTTCTTTTTCTTTTTTTTGAGTTGTCTTTTCCTGGCTTTGGTATCAGGGTTATGCTGGCTTCAGAGAACGAGTTCTGTAGTATTCCTTCCTTTTGTGTCCACTGAAATAGTAGTTTAGTGTTAGCTCTTCTCTGAATGTTTGGTAGAATTCTCCAGTGAAGCAGTCTGGGCCAGGGTTTTTTTTGTTGTTGTTGTTGGTAGTTTTTTTTTTTTTTTTAATTTCTTCAACCTCTTCTTTTGTTATGGGTTTGTTCAGTTTTTCTGCCTAGGTTTGTGTTAGTTTAGGTAGATAGCATGATTCTAGAATTTGTCCATTTCCTCTAGTTTTCAAATTTATTAGAGTACAATATTTCATAGTATTCTGTTATGATTCTTTTTTTTTTTTTTTAATTTGGGTCTGTTGTGACATCACCTGTCTCATTTCTGATCCAGGTTATTTGCTTCCTCTCCTGTTTTTCTTTTGTCAGTTTGGACAATGGTTTTCTATTTTATTAATCTTTTCAAGGAAAGAACTTTTGATCATGTTGATTCTTTCAGTTGTATTTCTATTCTCTATTTTATTCATTTCTGATCTAATCTTCATTATTGCCTTTATTCTTGTGCCTGAGGGCTCCTTTTGCTGCTATCTCTCTATTTGTTGTTGCAGGATTAGTGTTTTGATATTGATCCTTTTTTCTTTTTTAATGTGTTTGTTTATTGCCATGAATTGACCTCTAAGCATGGCTTTTGCCGTGTTCCAAAGGTTTTGGTAACAAGTGTTTTCATTCTTATTTGATTCTATGAATTTCTTATTCCATTCTTGATTTTTTTCCATAACTGAGTAATTTTTAAATACGGTGTTTTCAGTTACCATGTATTTGATTTTTTTTCCTTGTTTTTTGTGTTATTGATTTCTACTTCTGTGCCATTTTGATCAGAGAAGATGCTTTGTATTATTTTGATGTATTGGACTCTGTTAAGACTTGCTTCGTGAACTAAAATGGGATCTATTCTGGAGATGTTCCATAAGCGTTGGAAAAAAAAATACTTCACTTCCGCTGGGTGGGGAGCTCTGTATATGTCTGTGAAGTCAAGTTGGTTGATTGTGGCATTTAGATCTTCCTTGTCTTTAATGATCTTCTTTCTGGATGTTCTCTCCTTCAGTGAAAGTAGTGTGTTGAAGTCTCCTACTATTATTGTGGAGTTGTCTATTTCTTTTTTCAGTGTTGTTAGAGTCTGTTTTATGTATTTTGGAGCCCTGACATTTGGTGTGTATATGTTTATTATGGTTAAGTCTTCCTGGTTGATTGACCTTTTAATCATTACATAGTGTCCTTCTTTAACCTTTATGGTGGATTTTGATTTATAGTCTGTTTTCTCAGAAATTAATATTGTCACTTCTGATGGTTTTTGGTTGTTTTCTGCTTGGTATAAGTTTTTCCATCCTTTGTATTTTAGTTTGTTTGTGTCTTTGTGTCTAAAGTGTGTCTCTTGTGAGAATATACGGACAGCCCATTTCTTTAATTCATTCTGCCACTCTCTGTCTCTTTACTGGTGCATTGATGCTTTTAAGCTATTTATAATTAGTATAATTATTGATAGGTATGAGTTTACTATTCATAAGGTTTTCACTGGCTAATGATTTTTAGAAGTAGACTGCCAGGTCCTTCTTCCTAGTCTGTCTTAGTCTGGAAGCTCAGCTGAAACCTGTCCTTCATGGGTGACCCTGCTGGTATCTGAATACCGGTGGCATAGCTTCCAGCATCACAGCAACACACTAGCTCCCATAGTACGACAAACTGGAATGGGAATTCCCGAACACTTAATTGTGGTCATGAGAAACCTTTACATGGATCAAGAGGCAGTTGTTTGGACAAATCAAGGGGATACTGATTGGTTTAAAGTTAGGAAAGGTGTGCATCAGGGTTGTATTCTTTCACCATACCTATCTAATCTGTATGCTGAACAAATAATACAAGAAACTGGACTATATGAAGAAGAATGGGGCATCAGGATTGGAGAAAGACTCATCAACAACCTTCATTATGCAGATGACACGCCCTTGCTTGCTGAAAGTGAAGAGGACTTGAAGCACTTACTAATGAAGATCAAAGACCACAGCCTTCAGTATGGATTACACCTCAACATAAAGAAAACAAAAATCCTCACAACTGGACCAATGAGCAACATCATGATAAATGGAGAAAAGATTGAAGTTGTCAAGGATTTCATTTTACTTGGATCGACAATCAACAGCCACAGAAGCTGCAGTCAAGAAATAAAAAGACGCATTGCATTGGGTAAATCTGCTGCAAAGGACCTCTTTAAAATGTTGAAGAGCAAAGATGTCACCTTGAAGACTAAGGTGTGCCTGACTCAAGCCATGGTATTTTCAATCACATCATATGCATGTGAGGCTGGACAATGAATAAGGAAGACCGAAGAAGAATTGACACCTTTGAATTGTGGTGCTGGCAAAGAATATTGAATATACCATGGACTGCCAAAAGAACAAACAAATCTATCTTGGAAGAAGTACAATCAGAATGCTCCTTAGAGGAAAGGATGGCGAGACTGCATCTTACATACTTTGGACATGTTGTCAGGAGGGATGAGTCCCTGGAGAAGGACATCATGCTTGGCAGAGTACAGGGTCAGCGGAAAAGAGGAAGATCCTCAACAAGTTGGATTGACACAGTGGCTGCAACAATGAGCTCAAGCATAGTAATTGTAAGTATGGCGCAGGACCGGGCAGTGTTTCGTTCTGTTGTGCATAGGATCACTATGAGTCGGAACCGACCTGATGCCACCTAACAACAACAACAAAATGAGTTTACTGCTGTCGTTTTTTTTTTTTTTTTCCTTTTTGTGTTGTTGACAGTTTCCTTGTTTGACTTAATTTTCTGTGCTGAGTTCTTTTTGTTTATGCATTTTCTTTTTATCTCTTTCATTATTGATGATTTTGTGTTTGTGGAGTCTTTATGTTTTCTTTTTTTTAATGGGTAGGTTTGTTAGCTTACTTTGGCATTACCTTGAAGTTTAACCAGTCTTTCATTTGTTAATATCTCCTTAACTTCCTCTCCATATGAAAGGTTTGTGACTACACTGTTTATTCCTTCTTTTTTTTTTTTTCATCTTTTGCTTATTGATGTCTCTGGTGCCCTATATTCAGTCTTTTTCCTTTGATTTGTTTTTGTGAATTTCCTTTCTGGGTTGATAACTGACTGATCTGTCCTGTGTCCTCATCTGGAATTGTTTCCTGATATTGTTAGTTCTGTAACCAGAGAACTCCCTTTAATATTTCTTATAATTTTGGTCTGATTTTTACAAATTCCCTTAATTTCTGTTTATCTGGAAATAATCTAATTTCACAATCATATTTGAGAGACAGTTTTGATGAATACATAATTCTTAGCTGACAATTTTTTTTTTTCCCCTTCAAAGTTTTATATGTGTCATTCCATTGCCTTGTTGCCTGCATGGTTTCTGCTGAGTAGTCAGAGTTTAGTCTTATTGGTGCTCCTTTGTAGGTGACTTTTTGATTATCCCTAGCCACTCTCAAGATTCTTTTTGTTTGGTTTTGGTAAGTTTGATTTCATTATACCTTGGTGATTTTCTTAGGGGGCAGAATGGTGTCAAACGTCACAAATCTGCAGCTCCCCTTTGTCTGTTGTAGGTAAAAATAGGCTTCAGGTGTATATCCAGCTCTGTTATGCTAATGATGGTAAAAAAAAAAAAAAAAAAAGATGGTATGTGGTGTTTAATTAGCCCACAAGGGACTGGGCAGGAGTGAATGGCACTGCAAGTCCATGATCTCCATATGTCAGTGCCTGGGACAAGGGACAGGGCCTTCCTACTGACCCTGAGTTCCTGTCTTCAGTGGCATAGTACCTTGAATGATGTGGGACTGGTGTCAGAGAGGGGTGGTGGGTGGATGAGTGGAAAAGAGTGCTTCTCCACTGTGAAACTCTGGGGTAGGGGAGGGGTTATTTTGCCAGCATGCATGGTAGGTTGGGAGCTTGAACTTAATTTTTGCACGTCTGATATCAGTTGTGTTTGGTTCTGAAGTCGCATGCAGATTCACTGCTGCTTGGCTGCACCATATATGGTGGGCCTCAGCTTGGGATGTCGCTGCTTATCTCTCATCATGGATTGAATTGTGTCCCCCCAAAAATATCTGTCTACTTGTCTAGGTCATGATTCCCAGTATTGTATGATTATCTACCATTTTATCATCTGATGTGATTTCCTTATGTGTCATAAATCCTATCGATATGATGAATTGTCTTCTGGTTTAAGGCACTGTGGTGTGTGTGTGTGCTTGTGTGTTTGTGTGCATCTCACAGCCAAATCTAATCTGAACCAACACAGAAGGTAAGAGTCAATTCTGACTTTGTGACACACTGACGGTCCATGAAAATGCTAATTGTAAATAAAGAATTGTTTTCTTTTGGATATTAAATTATACTTAGAAGGAATGAAAGACAAACTTAGTATATAAACATTATCCAAGTTCATTACAGGGCTTAATGTTAGAATATATTTAATATATCATGTTTTTTCCTCTTATTAAAACTTTTGATTGTATGTATCCTTCTGTAATGGTGCTTGAAGCTGTGGTGGTTCAGTGGTTAAGAGCTTGACTGCTAACCAAAGGATGGCAGCTCAAATCTACCAGCTGCTCTTTGAAACCACTCTGGGGTAGTTCTGCTTTGCCCTATATGGTCACTATGAGTCGGAATTGACTTGATGGCAATTGGATTGGTTTGGGTTTAGTAATGGTACTTGACAAGTCCTATGCATTTTGTACTTCTCAAATTTCTAAAATTTTGCTTATTCTCTCTCTCTCTATTGTGGTAGAGCTTTATTTCAATTTTTAAATCTAATATCTATCCTATTTTAATAGTATGTCATCTTCCGGTTCTCAGAATAACTAGAGATGGTTCAAACATTTTATCCTCATTAACAGATTTAAAAAGTTTTAATATATAAATAAATCCTCTGAAACATGTACAATTTTTATAAACACATATTTCAACCTATCAACACTGCAAAAAAAAGTTTCTCAATGGATATTGTTTGTTCAATGCCTGCATTAATACAATTAAAATTACTCACATATGATATAGCCCTTGTAAAACATATCCAAGCAGTGCACATTTGTGAATATAATACACATACATGCACATATATGTTACACATAAATATACACAAATACATAAATTACATACATATTTATAGATATACAGTTTTTGTTTTTGTTTTTTTGGCAGGATTAAGACATGAGATATGCAGATAAGGACTGATTAGCAAGTAAATAGAAAGCCAGTGAAGAAGTTTCTCCTAGTTTCAAAAGAGGGAAATATCCTCACCTCTCTTATTACAACTTGCGATTTTATGTGGGAGGTAAAGGGAGATATCACATTGGGGTATTAATGTTTCCTACTTGATGGCAAGCTGATGACAAAGCATGCCAGTCTAGTCAGATGATTTTAAAAATACACTTTAACCAGGTGTAAATGCTCACGCTTGATCAAAAAAGCCCCAGTAGCCCTGTGCTCTGCCTCTGGGCATAGCTTTATAGGTGAGCAGTCAAGAGCATGATGTTATTTGGAGATCTCTATGCTTATGCTTGTTTCTCCTTAATGTGGCTGTTTGGAGACTTTGAATCTCAGAAGCATTAGAAAGAACACACCAGGAGCTCTTATCTAGAAGTGGTTCAAGCAGTAAAGTGAGATATCTGGTCTTTATGAGTCTGAAGAACCATTTTAGCGAGATGGGGAAATACAAGCAGGTGCTGCTACCACCAGCAAGAGAAGATGTGGGAGCTCAGCAACTAGAAGGAGGAGCTGGTGGGAGTTGGTGCCACAAAAGCTGTTGAGAGGTATTAATAGCAATGACTCCATGGCAACGGGTTTAGTTTTTGTTGTTGCTGTTGTTGTTTTGATTATTGCCTCTCAAGAAGACTAAGAAGAGTTCTCTGGGTGCTATTCTAAAAAATACCAATGGGAGCTTATTTGGGAAAGGGGAAGAGGAAGGAATTTACTGCTTAGAAGTCTTCCCAAACTATCATCTGAGTTACATTTTCTATTTTACTCTCTCTCTTTAATAAGGACAATGAATAAGGAAGACCAAAGAGGAATTGACGCCTTTGAATTATGGTTCTGGAGAAGAATATTGAATATACCATGGACTGCCAAAAGAACGAACAAATCTGTCTTGGAAGAAGTATAACCAGAATGCTCCTTAGAAGCAAGGATGGTGAGACTGCATCTTACATACTTTGGACATGTTGTCAGGAGGGATTAGTCCCGGAGAAGGACATCATGCTTGGCAAAGTATAGGGTCAGCAGAAAAGAGGAAGACCTTCAACGAGGTGGATTGACACCATGACTGCAACAAGGTGCTCAAGCACAACAACAATTGTAAGGGTGGCGCAGGACTGGGCAGTATTTTGTTCTGTTGTGCATAGGGTCGCTATGAGTTGGAACCGACTCAATGTCACCTAAAAACAACAACTTTAATAAGGAGTGAGATCAACAAATTTTTAGCTAAAGCCCCAGACAATTATTGTCTACAAAATAATTTTACCAAATTTGTTTTCCTGAATATTTAGTCTTTGAGGAAGAAAGGTACAAGTAATTAGTCAGAAAACAATTTTCCAGTTTTAACTTTTGCATGTGAATAAGTGATCTATCTGAGTTCAATGCATAGTCAAAGAACATCACTTCTACATCTGTGAATCTCAATATAGGTGAAAAGAAAAATCTTATAGAAATAGGGAAAAATGAATACAGGATTCTCAGGGAAATGGAGGTGGTAGTACAATACTAAAACTGTGAAAGCTTGCAGAAAGAAAAAAGTAAAAATACACATAATGTATTCAGCCATCATTATTCTATCCATCTCTTCCCCCATAGTGTTATCATCTTGTGGGCAGCAAATATGCCTTATCATCCATCATCTGCCCCCATATTCCTTACTACAGTACTTAGTAACTTGTAAGGATTGCATTTTATAGATTTCAAATTATTAAAAATTATTTATTTTAAAGATCACTTTTTTTCCAGAGGAGTTTATTTGTACACTTGTTGGTAAAAAAAAAAAAAAAAAAAAGCCAAAACCCAGGGTATTAAGAAATCAAAGAATACAGAACAAATGGATCATTCTATGAATTATGATAGAAAAATCTTATCTAACAAAGTGCCAAATCCCATGTTTATAAATTATAATAACCCCATAAGAAGTCATTTGTAGATTTTTTTGAAGAAATGATTAAGGGAATGTGGGTTACTACGGGTGACTTCTGAGACTCCCTAGAATTCCTGCATGCGACTGCTCTGCATGTGACACTATGAATCCAGTACTGTCCTTGGGATCTTCCTTTCAAATAATCATGTTTTGGCAATAATCTCACTACTTGTGTATATGCTTCGCTGTCTCTGGACTCCTTCCTTACTGAATCTTCTCCAAGAATTAGAAATCTTTGCTAATGCAGAACAGTTTTTTCTCGATGATTTTATTGAGAGCTACTTTGACATCCTTATTCCTCAGGCTATAGATAAGAGGGTTCAGCATTGGCACAATAATGGTGTAAAACACAGAAGAAACTTTCTCTTGGTCCATGGAGCTGACGTTTAATGGCTGTAGGTACATAAATTGTCAAGGGTTTCATTTTACTCTGGTCCACAATCAACACCCTTGGAAGCAGCAGTCAAGAAATCAAAAGATCCACTGCATTGGGCAAGTCTATTGCAAAGGACCTCTTTAAAGTGTTGAAAAACAAAGATGTCACCTTGAAGACTAAGGTGCGCCTGACCCAAGCTATGGTATTTTCAATCTCCTTATATGCATGTCAAAGCTGGACAATGAATAAGGAAGACCAAAGAAGAGCTGACACCTTTGAATTGTGGTGTTAGCGAAGAATATTGAATATACTGTAGACTGCTTGGTAAAGTACAGAGTCAGCAGAAAACAGGAAGACAGACCCTCAGCAAGATGGATTGACACAGTGGCTGCAACAATGGGCTCAAGCATAAAAACAATTGTAAGGATAGTGTAAGACCGGGCAGTGTTTCATTCTGTGGTACATAAGGTCGCTATGAGTTAGTACCAACTTGACGACACCTAACAACAACATAAGGCAGAAAATGATACTGATGAGGATGAGCTTCTTGGCTCAAGTAGAAACAAGAGACTAAGTGGGTAGCTCCTGTCAGGAGAACAGATGAGAAGACAAGGGTACAGGAGCTAGTTGAATGCACGGGGAATACAGAATGGAGAGGAGGAGTGTGCTGTCACATCGGGGGAGAGCAGCTAGGGTTACATAGCAAGGTGTGTATAAGTTTTTGTATGAGAGACTGACTTGATTTGTAAACTTTCACTTAAAGCACAATAAAAAAAAAAAACTACAATGAGCAACACTAACAAATCCAAAGAACTATTTCTCTTAACCTTAAATAAATAGAAAAAAGATTAAAATTATGGCTTCAAATTTTTGAGAAATTATATTCATGTTGGAAGCTGTTGTCTTGAGGAACTCCTAGAACAATATCTGCTAGATCTTAATTTCTAGTCAATAACCTAATGAGTGAAAATATTGTATACACAAGGGAGCTAATGAAAGCATCATAAGAAGGATGAGAAATGAAAATTTTACTTGCTCCTTTTTCCTTATAGCTTATCCCTGGTGAACAGAAATCTTGAGGGACCTTTATCTGTATGCTTTTGATGAGATCTCTTGTATATTCAAACCCTGGATAAAAACCTGCCACTTTGGAAAGTATCTCAGGGTAACAAGGCTAGGGAATCACAACTTTGGTTCATAACATTTACATGAGCAACTCAAAAACTGAGATCTGCGTTCTGAGCCTTCGGTAAAAGGGAACCAAGGGGTTGTATTTTGAACTGCCAACACCAACATTACTAAGGACTATTTTCTTTAGAGGGCACTTGGTCGAAGTATACAAAGGAGCCTGGCTAAGTATTCCACACAGAGAAAAGGTACGTATCTGAATCTCATCTGTCCTAGAACATTTTAGTCTTCATGAAGTCTTAGCACTAAGCACAGTTCACCAGATGCAGTTGATCTTGCGTAACTATCAAGTCCCCTATTCTGGATAGTATGCTTCTTTTAATGAATCCTTTGAGATTTGTTGCATTTTTAGGGTTTTTTTTTTTTTTCTCTCTTGATGCAAATCTTTTGAACATGAAGATCTGTTAGTTCAATGCTTCTCAATTTTGA
Source organism: Elephas maximus indicus (assembly GCF_024166365.1). NCBI lineage: Eukaryota > Metazoa > Chordata > Mammalia > Proboscidea > Elephantidae > Elephas > Elephas maximus. The sequence continues at coordinate 23,515,066 of NC_064835.1, read as the reverse complement.
ACTTTGTGCAAGCCTGGCTTACACCTACTGATCCTTCTAGGTTCAGGTTGCTCCTGTAAGCAAGCCCTCAATGATCCGGGGTGTAGGGAGATTAACAGTGCAGAGGGGCAATCTCTAAGTCACCCCTACACACACCAGTTTCATGAATAGACGTTGATAGTGGTGACACATCAGGAGAAATATTTTCCCCTCTTCTTGTAGGCTGCCTTAGTCAGGTGCCTTTCATGTTTGTGGTGCCTGGTAATGTCAGTCCACACCTTGCCTGCTGTCCCCTTTGATTTACACCCGGGAGCAAGTGCATCTCTTGCCCCCCACCCCTTGCTATGCCTCTGCAATGACCCATTTTGAGTTAGTACCATATTCACTGTGTTCCTGTAGGACCTGTGCAATCATAACATTTGTTACAATTTCTAGTCTGCCCATCTCTTTTTCTAGACTGAGATTCTGAAGAGCAGGGAATTCTATCCTATTCATCTCTCAATTTGAGTGCCCTAAAAAATTTCTGGGTAATATCCACAAAATAAATGAATTTATATTTCACAGAAAAATATGTTTATCACTGTTAAATTTGTTCTTTTAAATATCGGTCCATATTCACAGCCTAACAATATATTTTTGAATCATTCTCATCATATAAGTATTCATTACTCTTTTCTATGTTGATGCTAGCTACGAATTTTATAATTTCTTCTATAGCTTCATCCAATTATTCATAAAATGATTTTTCAAGACTATTATATATAAAGTCTTGTAGAATGATAACTTGAGATTACCCACTTTATAGTCTTGAGATGTTCTTTGAGTTCAAATAATTATGAGATATTTTTCTGTATTTTAATCTATCACAGATAACCACAACATGTACATAAGAATATTACAAGAAATTGAGCAAATACTTTAATAAAATCAAGAAAACCTGGGACTATAACATTCTTTTATACTACCAACCGAGAAAAACTCAAAACAAGAATGCTTGGCATGCCTTTGGTAGGCTTTAGCAATCTTATACTGGCTTTAAATCATCACTGCTTTCTTTTATGAGAGCTCACTATATCTATATATATATACACACACACATACTTTTTTTTCTTAAAGTATTTTGCTCAGGATTTATTGGCCTCTAAGTTGAGTCAGTCAACATAGTCTAAGACCACTGACACAGGGCGGGGGATTTTCTAATCCTCTTTTAATAGAGGTAAAATAAAGGTATGGATTTAAAAACATAACTAAGATTTTATGAAACGTAAGTTTTTTTTAACTGGTAAATCACAGTTTCTGGGGTTATAAGAGCAGCAGCAGGTTTGGCTTGATCGTGAATGGAAGTTTTATACTCTAAATCTCTTACCCTTGATTTTATTCTGATTTGTGGAGACCCCCTTTGTTACAGAAAAGAACTGAGGTCCATAGAGTTTTTTTTTTTTTTTTGGCTATAATCTTTGTGGACACAGATTGCCAAGCATTTCTTTCAGGGCACTGGTGAGTGAGTTCAAACCACCAATCTTTCAGTTGGTAACCAAGTGCAAACTGCTTGTACTCCAGACATCTTTAAATTCCTCATAGTAAAGAACAGAACTGACCTAGGGCTGGGGAGTGTTGCTGTCTACAGATGGCAAACTGACTATCTGAGAGTCAGAGGAAAGCTGATGTCAGGTAACACATTACTGGATACCTCACTTAAACCTGCTGGGCATTTTCTGACTATGTAGCTATATTGTGATTTCAGACCTTCTAAGCTATGCTTAAAAACCCTGGTGGTACAGTGGTTAAGTGCTACAGCTGCTAACCAAAAGGTAGGCAGTTCAAATCTACCAGGTGCTCCTTGGAAAACCTATGGGGCAGTTCTACTCTGTCCTATAGGGTCGCTATGAGTTGGAATTAACCTAATGGCAATGTTTTTTTTTGTTGTTTGTTTGTTTGTTTGTTTGTTTTGGTTAAGCTATGTTTAGGGGCCCTTGTGCAGTGGTGAAAGCACTCCGCTGTTAACCATAAGGTCATCAGTTCAAACTCACCTGCTGCTCCACAGGAGAAAAATGTGGCAACCCGCTTCAGTAAAGATTTAAAGCCTTAGAAACCCTATAGGGCAGTTCTGTTCTGTCTTATATGGTCATTATGAGTCAGAATCAACTTGATGGCAATGGGCTTGGTTTTGGTTTTAAGCTATCTTTAAGAAGCCCTGTTGGCACAATAGCTCAGCGCTTGGCTGCTAACTGAAACATTGGAGTTTGGAAAAAGGGCTTCCAGCTGGTTTGAAGTGGATCAGTCATGGCAGACAAATGGAAAGCAGACCAGGACTAAAATGCTTTTTTTTTTCTTTTTTAATTTCAGTGATCCAGAACCATAACTGGGAAGGGGAAAAATTATGAGTCGAAGCCCTGGAAGAGGAGACCATGAAGAGGGGTAGTTTATCCTTTCAGGAACCTGATTGGTGAGATTGGATTATTGCCAGGACTGAAAAGAGTGACACACATTCAAAGTGGCATGGTTGGCTGTCATCTTTGAGCCTTTGAGTGAGGTACTGCTGTGTCTGACTCTACTCAAATTGTGAGAGGCATGAAATTTTGGTTTCTACGCAATGCATATGCTACCTTTGTTTTCTAAGAGGAGATTAAGTTTCTAGCAGATTTTGACCCATAATTTTGCCCTCTAGTTATGGTTCCAGTTCACCCCAATTTAAGAAATTTGGGTCTGTTCTGGTTTTGCTTCCTTGGCCATGATTGAACCAGAAAGAACCTTTCAAAGTCCAGGGTCCAACTCACCAGCAGCGCCGTGGGAGAAAAGACCTAGCTATCTGCTCCTGTAAATATTACAGCCTAGGAAACTCTATGGAGCAGTTCTATTCTCTGGTAGAAGGTGGCTTTGAGTCTGAATTGACTCCATGGCAATGAGGTCATTTTGGAAGCTATGTTTAAGGAGCTTTGGTGGCACATGGAAAGTCTGGTGGCATAGCGGTTAAGAGTTTGGCTGCTAACTAAAAGGTTGACAGTTCGAATCCACCAGGCCTCCATGGAAACCCTATGGGGGCAGTTCGACTCTGTCCTACAGGGTCACTATGAGTCCGAGTCGACCCGATGGTGATGCATTTGGTTTTTTGTTTGTTTGGTTTGGTGGCACATGGTTAAGTGCTTAGCTGCTAACAAAAAGTTTGACAATTAGAATCCTTCAGCTTCTCGATAGGAGAAAGATGTGGCAAACTGCTTCTGTAAAGATTTACAGTCTTAAAAACACTATGGGGGCATTTCTACCCTGTCCTATAGGGTCACTATGAGGCAGAATTGACTCTCTGACAGTGGATTTGGTTTGGTTTTAAGCTGTTTATTTTTATATTTCTGATTGGTTTTCTCCAATAAAAGACACAGGAGAAAATTTTAAAATAGAATATATGTCTATCACATGTGTCTAGCTTATTAATAATTCATGATTAGAAAGGCTTATATTTTTCTTGAAAAACCCTGGTGGCGTAGTGCTTAAGTTCTACGGCTGCTGACCAATAGAATGGCAGTTCGAATCCGCCAGGCGCTCCTTGGAAACTCTATAGGGCAGTTCTACTCTCTCCTATAGGGTCGCTACCAGTCGGAATCAACTCTACCGCACTGGGTGAGTTTGGGTATATTTTTCTTGCTAATGTTTTAGAGGGGGAAAAAAAGACTGTAACTGTAAAAGATTGTCAGATTTTGAGCCTATGTGGCATACTTTTTTTGGACTGGAGTGTTACTTCATTGTTTGGAGAAGAACTTAAGGGTACATTTGAAATAAATAAAGACGTATACACCAGGTATAACCTAGATGGGAAAGGCTTAGAGGAGGGTGGTAAACCGTTAGCATGCAGTTACTATTTTGTTATTGTTGCTGTGGTGGTGCTGGTGGTGGTTTTTATTATTTTTGTAGTAGCTTTGACATATAATCACATACCACAAAATTTACACTCTTAAAGGGTACAATTCTGTGTTTTTAATTATGTTCATAGAGTTTCACAGTCCTCAACACTATCCAATTTTAGAGCATTTTCATTATCCCCTTCAAAACAATCCCCATTCTCACTGGCAGTCAATCTTCACTTTCCCCTTCTTCTATCATATGGCAGACACTAAGTTACTTTTTGTCTCTATAAATCTGTCTATTTTGAACTTTTCATATGAATGGAATCATAATAGGTGGCCTTTTGTGAATGGCTTCTCTCACTTAACATAAAGTTTTCATGTTTCATTCATAATGTAGCATGTCTCAGTATTTCATTCCTTCATATTGTAGAATAACATTCCATTTTATGGATAAACCACATTTTATGTATTCCTTTCCCACTCTATGGACATTTGGGCTATTCCCACTCTTTGATTGTTGTGAATAATTCTTCCCTGAGCATTCATACACAAGTTTTTATGTGCATATATATTTTGAATTATCTTGGTAATATACTTAAGAGTATAAATGCTGGCTAACTTTGTGTTTAACACTTTGATGAACTGCCAAAGCAGCTGTAACTTTTTACAATCCCATCAGCAATGTACAAGAGTTCGATTTCTCCACATCCTTTTCAAAACTTTGTTCCCTGTCTTTTGAATTATAGCCATCTTAGTGGTTGTGAAATGGTAGCTCATTGTGGTTTTATTTCCATTCTTCTATTGTCCAGTGATGCTCATCATCTTTTAATGAGTATATAGGTCATTTGTATATCTTCTTCAGTATGTTCTTCTCTTTTGGTTTTCTAGTTCCAGATCTTGGCACATTTCATTATAATACGTAGTCTTCTTAATCTACCCTTTGCAATCTTCTTCTCAGCTCTTTCATTTAATCATTTTTTTTTTCCTTTTGCTTAAGCTACTGTATGTTTAAGAGCAAGTTTTAGTTCTCTTCTGACATTTGTTCTTGGACTTTTTTCCCCCTTTTCCGTCTTTTTATGATCTTTTGCTTTCTTCATGTATAATATCCTTGGTGTTATTCCACAACTCGTCTGGTCTTTGGCCATTAGTGTTCAGTGTGTCACATCTGTTCTTGAGGTGGTCTATAAATTCAGGTGGGATATACTCAAAGTCATATTTTGGCTCTTGTGAACTTCTTTTAATTTTCTTCAGCTTCAATTTGAACTTGCATATGAGCAATTAATAGTGTGTTCTGTAGTCATCTCCTGGCCTTCTTCTAACTCATGATATTGTGTTTTTCCATCATCTTTTTCCACAGATATAGTCAATTTGATAACTGTGTATTCTGTCTGGCAACATCTACTTTTTTAGTAGCCATTTATGTTGTTGTAAAAGGTATTTTCAATGAAAAAGTTGTTGGACCTGTTAAATTGTATCATGCAATCTCCCATGCCATTTGTATCACTAAGGCCATATTTTCCAACTATTGACCCTTCTTCTTTGTTTCCAACTCAATTTAGTTTTCAAAACAAGTCAATTAATTGTGTACCTAAGAAGGTAAGCAGTTTTTCCTGGTGCTATTACTAAATTGCAGACAAATCACTTTTAAATCGTTATTGTGTAGTGTTACGATGTTATCTGAAGACTAACAAGTTCTCACTCTAGGATTTCTTCACAATCATGGGTAAACTCTACCTCTATAGATAAGAAGGTTCAACAACAACAGAAAATTATTTTTTATTAACAAACAAAAATCTTTCAAAATATGATTATTTAAACTTTAGAGGATTACCTTTACCAATAATCCACAAAGTAGTAAGCATATGAAAATCGCAAATACCAAAAATTGGGACTACTTTATAATAACCTTTGTCATTAGTATTGTACTTGAAACATCTTGGAACATGAAAGCAGAGGACTGCACAGAACCTGCAATTTTGTGCTTTATAATTACTTGTTTTCAGGTATCATTTGCACAGCGTTTAAGACAAATACCTTCGGCAAACATTTTAGTTGCAGAATGACTGCTTGCTCTTGTAATAGGAGAATTTTAAATGAAATTGACAATGTGGGAAAGATAATGAATTTTTTACTTATTTCAAGTTGTGAAATTAGTTATGTCCCTTTATCTATCCACCGTTCACTGAGCAATCTGAGCATTTATAAATGACAAGTGCAGGATTCAGCACTATAGGATCTAGTCAAGATGCTGGTCTGAATGGAATCATAGAAAAGTGTTAATTATTGATATTACAACTTTTTCAACTCTTACGTTCTTTGAATTTAGCATGTATTTTGCACATGATTTTTATTTATTTTTTTTATCGGATTGGTATTTCCACAAGATATTAGGGTCACTAGGAGTCGGAATCGACTCGACGGCACTGGGTTTGGTTTTTGGGTTTTTTTTTTTTTTATTAGTATTAGTTCAAGTCTTTTATTACAAATTTTGTTTCCCATAGATACACCAAATTTATTTCCAGAGTTATTAGACCATCATCCACCTATATGTTGAAAACCCACAGGGTTACCATTCATAACTCACTTAAGTCTGTCAAGTTTCAGTTTTTTCATCTATAAAATGGGAATAATAAGCTCTTACCTTGTAAGGTTGCTGGGGAAAATATATCGAATAATATTTATGAAGTACCTGGACAGTTCTAATCACATGATGTCTTAGTTATCTAGTCCTGCTATAATACAAATACCACAAGTGAATACCTTTAACAAACAGAAATTTAATCTCTTGCAGTCTAGGAAGCTAGAAACCAGAATCCAGGGTGCCAGCAACAAGGGAAGGCTTTCTTTCTCTGTCAGATCTGGGGGAATATCCTTGTCATCTTGGTGGTAAGTGGTCCCCTTGTCTCTCTGTTCGCTTTCCTCTTTTATATCTCGGAAGAGATTGGCTTAAAATGCAAACTGATCTCATAGATTGAGTCCCGACCCATTACATAACTGCCACTAATCCCACTTCATTAGCATCATAGAAATAGGAGATACAACATAGGAAAATCACATCAAATGACAAATCGGTGGACAATCACACAATACTGGGAATCATGGCCTAGCCAAGTTGACAGATATTCTTGGGGCACACAGTTTAATCCATGACACATAGTAATCACTGAATAAGAATGGTAATATCACCCTCACATTCATTCTTATCTCAACTCTCTTTCTTTTCTTTCTGACACAGTATCAATCTTTGATGATATCTTTTTATCTCTTTCTTTTGAACATAGAACAGTTATGGTATACAATGCCAGGAACTCATCAACTTCCTTCAAAACTCACATCTCAGAGATACACACATTCTTTCTGCATTGGTCTTTAATGCCATGAAGAAAGTGATAAAGGATCTTATTTGAAGCTGAGTACAAAATACACCAAGACAACATGCCTAACACATGCAAAGATAACATGGTCTAAGTATCACACAAAATTTCCATTCTGCCGCTATGGTACTCCAGAACAAAGCCCCAAGGATCATGGATTACATCAGGTTATACAGGAATATGTAGCACATGGTGCTTTGGGAATGAATGAGTTTCACCTTTAGTCATAGGAACTTCTGGGTCCTCTTCATTAGAAAACACACTTCTTTCCTGGATGTGAAGCTCAATTTGAATGACATACTTAATGATGGCCATTCAGTTACTTTCCAGAGTCACTATTTCTGTATTTTTTAATTGATGCCAGTAGTCATTGTACTCTCTAAAGGGAAACAAGCCTACATCAGTGGTCAATAGATTATTTTTATATTTTCCATTAATATTTGCCTCACATTAACTGCAATGCATGGTTTCTCTGATATGACAGATGCAAGACAAGAGAGCAGACAATAGTAGCTAAAAGAAGAAATAAAAGGTGAAATGTGGAAGGATCCATATAAAGATAGATAGGCCTTCTGTCATATACTGATCACTTGTTCTAATATGCCTAACTATAGGAAAAAATTAAAAACTATGAGCCTTAGTGCCCTAATATGTAAAATAAGTATACTGGTAATTGTTGCGGAATCCCTGTATAGTGCAAATGCTTAAGGTGCCAAAGAAGAAAGTCCTGGTGACACATTTCAAAAAAAAATCAGCCATTGAAAACCCTGTGGGTGACTACCCTGACAGAGAACATGACAGGGAACACCTGAGGGGGCAGGAGAGCAGTAGGATGCAGACCCCAAATTCTCATAAAAAACCAGACATGATGGTCTGACTGAGACTGGAGGGACCCGGAGGTCATGGTCCCAGACCCGCTGTTAGCCCAAGACAGGAACCATTCCCAAAGCCAACTCTTCAGACAGGGATTCTGTGAAGAATGAGCTACTCGGATCAAGTAGACACATGAGTCTGTGTTGGCAACTCCTGCCAGGAGGGGAGATAAGAGGGCAGAGGGGGTCAGAAGCTGGCTGAATGGACACGAAAAGAGAGAGTGGACGGAAGGAGTGTGCTGTCTCATTAGAGGTAGAGTAATTAAGAGTATACAGCAAGGTGTATATAAATTTTTGTATGAGAGACTGACTTGATTTGTAAACTTTCACTTAAAGCACAATAAAAATTAAAAAAAGAAAAAGAAAACCCTGTGGAGCATAGCTCTACTGTGGCACACATGGGATCACTATGACTTGAAATTAACTCTATGACAACTGGTACTTAATACCTGATAGTATAGGTTTTGCAGAAGAGTTGAGGGGATTGCAAATAAGCCACGGAAAGTGCTTTGTTGTTGTCATTGTTCTTAGGTGCCATTTTATATTTTATAAATATAAATGCATCATTGTTCTTAGATTCTTAGATTTTCAAATCTGATTTATCCCACGTGATGGAAGAGAACTACTCCAGAGGGTTTTCTAGGCTGTAATCTTTACAGAGACAGATTGCCAGGTCTTTCTCCCACAGAGCCACTTGGTAGTTTTGAACTGCCAACCTTCCAGTTAACAGTCGAGTGCTTAACCATTGTTACATCAGGGCTCAGAATGCTCAAAATTCTAAGTTACCAGAATAGTTCTTTGGATGTTCAGAGACTGGGCAGTACTAATACCCAGTCCTTTTTTTTTAAATTTTTTGTGCTTTAAGTGAAAGTTTACAAATCAAGTCAGTCTCTCATACAAAAACTTATATACACCTTGCTATATAATTCTAGCTGCTCTCCCCCTAATGTGCTCTCCACTCCATATTCCCCTTGTCCATTGAACCAGCTCCTCTCCCCCTCTGTCTTCTCATGTCGCCTCCAGACAGGAGCTGCCCACATAGTCTCATGTGTCTACTTGAGCCAAGAATTTCACTCCTCACAAATATCATTTTCTGTCTCATAGTCCAGTCCAATCCCTGTCATAAGAGTTGGCTTTGGGAATGGTTCCAATCTTGGTCTAACAGAGGGCCCAGGGGCCATGACCTCTGGGGTCCCACCAGTCTCAGTCAGACCATTAAGTCTGCTAAGACCCACTCATATAGCACAGAAACAAAAGAAGTTGTAATTCCTCCTGATGTTTATTTGCATGACCCATAATACTGGAATCCCAGTCTTTAACTTCCAACATAGAGCAGGGACAGGGAGAGAAAACTGGAGATACCCGAATGATAAGACTTGCATCTTTTTTACATTGCATAAATAAACACGTACCTCAAATTTCTTCTTCTCTTCCTTCATAAAATTCCCAGAGGAAAATGACAGCAGGAAATCACTCCACAGTGACTGAGTTCATCCTTGCTGGGCTAACAGACAAACCAGAGCTCCAGCTGCCCCTCTTTCTTTTCTTCCTAGGAGTCTATGTGGTCACAGTGGTGGGGAATCTGGGCATGATCACACTGATTGGGCTCAGTTCTCACCTGCACACCCCCATGCACTATTTCCTCAGCAGTTTGTCCTTCATTGACCTCTGCTATTCCACTGTCATTACTCCCAAAATGCTGGTAAACTTTGTGACAGAGAAGAACACCATCTCCTACCCTGAATGTATGACCCAGCTCTACTTCCTTGCTTTTTTTATTATATCAGAATGTCATATGTTGGCTGTGATGGCATATGATCGCTATGTCGCCATCTGTAATCCATTGCTTTACAATGTCACCATGTCTTATCAGGTCTGCTCCTGGTTGATAGCTGAGGTATACATGATAGGCTCGATTGGTGCCACAGCTATTACAGGTTGCATGCTAAGAGTGGTTTACTGCAAGGCTAAAATAATCAACCATTACTTCTGTGATGTTTATCCACTACTGGAGCTCTCCTGCTCCAACACGTATTTAAATGAAGTGGTAGTTATGTGCTTCACTGCATTTAATATTCTTGCACCAACCTTGATCATCCTTGGCTCCTATGTCTCCATCATTGCCAGCATCTTGCGAATCCATTCCACTGAGGGCAGATCCAAAGCCTTCAGCACATGCAGCTCCCACATCTCAGCTGTTACACTATTCTATGATTCTATAGCATTCATGTACCTGCAGCCATCAAATGGCAGCTCTATGGACCAAAACAAAGTATCTTCTGTGTTTTACACCAGTATTGTGCCAATGCTGAACCCCTTGATCTACAGCCTGAGGAATAAGGATGTCAAAGTTGCTCTTTATAAGATCATTGAGAAAAGACTATTTTGCATTAGCAAAGATTTCTAATTCTTGGAGAAGATTCAGTAAAGAAGGAGTTAGCAACATATATACACAAGTAGTGACATTATTGCCAACACTTGACTATTTAGAAGAAAAGTCCCAAGAATAAGACTGAATTCACAGTGTCACATGGAGACCAGTCACAATGAGGGCGTTGTCAATTCTAGAAGTCCTGGAGGTCACCTAACTCGCATTACATCTAATCATCTAAAAAAAAATCATCAGTTGTCTTCACACGGGGAGATTGTAATTTACATACATGGGAAACGGCACTTTGTTAGATAAGACTTATCTATCATAATTCATAGAATGATTCTTTTAATCTGTGTCCTTTGATCTTTTAATATTTTGTGTATTGGCCCTTGTTTATTCACAAATTATAAGAAGAGAGGTGAGGATATTAAGCTCTTTGGGAACAAGTAGAAACTTCTTTCTTGGCTTTCTAATACTAATCCGTCCTTATCTCCATATCTCATGCCTTAATCCTGCAAAAAATATATGTTGTATGTATATCTATATATGTACATGACATATATATATATATATTTATGTGTAACATGTATGTATATGTTTTATATACATAAATGTACACAGCTTCCATATGTTTTACAAGGGCTACGTACGAGTAATTTTTAATCTGTTCCACAGGCATTGAACAAACAATAGTCAGTGAGAAACATTTTCTTTGCACTGATGGATGATAGGTTAAATCATCTGTTTAAAGAATTGTATGTGTTTTGGATAATTTATTTATAAAATAAAACTTTTAAATGTGTTAATGAGGATAAAATGTCTGAGCCATCTCTACTTATTCTGAGAACTACTAGAAGACATGCTATTAAAATATTGGGATAGACATTACACAGATTCCAAAAGGTAATTAAGCTCTACCACAAAAAAAAGAAGAAGAAAAAAAAACTTGAAGGAGGAAACATTTTACAAATTAGAAAAAAAAAAGTATAAAATATATGGGCATATCAAGTACCATTAAAATAATACATATAATCAAAAGTTTTAATAATAGGAAAAACGTGACATATTAAATATATTCTGACACTAAGCCCTATGATGACCTTGGATAATGTTGTCATAATGAGTTTGTCTTTGATTCCCCTGGCATAGTTATATTTTAATATCCAAAAGAAAACAATTCTTTGTTTACAATTAACATTTTCTTGGACTTCAGTGCGTCACAGGGACAGAATTGACTTTTACCTTCAGTATTAGGGTTAGGTTTAGATGTGAGAAACATACACACACACACACACACACCAGAGTGCCTTAAACCAGAGGACGATTCAGGCCTGGTATGGTGGCTCACTCTTCAGGGACCAAACTTCCTTTAACTTGTTCCTCTGATGGCTCCAACACCTAGCTTTTAACCTTATGATCCTAGAGAATAGCTCCAAATCCATTATTCATTTCCACTGCACAGTCAGCAGAAATGAAGTTGTGAAGAGGAAGTGAATGCCTTCTCACTTAAAGGACCCTACCTAGAAGTGACACTAATATCCACTAACAAGCCTTTGGCTAGACTTAGTCACATTACAAAACCCAGATGCAAGGGAGGCTGAGAAATGCTGCGGTTATCCTCTATGGTCATGTGCCAAACTAAAATTCAGGACACATACTACTGAGGAAGAAAGGAGCATAAATATAAAAAAAAATTAGCAGTTTCAGCCACACCTCATAAAATTTGTATTTAGTCCACAGACAACTCTATGTTGGTTTCTCAAGAGTTTAACATTTGGATGAGGCATTGTATCTAAGAAGAATGATAGTGCTAAATGTGATTAAAATAAAATACATATGCACAAATAAAATTTATTAATATTTTAATAACTATTCAGATATGCTAGAAAGGTGTAAACTATGCTGGGTGGGGTAGTTCTTAGAATACCTGAACAAAGCTGGACTCATGTCTATGGCCTTGCCTTCATTCATGCTCCTTCCCTATCCTGAAATGGCCTCTGGATTCCATCCTGCTTTTCAAAACTTTACATACCTTTTAATGAAAAACTCAAGTGTCTATTTCTTCGTGCATTTTTGCCTGCTCCCGGTTATGATTAGGCACATTTCTAGCTCATCACACTTTCTGGAGTAATAACGTCTTTTCTAGTATTTTTTGCTATTAATGAATGCTTGTAGATATCTCTGTCAAGACTGTTGAATTCTTGAGAACAGAAAATTGTGTTTTGTGTTGGATCATATTTCTTGGTCTATAGTTTTATAATTGTTGTTGTGTGTGCCGTTGAGTTGATTCTGACTCATAGCGACCTTATAAGGCAGAGTAGAACTTCCTCATAGGGTTTCCTAGGCTGTAAACTTCACAGAAGCAGATTGCCAGGTCTTTTCTCTCGTGGACCAGTTGGTGGGTTTGAACTGCTGTCCTTTTGGTTAGCAGCCTGGTGTATTATCCTCTGTGCTACCAAAGTTCCTTATATAATTATTGATATGCAAAATTTTCCACGGGGTTTATGAAGTACTCTTTACTAAGTTGTTGCCCTTCTCATTCCAATTTGCAAAGTGATTTAAAAATAGACAGATCAAAGCCCCCTTCAATCAATAATTAAAACATTTAAGGTAAACTTAACTAAGTAAATTATTACAGTTATTGTATTTATCATTAGTAATTGTTATATGAAAATGATATTACCTTTAATAAATATTTTGAATCAGTATTTCACAATGTAAATTTTATACATAACAAAGTAATTCGGTCTTTATAAAGAATTAAAATAATCTCTATAATACATATGTTTCCAGTTTTTTAAAAACTTCTTTACTTTTAAAAGAAAAAAAAGGCATTATCTCTAAATGGTAGGTTTGTTAGAAACTCAGGACAATACCTGAAAGATGCTTTCATTCAGCCTCCAAATGAAACTATTCCAAGTATTACTGTTTTATGAATACATCATGATATCTAAATACTGTTTGCTGAGCAAATAATCAGAGAAGTTGTACTATATGAAGAAGTATGGGGCATCAGGATTGGAGCAAGACTCATTAGGAACCTGTGTTATGTAGATGGCACAACCTCGTTTGCTAAAAGTGAAGAGGACTTGAATCACTTACTAATGATGATCAAAGACCACAACCTTCAGCCCAACATAAAGAAAACAAAAATCCTCACAACTGGACCAATGAGCAACATCATGATAAATGGAGAAAAGACTGAAGTTGTCAAGGATTTCATTTTACTTGGGCCCACAATCAACAGCCATGGAAGCAGCAGTCAAGAAATCAAAAGACGCATTACATTGGGTAAATCTGCTGCAAAGGATCTCCTTAAAGTGTTGAAGAGCAAAGATGTCACCTTGAAGACTAAGGTGCGCCTGACCCAAGCCATGGAATTTTCAATAGCATCATATGCATGTGAAAGCTGGACAATGAATAAGGAAGACTAAAGAAGAATTAATACTTTTGAATTGTGGTGTTGGCGAAGAATATTGAATATACCATGCACTGCCAAAAGAACGAACAAATCTGTCTTGGAAGAAGTACAATCAGAATGCTCCTTAGAAGCAAGGATGGCGAGACTGTGTCTTATATGCTTTGGACATGTTGTTAGGAAGGATCAGTCCCTGGAGAAGGACATCATTCTTGGTAGAGGGTCAGTGAGAAAGAAGAAGGCCCTCAAAGAGATGGATTTACATAGCAGCTGCAACAATGGGCTCAAGCATAACAAGGATTGTAAGGATGGCGCAGTATCAGGCAGTGTTTTGTTCTGTCATACCTAGTTTCGCTATGAGTCGGATGCATATCAAGACTATGAATTCTTTCTGTCATATCAACCAAACAATGCAAATGCCTGAGGGCCTTGAACACCAACATCATAAGAGATCAAGACCAGTGATTCATAATAATTGCCAAAGGAGACCGTGAGGTTATGCCTCACTCAGCATCAAAGAGTACTGCAAGGTTAGTATTTGGAATTATTCACAGGGATCATTCTGACACAGATGGAAATGCAATCATTGTGCCTTTTAGTATTATCAGATTAATGTATACATACAGAATATGGGAGCAAAAGAAAAAGTTCTTAAGAAAAAACCACTAGTACCATTCCTTCTGACAAAAAAAAAAAAAACTAGAAACCTCTGCTTTCTCTTAAAAATTTATAAAATATCTTAATTATAAGATCCTTGCAGTCTAAAATTTCTTCTGTGGTCAGTCATAATCATTGTTGTTCCCAGAGTCACAGGAGAAGTTCAAGAGATCTCTGTCATAATAATTTCTTCTGAAGAAGGTAAAAATAAAGATCTCGACAGAATCACTTTCTCCCATCCATATACATACACACACGTGCATACACTCACACACACACGCTCACACATACACACATTAAAAAGTGAATTTATTTGCTCTGTTTTACGACCTGCAGACAGGATAATATACCATGGAGATCATTCCTCAGTAACTGAGTTCATCCTCTCTGGGCTAACAGAACACCCTGAACTCCAGCTACCACTCTTGTTCCTCTTCCTAGGAATCTATGTGGTCACTGTGGTGGGGAACCTGGGTATGATCATGCTGATCATATTCAGTTCTCACCTGCACACCCCCATGTACTATTTCCTCAGCAGTTTGTCCTTCATTGATCTCTGCCAATCCACTGTCATTACCCCCAAAATGCTGGTGAAGTTTGTGACAGACAACTCCATCTTCTACCCTGAATGCATAACTCAGCTCTATTTCTTTATTGTTTTTGTTATTGCAGAGTGTCACATGCTGGCTGCAATGGTGTATGACAGCTATGTTGCCACCTGTAACCCCTTCTTTTATAACGTTATCATGTTTTATCACATCTCACTCACAGTGGGAGTTTATATTTTGGGCATCATTGGGTCTACAATTCATATAGGCTTCATGCTGGAACTTTTTTTCTGCAAGACCAATGTGGTTAATCATTATTTTTGTGATCTCTTTCCCCTCCTGGAGATATACTTCTCCAGCATCTGTATCAATGAATTATTGGTTCTGAGTCTGAGTAAATTTAACATTTTGACTCCTGCACTAACCATCCTTGCCTTCTACATCTTCATCATTAACAGCTTTCTCCAATGAAGGCAGGTCCAAAGCCTTTAGCACTTGTGGCTCCCACATCTTGGCTGTTAAACAATTTTTTATGGTTCTGCAGCATTCATATACCTGCAGCCAGCAAATGCCAGCTCCATGGACTAAAGCAAAGTGTCTTCTGGGTTTTATAGTATTTTTTTTGTCCATGCTGAACCCCATGACCTGCAGTCTGAGGAAGAAGGATATCAAATTTCCCTGAAGAAAATTCTAGAAGGGAAAGCAAGCTCATGAATAGAATCAATGCTATAATGTCCTACTGTAAACAGGTCTTTGGAATGCTGATATGTGTAATTTGTTCAGTTAATTCTTAAAATTTGTGGGTTCACTGACACTTCTTTTTCCCATGCAATACATGTCCAAAATTCCCTTTCAGGCCGCTTCTTCCTTCAAGCTCATATTACACTCACTATATGTAGAGAAATATGGAGAATAAAATCAATGGCTGTTTATAATTACAAAAACTATAGTGTCATTTTTCTATTACACAAACAAAAAGAACAATGATGATAATGAGATTAACTGTTTTAGGCTGGGTTCTCTAGAGAAGCAAAACCAGTAAAATGAATATATATATATATATATGAATAAATAAATATATAGAGAGAGAGATTTATGTCAAGGAAACTGCTGGAAAGCAACTGTAGAGGCTGGAAAGTCCCAAGTCAGTGGATCAGGACAGAGGCTTCTGTGGTTACATGTAGCCATAGGGGTTGGAATACCCAAGATCAGCAGGTTGGAGCACAGGGCTCCTGCTTAAAGGCTGTGAAGACCTATGAATCCCAAATCACAGATAAACTGATAGCTCAAGCCCCAAGAACCGGAGGTCAGACAAACAGGAGACAGCCAGAGGATCCAGAATGACCAAAAAAGACAGAACATCTGCTTATATTCGGATGCAGTCCACTCTGCCAAGGAAACTCCTTTTCAACAGATTGGCTACTCATAGCAGATTTGATCATGGGAGTGATCACATATAAACACTGAGAATCATGGCCCAGCCAAGTTGACACACAATATTAACCATCACAATAACATACATTATTGAGATTTTACAAAATGCCAAACCCTGTACCAGACAACTTAAGTCCATCACTTTATTTAATATTTACAATATTCTCCAGGGCAAGTACTAGTAATATACCCCTTTCTAAGATGAAGAAATTGAATCTTAAAGACTTTGTATAACCTGTCTCAAGTCTCAAACAAAGAGCAATTAAGCCTGGAAACAAACTTGAGAAGTTTGACTCCAAGATTCATGATTTTACTTCAAGTGCTACTCAGACCAAGGTAAATATTGGAGGTCTAAGGAGTCCCTAAGGATTCTGTACACATCAAGGCATCACTAGCTCCCCATATGACTGTGCTGCTGTCCTCTGAATATGTTGTAGTTGTTGTTAGTTCCAACTCATAGAGACCCTACATATAACAGAATGAAACACTGTCTCGTCCTGCACCATCCTCACAATTTTTGTCATGCTTGAGCCCATTGTTGAAACCATTGTATCAACTCATCTTGTTGAGGGTCTTCCTATTTTTCACTGGCTCTCTACTTTATTAAGCATTATGTCTTTCTCCAGGGACTTCTCCTTCCTGATAACATGTCCAAAATATTTGAGATGAAGTTTCGCCATCACCCTTCTAAGGACTATTCTTCAAGTACTTCTTCAAGATAGAATTTTGTTATTTTGTCATGTGATGGTATATTCAATATCCTTCACCAACACCGTAATTAAAAGCCGTCAATTCTTCTTTGGTCTTCCTTATTCATCATGCAGCTTTTGCAGTATATGAGGCAGTTGAAAGCACTGGGGCTTGGGTCAGGTGCTCCTTAGTCCTCAAACTGACATCTTCACTTTTTAACATTTTAAAGAGGTCTTTTGCAACAGATCTGCCCAATCCAATACAGTGTTTGATTTCCTCACTGCTGCTTCAATGTGTGTTGATTGTGGATTCAAGCAAAATGAAATCCTCGACAACATCAATATTTTCTTTCTTTATCATGTTGTTGCTTCTCGGTCCATTTGTGAAAATTTTTGTTTTCTTTATGTTGAAGTTCAATCCATAATGAAAGCTATAGACTTTGATCATTGTAACTTAGTATTTCAAGTGCTCTTCGCTTTCAGCAAAGCAACGTTCTGTCATCCACATATTGCAGGTTGTTAATGAGTCTTCCTCCTACCCTGATGTTCCGTTCTTCTTCGTATAGTCCCACTTCTCAGATTACTTGCTCAGTACAGTGAAAGGATACGACCTTGATGCACACCTTTCCTGAATTTAAACCACACGGTATTCCCTTCTTCTGTTCAAACGGTTGCCTCTAGGTCTACATAAAGGTTCCTAATGACTACAATTAAGTATTCTGCAATTTCCATTCTTCATAGTTTTATCCATAAATTATTATGATCCACAAATTTGGATGTCAATGTTTAGTCACTAAAACACTGGTTAACTGGGACTCTGCTTTCAGCCAAGATCCATTTGAAATCTGCTACGGTATCCCTCATTCAATCTCTTTTTCTGAATCTGGCCTGAACTTCTGGCAGTTCCCATTTGATGCACTGCTTTCTTGTTGTTGTTATTGTTGTTGTTAGGTGCCATCGAGTCGGTTCCGACTCATAGCGACCCAATGCACAACAGAACGAAACACTGCCCAGTCCTGAGCCATCGTTACATTCCTTGTTATGCTTGAGCTCATTGTTGCAGCCACTGTGCCAATCAACCCCTATACTCTGCCAAGGATGATGTCCTTCTCCGGGGACTGATCCCTCCTGACAACATGTCCAAAATATGTAAGACGCAGTCTCGCCGTCTTTGCTTCTAAGGAGCATTCTGGTTGTACTTCTTCTAAGACAGATTTCTTTGTTCTTTTGGCAGTCCATGGTATATTCAATATTCTTCGCCAACACCACAATTCAAAGGCGTCAATTCTTCTTCGGTCTTCCTTATTCATTGTCCAGTTTTCACATGCATATGATGCGATTGAAAATACCATGGCTTGGGTCAGGCGCACCTTAGTCTTCAAGGTGACATCTTTGCTCTTCAACACTTTAAAGAGGTCGTTGCAGCAGATTTACCCAATGCAACATGTCTTTTGATTTCTTGACTGCTGTTTCCATGGCTGTTGATTGTGGGTCCAAGTAAAATGAAATCCTTGACAACTTCAATCTTTTCTCCATTTATCATGATGTTGCTCATTGGTCCAGTTGTGAGGATTTTTGTTTTCTTTATGTTGAGGTGTAATCCATACTGAAGGCTGTGGTCTTTGATCTTCATTAGTAAGTGCTTCAAATCCTCTTCACTTTCAGCAAGCAAGGTTGTGCCATCTGCATAACGCACATTGTTAATGAGCCTTCCTCCAATCCTGATGCCCCACTCTTCTTCATGTAGTCCAGCTTCTCAGATTATTTGCTTAGCATACAGATTAAATAGGTATGGTGAAAAATACAACCCTGACGCACACCTATCCTGACTTTGAACCAATCAGTATCCCCTTGTTCTGTCCGAACAACTGCATCTTGATCTATGTAAAGGTTCTTCATGAGCACAATTAAGTGTTCTGGAATTCCCATTCTTCGTAATGTTATCCATAGTTTGTTATGATCCACACAGTTGAATGCCTTTGCATAGTCAATAAAACACAGGTAAACACCCTTCTGGTATTCTCTGCTTTCAGCTAGGATCCATCTGACATCAGCAATGATATCCCTGGTTCCACATCCTGTTATGAAACTGGCCTGAGTTTCTGGCAGTTCCCTGTCGATATACAGCTGCAGCCATTTTTGAATGATCTTCAGCAAAATTTTGCTTGCGTGCTTTATTAATGATATTGTTTTATAATTTCTACCTTTGGTTGGATCACCTTTCTTGGGAATAGGAATAAATTTGGATCTCTTCCTGCCAGTTGGCCAGGAAGCTGTCTTCCATATTTCTTGGCACTTCCAGCACTACATCTGTTTGTTGAAACATCTGAAGATACTCCATTAATTCCTGGAGCCTTGTTTTTGGCCAAAACCTTCAGAGCAGCTTGGACTTCTTCCTTCACTACCATCAGTTCCTGATCATATGCCACCTCTTGGAATGGTTGAACATCGACTAATTCTTTTTGGTATAATGACTCTGTGTATTCCTTCCATCTTCTTTTGATGCTTCCTGCATCGTTTAATATTTTCCCCATGGAATCCTTTACTATTGCAACTCGGGGCTTGAATTTTTTCTTCAATTCTTTCAGCTTGAGAAACGCCGAAGGTGTTCTTCCCTTTTGGTTTTCCATCTCCAGCTCTTTGCATATGTCATTATAATACTTTACTTTGTCTTCTCGAGACTCCCTTTGAAATCTTCTGTTCGATTCTTTTACTTCATCAACTCTTCCTTTTGCTTTAGTTGCTTGCCATTAGATAGCAAGTTTCAGAGTCTTCTCTGACATCCATCTTGGTCTTTTCGTTCTTTCCTGTCTTTTCAGTGACCTCTTGCTTTCTTCATGTATGATGTCCTTGATGTCATTCCAACTCGCCTGGTCTTCAGTCACCAGTGTTCAATGCATCAAATCTATTATTCAGATGGTCTCTAAATTCAGGTGGGATATACTCAAGGTCATATTTTGGCTCTCATGGACTTGCTCTGATTTTCTTCAGTTTCAGCTTGAACTTGCATATGAGCAATTGATGGTCTGTTCCACAGTCAGCCCCTGGCCTTGTTCTGACTGACGATATTGAGCTTTTCCATTGTCTCTTTCCACAGATGTAGTCAGTAGTTGATTTCTGTGCATTCCGTCTGGTGAAGTCCATGTGTATAGTCACCGTTTATGTTGGTGAAAGATGGTATTTGCAATGAAGAAGTCGTTGGTCTTGCAAAATTCTATCATTCGATCTCAGGCATTGTTTCTATCACCAAGGCCGTATTTTCCAACTACCAATCCTTCTCCTTTGTTTCCAACTTTGGCATTCCAATTGCCAGTAATTTTTAATGCATCTTGACTGCATGTTCGATCAATTTCAGACTTCAGCAGCTGAGAAAAATCCTCTATTTCTTCATCTTTGGCCCTAGTGGTTGGTGTGTAATTTGAATAATAGTCCTATTAACTGGTCTGCCTTGTAGGCATATGCATATTATCCTATCACTGACAGCATTATACTTCAGGATAGATCTTGAAATGTTCTTTTTGACAATGAATGCAACACCATTCCTCTTTGAGTCGTCGTTCCCAGCATAGTAGACTGTATGATTGTCTGATTCAAAATGGCCAATACTGGTCCATTTCAGCTCACTAATGCCTAGGATATCGATGTTTATGCATTCCATTTCATTTTTGTCGATGTCCAACTTTCCTAGATTCATACTTCATACATTCCAGGTTACAATTATTAATGGATGTTTGCATCTGTTTCTTCTCATTTTGAGCCATGCCACATCAGCAAATGAAGGTCCCAAAAGCTCTACTCCATCCATGTCATTAAGGTCGACTATACTTTGAGGAGGCAGCTCTTCCCCAGTCATCTTCTGAGTGCCTTCCAACCTGGGGGGCTCATCTTCCAGCACTGTATCAGCCAGTGTTCTGCTGCTATTCATAAGGTTTTCACTGGTTAATGTTTTTCAGAAGTAGACTGCCGGGTCCTTCTTCTGCTGCAACTGCTTTTTAATGATCTTCACCAAAATTTTACCTATGTGTTGTATAAATGTTATTATTCCATAATTTCAGCATTCTGTTTTATCACCTTTCTTTGAAATGGGCACAAATATGGATCTCTTCAACTCAGTTCAGCAGTTCTAGTGCTGCATAGGTTAGTTGAAACATCTCAATTGGAAAGGAAAATAGAGAAATTAAACAGGCAATATAGATTTTTTTTTTATAGATTGGAAGCAGAGCCAGAAAGCTCCGA
The DNA here is from genome assembly GCF_024166365.1 of Elephas maximus indicus. Taxonomy (NCBI): domain Eukaryota; kingdom Metazoa; phylum Chordata; class Mammalia; order Proboscidea; family Elephantidae; genus Elephas; species Elephas maximus. The sequence goes on along the minus strand of NC_064835.1, from coordinate 23,493,646 downwards.
ATGTCAAACTCAATGTACTTAGTCTCGAAGTCAATAGAAAATGAAAGTATACTGAAGAAATTTTCAGTAATGGATCAAAATGTTTATTTTAATATCTTACAAAGTAAAATTCTGACAATATTAAAAAGAAAAAAAAGTGAAAGGACAGGAATGAAAGCATAATTGAATAATGTGAACAGTTACTAGTTCTTTACAGAAATACTTATTAATCAGATAATAATGGGTTTAGAAAATAAAATACTACAACCCCTTAGGTGAAGAGCCAGACTAGCTTATTTAATTATTTAAGCGAGGGGTTCAGGAAAATTAAAATAGAATAAAATCTTACTGGACAGGCCTTTTTCCACTCTTGAACTATACCCAATAGGGAGCCTAATTTCAGTGAATCAGTTACGTGTAAAGCCCTCTTACTTTGAGAAACTTTCAATAGGTAAGTAGATATAGGTATGTATCTCTCTGTGTGTGTATTCATGTGTGTAAAGTTGTCATGGTTTAAATTAAGTCCCCCAAAAAATGTGTGTGTCAGTTGGGCTGGGCCATGATTCTGGGTATTGAGTGATTTTCCCATATGTTATAAATCCTTCCTCTATGATGTTAATGAAGGAGGATGGGCAGCAGTTGTATTAGTGAGACAGGACTCAACCTACCAGACTGGATTGTGTCTTGAGGAAATCTCTTGAGATATAAAAGAGAGAAGCTAGCAGAGAGACAGGGGGACCTCATACCACCAAGAAAGCAGTGCTGAGAGCAGACTGTGTCCTTTGGACCCAGGCTCATTGCACCTGAGAAGCTCCTCAACCAGGGTAGGTTTGAGGACTAGGAATCTTCCTCCAGAGCTGACAGAGAGAGAAAGCCATCCCCTGGAGCTGACACCCTGAATTTTGACTTAGCCTACTGTACTGTGAGGAAATAAATTTCTCTTTTTTAAAGCCATCCACTTGTGGTATTTCTGTTATAAATGCATTGGATGACTAAGACAAATATCATTCAATCATTCAACAAATATTGACTTTCAGAAGAATCATTAAATTGAAACTTCAGCTGCCTCACCTCTGAAAAGTAATGGTGAATAATATTATATTCAACATATTTTAAAGCTATATATTTTAATAACCAATGGGGGTCATCATATCACACAAACAACAAAAAAAATTGTGTTTTGTTGTTTGTATGATATGAAGACCCCCATGTGTCTATCAGTTTGTCATACTGTGAGGGCTTATGTGTTGCTGTGATGCTGGAAGCTTTGCTTCTAGTATTCAGATACCAGCAGGGTCTCCCATGGAGGACAGCATTCAGCTGAGAAAAAAGAAGGCAAAGTAAAGTATTATAATGACATGTGCAAGGAGCCAGAGATAAAAAAACCAAAAGTGAAGAATACACTTGGTGTTTCTCAAGCTGAAAGAACTGAGGAAAAAATTCAGGTTTCAAGTTGTAATAGTTAAGGATTCTATGGGGAAAATACTAAATGATACAGGAAGCATCAAAAGAAGATGAAAGGAATACACAGAGTCATTATACCAAAAAGAATTAGTCTATGTTCAGTCATTTCAATAGGTAGCATATGATCAGGAACCCATGGTACTAAAGGAAGAAGTCCAAGCTGCTCTGAAGGCATTGGTGAAAAAAAAAAAAAAAAAAACTCCGGGAATTGACAGAATATCAACTGAGATGTTTCAACAAACGGATGCAACACTGGAGGTGCTCACTTGTCTATGCCAAGAAACATAGAAGACAGTTTCTTGGCCAACTGACTGGAAGAGATCCATATTTATGCTTATTCCCAAGAAAGATGATCCAAACGAATGTGGAAATTTTAGAACAATATTAATATCACAGGCAAGCAAAATTTTGCTGAAGATCATTCAAAAACGGCTGCAGCAGTTTATTGACAGGGAACTGCCAGAAATTCAGGCCTGTTTCAGAAGAGGACATGGAACCAGGGATATCATTGCTGATGTCAGATGGATCCTAGCTGAAAGCAGAGAATACCAGAAGGATGTTTACCTGTGTTTTATTGACTATGCAAAGGCATTCGACTGTGTGGATCATAACAAATTATGGATAACGTTGCAAAGAATGGGAATTCCAGAACACTTAATTGTGCTCATGAGGAACCTTTACATAGATCAAGACGCAGTTGTTCGTACAGAACAAGGGGATACTGATTGGTTCAAAGTCAGGATAGGTGTGCGTCAGGGTTATATTTTTTCACCATACCTATTCAATCTGTATGCTAAGCAAATAATCCAAGAAGCTGGACTATATGAAGAAGAAAAGGGCATCAGGATTGGAGGAAGACTCATTAACAACCTGCTTTATGCAGATGACACAACCTTGCTTGCTGAAAGTGAAAAGGACTTGAAGCACTTATTAATGAAGATCAAAGACCACAGCCTTCAGTATGGATTGCACCTCAACATAAAGAAAACAAAAATCCTCACAACTGGACCAATGAGCAACATCATGATAAATGGAGAAAAGATTGAAGTTGTCAAAGATTTCATTTTACTTGGATCCACAATCAACAGCCATGGAAGCAGCAGTCAAGAAATCAAAAGATGCATTGCTTTGGGTAAATCTACTGCAAAGAACCTCTTTAAAGTGTTGAAGAGCAAAGATGTCACCTTGAAGACTAAGGTGCGCCTGACCCAAGCCATGGTATTTTCAATCACATCATATGCATGTGAAAACTGGACAATGATTAAGGAAGACCAAAGAAGAATTGACGCCTTTGAATTGTGGTGTTGGCGAAGAATATTGAATATACCATGGACTGCCAGAAGAACGAATAAATCTGTCTAAAAGAAGTACAACCAGAATCCTCCTTAGAAGCAAGGATGGCGAGACTGTGTCTTACATACTTTGGACATGTTGTCAGCAGGGATCAGTCCCTGGAGAAGGACATCATGCTTGGCAAAACACAGGGTCAGCGGAAAAGAGGAAGACCCTCAACGAGGTGGATTGACACAGTGGCTGTAACAATGGGCTCAGACATAACAACAATTGTAAGGATGGTGCAGGACTGGGCAGCTTTTCGTTCTGTTGTGCATGGGATCGCTATGAGTTGGAACTGACTCGAGGGCACCTAACAACAAATTATATATATATAGAGAGAGAGATTTATATAAAGGAAATGGCTCACATAACTGTAGAGACTGGTAAGTCCTCAATATGTGGGTCAGACTGGAGACTTCACTCACATAGCTGCAGGGGTTGGGGAATACAAGATCACAGGTAAGCTGGCAAGCCACTGGCTCAGCAACTGTAAAGGCTAAGGAGTACCAACATGGGCTGGAAACCACTTGTTCAAATCCCAAGAACCTGAGGTCAGATGAAAAGGAGACAGGCATAGCACCCAGAGCAAGGAAAAGCCCTCAAACTTTGCCAGAAAGCCCGCCTATATTGGATACAAGTGCAACCCAAAAGAAACTCCCTTTCAACTGATTGGCTGTTCATAACAGATTTCTTCAGGGACGTGATTACATTTTCTCAGAACTCATTAACAAGGTAATTACATCATTACATAGCTGCCAAACTACATCATAACTGCCAAGCCACTGAGAACCATGGCCCAGGCAAGTTGACACAACCTTAACCATCACAATTTGTACTAAATCTTTGCAGGAATTCACCAAAATGAGATGATACATGTGAATATGTTTTTATAAATGGTGAATCTCTAGACACGTGAGAAGTACATGACTGAACAGCATACCACCTATGCACAGCCTTTTCATAGAAGTCACTCAGAGCTTGAGAGTATAAACCATTTATGTCATGACAGGGATATATTCTCTTCTTTTCTCTTACAGAAAGACCTTTCCTGAATACTCAGTATGTAGAGGGTGACAGAGGTCAACCTTTGGGCTAAAGCTGAAAGGAAAGGCAAACTCTTGCCTCCTCCAGCTGGGCATCTACCCAACCAAAACGGAATAACAGAGAATTGGAGACATTCCCTTTCCATTCATAACAAAGAAGCAAGTGGGCCCAAAAGCAAAAAAGAGTAAATCTGTTGTCACTGGATGGGTATGCTGGTATTTATTCTAAATGTAGAGATTATAGTAGGTGGCTACAAATGGAACTGACTTACAATGATCTCTCAAGATATACAGAAGTAGTCAAAGTAAAGGCACCATTGCTGTATAATGATAAATGCTGTTAACGATTTAGACTCAGTGTAAATATTCCTTTCCTGAATTTTGACTTATACTGTATACACACTCAGAGATATTTTTCCTCAATGATTGACTAATTTAGCATCCTAGTGGAGAAGTGAATAAGAGCTAGGCTGCTAGCTAAAAGGTCAGTAATTCGAATTCAGCAGCCATTCCTTGGAAATCCTATGGAGCTGTTCTACTCAGTCCTATAGGGTCGCTATGAGTCACAACCAACTCCACGGCAATAGGTAAGTATTCCAGGGAGCACTGGTGGCACAGTAGTTAACCATTTGGCTTCTAACCATGAAGGTCTGCAGTTTGAATCCTCAAGCCACTCCTAGGAAAACCTATGGGGAAGTTCTATCTGTCCTATAAGGTAGCTATGGTTTGAAATCAATTCAATGGCACTGGCATTGGTTGTTTTAAGTATTCCAGAAAGACAACAACATTTAGATTAGTCTCATAGTTCCTTATTTCCTGGGAGTCCAAGGGAAAGCTATGCTTGAGATCCCTGAAACATAGGCCTTGCAGATGTGTTGTGAGTTTCAGGGTATAGACCATACTCAGTTCAAAAAAATAACAGATCTGAGATTGAACATGGCAAAAACCATGGAAGGGGGATGGTGAAAACTTTCAATTCTTAAACGTGAGAAAAAGTCTCAAAAGCACAAAAACAAGAAGAGGCAATCAGTAAGCTCATTTTCCCTAGGGAGAAATGAAAGTAAACCATTAATTATATAACTTTTCAGATATCTATGAAAGGTATTTATAGTACTGTTAATTACCTAGACCAATGCGTTATAGCTCTTCAATCCCTTGTTCTGTGAATTCCATTTTTCTCAAAGCCTCATAAAAGTGGAAAGGACCTTGGAGGCAATAGAGTTCAAGTCTTTTTCTTTGGAAATAAGGCAACAAAGGTAATGACAAGCCCAAGGTTGCATAAATGGATGCCTTTATATTGTCACTCCTCCACACTGAATTAAATACCATTGAAGGAAAATAGGCTATTGAGTCCAAAAGATGCAATAGTAACTGAACATGTATGTCTTAGTCATCTAGTGCTGCCATAACAGAAATAACACACTTGGATGGCTTTAACAAGGAGAAATTTATTTTCTCACGGTCTAGTAGGTTACATGTCTGAATTCAGGGCATCAGCTCCAGGAGAAGGCTTTCTCTGTCTGTCACCTCTGGAGGAAGGTCTTTGTCTTCAATCTTTCCCTGGCCAAGGAGCTCTCAGGCAGAGGGACCCCGTGTCCAAAGGATGCACTCTGCTCCTGGTGCTGCTTTCTTGGTGGTCTGAGTTCCCCAACTCTCTCTTTGCTTTCCTTTCCTTTTATCTCTTGAGAGATAAAAGGTGGTGCAGGCCACACCCCAGCCAAACTCCCTTTACCTTGGATCAGGGAGGAGACCTGGGTAAGGGTGGTCTTACAACCCTCCCTAACCCTCTCACCATAAAATTACAATCACAAAATGGAGGACAACCACACACTACTGGGAAGGATGGCCTAACCGAGTTGATACACACATTTTTGGAGGGACATAATTTGATTCATGACAATGTAGGTAAGCTTATCCTCACACATATTTAGGACTCATCATTCAGAAATGCACCTCTCTCCAACTGGATTCATTTTTGATTGTCAACAACCAATGTCAATTTTGATGTCCCATCTAGAAAATAAAATGGAAATAACTAATTATGGTTGTATTTTTTCTCCATGGGTCTATAAAAAGTAATTAATTTTAGAGAATAGCTATTCAATAATTGTTGCTGTGTTGTTAGGTGTGGGAGAGTCGGTTCCAACTCATAGCAACCCTATAGGACAGGGTAGAACTCCCCCACAGGGTTTCCAATGTCCAGCTTGTGGATTTGAACTGTTGAACTTTTGGTCAGCAGCTGAGCTCTTAACCACTATTCCACCAGGGTTCCATTCCATAATTAAAACCATCAAAAATAGAGTTAGGAAAAAGTACCTGAGGCACCAAGGAGGGAACTGGGAAGATAGAATTAGAAACCAATAGAAAAATAAGTGAATGCCTCCTTACCGCCTTAGAGGGTAAACATCTGGATAATAGGGTCCTTGTCTAACTCATTTTTATGTCTCTCACAACATCCAGCTTATTGTTTGACACATGATAATAATTTGGTGTTTACCAGATAATGAAAATAAATGAATTCATTAATTTCATGTCAAAAATCCTCCACGCTGCTTTGAAAGTTCTATCTACCTAATGCCACTATTCTACAGGAATAAAATGCTTATTCTCCTCAGAGCAGTCTTCATATTTCATGAGCACACGGCTCCGAATGTCCTATTTACAATCACTGTGCTCCATTTATTTAAAATTACGATTTCTAAATCCAGGTTAGCTTTTCTTTCTTTGTCTACAAGACCTAGTTGATTCTAACTTTCTCCATGGTGTCTTCTTTGACTCCTACAGCAGATAATGAACAGCATGTCATTAAAATTTAGATTCAAGTACACGCTTGAATCTTACATTGTTTACTGTGTTGTGACACATTTATTCCATGAAGGCATGAGCCTTGCCTGTATCCCTTCAAGACAAATCTCATTTTAGCTGTTTAAACAATATTTTTTTTTTTTAGTAAATTTTGTGTGTGTGTGCTTTAGTTGAAAGTTTACATCTCAAGTTGATTTCTCATACAAAAACTTACACACACATTTTATGTGACATTAGTTGTAACCACCACAACATGACAGCATACACCACCCCCCCTCCACCCTAGGTTTCTTGTGTCCCTTCAACGAGTTCCTGTGCCTTCCTGCCTTCTTATCCCACCTCAGGACAGAAGCCGCCCATTTGGTTTCCTGTATCTGGTTAAACTAAGAAGCACATTCTTTACAAGTATTATTTTATGTTTTATAGTCCAGCCTAATCTTTGTCTGAAGAGTGGACTTTAGGAATTGTTTTAGTTCTGGGTTAACAGAGCATCCAGGGCCATAGTTTTAGGGGTGCCACCAGTCTCTGTCAGACCATTAAGTCTGGTCTTTTTACTGGAATTTGAGTTCTGCTCCACACCTATCTCCAGCTCCATCCAAGACTCTGTTGTGTTCCCGATAGGGCAGTCTTTGGTGGTAGTCAGGCACCATCTAGTTCTTCCGGTCTCAGGCTGATGAAGTCTTTTGTTTATGTGGCCCTTTTGCCTCTTGGGCTAATATTTTCCCTGTATCTTTGATGTTCTTTTTCTCTTTTCCTCCAAGTGTTTTGGGGTAAATTGATGCATCTTACATGGCCACTCACAGGCTTTAAGATCCCAGATACCACTCACCAAAGTGGAATGCAGAACATTTTCTTATTTGTTATGACAACTGACCTAGAAGTCCTCTGAAACTATGGTCCCCAGGGCCCAGCCCCAGCTACTCTGTCCCTCAAGGTGTTTGCTTATGTTTGGGAAACTTCTTAGCTTTTGCTTTGGTCCAGTTGTACTGACTTCCTCTGTATTGTGTGTTGTCCTTCCCTTCACCTAAAATGATTCTTGTCTACTGTCTAGTTAGTGAATTCCCCTCCTACCCCCTCCCCATCCTTGTAACCATCAAAGAATGCTCTCCTCTGTGTTTACCTTTCCTTGAGTTCCTATAATAGTGATCTCATACAATATTTGTCCTTTTGCGGCTGACTAATTTCACTCAACATAATGTCCTCCAGATCCATCCATATTGTGAGATGTTTCCCGGATTCACCATTGTTCGTTATCATTGCATACTATTCCATTGCGTGTGTGTACCATAATTTGTTCATCTCTTCTTCTGTTGATGGGCACCTAGGTTATTTCTGTCTTTTTGCTATTGTGAACAGTTCTGCAATGAACATCAGTGTGCATACATTTATTCATGTGAGGGCTCTTATTTCCCTAAGATATATTCCAAGGAGTGGGATTGCTGATCATGTGGCACTTCTATTTCTAGCTTTTTAAGGAAGAACCAGACACCCTGGTGGTGTAGTGGTTAAGTGCTATAGCTTCTAACTTAGCTTTCGGCAGTTCAAATCTGCCAGGCACTCCTTGGAAACTCTATCAGGGCAGTTCTACTCTGTCCTGTAGAGTCTCTATGAGTCAGAATCGACTCGACAGCACTGGATTTGGTTTTTTGGTTTTGGTAAGGAAGAACCAATCATTTTTCAAAGTGTTTGTACCATTTTACATTCCCACCAACAGTGCATAAGTGTTCCAGTCTCTCCGCAACTTCTCCAACATTTATGACTTTGTGTTTTTTGGATTTGTTGGGGTGACATGGTATCTCATGGTAATTTTCATTTGCATTTTACTAATGGCTAATGATTGTGAGCATTTCCTTGTGTGTCTATTGGTCACTTGAATGTCGTCTTTGGTGAAGTGTCTGTTCATTTCCTTTGCCCATTTTTTAATTTGGGTTATTTATCTTTTTGTTGTTGAGGTGTTGCATTATCTCGTAGATTTTAGAGATTAGACCCTTATGGGATATGTCATAGCCAAAGTCTTCTCCCAGCCTGTAGGGTGTCTTTTTACTCTTTTGGTGAAGTCTTTGGATGAGCATAAATATTTGAGTTTTGGGAGCTCCCAGTTATCTGGTTTCTTTTCTGGTGTTTGTGCATTGTTGGTTTGTATTCTGTTTATGCCATGTGTTAGGGCTCCTAGCATTGTCCTTATTTTTTCTTCCATGATTTTTAGCATTTTAGATTTTATATTTAGTTCTTTGATTCATCTTGACTTATTTTTTTACACTACATGAGGTAGGGGTCTTGTTTCATTTTTTTGCAGATTGGTATCCAGTTATGCCAGCACCATTTATTAAAGAGACTGTCTTTTCCCCATTTAATGGACTTTGGGCCTTTGTCAAATATCAACTGCTCATAGGGCAATGAATTTATCTCTGGGTTCTCAATTCTGTTCCATTGGTCTATGTGCCTGTTGTACCAGTACCAAGCTGTTTTAATTACAGTGGAGGTATAATAGGTTCTAAAATCAGGTGGTGTGGGGCTTCCCACTTTGTTTTTCTTCTTCAATAATGCTTTGCATATTAGGGACCTCTTCCCTTTCCATATGAAGTCAGTGATTTGTTTCTCCATTTCATTAAAAAATGCCATTGGAATTTGGATCAGGATTTTATTGTATCTGTAGATCAATTTGGGTAGAACTGACATTTTCACAATGCTGGGTCTTCCTGTCCATGAGCAAGGTATATTTTTCCACTTATTTAGATCTCTCTTGGTTTCTTGCAGTAATGTCTTGTAGTTTTTCTTTGATTAGGTCTTTTATGTCTCTGGTTAGGTTTATTCCTAAGTATTTTATCTTCTTCCAGGATATTGTAAATGGTATTGATTTGGTGATTTCCTTTTCGAAGTTCTCTTTGTTGGTGTAGAGGAACCCAATTATTTTTGATTATTTATCTTGTATCCTGATACTTTGCTGAAATCTTCTATTAGTGCTAGCAGTTTTCTTATGGATTCTTTGGGCTTTCCTGTGTATAAAATCATATCATCTGTGAATAGGGATACTTCTACTTCTTCCTTACCGATTTGGATGCCCTTTCTTTCTTTTTCTTGCCTTATCGCTCTGGCTAGGACCTCCAGCACCATGTTGAATAATAATGGTGATAAAGGGCATACTTATCTGCTTTCCTTTCTCAAGGGGAATGCTTTCAGACTCTGCATTTAAGATGATGATGGCTGAAGGCTTTGTATAAATGCCCTTTATTATGTTGAGTAATTACCCTTCTATTCCTATTTTGCTAAGAGGTTTTATCAGGAATGGGTGTTGGACTTTGTCAAACCCCTTTTCTACATCAATTGATAAGATCATGTGGTTCTTACCTTTTGTTTTATTTATGTGATGGAGTGATGGTTAAGATTGTGTCAACATGGCTGGGCCATGATTCTCAGTGTTTTGGCAGTTGTATAATGTTGTGATCACTTCCTTGTTGAGATTTGATATGTGATCACCCCCATGATGGGGTCTGCTGTGAGTAGCCAAGCAGTAAAGAGGGAGTTTCCTTGGGCAAGTGGCCTGCATAGAGTGTGGATGGACATTCAGGCAGGGCTTGGGGTGCTTTCGCTCATTTTGGATCCTGCAGCTGGTTCCTTTTCAGCTTACCTGTGGTTTTGCTTGCCTACCTTGGGATTCATTGATCTTTATAGCCTGCGAGCAACAACCCTGGTCTCTGGCATGCTGATCTTGGGTTTATCAGCCCCTGCAGTTATCTGAATCAGGAGAAGTCTCTTTCCTGAACCACAGATATGCTTTATTGGTTTTGCTTCTCTAGAGAACTCAGCCTAAGACGGATGGATTAAATTGATTGGTTTTCTAATACTGAGCTATCCCTGCATACCTGGTATGAATCCCATTTGGTCATGACGAATTTTTTTTTTTTTTTTAATATGTTATTGAATTCTCTTGGCTAGAATTTTGTTCAGAACTTTTGCCTCTATGTTCTTGAGGGATATTGGTCTGTCATTTTTATTTTTTTTGTGGTGTCTTTACCTGGGTTTGTTATCAGGGTTACACTGGCTTCAGAGAACAAGTTCTTATGCAGATTCAGCTCAGATGTCCAGGTTGTCAGTCATCAAGTGTGTGATGCAGACCCTCACCTGCAGTCCTAGATTGGCAGGGCTATGTAGTGTGATTGTAGCAGGCACAGGTATCTGGCTGCAGTAGGGAGCTATGCACTGAGCAAAGTAGGGGGTGGACAGCTACCTCTGAGTGCCTGGGTAGAAGGTGATTCCCTGTCCCCTAGAACACATAGGTGGGTGGGTTTTGCAGCTTTGGGCACCCAATGCTGTTGACTGTCAGGACTCGGAGGCACCACTTATTCTTGGACCCCTGTCATGGGTGGCTAGGTGGAGTGGGTAAAACCATAATCCTTAGGTCCCTGATGTGGGTGGTTGAGGACCCTGCTTAAGGGGCAGGGCAGTGTCAAATATCATGAATCTGCAAATCCTTCTTGGCTGCTAGGTTGAAAATAAGCTTCAGGTATATATCCTGTTGTTCTAAGCTAATGAGGGCCTAGAGGGCCTATGCTGTTGAGTCAGCCCACACAGGGTTAGGCAGGGGTGAAGGGCATTGGAAGTTTGTGACCCCTTATGCCAGTAACTAGGCAGAGAGCAATGTCTGCCCTGAGTTCCTGGTTCAGGAGGCATGGCTATTTTTTGAGGCTGTGAGACTGAGATCCTGAGTTCCCAGATTAGGGGATTTGTTTTTGTTTTTGTTTTGTTTTTTTCTACTAAATCTGCAAGAATGGTTTGGGCTTGATATCTCTTAGTTCTGGCTTAGAGGACATGGCAATTGTTGAATACTTCCAGACTGGTATCAGAGTAGAGCAGGGAGAGGGTGACTGAGGCGAAAGTGGCACTTCCACTGTGAAAGTCTGGGAGGGGGAGGGATTATGTTTATCCCAGTTGGTAGGTTAGACACTTGCACTTAACTTTCACAGATTAAGTGCCAATTTCCCCTGGCACTGAAGGCTTGTGAAGATTTTCTGCTACCTCTTCTGATGTGGTAAAACTTGTCCCAGGCGTTACTGCTCACCTCAGCCCACATGCATCAGCTGACCCAGCCTGCAGGCTGCCTGAACTTCTTCACTGCTTCTGAACTATCTCTCCCTCTCCTGCCACTCAGTCTAACTCTTCAGCTTTGTCTTTGATGATCAGAGCTCCTAGATTGTCGCATATAATTGATTCATGTGTGTTTTCAGGTCTTTGTTGTAAGAGGGACCACAGGGAGCACCTGACTATTCCGCCATCTTGTCCCTGCCTCCCTTAAACAATATTTCTTGATTGAATAAGATTCTTATAAAAGTAGACATAACCCAAATGAAAGGATAACTTTAGTTTATTTCAAAGGCAGCACATATTCATATAACAATGTATATTTCAATGAACAAATCCAGTTATTTTCAGAGTTCTTATTCCAACCATTATGTTGGATTATTTATAATTTTGTTTTTACTGGCAAAGAAACAAATGTCTTCAATTAAAATTAGCAAGATGATTCTAAGAAAGCAGTACCTACAGCAGATAGTTTGAGGTTATTTTGAGAGCATCAGACAGCCATCGGCCTCATCCTTTAAGCTCAGGCTATTGATTTCTTAGCTTCATGGACAGTACTGGGCAGTACCATTTGTGAGCATTATGGTCAAGGTGCTGGGAAGTAGTGGTGATTTTTGGACACTCTTCAGATGTAAAAACAAGCAGACAAACAAAAAACAACAACAAAATTGAAATAAAGAAGTTGAAGGCCTGAAATATTGGTACTGTAAAGAAACGAGACTTGAAAGAAAATGTAAAGCTTTATTACTTTTAGGAAATTTAGTGTAGCTACAGAAAATAAATGAAAGATAGGTCTAGAATAATTTTTCTGGAAGTACTATAGAGTCTGTTAGCCAAAGTGCTAACGCATAATAATAATAACTAATACTTTCCACATATTCACCATATTTCAGACACTTACATTATGTTATTCAATTTTTGCAATAAACCCATGATATCAGTATTGTTATTAGCATCATTTTGAAGATAAGGAAACTGACTTTTACATAGATTAAGTCACTTTTCCTGTGTCATGCAGTCAGTAAAGGGCAGAGCAAGAACCTGAGCTACAATTCATATGACTCCAAAGTTTGTGTTCTTGACTAGTAGTATCTCCCACAAGATAAAAACATATTTCTAGACAAAATCCTATGACAAAAGACTTTTCATGTTAGGGAAGGCTTGAAGGCACCAATTGTTAGGTAAAATGTGAAGCCCTAGTCAGGTTACATTTGTCATATTTTGATAATTTCTGGACAACACTTTGAAAGGGAAATTGACAAACTAATAGAGCCAACCTAAGTAGCCAGAATGTTGAGGGCTTGAGAAATGTTACCTGAAAGTTACATGAGAAGTATTTGACAGAGGGAGATAGTTTAGTGCTGTGGGGACCAGAAATTCCCCACACCTCATCCACTTTGCTGTCAAGATGGATATAACATAATCTTGGAGCAGAACTTCTGGGTTCTATCACTTAAGTGATTTCCTCTGGTTATGCAAATGTGTGGATCCTTGAGGCCAAAAACAGCAAGGTTTCACTGTGAAATGGACCTGTTCTCCACAGTAAATGTCATTGTTATGATTTTATGTGAAATTGATTATTTCATCATTTCTCCCTCTTCCACTAGACTAACACTGTCCAATAGAACTTCCAGCAGTAATGGTAATGTTCTCAGTGGTAACGTCACTGGTCACATGTGGCTATTGAGCGCTTGAAATGTGCTAATGTGACTGTGAGAGTAAATATTTAACCTTATTTAATTTAATTTTAAATAGCCAAGTGTGGCTAGTGACTGCCTTATTGAAGAGTACAGCACAGTAGTGGACAGTAATCTCCCTAAGAAAAGATATTATATTTAGTTTGCTCAAGATTATCATTTTAGCACCTATCACAAAACTTTGAGCATAGCAGGAAAATAAATATTTTTTTAATGGATAAATGTTGTCATGTGTCTTTAACCAACATTACTGTTTTCTGTTTTTTTCCTGAATAGGTAAACACATATCTCAGCTTGCCATGCACATTTTGGTTTATAGCTGTTGTCTTTGCGTTAATTATTGATAGTGCCTTCATGCTGAAATGTTAACTAACATTTCTGTGCTTCAGTTTCCTCATCCATAAAAGAGGATAATGCATGTACATAAACATGGGAGAACTAATGCAGCTGAGTGCTTTCAACATTATTTGTACAATAAGTGCTATATGGCTATTTACAAAGTATGTTTTCGGTTCAGTTGTAGACATATATTTGGAGAATTACAGCTTTATATTTCTCTGTGTATATGTTGACATATAACATTGTGCTTTGCACATGTGTTCGATGAATAAATGAATGAATCCTTTAAAAATTTAACATACTAAATGTAATCATTTTGAGAGCAAACTAAAGTTCCTCTTACTACTGGATAAGTATAAGCAAATTACCTTTCTGTGCCTCAGGTTCATTATTTTTTTTAAATTGGAGTAATATATGAAGTTAAATCATATGAAATTGATACATGATTCAACCTAATATTATCTTCCACGATGGGCTGTGTGAGGATTAAATGTGTTAATAAATGTAAAAAGTTTAGAATTGTGTGTAGCATATAGTAAGTGTCCAGTAAATTCTGGGTATTATAATTATAAACAAAAGTTTATGCACAAAAAAAGTCTTCAAAACTACAGAGAGAAACACTAACAAATACAATAAACTATTTCTCTGAACCTTAAATAAATAGAAAAAAGATTAAAATCATGGTTTCAAATATTTCAGCAACTATATTCATGCTGGAAGCTGTTTTCTTGAGGACCACCTAGAGCAATGTCTGCTAGACTTTAATTTCTAACCAATACTCTAATGACTGTCTACTATTTCAACACTGAGAGAGAATATTATACACTAGGGAGCTAATGAGAGCATCATAAGAAATGCAAGAAAAGAAAATTTTTAGTGTTTCTTTTTCCCAAAAGCTCATCCCTGGTGAACGGAAATCTTGAGGGACCTTCTGTCTACATATTTTTGATGAGACCTCTTGTATATCCAAACTCTGGGTAAAAAAAATGCCATTTTGACAACTGTCTCAGGTAGCAAGACTAAGGAATCATCGCTTTTGATTCTTAATATTTACATGAGCAAATCAGAAACTGATATCTGCATTCTGGGCCCTCAATAAAAGAGAACCAAGGGATCTCTATTTTGAACTGCCACCACCAAAGTTACTAAGAGCTATTTATTTTAAAGAGCACTTGGTCTAAAGCATACAGAGCACCCCGGCTAAGCATTCCACACAGAGAAAAGGTGAGTATCTGAATCCCATCTGTTCTAGAACCAGCCTTTTAATCTCCATGGAGTCTTAGCCTCCTTACAACAATACAGGAATTTCCTAAAGCTACCTGTCAAATGGTTACTCATTTTTTCCTATAATGCATTCAAAGACAGAAAATTATCTTTTTTTTTTTCCTATTTCAACTTATGTTACTTTCAGACACATTTATTGTTAGCAAGGTTCTGATGTTGAGACATTAGACATAGCTTTGCCATCTGAGGTGACATACAATAAGGCCAATCTCTCTACTGTGTTGTTAGTCATATGGCTATTTGTCATAAATCATCCTGATCCAAATCTTCAATTTTTATGAACAATTATGATTTGTAAATGTCCATTGTAAAATACAGCACCTACAGCTAAGCACAGTTCACCAGATGCAACTGATCTTGTGTGGCTATCACGTCTCTTATTGTGGATATTACTTTCCTTTCAATGAATCCTTTGGGATTCATTGCATTTTCCGGTGTCTTTTCTCTTGATGCAGATCTTTTGAACATGAAGATCTGTTAGTTCACTGCTTCTCAATTTTGAACATTGTGCAAGCCTGGCTTACTCCTACTTATTTTTCTGTATTCAGGTTTCTCTTGGAAGCCTTCAATAATCCAGGGGCAAAAAAGGGTAACAAGCTCGCAAAGGCAATCTCTAAATTGCACCTCCACCCCAGTTTCGAGAACAGACATTGATAGCTATGACCTGTCAGTAGAAATGTCTCCCCCCACTTCGTCAGATTGCCTCAGTCAGGTACCTTTCATATTTGTGGTGCCTCTCAATGTCATCTTATCTGCTACCTGGGAACAAGTGCTTTTCTCTGTCCCCCCTGCTATGCTTCTGCAACAACCCCCACATTGTGAGATAGTACTGTATTCGCTGTGTTCCTGTAGGACCTGTGCAATAATAACATTGATTTCAGTTTCTAATCTGCCCTTCTTTCTTTCCAGACTGTAAGATTCTGAAGAGCAGGGAATTCTATCATATTCATCCCTCCATTTACAGTGCCCTAAATAATTTCTGGCTCATGCTAAGGTACCCATATATTAATGAAATGAATAAACTGATGTTCCACATAAAATTTTACATTTATCGCTGTTCAATTTATTCTTTCAAATATCAGTCAATTTGCACAGCTTAGCAATATCTTCTTGAATCATTATCATCATATAAGTATTCATTACTATTTTCTATGTTGATGCCATCTATGAATTTTAAAATATTTTTTCTATGGTTTCATCCAATTTTTCATAAAATGGTTTTCCAAGACAAAGCTATGTATAAAGTCTTATGGAATGATAACTCGAGATTATTCACTTTATATTTAGTCTTAAGTTGCTCTTTGAGTTCACATATATTTTTCTGTATTTTAGTCACCACACATAACTACATCGTTACATAAGAATATTAGAAGAGATTTAGCAAATAATTTGTTAAAATCAAGATAAATTAGGACTATAACACTCTTTTACCAACCCAGTAAAACTCAAAACAAAAATGCTCCATGCCTTAGTAATCTTACGTTGGCTTTGAATCACCACTTCTTTCTTTTATGAGAGCTCAGGATACAAATATGTGTATTTTTTCTTAAACTATTTTGCTCAGGATTCATTGATCTCTAAAGTGAAACAGTCAACATATACTAAGACCACTGACACAGGGCAGGTGAGTATGTAAATCCTCCACAAACAGCAGTCACAGGGCATTCAAACAGACAGGTGGCATTAAACAGGGTGGCAGGACAGGAAGCAGCAGGAATGAAAAGAATGTGTCAGAGTCAGATTTCCAGGGGGAAAGGACTGATCACATAAACTGTATTTTTACCCAAATGACATGTGCCTTCTAGGTTTTATTGCCAACCATTCCCTTCCCTGGAGGTATTTTCAGAAGTTTGCTATGCCAATTTTTTAAAACATAATTCTGTAAAAAAAAAAAAAAAAATAGCATAGCACAGTTACTAAAAAACCTCAAGAGGGGAAGGGCTTGGGTGGCAAACAAATGTAGAAGGCACATGATATTTATATAAAAATGCAGTAATGAATGACAGCCCCATATCTGCAATTAGAGTTACCAAGACTGCACAATAGATACTGGGGCTTCTCTGATGGGGGCTGTTATTAATGGGTCAGCCTTGTGAGGCAAAGAATACAGGAAAATCAGTCAATTGACCATTGAAAAGTGATATGGGAGGATACAGCAGCTCAGCTCCTTTAATAGAGGTCAAATAAATCACAATATCTGGGGTTACAAGAGCAACAGCAGGGTTGACTTGATCATGAATGGACAGGTTTGTACTCTAAACCTATTGCCCTTAATTTGATTCTGGTTGTGGTGTCCTCCAATGTTGCAGAATAGAAATGAGGTATATACTGTTTTTTTGGCTATTATCTTTATGGACACAAATCACCAAGCATTTCTTTCATGGCACTGCTGGGTAGGTTCAAACCACCAACCTTTCAGTTGGTAACCAAGTGCAAACTGCTTGTACTCTAAACATCTTTATATTCCTCAGAGTAAAGTTCAGAATCGACCCAGAGCTGGAGAGGGTTGCCGTCTGCAGATGGCAACCTGACTATCTGGGAGTCAGAGGAAAGCTGATATCAGGCAACAGGTTACTGGATATCTCACTTATATCTGCTGGGAGTTGGCATTTCAAATCCACCAGCTGTTCAATGGGAGAAGGATGTGGCAGTCTGCTTCTGCAACGATTTACAGACTTAGAAACCTATGAGGCAGTTCTACCCTGTCCTAGAGCATCACTATGAGTTATAACTGACTTGATGACAATGTGTTTGGTCTGGTTTTAAGTCATGTTTATTTTATTTTTATATTTTTCATTGTTTTCTCTGATAAAAGACTTGAGAGGAAATTTTAAATAGAATGTATGTGCACTTCATGTGTGTAATTTATTAATAATTCCTGATTAAAAAAACAAAACCAAAACTATTGCTGCTGAGTTGATTCTAATCGACTAATAGTGACCTTACAGGACAGAGCACAGCATGAGGGTTTGAATTTTTCCACATTCTTTTCAAAACTTGTTATTACCTGTCCTTTGAATTGCAGTCATCCTAGTGGGTGTGAAGTGGTGTCTCATTGTGGTTTTGATTTCCATTCTTCTATATAGGGTCGCTACGAGTCAGAATCAACTCGACCGCACTGGGTTTGGTTTCTTTTCTTTTTTTTTTTTTTTGGTATTGACTAATGGGAGCCCTACTGTCTAGTATTTTTATTGGGTGTTTGTCTTTTTGTTGTCCAGTTTTAAGAATTCTTAACATATTCTAGATGTTGTTGTGGTTAGGTACCATGTAGTCTTCGGTTGTTAGCGTTCAATGTGTCAAATTATTCTTGAGATGGTCCTTAAATTCCTGTGCAGTATATTCAAGGTCATACTTTGGCTCTTGTGAACTTGTTTTCGTTTTCTTCAGCTTCAATTTCAACTTGCATATGAACAATTGATTGTTCTGCCTTGTTCTGCCTGATGATATTGAGCTTCTCCATCGTCTTTTTCCACAGATGTAATCGATTTTATTGCTCTGCATTCCATCAGGCAAGGTCTACTTGTTTACTCGCCTTTTATGTGGTTGTAAAAAGGTATTTCTAATGAATAAGTTTTGACCTTGCAAGATTGCATCATGCAGTCTTTTCAAGTCATTTCTAATACCAAAGCCATATTTTCATACTACTGACCATTCATCTTTGTTTCCAACTTCTGCTTTCCAATTGCCAGTAAATATCAATGCATTTTGATTGCCTTTGGTCAGTTCCAAATGGCAGCAGTTGGTAAAGATCTTCATTTTTTTTCTTAATCTTTGGTATTAGTGGTTGATGTGTAAAATCGAATAATTGTGTGTTAACTGGCCTTCCTTGTAGACCATATGGTTGCTCGATTCAAAATGACCAATACCAGAAATCAAATGATACGTTGCATTGGGCAAATGCTGCAAAAGACCTCTTCAAAGTGTTAAAAAGTAAAAATGTCACCTTGAAGCCCTGGTGGCACAGTGGCTAAGAGCTCAGTTCCTGACCATAAAGGTTGGCAGTTCGACTCCATCAGTGACTCCTTGGAAGCCCTATGGGACAGTCCTACTCTGTCCTAAAGTGTCAGTAAGAGTTAGAATCGACTCAACAGCAACAGGCTTTTTGGTTTGGATCCAAGCCATGGTCTTTTCATTTGCCTCATATGAATGTGAAAGCTGGACAATGAATAAGGAAGATGGAAGAATTGCTGCATTTGCATTATGGCATTGATAAAGAATATTGAATACACCATGAACTACCAGAAGAACAGACTAATCTGTCTTGCAAGAAGTAAAGCCAGGATGTTCCTTAGAAGGAAGGATGGCAAGACTTCATCTCACATTCTTTGGACATGCTTTCAGGAGGGATCAGTCCCTGGAGAAGCACATCAGGCTTGGTAAAGTACAGGATCATCAGAAAAGAGGAAGACCCTCAATGAGATGGAATCAAATAGTGGCTACAACAATGGGCTCAATCATAGCAATGATTATAAGGATGGCCCACGACCAGGCGGTGTTTTATTCTGTTGTGCATAGAGTTGCTATGAGTTGGAACTGAATAGATGGTGCTTAATAACAACAGGATTGTTTGTATATAGAAATACAATTGAATTTTTTAGGTTGATCTTTAGGGTGCAATTTTGCTGAATGTTTAAATTAGCTCTAATATATTTTTATGGATTTTCTATATACAAATTTATATAATATTTTAGTAGGTATAGTTTTACCTCTTCCTTTCTAGTATGGCAGCATTTTAATTCATTTTCTGACTAATTGCTCTGCACTGAACCTCAAGTATACTATTGAATAGAATGGCTATAGTGAACATTCTTTTCTTATTCTTGATATTTGGAGGAAAGCATTCAGTCTTTAATCATTAAGTATGATGTTAGCTGTGGGCTTTTTTTTTTTTTTTGAAAAAATTGTTTTTCAGCAGGGCACATACTCATCATATTGTGCATTATAAACTAATTTCTTACATCCAGCCAACCCTGGAATCATTCAAATTTGAGGAATCTTTTCAAAAAATAAAGGTTAATTTGTTATATTTTAATAAAAGGGGATTTTTGAGTTTCCATTTGTCCCCTCAAGGAAGAGATGGTTCCCAAGGTGAAAGAATTGGAAAAAGAGTCCAGCAAGGAGTCACAAACTTGAATGCCTTTATGGATCAAGCAAGCAGCAGATTTACATAAAAAAAAAAATTCATGTTTTGTGAAAGACTCTAAATTCAAATATATTTCTAAAGCACTCTTACCAAAACAAAATGCATCTACTGGACTACTTCTTCCCAAGCTCAATTATTTACAACTGTTGATGTAGAAAGATAGAACATGGCAGATAAACTCAGGCTGCTGGAGTGACAGTGATAGTAAGACATTCCTCATGGCCATGGCTTTCTAACACTCAGTGTGAAGTTGCGTTCTGCCTCTGGTATAATAACTTTTAACACCCAAACCTTTAATAAGAGTGCTTTATATCCACCAGTCATGTATGAATGGTACCTTAAAAAATAAAGGATAGCAAGAGCAGTCCTAACAGTTCCAGGAAATAATGAGTGGCCAATGTGAGAAAGACCCAATATAGAGATATTATTATTGAAAGATGGGTGCCAGGCAACAGTAGAGAAGCAGGCTGTACTGTGAAATGACTCAGGAAAGGATGTAAGACAAACACGTTTTCCTCAGGTTTAAAAGTAATGGCTCAGGTGGGAAGGAGCATAGGAGCAAAATGCTGCTAACATGTATGATTGCAATTTACTCATTTCTTTTAAATATATTTTTTAATGGTGCCCAGTGCATCATCTGCTCTGGAGGCATGTGAGTTACATTATTATACTGGAAATATATAAAGATCATTTTTGAAATTTATTTTTGATACAATATACTAGTAACTTAGTATACCTAATAGGTATAAGAAGTCCCTGGGTGGTGAAAATGGTTAAACTATGAGGCTACTAACCCAAATATTTGAGGTTTAAATCCACTCCAAAATGCCTCAGAAGAAAGGCCTGGCAATCTATTACCAAAAAAATCAGCCACTGAAAACCCTGCAGAGGACTATTTTATTCTGACACACAAGAGGTCGCCATGAATCAGAGTGAACTTGATAGTGACTGTTTTCTTTTTTTGGTTTGAGTCGATATCAACTTAAAGGCATTGGGCTTGGCTTTTGACTTTATTTTGTATACACATTTTTTGTTTAAAATTCAAGCTCTGTACCATTCAGATTTCTTAGGGCTGTATTTTTCCAAATTTTTAAGTTCGTTTGTCCTTGATTTCAGAACTTTGTATTTTTTAGCTATTAGAAATTTTTAAAATATTTTTGGAAACAAAATGGAATTCTGGATTACCTAAAATGTAATTTGTTAAGTTGTGAAAAATGGTTCAAGTGATTTAAGATTTTCTTTGTGAAGAAAACCTATGAAAGATATTATTTTAACTTTAGATGGTTTTTATACACTAGGTATTTACTATATAAGAAAGAAACTCAAATTTTACTACAGGATCTAGAGTGACCAAAAAAAAAAAAAAAATCCTTAAATACTACTTGACAAATTTATACAAAAATATGTTATCTCAAATGTGCACTATCTTATGTATATGATTTTGAAATGAAATTAGCTTAATAATTTTCTTTTGAATATTTATCTACTGTACTCCATTACGACAATTGAAAGCATTCATTTGGTAATGTCATAACTGACAATTTTTTAATCTAAAGTGCCTTTGTAATCCATGAAACAGTTTATGTTTTCAGCTTTAAAAATCTTATCATTTGATGTTAGATTTATTGTACTGTGTAAGGTATGATGTTTCTAAGGATAACTTAAGAAGTATAAACAATAATATATTCATCATGTCATCGCCTTCATTGTACCAAAGAAAAGTTCTGTGGTGATACAATTACATAAAAGGTTAAACTTGCAGCATTTTCCAATTCATAAGACATTTTTAGTGTTTTCAGAAGCACATCTAACAAGCTAGCAACAATTTTAATGGTTGCAAATCTCGCTTTGTTTTTCAAAACAAGTCAAATAATTGTGTACCTGAGAAGGTAAGCATCTCCTGGTACTATTATTAAACCCTGGACAAATCATTTTTTAAATCATAATTTTGCAGTTCCGATGTTATCTAGAGACTAACAGGCCTTCACTGTAGAAGGATTCCTTCACAGTCATGGGTAAATTCTGCTCTTATAAATACAGAAAACTATTTCCTATTAACAAAAAAATCTTTCAAAATATAATTATGTAAAATTTTAGAGGATTTTAACAATAATCTGAAAAGCAGTAAGCATGTGAAAACTGCCAATACCAAAGATTGAGATTATTTTATAATAACCTTCATCATTAGCATTTTACTTTAAACATCTTGGAATGTGAAAGTAGAGTACTCCCCAGATGGTATGAGGTTGGCTTTATATTTACTTGTTTTCAGGTATCACTTGCACAGTGTAAGCACAAATACCTTCAGCAAATATTTTAGAGACAGAATGACACCGTACTCTTACTGTTGTTTTTAGGTGTCGTCAAATCGGTTCTGGCTCATAGTGATCCTATGCACAACAGAACAAAACACTGCCCGATCCTACACCATCCTTACAATCATTGTTATCCTTGAGCTCATTGTTGCAATCACTATGTCAATCCACCCTGTTGAGGGTCTTATAGAAGGAGAATTTTAAATGAAATCAACAATTTGGGAAAGGTAATGACTTTTATTTATTTCAAATTGTGAACTTAGTTATGTCCCTTTATCCATTCATCATTCATTGAGCAACCTGAGCATGGATAAATGACAAGTGCAGGATTCATCTCTGTAGGATCTAGTCTAGATGCTGATCTAAATGGAATCACACAAAAGTGTTAATTATTGCTATCACAATTTTTCCAGCCCTATGTTCTTTGAATCTAGCATGTATTTTGCACATGCTTTTTTTTTTAACAGAATGATATTTTCAGAAGGTATCAGTATTAGTTCAAATTTTTTACTTTAGCTTTAAATTTCTATAACTCACCCAGTGCATAAATTTCTATACCCAGAAAAAAAAAAACAGTGCCATCAAGTCGATTCTGACTCATAGCAACCCTATAAGACGGAGTAGAACTGCCCTATAGAGTTTCCAAGGAGTCAAATTTATAGGAAACTATCATCCACAAGCATACTGAAAATCCACAGATCCACAATGAACAACTCAAGTCTCTCCAGTTTCAGTTTTTTCATCTATAAAATGGAAATAATAAGCTCATACCACATAGGGTCACTGGGGAAATAAATCATACATATAAAGTGTCTGGACAGTTCTAATCCCATGGTAAGCACTCAGTAATATCACCCCATATTAAACAGTAATACAACGCTAACATGCATTCTTATCTCAACACTCTTTTCCTCATTTTTGATATACCATCAATCTTTGATGATATCTTTTGGGTCTCTTCCTTTTGACCATTGAACAGTTATCATGGTAACCCATTCCAGGAACTCATCAACTTTTTCAAAACTCAGATCTCAGAAATAAACACATTCTTTCTGCTTTGGTTTTTAATGCCATCAAGAGACTGATAAAAGATCTTATTGGAAAAGGTGAGTGCAAAATACACTAAGACAGCATGCCTAAGACTTGCAAAGACAACATGGTCTAAATATTGTGAAAGATTTCCATTCTGTAGCCATGCTCTACTGGAACAAAAGCTCGAAGAGTCATGGACCTCTTCAAGTTATACAAGAGTACTTAGCACATGGTGCTTTGGGAATGAATTTTATCTTTAGTTATAGGAACTTCTGACTTCTCATTAGAAAGTGCATTTCCTTCCTGGATGTGGGGATCAATTTGAGTGATATACTTAATGTTAGCCACTCAGTTACCTTCTAGAGCCACCATTTCAATATTTTTGAATTGTTGCTTGTAGACAAGGTACTCTCTAAAGGCAAACCAGTGTACATGAGTGGTCAATACGTTATTTTTGTACTTTACATTAATACTTTCCTCACATTAATTGCAGTGAATTGTTTCTCTGCTATGATAAAGGGATAAGACAGGAGAGCAGACATGAGTAGCCAAAAGAAGAAACAGAAGGGGAAATGGGGAACAACCTATGTAGAGACAGATAGGTCTTCTCTCATATACTGATCATATAATATGCCTAACTATGGGCGAATATTTAACCACTATGAGCCTAATATATAAAATAAGTATACTAGTAATTGTCGTAGACTCCCAGATAGTGCAAATGGTTAAAGTGCCTCAGAAGTAAGTCCTGCTGATCTACTTCTAAGAAATCAGCCATTGAAAACCTTGTGGAGCATAGTTCTACTCTGACACACATGGGGTTGACAGGAGTCAGAGTCAACTTCATGGTAACAAGTACATGTTTCTGGTAACATTCATTCTGCGGAAGAGTTGAGAGGATTGCAAATAAGGCATGGAAAGTACGTTGTTGTCACTGTTATTAGGTGCCACTGAATCAATTTTCAATTCATATCGAACCCACATGACAGA
This sequence comes from Elephas maximus indicus, assembly GCF_024166365.1. Taxonomy (NCBI): domain Eukaryota; kingdom Metazoa; phylum Chordata; class Mammalia; order Proboscidea; family Elephantidae; genus Elephas; species Elephas maximus. The sequence continues at coordinate 23,469,141 of NC_064835.1, read as the reverse complement.
ATAGAACTACTCCGTACGGTTTTCTATGCTGTAATATTTACATGAGCAGATATTCAGGTCTTTCACCAGCAGAATCAGTGAGTTGGTTTGAACTGCCAACCTTCCAGTTAGCAGCCCAGTGCTAAACCAATGTACCGCCAGGGTCGGAACATTCAATATTCTAAGTTATCAGAGCTGTTAAGTTGGATGTTTAGAGAGTGGTCAGACTAAGACCAACTCTTACAGAACACACACACAAAAAAGATATAATTCTATCTGATGTCCATTTGCACGACACATAATACTGGAATCTCAGAGTATTAACTTCCAACAGAGACCAGGGACAAGGGGAGAGAATTGGAGATACCTGAATGAATAAGACTTGCATCTGATTCACACTGCATAAATAAACACCTATCTCAAATTTCTTCTTCTCTTCCTCCATAGAATTAATTCCCAGAGGAAAATGGCAGCAGGAAATCACTCCACAGTGACTGAGTTCATCCTCGCTGGGCTAACAGACAAACCAGGGCTCCAGCTGCCCCTCTTTCTTTTCTTCCTAGGAGTCTATATAGTCACAGTGGTAGGGAACCTGGGCATGATCACACTGATTGGGCTCAGTTCTCACTTGCACACCCCCATGTACTATTATTTCCTCAGCAGTTTGTCCTTCATTGACCTCTGCTATTCCACTGTCATTACCCCCAAAATGCTGGTGAACTTTGTGACAGAGAAGAACACCATCTCCTACTCTGAATGCATGACTCAGCTCTACTTCTTCATTTTTTTTTATTGTATCAGAAAGTCATATGTTGGCTGTGATGGCATATGATCGTTATGTTGCCATCTGTAATCCATTGCTTTACAATGTCACCATGTCTTATCAGGTCTGCTCCTGGTTGATACTTGAGGTATATATGATGGGCTTGATTGGTGCCACAGCTTACACAGTTTGCATGCAAAGAGTGATTTTCTGCAAAGCTAAAATTATCAACTATTACTTCTGTGACATTTTTCCACTTCTGGAGCTCTCCTGCTCCAGCACATTTATCAATATAGTGGTTCTTTTGTGCCTCACTGTATTTAATATTCTTGCACCAACCTTGGCCATCTTTGGCTCCTATATCTCCATCATTGCTAGCATCCTGCGAATCCACTCCACTGAGGGCAGGTCCAAAGCCTTCAGCACATGCAGCTCCCACATATTGGCTGTTACAATCTTCTATGGTTCTGCAGCTTTCATGTACCTGCGGCCATCAAATGTCAGCTCCATGGACCAAAGCAAAGTGTCTTCTGTGTTTTATACCATTATTGTGCCAATGTTGAACCCCCTAATTTACAGCCTAAGGAAGAAGGATGTCAAAGTTGCTCTAAATAAAATCATTGAGAAAAGACTATTTTGCATTAGCAAAGATTTCTAATTCTTGAGGAAGGTTCAGTAAGAAAGGAGTCCAGAGACTGTAACATATATACAGAAATAGTGAGATTGTTGCCAATGCTTGATGATTTTGAAGAAAGGTCCCAAGGATAAGACTGGATTCATAGTGTCACATGGAGGGCAGTCTAATGGAGGGCAGCATCAATTCTAGGAAGTCCCAGAGGTCACCTGGAGCAATACTTCTAATTACTTCTAATCATTTTTTAAAATAAATCTTCAAAATCCTTAATGTAGGGAAATTATAACTTATATACATGGGAAAGAGCACTTCGTTAGATAAGGCTTACCTATTTATAGAAAGACCTGTTTGGTCTGTATCCTTTAATCTTCTTGTTACTTTGTATATTGGCTCTTGTTCACTAATAAGTATTCGAATAAACTCTTCTGAAGAAAAGTTATCTCTAAAATAAATAGTTTCTAATCTTTTGACATCTATAAAATTCAATCCCTACTAGTGACTAAGCGCAGAGAAGGGTAGTTGGGAATATGGCAGCAGATGATGAATGATAAGACATGATTCCTGCCCGCAAGATAACTGTGTGGTGGAAGAGATTGATAGACTTACCAGGGCTGAATACATTGTGTATTTTTAGTTATTTCTTTATGCAACATTCTTTTCATCACAGTTTTAACATTGTGCTACCACCTTCACTTCCCCCAGAATCCTATATTCATTTTCCCTTATTTCTAAAGATTTCTCTTTTCACCAATATTAGAGAATCACAGATGTAGAAGTGACATTCTTTGACTATGCATTGAAATCATATGGATGAGTTATTTACATGCAAATGTTAAAATTGGAAAACTGATTTCTCTTTAATTACATGTACCCTTCTTACTCAAATTTTCAATATTTATTCTGGTAAAAAAAAAAAAGTTGGCAGAATTATTTTGTAGACACTCAGTAATTGTCAGGGGCTTCAGCTAAAAATCTGTGGATCTCCATCCTTACTTAGTAAAGAGGAGTTTAAAACAGAAAATGCGACTCAGGTGATAGTTTGGGAAGACTTCCAAGTAATAAATTCCCCCTCTTACCCTTTCCCAGCTAAGCTCTCATTGGTGTTTTTTAGAATAGCAACCAGAAAACTCTTATTAGTCCTCTTGAGAGACAATAAACCAAAAAAAAAAATTCTGTGCCATGGAGTCGTTCCAATTAATACCTCTCAGCAGTTGGTGGCACCAGCTCTCACTAGCTCCTCCTGCCGTTACTGAGCTCCCACATCTTCTCTTGCTGGTGGTAGAGCATCTGGATGTATTTCCCATCTTTCCCTAGAATGTTTCTTCAGACTCCTCAGGACCAGATATTTCTCTTTACTTTTAGAACTCCTTCTAGATAAGAACTCCTGGTGTTTTCTTTCTAATGCTTCTGAGATTCAAAGCTTCCACAACTGCTGAATTAAGGAGACAAGCATGGACATCTCCAAATAACATCATGCTCTTGTCTGCTCATGTCTATAAAGCTATGCCCAGAGGCAGAGCACATGGACACTGGATCTTTTTTGATGAAGTGTGAGCATTTACATCTGGTAAAAGTGCATTTTTAAAATTATCTGACTGGACTGACATGTCTAAAACTCTGCTTGCTTAGTCTTCAGCTTGCCATTAAATACGAAACATTAATACCACAATGAGATATCGTTCTTTACCTCACCATGTAAAATCACAAGTTGTAATGAGAAGATGAGTATATTTTCCTCTTTGGAAACTAGAAGAAACTTCTATCTTGGCTTTCTATGTACTAATCAGTCCTGTCTCCATATCTCATGTCTTAATCCCACAAAAGAAACCCATTTGTGTGTATATCTGTATACATTTATATAAGTATGTGATCTATATATTTGTATGTATTTATGTGTAACCTATATGTTCATGTATGTGTATTATATGCACAAATGTGTACTATGTGAATATGTTTTACAAGCTGTATGTGTAATTTTTATTGTATTAATGCAGTCATTGAACAAACGACACCCAGTGAGAAACTTTTTTTTGAACTGATAGGTTGAAATAACTGTTTATAAGAATTGTATGTGTTTCAGAGGACCTGTTTATACAACACATTTTAAAGTCGTTAATGAGCATAAAAGTGCATGAACCATCTCTAGTTATCCTAAGAACTGGTATACATGATTAAAATATTAGAATACATATTAGACAGATTGCAAAATGGAAATAAAGCTCTATCCTAAGAACTAGTATACATGATTAAAATATTAGAATACATATTAGACAGATTGCAAAATGGAAATAAAGCTCTACCACTACAAATAGGGGGGAAAAAAACCTTGAAGGAGGAAGCCTTTAACAACTTAGAAAAGTAAAAAATGCATAGTGCTATAAAATACCTTTACAGATGGATACATATAATCAAAAGTTTTAATAATAAGAAAAGTATGATATATTAAATATATTCAAACACCAAGCCCTATGATGAACTTGGATAATGTTCTCATACTGAGTTTGACTCTCATTCCTTCTAAGTATATTTTAATTTCCAAAAGAAAGCAAGTCTTCATTTACTATTAGCATTTTTATGGGCCATCTGTGTGTCATGGGGACAGAATTGACTTTGAACTTCTGTATTAGTTAGGATTAGTTTTGGCTGTGAGACACACGCACACACACACACACACACACACACACAGATGAGTGCCTTAAACCAGGAGACAATTCAGGGCTGATGGCTGGTGTGGTGGCTCACTTATCAAGGATATAAGCTTCTTTTAACAGGCTCCTCTATTGGCTCCAACATGTAGATTTTACCTTATGGTCTTAGATAATACCTCCAAATCCATCATTCATTTCCACCACCCAGTCAGCAGAAAGGAAGCTGCGAAGGGGAAGGGAGTGCCCCCTCACTTGAAGAACACTACCCTGAAGTGACACCAATATCACTACTATCCCTTTGGCTAGATGTAGTCACATGGCCAAACCCAGATGAAAGGGAGGCTAAGAAATGCCATGGTTATCCTATATGGCCATGTGCCAAACTAAGATTCAGGACATTGATTAACGAGAAAGAAAGGAGAATGAATATAAAGAATGATTAGCAGTTTCAGCCACACCTTACAAAATTTGTATTTAGTGACAGACAACTCTATGTTGGTCTCTCAAGAGTTTAACATTTGGATTAGTCAGTGTATCCTAGAAGAATAATGGTGCTAAACGTGATTAAAGTAAAATTTCTCCATGCATTTTTGACCACCCCACACTATCATTAGCCATATTTCTAGAACATCACATATTCTATAGTAATATTGTCCCTTTTGATACTGTTTGCTGTTAATGAATACTTGTAGATATTTCTACCAAATTGTCAAATTCATGAGAACAGAAAACTGTGTTTTCCATTGTATCATAAATCTTGATCTATACTTATACAATTGTTGTTGTTGTGTGTTGCATGTATGAGTTGATTCTGACTCAATGCAATCCTAGAGGACAGAATAGAAGTTCCTTATAGGATGTCCAAGGCTGTAATCTTTACAAAAGTAGATTGCCAGCCCCTTTTCTCCCTTGGAGTGGCTGATGGGTTGGAAAAACTGAACCTTTGGTTAGCAGCCTAGTGCTTTATCCATTGTACCACCAAGTTTCTTGTATAATTATGGATGAGGAAATTTTTCCACAGGTTTTATGAACCATTCTCTTACTAAGTTTTTTTCCCTTTTCACTCTAATTTGCAAAAATGACTTAAACAGATTAAAGCCCTGCATAGAACAGAAACTTAAACATTTAAGGTAAACTCAACTAAGCAAATTATTGCAATTATTTTATTTATTCCATTGTAATTTTATATGAAAATGATATAACATTTAATAAATATGTTGACAACAATATTGATTGACACAGTGGCTATAACAATGGGCTCAAAGATAACAAAGATCATGAGGATGGCACAGGACCCAGCATCATTTCGTTCTGTTGTACATAGTGTCCATATGAGTTGGAACTGACCCAACAGCAATTAACAACAACAACATTTAAAAATATAAAATTTATAACTACAAATGTAATTCAGTCTTTACAGAGAATTTAAATAATCTGTATAATGCCCCTACTCATCTGTCAGTTTCTCATACTGTGGGGGCTTCTATGTGGCTGTGATGCTAGAAGCTAAGCCACCAGTATTCAAGCATCAGCAGGGTCACCCATGGTGGACAGGTTTCAGCTGAGTTTGTAGACTAAAACAAACGAGGAAGAAGGACCCGGCAGTCTACTTCTGAAAAGAATTAGCCAGTGAACACCTTATGATTAGTAGCAGAACATTGTCTGATATGGTGTTGGAAGATGAGCCCCTCAGGTTGGAATGCATTCCAAATACAACTGGGGAAGAGCTGCCTCCTCAAAGTAGAATCAACCTTAATGACATGGATGAAGTCAAGCCTTCCAGACCTTCATTTGCTGATGTGGCATGACTCAAAATTAGAAAAAAACAGCTGCAAATATCTGTTAATAATCAGAACCTGGAATGTATGAATCTAGGAAAATTGGAAATCCTTAAAAATGAAATGGAACACATAAAGATTGATCCTAGGCATTAATGAGTTGAAATGGACTGGTAGTCATTTCATATCGAACAATCACATGGTTACTATACAGGGAATGACAACTTGAAGAGCAACGCTGTTGCATTCATAGTCAAAAAGAACATTTCAAGATCTATCCTGAAGTACAACGTGCTGTCAGTGATAGAATAATAACCATACCCCTACAAGGAAGACCACTTAACATGACTATTATTCAAATTTACACACCAACCACAGAGGCCATAGATGAAGAAATTGAAGATATTCACCAACTTCTGCAGTCTGAAACTGATCAAACATGCAATTGGGATGCACTGATAATTACTGGTGATTGGAATGGGAAAGTTGGAAACAAAGAAGAAGGATTTGTAGTCGGAAACTATGGCCTTGGTGATAGAGACAATGCCAGAGATCCCATGATTGAATTTCGCAAGACCAATGACTTCTTCATTGCAATCACCGTTTTTTTACCAACATAAATGGTGACCATATACATGGACCTCACTGGATGGAATACACAGGAATCAAATGGACAAAATCTGTGGAAAGAGGTAATGGAAAAGCTCAATATCATCAGTCAGAACAAGGCCAGTGACCAACTGTGGATCAGACCATCAATTACTCACACGCAAGTTCAAGTTAAGACTAAAGAAAATTACAAGAGGTCGAGAGCTAGAGTACAACCTTGAATATATCCCACCTGAATCTAGAGGCCATCTCAAGAATAGATTTCATGTGCTGAATGAACGCTAATGACTGAAGACCAAATGTGTTACAGAATGACATCAAGGAGGTAATACCTGGAGAAAGCAAAAGATCATTAAAAAGACAGGAGAGAAAGAAAAGGCCTAAATGGATGTAAGAAGACACTCTGAAACTTGCTCTTGAATGTCGAGTAGCTGAAGCAAAAGGTAAAAATGATGAAGTAAAAGAGCTGAACAGAAGATTTCAAACAGCAGCTTGAGAAGACAAAGCAAAGTATTATACCGACACGTGCAAAGACACGTAGATAGAAAACCAAAGGGGAAGAACATGCTCAGCATTCCCCACGCTGAAAGAACTGAAGAAAAAATTCAGACCTCCTGTTGCAATACTGAAGGATTCTAGGAAGGAAATATTAAACAAATCAGGAAGCATGAAAAGAAAATTGAAGGAAGAGGAGCCAAGATTGCGGAATAGACAGACACTTCTGGGGAGCCCTCTTTAAAACAAAGACCCAAACAAAACAAGTGAAAAGAGTGTATTTGTGACAAGCTGGGAGCCCTGAGCATCAAAGGCAAGATTAGACAAGCCAAGGGGCAGGGGGAGGAAGAGACCATTCAGAAGAGGTGAGGAGATACCGGACCTGAATCACGGAGAGCCCTCAGGCACCATTCCTGGAGCTGCAGCGAAAGCGGTGGTGGGCTGGTACTAGCGTTTGGCCGCAGTTTCCACAGGGACAGTCAGCCAGCCACATAGCCTACTCACAGCTGCGGAACCTGAGGAGAAAGGTACTCTCAGCAAAAGCTAAGTACTTGCAAATATTTTACCATGTCCCCCCCTCCACCCCCAAGCCAGGGGTGAGCACCTAGACCATTCTCCCGGCCTTGGGGAAGGAAAAAATTTGCAATTGGGGGAAAAGATAATTTCCTAGCTCCATTAACTGGGGAAGATCAGGACAGAAGGGTCTCCTGTCCAGGCATAAAATGTCCATGGACCTTGAGTATCTTTCCCTTCTGCATGACCTATGTGAGCCGATTTCAGGAGACTAGGCCCTTGTTGGCAAACTCCAACCATTTCAGCTGTGCGGTGGAAAGGTGGGTGTTTGATGCTTGACATTGCTCTGTCTACTAAACAAGGTCCTCACCTACCCACATCAGGGACCTAAGGACTAGGAGCTCCACTCTGGTCACCCAGCCACGTGTGACAAGGGTCCAAAGATAACTAGTACCTCCCAATCCTTACAACCAAAAATTTTGGGTGCCCATGGTTCCTCTGCAGAACCCACCCAACAGCACACTCTAAGGAACAGAGACGTGTTTTCCTCAGAGGCACTTGGGGGTCGGTTCTCAGCCCCTTGCCTTGTTCAGTGTGACCCCCTGCTGCAATCAGATACTGGTATATACACCAATCACTCCTGCCCCTGTAAGACTGTAGGACAGACCTGTACCACACATTTGATGATCAGCTACCTGGAAACCTGAGCTGAATTCATACAAGAAAACCGAATGGACTCCTAGACTGATATGCCTGATAAGAGCTCTAGTCAGCTGGGAACAGGACACCAGAGCTCCAAGGGCAAAAATAATCAAGCTAGCTCACTCAAGCAACCCATAGGGGTATACCAAAACAAAACAAAGCAAGCAGCTATGCCACAGTAAGCAAGCATAAACTAATACAATAACTTATGAATGGCTCAGAGACAACAGTCAATATCAAATCACATAAAGAAACAGACCATGATCACCTCAACAGGCTCTCAAAACAAAGAATCCAGGGATCTTCTAGATGAAAGTGCATTCCTGGAATTACCAGATGCAGAATTCAAAGGTTTAATATACAGAACCCTTCAAGACATCAGGAAGGAAATGAAGCAAAATGCAGAACAAGCCAAGGAACACACAGATAAAGCAACTGAAGAAATTAGAAAGATTATTCAGGAACATAATGAATAGTTTAATAAGCTAGAAAAATCCACAGACAGACAGATAGCAATCAGATATTCAGAAGATTAACAATAAAATTACAGAATTAGACAACTCAGTAGAAAGTCAGGGGAGCAGAATCAAGCAAGTAGAAGCTAGAATTTCTGAACTCGAAGATAAATTACTTGGCACGAATATATTTGAAGAAAAACCAGATAAAAGAATTTTTAAAAAATGAAGAAACCTTAAGAATCATGTGGGACTCCACCAAGAGAAATAACCTATGAGTGATTAGAGTACCAGAACAGGGAGGGATAACAGAAAATACAGAGAAAATTGTTGAAGATTTGTTGGCAGAAAATGTCCCTGATATTGTGAAAGATGAGAAGGTGTCTATCCAAGATGCTCATAGAACTCCACATGAGGTAGATCTGAAAAGAAAGTCACCAAGACATATTATAATGAAGCTTGCCAAAACCAAAGATAAAGAGAGAATTATAAGAGTAGTGAGGGATAAACAAAAAGTCACCTACAAAGGAGAGCCAATAAGAATAAGCTCGGACTACTCGACAGAAACCATTCAGGTAAGGAGGCAAAGGGATGACATATTTTAAAAAACTGAAGGAAAAAAATTGCCTGCCAATAATCATGTATCCAGCAAAACTATCTCTTAAATATGAAGGTGAAATTAAGAAATTTCCAGATAAACACAAGTTGAGGGAATTCATAAAAACCAAACCAAAACTACAAGAAATATTAAAGAGAGTTCATTGGTTAGGAAATCAATAATATCAAGTATCAACCCAAGACTAGAGCACCGGGCAGAGGAAGCAGAAGCCAACCCAAAGAAATCCAAAAAAAAGTAGGATTATTAAAAAAAAAAGCCCAAATGAGGGTAACAGTGAAGTTACTATATAAAAGAAGGCAACATTAAAATAATAAAGAGGGACTAAGAAATGTAATCATACATCTTCCGTACCCAGAGGAAGATACGGTGATACAAAGAAATAAAAGTTAGTTTCAAATTTAGAAAAATAGGGGTAAAAAATAAAGTAACCACAAAGGAGACAAAGTATCCTACTCATCAAAATAAAATACAAGGGAAAAATACAGACTCAGCAGAAACAAAATCAACAACAACAAATATGAGGAATGGACAATATGTAAAGAAAATCTACTCACACATAAAATCAAGTGGGAAAAAGAAACTGTCAACACAGAAAAAAGACAATAAAATGATAGCACTAAATTCATACCCATCCATAATTACCCTGAATATAAATGGACTAAATGTACCAATAAAGAGACAGAGAGTGGCAGAACGGATTGAAAAACAAGATCTGTCTATATGCTGCCTACAAGAGACACACCTTAGACTTAGAGACACAAACAAACTAAAACTCAAAGGATGGAAAAAGATATATCAAGCAAACAACACTCAAAACAGAGCAGGAGTGGCAATATTAATTTCTGACAAAAAAGACTTTAAAGTTAAATCCATCAGAAAGGATCAAGAAGGACACTATATAATGATTGAAGGGTCAATACACCAAGAAGATATGACCATATTAAATATTTATGCACCCAATGACAGGGCTGCAAGATACATAAAACAAACTCTATCAGCATCGAAAAGCGAGGCAGATGGCTCCACAATAATATTAGGAGACTTCAACACACCACTTTTGGTGAAGGACAGGACATCCAGAAAGAAGCTCAATAAACACATGGAAGATCTAAATGCCACAATCAACCAACTTGACCTCGTAGACATATACAGAACACTCCACCCAACAGCACCCAAGTATACTTTCTTTTCTAGTGCACATGGCACATTCTCTAGAATAGACCACATATTAGGTCATAAAGCAAGCCTTAGCAGAACCGAAAACACTGAAATATTACAAAGCATTTTCTCTGACCATAAGGACATAAAAGTGGAAATCAATAACAGAAAAAGCAGGGAAAAGAAATCAAACACTTGGAAACTGAAAAATACCATGCTCAAAAAAGTTTGGATTAGAGAAGACATTAAGGATGGAATAAAGAAATTCAGCGAAACCATTGAGAATGGAAACACTTCCTATCAGAACCTTTGGGACACAGCCAAAACGGTGCTCAGAGGCCAATTTATACCAGCAAATGCACACATTCAAAAAGAAGAAAGGGCCAAAATCAACGAATTATCCCTGCAACTTGAACAAATAGAAAGAGAGCAACAAAAGAAATCCACAGGCATCAGGAGAAAACAAAGACTAAAAATTAGAGCTGAACTGAATGAAATAGAAAACAGAAAAACAATTGAAAGAAGTAACAAGACCAAAAGCTGGTTTTCTGAAAAACTCAACAAAATTTATAAGCCCCTGGCCAAACTGACAAAAGAAAAACAGGAGAGGAAGCAAATAACTTGACAAAGAAATGAAATGGGCGATATTGCAACAGACCCAACTGAAATTAAAAGAATCATATCAGATTACTATGAAAAACTATACTCAAACAAATGTGAAACCCTACAAGAAATGGATGAATTCTTAGAAACACACTACCTACCTACACTAAAGCAGAGGTAGAACAACTAAATAAAACTATAGCCAAAGAAGATATTGAAAAGGTAACCCAAAAACTCCCAACAAAAAAAAGCCCTGGTCCAGACGGCTTCACTGCAGAGTTCTACCAAACTTTCAGAGAAGAGTTAACACCACGACTACTAAGGGTATTTCAGAGCAAAAAAGGATAGAATACTCCCCAACTCATTCTATGAAGCCACCATATCCCTGATACCAAAACCAGGTAAAAACACCACAAGAAAAGAAAATTATACACCTATATCCCTCATGAATGTAGATGCAAAAATCCTCAACAAAATTCTAGCCAATAGAATTCAACAACATATCAAAAAAATAATTCACCATGACCAAGTGCAGGGATGGTTCAACATTAGAAAAACAATTAATGTAATCCACCACATAAATAAAACAAAAGACAAGAATCACATGATTTTATCAATTGATGCAGAAAAGGCATTTGTCTAAGTTCAACACCCATTCATGATGAAAACTCTCAGCAAAATAGGTATAGAAGGAAAATTCCTCAACATAACTAAGGGCATTTATACAAAGCCAACAGCCAACATCACCCTAAATGGAGAGAGCCTGAAATTATTCCCATTGAGATCAGGAACCAGACAAGGATGCCCTTCGTTACCACTCTTGTTCAACATTGTGCTGGAGGTCCTAGCCAGAGAAATTAGGCTAGATAAAGAAATAAAGAGCATCCAGATTAGGAAGGAAGAAGTCAAAGCATCTCTATTTGCAGATGACATGATCTTATACACAGAAAACCCTAAGGAATCCTCCAGAAAACTACTGAAACTAATAGAAGAGTTCAGCAGGGTATTGGGATACAAGATAAACATACAAAAATCAGTTGGATTCATCTACACCAACAAAAAGAACATAGAAGAGGAAATCACCAAATCAATGCCATTTACAATAGCCCCCAAGAAGATAAAATACTTAGGAATAAATCTTACCAGAGATGTAAAAGACTTATACAAAGAAAACTACGGTACACTTCTGGAAGAAACCAAAAGAGACTTACATAAGTGGAAGAACATACCTTGCTTGTGGCTAGAAAGACTTAACATAGTCTAAATGTCTATTCTACCAAAAGCCATCTATGTACATTTAATGCAATTCTGATTCACTTACCAACGACATTCTTTAATGAGATGGAGAAAAAAATCATCAACTGCATATGGAAGGGAAAGAAGCCCTGGATAAATAAGGCATTACTGGAAAAGAAGAACAAAGTGAGAGGCCTTACTTTACCTGATTTTAGAATCTATTATACTGCTACAGTAGTCAAAGCAGCCTGGTATTGGTACAAAAACAGATACACGGACCAATGGAAAAGAATTGAGAATCCAGACATAAATCCATCCACATATGAGCAGTTGATATTTGATGAAAAGCCCCAAAACAGTTAAATGGGGAAAAGACAGTCTCTTTAACAAATGGTGGTGGCATAACTGGATATCCATCTGCAAAAAAATGAAACAAGACCATGCACAAAAACTAACTCAAAATTGATCAAAGACCCAAATATAAAACCTAAAATGAGAAAGATCATGGAAGAAAAAATAGGGACAATGTTAGGAGCCCTAATACATGGTATAAACAGTATACAAAACATTGTAAAGAATGCAGAAGAAAAACTAGATAACTGGGAGCTACAAAAATCAAACACCTATACTCATCCAAAGACTTCACCAAAAGAGTAAAAAGACTGCCTACAGACTGGGAAAAAGTTTTTAGCTATGACATTTCTGATCAGTGCCTGATCTCTAAAATCTACATGATGCTGCAAAAAGACAAATAATCTGATTAAAAAATGGACAAAAGATATGACTAGACACTTCACTAAAGAAGGCATTCAGGTAGCTAACAGATATATGAGGAAATGTTCACCATCATTAGGCATTAGAGAAATGCAGATCAAATCTGCAATGAGATTTCATTTTACTCCAACAAGGCTGGCATTAATCCAAAAAACACAAAATAATAAATGTTGGAGAGGCTGTGGAGAGATTGGAACACTTCTACACTGATGGTGGGAATGTCAAATGGTACAACCACTTTGGAAATTGATTTGGCGCTTCCTTAAAAAGCTAGAAATAGCCAGGTGGGGCAAAGATGGCTGACTAGGTAGAAGCTACCTCCGATCCCTCTTGAAACAAAGACTCAGAAAGACAAGTGAATCGATCACATACATGACAATCTACCAACCCTGACTATCAAACACTGATCTAAACAGTTGACCTGAGTGACAGGGGAGAGAAAACTGCACCCTGTGGTAGTGACCGTCTCTGGCACCGGTGTCCCGCTCCACAGCCTCTAGCCCTCGCAGTTCCCTGGTGCCAAGTGGCAGGGCTGATTGCATCTTGCTGAGGCGAGGAAGGCACGGAACACAGCCCTAACCACTAGCCCCCTGGGGTAACCTCGGTAGAGACTCAGCCAGTGCAAGAAGGCTGCACACTGACAGGGCTAATGACAGAATGAGCAACCACGGTGAAGGAGCAACGGTTTTCGGAGCCTGGAGCCAGTGTCCCAGTCAGAAAACCTTGGTGCAGGGCTTTGGACTGGGCACAGGGGAGCTGAGCATGGCTTCCTGATATGGTGTAAACACAGGACGCAGCCCTAGCTCCCTGAAGTGACCTGGGGGAAGCCCAGGCAGTGCATGCAGGCAGCGCAGTGAATTGGCTGACAGGAGAAGAAGTCACCGGGAGGCAGCGACTGGTTTTCGAGTCTGGAGTGTGGCATCCCAGCCAGGGAACCTTGGCGCTGGGCTTTGGACTGGGAGCGGAGGAGCTGACCATGACTTCTGAGACAGCACAAGCACAGGGCACAGGCCTGACCCTCAGGGGCAATCTCGACCCAGCCAGCACACGCAGGCTACAGGCCCCTCAGGAATCTCGGATAAAAAACTCACCACCAAACAAGATAAGTAAATTTGTCTATAGTGCTAGGTGCTACTCTCTTCTGTCTATCTGATCCCTCCCCTCACTGCCCCAGGCAGCTTCCTTAACATTGGAATTTCCTGGGCCAGGGAGTGAAGTGGTTTTTTTTTGTGTGTGTGTGTCTTTTCCTAACCCATTCTCCTGGCCTGAGAGAAGCAGATACTAAAAACCCAGGGACCAAAAATCCTTCCCTGACTTGCCTAAATTGGAATAAAAATACAGAACCAGCTCCAGCCAGGCATATGAGATCTACAGACTTGGGCTTTCATCCCTACAGGGAACAAGGTGGCTATTATAATTCAAAGACAATTCTGATAGAGATCTGACTGTAATTGCTTTAGCAGATCACAGGAAAGACAAGTTTTCCGGGTCTGATATCTCTACCTATTAAACAGAGCCCTCACTGATCCACAGCGGGAAACTGAGGGCTGAACCTCCACCCAAACCACCTAGCCACATGTCTAAGGGGTGTGAGGATACTGACACCTACCAATCTGTAGAGGTACATGCATTGGGTGCCTAAGGTACAGCTGGAGAGCCCAGCCACCAAAGTGCTTTAGGAATAGAGACACACCTACCTCATTGGCATGTGGGGGAAGGCTGTTAGCATCCTGCCCCCCCCCAGAGTGTGACCTCCTGCTGCTACTAGAATCTGGTGCACACAACTATCTCCACCACTCCTCTAAGTTAATAGGTGACAGTCTACACCACACACTTAGTGATACAAAATCACACTCTATTAAAGAATAGCGAATGGACTCTTAGGCTTATATATCTGGTAACACCCCATAAAAAAAAAAAAAAAAAAAAACCCCATACCAGCTGGTAATAGGACATAAGTGATTCAAAGCCTGCAACAATCAAGACAGTGCAATCTAGCAGCCCATATGGGTATATTGAAACTAAAAAAAACAAGAAGATAAGACTCAGTGAGCAAATATAAAATAAATCATTACAATATCTTATAGATTGCTTGGAGACAGCAGTTGACATCAAATCACATAAAGAAGCAGACCATGATTGCTTCTACAACTCCCCAAACAAAAGAATCAAAATCTTTCCCAAGTGCAAATACAATCCTGGAATTACCAGGCGAAGAATATAAAAAACTAATTTACAGAATGCTTCAAGACATCAGGGATGACCTCAGAAATGAAATAAGGCAATCTACAGAAAAAGCCAAGGAACACACTGATAAAGCAGTTGAAGAAGTCAAAAAGATTATTCAAGAACATAGTGCAAAAATTAATAAGCTGCAAGAATCCATAAAGAGACAGCATTCAGATATCCAAAAGATTAGCAGTAAAATTACAGAATTAGACAACTCAGTAGGAAGTCAGAGATGCAGAATCAAGGAATTGGAATGCAAAGTGGTGGATAAGGCAATTGACACCAATATAGTTGAAAAAAAATCAGATAAAAGAATTAAAAAAAAATGAAGAAACCCTAAGAATTATGTGGGACTCTATGAAGAAGAAAACTTGCGTGTGATTGGAGTTCCAGAACAGGGAGGGCTAACAGAAAATACTGAGAATAGTTGAAGATCTGTTGGCAGAAACCATCCCTGACATCACGAAAGATGAAAAGATATCTGCCCAAGATGCTCACTGAACCCCATACAAGACTGATACAGAAAGAAAACCGCCAAGGCGTATTGCCAACACCAAAGAAAAAGAAAAAAAATTTAAAAGCAGCCAGGGATAAACCAAAAGTCACCTATAAAGGAGAATCAATAAGAATAAGTTCAGGCTACTCAGCAGAAACCATGCAGGCAAGAAGGCAATGGGATGATATATACAGAGCACTGAGGGAGAAAAACTGCCAGCCAGGAATCATATATCCAGCAAAACTCTCTCTCAAATATAAAGGTGAAATTAAAACATTTACAGATAAATACAAGCTCAGAGAATTTGCAAAAACCAAACCAAAGCTCTAAGAATTACTAAAGGAAATTCTTTGGTCAGAAAATCAATAATATCAGATACCAACACAACGCAAGGCCACAGAATAGGATAACCTCATATCAACTCAAATAAGGAAATCACAAAAACAAAATTAAATTAATTTAAAAAAGAAAAAAATGCTCAAAACAGGGAATCATTGAAATCATTATGTAAAAGATTAGAATAATCAAAAAAGGGAATAAATACAGGAGGCATAGATCTTCCGTATGGAGAGGATCAAGGCAATATAGGACTATATAAGTTAGGTTTTTACTTAGAAAAATAGCGGTAAATATTAAGGTAACCACAAAGAGGTCTAACAATTCCACACTTCAAAATAAAAACCAAGAAAAACATAATGACTCAACAAAAATAAATTCAACTACTATGAAAATGAGGAACACACTATTAACAAAGAAAAACTTCTCAGCACAAAAAAGGAAGTGGAAAAATGAAATTGTCAACAACACACACAAAAAGGCATCAAAATGACAGCACTAAACTCATACTTGTCTAAAACTATGGCAAATGTAAATGGACTAAATGCACCAATAAAGAGACAGAGAGTTTCAGGTTGGAAAAAAAAAAACAAAACACAATCCGTGTATATGCTGCCTACAAGAGACACACCTTAGACTTAGAGACACAAATAAACTAAAACTCAAAGAATGGAAAAAAATATATCAAGCAAACAGCAATTAAAAAAGAGCAGGAGTGGCAATATTAATTTCTGACAAAATAGACTTTAAAGTTAAATCCACCACAAAGGATAAAGAAGGACACTACATAATGATTAAAGGGACAATTGACCAGGAAGATATAACCATATTAAATATTTATGCATCCAGTGACAGGGCTGCATGATACATAAAACAAACTTTAACAGAATTGAAAAGTGAGATAGACACCTCCACAATTATAGTAGGAGTCTTCAACACACCAATTTTGGAGAAGGGTAAAACTTCCAGTAAGAAGCTCAATAAAGACATGCAAGATCTAATTGCTACAATCAACCACCTGGACCTCATAGACTTATACAGAACACTCCACCCAACAGTTGCAAAGCATACTTTTTTTTTCTAGTGCACATGCAACATTCTCTAGAATAAATCACATATTAATTAGGTCATAAAGCAAACCTTTGCAGAATCCAAAACATTGAAATATTACAAAGCATCTTCTCAGACCGCAAGGCCATAAAAGTAGAAATCAGTAACAGAAAAATCAGGGAAAAGAAATCAAATACTTGGAAACTGATCAATACCCTGCTCAAAAAAGACTGGGTTATAGAAGACATTAAGGAGGAAATAAAGAAATTCATAGAATGCAGTGAGACTGAAAACACTTCCTATCAAAACCTCTGGGACACAGCAAAAGCAGTGCTCAGAGGTCAATTTATATCTATAAATGCACGCACACATAAAGAAAAAAAAAAAAAAGAAAGGCCCAAAATCAGAGAACTGTCCCTACAACTAGAAAGGGGCAAATAGAAAGAGAGCAACAAAAGAATCCATCAGGCACCGGAAGAAAACAAATAATAAAAATTAGAGCAGAATTAATGAATTAAAATTTCTTTTTTTTAATGAATTAGAGAACAGAAAAAACAATTGAAAGAATTAACAAAGCCAAAAGCTGGTTCTTTGAAAAAATTAACAAAATTGATAAACCATTGGCCAGACTGACTAAAGAAATACAGAAAAGGAAACAAATAACCCAAATAAGAAATGAGATGGTCCATATCACAACAGACCTAATTGAAACTGAAGAATCATATCAGTACAAAAAATTGCACTCTAACAAAATTGAAAACCTAGAAGAAATGGATGAATTCCTAGAAACACACTGCCTACTTAAACTAACAAAATCAGAAGTAGAACAAAAAAATAGACCATAACAAAAAAAAAAAAATTGAAAAGGTAATTAAAAAACTCCCAAGAAAAAAAAGCCCTGGCCCGGACTGCTTCATTACACAGTTCTACTAAACTTTCAGAGAAGAGTTAACACTACTACTACTAAAGGTATTTCAAAGCATAGAAAATTATGGAACACAACCTAATTCATTCTATGCAGCCAGCATATCCCTTATACCAAAACCAGGTAAAGACACCACAAAAAAAAAGAAAATTACAGACCTATATCCCTCATGAATGCAAAAATCCTCAACAAAATTCTAGCCAATAGAATTCAACAACAATTAAATAAATAATCCACCACAACCAAGTGGGATTTATACCAGGTATGCAAGGTTGGTTCAATATTAGAAAAAGAATAAATGTAATCCACCACATAAATAAAACAAAAGACAAAAACCACATGATCTTATCAACTGATGCAGAAAAGCATTTGACAAAGTCCAACACCCATTCATGATAAAAACTCTCAGCAAAATAGGAATAGAAGGAAAATTTCTTAACATAATAAAGGGCATTTATACAAAGCCAACAGCCAACATCATCTTAAATGGAGAGAGCCTGAAAGCATTTCCCTTGTGAGAGGGAACCAGACAAGGATGCTCTTTATCACCACTCTTATTCAATATTGTGTTGGAGGTCCTAGCCAGAGCAATTAGGCTAGACAAAGAAATAAAGGGCATCCGGATTGGCAAGGAAGAAGTCAAATTATCTCTATTTGTAAATGACATGACGTTATACACAGAAAACCCTAAGGAATCCTCAAGAAAACTACTGAAACTAATAGAAGAGTTCGGCACAGTTTCAGGTTACAAGATAAACATACAAAAATCTCTTGGATTCCTCTACATCAACAAAAAGATCATCAAAGAGGAAATCACCAAATCAATACCATTCACAATAGCCCCCAAGAAGATAAAATACTTAGGAATAAATCTTACCAAAGATGTAAAAGACCTGTACAAAAAAAACTACAAACTACTACTGCAAGAAACTAAAAGGGACCTACATAAATGGAAAAACATACCTTGCTCATGGATAGGAAGACTTAACATAGCAAAAATGTCTATTCTACAAAAAGCCATCTATATATACAATGCACTTCCAATCCAAATTCCAACGACCTTTTTTAATGTGATGGAGAAACACATCACCAACTTCATATGGAAGGGAAAGAAGCCCCGGATAAGTAAAGCATTACTGAAAAAGAAGAAGAAAATGGGAGGCCTCACTCTACCTGATCTTAGAACATATTATACAGCCACAGTAGTCAAAACAGCCTAGTACTGGTACAACAACGGCACATAGACCAATGCAACAGAATTGAGAACACAGATATAAATCCATCTGCATATGAGCAGCTAATATTTGACAAAGGCCCAGTGTCAATTAATTGGAGAAAAGATAGCCTTTTTAACAAATGGTGCTGGCATAACTGGATATCCATCTGCAAAAAAATGAAACAGGATCCATACCTCATGCCATGCACAAAAACTAACTCCAAATGGAGCAAAGACCTAAACATAAAGACTAAAACGATAAAGATCATGGAAGAAAAAACAGGGAAAACGTTAGGAGCCCTAATATAAGGCATAAACAGAATACAAAACATTACTAAAAATGATGAAGAGAAACCAGATAACTGGGAGCTCCTAAAAATCAAACACCTATGCTCATCTAAAGACTTCACCAAAAGAATAAAAAGACCACCTACAGACTGGGAAAAAATTTTCAGCTATGACATCTCCAACCAGCGCCTGATCTCTAAAATCTATGTGGTTCTGTTAAGACACAACCACAAAAAGACAAACAACCCAATTAAAAACTGGGCAAAGGATATGAACACACACTTCACTAAAGAAGATATTCAGGCAGCTAACAGATACATGAGGAAAGGCTCTCAATCATTAGGCATTAAAAAAACAAAAAGGCATTACAGAAATGCAAATTAAAACTACGATGAGATTCCATCTCACTCCAACAAGGCTGGCATTAATCCAAAAAACACAAAATAATAAATGTTGGAGAGGCTGCGGAGAGATCTGAACACTTATACACTGTTGGTGGGAATGTAAAATGGTACAACCACTTTGGAAATCTATCTGGCGTTTCCTTAAAAAGCTAGAAATAGAACTACCATAAAAAAAAAAAAAATACAATCCAGAAATCCCACTTCTCAGAATATACCTTAGAGTAATAAGAGCCTTTACAAGAACAGATACATGCACACCCATGTTTATTGCAGCACTGTTTACAATAGGAAAAAGCTGGAAGGAACCAAGGTGTCCATCAACAGATGAATGGATAAATAAATTATGGTGTATTCACACAATGGAATACTATGCATCGATAAAGAACAGTGATGAATCTGTGAAACATTTCATAACATGGAGGAACCTGGAAGGCATTATGCTGAGTGAAATTAGTCAGATGCAAAAGGACAAATATTGTATAAGACCACTATTATAAGGTCTTGAGAAATTGTTTAAACTGAGAAGAACACATTCTTTTGTGGTTACGAGAGGGGGGAGGGAAGGAGGGTGTGAGAGGGTTATTTACTGATTAGTTAGTAGATAAGAACTACTTTAGGTGAAGGGAAGGCCAACACTCAATACCGGGAATGTCAGCACAACTAGACTGGAGCAGAAGCAAAGAAGTTCCTGAATAAACTGAATACTTTGAAGTTTAGCGGAGCATGGGCGGGTGTTTGGGGACTATGGCTTCAGGGGACATCTGAGTCAATTGGCAAAATAAATTCTATTAAGGAAACATTCTGCATCCCACTTTGAAGTGTGGCATCTGGGGTCTTATACACTAACGAGGGGCCATCAAAGATGCATCATTGAGTCTCAACCCCCCTGGATGAAAGCAAAATGAAGAACACCAAGGTCACAAGGTAATTATGAGCCCAAGAGACAGAAAGGGCCACAAGAACTAGAGACTACATTATCCTGAGACCAGAAGAACTAGATGGTGCCCAGCCACAACCAGTGACTGCCCTGACAGGGAGCACAACAGGGAACCTCTGAGGGAGCAGGAGAACAGTGGGAGGCAGACCGCAAATTCTCATAAAAAGACCAGACTTAATGGTCTGGCTAAGACTAGAAGAATCCCGGTGGGCATGGTCCCCAAACCTACTGTTGGCCCAGGACAGGAACCATTCCTGGAAGCCAACTCTTCAGACATGGATGGGACTGGACAATGGGTTGGAGAGAGATCCTGATGAGGAGTGAGCTACTTGTATCAGGTGGACACTTGGGACTATGTCGGCATCTCCTGCCTGGAGGGGAGATGGGAGGGTAGAGGGGGTTAGAAACTGGCAAAATGGTCATGAAAGGAGAGACTGGAAGGAGGGAGCGGGCTGATTCCTTAGGGGGAGAGTAAGTGGGAGTATGTAGTAAGGTGTATATAAGTTTATATGTGAGAGACTGACTTGACTTTTAAACTTTCACTTACCCAAAACGCCCAGTGCTGTTGAGTCAATTCCGACTCATAGCGATCCTATAGGACAGAGTAGAACTGCCCACAGAGTTTCCAAGGAGCGCCCGGTGGATTCAAACTGCTGACCCTTTGCTTAGGAGCTGTAGCACTTAACCACTTCGTCACCAGGGTTTCCAACTTTCACTTAAAGCACAATAAAAATCATTAAAATTTTTTTTCTTGTGTTTAAATTGCAACTTTTATCATCTATTTATGACTGTAAAATTAATGCATGAAATTTGAAAATAGAGAAATCATAAGGAAGAAAACAAAATATTCTCATAATCTCACAGATCATTCATGACTAGGTTCAATGTAGTATTAATGGTCTTTCTTTTGTAAATGTGAATGTGCATCCACTTTTTTGTTTGTTTGTTTTAACATTTAGAACTAACTCCACGACATAGGCCAGATAAGCTTGACCAGGACCAATGGGTGAGAAGAGGGTAGGTCAGAGGAACTGAATTATCGGGGGCCTCCAGGAATGTAGGGGTCTGAGAAGGCACTGGGCAACTGGAATAGGCATAATGGTCAACCAAAAGCTTTCCACGCACATATTTAATAATTTCTAATTTTTTAATGAAACATTTGCCATGAAAGTGAGCAGTGACACAGGAAAAAAAACAAACAAACAGGAAAGCAGACATAAATTACAGCCATATTTAACTGGGCTTTTTGCCACATGGTCTTCGGCATTGGGGGCATCGTTTTCCTCAGACTGTAGAACAGGGAAATGAGCATGAGGATCACCGTGGTGGAAAACACAGGCTGTCTTCTCCTGGGCAAAAATACAGGAAGATGCTGGAGCCATCCAAACAAACAAAAGACTGCAAGATAAGAGACAAAGCTATTGAAGAATGGCCTTACCCTCAGTTGAGCAGATTCAAAGAGGTAGGAAAGAAAAAATATGTGACAACATATTGAGAGAATTTGAGAGTTTTTTCTTTTCTTTTTATTAGCTAAACATGGTTAGTGTATTGCCATTCTAGATCAGATAGATGGCAACATTTTAGATTGAAGTTGAGAGATGATTACAGGAATTTGAAAGTGTAAAATATACTTGGGCCTGGACAGTGCAATTGGTACTGGAATAACCCTCTCGCCAAAAGGATTAAAAAAAAAAGAAAAAAAACTGGACAAAATACATAGGTTAACTGTTTTTAGCCAATGGACAAGTATTACTAAACCATGATTACTGAGTGAGTAAACAAAAACTTATGATCTAAGCCTCATAACCGTATTTGCTTTCTGCAGTGACAATTTCATGACTGCAAGGTAGCAAGCTTATGTTCAACAAAGCATGGCAATTCCCACCTATCTCTGAGCAAGACATATCTATCATGAAATCCTGTTATTAGGTGCATACATATTACGGTATTCATGTATTACTCATGACTTGACCTTTTGTCGTCATAAAATATTCCTCTTTGCCCCTGGTAGTTTTCTTTTTTCTGATATCTAGTTTCACTGACATTGATATAGCTATTCTACTTCTGTTTTTACATTGGGTCTCTTTTTCTGTCTTTTTACTTTTCAAGCTCTTTACCTTTATATTTAAAGTGTATATATATATATATATATAGTTTGTTTTGTTTTTGTTTGGGTTTTTTTTTTGTTTGTTTTCTTATTGGGTGGTTGGTTGATTATTTTATTTTATTATTTCTTTGAGACCACATTTTTTTCTTGTTGTGTCTTTTTCTCTGCTGACATTCTCTACTTTTTAATTGGAGTGTTTACAGTATATTTAAAGTAATTTTTGATATGATTAGGTTTAAACTTACCATATTGCTAATAGTTTTCTATTTGTAACAACCAATCTTCATTTTTCTTGCATTCCATTTTCTATCTGCTATTGGCTTATCAGGAGCCATGGCGGTGCAGTGGCTAAGAAATCAGCTGCTAACCAAAAGGTTGACAGTTTGAATCCACCAGCCACACTTAGAAACCCCATGGGCAATTCTATATCTTATAGGGATGCCATGGGTTGAAATTGACTCAATGGCAGTGGGTTTGGTTTTGGTTTTATTGGTTTCAGAAGGAGTCCTGGTGGTGCAAATGTTTAAGTACTCAGGAGAAAGACCTAGTGATAAGCTTCCATAAAAAGTACAGTCAAAGAAACACTATGGAGCTGTTTTACTCTGTCACGTGGGGTGGATATGAGTTGAAATCAGCTTGACGGCACCTAACAATAGCATTAAAAATATTGGCTTAATGGTTACGGCTTTCTTCTTATTTTTAGTGATTGATAAAGTTTTGCCACTTTAGCTTATCAGTCTATCTTCAAATATCATACCATGTCATATATAATGCAGGAAATTTACAGTATAAATTTCCCTCAATTTCCCTCTTCCCATGCTTGTACTACTGTTGTTATCCATTTTACTTCTACATATGTTATCATATCCATGATACATTGTTATTATTATTCACTAGTATTTATCTTTTTAAAAAAAAATTAAGAAGACAGAAACCCCTTTTATATTTCCCTGCATATTTGCCATATTTTATTACTTTGTGTAGATAGAAATTTCCACTGAGTTTATTTTCCTTTTGCCAGAACATATCTGTTAACGTTTCTTGAAGTTTGTGCCAAATAAAAACCAAATACAAAACCAAATCCAGTGTCATCGAGTCGATTCCGACTCATAGCGACCCTATAGGACAGAGTAGAACTGCCCCGTAGAGTTTCCAAGGAGTGCCTGGCAGATTCGAACTGCCGGCCCTTGGGTTAGCAGCTGCAGCACTTAACCACTATGCCACCAGGGTTTCCTTGTGCCAAATAGAAACAATTATTATTATTTTACATATTCATTTGGAAATACTTTTATTTTCTAATCATCACTTTTGGAGTATATTGAAAGTGGGTGTAGAATTTTAGGTTGGCTGTTACATTGTTTAGCACTTTAAAAATGTTTTTTTCATTGTCTTCTGACTTTTATTATTTAAGAATTAAAATATCAAATTGTTGCTCCTTTAAAGGTAATAATCATTTCCTTACTGCATTTCTGATTTTCCCTTTGTCTTTAGTTTTTTAGTTGTTTCCTTCTGTTTTGCCTAAGTGTGATTTTTCCTTTCATCCTCTTGGGATTTACAATGAAGAGAACTTGAGGTACTTACCGATGAATATCAAGAACCGCAGTCTTCAATATGGATTGCACCTCAACATAAAGAAAACTATAATCCTTACAACCAGACCAATAAGCAACATCATGATAAACAGAGACAATACTGAAGTTGTCAACATTTCATTTCAACAATCAGTGTCCAGGAAAGCAGCAATCAAAAGATCAGATGACTTATTGCATTGGGCAAATCTGCTGCAAAAGATCTTTTTAAAGTGTGAAAAAAACAAAGATGTCACTTGGAGGACTAAGGTTCGCCTGAACTAAGCCATGATATTTTTAATTGTCTCATATGCATGCAAGAGCTCTGCAACAAATAAAAAAGACAGAAGAATTGATGCCTTTGAATTATGATGCTGGCAAAGAATGTTGAATATACCATGAACTGCAAGAAGAACAAACAAATCTGTTTTGGAAGAAGTGCAGCCAGAATGCTCCTTAGGAGCAAAGATGCCAAGATTTTGTCTCATGTATTTTGGACATGTTATGAGGAGGAACCTAATACAATGGAATCAAGTTCTACTGAGATCAGGAAGTTCATATAAAATAAGAAGAGAATGGTCCTTATAGCAGTATATCTGATGTTCAGTTTAAGCAAATTTTAAGTAGGGTTTGAAGACCACTGAAAACTCTGATGAGTGGTTATATTTAGGATGCCATGGAAACTAAAGATAGGCATTGATAACTGACCCACAGGGCTCCTGACTGTTACGGAACCAATGATCACCACGGGAATGTGTTGGTATTCAGTGTGGCTAAGCTTAATGTTTTATTTTAAAGAACAGTAAGCCTTCATAAGTTTTCTTAAAAATTATATTTATGATTGTATGTTTAGGTAAAAGAGAAGTAACAAAGAGAGAATATGATAGATTTTAGAAAAAAAACATTATTGTTGAGTCTATTCTGACTCATAGAGACCCTATATGACAGAGTAGAACTGCCCCATAGTGTTTCCAAGGAGCAGCTGGTGGTTTCAAACTGCCAGCCTTTGGGTTAGCAGCCAAATGATTAACAACTGTGCCACCAGGGCTCCAGGTTTTAGATATTATTTTTGTTGTTGTGAAATGCCATTGCGTTGGTTCCAGCTCAAAGCTACCTGATATATAACAGAACAAAACACTTGGCATCTCCTGTCTGGAGGGGAGATAGGAGGGTAGAGAGGGTTAGAAACTGGCAAAACCATCACGAAAGGAGAGACTGGAAGGAGGGAGTGGGCTGACTCATTAGGGGGAGAGTAAGTGGGAGTATGGAGTAAGGTGTATATAAGCTTATATGTGACAGACTGACTTGATTTGTAAACTTTCACTTAAAGCACAATAAAAATTATTAAAAAAAAGTTTTACATTTTTATTTTGGAAAACGCAGAAAAGTATAATGAAGAAAACAAATGATCATGTTCAATCCAATCACAGAGAGAAATCTGCTATTAAACTTTTGATGTAATTCGCTGTAGTCTTTAAAAGAAAAGTTTAGGAATTTGAAGAGTGGCGTCTGGGGTATTAAACGCTAGCAAGCAGCCACCTGAGATGCATCAATTGGTCTCAAACCACCTGGATCAAAGGAGAATGAAGAACACCAAGGACACAAGGCAATTACGAGCCCAAGAGACAGAAAGGGCCACAAGAACCAGAGGCTACATCATCCTGAGATGAGAAGAACTAGATAGTGCCTGGCTACAACCGACGACTGCCCTGACAGGGAACACAACAGAGAACCCCTGAGGGAGCAGGAGAGCAGTGGAATGCGGACCCCAAATTCTCATAAGACCAGACTTAATGGTCTGACTGAGACTAGAAGGACCCCAGCGGTCATGGCCCCCAGACCTTTTGTTGGCCCAGGACAGGAACCATTCCTGAAGCCAACTCTTCAGACATGGATGGACTGGACAGTGGGTTGGAGAGAGATGCTGGTGAGGAGGAGTGAGCTTCCTGGATCAGGTGGACACTTCAGACTATGTTGACATCTCCTGTCTGGAGGGGAGATGAAAGGGTGGAGGGGGTTAGAAGCTGGCGAAATAGACACAAAAAGAGAGAGTGGAGGGAGAGAGCGGGCTGTCTCATTAGAGCGAGAGTAATTGGGAGTGTGTAGCAAAGTGCATATGGGTTCTTGTGTGAGAGGCTGACTTGATTTGTAAACTTTCACTTAAAGCACAATAAAAATTACATAAAAAAAACCAAAAACTGCCTGATCTTGCATAATCCCCAGAATCATTGTTATGCTTAAGCACATTGTTGCAGCCACTGTATCAATCCATTTCATTGAGAGTCTTCCTCTTTTTTGCTGACATTCTTTACCAAGCATGATGTCCTTCTCTAGGGACAGATCCCTCCTGACAACAAGTCCAAAATATATGAGACGCAGTCTCGCCATCCATGTTTCTAAGTAGCATTCTGGTTGTACTTCCTTCAAAACAGATTTGTTCGTTCTGTTGGCAGTCCATGGTATATTCAGTATTCTTCTCCAACACCACAGTTCAGACATCAATTCTTTGGTCTTCCTTATTCATCACCCAGCTTTCACATGTGTAGGAGGTGATTGAAAACACCATGGCTTGGGTCAGGCGCACTTTAGCCTTCAAGGTGACAGCTTTGCTTTTCAACATTTTAAAGAGATCTCTTGCAGCCGATTTGCCCAATACAATGTGTCTTTTGATTTCTTGACTGCTGCTTCCATGGCTGTTGATTGTGGATCCAAGTAAAATGAAATCCTTGACAACTTCAACCTTTTCTCCTTTTATCATGATATTGCTTATTGGCCCAGTTGTGATGATTTTTGTTTCCTTATATTGAGGTATAATCCATACTGACAGCTGTAGTCTTTGATCTTTATCAGTAAGTGCTTTAAGTCCTCTTCACTTTGAGCAAGCAAGGTTGTGTCATCTGCATAATGCAGGTTGTTAATGAGTCTTCCTCCAATCCTGATGCCCCATTCTTCTTACAGTCCAGCTTCTCGGACTATTTGCTAAGCATACAGAAATGATATAACCCTGACACACACCTTTCCTCACTCTTAACCATGCAGTATTCCCTCGTTCTGTTCAAATGACTGCCTCTTGATGTATGTTCAGTTTCCTCACGAGCACAATAAAGTGCTCTGAAATTCTCATTCTTTTCCATGTTATCTATAATTTGTTATGATCCACACAGTCAAATGACTTAGCATAGTCAATAAAGCACAGGTAAACACCTTTTGGTATTCTCTGCTTTCAGCCAGGATCCATCTGACATCAGCAATGATATCCCTGGTTCCACGTCCTCTTCTGAACCTGACCTGAATTTCTGGCACTTCCCTGTCAATATACTGCTGTATCTGCTTTTGAATGATCTTCAACAAAATTTTACCTGGGTGTGATACTAATAATATTGTTCAATAATTTCCACATTCAGTGGGATCACCTTTCTTGGGAATAGGCATAAATATGCATCTCTTCCAGTCAGTTGGCCAGATAGCTGTCTTCCAAATTTCTTGGCATAGATGAGTGAGTACATCTAGAGTTGTATCCATTTGTTGAAACATCTCAATTGGTATTCTGTCAATTCCTGGAGCCTTGTTTTTCACCAATGCCTTCAATGCAGCTTGGACTTCTTTCTTCCGTACAATTGGTTCCTACTCCTCTGGTACCTCCTGAAATGGTTAAATGTCAACCAATTCTTTTTGGTATAGTGTTTCTGTGTATCCTTTCCATCTTCTTTTGATGCTTTCTGATTCATGTAATATTTTCCCCATAAAATCCTTCAATATTGCAACTTTGTTTTCCATCTCCAGGTCTTTGCACTTGTCATTATATTACTTTGTCTTCTCGAGCTATCCTTTGAAATCTTCTGTTCATCAGTTTTTTCCTTTTGCTTTAGCTACTTGACATTCAACAGCAACTTCCAGAGTATCTTCTGACATACAGAATCTATTACATGTTGGTGTCTTTGAATATGCTGTCCCCATTCTCTGGAATGTAATTTAGTCCTTTAGCATTTGTCAAAATTTCTCTGCGAAAAGTCTGTCTGACCTAATTCCCACAGATACACAGGCTGTTCCCTTTGTGGCCTAACAGTAGATGGTGAATACTGTACTGTTATTCCTGATACATTATATTGTGCTTTCTGAGCTCCTTGAGAATCAAGGGTCTGTTTCTGATTTCTGTATGTTACTCTTCACATATGCTGGGTTCACAGAAGAAACTCAATTAGTGGAGAAAGATGAATTACACATTATCAAATAGTGGGAGAAGTAGACATAATTTAGTATATTTCAAATTTTTAAAAGATATCACAGAAATTATACATAGACCAAAATTAAACAGAAAAAAGTAACATACCAATATAATTTCATACATATAATGAAATATAATACATTAGAGCTCTCACAAGAGAAAACTAAAATAGTTAACAAACATAGACACTCAACTTCACTATTAATTTTTTTAAAAATGTACTAAACATGTGATGCCGTGGTACCATTTTAACATTCAATTAGAAAAATAATATTAAACAATCAAAATACATATTAATCAGGCTACAGAAACTCAGCAACATTCATAAATCATTGAAAAAATTCCTTTATTCATGCATACATCCAATGTGTATTTATTATTTATTCAGTGTTATGCACAGTGACTGAAACAGGGATTACAAACTGAATAAGATATTGGCCATGCCCTCTAAGAGATTATTGCAATGATATATGAACAGACAGGGCTTTATGAGAGGACTGAAGAGAGATATTTATTTTAAAACAGGGGTTATATCAGAAAAAAAAAAAAACTTCCAATGAGGAGAGAAATCTTAAATTAGTATTTATACTAAGATTAAGGAAAGGAGAAAGTGAGCAAGGTTAACGAAAGCACAAAGGAATAAAGTGGAATGATTCACTCAAGGGCTTAAAATAAATCTGTGCATCATTCAGAAAAATAATTCTAAAAAAGAATAGAGAATAATAAATGTGTTCATACACTTTGACTCAATAAGTCCAGTGTTGGAAAATTATGATACCAAAATATTCCCAGTGATAAAATATTAAGCCAGATTATTTTTTCTTTCTTTTTTTTTAAAATCGTGCTTTAAGTGAAAGTTTTAAACTCAAGTTAATTTCTCATACAAAAATTTATCCATATAGTGTTATGTGACATTAGTTGAAATCCCTACAATGTGATGTCACCCTCCCCTTTTCCACTCTGGGTTTCTCGTGTTCACTCGACCAGTTCCTGCCCCTCCCTGCTTTCTCATCCTGCCTCCAGACAAGAGCTGTTCATTTGGTCTCCTGTATCTGGTTGAACTAAGAGGCACACTCCTCATGAATACTGTTTTTTGTTTTATTGTCCAGTCTTATCTTTGTCTGAAGAGTGGGCTTCAGGAATGGTTTTGGTTCTGGATTAAGAGAGTATCTGGGGGCCATAATTTTGGGGGTTCTTCCGGTCTCTGTCAGACCATTAAGTCTGGTCTTTTTACATGAATTTGAGTTCTGCTGCATATTTTTCTCCCACTCATTCCAGGATTCTGTTATGTTCCCTGTCAGGGCGATCATTGGTGGTAGCTAGGCACCATCTAGCTCTTCTGGTCTCAGGCTGATGGAGTCTCTGGTTTCTGTGGATATTTTTTCTCTTGGGTTAATATTTTCCTTGTGTCTTTGGTATTCTTCATTCTCCGTTGCTCCACGTGGCTTGAAAAAAATTGATGTATCTTAGATGGCTGCTTGCAAGCTTTTAAGACCCCAGAAGCCACTCATCAAAGTGGGATGCAGAACCTTTTCTTAATAAACTTTGTTATGCCAATTTACCTAGCTGTCCACTGAAACTATGGTCCACAAGCACCAGCCTCAGCTACTCTGTGTCTCAAAGCATTTGTATGTCTTCAGAAAACTTCTTAGCTTTTGTTTTGGTCCAGTTGTGCTGATTTTCTATGTATCGTATATTGTCCTTCCCTTCACTAAAGATGATTCTTATCTACTATCTAGTTAGTGAATTACCTTCCCTCTACCTCCCCACCTTCATAACCATCAAAGAATGCTTTCTTCTCTGTTTAAGGCTTTCCTTGAGTTCTTATCATAGTGGTTTCATATAATATTTGTCCTTTTGTGACTGACTGACTTCTGTCAGCATAATACCCTCTAAATTCATCTATGTTGTGAGATGTTTCGTGGATTCATCATTGTTCTTTACAGTTAGGTAGTATTCCATTGTGTGTATGTACCGTAATTTGTTTATCCATTCATCTGTTGATGGGCACCTACTTTGTTTCCATCTTTTTGCTATTGTGAACAGTGCTGCAGTGAACATGGGTGTGTATATATTTATTTGTGTGATGGCTCTTGTTTCTTTATGATATATTCCAAGGAGTTGGATTGCTGGATTGTATGGTACTTCTATTTCTAGTTTTTTAAGGAGGTGCCCAATCGTTTTATAAAGTGGTTGTACCATTTTACATTCCCAACAGCAGTGTATAAATGTTCCACTCTCTCCACAAATTCTCCAGGATTTATTATTTTGTGTTTTTTGGATTAATGCCAGCCTTGTTGGGGTGAGATTTTCATTTCTCTATATGGCTAATGATTTTGAGCATTTCCTCATGTATCTGTTAGCCACCTGAATGTCTTCCTTGGTGAAGTGTCTGTTCATATCCTTTGCTCATTTTTTAATGGGGGTATTTGTCTTTTGGTTGTTGAGGTATTGCATTATCTTGTAGATTTTAGAGATTAGACCCCCATTGGATATGTTGTAGTCAAATTTTTTTCCCATTCTGCAGGTTCTCTTTTTGCCCTTTTGTTGAAGTCTTTTGATGAGCTTAAGTGTTTGATTTTTAGGAGCTCCCAGTTATCTAGTTTCTCTTCTGTTGTTCGTACATTTTTAGTTATGGTTTATATACTATTTATGTCATATATTAGGGCTACTAGCCTTGTCCCTATTTTTTCTTCCATGATCTTTGTCATTTCAGTTTTTATATTTAGGTCTTTAATCCATTTTGAGTTAGTTTTTGTACATGGCATGAGGTATGGGCTTATTTCATTTTTTCCTTATCATTTGTTTTCCATTTTCGAAGCTTAAAACAACACTTTATCTTTTGATGTCTCCTTAATTTCCTCTCCATAGGGGAGTTCTATGACTACACTATTTAGCCCTCTTTTGTTTTAATTTTGTCATCCTTTACATATTGACTTCTCTGTTTCCCTATTTTCAGGATTTTAGTTTTGACTTATTTTTGCAACTTGCCTATCTGGGTTGATATCTGATTGTTCTGTTCTGTGTTCTAGTCTCGGGTTGTTGTCTGATATTGTTGATTCTGTAGCCAGATGACTCCCTTTGGTATTTCTTGTAATTTTTGTTTGTTTTTTACAAATTCCCTTACCTTCTGTTTATCTAAACCAAAAAAAAAAAAAAAAAACCCAGTGTCATCAAGTCAATTCCGACTCACAGCAACCCTATAGGACAGAGTAGATCTGCCTCATAGAGTTTCCAAGGAGCGCCTGGCGGATTCGAACTGCTCAGGGTTTCCTCTGTTTATCTAGAAATGCCCAAATTTTGTCTTCATATTTGAGAGACAGTTTTTTGGACAGATAACTCTTGGTTGGCAATTTTTTTTTTTTTTTCTGCAAGGCTTTATATATTTCATCCCATTGCCCACCTGCATGCATGGTTTCTGCTAAGTAGTCAGAGTTTAGTCTTATTGCCTCTCACTTGTGGGTGACTTTTCATTTATCCCTAGCTGCTCTTAAGATTCTGTTTTTATCTTTGGTTTTGGCAAGTTTGTTTATAATATGTCTTGGTAACTTTCTTTTGGAAACTACCCTGTGTGGGGTTCAATGCACTTCTTGGATAGATATCATACTGACTTAATACAATACTATATAGTTCTCAATATTACTGATTGTTAAAATTGTGTAGCAGCATGGGAACAGGTTTATAAAATAAGGTAACATAAAAAGAGCCAAACATTACATTTACATTACCAGGTAGTTTGTTATTTTTTTTCTAGAAGCTTTATAGCTTCATTTTTTTTATGATGCTTAGATCTATGATTCATCTCAAAGTAATTTTTGTTTAGCATCTAGAATAAATATTGAGGCTCACTTTGTCTCCATATGGGTATTGAGTTGTTCCAGCACAATTTTTGAAGAGTTTTCTTTTCCTATTGTATTGCTATGAGGTTTTGGTGAAAAATCAATAGACTATGAATGGGCCTATTTTGGACCTTCTCTTCTATTTCATTGATCTAGTTGTCTATCCTTATGTCACTTTCACACTGCATTGTATATGACTGCTTTATAGGGAATCTTTGGTCAGGCAGTCTGTCTTTCAACACTGTGTTTTTCAACTTTGTTTTGTCTATTCTAGGTTCTTTACAATATCAATTTCTCCAAAAAAAAAAAAAAAAAAAAAAAAAACCTATTATCTTAGAGTCAATTCCAACTCATAGCTAACCTGTAGGACAAAGTAGAGCTGCCCCATAGTGTTTCCAGGGAATGGCTAGTGGATTCAAACTGCTGTCCTTTTGATTAGCAGCCAATCACTTAATCACTGCACCACTAGTGCTCCAACAAAATATTAGTGTCTAGCAATTTATTTTGTTTCATGAAAAAAACAAAAAGTAAACAAATAAAAAATCCACCTTAAGCTAGAAGCAGAAAGGAATTTTGTTAAAGACAAGATCTAGTAGACTAGTACTTCTTTCACCCAGGGAGCATACTGAGAAGTCCTTTAATTTCATCCCAAAAACCTTATCAATGGGTACTGGGAAAATCCCTAATACAAAATTGATGTGGCTGCTGACTAAAAGGTCTGCAGTTCAAATCCACCAGAAGCTCCTTGGAAACCCTATGGGGTAATTCTACCTCATTGTATAGGGTCACTATGAGCCAGAATTGACTTAATGGCAACACATTTCATTTTTAGGTAGTAATCCTGATTTTCCTGCTTACCAGTTGTGGAAAAATCACTAACGTTAACTGAGTTTTATCTTCTTTATCTGTAAAACAAAACTCACAATTTGTACCAAATCTTTATGTATTCAGTGAAATGAGATAATGCATGTGAAAGTATTTTTATAAATGATGAATCTCTGGGCAAATGATAGGAAATATATAACTGAACAGCCAACCACACATGCACAGACTTTTGGTAGAAGCAGAATTAACTCAGAGTTTAGGAACATAAACTATTTATGTCACAACAGGAATATATTTTCTTCTTTCCTCTTACAGAAAGATCTTTCCTGAATGCTCAGTGTGTAGAGGATGATAGAGGTAAACCTGTGGGCTAAAGTTGACAGGAAAGGCAAACTCTTGCCTCCTCCAGCTGGGCATCCATCCAAATAAAAAACGGAATAACAGAGAATTGGAAAAATTACCTTTCCATCCATACCAAAGAAGCAGGTGGGCTTAAGATCAAGAAAGAGTAAATCTGGTATCATTGGCTGGGTGTGCTGTTTTTTTGTTCTAAATGTAGAGGTTAAAGTAGAGAGCTACAGATGGAACTGACTTACAATGACCTTTCAAGATATAGAAAAGTAGTCAAAATAATGACATCGTTGCTGTTTAATGATGAAGGGTGATAATAATTTAGATTCCATGTAAATATTCCTTTCCTGAATTTTTACTTATACCTGAGAGAATTAAAATCTGTGATGTTTATCACTAATAGAGACTCAGAAATATTTTTCCCCAATGATTGATTAATTTAGCATCCTATAAGAATTCCAGAGAGACAATACAACTTTAGATGAATCTCATGGTTCCTTGTCTTCTGGGAGTCCAAGGTAAAGCTGTGCTGTGAGCTCTCTGAAACATAGGACTTGCAGAAGAATTGTAGTATCAGAGTATTATCTATCTTCAGTCCAAAGAAATAACGGAACTGAGATGAATCATGGCAAAAACCATCGAGTGGGGATGGTGAAAGGTTTCAATTTTTAAATGTGAGAAAAAGCCTTAGAAATACAAAAACAAGAAGAGGGGCCATGAGTAAGTTCACTGTCTCTAGGAAGAAATGAAAGTAAACCACTAATTGTATTATTTTTTATAATTTCCAGGAAAGATATTTAATACTTTGTTGGTCGCCTAGACCAATGTGTTACTGAACTTCAACCCCTTGTTTTGTGGATTCCATTTTTTCTCAAAGCTTGATAAAAATGAAAGGAGCCTTGGAGGCAAGGGAGTTCAAGCCTTTTTCTCTGGAAATGAGGCAATGAAGATCATGGCATGCCCGAGGTCACTTAAATAGATGTTTTTATATTGTAATTTCTCCAAATACCAAATACCATTGAAGGAATCAAATACCATTGAAGGAAAATAGGCTATTGAGTCCACAACCTGCATTAGTAACTAAAAATGTAGTTAGCTTATCTCCACATGTATTTAAGACTTATCATTCATTCAGAAATTTATTTCTGTCTAACATGATTCATCCCTGATTTCCAAAAACCAATGTCAATTTTAATGTCACATCTAGAAAATAAAACAGAAATAACTAATTATGGCTATATTTCTACATGGGTCTATAAAGAAGCAATTAATTTTAGAGAACTAACACAGTCAAAAATAGAGTTAGGGGAGAGTAAACTGAGACACTAAGGAGGGAACAAGAAAGACAGAATTAGAAAACAATAGAAAAACAAGTAAATGTCTCCTTCCTGCCTTGGAGAGTAATCATCTTGACCATAGAGCCCAAGTCTAACTCATTTTTACATCTCTAGTGATACCCAGCTTATTCTTTGACACGTAATAAGAATTTGGTGTTTACCAGATAATGGAAATAAATGAATTAACCAATTTCATGAAGAAACTACTCCATATAGCTTCCAAAGCCCTATCTACCTAATGCTACCCACTTCATTTCCTACTATGCTGCAGGAAAAAAAAAAAAGCTCATTCTCCTCAGAACAGTCTTCCACAAGCACACTGCTTCATCCCACATCCTATTTATAATCATTCTACTCCATTTATTTAAAATTATGATTTCTATGTCCTGTTTAACTTTTATTTCTTTACCTTCAAGACCTAATTGATACTAACACTCTCCATTCTCCATGCTGCCCTCTCTGACTTCTAAAGCAAATAATGAATGGCCTGTTATTCAGATTCTGACTCAAGTATACATTTTAGTTTTGAATCACTTACTATTTTGTGACATGTTTTAGTATAGCCTTCTAAATGACCACCACGAAGTTGTGTTCCTTCCCTGTATTCCATCAAGACCAATCTTATTTTAGTTACTTATTAAATATTTCTTGATTGAATATGATTCTCATAAGTGTGGAAGTATAAAGCAAAGATAGCCACAGTGAAAGGATAACTTTATTTTATATCAAGAACATCACGTACTCATATTCAAGGTGAGTATCGAATAAATCCAATTCTTTTCAGAGTTCCAATTCTAACCATCATTTTGGATTATTCGTAATTTTGTTTTTACTTGTGAAGGAAAAAAAGTCTTGGATTAAAATTAGCAGGATGATTCTAATAAAGCAGTCCTTGCAGTAGACAGTTATTCCAAAAGCATCAGACTGCCATCAGCCTCATTCCCTGAGCTCAGGCTATTGATTTGTTGGCTTCATGGACAGTACTGGGCAGTACTATTTGTGAGCATCATGGTCAAGGCACTGGGAATTAGTGGTGATTTTTGGACACTCTTCAGATGCAAAATAAAAAAATAAAATAAAATAGAAATCAAGGTGTGGAAGACCTGAAATATTGGTCTTGTAAAGAAAGGGGACTTGAAAGAAAATGAAGAGGTTAGTTACTTTTAGAAAGTTTAGTGTAGTCACAGAATATAAATTAAAAATGTGTCTAGAATAATTTTTCTGGAAATACCAATGAGTCCATATTAGCTAAAGCTCTAATGCATAATAACAATCACTAATATTTCCTACATACTTACCACATTTCAGGCACATACATTATGTTATTCAATTCTTGCAATAAGTTCATGACATAAGTACTGTTATTAGTGTCATTCTGAAGATAAGGAAATTGATTTTACGTAGATTAAGTCACTTTTCCTGTGTCATGGAGTCAGTAAATGGCTACACAAGGACCTGAGTTTGTGACTCTAAAGTTTGTGTTCTTACTAGTATTATCTCCCAAAAGATAGAAAACCAATTCCTAGACAAATCATATGATTGATATACATGACCAAAGGCTATTCAGGTCAGGGAAGTCCTGAAGGCATCCGTTGGTAGAAAAAATGTGAAGCCCTAGTCAGATTACATATGTTATATTTTGATAATTTCTGGACAACACCTTTTGAAAGGGAAATTGACAAACTAACAGGGACCACCTAAGTGGTTAGAATATTGAGGACTTGGGAAATGTTACATGAACTGTGTCATGAGAAGTATTTGACAGAAGGAAATACTTTAGCTCTGTGGGGACCAGATATTCCCCACCCTGGAACAGGCTGCTCAGCCATATCTTGAACAGAACCTGTACCATTTTTCCCTTCCCTAGCCTGTCTCTGTCTCCAAGTATGATTTTGCTGTTAGCTCCTCTAAAAGTTAAATGTTAATCAATGTTTCCCCTAGGACCATGGACAAACAAGTGATATCTATCTAAACCTGTCAAACAGGACAATGCTCATCAGGATGGCACCAATCACCCTCTGGGCTGATGGGATAATGGCAGGAAAAGATCAACATGTTTGAGACTTGATCACCTAAACCACACAGAAAGAGAATGGACATTCCACAAATTCCTAACACCCATGTCCCCTTGTTCCTATAAAACCCTAGGTAAATTCCAGTTTCTCCAGACAGTGTTAGGATATCATTCCTCTCTGTCTCCATATACTGGTATATATAATAAAGCTCTT
This sequence comes from Elephas maximus indicus, assembly GCF_024166365.1. Lineage (NCBI taxonomy): Eukaryota > Metazoa > Chordata > Mammalia > Proboscidea > Elephantidae > Elephas > Elephas maximus. The sequence continues at coordinate 23,431,814 of NC_064835.1, read as the reverse complement.
GCTACCCACCCACCTCACCCCTGTCTCAAGAATTAGCTATTTGGGGCAAGAGACTCTAAGAACTTGTGAAATTGTGGTAACACCACCTCTTCCACTTTGTTGTCAAGATGGATATAACATAACCGTGGAGCAGAGCTTCTGGGTTCTATCACTTGAGTGACTTCCTCTAGTTATGCAAATACTTGGATGCTTGAGGCTAAAAATGGCAAAGTTTCATTGCAAAATGGGCCTATCCTCCACAGTAAGCGTCACTGTTATGATTTTATGCTAAATTGATTATTCCATCATTTCTCCCTCTTCCACTAGACTAGCACTGCCCAGTAGAACTTCTGGCAATAATGGTAATGTTCTCACTGCATCCCCAATACAGTAGTAACTGGTCACCTGTGGCTACTGAGCACACAAAATGTGCTAATGTGACTGTGAGAGTAAATATTTAACTTAATTTAATTTAGTTAAATTTTAAATAGCCACATGTGGCTAGTGGCTGCTGTACTGGAGAGCACAGCACAGTAGTGGACAGTCATCTCCCTAAGAAAATGTACTGTATTTAGTTTGTTCACCATTATAGCTTTAGTGCACAGCACAAAGCTTTGTGCATAACAGGAAATAAATACCTTTAATGGACAATTGAATGAATGATTTTAGGACTCTTTAGCCATAGAATAAACTCAATTTTTGTTAGTTTGTTTTTTGTTTTGCTTTCATAAGAGGTAACCACATACCTCAGCTTACCATGCACAATTTTGGTTTAAAACAGTTGTTTTTGCATAATTATTCGTAGAGCCTTCACGCTGTAAAGCTCATTAACCTTTGTGTGCTTCAGTTTCCTCATTCATAAAAGAGGATAATGCATATAGATAAACCTGGAAGAACTAAGCTGTAGAGTGCTTCAAACATTATTTGATGTATAAAACCAGAATAACCAAACTCACTGCTGTCGAGCAGTTTCTGACTCATAGTTCTTTCATGGCCCTAAATCTCTAAGGAAGCAGGCTGTCACATCTTTCTCCCTTGGAGACAATGGTGGTTTAGAACCACTGACTTTCTGATTAACACTCAATCGCTTTAACCACTGCACCTCCAGAGTAAGTGCTATGTAGCTGTTTACCAAATATGTATCAAGCTCAGTCGAAGACAAATTTGTTTAAAAATACAGTTTTGTATTCTAAGTGTATATTCCAACACACAGGGCCCTGGTGGCACAGTGGTTAAGAGCCAGGCTGCTAACCAAAAGTTTGGCAGTCTGAATCCACAGCCTTTCCTTGGAAATCCTATGGGGCAGTTCTACTCTGTGCTATAGGGTCATTATGAGTCGGCATCTACTTGGCGGCAACTGGTTTTTGATATTCTAACATGCAGAATGATGTTTTGCCTGTTTGTTAAATTAATGAATGCTTTAAAAATGTAGCATACTAAATGTAATCATTTCATGAGAAGACTAAAGTTCATCTTACTACCTGGGTAAGTGTATGCAAATTATCTTTCTGTGCCTCAGCTCCATTGATTTTAAATGAGCATAATATATGAAGTTAAATCATAAGAAATTGCTACACGATTCAATCAAATATTATCTTCCACACTGGGCTGTGTGAGGATTAAATGTGTTACTAAATGTAACAGGTTTAGAATTGTGCATAGTAAGTGTTCAGTAAATCATTCAGTAAAAATTCAGTAAATTCTGGGTATTGTAAACAAAAATTTATGCACAAAAAATAGTCTTCAAAACGACAGAGAGAGCAACACTAACAAATCCAATGAACTATTTCTCTGAACCTTAAATAAATAGAAAAAAGATTAAAACCATGTCTTCAAATATTTCAGAAATTATATTCATGCTGGTAGCTGTTGTCATGACAACCTCCTAGAACAATGACTGCCAGACCTTAATTTCTAGTCAATTTAGTTACTGTAATGACTGTCTACTATTTCAATACTGAGAAAGAATATTATACACAAGGGAGCTAATGAGAGGATCATAAGAAGGATGAGGAAAGAAAATTTTAATTGCTTCTTTTTTCCAATAGCTCATCCCTGGTTAACAGACATCTTGAGGGACATTCTATCTGTATGTTTTTAATAAGACCTCTTATATATCCAAACCCTGGATAAATACATGCCACTTTGGCCAGTGTCTCAGGTAGCACTGTGAGGGAACTACATACACTAGGGAATCACGACTTTGATTCATAATATTTACATGAGCAAATCAGAAACTGAGATCTGCATTCTCAGCCCTCAGTAAAAGAGAACCAAGGGGTCTCTACTCTGTACTGCCAGCATCACCATTACTAAGAGCTATTTCCTTTAGGGGCACTTGGTCTAGACCATACAGAGCAGCCTGGCTAAGCATTCCACGCGGAGAAAAGGTGAGTAACTGAATCCCATCTGTCCTGGAACCTTTTAATCTTCATGAAGTCTTAGCCTCCTTACAACGATATAGGAATTTCCTAAAGCTACCTGTCAAATGGTTACTCATTTTATCCTGTAATGCATTTGAAGACAGAAAACTATCTTTTATTTTTTCATATTTTAACCTATCCTACTTTCAGACACTTTTATTTGTTAGAAAGGTTCTGATGTTGAGACTCTAGACATAGCTCTTCCATCTGAGGTAACATATAATAAGTCCCATTCTCTACCATGTTATTAGTCATGTGGATATTTGTTATAAATCATCTCGATCCAAATCTTCAATTTTCCTGAATAATTATTATTTGTAAAGGTTCATCCTAAAGTACAGCACCTAGAACTAAGCACAGTTCACCAGATAAAGTTGATCTTCTGTGTCTGTCATGTTCATTATTCTGGATTTTATCTTCCTTTTAATGAATCCTTTGGAATTCATTGCATTTTTAGATTTTTTTTCAATTGATCCAGACCTTTCAAACATGAAGTTCAGTTAGTTCAATGCTTCTCAATTTTGAATATTGTGCAAGCCTGGCTTATGGTTATTTATCCTTCTAGATTCAGGTTTCTCGTAGAAGCCTTCAATGATCCAAGGATTAGGGATGGTAATGAGTGCACAGGGGCAATCTCTAAATTGCCCTCTTCAACAATTTCAAGATGAATGTATCTGCACACATCCCCCTGCCCCCGCCCCCGTCAAGCTGCCTCAGCCACGTGCCTTTCCTAATTGTGATGCCTCTTAATGTCCTTCTGAGTCTTGTCTGGCACCCTCTTGGACTTGCTCCTGGGAGCATGTGCCTTCCTGTGACCCCTCTCGCTATGCCTCTGCAGTGACCCCCCATTCTAAGTTAGTACCATGTTCACTGTGTTACTGTGGGACCTGTGCAATCCTAACATTTATTATAGTTTCTAGTTTGGCCGCCTCTCTTTCCAGACTGTGAGATTCTGAAGAGCAGGGAATCCTATCTTATTCACCTCTCTATTTTCAGTTCCCTAAATAATTTCTGACTAGTGATAAGTGCCCAAATATCCATGAAATTAATAAATTGATGTTACACAGAAAATTATGTTTAACATTGTTAAATTTATTCTTTTAAATATCAGTCCACAATTACAGCCTAACAGTATCTTCTTTAATCATTTTCATCATACAAGTATTCATTACTCTTTTCTATGTAGATGCTATTTATGAATTTTATAATAATTTCTTCTATGGCTTCGATCAATGATTCATAAGATGGCTTTTCAAGACAAGACTATGTATAGAGTCCTGTAGAATGATAATTCAAGATTATCCTGTTTATATTTCATCCTGAGACTAAATATGATCTAAATATGGGATAATTTTGTATATTTTCATCCACCACACATAACCACATCATATACGTAAGAATATTACAAGAGATTTAGTAAATACTTTACCAAAATCAAGATAACCTAGAACTATAAAAATAGCATTCTTTTATTCTAGCAACCCAGTAAACATCAAAACAAGAATCCTTGGCATGCCTTAGCAATTTTATGCTGGCTTTGAATCACCACTGCTTTCTTTTATGAGAGCTCACAATATATGTATATATTTTCTTAAACTTTTTTTTTAATTTTTATTGTGCTTTAAGTGAAAGTTTACAAATCAAGTCAGCCTCTCACACAAAAACTTACGTACACCTTGCTACATACTCCCAATTGTTCTCCCCCCAATGAGACAGCCCACTCCCTCCCTCCACTCTCTCTTTTCATATCCATTTCACCAGCTTCTAAGCCCCCCTACCCTCTCATCTCCCCTCCAGGCAGGAGATGCCAACAGAGTCTCAAGTGTCCACCTGATCCAAGAAGCTCACTCCTCACCAGCATCCCTCTCCAACCCATTGTCCAGTCCAACCTATGTTTGAAGAGTTGGCTTTGGGAATGGTTCCTGTCCTGAGCCAACAGAAGCTCTGGGAGCCATGACCACTGGGGTCCTTCTAGTCTCAGTCAAACCATTAAATCTGGTCTTTTTATGAGAATTTGGGGTCTGCATCCCACGGTTCTCCTGCTCCCTCAGGGGTTCTCTGTTGTGTTCCCTGTCAGGACAGTCTTAGGTTGTAGCCAGGCACCATCTAGTTCTTCTGGTTTCAGGATGATGTAGTGTCTGGTTTATGTGGCCCCTTCTGTCTCTTGGGCTCCTAATTACCTTGTGTCCTTGGTGTTCTTCATTCTCCTTTGATCCAGGTGGTTTGAGACCAATTGATGGCCACTTGCTAGCGTTTAAGACCCCAGACCCCACTCTTCAAAGTGGGATGCAGAATGCTTTCTTAATAGATTTTGTTATGCCGATTGACTTAGATGTCCCCTGAAACCATGGTCCCCAAACCCCTGGCCCTGCTACGCTGGCCTTTGAAGCTTTCAGTTTATTCAGGAAACTTCTTTGCTTTTGGTTTAGTCCAGTTGTTCTCACCTCGCCTGTATTCTGTGTTGTCTTTCCCATCACCTAAAGTAGTTCTCCTCTGCTATATAATTAGTGAATATCCCTCTCACACCCTCCCTCCCGCTTCCTGTAAACATCAAAGAATATTTTCTTCTCTGTTTAAGGTATTTCTTGAGTTTTTATAACAGTGGTCTTATACAATATTTATCCTTCTGCAACTGACTAATTTCACTCAGCATAATGCCTTCCAGATTCCTCCATGTGATGAAATGTTTCACAGGTTCATCACTGTTCTTTGATCTGTAGTATTCCATTGTGTGAATATACCATAATTTATCCATTCATCTATTGATGGGTACCTTGGTTGCTTCCAACTTTTTGCTGTTGTAAACAGTGCCACGGTAAACATGGGTGTGCAAATATCTGTTTGTGTAAAGGCTCTTATTCTCTAGGATATAATCAAAGGAGTGGGATTTCTGGATCGTATTGCAGTTCTATCTCTAGCTTTTTAAGGAAGCACCAAATCGATTTTTAAAGTGGTTGTACCATTTTACATTCCCACCAACAGTGTATAACTGTTACAATATCTCCGCAGCCTCCCCAGCATTTATCGTTTTGTGTTTTTCGGATTAATGCCAGCGTTGTTGGAGTGAGATGAAATCTCATTGTAGTTTTGATTTGTATTTCTCTAATAGCTAATGATCTGGAGCATTTCCTCATGTATCTGTTAGCTACCTGAATGTCTTCTTTAGTGAAGTCTCTGTTCATATCTTTGGCCCATTTTTTAATTGTGTTATTGTCTTTTTATAGTTGAGTTTTTGCAGTATCATGTAGATTTTAGAGATCAGACACTGATCGGAAATATCGTAGCTAAAAACTTTTTCCCAGTCTGTAGGTAATCTTTTTACTCTTTTGGTGAAGTTTTTTGGATGAGCATAGGTGTTTGATTTTTAGGAGCTCCCAGTTATCTAGTTTCTCTTCTGCATTGTTAGTAATGTTTTGTACACCGTTTATGCCATGTATTAAGGGCTTCTAAAGTTGTCCCTATTTTTTCTCCCATGATCTTTATTGTTTTAGATTTTATATTTAGGTCTTTGATCCATTTTGAGTTTTTCGTGTGTGCGTGTGTGTGTGTGTGCATGGAGTGAGGTACGGGTCTGGTTTCATTTTTTTTTTTTTTTTTTTGCAGATGGATATCCAGTTATGCCAGCACCATTTGTTAAAAAGACTGTCTTTTCCCCATTTAACTGTTTTGGGGCCTTTGTCAAATATCAACTGCTCATATGTGGATGGATTTATGTCTGGATTCTCAATTCTGTTCCTTTGGTCTATGTATCTGTTGTTGTACCAGTACCAGGCTGTTTTGAATACTGTGGCAGTATAATAGGTTCTAAAATCAGGTAGAGTAAGGCCTTTCACTCTGTTCTTTTTCAGTAATGCTTTACTTATCTGGAGCCTCTTTCCTTTCCATATGAAGTGGGTGATTTGTTTCTCCATCTCATTAAAGAATGTCGTTGGGATTTGGATCAGAATTGCAGTAAATGTATAGATGGTTTTTGGTAGAATAGACATTTTCATAATGTTAAGTCTTCCTACCCATGAGCAAGATATGTTTTTCCACTTAATGTACGTCTCTTCTGGTTTCTTGCGGAAGTATATTGTTTTCTTTGTATAAGTCTTTTACATCTCGGGTAAGATATATTCCTAAGTATTTTATCTTCGTGGGGGCTACTATAAATGGTATTGATTTGGTAATTTCCTCTTTGATGTTCTTTTCGTTGGTGTAGAGGAATCCAACTGATTTTTGTATGTTTATCTAGTAACCTGAAACTGTGCCAAACTCTTCTATTAGTTTCAGTAGTTTTCTTGAGGATTCCTTAGGGTTTTCTGTGAATAAGGTCATGTCCTCTACAAATAGAGGTACTTTCACTTCTTCCTTGACAATCTGGATGCCTTTATTTCTTTATCTAGCCTAATTGCTCTGGCTAGGACCTCCAGCACAATGTTGAGTAAGAGGTGTCTGGTTCCCAATCTCAAGGGGAATGCTTTCAGGCTCTCTCCATTTGGGGTGATGTTGGCTATTGGCTTTGTATAAATGCCCTTCATTATGTTGAGGGATCTTCCTTCTATTCCTATTTTGCGGAGAGTTTTTATAATGAATGGGCGTTGAACTTTGTCAAATGCCTTTTCTGTATCAATTGATAAAATCATGTGATTCTTGTCTTTTGATTTATTTATATGATGGATTACATTAATTGTTTTTCTATTGTTGAATGATCCCTGCATACCTGCTATGAATCCCACTTGGTCATGGTGAATTATTTTTTAAATATGTTGCTGAATTCTATTGGCTGGAATTTTGTTGAGGATATTTGCTTCTGTGTTCAGGAGGGATAAAAAAAAAAAATGAGGGATACAAGTTTGTAATTTTCTTTTTTGTGGTGTCTTTACCTGGTTTTGGTATCAGGGATATGCTGGCTTCATAGAATGAGTTTGGGAGTATTCCATACTTTTCTATGCTCTGAAATACCTTTAGTACTAGTGGTGTTAACTCTTCTCTGAAAGTTTGGTAAAACTGCAGTGAAGCCATCCGGGTCAGGGCTATTTTTTTGTTGGGAGTTTTTGATTACCTTTTCAATCTCTTGTTTTGTTATGGGACTATTTAGTTGTTCTACCTCTGTTTGTGTTAGTTTAGGCAGGTAGTGTGTTTCTAGAAATTCATCCATTTCTTCTAGGTTTTCAAATTTGTTGGAATACAATTTTTCATAGTAATCTCATATGATTCTTTTAATTTCAGTTGGATCTGTTGTAATATTGCCCATCTTATGTCTTATTCAGGTTATTTGCTTCCTCTCATTTTTTTTTTTTTTTTTTTTTGTCAGTTTGGCCAATGTTTTATCAATTTTGTGGATTGTTTTGAAGAAAAAGCTTTTGGTCTTGTTAATTCTTTCAACTGTTTTTCTGTTTTCTGTTTCATTTAGTTCTGCTCTAATTTTTATTACTTGTTTTCTTCTGGTACCTGAGGGTTTCTTTTGTTGCTTTCTTTCTATTTGTTCAAGTTGTAGTGATAATTCTTTGATTTTGGCCCTTTCTTTTTTTTTTTTTTTAATGTGTGCACTTATTGATATAAATTGACCTCTGAGCTCTGCTTTCACTCTATCCCAAAGGTTCTGATAGGAAGTGTTTTCATTCTCATTGGATTCTTTGAATTTCTTTATTCCATCCTTAATGTCTTCTGTAATCCAAACTTTTTTGAGCAGGGTATTTGCTCAGTTCCCAAGTCTTTTCTTTCTTTTCCCTGTTTTTTCTGTTATTGATTTTCACTTTTATAGCCATATGGTCAGAGAAGATTCTTTGTAATATTACAGCGTCTTGGATTCTGTCAAGGCTTGCTTTATGACCTAATGTGTGGTCTGTTCTAGAAAATGTTCCATGTGCACTAGAAAAGAAAGTATACTTGGGTGCTGTTGGGTAGAGTGTTCTGCATAAGTCTACGAGGCCAAGTTGGTTCATTGTGGCATTTAGATCTTCCGTGTCTTTATTGAGCTTCTTTCTGGATATCTTGTCCTTCACCGAAAGTGGTGTGTGGAAGTCTCTTACTATTATTGTGGAGCTGTCTATCTCACTTTTCAATGTTGTTAGAGTTTGTTTTATGTATCTTGCAGCCTTGTCATTGGGCGCATAAATATTTAATGTGGTTACATCTTCTTGGTGTATTGTCCCTTTAATCATTATACAGTGTCCTTCCTTATCCTTTCTGATGGATTTAACTTTAAAGTCTATTTTGTCCGAAATTAATATTGCCACTCCTTGCTCTTTTTTGATTGTTGTTTGCTTGATATAATTTTTTCTATCCTTCGAGTTTTAGTTTCTTTGTCTAGGCTTATCTTACTCTCCATATGGAAGATCTAAGACTACATTTCCTAGTCCCTGTTTAATGTTTTAATGTTTTCTTCTTTTGCATAATAACATCACTGTTACCCTGTTTTGAGCGTTTTTTTTTTTTTTATCTTGATTTATTTTTTTGATTTCCCTGTCTGAGTTGACGTCTGATCGCTCTGCCAATTGTTCTAGTCTTGGGTTGATACCTGATATTATTGATTTTCTAACCAAGAACTCCCTTTAGTATTTCTTGTAGTTTTGGTTTGGTTTTTACAAATTCCTTAAACTTCTGTTTATCTGGAAATGTCCTAATTTCACCTTCATATTTGAGAGACAGTTTTGCTGGATATATGATTCTTGGCTGGAAATTTTTTTCCTTCAATTTTTTATGTAAGTCATTCTTTTGCCTTCTTGCCTGCATAGTTTCTGTCAAGTAGTCCAAGCTTATTCTTATTGGCTCTCCTTTGTAGGTGACTTTTCATTTATCCCTTGCTGCTCTTAAAAGTGTCTCTTTATCTTTGGTTTTGTCAGGTTTGATTATAATATGTCTTGGTGACTTCCTTTTAACATCTACCTTATGTGGAGTTCGATGAGCTTCTTGGATAGATATCTTCTCATCTTTCACAATATCAGGGAGGTCTTCTGCCAACAAATCGTCAACAACTCTCCCTGTATTTTCTGTTATCCCTCCCTGTTCTGGTACTCCAATCACCCGTAGGTTATTTCTTTTGAGAGAGTCCCACATGATTCTTAAGGTTTCTTTGTTTTTTTTTTATATTCTTTTATCAGACTTTTCTTTACATATATTAGTGCCAAGTGCTTTATCTTCAAGTTCAGAAATTCTGTCTTCCACTTGTCCAAGTCTGCTTCTCTGATTTCTATTGAGTTGTCTACTTCTGTAATTTTATTGTTAATCTTCTGAATTTCTGATTGCTTTCTTTCTATGTATTATTCCAGCTTATTAAATTTTTCATTATGTTACTGAATAATCTTTTTTATTTCTCCAATTGCTTTACCTGTGTGTTCCTTGGCTTGTTCTGCGTATTGCCTGATTTCCTTCCTGATGTCTTGAAGGGTTCTGTATATCAGTCTTTTGTATTCTGTCTCTGGTAATTCCAGGAAGACACTTCCATCTAGAAGATCCCTTGATTCTTTGTTTTGAGAGCTTGTTGAGGCAGTCATGGTCTGTTTCTTTATGTGATTCGATATTGACTCTTGTCTCTGAGCCATCTATACGTTGTATTAGTTTTTTTTATGTTTTTTTACTGTGTCGTAGCTTCTTGCTTTTTTTTTTTTTTAATACGCACAGCTGGGTTGCTTGAGTGAACTAACTTGATTATTTTCACCTTTGGAACTCTGAAGTCCTGTTCCCAAATGTCTAGAGCTCTTATCACGTATATCAGTTTAGCAGTCCATCATTTTTCTTGTATGAATTCTGCTCAGGTGTCCGGGAAGCTGATCATCATATGTGTGGTACAGGCTCTGTCCTACAGTCTTAGAGGGGCAAGGGTTACTGGTGTAGGTACCGGTATCTGGTTGTAGCAGGGGTTCACACTCTGAACAAGGCAGGGGCCTGAGAATCATTCCCCATGTGTCTTTGAGGAAAGGGTGTCCCCTTCGCTAGAGCATATAGGTAGGTGGGTTCTGCAGACAAACCATGGACTTTCAATGTTTTTGGTTGTAAGGACTGGAAGATACCAGTTATCCTTGGACCCCTGTCGCAGGTGGTTGTGTGACCCGAGTGGACCTACTAGTCCTTAGGCCCCAGATGTGGGTAGGTGCAGACCATCTTTAATAGGCAAAGCAATATCAAATGTCAAAAACCCACCTCTCTGCCGCAGAGCTGAAACGGTTGGAGTCTGCCAACAAGGGCCTATTCTCCTGAAATAGGCTAGCACAGTTCCACACAGAGGGGAAAGTTACTCAAAGTCCACAGGCCATTTATGCCTGGACAGGAGCAGCTTCTGTCCTTAGCTTCCCCCGGTTAGTGGAGCCAGCAGATTATCTTCTCTACAGTTGAGAATTTATTCCTTCTCCAAGGCCAGGAAGATGGCTCTAGGCTCTCAACCAGGCCTATCTCAGCCCCAGGGGAATCACCAGCCACTGAAGCCAGCTTGGAGGCAGGGGAGGGGTGCGGTAAAATATATGCAAGTACTTAGCTTTTGCCGAGAGTGCCTTTCTTCTCTGGTTCTGGAGGTGTGAGTAGGCTGTGTGGCTGGCTGCTTCTCCCTGAGGAAACTGCGGTTGAACACTAGTACCAGACCACTGCCACCACTCCTGGAACGGTGCCTGAGGGCTCCCCACGATTCAGGTCCTGTAAATCCTCTCTGCTTCTGAAGCATCTCTTCCTTTGCCTGCTCCTCAGTTAGTTTTCTAAGCTTGCCTTTGATGTTCAGGGCTCCTAGATTGTCATAAATATACTAGTTTTACTTGTTTTTTTCGGGTCTTTGTCGTAAAGAGGGCTCACCGAAAGTGTCTGACTATCCTGCCATCTTGGCTCCACCAGCACTGCTTTCTTGGTGGTATGAGGTCCCCCTGTTAGCTTCCTCTTTTATATCTCAAAGAGATTGGCTTAAGACAGTATCTAATCCTGTAGATTTCATCAATGTAACTGCTGCTAATTTATTTTTTATTTTTTTATTACATCATAGTGATAGGATTTACAACACATAGGGAAATCACATCAGATGAAAAAATGGTAGACAATCAGACAATGATACAAGGGAATCATGACCTAGCCAAGCTGATAGATATTTTGGGCAGACACAATTCATTCCATGACTAAAGGTCTAGCAAGGAGTCACAAACTTGAATGCCTTATGGATCAAGGTGTAACAGAAGTATATAAAGGGGCAAGACAGAAATTAGTCATTTGAAAAATGCGTGTTTTGTGAAAGGCTCTAAATTCAAATACATTTCTAAAGAACTGTGTTACCAATACAAAATATATCTACTGGGCTACTTCTTCCCAAGTTCAGTGATTTACAACTGTTAATGTAGAAACGTAAGAGAACATAGCAGATAAACTCAGGCTGCTGGAGTGACAGTGTTAGTAAGACATTTCTCATGGCCACAGCTTTCTAACACTCAATTAGAAGTTGCATTCTGCCTATGGTATAAAACCTTTTTATACCTGAATGTTTAAATAAAATTGCATTATATTCATCAGTCATGTGTTAATGGGGCCTTAAAAAAACAAGGAAAGCAGAAGCAGTCCTATCAGTTCCAGGAAATAGTGAGCAGCCAAGGTGTGAAAGACCCAATAGAGATATTATTAAAGATGGGTACCGGGTAACAGCAGAGAAGCAGGCTGTAGTGTGAAATGGCCTAGGAGAGGATATAAGAAAAGCACCTTTTCCTCAGTTTTAAGAATAATGGTCCAGGTGGAAGGGAGCATAGGAGCAAAATGTTGCTAATATGTGTGATTGTACTTGATTCATCTTATTTGAATATCTTTCTTAATGGTGCCCAGGATATCACCTGCTCTGGAGACATGTGAGTTACTTTATCATACTGAAAATATCTAAAGATCATTTTGAAATCTATTTATAATACAATATACTAGTAATTTACTGGGTATATGTGCTTAAAGACCTCGGCTACTAACCAAAAGTTCAGTAGTTCAAATCTACCAGATGCTCCTTGGAAACAATACGGAGCAGCTCTGCTCTATCCTATAGGGTCATTATGAGTCAGAATCGATCTGACAACCAAGGGTCTAATTTGCTTTTTTTCCTGGGTGTCTGGAGTCCCTGGGTGATGCAAATGATTAAACTATTCAGCTGCTAATCAAACGATTTGAGGTTTAAATCCACTCAGAGATGCCTCAGAAGAAAGGCCTGGTGATATATTTCCAAAAAGTCAGCCATTGAAAATTCTGTGGAGCACTGTTCTGTTTTGACACACATTGGGTTGCCATGAGTCAAGGTAAACTTGACAGTGACTGTTTATTTACTGTGAATGAGTCAAAATTGACTAGATGGCAGTAGGTTTAGTTTTTTGGTTTTATGTTGTACACAGTTTTTTTGTTTAAAATTTAAGCTCTGCTCCACTCAGATTCATTTAGCACATATTCTTCCTAATTTTTAAGCTTATTTTTCCTTGATTTCAGACCTTTGTATTTCTTAGCTATTAGAATTTTTAAAAATCCTATTGAAAACAAAATGGAATTTTGAAATTTTTTTTTAATGTAATGTATTAACTTGTGAAAAATGATTCAAGTGATTTAAGACTTTGTAAAAAAAAGCCTACAAAAGGTGTTATTTTTACTTTAGATGGTTTTTATACACTAGCTATTTAATATACAAGATGGAAACAAAAATTTTACTACAGGATCTAGAAAGACAAAAAAAAAACAAAACAAAACACTAAATCTTTAATATTGTTTAGAATGTATGTTATGTTGCACAAGCACTATCTCATGTATATGATTTTGAAATGAAATTAACTTACTAATTTTCTTTGGAAAGTTATCTACTATACTTTGTTACCACTATTTTAAGTATACATTTGGCAATATGATGGTAGTAATTTTTAAGTCTAACGTGCTTTTGAGATGGTCTCGGGGAACAACTAGCTCAATTGGCATAACATAGTTTATAAAGAAAATGTTCTACATTCTACTTTGGTGAATAACATCTGGGGTCTTAAAAGCTGATGAGCAGCCATCTAAGATACTCCACTGGTCTCACCCCTTCAGGAGCAAAAGAGAATGAAGAAAACTAAAGACACAAGGGAAAGATTAATCCAAAGGACTAATAGACTACATCTACCACAGCCTCCACCAGACTGAGTCCAGTTCAACTAGGTGGTGCCTGGCTACTACCACTGACTGCTCTGAAAGGAATAACAAAAGAGGGTCCTGGACAGAGCCGGAGAAAAACGTAGAACAAAACTCTAACTCACAAAAAAAGACCAGACTTGCTGGCCTGACGGAGACTGGAGAAACCCAAGAATATGGGCCCCAGACACCCTTTTAACTCAGTAATGAGGTCATTCTTGAGGGTTACCCTTCAGCCAAAGATTAGACAGGCCCATAAAACAAAATGAGACTAAAGGGGCACAACAGCCCAGGGGCAAAGACTAGAAGGCAGGAAGGAACAGGAAAGCTGGTAATAGAGAACCCAAGTTCAAGAAGGGAAAGTGGTGACATGTGGTGGTGGTGTTAACCGAAGTCATAAAACAATAGTGCACTAATTGTTTAATGAAAAGCTAGTTTGTTACTTTAAAACTTCATCTAAAATATGATTTAAAAAAAGAGAGAAAAAAGTGGCTTTGAGAATTTTGTAGTCCATAAAACACTTTTTTCAGTTTTTTTTTTTAAAAGTGTTATTATTCAATGTTTAATTTATTATGTTTAAGGTATGACACATCTAAGGACAACTTAGAAGTTATAAATGATAATACATTCGTCATTTCAGTGCCTTCATTGTATCAAAAAGAAGCTCTGCAGTGATACAACTCCATAAAAGACATTTACCAATCTCTAAAACATTTTAATTGGAGAATTAACATTATTTTTAACTGTTTGCAGAAGCACATCTAATAAGCTAGCAACATTTTTAATGGTTGCAAACCTCACTTTATTTTTCAAAACAAGTCAAATAACTGTGTTCCTGAGAAGGGAAATATTTTTTCCTGGTACTATTACTAAACTCTAGACAAATCACTTTTAAATCATAATTTTGCAGTGTTCTGATGTTATCTAGAGACTAACAGGTGCTCACTCTAGAAGGATTCCTTCACAATCATGGGTAAACTCTACTATAGATAAGAAGCTTCAACAACAAAACTATTTATTAACAAAAAAATCTTTCAAAATATATGTATTTAAAATTTTAAAAGACTTTAGTTTTAATAACAATCCACAAAGTAGTAAGCGTGTGAACATTGCCAATAGCAAAGATTGAGATTACAATAACCTTTGTCATTAGTGTTGTACTTGAATAATCTCAGAACGTGAAAGTAGAGGCATACACAGGAGGTACAATGTTGGCTTTATATTTACTTGTTTTCAGTTATCACTTGCACAAATACCTTCAGCAAACATTTATTGCCATATTGATAATTTGGGAAAGATAATGACTTTTTGATTAATTACAAGTTGTGAACTTAGTTATGTCCTTTTATCCATCCACCATTCATTGAGCAATCCGAGCATGGATAAATGACAAGTGTAAGATTCACCACTGTGGGATTCAGCCTACATGCTGGTCTAAATAGAATCACAGAAGAATGTTAATTATTAATATCACAATTTTTCCAGCTCTTACATTCTTTGAATGTAGCATGTATTTTGCACATTCTTTGCTTTTAGCCAAATGGCATTTCCAGGTGATATGTTAGTACAAGTCTTTTATTATTAATTTTATTATCCATGGTTATGTCAAATTTATCTGTACTATTAGGAAACCATCATCTACCCATATGGGGTATGGGTTTTTATCAGGAAACCATCATCCACAACTATACTGAAAATCCACTGAAACATAGAATAACTCACTTAGGTCTCTCAAGTTTTGGTTTTTTCATCTATAAAATGGGAATAATAAGCTCACACTACGTAAGGCTGCTGGGGAAAATATATAAAATAATATTTATGAAGTGTGGGGACAGTTCTAACCACATGGCAAGCACTGAATAATGCCACCCTGTAATAAATAGTAATATCACCCTCATATTCAGTCTTATCTCAACACGCTTTTCCTTGTTTTTGATACATCATCAATCTTTTACGATTTTTCTTTATCTTTTTCTTTTGAACATAGAACAGTCATCACGGTATTCCATGCTAGGAACTCATCAACTTCCTTCAAAACTCACATCTTAGAGGTGCAGACATTGTTTCTGCTTTGGTTTTTAATGCCATCAAGGGAGTGATAAAAGATCTGATTTGACGGTGAGTGTGAAATACAACAAGAACATGCATATGACATGCAAAGACAATGTGGTCAAAATACCACATAAGATTTCCATCCTGTAGGCATGGTCCCCTGGAGCAAAATCTCCAAAGGTCATGGACCATGTCAGGTTATACAAGAGTGTATAGCATATGGTGTTTGGGGAAAGAATAAGTTTTACTTCTCCTCATTAGAAAATGCACTTTCTTCCTGGATGTGGGGCTCCATTTGAGAAATATACTTAATGTTAGCCATTCATTTACTTCCCACAGCCTCTTTTTCTACATTTTTGAATTGTTGTCAGTAGACAAGGTACTCCTTAACGGGAAGCCAGCCTACATCAGTGATCAACACATTATTTTTATACTTTACATTAATGTTCACCTCACATTAATTGCAGTAAATGGTTTCTCTGAAACGATAAAGAAATAAGACAGGAAAGCAGACTTGACTAGCTAAAAGAGGAAACAGAAGGTGAAATGCTGAAGGACCCATAGAGAGCCACATAGGCCTTCTCTCATGTAGTGATCACTTGTTTATAATATGCCTAACTATGGGCATTATTTAACCACTATGGTTAATGAGCCTCAGAAGTAAGTCCTGCTGATCTACTTCCAAAAACTCAGCCATTGAAAACCTTGCGGAACATAGTTCTGCTCTGACACACACGGGATCCACATGAGTCAGAATCAATTCATGGTAACAGGTGCGTGTTTCCTGGTAGTATTTGTTCTGCAGAAGAGTTGAGAGAATTGCAAATAAGGCATGGAAGGTGCTTTGTTGTTGTCACTGTTGTTAGGTGCCACTGAGTCGATTTTCAACTCATATCGATCCCATGTGACAAAGTAGAACTAATCCATATGGTCTTCTAAGCAGATATTCAGTTCTTTCACCAGCAGAGCTACTGGGTGGGTTTGAACTGCCAACCTTCCAGTTAGTAGCCTAGGTGCTAAACCATTGAACCACCTGGATCAGAACACTCAATATTCTAAGTTATCAGAACAGGTCTTTGGATGTTCAGAGACTGTTCAGAAATAAAAACAAAAGGATATAATTCCATCTGGTGTTTATTTGCATGACCCATAATCCTAGAGTATTTAACTGCCAACATGGAGCAGCGGCAGGGACAGAGAACTGGAGATACCGAATTGATAACACTTGCACCTGTTTCACACTGCATAAATAAACACCTACCTCAAATTTCTTCTTCTCTTCCTGCATAGAATTCCCAGAGGAAAATGGCAGCAGGAAATCACTCCACAGTGACTGAGTTCATCCTCGCTGGGCTAATAGACAAACCAGAGCTCCAGCTGCCCCTCTTTCTTTTCTTCCTGGGGGTCTATATAGTCACAGTGGTGGGGAACCTGGGCATGGTCACTCTGATTGGGCTCAGTTCTCACCTGCACACTCCCATGTACTATTTCCTCAGCAGTTTGTCCTTCATTGATCTCTGTTATTCCACTGTCATTACCCCCAAAATGCTGGTGAACTTTGTGACAGAGAAGAACACCATCTCCTACCCTGAATGCATGACTCAGCTCTACTTCTTCATTTTTTTTATTGTATCAGAATGTCATATGTTGGCTGTGATGGCATATGATCATTATGTGGCCATCTGTAAGCCATTGCTTTACAATGTCACCATGTCTTATCGTGTCTGCTCCTGGTTGCTCATTGTGGTATATATGATAGGCTTCATTGGTGCCACAGCTCACACAGGTTGCATGCTAAGAGTGGTTTTCTGCAAGGCTAAAATAATCAACCATTACTTCTGTGATGTTCGCCCACTACTGGAGCTCTCCTGCTCCAGCATTTATATCAATGTAGTGGTACTTTTGTGTTTCAGTACCTTTAATACTCTTGTACCAACTTTGAACATCCTTGCCTCCTATGCCTCCATCATTGCCAGCATCCTGCGAATCCACTCCACCGAGGGCAGGTCCAAAGCCTTCAGCACATGTAGCTCCCACATATTGGCTGTTACAATCTTCTATGGTTCTGCAGCATTCATGTACCTGCAGCCATCAAATGTCAGCTCCATGGACCAAAGCAAAGTGTCTTCTGTGTTTTACACCATTATTGTGCCAATGCTGAACCCCCTGATCTATAGCCTGAGGAATAAGGATGTCAAAGTTGCTCTTAATAAAATCATTGAGAAAAGACTATTTTGCATTAACAAAGGTTTATGAATCTTGGTGAAGCTGCAGTATGAAAGGAGTCCAGACACTGCAACATATAAACAGAAGTAGTGACATTATTGCCAACACTTGATTATTTGGAGGACAGATCCCAAGGATAAGACTGGATTTATAGTGTCACGTGGAGAGCTGTCTGTCACATGGCTGGCAATATCAATTCTAGGAAGTTCCAGATGTCACCCCTAGTAATACATATTACCTCTAATAGGCCTTCGCGTGGGGAGATTATAATTTACATACATGGGATTTGGCGCTTTGTGAGATAAGGCTTAGCTATCATAATTTATAGAACGATCTCTTTGGTCTACATTTTTTGATCTTGTGAATAGCTTGTGTATTGACCCTTGTTTCTGATAAGTGTACAAATAAAATTTTCTGGAGAAAAATTGATCTCTAAAGTAAATAATTTTTAACCATTAGAAATCTACTAAGTTCTATCCCTACTGGTGACTAAGTGCAGAGAACTGTGTTAAGAAATATGGAGGCAGATGACGGATGGTAAGACATAATTCCTGCCCACAAGATGATAACTCTATGGTGGAAGAGATTGATAGACTAATCAGGGCTGAATATATTATGTGTATTTTTACTTGTTTTTATACAACATGCTTTTCTTCACAGTTTTAGTATTGTACTGCCACCTTCATTTCCCTGAGAATCCTGTGTTCATTTTCCCCATTTCTAAAATATTTTTCTTTTTGCCCATATTATAGAATTGGACCTGTAGAAGTGACATTTTTTGACTATGCATTGAAATCATATAAATGAGTCATTTATGTCTGGTGCGTTCAAACCGCTGACCTTTCAGTTAGCGGCCTGGTGCTTTACCCATTGTGCTGCCTTATATAACTATTAATAAGCAAAATTTTCCACTGGTTTTACAGATCATATTGTTACTAAATTTGTGCCCTTCCCACTCTAATTTTTGAAAATGACATAAAAATAAACAGATTAAAGGCCACATCAATCATTAATTAAAACATTTAAGGTAAACTCAATTAAGCAAATTATTGCAATTACTCTATTTATTATTGTAATTATTATATGATTTTTTAATGAGAACACATTTAATATTTTGATCACTATTTAAAAATATAAATTTTATACCTAACAATGTAATTCATTCTTTACAGATAATTTAAATAACCTTTATAATGAATATGTTTCCAGTATTTTAAAACAATTTTACTTTTAAAAGAAAAAAGGCATTATCCCTCCATGGTAGGCACGTTATGAATTCAAAGCAATATCTGCAAGATGCTTTCATTCAGCCTCCAAATTAAAATATTCCAAGTATTATTGTTTGATGTGTACATCTTAATATTTTAATAGTGTTAGTAGAGATCATTAGGGGGAAAAAACTTTTAAATCTTATATCTTAGGTTGTTTTCTCTGTGGGAAATCCTTTTAGAAAATATATTTCATCCATGTCTTCAACATTTCTTGAAATTTTGAATGTTTAAAAATGTAAATAGATTACTATGAATTTCACTGGAGCTCTAATAGTATCTGTCACATCTTTGAAATGCATAATGAAACAAGAACTATAAATTACACTTATATGAGAATATTAAATACTTGAGAGCCAATGGGTAAAATGGGAAATTCTAATTGTTTAGTTTCCCAAGATTTGATACCTGTGAGACATGATGTAGTGGGAGGTCATTATGATTGTTTATTTCTCATCAGACACATAGCATCTATACCCAGAGAATAAATTCTCTGTTATATCAACCAACCAATGCCTTGGGCATCAGTATCATGAAATCAAGACTACTGACTCATAATAATTCCCAAAGGAGGCATTATTAGGTTATGTGTCATACATCATCAATGTGTACTGCAAGTTTAGTATTCAGAACTATCCAACAAGATCATCAGAATCATTTTCCTGTCCAGAACAAAGGAGGAGAAAAATGTACAGAGCTGAACTCTTCAGGAAGAAAGATGTTTATGTTGAACCCAGGTATTTGACTTTTAGAATATTAGATTTCTCTACTCTACCCATCCTCCCAATGTACTCAATGATGAATATAACTAATTGTATATCTCTACTTGTCCTCTGTCTTAGTTATCTAGTGATGGCATAACAGAAATACTCAAATGGATGGCTTTAACAAAAAGAAATCTATTTCCTCACAGTTTAAGAGGCTAAAAGCCTGAATTCAGGCTGGTAACCCTAGGGGAAGGCTTTCTCTTTCGTCTCTGGAGGAAGATTCTTGTCTTTTCTGAGCTTCTGCTCCAGGGCGATTTTCTTGTGACTTGGCATCTCTCTCCCCCCATCTCAATCATTGGTTTTGGCAAGTTTGAATATAATATGTCTTGGTGACTTTGTTTAAAATCTACCTTATGTGGAGTTCGACGAGCATCTTGGATAGATATCTTCTCATCATTCACAATATCAGGGAAGTTTTCTGTCAACAAATCTCCAACAATTTTCTCTGTGTTTTCTGTTATCCCTCCCTGTTCTGGTACTCCAATCACTTATAGGTTATTTCTCTTGATAGAGTCCCACATGATTCTTAAGGTTTCTTCATTTTTTTTAATTTTTTTATCGGATTTTTCTTCAAATATATTAGTGCCAAGTGATTTATCTTTGAGTTCAGAAATTCTAGCTTCTACTCGCTCAATTCTGCTCCTCTGACTTTCTGTTATCTAATTCTATAATTTTATTGCTAGTCTTCTGAATTTCTGATTGCTGTCTGTCTATGGATTTTTCCAGCTTATTAAACTTTTCATTATGTTCCTGAATAATCTTCCTAATTTCTTCAGTTGCTTTACCTGTGTGTTCCTTGGCTTGTTCTGCATTTTGCCTCAATTCCTTCCTGATGTCTTGAAGGGTTCTGTATATTAAACTTTTGAATTCTGCATCTGGTAATTCTAGGAATGCACTTTCATCTAGAAGATCCCTGGATTCTTTGTTTTGAGAGCCTATTGAGGTGATCATGGTCTGTTTCTTTATGTGTCTTGATATTGACTGTTGTCTCTGAGCCATCTATAAGTTATTGTATTAGCATATGCTTGCTTACTGTGTTGTAGCTGCTTGCTTTGTTTTGTTTTGGTATACCCCTATGGGTTGCTTGAGTGAGCTAGCTTGATTATTTTCACCTTTGGAGCTCTGGTGTCCTGTCCCAGCTGGCTAGAGCTCTTATCAGGCATATCAGTCTAGGAGTCCATTCGGTTTTCTTGTATGAATTCAGCTCAGGTTTCCAGGTAGCTGATCATCAAATGTGTGGTACAGGTCTGTCCTACAGTCTTAGAGGGGCAGGGGTGATTGGTGTATACACCAGTATCTGATTGCAGCAGGGGGTCACACTCTGAACAAAGCAGGGGGCTGAGAATCTACCCCCAAGTGTCTCTGAGGAAAACACGTCTAGTTCCCTAGAGCGTGCTGTTGGGTGGGTTCTGCAGAGGGACCATGGGCACCCAAAATTTTTAGTTGTAAGGACTGGGAGGTACTAGTTATCTTTGGACCACTGTCGCAGATGGCTGGGTGACCTGAGTGGAGCTACCAGTCCTTAGGTCCCTGATGTGGGTAGGTGAGGAATTTGTTTAATAGGCAATGCAATGTCAAACATCAAACACCCACCTCTCCACCACACAACTGAAATGGTTGGAGTTTGCCAACAAGGGCCTATTCTCCCAAGATAGGCCCACACAGGTCCATGCAGAAGGGAAAGGTGCTCAAGGTCCATGGACGGTTTTTGCCTGGACAGGAGCCACTTCTGTCCTGAGCTCCTCCGGTTAATGGAGCTAGCAAATTATCTTTTCCCCCCAATTGCAAATTTTTTCCTTCCCCAAGGCCAGGAGGATGGCTCTAGGTGCCCACCAGGGCCTATCTCAGGCCCAGGAATTCAGCCGCTGAAGCTGGCTTGGGGGTGGGGGGGGGTGCAGTAAAATACACGCAAGTACTTAGTTTTGCTGAGAGCGCCATTCTCCTCAGGTTCCGCAGGTGTGAGTAGGCTGTGTGGCTGGCTGCTTCTCCCTGAGGAAACTGCAGCCGAACGCTAGGACCAGCTTGCTGCCACCACTCCGGAAATGGTGAGGTGGCACTGCCTGAGGGCTCCCTGCGATTCAGGTTGGTAACTCCTCTCCAATTCTGAATGGTCTCTTCCTTCCCCTGCCCCTCAGTTCATTGTCTAAGCTTGCCTTGGATGCTCAGGGCCCCTAGCTTGTCACAAATATACTCGTTTCACTTGTTTTTTGGGGTCTTTGTTGTAAAGAAGGCTCACCAGAAGCATCTGTCTATTCCGCCTTCTTAGCTCCGCCTCCGACATTGATGATATTTAACAGTTTAATAATCAGTAAAGTAATTGTAAATCTCTGTACTATTATGTGTATTAATATACAAAGGACCAACAGGAAAGTGATGCTAAGAAAATAAGTTATGGCCATGATTATGGAAATGAAAATGCTGGACAAATGAAAGCTATTTTAGAGAGAAACTCAATAGATTGTGACTAAAACAACACTAACATTTATGAAGTTCTCACCAACAGCCAATATCTGTACTAACTGTCTTCCAGGTGTCACTTTATTTAGCTTTCACATCACATCCAGGACATAGATATTAACATCTTTTTTTTTTTTTTCTAGAGGTTTGGAGAGTGATAATACTTTGCCCAAGGTTACATAGCAAGTGCATGTTGAGATTTGAACACAGGACTGTCTAAAGATAACCCGTTGCTGTCAACTCAATTCCAACCATAACAACTTTATAGCACAGAGTAGGACTGCTCCATACAGTTTCCAAGGATTGAATTGGATTGGCTTCTAACTGCTGACCTTTGTGTTAGCTGCTGAGCTCTCAACCTTTGTGCATCTGACGATAGATCAAATTTATAAAATCATGAAATACTGGAATTGAAAGAGGTATTGAAGATGATATAGCTAATGTTCCATCTAGTGCTTTTGTCCTTGAACAATATAAATGCTAAGTGATAATTCAGGCTATGCTTGAACAGTTCTAATTGTGAGTACATGGCTGCACACTAAGGCATCTGATTGCATTTCTGGATGTGTCTGACTGCTAGAATGTTCTTACTTTTGTTGAAACAAAATTTATCTCTGCATGGTTTCCAGCAGTTAGTTTCACTTCAATCTTTTGAAGACTTTAAAAAAAAAAAAAGGTCTAAAAAAACAAAAAGTCAATTGTTGTAGAGTCGATTTTGACACCTAGTGACACTATATGAGAAAGTAGAAGTGCCCCATAGGGTTTCCAAGGCTTTAATCTGTATAGTCAACTGCCACATTCAAAAGTCTGAAAGCAACAATGACAGGAATGAAATGGGAGCAGTGTTGTAGCAAGTAGAAATGGATCAAGAAAGTTTGGCAAAAATAGAATTGCATACATACTGCTTGGCTTGCCATGTCATTTGGTGGGCAAGTCAGACTTACAGGATGAATGATGTTGCATTCATATTTATTTACTCAATAGAAATGTAGAAGGACATTAAATATGCAAAAATATCATTAACTAAGAAATTCAAATAATGTATCAGGATATAGAAAATATACACACATGTATAATGTCATATTATGGGAAATATATGATTCACAATTAATTGAATTCTTTCATGATGAAAAATTAAAATTATACTGAAAGGGTATTTTAAAGAGTTTTATTGTAGTGATAAAAAGGGTAGTTTATTCCCCCCTTCTTTATATTTTTCTAAAAATAGAAAATAATTATATTGTATCTAAAATTGGTCTTTTGTCAAATTTCAAATTTTATTGTATATTTATGATTGGAAAACTAATGCATGAAATTTGAAAATAGAGAAATCATAAGGAAGAAAGCAAAAAATTCTCATAATCACACAGACTTTCATGGTTAGATTCAATGTTGTGTTAAAGGTCTTTCTTTTGTAAATTAGAAATTTAAAAATGAAATAGAACACATAAACATCAATATCCTAGGCACTAGTGAGCTGAAATGGACTGGTATTAGCCATTTTCAATCAGACAATCATATGTTCTGCTATGCCAAAGATGACAAAAAAAAAAAACATTGAATTCATTGTGAAAAAGAACATTTTGAGATCTGTCCTGAAGTACAATGCTGTCAGTGATATGATAGTACTCAAAGGCCTAGAAGGAAGACCAGTTAATAAGACTATTCTTCAAATTTATGTACCAATCACTAAGGCCAAAGATGAAGAAATGAAGATTTTTACCAAGCTCTGCAATATGAAATTGATCAAACATGCCATCAGGATTCACAAATAATTACTGGTGATTGAATATGAAAGCTGGAAACAAAAAAGGATCAGTAGTTGGAAAATATGACCTTGGTTATAGAAATGATGCCAGAAATCGCATGATAGAATTTTGTAAGACCAGCAATTTCTTCAATGAAAATACTTTTGAGCAATGTGAAGGGTGACTTTACATGTGAACCTGGATGGATAGAATACAGAGGAATCAAATCTCCTACATTTCAGAAAGAGGAGAAGGAAAAGCTCAACATCATCAGTGAGAACAAGGCCAGGGGCCAACTGCAGAATAGACCATAAATTGCTCATGTGCAACTTCAAGATGAAGCTGAAGAAAATTAGCGCAAGTCCAGGAGAGCCAAAACACAACCTTGAGTACATCCCACCTGAATCTGGAGACCATCTCAAGAATAGATTTGATGCATTGAACACTAATGACTGAAGATATCAGACGAATTGTGGACTGACACCAACGACATCATACCTGCAGAAAGCAGGAGGTCATTAAAAAGACAAGAAAGAAAGAAAAGGCCAAAATGGATATCAGAAAAAACTCTGAAACTTGCTCTTGCATACCGAGTAGCTAAAGCAAAAGGAAGAAATGATGAAGTAAAAGAGCTGAACAGATTTCAAAGGGTGGCTCGAGAAGACAAAGTGAAATATTATAATGACCTGTGCAAAGACCTGGAGTTTGAAAGCCAAAAGGAAAGAACACACGTAGCATTTCTTGAGATGAAAGAACTGAAGAAGAAATTCAAGCCTCGAGTTGCAATAGTGAGAGTCT
This sequence comes from Elephas maximus indicus, assembly GCF_024166365.1. NCBI lineage: Eukaryota > Metazoa > Chordata > Mammalia > Proboscidea > Elephantidae > Elephas > Elephas maximus. The sequence continues at coordinate 23,407,020 of NC_064835.1, read as the reverse complement.
CTATGCGCAAAATACCGAATGACGCAGAACACATCAAGAGAAGATGGAAGGAATACACAGAGTCACTATACCAAAAAGAATTGGTCGACATTCAGCCATTTCAGGAGGTGGCATATATCAAGAACCTATGGCACTGAAGGAAGAAATTCAAGCTGCACTGAAAACATTGGCAAAAAACAAGGCTCCAGGAATTGACGAAATACCAATAGAGACATTTCAAAAAGCAGATAGGGCTCTAGAAGTGCTCATTCATCTATGCCAAGAAATTTGGAAGAGAGCTACCTGGCCAGCCTACGGAAAGAGATCCATATTCATGCCTATTCCAAAGAAAGGTGATCCAACCAAATGCAGAAATTATCGAACAATGTCATTAATATCACACACAAGTAAAATTTTGCTGATGATCATTGAAAAGTGCCTGCAGTAGTACATTGACAGGGAAATACCAGAAATTCATTTGGATTCAGAAGAGCATATGGAACCACGGATATCATTGCTGATGTCAGACGGATCCTGGCTGAAAGCAGAGAATACCAGAAAGGTGTTTTTCTGTGTTTTATTGATTATGAAAAGGCATTTGACTGTGTAGATCATAACAAATCATGGGTAACATTGTGAATAGTGGGAATCCCAGAACACTTAATTGTGCTAATGAGAAACCTGTACATAGACCAAGATGTAATTGTGCAAACGGGATAAGGGGATACTGCATGATTTAAAATCAGGAAAGGCATACATCAGTGTTGTATTCTTTCACCATACTTATTCAAGCTGTATGCTGAGCAAATAACCCCAGAAGCTGGCCTATATGAAGAATAATGAGACATCAGGATTAGACGAAGACTTATTACCAGCCTGTGAGATCGAATGATACAACTTTGCTCTCTGAAAGTGAAGAGGACTTGAAACACTTACTGACAAAGATCAAAGACCACAGCCTTCAGTAGGAATTGCACCTCAGCATAAAGAAAACAAAAATCCTCACATCCGGACCAATAAGCAACATCACGATAAGGACAGAAAAAATTGAAGTTGCCAAGGACTTTTTTAGCTTGGATCCACAATCAACACCCACGGAAGCAGCAATCAAGAAATCAGTTGACTTATTGCATTGGGGTAATATGCTGCAAAAGACCTCTTTAAAGTGTTTTAAAAAGCAAAGGTGTCACTTGGAGGACTAAGGAAAGTGAGACTAAACCAAGCCATGGTATCTTCAATTGCCTCATATGCATGGAAAACCTGGAAAATGAATACAGAACTGAAGAATTCATGCCTTTGAATTCTGGTGTTGGCGAAGAATACTGACAATACCAGGGACTCACTGAACAACAATCAAATCTGTCTTTGAAGAAGTACAGCCAGAATGCTCTTTAGAAGCTAGGATGGCTAGACTTAGTCTCACCTACTTTGGACATGATATCAGCAGGGACCAGTCCCTGCAGAAGGACATCATGCTTTGTAAAGTAGTGGGTCAGTTGAAGAAGAAGACCCTCAACTAGATGGATTGACACAGTGGGTGGAACAATGGGCTCAAACATAACAAAGATTGTGAGGATGATGCAGGACCAGGCAGTGTTTCCTTACTGTTGTACATAGGGTATCTGTGAGTCAGAACTGACTTGACAGCATATAATAGGAAAAACAAATTTTCCTTTTCATACTTGACTTTTCCACAAATCAACGCAAACTACTTTGTAATTCTCCAAAATAATTTAACAACATAGCGTGGATTCTCCAGGACAATTCTGTCTTTAAATATTCTGTTGCAATGTTAGTCTGTTTCACACACTATGCTTGATCCAAGATCCTGGTGACTCTGGGTCTTGGTGTTGTCCCTACCATATACAGTGGAATCAAGTACTACTAAGATCAAGAAGTTCATATAAGACCAGAATGGCCTTTATAGCAGTATATCTGATGTTCAACTTCAGTTGTGAGAAGGGTTTGAGGTATACTACAATTTCTGATAAGCGGTTGTACTTAGGATGTCATGAAAACTAAAGATATGTATTGGTAACTGACACATAGTGTTTATGACAATTTTGGAACTAATTATCATCACTGGAAAGTGCTTATATTCAGTGTGGCTAAATCATCTTCTCTTCTAGCATTGACTGGATGGCAATGGGTTTTCGGTATTCTAACATAAAACATGTTGTCTTGCCCATGTATTAAATGGATAAATGAGTGAATGCTTTAAAAATGTAGCACACTAAATGTAAGTAGACAAATTACCTTTCTGTGCTTCATCTCCAATAATTTTTAAATGGGCATACTATATATATTAAATCATATGAAATTGCTACTTGATTGAACCTAATATTATCTTCCACACTGGGCTGTGTGAGGATTAAATGGGTTAATAAATATAATAAGTTTAGAATTGTGTGTGGTACATAGTACGTGTTTAATAAAAATAGTTTTCAAAACCACAAAAAGAACACTAACAAGTATAATGAACTATTTCTCTATATAAAACAAATAGAAAAAAAATTAAATCCATAGCTTCATATATTTCAGAAATTTTATTCAGTGTTGGAAGCTGTTGTCACGAGGAGAACGTCTGCCAGACCTTAATTTTCTGTCAGTAGAGTAATGTCAGCCTACTATTTCAACACTGAGAGAGAATATTATACACAAGGGAGCTAATAAGAATATCATACAGAGGACGAGAAAAGAAAATTTTAATTGCTCCTTTTCCCAATAGCTCATCCCTGGTGAACAGAAGTCTTGAGAGACCTTCCATCTGTAAGCTATTGATGAGACCTCTTTTATATCCAAAGCTGGGATAAAAACATGCCACTTTGGCAAGTATATCAGGTAGCACTGTGATGGAGCTAGCCTAGGGAATCTTGACTTTTGATTCCTAGTATTTATATGAGCAACTCAGAAACTGAGGTCTGCATTCTGAGCCCTCAGTAAAACAGAACCAAGGAGTCTCTATTTTGAACTGCCACCACCAATGTTACTAAGAGCTATTTCTTTTAGAGGGCACTTGGTCTAAAGCATACAGAGCATCCTGGCTAAGTACTCCACACAGAGAAAAGGTGAGTATATGAATCCCATCTGTCCTAGAACCATTTAATCTTCATGAAGTCTTAGCCTTCTTATAACAATATAGAAATTTCCTAAAGCTACCTGTCAAATGGTTATTCCTTTTTCCTTGTAATACTTTCAAAGACAATTATCCTTCTTTTCATATCTCAATCTATCCTAGTTTCAGACACTTTTATCATGAGAAAGGTTCTGATGTTGAGACATTAGACATAGCTCTGCCATCTGAGGTGACCTACGATAAGTCCAATTCTTCTACCATGTTATTAGTTATATGGATATTTGTGATAAATCATCTTGATCCAAATCTTCAATTTTTCTGAATAATTTTAATTTGTAAATGGGCGTCCTAAAATACAGCACTAGAACTAGATCACTAGGTGTAATTGATCTTGTGTGGCTATCATGTCCCTTATTGTGGATATTATGATCCTTTTAATGAATCTTTGGGATTCGTTGCATTTTCAGGTGTCTTTTCTCTTGATGCAGATCTTTTGAACATGAAGAGCTGTTAGTTCGATGCTTCTTAATTCTGAACATTGTGCAAGCCTGGCTTACTGCTACTTATCTTTCTACATTCAGGTTTCTCTTGGAAGCCATCAATGATCCAGGGGCAAAGGAGGGTAACAAGCTGACAAGGCAACCTCTAAGTGGTGCCCCCCACCCCCATTTTCAAGAACAGACATTGATAGCCACAACCTGTCAGCGGAATTGCATGTTGCCTCAGTCAGGTCCCTTTTATATTTCTGGTGCCTCTTAATGTCATTCTGAGCCTTCTCCGTTAGCTGGGAACATGTGCCTTCCTCTGTCCCCCTTTCCATGTCTCTGCAATGACCCCCCCCATTCTGATAGTTCCATAATCACCGCACTTGTATAGGGCCTGTGCAATCATAACATTTACTACAGCTTCTAGTCTGCCCTTCTCTCTTTCTAGACCGTGAGATTATGAAGAGCAGGGAATTCTACCATATTCATCTCTCTATTTTGAGTGTTCTAAATAATTTCTGGCTCGTTCTCGGTGCCCAAATATCCATGAAATGGGTAAACAGATGTTCTACATAAAATTTTGTGTTCATCACTGCTCAATTTATTCTTTTAAATATCAGTCAATTTGCACAGCCTAGAAAAATCTTCTAGAATCATTATCATCATATAAGTATCCATTACTATTTTCTATGTTGATGTTATCTATGAATTTTACAGTATTTTTTTCCTATGATTTCACCCAATTATTCATAAAATGATTTTTTAAGACAAAACTATGTATTGAGTCCTATGGAATGATAATGAGATTATTCACTTTATATTCAATCTTGAGACGCTCTTTGAGTTCATGAAATTATGAGATATTTTTCTGTATTTCACCCAACATACATAACCACATCGTGTACATTACAAGAGATTTAGCAAATATTATAAGAGATTTAGCAAAAACTTTACTAAAATCAAGATAACCTAAGACCATAACATTCTCTTATTCTACCAACTCAGTAAAATTCAAAACAAAAATGCTTGGCATACTTTAGCAATCTCATGCTGGCTTTGAATCATCACTGCTTTCTTTTATGAGAGCTCACAATACATTTTTTTTCTTGAACTATTTTGCCCAGGATTCATTGATCTCTAAGGCGAGTCAGTCAATGTAGGCTAAGACCACTGACACAGGGCAGGTGATTTTGTGAGTCCTTCACAAAGAGCAGTCAAACACACAGGTGGTGTTAAACATGGTGGAGGAAGAGAAAGCCATTGAAATTAAAAGTGTATGTCAGAGTCAGGGGGACTGGTCACACATGGAAACCCTGGTGGCATAGTGGCTAAGAGGCTGCTAACCAAAAGGTTGGCAGTTCAAATCTACCAGGCACTCCTTGGAAAACTTTAGAGGAAGTTCTACTCTGTCCAACAGTGTTGCTATGAGTGGAATTGACCACAACGAGTTTTTTGGTTTGGACCCAAGCCGTGGTCTTTTACTCTGCCTCAGGTGCATGAGAAAGCTGAACAATGAATAAGGAAGACTGAAGGAGAATTGATGCATTTGAAACTTGGCATTGGTGAAGAATACTGAATATACCACGGACTGCCAGAAAAACCAACAAATCTGTCTTGGAAAAAGTGCAGTCAGAATGCTCCTTAGAAGGGAAGGTGGCAAGACTTCATCACACATACTTTGGATATGTTATCATGAGATACCAGTCCCTGGAGAAGGACATCATGCCTGGTAAAGTAGAAGGCCAGAGAAAGAGGAAGACCCTCAATGAGTTGGAATCACAAAGTGGCTGCAACAACGGGCTCAAACATAGCAATGGTTATAAGGATTGTGCACGACCAGGCAGTGTTCTCTTCTGTTGTATATAAGGTTGCTATGAGTCGGAACTGACTAGATGGCATCTAACAAAAACACTGTTAGTATATAGAAATACCACTGAACTTTCTATGTTGATCTTTGAGCTACAACTTTGCTGAACCTTTAAATTAACTCTAATATATTTTTACGGTTTTTCCATTTACAAATTTGTATAATCTTTTAATAGAGATAGTTTTACCTCCCAAAACAAATCCCTTTGCCAATCGAGTTGGTTCCAACTCCCAGCGACCCTATAGGATAGAGTAGAACTGCCCCATAGAGTTTCCAAGGAGCGCCTGGCGGATTTGAACTGACGACTCTTGGTTAGCAGCTGTGGCACTTAATCACCACGCCACCAGAGCTCATTTTCTGACTAACTGCTCTAAACCTCAGCTATAATATTGAATACAAATGGCTAAAGTGAACGTTCTTCTCTTATCCTTGATATTTGGAGGAAAGCATTCAGTTTTTCAGCATTAAGTTTTATGCTAGGTGTGGGTTTTTTTTTTTTTTTCTTTGAAAAAAGGAATGTCTTTAAGCAGGGCATATATTATCATATTGTTTCTAAAACTTCTAATTTCTTATATCCAGCTGACCTTTAGAATCATTCAAATTTCAGCAATCTTGTAAATAATAACCACAGAGTCTTTACCTTCCAACACAGAGCAGGGACAGGGGGTGGGGGGCACTGAAGATACTGGAATGATAAGACTTATATCTGTTTCACACTGCAAAAATAAACACCTATCTCAAATTTCTTCTTCTCTACCTCCATAGAATTCCCAAAGGAAAATGGCAGGAGGAAATCACTCCACCGTGACTGAGTTCATCCTCGCTGGGCTAACCGAAAAGCCAGAACTCCAGCTGCCCCTCTTTCTTTTCTTCCTAGGAACCTATGTGGTCACAGTGGTGGGGAAGCTGGGCATGATTACACTGATTGGGCTCAGTTCTCAGCTGCACCCCCACCATGTGCTATTTCAACAGTTTGTCCCTCATTGATCTCTGCTATTCCACTGTCATTACACCCAAAATGTTAGGAATTTTGTGATACAGAAGAACACCATCTCCTGCCCTGAATGCATGACTCAGCTCTACTTCTTCATTTTTCTAGTTATATCAGAAGGCCATATGCTGGCTGTGATGGCATATGACTGCTATGTTGCTATCCGTAAGCCATTGCTTTACAATGTCACCATGTTTTATCAGGTCTGCTCCTGGTTGATAGCTGAGGTATATATGATGGGCTTGACTGGTGACAGTCTCACCATCCTTGCATCCAAGGAGCATTCTGGTTGTACTTCTTCCAAGACAGATTTGTTCGTTCTTTTGGCAGTCCATGGTATATTCAATATTCTTCGCCAACACCACAATTCAAAGGCATCAATTCTTCTTCAGTCTTCCTTATTATTTGTCCTTATTAAAAAGAGAGAGTCAAATAGAAAATGTGATTCAGATGATAGTGTGGGAAGACTTCTAACCAGTAAATTCCTTTCCTTTGCCCTTTCTCAAATAAGCTCCCAATGGTCTTTTTTAGAATAGCAACCAGAGAACTCTTCTTAGTCCACTCGAGATGCAATAATCAAAGAAAAAAGAAAGAAAGAAAGAAACCCAACCTGTTGCCATGGAATCATTCCTATTAATAACTCTCAGCAGCACTTGTGGCACTAGCTCCTCCTATCAGTTGCTGAGCTCCCACCTCTTCTCTTGGTGGTGGTAGAAGCACCTGGTTGTATTTCCTTGTCTCTCTGTAGAATGGTTCTTCAGACTCATAAAGACCAGATATCTCACTTTACTGCTAGAACCACTTCTAGATAAGAGCTCCTGGTGAGTTGTTTCTAATACTTCTGAGATTCAAAGTCTCCAAACAATTGCATTAAGGAGAAACAAGCAGAGACATCTCCAAATAATATCATGCTCTTGACTGCTCATGTCTGTAAAGCTATGTGAGAGGCAGAGCACAGGGCTACTGGGTCTTTTTGGACCAAACATGAGCATTTACACCTGGTTAAGTGTATTTTTAAAACCGTCTGACTGAACTGGCATGCACAAAAATGTGCTTGCTTTGTCATCAGCTTGCCATCAAATAGGAAACATTAATACCCCAATGTGATATCACTCTTTACCTCCCACATAAAATCACAAGTTGTAATGAGAGAGGTGAGGATATTTCCAGGAACTTCTTTCCTGGCTTTCTACGAACTAATCAGTCCTTATCTCCGTATGTCATGTTTTAATACTGCAAAAAAAAAAAAAAAAAGCTGTGTATATCTACAAATCTATACATATGTATGTGATTTATGTATTTGTATATATTTATGTGTAACATATGCACATGTATGTGTATTATATTCACAAATGTGCACTGCTTGGATATGTTTTACAAGGGCTATATTACGTGTGAGTAATTTTTATTGTATTAATGCAGGCATTGAACAAATAATATCATTGAGAAACTTTTTTTTTCTTGCAGTGATGAGTGATAGGTTGAAATAACAGTTTATAAGAATCATACATGTTTCAGAGGATTTATCTATATACTATAACTTTTTAAAGGTGTTAATGAGGATAAAATGTTTGAACCATCTCTATTTATTCTGAGAACTGGTAAATGACATATTATTAAAATATTAGGATAGACATTAGATTTCAGAATGGAAATAAAGCTCTACTGCACTATAGAGAGAGAGAATAAAATAAATTTTAGAAATTAGAAAAGTACAAAATGCATAGGGCTTGTCAAGTACCATTACTAAAACCAAACCAATCCTGTTGCTGTCAATTCCGACTCATAGTGACAATATAGGGGAAAGCAGAACTGCCTCCAGAGTGTTTTTAAAGAGCAGCTGGTGGATTTGAACTGCTAACCTTTGGTTAGCAGCCAAACTCTTAACCACTGCACCATTACAGCTTCAAGTACTGTTACAGAAGGATACATATAATCAAAAGCTTTAATAGGAAGAAAAAATATAACATATTAAATGTATTCTAATGCTCAGCCCCATAATGAACTTGAATAATGTTAGTATACTAAGTATGCCTTTCATTCCTTCTGGTATAAGAATATTTTAATATCCAACAGAAAACAATTCTTCATTTACAATTAGCGTTTTCATGGACCATCAGTGTGTCATAAGGTCAGAATTGACTCTTACCTTCTGTATTAGTTCACATTAGATTTGGCTGTGAGATGCACACAAACACACGTGCACACACACACAAACACACACCAGAGTACCTTAAACCAGAAGACAATTCATCATATTGATAGGATTTACGACACATAGGGAAATCACATCAGATGATACAATGGTGGATAATCATACAATACTGGGAATCATGACCTAGACAAGTTGACAGATATTTTTGGGGGGCACAATTCAATCCATGACAAGAGGCAAGCAGCAACATGCCAAGCTGAGGACCACCACATACGTTGCAGCCAAGTGGCAGTGAATCTTCACACAACTCCAGAACCAAACAGAACCGATATCACAAGTGCAAAAGTTAATTCAAGCTCCCAACCTACCACGCATGCTGGGAAATCAACCTCTCCGTCCACCCCAGAGTTTCACAGTGAAGAAGCACTCTTTTCCACTCACTCACCCACCACCCCTCTCTGACACCAGTCCCATAGTATTCAACATACTATGCCACTGAAGACAGGAACTCAGGGTCAGTAGGGAGGCCCTGACCATTGTCCCAGCCACTGACATATGGAGATCATGGACTTGCAGTGCCATTCACTCCTGCCCAGTCCCTTGTGTGCTGATTAAACACCACACACCATCATTAGCATAAAAGAGCTGGGTATACACCTGAAGCCCATTTTTACCTACAGCAGCCAAAGGGGAGCTGAAGATTTATGACATTTGACACCATCCTGCCCCCTAAAAGGGGGCCTTACCCACTCACACCAGGGGACTGAGGGCCAACAGTACCACTCACTCTTATCTAGCCACTCACGACAGGGGGCTGAGAATTAGTGGTGCCTCCCAATCCCTCCAGCCAATGGCAACAGGTGCCCAAGGACTGGCTGCACTACCTCGTCACTGTACCCTCTAAGGAACAGGGACACTCCATCCATCCAGGCACCCAGGGTCAGCTTTCAGACCCCTGTCTTGCCCCACATATTGCCCTCAAATGCAGACAGAGACCTGTGCCTGCTCCAAACACCTCTATGCAGCCCAACCCACCTAGGACTGTAGGTGAGTCTACACCACACACTTGATGACCAGTGACCTGGATTACTGTGCCCTGAAAACTACACCCCAACAGAAACAATGGACACACTCTCAGGCTCACACACTTAGAAGCTGCTCTGACCACATGGAGACAGGACATGAGAGGTTCAACTATGCCAACAACCAAAGTAGCTCACAAACCCAGTCTACTTGGGCATACCAAAACAAAACAAAACTAAAAAATACAAGATGCAGTAAGCAAAAGTATAATAAATAAATAAACTAACACATTAATACCACAAAGACAAGCAAACCCATTGCCATCGAGCCGATTCCGACTCATAGAGACCATATAGGTAAAAGTAGAACTGCCCCATAGAGTTTCTAAGGAGCACCTGGTGGATTTGATCTGCCGATCTTTTGGTTAGCAGCTGTGGCACTTAACCACTACTCCACCAGGGTTTCTGCAGAGACAATGTCAATATTAAACCACATAAAGAAGCAGGACAACATGGTCCAGGAAGCAACCAAAATAAAGAACCAGAAAACCATCTGGATGAAGGTAAAGCAATGGAACTACCTCATAATGAATTCAAAAGACTAATATACAGAGCTTTCCAAAGATCAGGAAGGAAATCAAGGAAAACAAAGACAAGGGACACACAGACAAAGCAATAGAAGAATTCAGGGAAATAATACAAGAACAAAATAACAGACTAAACATGTTGCTAGAAACATACAGAGACAGAAACTAGAAATCCAAAAGATTAACAATTGAATTTCAGAATTAGACAACTCGATAGGAGGTCATAGGAGCAGAGTTGAGACAAGGAAGGTCAGAATTAGTGAGACTTAAGATAAATACCTCAACACCAGTTGTTTGAGGAAAAATCAGAAAAAAAGAATTTAAAAAAAAAAAGTGCACAAAGCCTAAAAATTATGTGGGACACTATCAAGAACTTGGAGTACCAGAACAGGGGAGGATGACAGAAAACACAAAGACGATTGCCGAAGACTTGCTGGCAGAAAACTTCCCTATCTATCCAAGAAGCTCAAGGACACCATACAGCGTAGGCCCCAAAAGAAAATCACCAAGACTAACATAATCGAACTTACCAAAACCAAACAAAAAGAATCTTGAGAGTGGCTAGGGATAAATAAAAAGTCACCCACAAAGGAGAACCATACTGCAACATGTCAACAACATAAAGACAAACAATCCAATTAAAAATTGGGCAAATAATATGAACAGACACTTCACCAAGGAAGGTATTCTGGTGGCTAATGGAGGTACGAGGAATAGATTGCTATCATTAGCAATTAGAGAAATACAAATCAAAACTACATTGAGATACCATCTCACCCCAACAGTACTGTCACTAACCCAAAAGCCACAAAATAACAGATGTTGGAGAGGTTGTGATGAGGTTGGAACTCTTATACACTGCTGGTGGGAATGTAAAAGGGTACAACCATTCTGGAAAACCATATGACACTTCCTTAAAAAATTAAAAATAGAAATACAAAAAAAAAAAAAAAAACTACAGCAATCTCATTCCTAGGAATATAACCTAGAGAAATATGAGTCATCATACAAACAGACACATGTACAACCATGTTCACTGCAGCATTGTTCACAATAGCAAAAAGATCGAAACAACCTAAATGCCCATCAACAGATGAATGGATAAACAAATTATGGTACATACACACAATGGAATACTATGCAGTGATAAAGAACCATGAATCCTTGAAACCTCTCACCACATGAACACATCTGGAAGGCGTTATGCTGACTGAAGTATGTCAGTCACAAAAGGACAAATATTGTATGAGACCAGGATTATAAGAACTCAAGAATAGGTTTACACACACAAAAAAGCATTCTTTGTAAGGGAGGGAAGGGGAAGGTGGAAAGGGAAGGAAAAGGGAACACTAAGTAAATAGTAGACAAGTGTCATCTTTGGTAAAGGAAAGACAACACACACAGGAAGTCAGCACAACTGAACCAAAGCAAAAGCACAGAAGTTTCCTGAACACATCCCAACACTTTGAGGGACCCACTAGCTGAGAGCTGGTTCCTGGTAACAACAGTCTTGTGGGACACCTAGGTCAACTGGCATAATATAGTTTATTTATAAAGAAAATGTTCTATCATCCTACTTCAGTGAGTAAGCCTCTGTTTTCTTAAAAGTGTGTAGGGGCCATCTAAGATACTCCACTGGTCCTACTCAGTCTGGAGCAAGGGAGAATGAAGAAAACCAAAGACAAAAAGGAAAGACTAGTCCAAAGGACTAACGGACCACAACTAACACAGCCTCCACCAGGCTGAGTTCCGCACAACTAGGCTACCACCACCGAATGCTCTGACAGGGATTGCAATAGAGGATCCTAGACAGAGCTGGAGAAAAATGTAGAACAAAATTCAATCACACAAAAAAAGACCAGACTTACTGGTCTGACAGAAAGTATAGTCCGTGGACACCCTTTTAACTCAGTACTGAAGTCAATCCTGAGGTTCACGCTTCAGGTGAAGATTACCAAAACCAAAAACCAAACCTGTTGCCATCAAGTCAATTCCGAATCATAGCAACCGTGTAGGACAGAGTGGAATTGCTCCATAGGGTTTCCAAGGAGTGGCTGGTTGCTCTGAACTGGCCACCTTTGGTTTAGCCTGAGCTCTTAACCATAGCACCATCAGGGTTCCATCAATCAGAGATTAGACTGGCCCATAAAACAAACAGTAATACACATAGCTCAACCATGTATACAAGAATGAATAGGCACACCAGCCAGAGGCAAGGAGATAAAGGCAGGAAGGGACAGGAAAGCTGGATAAATGGAAATAGGGAACCCAAGGTCAAGAAGGGGAGAGTCTTGACACATCTCTGGGATGGTAACCAGGGTCACCAAACAATATGTGTATTAATCATTTGATGAGAAAATAATTTGCTCTGTAAACCTTCACGTAAAGCACAGTAAAAAAAAAAAAACTTCTGGTTCCATCACTTGAGAGAGTTCCTATAGTTATGCAAATGCCTCGATGCTTGAGGCCAAAAATGCCAAGGTTTCATTGCAAAATGGACCTATCCTTCACAGTAAGTATCCAACTATGATTTTATGTTAAATTGATTATTTCATCACTTCTCCCTCTTCCACTAGACTAACACTGTCCAACAGAACTTCCAGCAATAATGGTAACGTTCTCATTGCATTCTCCAATACAGTAGTCACTTTTCACACGTGGCTATTGAGCACTTGAAATGTGTGAGTGTGGCTGTGAAAGTAAATATTTAATTTAATTTAGTTAAATTTTAAATAGCCACATGTGGCTAGTGACTGCCATGTTGGAGAGTACAGCACAGGAGTGGAGAGTCATCTCACTAAGAAAAGGTTACTTACTATATTTAGTTTGCTCACCATGATAACTTTAGCCCCAAGCACAGAGCTTTGCAGATAACAGGAAAATAAATATTTTTAATGAACAAATGAATGAATGATTTTATGAGTCATTAGCCACAGTATAAACTCATTTTTTTTTCTAAACAGGTAACCACATATCTCAGCTTACTATGCACAATTTTGGTTTATACCTGTTGTCTTTGCATAATTATTGATAATGCCTTCATGCTTTAAAGTTGATTAACCTTTCTGTGCCTCAGCTTCCTCATTCACAAAAGAGGATAATGCTTCTAGATAAACATGGAAGGACTAAAGCAGTAGAGAGCTTCAAATATTATTTGATGTATAAAACCAAAAAAACCAAACCCATTGCAGTCAAGTCAATTCTGACTCATAGTGACCCTATAGGGTTTCCAAGATTGTAAACCTCAACAGAAGCAGACTGCCACATCTTTCTCCCTCGGAGCCACTGGTGTTTGTGAACCACATATCTCTTGGTTAGCAGTCGATAGCTTTTACCACTACACCACCATGGTAAGTGCTATATAACTGTTTACAAAATGTGTATTAAGTTCTGTTGCAGACAATTTTTTTTAAATGTACAGTTTTGAATTTCTAAATATATATCATAACACACAACATGGTGTTTTGTACATGTGTCAAATGAATAAATAAATGAATGCTTTAAAAATATAGCATACTAAATGTGATCATTTTATGAGCAAACTAAATTCAACTCACTTATGTGGGTAAGTGTAGGCAAATTACATTTCTGTGCCTCAGCTCCGTTATTTTTTAAATGGACATAATATATTAAGTTAAATCGTATGAAATTGCTACCTGATTAAATCTAATGTCTTCTTTCAAATTGGGTTGTGGGAGGAGTAAATGAGTTAATAAATGTAACAAGTTTAGAATATGTGTGGTGCATAGTGAGTGCTCATTAAAAATGGTCTTCCAGGAGAGGGGTTAAGATGGCAGAATAGTCAGATGCTTCCTGTGGTCCCTCTTACAAAAAAGACCCCCCAAACAAGTGAATCAATTACATATGACAATCTAGGGGCCCTGAACATCAAAGACAAACTTGGGGAGTAAGACTGAGCTGCAGGGCGAGGGAGAGACAGTTCAGAAGCAGTAAGGAAGTGCCATACCTGACATGGCAGTCGTGCTGCAGAATGGACCAACTGGTGCACACAGGCTGAAACAAGCAGTAGCACTTGGGACGTGTTTTCCATATCAGAAGAAACCAAGTGGCAGAGAGACTGCGCAAGCCTCCTGAGCCAGGGGGAAGAGAAGCTGGATCTGCAAAAGTTAAATGCAATTGTTGAGATCAAAATAACCCTTCCCCCACTGAGAAGTGCCTCTCTTCTCCTCCCCTGACCCTCCCCCGTCTGCTCTGGTGTCAGTCTGGCAGCATTGAGTGGTTGCTGTTTCTGCTAGTCTGGAAGTGGATCCCTTTGCACCTAAGTCAGTTTTCCAGCTTTGAGGAGGCAACCGATAAAAAAACAGAAAATGGGAAAAGAGAAAATGCCAGCTCCTCTAAACCGGAAACTCAGGGCAGGCACTGTCCCTTTCCCTAGTCAGAGGCCTCAGGGGTCCATGGACTTTGAATGCCTTTCACCCTGCCTAGACCTGTGTGGGCCCATTCAATAGTGTAGGCTCTCATTAGCATAGTACAACAGGGTATATACCTGAAGCCTATCTTCAACTGCAACAGTTAAGGGGGGTAGCAGATTCATGACATCAGACACCACCCTGGCCATTAAGTAAGGTTCTCACCCACCTTCAGAAGACTGAGGACTGGTGTCTCCATCCACTCCAGCTAGACACCCATGACAGGGGTCTGAGAATAAATGGTGCCTCCCAATACTTACAGGCAACAGTACTGGGTACCCAAAGTCTGGCTGTAAAACCCACCCACCTATGCACTCCAGGGGACAGGGACATGCCTTCCACCTAGGCACTCAGGGGCAGTGGTGAGCCACCGACTTTGCTTAGCACGTAATCCCCTACTTCAGCCAGATACCTGTACCTGCTCCAATCATCCCTATGTAGGTAGCCCTGCCTATCTAGGACTATAGGTGAGAATGTACACCACACACTCAGTGATTGATGAACTGGATGATTGAGCTGGATCCGCACAAGAAAAGTAAAGGGATTCCTGGGCTCACATACTTAGTAGCAGCTCTAATAACCTGATGACAGGTTGTGAGAGCTACAAAGATGTCAATAATCAAAGTAGCTCACATGCCCAGCCTATTTGGGCATATGAAAAGAAAAAAAAAAAAAAAGAAGCTGCAAGGACACAGTAAGCAAACATACAATAAATAAATATAATAACTTATTGATGGTTTGGAGACAACAGTCAATACCAAATCACATAAAGAGGAAGACCATGATGGCTCAGCATGTGACCAAGACAAAGAACAAGGAAACCTCCTTTAGAAGACAAGTTCTTGGAATTATGGGAAGTAGAATTCAAAAGATTAATATACAGAGCTCTTCAAGAGGTAAGGAAGGAGATCAGACAAAACTCAGACTAAGCCAAGGAACACACAGAAAAAATAATACAGGAATTTAGGAAAGCTATACTGGGTGGGATACAAGTGCAAAATGAAAATTTAACAGGCTGCTAGAATCCATAGAGAGCCGGGGATAGAAATTCAAAAGATTAACCATAAAATTTCAGAATTAGACAACTCAATAGAAACTCATAGTAGCAGAATTGAGGCAATGGAAGTTAGAATTAGTGAGACTGAAAAGAAAGCACTTGAGATCAATGTATTTAAGGAAAAATCAGATAAAAGAATTTTAAAGAATTAAGAAACTCTAAGAATTATGGAGGACTCTATCAAAAAGAATAACCTATGAGGGACTGGAGTACCTGAACAGGGGAGAAGGAATAACAGAAAATATAGAAAAAAATGTGGAATACTTGCTGGCAGAAAACTTCACAGATATCATGAAAGATGAGAAGATATCTATCCAAAAGTCTCATTGAACCCCACACAGGGTAGATGCCAAAAGAAAGTCACCAAGATGTATTATGATCAAACTAGCCAAAACCAAAGATAAAAAGAGACTTTTAAGAATGACTAGGGATAAAAGAAAAGTCACCTACAAAGGAGAGTCAATAACAATCAGTTCTGACTACTTAGAAGAAACTATGCAGGCAAGAACACGGTGGGATGATATATATAAAGCCTTGGAGGGAAAAAAAAAAAAAATTGCCAGACAAGAACGATGATGAAATTAAGGCATTTCCATAAGTAGAAGCTAAGGGAATTTGTAAAAATCAAATCAAAATTACAAGTAATACTAAAGGAGTTGATCCAGATAAAGAATCAAAAATATCAGATAACAACCCAAGACTAGAACACAGGGTAGACAATCAGCTATCAACCCAGATGGAAAAGTCACGAAAATAAGTCAAAGCTAAAATGCTGAAAATGTAGGGAAACAGAGACATCAATATGTAAAATATGACAACATTAACACAAAAAAAACCACCAAACCAAACCCACTGCCATTGAATCGATTCCGACTCATAGCGACCCTATAGAGCAATTAATAGTATAGTCATAGAACTTTCATATGGAGAGGAAATTAAGGCAATATCAAGAAACAAAAGATTGGAATAAACTTAGGAAAATAGAGGTAAATTTTAAGGTAACCACAAAGGAAGCTACACATCAAAATAGAAATAAAAAAGAAGAAAAACATAAAGACTCAGCAAATACAAAATCAACAACAAGGAAAAAGATAAAAAGAAATCCCGTAATTTGAAACAACTCAGCACAGAATATTAAGTGTGACAAAGAAACTGTCAATACCACAAAAAAAAAATCAAAATGACAGTACAAAACTCATGCCAATCAATAATTATGTTTAATGTAAATGGACTAAAAGCATAAATAAAGAGACAGAGAGTAGCAGAATGGATAAAAATAATGACCGTCTATATGCTGCCTTCAAGAGGCATACCTTAGACTCAAAGACAAAAAAAAAAACTAAAACTCAAAGGATGGAAATAAATATATATGGCAAACAACAATCAAAAAAGAACAGGAGTGGCAATATTAATCTCTCACAACATAGACTTTGAAGCAAAATCCACCACAAAGGATAAGGAAGGACACTATATAATGATTAAAGGGTCAATACACCAGTAGGACATAACCATAATAAATATTTACACACCCAATGACAGGGCTCCAAAATACATAAAACAAACTCTAACATCACTGCAAAGAGAAATAGATAGCTCCACAATAGTAGCAGACTGCAACACACCACTTCCAGTGAAGGACAGAACATCCAGAGAGGAGCTCAATAAAGACACAGAAGATTTAAATGCCACAATCAACCAACTTGATCTCATAGACATATAAAGAACACTGCACCCAATAGCAGGCAAGTATATTTTCTTTTCCAATGCACATGGAACATCTTTCAGATTAGGCCACATTATTAGGCCACAAAGCAAGCCTTAACAGAATCCAAAACATCAAAATAATACAAAGCATCTTCTGTGGCCAAAATGCCATAAAGTAGAAATCAATAACAGAAATAGCAAGGAAAAACAAAAAAAATGGAAACGGAAAAATACCTTGCTCGAAACTACTGGGTTATAAAAGAAATCAAGGATGGAATAAAAAAAAAAATTCATAGAATAAAATGAGGATGAAAACACATCCTACCAGAACCTTGGGGACACAATAAAAGCAGTGCTCAGAGGTCAATTTATAGCAATAAAGGCCACATCCAAAAATAAGAAAGGGCCAGAATCAAAGCATTAACCCTACAATTCAAACAAACAGAGAAGAGCAAAAGAAGCCCTCAGCCACCAGAAAAATAAATAAATAAATAAAAATTATTGAAATAGAGAATAGAAAAACTATTGAAAAAGTCAACAGTACCAAAAGCTGGTTCTTTGAAAAGATCAACAAAAGCAATAAACCATTGGCCAAACTGACAAAAAAAAAAAAAGAGAGAGGAAACAAATAACTTGAATAAGAAATAACATGGATGATACCACAACAGATCCAAATGCAATGAAAAGGATCATAACAGAGTATTGTGAAAATCTGTACTCCAACAAATTTGAAAAACTAGAGAAAACGGGCAAGTTTCCAAAAACACTTTACCTACCTAAACTAACACAAACCAAGGTAGACTAACTAAATAAATCTGTAACAAAAGAAGACATTGAAGAGGTTAAAAAAAAAAAAAAAAAAAACCTGACCCTGACAGCTTCACTGGAGAATTCTACGAAACTTTCAGAGAAGAGCTGACCTCACTCCTATTAAAGGTATTTCAGAGCATAGAAAACGCTGGAATACTCCTGAACTCATTCTATGATGCCTCCATAACCCTGATACCAAAAGCAGGTAAAGGCACCACAAATAAAGAAAATTACAGACCAATACCCTTCATGAGCATAGATGCAAAAATATTTAATGAAATTCTAGCCAATAGAATTCAACAACATATCAAAAAAATAATTCACCCTGACCAAGAGGGATTCATACCAGGTATGCAGGGATGGTTCAACATTAGAAAAACAATCAGTGTAATCCATCACATAAATAAAACAAAAGATAAGAACCACACGATCTTATCAATTGATGCAGAAAAGGCATTTGACAAAGTCCAACACCCATTCGTGATAAAAACTCTTAGCAAAATAAAAATAGAACAGAAACACCTCGACATAATAAAGGATACTTAAACAAGGACAACAGCCAACATCATAAACAGAAAGAGTCTGATAGCATTTCCCTTGAGAACAGGAACCAGATGAGGATGCCCTTTATCACCACTCTTATTCAGCATTGTGCTGGAGGTCCTAGCCAGAACAATAAAGCAAGAAAAAGAAATAAAGAGCATCGAATTGTTAAGGCAGAAGTAAAAATATCCCTATTTGTAGATGTTATGATCTTATACACATAAAACCACAAAGAATTCACAAGAAAACTAGTAGAACTAATAGAAGATTTCAGCAAAGTATAAGCATACTAGATAAACATACAAAATTCAGTTGGATTCCTCTACTTCAACAAAGAGAACTTCTAGGAGGAAGTCACCAAATCAATGCCATTAAAAGATAAAATATTTAGGAATAAATTTAACCAGAGATGTAAAAGACCTATACAAAGAAAACTATAAGACATTACTGCAAGGAACTAAAAGAGACCTACATAAGTGGAAAAACATACTTACCACTTATGGAAAAATATACATGAGAAAAACATATTAAGTTAAATCATGTGAAATTATACATGATTCAGTCTAATATCTTCATCACTGGGCCTCGTGAGGATTAAATGTGTTAATAAATGTAACAGGATTAAGATTGTGTGTGGCATATAGTAAGTGTTTAATAAAAACAGTCTTCAAAACTACAAAGAGCAACACTAACAAACATAATGAATTATTTCTCTAAATTTTAAATAAATAGAAAAAAAATAAAACATGCCTTCAAATATTTCAGAAATTACATTCACATTGGAAGTTGTTGTCATGAGCACCTCCTAGAGCAATAAAAAAAAAAAAAATTTTTTTTTTCAATGCCAGGCCTTAATTTCTAGTCAATAATGTATTGACTACTATTTCATCACCTAGAGAGAATATTATATGCAAGGGAGCTAATGAGAGCATCATAAGAAGTACAAGAAAAGGAAATTTTAATTGCTCCTTTTTCCCAGTAGCTCATCCCTGGTGAACAGAAACCTTGAGGGACCTTCTATCTGTATGTTTTTGATGAGATCTCTTGAATTTCCAAACCCTGGATAAAAACACTCCACTTTGGCAAGCGTTTCAGGTGGCACTATGAGGGAGCTACACTAGGGAATCATGACTTTGATTCCTAATGTTTACATTAGCAACTCAGAAACTGAGATCTGCTTTCTGAATCCTCCATAAAAGAGAACCAAGGGATCTCTATTTTGAACTGCCACCACCAACATTACTAAAAGCTATTTCCTTTAGAGTGCACTCAGTCTAAAGCATACAGAGCACCCTGGCTAACCATTCCACACAGAGAAACAGTGAGTATCTGAATCCCATGTGCCCTAGACCATTTTAATCTTCATGAAGGCTTAGCCTCCTCACAATAATATATGAAATGCTTAAAGCCATCTCCGTCAAATGGTTACTCATTTTTCTATGTAATGTATTTGAAGACAAAAAATTATCTTTTTTTCGTATTTCAACCTATCCTACTTTTGGACATTTATCGTTAGAAACGTTCTGATGCTGAGACATTATGCATAGCTCCACCATCTGAGGTAACATACAATAAATCCAATCCCTCTGCTGTGTTATTAGTCATGTTGATATTTGTTATAAATCATTTGGATCCAATTCTTCAATTTTTCTGGATAATTATAATTTATAAATGGCCATCCTAAAATACAGCACCTAGAACTAAGCCCAGTTCACCAGATGCAGTTGATCTTGTGTGACTATCATCTCCCTTGTTCTGGATATTACGTTCCTTTTAATAAACCCTTTGGGGTTCCTTGCATTTTTTGGGTTTTTTTTCTCTTGATGTAGATCTTTTGAAAATGAAGGTCCGCTAGTTCTCTGCTTCTCGGTTGCGAATGTTGTGATAGACTGGCTTACTCTTACTTCTCCTTCTAGATTCAGGCTTCTCTTGAGAGTCTTCAATGAGTCTGGGGTGAAGGGAGTGTAATGAGCTCACAGGGATGATCTCTAAGTTGCCCCCCTCCAATTTCAAGATGAATAGATGTTGATAGAGGTGATGCATCAGCAAAAATGCCTTCCCCTGTCTTGTCTGGCCTCAGTCAGGTGTCTTTCATATTTGTGGTGTCTGATGATGCCATTCCATGCCTTGTCTGGCATCTCCTTGGGCTTGCACTCAGGAGCAAGTGCATCCCTGTGCCCCCTCCCCCACTATGCCTCTGCAGCGACCCCCCATTCATATTCACTGTGTTCCTCTAGGACCAGTGCAACCATAACATCCATTACTGTTTCTAGTTTGCCTTCCTCTCTTTCTAGACTGTGAAATGCTGAAGAGCAGGGAATTCTATTTTATTTGTCTATTTTGAGTGCCCTTTGGGAGCCCTGGTGGTACAGTGGTTAAGAGCTTGGCTGCTAATCAAAAGACTGGCAATTCAAATTCACCAGCTGCTCCTTGGAAACCCTATGAGGGCAGTTCTACTCTGTCTTATAGTGTCACTATGAGTCAGAATTGACTCAATGGCTTTAGGTTTGGTTTGGTTTAAATAACTTTTTTTTCTTGGTATGTGCCGAAATATCTATGAAATGAATAACTTTATGTTCCACAGAAAATTTTATGTTTATTACTGTTAAATTTAATGTGCACAGCCTGACAAAATCTTCTTGAATCCTTATCATCATGAAAATATTCATTACTCTTTTCTATGTCGATGCTATCTATGAATTTTATAATAATTTCTTCTATGGCTTCATCCAATTATTCATAAAATGATTTTTCAAGATAAAACTATATATAAAGTCCTATGGAATGATAACTTGAGATTATTCACTTTATATTCAGTCTTGGGATCCTCTTTGCGTTCATGTAATTATGAGACTTTTTCATATTTTCATCCACCACATATAACTATATCATGTACATAAGAATATTACAAAAGATTTAACAAATACTTTACTAAAATCAGGATAACCTAGGACTAGGTCTTTTATTCTACCAGTCAGTAAAACTCAAAACCAAAATGCGTGGCATTATTTAGCAATCTTATGCTGGCTTTGAATCATCCCTGCTTTCTTTTTTGAGAGCTCTCTCCTGTTCTTTCTTTCTATATACACACACATACATACATAATTTTTTTTTCTTAATCTATTTTGCTCAGGATTCATTGCTCTCTAAGGTGAATCAGTCTACGTAGGCTAAGACCCCTGACATAGGGTAGGTGATTTTGTGAATCCTCCAGAAGTAGCAGTCACAAGGCGTTCAAACAGACAGGTGGTGTTAAACAGAGTGGCCAAACAAAACAATAAGAATTAAATGCATGTGTCAGAGTCAGTTTTGGGGGGTGTTGGCCACGTGTACTATATCTTTATGCAGATAACATGTGCCTTCTATGTTTGTTTGCCAACCACTCCCTCTGCCCTGAGATATTTTCAGAAGTGCCTTTATGCCATTTTTTTCACACATTGCTGAAAAAATTAGCAAAGTGTTTGCTAAAATACCTTGGGTTGGGGGGGAGGGAGTGGGTGGTAAACAAATGTAAAAGGTTGTTATTATTTATATAAAAATACAGTAATGGATCACAGCCCTATATCTGAGTTAGACTTACAAAGACAATAGATAATTGGGCTCCTCTAGTGGGTCAGCCTTGTGAGGCAAAGAATACAGGAAAAACAGTCAACTGGCCAATGTAAAGAGCCAGAGATATGGGAATACAACAGCTTAGCTCCTTTACAATAAAAACCAAACTTTTTGCCGTCAATTGTGTTCTGGCTCATAGCAATCCTATAGGACAAAGTAGAACTGCCCCCTTAGGGTTTCCAAGGGGCGGGTGGTAGATTCAAACTACTGACCTTTTGGTTAGCAGCCGAAAGCTTCATCACTGCACCACCAGGGCCCCTGTGTACAAAAGTGTTTGACGTATCTTAGCAATCTTATGCTGGGTTTGAATCATCACTGCTTTTCTTTTAGGAGAGCTCACTGTATATACATATATTTGCTCAGGATTCATTGATCTCTAAAGTGAGTCAGTCAACATAGGCTAAGACCACTGACACAGGGCAGGTGATTTTGTGACTCTTTCTTTAATGGGGGTAAAGCAAAGGGACAGATTTAAAAGCATAACTGAGATTTTATGAATGGTAACTGGTAAGTCAATTTCTGGGCTTATAAGAGCAGCAGCAGATTTGGCTTGATCATGAATGCACAGGTTTGTAATTTAAATCTGTTGTCCTCGATTTGATTCTGGTTCATGTTGACTGCCTGTGTTACAGAATAGACCTGAGGTCCACAGAGTTTTTTGGCTCTAATCTTTATGAATACAGATTGCCAAGCATTTTCCACGGCACAGCTGAGTGGGTTCAATCCACTGACCTTTCAGTCGGTAACCAAGCACAAACCACTTGTACTCTACTAAACATCTTTAAATTCTTCATAGTAAAGTATGGAACTGACCCAGAATCAGGGCACATTGCTGTCTGCAGATGGCTGCCCGGCTATCTGGGAGTCAGAGGAAAGGTGATGTCAGGTAACCCTTTACTAGATACCTCACTTAAATCTGATGGGCATTTTCTGACAATCTATGCAGCTGTATTGTGATTTCAGACCTTCTAAGCTACTTTTGGAAACCCTGGTGGCATTGTGGCTAAAAGCTACAGCTGTTAACTAAAGGTGTTGTTGTTAGGTGCCGTCGAGTCGGTTCCCACTCATAGCGACCCTATGCACAACAGAATGAAACACTGCCCAGTCCTGAGCCATCCTTAACAATCATTGTTGCAGCCACTGTGTCAGTCCACCCTGTTGAGGGTCTTCCTCTTTTCCGTTGACCCTGTACTCTGCCAGACATGATGTCCTTCTCCAGGGACTGATCCCTCCTGACAACATGTCCAAAGTATATAAGACACAGTCTCACCATTCTTGCTTCTAAGGAACATTCTGTTCGTACTTCCTCCAAGACAGATCTGTTTGTTCTTTTGGCAGTCCGTGGTATATTCAATATTCTTCACCAATACCAGAATTTAAAGGTGTCAATTTTATTTCGGTCTTTCTTATGCATCGTCCAGCTTTCACATACATATGATGCGACTGAAAATACCATGGCTTGGGTCAGGCTTCAAGGTGACATACATGCTTTTCAACACTTTAAAGAGGTCCTTTGCAGCAGATTTGCCCAATGCAATGTGTCTTTTGACTTCTTGACTGCTGCTTCCATGGGTGTTGATTGTGGATCCAAGTAAAATGAAATCCTTGACAACCTCAGTCTTTTCTCCATTTATCATGATGTGACTTATTGGTCCAGTTGAAAATACCATGGCTTGGGTCAGGTGCACCTTAGTCTTCAAAAGTAGTCAGTTGGAATCCCCCATGGGCTCCTTAGAAACCATATAGGGCAGCTCTACTCTGTCCTATAGGGTTGCTGAGTCGAAATTGCCTAGGCAGTAACAGGTTTGGGTTTGATTTTTGGTATGCCACATTTAGGAGTCCTTGTGGTGCAGTCACTATGAGTCAGAATCAACTAGAGGGCAATGGGTGTGGTGCAGTGGTTAAAGCACTTGACTGATGACCAAAAGATCAGCTGTTCAAACCCACCAGCCACTCTGTGGGAGAAAGATGTGGAAGCTTGCTTCTGTAAAGATTTATAGCTTTGGAAGCACTGTGGGACAGTTGTATCCTATCCTATACAGTCACTATGAGCCAGATTTGATTCAATGACAATGGGTTTATTTTTATGTTTATTTTTATATTTCTTGATTTGTTTTCTCTGATAACAGACATAGGAGAAAATTTTAAATAGAATATGTGCCTGTCACATGTGTGTAACTTATTAATAATTCATGATTAGAAAGGCCTATACTTTTCTTGCTAATGTATTAAAGAGAAAAAATTAAAAGACTGTAATTTTAAAAGATTGTCAGAGTTTATGAGCCAATAGAGCTTACTTCTTTTGGACTAGGGGATTACTTCATTGTTTGGAGAAGACCTTAATGGTAGGTTTGACATAAAAAAAGAGGTGTACACCAGGTGCAACCTAGATGGGAAAGGCTTAGAGGAGGGTGGTAAACTATCAGCATTCAGTTACTATTTTGTTGTTGTTGCCATGATGGTGGTGGTTATTTTTTATCATTTATAGCATCCTTGACATAGAATCACATACCACAAAATTTAACCATTGAGAGAGTACAGTTCACTGTATTTAAGTATGTTCATAGAGTTGTACAACCCTCACCGCTATCTAACTTTAGAGCATTTTCATGGTCCCCCCCAAAACAATCCCCATACTCACTGGCAGTCACTCTTCACTCTCCCTTTCCACTTCTACCTGGCAGACACTAAGTTATTTTCTGTCTCTATAATTTTTTTTTTTTTTTTATAAATCTGGCTATTTTTAACTTTCATATGAATGGAATCATACAATAGGTGGCCTTTTGTGAATGGCTTCTTTCATTGAATGTAATATTTTCAGGTTTCATTCACGATGTGACATGTCTCAGAATTTCATTGCTTCTTATTGTAGAAGAACATTCCATGTTATGAATATACTACATTTTGTTTATCCATTTATCACTTGGTGGACATTTGGGCTATTTCCACTCTTTGGGTGTTATGAATAATTCTTCCCTGAACTTTCATGCACAAGTTTTTGTGTGTATGTTTCAATTCTCTTTGTTATGAACCTAAGAAGGTAATTGCTGGCTAACTCTGTGTTGAATATTTTGTTGAACTGCCAAAGCAGTGTACCATTTTACAATCCCACCAGCAATATATGAGGGTTCCAATTTCTCCATATCCTTCTCAAAACTTTTCATTGCCTGTATTTTGAGTTATAGTCATCTTAGTGATTGAGAAGTGGTGGCTCATTGTGGTTATTTTTCCATTCTCCTATTGGTCAATGATGTTCAGCATCTTTTAATGTGTTTATAGATCGTTTATATATCTTCCATAGTGTGTTCTTCTCTTTTGATTTTCTAACTCCAGATCTTGGCACATTTCATTATAATACTTTACTTTGTCTTCTTGATTTACCCTTTGAAATCTTCTGCTCAGTTCTTCAAAAGCAAGTTTCAGTTCTCTTCTGACATCTATTTTTGGCCTTTTTTCCTCCCTTTTCTTTTTGTTTATGACCTTTTGCTTTCTTCATGAATGATGTCCTTCCACAACTTGTCTTCAGTCATTAGTGTTCAACGTGTCAAATCTACTCTAAATTCACATTGGATATATTCAAGGTTGTATTTTGGCTCTTGTGAACTTGTTTTAATTTTCTTCAGCTTCAGTTTGAACTTACATATGAGCAATTGATGGTGTGTTTTGTAGTCGTCTCCTGGCCTTCTTCTAACAAATGATATTGAGCTTTTCCATCATCTCTTTTCCACAGATATGGTCAATTTGATTGCTGTGTATTCAGTCTGGCAACACCTACTTGTTTAGTAGTGATTTATGTTGATGTAAAAATGCATTCCCAGTGAATAAGTTGTTGGTCTTGTAAAATATATCATGCGATCATCCAAGCCATTTGGATCATGAAGGTCATATTTTCCAACTACACGTCTTTCTTCTCTGTTTCCAACTCATATTATTTTTCAAAGCAAGTCAGTTAATTGTGTACCAGAGAAGGTAAGTGGTTTTTCCTGGTACTATTACTAAATTCTAGACAAATCACTTCTAAATCATAATTTTGCAGTGCAATGATATAATCTAAAGACTGGGCCCTCCTTCTAGGATTCCTTCACAATCATGGGTAAACTCTATTCCTATAGGTAAGAAGCTTCAACAACAAGAGAAAACTATATCCTAATAACAAACAAGAATCTTTCAAAATATAATTATTTAAAACTTTCGAGGACTTCAGTTTTAACAATTATCCATAAAGTAGTAAGCCTGTGAAAATTGCCAGTACCAAAGACTGAGATTACTTTATAACAACCTTCTTCATTAGTATTGCACTTGAAACATCTTGGAACATGAAAGCAAAGGCCTCCACAGAAGAGGACATTTTTGGCTATAATTTAAATTTACTTGTTTTCGGGTATCACTTGCACTGTGTAAGTATGGATACCTTCAGTAAACATTTTAGTGGCAGAATGGCACCTTACTCTTACAACAGGAGAATTTTAAATGAAATTGACAATTTGGGAAAGATAATGCCTTTTTTTAATTTCAAATTGTGAACATGTTTATTTCCCTTTATCCCTCCACCATTCATTGAGCAATCTGAACATGGATAAATGACAAGTACAGGATTCATTTCTGTGTGATCTAGTCTAGATGCTGCTCTAATTGGAATCACAGAAAAATCTTAATTATTGCTATCACAATTTTTTTCCAGCTCTTAAGTTCTTTGAATCTAGCATGTATTTTGCACATTATTTTTTTTTTTAGCAGATTGGTATTTGTAGAAGATGTCAGCATTCATTCAAGTCTTTTATTATAAATTTTATTTCCCATAAATATATCAGATTTACCTGTAGTATTATGAAACCATCATCCACATCTATATTGAAAATCCACAGGATCACCATTAATAATTCACTTGAGTCTCTAAAGTTTCAGTTATTTCACCTACAAAATAGGAATAATAAGCTCATACCATATAGAGTTGCTGGGGAAAATACATCAAGTAATATTTATGAAGTGCCTGGACAGTTCTAATCCTATGGTATCTTAGCTAGTGCTGCTATAACACAAATACCACAAGTGGATGGCTTTAACAACAGAAATTTATTCTCTCACAATTTAGCAGGCCAGAAGCCTGAATTCAGGGTGCCAGCTTCAAGGGAAGGCTATCTCTGTTGGATCTGGGGGAAGCCCTTGTCATCAATCTTCCCCTGGTATCGGAGCATTTCAGCTCAGGGACCCCCAGGCCAAAGGACACATGTTCCTGGTTCCGATTTTTTGGTGGTATAAGGTCCCCTTGTACTTCTGTTTGCTTCTATCTTTTATATGTCAAAAGAGGTTGCCTAAAAATGCAATCTAATTTTGTAGATTGGGCCCTGCCCAATTAACATAACTGCTACTAAAATCCATCTAATTAACATCCTACTGATAGGATTTACAATACACAGGAAAATACATCAGATGACAAAGGCTGCACAATCACACAATACTTGGAATCATGGCCTAACCAAGTTGACACATATTTTTGAGGTACAAAATTCAATCCATGGTAATAGCCCAGTTGACAGGTATTGTGGGGGGACATAATTCAATCCGTGACACATGGTAAGCACTGAATAATACCACCCGATAATAAATAGTAATGTCACCCTCACATTCATTCTTATCTCAACACTCTTTTCCTTGTTTTTGACACACCACTAATCTTTTTTTTTTTTTTTTTTTTGTAATCGTGATGTTGCTTATTGGTCCAGTTGTGAAGATTTTTTTTTTTAATTTTTATTGTGCTTTAAGTGAAAGTTTACAAAACAAGTCAGTCTCTCATACAACAACTTATGTACACCTTGCTATATACTCCTAGTTACTCTCCCTCTAAAGAGACCACACATTCCTTCTCTCCACCCTGTATTTCCATGTCCATTTAGCTTGCTTTCGTCCCCCTCGGCCTTCACATCTCCCCTCCAGACAAAAGCTTCCAACATAGTCTCATGTGTCTACTTGATCCAAGAGGCTCACTCCTCACCATATCATTTTCTATCTTATAGTGCAGTCCAATCCCTGTCTGAAGAGTTGGCTTTGGGAATGGTTCTTGTCTTGGGCTAACAGAAGGTCTGGGGACCATGAACTCCAGGGTCCTTCTAGTCTCAGTCAGACCATTAAGTCTGGTCTTTTTATGAGAATTTGAGGTCTGCCTCCCACTGTTCTGCTCCTTCTCTGTTGTGTTCCCTGTGATGGCAGTCATTAATTGTAGGCAGGAACTATCTAGTTCTGACTCAGGCTGATGTAGTCTCTGATTTATGAGGCCCTTTCTGTCTCTTGGGCTCATAATTACCTTGTGTCTTTGGTGTTCTTCATTCTCCTTTGCTCCATGTGGGTTGAGACCAATTGATGCATCTTAAAATGGCATGCAGAATGTTTTCTTAATAGATTTTATTATGCCAATTGACCTAGATATTCCCTGAAACCATGGTCCCAAATCCTTGCCTCTGCTACACTAGCCTTCGAAGTGTTTGGTTTATTCAGGAAACTTCTTTGCTTTTGGTTTAGTCCACTTGTGCTGACCTTGCCTGTATTGCATGTTGTCTTTCCCTTTGCCTAAAATAGTTCTTGTCCTCTGTCTAATTAGTGAATACCCCTCTCCCGCCCTCCCTTCCTTCCCCGCCTTGTAACCATCAAAGAATATTTTCTTCTCCACTTAAACTATATCTTGAGTTCTTATAATAGTTGTTTCATACAATATTTGTCCTTTTGCAACTAATTTCACTCAGCATAATGCCTTCCAGAGTCTTCCATGTTATGAAATATTTCACAGATTCATCTTTGTTCTTTATCGCTGCATAGTATTCCATTGTATGAATGTACCATAATTTAATTACTCATTCATCCATTGATGGGCACCTTGTTTGCTTCCATCTTTTTGCTATTGTAAACAGTGCTGCAATGAACATGGGTGTGCATATATCAGTTTGTGTAAAGGCTCTTATTTCTCTAGGATATATTCCAAGGAGTGGGATTCCTGGATCATATGGTAGTTGTATTTCTAGCTTTTTAAAGAAGAGCTAAATCAATTTCAAAAGTAGTTGTACCATTTTACATTCCAACCAGCACTGTGTCAGTGTTCCAGAGTCTCCACCATCTCTCTAACAGTCATTGTTTTTTGTTTTTTGGATTAATGCCAGCCTCGTTGGAATCAGATGGAATCTCATTATACTTTTGATTTGAATTCCTCTAATGGTTAATGATCATGTGCATCTCTTCATGTATCTGTTAGCTACCTGAATGTCCTCTTTAGTGAAGTGCCTGTTCATATTCTTTGCCCATTTTTTTAATCTGGTTAGTTTTCTTTTTATAGTTGAGTTTTTGCAACAACATGTAGATTTTGGAGATAAGCCACTGATCAGAAATGTCATAGCTAAAAACTTTTTCCCAGTCTGTCGGTAATCTTTTTGCTGTTTTGATGAAGCCTTTGGATGAGCATAGGTGTTTGACTCTTAGGAGTTCTCAGTTATCTGATTTCTCTTCTGGTGTTTGTACATTGTTAGTAATGTTTTGGATACTGTTTATGCCATTTATTAGGGCTATTTTTTCTTCCATGATCCTTATTTTTCTAGATTTTATATTTAGGTCTTTGATCCATTTTGAGTTGTTTTTTGTGCATGGTATGAGGTATGGGTCTTTTTCCTTTTTTTTGCAGATGGATATCCAGTTATGTCAACACCATTTGTTAAAGGGATTGTCTTTTCCCCATTTAACAAACTTTTGGCCTTTGTCAAATACCAGCTGCTCGTATGTGGATGGATTTATGCCTGGATTCTCAATTCTGTTCTGTTGGCCTATGTATCTGTTGTTCTACCAGTACTAGGCTGTTTTGACTACTGTGGTGGTATAGTATGTCCTAAAATCAGGTAGTGTAAGGTCTTCCACTTTGTTCTTTTTCAGTAATGCTTACCTTATTTGGGGCCTCTTGCCCTTCCATATGAAGTTGTTGATTTCTTTCTCCATCTCATTAAAAAATGTCACTGGTATTTCGATCAGGATTGCGTAATATCTATAGATCACTTTAGCCAAAACAGACGTTTTTACCATGTTGAATCTTCCTATCCATGAGCAAGGTATGTTTTTCCACTTATGTAAGTCTCTTTTGGTTTCTTGTAGTACTGTCTTATAGTTTTCTTTGTATAGCTCCTTTGCATCTCTTGTTAGATTTATTCCTAAGTATTTTATCTTTTTGCGGGCTATTATAAATTGTACTGACTTGGTGATTTCCTCTTCGAAGCTCTCTTTATTGGTGTAGAAGAATCCAAGTGATTCATGTATATTTATCTTGTATCCAGATATGCTGCTAAACTCTTCAATTAGTTTCAGTAGTTTTCTTGAGGATTCCTTAGGGTTTTCTGTGTATAAGATCATGTCTGCAAACAGTTTTACCTCTTTGCCAATTTGGATGCCCTTTATTTCTTTATCTAGCCTAATAGCTCTGGCTAGGACCTCTAGTACAATGTCGAAAAAAAGTGATAATAAAGGGCATCCTTGTCTGGTTCCTATTTTCAAGGGGAATGCTTTCAATTTCTCTCCGTTAAGGATGATGTTGGTTGTTGGCTTTGTATAAAATGCCACTTAATATGTTGAGGAATTTTTCTTCTATTCCTATTTTGCTGACAGCTTTTATCATGAATAGATTTTGGACTTTGTCAAATGTCTTTTGTGCATCGCTTGATAAGATCATGTGATTCTTTTCTTTTATTTATGTGATGCATTATATTGAATGCTTTTCTAATGTTGAACCATCCCTGCATACCTGGTAAGAATGCCACTTGGTCGTGGTGAATTATTTTCTTGATATGTTGTTGAATTCTATTGACTAAAATTTTGTTGAGAATTTTTGCATATAAGTTCCTGAGGGATATTCACTTGTAATTTTCTTTTTTTGTGGAGCCTTTACCTGGATTTGGTGTCAGGGTTATGCTGGCTTCATAGAATGAGTTTGGGAGTATTCCATCCTTTTGTATGCTCTGAAATACCTTTAGTAGTAGTGGTGTTAAGGCTTCTCTGAAAGTTTGGTAGAATTCTTCAGTGAAGCCGTCAGGGCCAGGGCTTTTCTTTGTTTGGAGTTTTTTTTTTTTTTTTAATACTTTTTCAATCTCTTCTTTTGTTTTTGGTTTATTTAGTTGTTCTGCCTGTGTTTGTGTTAGTTTAGGAATGTAATGTATTTATAGAAACTTGTCCATTTCCTCCAGGTTTTCAAATTCATTAGGAGTACAACTTTTCATAGTACTCTGCTATGATTTTTTAAATTTCAGTTGGGTCTGTTGTGATATCGCCCAACTCATTTCTCATTTGGGTTATTTGCTTCCTCTCCTGTTTTTCTTTTGTCAGTCTGGCCAATGGTTTATTGATATTGTTAATCATTTCAAAGAACCAGCTTTTGGTGTTGTTAATTCTTTCAATTGTTTTTCTGTTTTCTATTTCGTGTAATTCTGCTCTAATTTTTATTATTTGCTTTCTTCCGGTGCCTGAAGGTTTCTTTGGTTGGTCTCTATTTGTTCCAGTTGTAGGAATAAATCTTCAATTTTGGCCCTTTCTTCTTTTTGTATGTGTGCTTTATTAATATAAATTGACCTCCGAGCACTACTTTCGCTGTATCCCAAAGGTTCTGATAGGAAGTCTTTTCATCCTCATTGGATTCTATGAATTTCTTTATTCCATCCTTAATTTATTCTATAATCCAATCATTTTCAAGCAAGGCATTGTTCAGTTTCCATGTGTTTGATTTCTTTTCCCTGATTTTTCTGTTATTGACTTCTAGTTTTATGTCTTCATGGTCAGAGAAGATGCTTTGTAATATTTCAATGTTTTAGATTTTGTTAAGGCTTGCTTTATGGCCTAATCTGTGGTCTATTCTAGAGAATATTCCATGTGCATTGGAACAGAAAGTATACTTGGATGTTGTTGGCTGGAGTGTTCTGTATATTTCTATGAGGTCAAGTTGGTTAATTGTGCCATTTAACTCTCCATGTCTTTATTGAGCTTCTTTCTCGATGTTCTGTCCTTCACTGAAAGTGGTGTGCTGAAGTCTCTTACTATTACTGTGGAGCTGTCTGTTTTGCATTTCAATGCTGTTAGATTGTTTCAATGTTGTTTTATGTATCTTGAAGGCCTGTTGTTGGGTGTATAAATATTTAATATAGTAATGTATCCTTGGTATATTGTCCCCTTAATCATTATACAGTGTTCTTCCTTGCCCTTTGTGGTAGATTTAAGTTTCAAGTCTGTTTTGTCAGAAATTAGTATAGCCACTCCTGCTCTTTTTTGATTATGGTTTGCTTGTTATATTTTTTCCATCCTTTGAATTTTAGTTTGTTTGTGTCTTTAATTCTAAGGTGTGTCTCATGTAGGCAGCATATAGACAGATCATGTTTCTTTATGCATTCTGCAACTCTCTGTCTCTCTATTGGTGCATTTAGTCCATTTACATTCAGAGTGATTATGGATAGGTATGAATTTAGTGCTGCCATTTTGATTCCTTTCTTTTGTGTGTTGTTGACAGTTTCATTTTTCCAATTTTTTGTGCTGAGTAGTTTGTAAATTGTGTGTTCCTCTTATTCACTGTAGTTGATTTTGTTTTTGTTGAGTCTTTATGTTTTCTTGTTTTTTATTTTGATGTGTAGGATTGTTAGTCTTTTTTGTGGTTACCTTAATATCTACCCCATTTTTCCAAGTTTAAACTTAACTCATATCTCCCTATATCGCCTTGATTTCCTCTCTGTATGGAAGAGCTATGCCTACTTTATTTAGTCCCTTTTTATTGATTTAATGTTGTCATCTTTTACATAATGACATCACTGATTCCCTGTTTTGAACATTTTTTATCTCAGTTTATTTTTGTGATTTCCCTATCTGGGTTGATATCTGGTTGCTCTGTCCTGTGTTCTAGTGTTGGCTTGGTACCTGATATTACTGATTTTCTAACCACAGAATTCCCTTCAGTATTCCTTGTAGTTTTCATTTGGTTTTTGCAAATTCCCTAAGCTTCTGTTTATCTGGAAATGTTTTAATTTTGCCTTCACATTTGAGAGACACTTTTCCTGGATATATGTTTCTTGCCTGGCAATTTTTCTCCTGCAATGCTTTATATAAGTCACCCCATTGCCTTCTTGCCTTAATGGTTTTTGCCGTGTAGTCCAAGATTATTCTTTTTGATTCTCCTTTGTAGGTGACTTTTCTCGTATCCGTGGCTGCTCTTAAGATTTTCTCTTTAACTTTGGTTTTGGAAAGTTTCATTATAATATGTCTTGGTGACTTTCTTTTGGGATCTACCTTATAAGGGGTTCAATGAGCATCTTGGAAAGATATCCTTTCATCTTTCTTGATGTCCAGGAAGTTTTCTGCCAACAAATCTTCAACAATTCTCTCTGTATTTTCTATTATCCCTCCCTGATATGGTATTCCAATCACTCACAAGTTATTCTTCTTGATAGAGTCCCACATGATTCTTAGAGTTTCTTCATTTTTTTTTAATTCTTTTATCTGATTTTTCTTCAACTATATTGTTGCCAAGTGTTTCATCTTCATTCTCAATAATCCTGTCTTCCATTTCCTCAATTCTGCTCCTCTAGCTTTCTATTGATTTATCTATTTCTGTAATTTTATTGTTAATCTTCTGAATTTCTGATTTCTGTCTCTCTATGGATTCTTGCAGCTTATTAAATTTTTCATTATGTTCTTGAATAATCCTTTTAATTTCCTCAACTACTTTATCTGTGTGTTCCTTGGCTTGTTCTGCACTTTATATGATCTCATTCCTGATGTCTTGAAGAGTTCCGTATATTAATCTTTTGTATTCTACAACTGGTAATTCTAGGAATACACCTTCATCAGGGAGAGTCCTTGATTGTTTTGGGAGTTTGTTGAAGCAATCATGGTCTACTTCTTTATGTGATTTGATATTGACTATTGTCTCTGAGCCGTCTATAACTCATTGTATTAATTTATTTTACATTTTCTCACTGTATCCTAGTTTCTTGCTTTCTTTTGTTTTGATATACCCACATAGGCTCCTAGAGTGAGCTAACTTGATTATTGGAGCCTTTGAAGCACTAATGTCCTGTTACCAGATGTCTCAAGATGTTACCAGGTATATGAACCTAGGAGTCCATTCACTATTCTTGTACAGATTCAGCTCAGGTGTCCTGATAGTCCGTCACCTAGTGTGTAGTATAGACTCTCACCTACTATCTTAGAGGAGCAATGGTGATTGGTGTATGCACAGGTTTCTGGTAGCAGCAGGGGGTCACATTCTGAGGAAGGCAGGTGGCTGACACCTTTTCTCTGAGTCTCTGTGAGGAAGTCATGTCCCTGTTCTCTAGAGTGCTCCAGTGGGTGAGCTCTGCAGCCATATCATAGGTACCCAATGCTTTTACCTGCAAGGACTGGTAGGCACCACATGTCCTTGTAGCCATTTTACGGTTGGCTAGGTGACATGGTTGTAGTCTCCAGTCCTCAGGCCCCTGCTGTGGGTAGGTGAAGGCCTTGTTTAATAGGCAGAGCAGCATCATACATCCAAAACCTCCCTCTGTACTGCACACCTGAAACAGTTACAATCAGGCCTCAAACAGATTTGCCCTTGCAATGCAATAGCCAGATCCCATCTGGTGTAGTCTAGCCACCTGGACCCATGCAAGGGTGAAAGACACCATTTGTGGATCATTTGAGCCTGGAATGCAGCTGCTGCTCTGAGTTTCCAGTTTAGAAGAGTTGGCAGAGTACTTTTTTCACTGTTTCTTAATTTGTTCCTTCTCCAAGGCCAGGAAAATGGCTCAGGAAATGCAATGGAACCTATCTCAGGCCCAGAGAAATCAACTGTTAATGAAGCCAGCTAGGGGAGACGAGGAGGGATCAGATAGACAGGATAGAGTTCTTTCAAAGGAGGAGCTATTAGATCCACACAGTAAACTAGACTAAATCATTTATCTTGTGCCGAGAGCACTGTTTTGTCTTAGATTCCAGAGGTGTGTGTAGCCTGTGTGCACTGGCTGGGTCTCCACCAAGATTGCCACAGAGGTTTAGGGCTGTGTCCCATCCTTGCCTTCTTTCACTGAAGCTGCCCCGTCCTAAACACCATGGCCCGCCCTGCAGCCACTTCACCAGGACTCAAGGGTGCTGGCACTTTGGTTGTCTTCTTTCATTGAAGCTACCACTTCCTAAATGCCACTGCCTGCTCCACTGCAGACACACCTAGGGCCAGGGGTGCACCACTTTGCTTGTCTTCTTTTGCTGAAGTGGCCATGTCTCCAAAAACTACCATCAGCC
Organism: Elephas maximus indicus; assembly: GCF_024166365.1. Classification (NCBI taxonomy): domain Eukaryota; kingdom Metazoa; phylum Chordata; class Mammalia; order Proboscidea; family Elephantidae; genus Elephas; species Elephas maximus. Next base: position 23,371,424 of record NC_064835.1, on the reverse strand, counting down.
CTGCCAGAAATGCATAAAGGAATTGGGCTGAGGCACTGCTGTGGGCTGGGCAACTGCTCGCTGCTTCTGCACCATCTCTCCCAACCCCATCACTAAGTCTGATTTCTTAACTTTGCCTTTGATGCTCAGGGTTCCTAGCTTGTCATATATATAATTGATTCACTTTGTTTTTGTTTTTGTTTTTTTTTTGATCTTTGTTGTAAGACGGATCACCAGAAGAGTCTGACTTCTCCACCATCTTGGCCTTGCCTCCATTTTTTTTTTTTATACCACCAATCTTTGATGATTCTTTTTCATCTCTTTATATTGAGCATGGAACAGTCATCTGGGTATCCCAAGCCAGGAACTCATCAATTTCCTTCAAAACTCCCATCTCAGAGATACGTATATTTTCTGCTTTGGTCTTTAATGCCATCAAGGGATTGGTAATAGATCTGATTTGAAGGTGAGTACAAAATACATCAAGACAACAAGCCTAAAACCTGCAAAGACAACGTTGTCTAAACACCATGCAAAATTTCCATTCTGTGGCTATGGTTCTCCAGAACAAAAGCTCCAAGGGTCATGGACCACTTCAGGTTATACAAGAATATGTAGCACATGGTGCTTTGGGAATGAATAAGTTTTACCTTTCTTCATAGGAACTTATGGATTCTCTTCATTGGAAAACACACTTCTTTCTTGGATGTAGAGCTCAATTTGAGTGATATACTTAATGTTGGCTATTCAGTTACTTTCCAGAGCCACTATTTCTATATTTTTGTATTGGTTCCAGTATTCAATGTACTGTCTAATGGGAAATCAGCCTCCATTAGTGGTCAATACATTATTTTTGTACTTTCTGTTAATACTTGCCTTACGTTAATTGCAGCGAATTGTTTCTCTGATATGACAGAGATAAGACAGGAGAGAAGACATGAGTAGCTAAAAGAAGAAATGGAAGGTGAAATGGAGAAGAAACCATACAGGGATAGACAGGCCTTCTGTCATATACTGACGACTTGTTAAAATGTGCCTAACTCTGGGGAAAAAAAAATTAAACCACTATAGCTTGGTATAATATGCCTAACTATGGGAAAAAATTAAACCACTATGAGCCTTAGTGATCTAATATGTAAAATAAGTATACTAGTAATTGTTGTGTAATCCCTGTTTAGTGCAAATGTTTATGGTGCCAAAGAAGAATGTCCTGGTGATACAATTCCAAAAAATCAACACTGAAAATCTTGTGGAGCATACCTCCACTTTGACACACATGAGATTGCCATGAGTCAGAATCAACTCAGTGGCAACCAGTACTTAGTTACTGGTAGTATATGTTTTGCAGAAGAGGTGAGAAGATTGCAAATAAGGCATGGAAAGTGCTTTCTTTTTGATGTTGTTAGATGTCATTGAGTAAATGTTCAACTCTTATTGATCCCATGTGACAGATCAGAACTACCACATAGGGTTTTCTAGGCTGTAATCGTTACAGAAACATATTGCCAGATCTTTGATCTGCAGAGTCACTTGGCGGGTTTGAACTTCTAACATTCCAGTTAACACCTGAGTGCTTAGCCATTGCACAACCAGGGCTCAGAACACTCATTATTCTAAGTTTTCAGAACTGTTCTTTGGATGTTCAGAGACTGATCCGCACCAAGAAACACTCTTACGGCACAGAAAGAAAAAAGATATAATTCCACCTGTTGTTTATTTTCATGGCCCCATAATACAAGGATCCCAGAGTCCGTAACTTCCAACATAGAACAGAGACAGGGAGGGAAAGTTAGAGATATCTGAATGGTAAGAATTAGATCTATTTCACAATGCATAAATAAATACGTACCTCAAATTTCTTCTTGTCTTCCTCCGTAAAATTCCCACAGGAAAATGGCAGGAGGAAATCACTCCACAGTGACTGAGTTCATCCTCTCTGGGCTACAGACAAACCAGAGCTCCAGCTTCCCCTCTTTCTTTTTTTCTTAGGAACCTATGTGGTCACCGTGATGGGGGAACTAGGCATCATCACACTGATTGGGCTTAGTTCTCACCTGCACACTCCCATGTACTATTTCCTTAGCAGTTTGTCCTTCATTGATCTCTGCTATTCCACTGTCATACCCCCAAAATGCTGGTGAACTTTGTGACAGAGAAAAACATCATCTCCTATCGTGAATGCATGACTCAGCTCTATTTCTTTCTTGTTTTTGATATTGCAGAGTGTCATATATTGGCTGTGATGGCATTGATCACTATGTTGCCATCTGTAAGCCTTTGCTTTACAATGTCACCATGTCTTACCAAGTCTGCTCTTGGTTGGTAGTTGAGGTGTATATGATGGCCTTAATTGGTGCCACAGTTCACACAGGTTGCATGCTAAGAGTGATTTTCTGCAAGGCTAAAATAATCAACCATTGCATCTGTGATCTTTTTCCACTACTGGAGCTCTCCTGCTCCAGCACATATACCAATTAACTGGTACTTTTTGCTTCAGTGGTCTCAATATTCTTGCACCAGCCTTGGCCATCCTTGGCTCATATAGCTCCATCATTGCCAGCATCCTGCAAATCCACTCCACTGCTGGCAGGTCCAAAGCCTTGAGCACATGCTGCTCTCACATCTTGGCTGTTTCAATCTTCTATGGTTCTCTACCATTTGTGTATCTGCAGTCATCAAATGTCAGCTCCATGGACCAAGGCAAAGTGTCTTCTGTGTTTTACACCATTATTGTGCCAATGCTGAACCCCTGATCTACAGCCTGAAGAATAAGGATGTCAAAGTTGCCTTAAATAAAATCATTGAGAAGAGATTATTTTGCTTTAACATAGATTTATAGTTTTTGGAGAAGATTCCATAAGGAAGGAATCCAAAGTCAGTAACATATATACAAAAATAGTGAGATCATTGCCAACACTTGATTACTTGGAAGAAAGACCCGAAGGATAAGGCTGGATTCCAAGTATCACTTGGAGGGCAGTCACATGAGTGGCAGTGTCAAGTTTAGGATTTTCCATAGGTCACCCATAGTAACCTACATTACCTCTAATCATTTGTTGAAAAACCTTCAAAGGCCTTCATTTGGGGGATTATAATTTGTATATGTGGAATTTGGCAATTTGTTACATAAGATTTACCTATCATTACTCATAAAATGATCTGTTTGGTCTGTATCCTTTGATCCTCTTAATAATTTGTGTATTGGCCTTTGTTTATTAAAAAGTGTACAAATAAACTGGAAAAATATGATCTCTAAAATAAATAATTTTAAATCATTTGAAATGTACAAAATTCAATCCCTATTACTTACTAATTGCAGAGAATTGTATTAAGGAATATAGGGGAAAGTGATGGCTAGTGAGACATAATTACCACACACAAAATAATAACTCTATGGTAGAAGAGATTGATAGACTAAACAGGGCTGAATACATTCTGTGTATTTTTAATTATTTCTTTTGTAACACTCTTCTTCACAGTTTTAGAATCTTGCTACCACCTCCATTTCCCAAAGAATCCTATATTCATTTTCCTCTAATTCTAAAAGGTTTTTCTTTTCACACATATTATAGAATCACAGATGTAGAAGCGACATTCTCTGACTATGCATTAAACCATATGGATCGTTTCTGTGACCCTAATACCTTGCAGCATGTTTTCTCCTTTCCAAAAAGGGCAACTGAGAGCTTGACATAACTAATGCCATAATGATATGCTAAGTAATCTGTAAGTTTTTTAACTGTACCAGCTGTACTGGCCTCTTTCCAAAAGTGTATGGGGGCTTCTCAGCTCTTGTGGTCTTGGTCTTCCTCCTCTTCTTGTTCTTTTGGGAGATAGCCTTCAGCCTGCAAGATGACAGCTAGGAAGGCTTCCTGGCACTTTTGGTCTGCAACTTTCTTTCTTGCTCCTTATCTTCATCAGGGTAAACTTGGCGGGCTAGTTCCACTAGCCAAGATATTTTTATATAACTTTTTTTTGGCTTGTTACAAACATACAATTAGAGTCCAGATGTCCAGTATGCATATCTTTAGCTTAATAAAGAGTTTCTTATAATTGTTTTGTGGTGTGTACTCATTAGACCATCTGTGGGCTAGGCAATGCTTGCAAAAATGATATGTAAGCTCCAATGTAAAAAATTGCTTTTCGGGACTGCATAAGGACAGCCTGTGTTGCTATCAGGCTACCTGTTAGTGTCACCTCCTAATACACTTTCTCTCTCTTTCTGACTGGAGTACTTTTCATTGGTTCAACGGCTCCAGGTAATGAAGCAGTACTGGGTAACAAATTTTGGTGCCCAATATGGTGCTCGAATTACTCTGGTGCTAGTTCAGTCTCCCTAAGGACTGAGCCCCAGGAAGGACCGAGGAAGAGAGAAGGTGCACCCCCCGTTGAGTTTTTGAGGTCTCTCCACATATGGTGGCCCAGAGGTCCAGTGAAGGGTGGGGGAGTGGACTCCATGGCAGTGAGCTCCAGACAGAGGGAGAAAGTTTCCCTGCCAAAGTAGGTAACTAAGTATCCTGTGGTAAATCCTCTGTAAATGCCATAGGGGTGTCGATTCTCATAGACTCCATCCAAGAATGGTGACTAGGTCCCATGAGGTTGGATGAGAGACTAGTGAGGTTCACAGTTAGACGTGGGTACCCAGAGAGTAAGATTCTGGCTGAGAGTCCACTAGGAACTGGAATTATTTCAGAGGGGATTCCCTAATGAAGAGACATCTTAAAATTGTGTGTAATCAAGTGTGGCCTAAATACCAGCTCCCTGATGGGGTCAGATGGCCTGTGAATGATCTGTTTTGTTTTTGAACTAACAAGTGAGATATAAAAAAAAGCTGCATGTAGAATGTTTTATGACATTATGGCATGAGAAAAAGGTTAAAGCTTTTGTTTTAGCCCTTCCTCTGCAGACCAAAACTGAAGATGAAGAAAGGGATGAAGAACCACTGAATGCTCTTCTTATTCCCCCACCTCGAAAAGCCTCCATCAGCACCTATGAGTGACCCCTCTCTCGTGGTATCAGAGGATGAGGATTGGAAGGCGTTAAAAAGGAGTGGAGGAGGTGAGACATATATGGTCTCCACTTCCCGTACCAGGTGTTTGATACAATTCACCCCAGTTCCCCCAGGAGGGCTTTACCCACTCCAGAAGGTGTCAGTCCAGCTGCAGAAGGGCCACCTCAGATAATGTGGGTCCATAATCCATTCTGAAACATGACAACAGAGATCTAAGAGAAGGTAGAAAAAGTATGAAGATGAAGGATAAATATGGATGGAGAAAGAAGAAACTCTGGAAGATAGATATTATTAAAAAATTTACTGAAAAATGTAAAGTCAAGAACAGTCTATTAAATAGAAGGGAGATTTTCAGAGTTTTAAGAAAGGGGAAGCCCTTCATAGATATAAAAACATTTAAGCGACCACGAGGGAATGACATTTTCACTCCAGAGGAAATGAGTTAGAGAGGCAGGCTGAGCACCTGTGTATTCTAGACTACTTTGAGTGCTGGAGATAAAGGTGGTTAAGAAGAAAATAAACTCTGCCTGACCTGGTCCTTTGTTTCCTGTTTTGGAAACAAGGACCTTGAGATCGGGAATTTATGGTAGTTCATGAAACTAAGCATTTCCTTCTTTTGCCTCTGTTAATAAATCACCTTCAAGTGTACAAGACTGTATAATGAAGAGCATTGTATGCAAGTGGAATGAATAAATGAATATGTATACTACTGAGGGGAGGGGGTAGGGGCTAGAAAGGAGGCTAAGAAAAAGAAAGAGACCAGGACATGAAGAAACAGCCCAATCTACTGGCCACTGCCTAGGATCAACTAGAGGAAAACAATGAGACCAAGGTAAGGACGGCACTCCCCCTCAAAAGAAATGTGCATTTTGCAAGGAGGAGAGACACTAGAAAAATGAGCGTCCCAAAAGAAAGAAGGGAAAAGGGCCAGACAAGATTGAAAGGGGGAAGCTTTTTCAAGGAGTTATGAAAGAGTAGGAGGAGGACTCTGAATGACAGAGACAGGGGGAGACAGCTTTTCACTTCCCTCCTACTGACCCCCTGGTAAAAGTTATGATACCGGAGCAGCCTTCTCGGAACTCACCCAGTAGCCTAAACGACTTCCTTGACCAGCAGTACTGAGTTATTGGGGTTACTAGAAAAGAGGTAACTAGACCATTTTTGTAGCCATGCACTGTGAAATAGGAAAAACCAAAATGTCCCACTGGTTTCTGTACATGCCCGAATGCCCAGTTCCCCCTTATCGGGGTGGGATTTCCCAAGTAACGTGCATGCTGAAACGTCTTGATGAAAAAAGCTTGTCTCTGACAGTAATACCAGCAAACCCTCACACGGGACAACTCGGCCCAGAAAGCCGAATTTGTTACCATATAAGAGCCTTGGAATTGGCAGAAGGTAAGAGAATTACAATATACACAGATTCTAATTCTGTTTTTAAAGCTCTGCATGCACATGGAAACTTATGGAAAGTAAAAAGTCTCCTGAAGGCAAGAGGAAAAAAAAATTTAGTATGGAACTGAACTGTTGCAACTTTTGGACACTGTCCTAAAACCTCAAAAGGTGGCAATAGTCCACTGCCGAGCTCACCAAAAAAGAAATACCACAATACTACAAGGAAATATCCCCAATATACTCAGGAAGATCTACAGAGAACTCAAGGCTATGGTGCCACCCAGAGTCAGAGCTGGAAACACATCCCTGATGGTAAGATTTTCATCCCCAACAATCAAGTTTTTAACTTAATTTTTTATTTACATCAGGATTCACATTTTGGGAAAGAAGCCATGTTTGGTTAGATATCAAAACATGTCTTGAGAAAAAAGCTCACTATCATGCGGTTGACACTTGCTTACTTTGTGCAGTTAATAATCCAAAGACTCATGGGCTCAAGATTTCCAGCGCTCAAGAAATGAGACCCTTTCCAGGTGAACTATGGCAAATTGACTTTTGTGAAGTGTTCAAAACTAAACATCTGATGAAATATTTACTGGTGTGTGTGGATTCTTTTTCAGGATGGGTAAAAGCTTTTCCCTGCTGGACTGAGACAGCCAGAGAGTGGTACTACAGGTTTTGACTGCTTTCGGAATAAAGTGGAAACTCCACACAGCATGGAGACCTCAATCTTGTGGAAAGGTTGAATGAATGAATCAGACCATAAAATGTCATCTTAGTAAACTGTGTCAAGAGTCCAGGCTGCCCTGAACAGATGTTCTGTCACTGGCTTGCCTTCAAGTCTGTACTGCACTCTGGGGAAAACATAAAGTCAGTCCTTTTGAGATACTTCATGGGAGACCAAATTGTCTCAACCAACTCTCCCCACAATTCTCCACCTAAACTCCTAATGTAATGATGTCTCAATATTTGCTTTCTCTAACCAAAATTCTTTCCCAGTTACATCAGGCAGTGTGGATCTGGCAGAAGTTCCCTCGTGAGATAGCTGCATACTTTTTCCAACCCAGGGATCAGGTGCTTTTCCAGATGTAGAAGGACCTCCCTTTACAGCTCAAGTGGACTGGATCCTTCACCGTAGTACTCAGCACTCATACAGCCGTGAAGTTTGCAGGAGTAAACCAAAGACCCATCATTCCTGAGTCAAGCCCTGTCCAGCCTATAGTGACAAGAGGGAGTGGAAAGCCCAACCGATCCACAGCCTAAAGTTAAGATTTTCTAGGGTTAAAAAGTAAAAATGTTTTTGATACTAGCCTAGATGGGTATATTATTAGGTACTACAGAGAGTTGTGCCTGGGAAATTCCCAGCCCTAAAATAGACACTCCCTCTGATCCCCTGTTAAGGGATGAAATTTTTTGATCTATATTGCTAGAGAAGTGTTAAACATTACTGATTTCCTTCTGGTTGGGGGGTTGTGTGCCAATTCTGCCCTCGAGTCCTGACTTATCAGGGTTTGTACTGCCCTAGAGGCTTTGAGAAATTTCACCGTTTTTAAACACATAAAGAAAGAGTTGCAATATTCTGATCTAAGGCACTAAGTTAAAACTTGGCATAGATGTATATGGCCACTCAGCTTCAAAAGGAGGGGGGCGTATGTGAGCTTAATAGCTTGCAGCATGTTTCTTCTTTCCAAAATGAGCAACTGAGAGCTTGACATAACGGATGCCATAATGATAGTCTAAGTAACCTGTAAGTTTTTTACTGTACCAGCTGCAGTGGTCTCTTTCCAACGGGGTGTGGGGCCTTCTTAGATCTTGTGGCCTTGTCTCCCTCTCCTTCTTTGCTTTCTTGGGAGATGGTCTTCAGCCTGCAAGACGGCAGCTAGAAAGGCTGCCTGGCACTTTTGGTCTGACATTTACCTTCTGTATTAGTGAGGATTAGGTATGGCTATGAGATACACACATGCACCTGCACGTGTGCACACACACACACACACACATCAGAGTGCCTTAAACTGGAAGACAATTCAGGGCTGGTGTGTTGGTTCACTCGTCAGGGACCTAAGCTGCTTTTAACTTGTTCCTCTGCTGGCTCTAACATAGTGGATTTTACCTTATCATCCTAGAGAATAGCTCCAGATTCATCATTCATTTCCACCACCCAGTCAGCAGAAAGAAAGCTGTGAAGGAGAAAAGAACACCCCCTCACTTGAAGAACACTACCTAGAAGTGACACTAATATCCCTTTGGCTAGACTTAGTCACTTTACCAAACCCAAATACCAGGGATGCTGAGAAATGCAATGCTTATTCTATATGACCATGTGCCAGACTAAGATTCAGGACACATATTATTGAGGAAGAAAGGAGAGTGAATATAAAGAATAATTAGCAGTTTCAGCCACACCTTACAAAATTTGTATTTAGTGAAGACAACTCTATGGTGATATCTCAAGAGTATGACATTTGAGTCAGGCATTGTATCTAAGAAGAATAATAGTGTTAAATGTGGTTCAAATAAAATGTATAATGCATAAACAAAATGTATTAATATTTTAATAACTATCATGATATGCTAGAAAGGTATAAACTTTGCTGGGTGGGGAAGTTAATAGAATATCTCATGGCCTTGCCTTCATTCATGCTGCTTCCCTATCCTGAAATGACCTCTTGATTCCATCGTGCCTTTCCAAATTTTATACCCCTTTCAGCGAAAAATTCAAATGTCTATTTCTCAATGCATATTTGAACACCCCAGGTTATCATTAGGCACATTTCTAGTTCATCACACTTTCTACAATAAAAATGTCTCTCTGGTATTTTTTGCTGTTAATGGATGATTATAGATATCTCTACCAAGATTCTCAAATTCTTGAAAATGGAAAATTGTGTTTTGCGTTGTCTCATATTTCTTGGTTTATAGTTATATAAATTTTGTTGTTATGTGTGCCATCAAGAAGATTCCAACTCTTATCGACCCTATAGGATAGAGTAGAACTGCCTCATAGGGTTTCCAAGGCTGCAACTTTACAGAAGCAGATCATCATGTCTTTTCTCACAAGGAGAGTCTGGTGGGTAGTAACTGCTGACCTTTTGGTTAGCAACCAACCACATTACCCATTGTGCCACCAAGGGTCCTTATGTAATTATTTATATGCAAAATTTTCCACAGGGTTTATGAATTATTCTTTTAGTAAATTTTTGCACTTCACACTCCAGTTTGCAAAAATGATTTAAAAATAAACAGATTAAAGCCCTCCATCAATCAGTAATTAAAACATATGAGGTAAACTCAACTAATCGAATTATTGGAATTTTTGTATTTATTAATTGTAATTATTATAAGAAAATTATATAACATTTAATAAATATTTTGAGTAAGTATTTCACAATACAAATTTTATACCTAACAATGCAAATCAGTCTTTATAGGGAAGTAAAATAATCAGTATAATGCATATGCTTCCAGTTTTTTAAAGCAATTCTCTTTTACTTTTAAAAGAAAAAAGGTATTATCACTCCATGGTAGGTTTGTTAGGAACTCAAGGTAATATCTGAAAGATGCTTTCATTCAGCCTCCAAATTAAAATATTCCAAGTGTTGCTGCTTTATGAGTACATAATATCTAAATACTGTTAGAACAAATCATTGAGGAAAAAAAAAGAAAACCTTTTAATTCTTATATCTTAGGTTGTTTTATTTTCCCTGTAGGAAATCGCTTTAGAAAATATATTTCCCTTATATCTTCAACATTTTCTGAAAATCTGAATTTTTAAAAATTTAAATAACTTAGCAGAAGCCCACTGGAGCTCTAACAATATCTGTCACATCTTTATTTGAAATCCATAATGAAATGAAAGCAATAAATTACACTTATGTGATAATGTTAAATACTTGAGAACCAAAGAGGAAAAAAGGAAATTCTAAACACTTCTTTTCCTAAGAGTTGAAACCTGTGAGATATGAATCTAGTGGGAGGCCATGGTGGTTGTTTATTTCTAATCAGATCCGTACCATCTATACTGAGAGTATAAATCGTTTCTGTCATATCAACCAACCAATGCAAAATGCTTGATGGCCTTGGGCATCAGCATCGTAAGAAATCAAGACCAGTGATTCATAATAATTGCCAAATGAGACTTTTAGATTATGCCTCATTCATCATCAAAGAGTACTACAAGGTTAGTATTCAGAACTATCCATCAGGATCATCAGAATCATATTGCCCTCCAGAAAAATGGAAGAGAAAAATTTACAGCACTGAACTCTTTAGGAAGAAGGAGGATTGTGTATAGTTCCCAATCTCTGATTCTTAGACTCTTAGAGTTCTTTGCCCTAGCCTCTGTACCAACGCACTTCATGATGAGCATAACTACTTATATATCTCCACTTGTCCTCTGTCTTAATTATCTAGTGCTGCTATAACAGAAGTATCACAAGTGGATGGCTTTAATAAACAGAAATTTATTTTCTCAATTTAGGAGGCTAGAAATCTGAATTCAGGGTGCAAGCTCTACAGGAAGTCTTTCTCTCTCTGATGGCTCTGGAGGAAGGTCCTTGCCTCGTCAGAGCTTTTGCTCCTGGGCAATCTTCATGTGGCTTGGCATCTCTCTTCCCCCATCTCTGCTACTTTTGCTTGTTTAATGTCTTTTACATCTCAAAAGAGATTGACTCAAGGTACATCTATAGTAATTCTGCCTCATTAACATAAAAAAGACAATCCCTTCCCCACTGGGATTATAACAACAGACATGGAGTTTAGGATTCACAACACATATTTTTCATAGATAAATTCAATCCATAACACCCTCACTCTAATATTTACACACACATTATCCTTATCGTCTCCCTGTCCCATGTGTTATGAAATTGTGGCAAACACTTTTTTGTTTATTCATTTCAATTCAGGTTTAGGGATATATTTGTTCACTTATATTTAGTTTATGAGTTGCTCATATGCATGTTCAAATTGAAACTGAAGAAAATTAGAACAAGTTCACAAGAGCTGAGGTTCAATCTTAAGTATATCCCACCTGAATTTAGAGGCCGCCTCAAGAAGAGATTTGACATGTTGAACACTAATAACTGAAGACCAGATGAGTTGTGAAATGACATCAAGGACATCATACATGAAGAAAGCAAGAGGTCACTAAAAAGACAGGAAAGAAAGAGAAGACCAAAATAGATGTCAGAAGAGACTCTGAAACTTACTTCTGAACACTGAGTAGCTAAAGCAAAAGGAACAAATGATGAACTAAAAGAGTTGAACAGAAAATTTAAAAGGAGGGCTTGAGAAGACAAAGTAAAGTATTATAATGCCATGTACAAAGAGCTGGAGATAGAAAACCAAAAGGGAAGAACATGCTAGGCATTTCTCAAGCTGAAAGAACTGAAGAAAAAATTCAAGCCTCAAGTTACAACAGTGAAGGATTCTGTTGGGAAATATTAAACGATGCAAGAAGCATCAAAAGAAGATGGAATGAATACACAGAGTCATTATATCAAAGAGAACTGGTTGACATTCAACCATTTCAAAAGGTAGCATATGATCAAGGACCAATGGTACTGAAGGAGGAAGACCAAGCTGCATTGAGGGCATTGGTAAAAAATAAGGCTTCAGGAATTGACAGAATACCAACTGAGATGTTTCAACAAATGGATGCAGCCCTGGAAGTGTTCAATCTTCTATGCTAAGAAACTTGGAAGAGAGCTACCTGGCCAACTGACTCGAACAGACCCATACTTATGCCTCTTCCCAAAAAAAGTGATCCAATCGAATGCAGAAATTATCAAGTAAGATCATTAATATCACACACAAGTAAAATTTTGCTGAAGATTGTTCTAAAGAGACCGCAGCGGTATATCCACAGAGAACTGCCGGAAATTCAGGCCAGATTCAGGAGAGCACATGGAACCAGGGATATCATTGCTGATATCAGATGGATCCTGGCTGAAAGCGAGAATACCAGGATAATGTTTACCTGTGTTTTATTGACTATGCAAAGGCATTCGACTGTGTGGATCGTAACAAATTATGGATAACATTGCAAAGAATGGGAATTCCAGAACACTTAATTGTGCTTATGACAAACCTGTACATAGATCAAGAAGCAGTTGTTCGGCCAGAACAAGGGGATACTACGTGGTTTAAAGACAGGAAAGGTGTGTGTCAGGGTTGTATACTTACACCATACCTATTCAATTTTTATGCTGAGAAATTATCCGAGAGGCTGGACTATATAAAGACGAACAGAACATCAGGATTGGAGGAAGACTCATTAACAACCTGCACTGTTCAGATGACACAACCTTGCTTGCTGAAAGTAAAGAGGACTTGAAGCACTTACTGATGAAGATCAAATACCACAGCCTTCAGTATGGATTATACCTCAACAAAAGAAAACAAAAATCTTCACAACTGGACCAAGAGCAACATCATGATAAAGAAAGAAAAGATTGACGTTGTCAAAGATTTCATTTTACTTGGATCCACAATCAACACCCACGGATGCAGTTGTGGCACGATGGCAGTGTGTTTGGTTTTGGGGGTTTGGATGATATAAAGAATGTATCTTCGGTGGTGGTGGGGAGAGTGCTACCAACAAAACTGCATCTTTAAGAAATAAATTAGAATTTTCTCTTACTATTCTACAGGAAAAAAATGCTCATTCTCCTCAGAACAGTCTTCATATTCTTCAGGCACACAGCTTCATCCCATGTCCTATTTATAAACATTCTACTCCATTTGTTTAAAATTACAATTTCTATATCCTGTTTAACTTTTATTTCTTTGTGTTCAAGACCTAGTTGATGCTTTCTCCATGCCGCTTTCTCTGACTTCTAAAGCACATAATGAGTGGTCTGTCATTCTAATTCTGACTCAAGTATACACTTGAGTCTTGCATTGTTTACTGTTTTGTAACAGGTTTTAATCTAGCCTTCTAACTGAACTCCATGAAGGCATGAGTCTTCCCTGTATCCCTTCAAGACGAATCTCATTTTAGTTGCTCAAACAATATTTTTTGATTGTATATTCCTAGCAAAAGGAAAACTTTAGTTTAATTCAAGGGTACCACATATATTGCAATGTATATTTCAAGGAATAAATCCAGTCCTTTTCAGAGTTCTGATCCTAACCACCATGTTGGATTATTTAGAATTTGGATTTGACATCTGAAGGTAACAAATGTACTGGATTAAAATTAGCAAAATGATTCTAATAAAGCAGTCCCTGCAGCAGACAGCGTGAAGTTATTCCGAAAGCATCAGACGCACACCAGCGTCATCCCTGAGCTCAGGCTATTGATTTGTCAGCTTCATGGACAGTATTGGACAATGCTTTTTGTGAGCATCATGGTCAAGGCACTGGAAGTAGTGTTGATTTTTGGACACTCTTCAGATGCAAAAGCAAACAAAACAAAAAATTGAAATCAAGAAGTAGAAAACCTGAAACATTGCTCCTGTAAAGAAAACGGACTTGAAAGAAAATAAAGAGATTCATTACTTTTAGAAAATTTAGTGTAGCTACAGGAAAGAAATTAAAGATATGTCTAGAATAACTTTTCTGGAAATACTACTGAGTCCATGTTAGCCAAAGTGCTAATGTATACTAATAATTACTAACATTTCTCACATACTTACCATATTTCAGGCATATACATTATGTTATTAATTCTTACAATATATCTATGACATAAGTACTGTTATTAGCGTCATTTTGAAGGTAAGGAAACTGACTTTTACACAGATTAAGTCACTTTCCTGTGTCATGCAACAATAAAGGGCAGGACAAGGACCTGAGCTACAACTCATGTGACTCCAAAGTTCATGTTCTTAACTAGTACTATCTCCTATAGGATGGAAACACATTTCTAGACCAAAGCCTGTGAATGATGTGCATGACCAAAGACTTTTAAGGTCAGGGAAGGCCTGAAGGCACCAATTGGTAGGTAAAATGGAATGCCCTAGTCAGATTACATGTATCTTGATAATTTCTAGACAATATCTTTGAAAGGGAAATTGACAAACTATCAGGACCCACCTAAGTGCCCAGAATGTTGAGGGCTTGAGAAGTGTTACATGAAATGTGACATGAGAAATATGTGACAGATGGAGATACTTTAGTGCAGTGGAAACCAGAAATTCCCCATACCTCTTCCACTTTGCTGTCAAGATGGATATAACATAACCTTGGAGTAGAACTTCTGGGCTCCATCACTTGAGTGATTTCCTCTAGTTACGCAAATACGTGATGCTTGAGGCCTCATTAGAAAATGGACCTGTACTCCACAACAAGTATCACTGTTATGACTTTATGTTAAATTATTTCATCATTTCTTCCTCTTCCACTAGATTAGCGCTGTCCAGTAGAACTTCCAGCAATAATGGTAACGCTCTCACTGTATTCCCCAATACGTTAGTCACTGGTCATGTGGCTATTGAGCACTTGAAATGTGCTAGCATAACTGTGAAAGTAAGTGTTTAATCTAATTTAATTTAGTTAAATTTTAAATAGCCCCACGTGGCTAGTGGCAGTCGTATTGGAGAGCGCAGCACAGATCTAGACAGTTATCTCCCTAAGAAAAGATACTACATTTGGTTTGCTCACCATTATAACCTTAGCACCCAGCACAAAGCTTTGCACATAATAGGAAATAAATACCTTTAATGGACAAATGAATGAATGATTTTATGAGTCTTTAATGATAGCATAAATTCAGTTTTATTTATTTATTTTTCGTAATAGGTAACAACATATCTCAGCTTACCATGCAGAATTTTGGTTTATGCCTTCTCTTTGCATAATTATTAATAGTGCATTCATGCTCAAAAGTTGATTAACCTTTCTGTGCTTCGGTTTCCTCATTCATAAAAGAGAATAAAGGATATTGATAAGCATGAGAGGACTAAAGCGGTAGAGTGCTTCAAACATTTGATGTACAAATCCAAAATAACCAAACCCACTGCTGCCCAGGGATTCTGACTATAAGGTTTCCATGGCCCTAAATCTCTTAGGAAGCAGACTGTCACCTTTTTCTCCCTCAGAGCCACTGGTGGTTTAGAACTACTGGCTTTTTGGTTCACAGTTGATTGTTTTAACCACTGCACCAACAGGGCAAGTGTTATGTAACTGTTTATAAAATATATATTAAGCTCAGGTAAAGACAAATTTGTTTAAAAAATATAGTTTTGTAAATCTAAGTGTATATTTTAACACACAAAGTCCTGGTGGCACACTGGTTAATAGCTCAGCAGCTAACCAAATGGTCGACAGTTCGAATCCATCAGCAGCTTCTTGGAAACCCTATAGGGCAGCTCTGCTGTGTCCTATAGGGTTGCTATGAGTCGGTATTGACTCGATGACAATGGGTTTTTGTATTGCAACACACAACACGATGCTTTGCCCATGTGTTAAATGAATAAAGGAATGAATACTTTAAAACTATAGCATCCTAAATATAATCATTTATAAGCAAACTGAAGTTCATCTTACTACCTGGGTAAGTATAGGCAAATTATGTTTCTGTGGTTCAGCTCCACTATTTTTTAAATGAGCATAATATATTAAGTCAAACGAAATTGCTGCTTGATTTAATCTGATATTATTTCCACACTGGGCTGTGTGAGGATTAAATGTGTTAATAAATGTAACAAGTTTAGAATTGTACATGGAACATAATAAGTGTTCAATAAAAATAGTCTTCAAAACCACAAAGAGAACACTATTTCTCTAAACCTTAAATAAACAGAAAAAGATTAAAACATGGCTTCAGATATTTCAGAAATTATATTCATTTTGGAAGCTGTTGTCATGAGGACCTCCTAGAACAATGTCTGCCAGAACTTAATTTCTAGTCAATAATCTAATGACTGTCTACTGTTTAACACTGAGAGAGAATATTATACACAAGAGAGCTAATGATGAGAAAAGGAAATTTTAATTGCTCCTTTTTTCCCAATAGCGAATCCCTGGTAAATAGAAATCTTGGGGGGCCTTCTATCTATATGGTTTTGATGAGACCTCTTGCATATCCAAGCCCTGGATAAAAACAAGCCACTTGTGTGTGTCTCAGGTAGCACTTTGAGGAGTTACACTAGGGAATCACAACTTGGATTCATAATATTTTCATGAGCAATTCAGAAACTGAGATCTGCATTCTGAACTCTCAGTAAAAGAGAACCAAGGAGTCTGTATTTTGAACTGCCACCACCAACATTACTAAGAGCTATTTCCTTCAGGGGCATTTGATCTAAAGCAAACAGAGCAGCCTGGCTAAGCATTCCACACAGAGGAATGGTATCTGAATCCCATCTGTTCTAGAACGTTTTAATATTCGTGAAGCCTTAGCCTTCTTACAACAATATAGGAATTTCACAAAGCTACCTGTCACGGGGGACCGGTCAAACGGTTACCCATTTTTCCATGTAATGCATTCGAAGATAGAAAATTATCTTTTTTCACATTTTAACCTATCCTACCTTCAGACACATTTATCATTAGAAATGTTTTGATGTTGAGACATTAGACATAGCTCTGCCACCTGAGGTAACATACAATAAATCCAATCTCTGTACTGTGTTATTAATCATGTGGATATTTGTTGCAAGTCATCTTGATCCAAATCTTCAATTTTTCTGGATAATTATAATTTGTAAATGGCCCTTCTAAAATACAGCACCTAGAACTAAGCACAGTTCACCAGATGCAATTAATCTTCTGTGGCTATCAAGTCTCTTATTGCGAATATTATGATCCTTTTCAAGAATCCTTTGGGATTAATTGCATTTTCAGGTGATTTTCTCTTGATGAAAACCCTGGTGTCACAGTGGTTAAGTGCTATGGCTGCTAACTAAAGGGTCGGCAGTTCAAATCCACCAGGCACCCCTTGGAAACCCTATGGGACAGTTCTACTCTGCCCTATAGGGTCGTTATGAGACTGAACT
This sequence comes from Elephas maximus indicus, assembly GCF_024166365.1. Lineage (NCBI taxonomy): Eukaryota > Metazoa > Chordata > Mammalia > Proboscidea > Elephantidae > Elephas > Elephas maximus. The sequence goes on along the minus strand of NC_064835.1, from coordinate 23,354,102 downwards.
GTCTCGACGACAATGGGTTTGGTTTTTTTGGTTTTTCTCTTGATGCAGATTGTTCATGCAGAACATAAAGAACTGTTAGTTCAATGCTTCTCAATTTTGAACATTGTGCAAGAGGGGCTTATTCCTACTTACCTTTCTATATTCAGATTTCTCTTAGAAGTCATCAATGACCTGGGGGCAAAAGAGGGTAAAAAGTGCACAAGAGCAATCTCTAATTTGTATCTCCACCGCATTTTCAAGAATAGACATTGATAGCCATGACCTGTTAGCACAAATGTCTCCCCCTCCCTACACAACCTCCCTGCCATCAGATTCCTTCAGTCAGGTGCCTTTCGCATTTGCCTTGCCTCTTAATGTCATTCTGAGCTTTGTCTGGTATGTGGAAGCAAATGCTTCTCTCTGTCCCTCCTGCTATCTCTCTGCAATGAACCCCCTCCCCCCCAAATTCTGAGTTGGGACCATATTCACAGTGTTCCTATTGGGCCTGTGAGGTCATAACATTGATTACAGTTCCTAGTCTGCCCTCCTCTCTTTTCAGACTGTAAGATTCTGAATAACAGGGAATTCTACCATATTCATCTCTTATTTTTTCAAATAATTTTTATTGTGCTTTAAGTGAAAATTTACAAAACAAGACAGTCTCTCACATATAAACTTATATACACTTTACTACATACTCCCACTTACTCTCCCCCTAAGGAGTCAGCCCGCTTCCTCCTTCCAGTCTCTCCTTTCATGACCGTTTTCCAAGTTTCTAAGCCCCTCTACCCTCCTATCTCCCCTCCAGAGAAGAAATGCCAACATAGTCTCAAGTGTCCACCTGATGCAAGTAGCTCACTCCTCATCAGCAACTCTCTCCAACCCAGTGTCCAGTCCAATCCATGTCTGCTGAGTTGGCTTCAGGAATGGTTCCTGTCCTGGGCCAACAGAAGGCTTGGGGACCATCACCGCCGGATTCTTCTAGTCTTAGTCAGACCATTAAGTCTGGTCTTTTTATGAAAATTTGGGGTCTGCATCCCACTGTTCTCCTGCTGTATCAGGGGTTCCCTGTTGTGCTCCCTGTCAGGGCAGTCATTGGTTATGGCCGGGCACCATGTAGTTCTTCTGGTCTCAGGATGGTGTAGTCTCTAGTTCATGTGGCCATTTCTCTCTCTTGGGCTCATAATTATCTTGTCACCTTGGTGTTCTTCATTCTCCTTTGATCCAGGTGGGTTGAGACCAATTGATGCATCTTAGATGGCCGCTTGTTAGCATTTAAAACCCCAGATGCAGAATTTCAAAGTGGGATGCAGAATGTTTTTTAATAGATTTTATTATGCCAATTGACTTAGATGTCGCCTGAAGCCATAGTCCCCAACCCCCTGCCCTTGCTCCACTGACCTTCAAAGTATTCAGTTTATTCAGGAGACTTCTTTGCTTTTGGTCCAGTCCAGTTGTGCTGACCTCCCCTGTATTGAGTGTTGTCCTTCCCTTCACCTAAAGTAGTTCTTATCTACTATCTAATCAGTAAATAACCCTCTCCCACCCTCCCTCCCTCCCCCCTTTTGTAACCACAAAAGATTTTGCTCTTCTCAGTTTAAAATATTTCTCAAGATCTTATAATAGTGGTCTTATACAATATTTGACCTTTTGCATCTGACTAATTTCCCTCAGCATAATGCCTTCCAGGTTCCTCCATGTTATGAAATGTTTCACAGATTCATCATTGTTCTTTAATGATGCGTAGTATTCCACTGTGTCAATATACCATAACTTATTTATCCTTTCGTCCACTGATTGACTACATCTGTGGAAAGAGACGATAGAAAAGCTCAATATCATCAGTCAGAACAAGGCTAGGGGCCGACTGTGGAATAGACCATCAATTGCTCATATGCAAGTTCAAGCTGAAACTGAAGAAAATCAGAGCAAGTCCACGAGAGCCAAAATATGACCTTGAGTATATCCCACCTGAATTTAGAGACCATCTCAAGAATAGATTTGATGCATTGAACACTAGTGACCGAAGACCAGATGAGTTGTGGAATGACATCAAGGACATCATCCATGAAGAAAGCAAGTGGTCACTGAAAAGACAGGAAAGAAAGAAAAGACCAAGATGGATGTCAGAAGAGAAGCTGAAACTTGCTCTTGAGTGTCCAGCAGCTAAAGCAAAAGCAAGAATTGATGAAGTGAAAGAACTGAACAGAAGATTTCAAAGGGTCTCTCGAGAAGACAAAGTAAAGTATATAATGACATGTGCAAAGAGCTGGAGATGGAAAACCAAAAGGGAAGAACATGCTCGGCATTTCTCAAGCTGAAAGAACTGAAGAAAAAAATTAAGTCTCGAGTTGCAATAGTGAAGGATTCCATGGGGAAAATATTAAACGATGCTGGAAGCATCAAAAGAAGATGGAAGGAATACAGATAGTCATTATACCAAAAAGAATTAGTCGATATTCAACCGTTTCAAGAGGTGGCATATGATCAGGAACCGATGGTAATGAAGGAAGAAGTCCAAGCAACTCTGAAGGCATTGGCGAAAAACAAGGCTCCAGGAATTGATGGAATATCAATTGAGATGTTTCAACAAACAGATGCAGTGCTGGAGGTGCTCACTTGCCTATGCCAAGAAATATGGAAGACAGCTTCCTGGCCAACAGACTGGAAGAGGTCCATATTTATGCCTATTCCCAAGAAATGTGATCCAACCAAATGTGGAAATTATAGAACAATATCATTAATATCACATGCAAGCAAAATTTTGCTGAAGATCATTCAAAAACGGCTACAGCAGTATATCGACAGAGACCTGCCAGAAATTCAGGCTGGTTTCAGAAGAGGACGTGGAACCAGGGATATCATTGCTGATGTCAGGTGGATCCTGGCTGAAAGCAGAGAATACCAGAAGGATGTTTACCTGTGTTTTATGGACTATGCAAAGGCATTTGACTGTGTGGATCATAACAAACTATGGATAACACTGCGAAGAATGGGAATTCCAGAGTACTTATGTGTGCTCATGAGGAACCTTTACGTAGATCACGAGGCAGTTGTTCGGACAGAATAAGGGGATACTGATTGGTTTAAAGTCAGGAAAGGTGGGCGTCAGGGTTGTATTCTTTCACCATGCCTATTTAATCTGTATGCTGAACAAATAATATGAGAAGCTGGACTATATGACGAAGAATGGGGGATCAGGATTGGAGGAAGACTCATTAACAACCTGCATTATGCAGATGACACAACCTTGCGTGCCGAAAGTGAAGAGGACTTGAAGCACTTACTAATGAGGATCAAAGACCGCAGCTTTCAGTATGGATTATACCTCATCATAAAGATAACAAAAATCCTCACAACTGGACCAATGAGCAACATCATGATAAACGGAGAAAAGATTGAAGTTGTCAAGGATTTCATTTTACTTGCATCCACATTCAATAGCCATGGAAGCAGTAGTCAAGAAACCAAAAGACGCATTGCATTGGGCAAATTTGCTGCAAAGGACCTCTTCAAAGTGTTGAAGAGCAAAGATGTCACTCTGAAGACTAAGGTCCGCCTGACCCAAGCTATGGTATTTTCAATCACATCACATGCATGTGAAAGCTGGACAATGAATAAGGAAGACCGAAGAAGAGTTGACGCCTTTGAATTGTGGTGTTGGGGAAGAGTATTGAATATACCATGGACTGCCAAAAGAGCAAACAAATCTATCTTGGAAGAAGTGCGGCCAGAAGGCCTTTACAGGCAAGGATGGTGAGACTGCGTCTTACATACTTTGGACATGTTGTCAGCAGGGATCAGTCCCTGGAGAAGGACATCATGCTTGGCAGGGTACAGGGTCAGGGGAAAAGAGGAAGATCTTCAGCAAGGTGGATTGATACCGTGGCTGCAATAATGAGCTCAAGCATAACAACCATTGAAAGGATGGGGCAGGACCAGGCAGTGCTTGGTTCTGTTGTGCGTAGGGTCACTATGAGTCAGAACAGACTCGACAGCACCTAACAACAACAACAAGCTTTGATGGACACCTTGGTTGCTTCCAGCTTTCTGCTATTGTAAACAGTGCTGCAATAAACATGGGAGTGCATATATCTGTTCCTGTAAAGGCTCTTATATCTCTAGGATATATTCCCGGAGTGGGATTACTGGCTGGACTTTTTTTTATGGTAGTTCTATTTCTAGCTTTTTAAGGAAATGCCAGATCTATTTCCAAAGTGGTTGTACCATTTTACATTCCCACCAGCAGTGTATAAGAGTTCCAATCTCTCCACAGCCTCTCCAACGGTTATTATTTTGTGTTTTTTGGATTAATGCCAGCCTTGTTGGAGTGAGATGGAATCTCATCATAGTTTTAATTTGCATTTCTCTAACCGCTAATGATCGAGAGCATTTCCTCATGTATCTGTTAGCCACCTGAATATCTTCTTTAGTGAAGTGAGTGTTCATATCCTTTGCCCAATTTTTGATTGGGTTGTTTGTCTTTTTGTGGTTGAGTTTTAACCGAATCATATAGATTTTAGAGATCAGGCACTGGTCAGAGATGTCATAGCTGAAAAATTTTTCCCAGTATGTAGGTGATCTTTTCACTCTTTTGGTGAAGTCTTTAGATGAGCATAGGTGTTTGATTTTTAGGAGCTCTCAGTTATCTGGCTTCTTTTCTACATTTTCAGTAATGTTTCGTAGTGTGTTTATGCCTTGTATTAGAACTCCTAACGTTGTCCCTATTTTTTCCTCCATGATCTTTATCATTTTAGTCTTTATGTTTCAGTCTTTGATCCATTGGAGGTACTTTTTGTGCATGGTGTGAGGTATGCATCCATTTTTTTGCAGATGGATATCCAGTTATGCCAGCACCATTTGTTAAAAAGATTATCTTTTCCCCAATTAACTGACACTGGGCCTTTGTCAAATATCAGCTACTCATATGTCATGGATTTATATCTGGGTTCTCAGTTCTGTTCCATTGGTCTGTGTGCCTGTTGTCGTACCAGTACCAGACTGTTTTGACTACTGTGGCAGTATAATAGGTTCTAAAATCAGGTAGAGTGAGGCCTCCCACTTTCTTCTTCTTTTTCAGTAATACTTTACTTATCCGGACTTCTTTCCCTTCCATATGAAGTTGGTGATTTGTTTCTCCATCACATTAAAAAATGTCATTGGAATTTGGATCAGAAGTGCATTGTATGAATAGATGGCTTTTGGTAGAATAGACATTTTTACTATGTTAAGTCTTACTATCCATGAGCAGATATGTTTTTCCACTTATGCAGGTTCCTTTTAGTTTCTTGCACTAGTACTTTGTAGTTTCTTTGTATAGGTCTTTTGCATCTTTGGTAAGATTTATTCCTAAGTATTTTATCTTCTTGGGGGCTACTGTGAATGGTACTGATTTGGTGATTTCCTCTTCGATGTTCTTTTTGTTGATGTAGAGGAATCCAAGTGAATTTTGAGTGTTTATCTTGTAACCTGAAACTCGGCCAAATTCTTCTATTAGTTTCAGTAGTTTTCTTGAGGATTCCTTAGGGTTTTCTGTGTATAAGATCATGTCATCTGCAAATAGACATAATTTTACTTCTTCCTTGCCAATGTAGGTGCCCTTTATTTCTTTGTCTAGCCTAATTGCTCTGGCTAGGACTTCCAACACAATGCTGAATAAGAGTGGTGATAAAGAGCATCCTTGTCTGCTTCCAGTTCTCAAGGGAAATGCTTTCAGGCTCTCTCCATTTTGGATGATGTTGGCTGTTTGCTTTGCATAAATGCCCTTTATTATGTTGAGGAATTTCCTATCTATTCCTATTTAGCTGAGAGTTTTTATCATGAATGGGCCTTAGACTTTGTCGAATGCCTTTTCTACATCAATTGATAAGATCATATGGTTTTTGTCTTTTATTTATATGGTGGATTACATTAATTGTTTTTCTAATAGTGAACCAATCTTGTTTAAAAAAAAAAATCTTGCTTACGTGGTATAAATCCCACTTGGTCGTGGTGGATTATTTTTTTTGGTAGTTTGTTGAGTTCCATTGGCTAGAATTTTCTTGAGGATTTTCACAGCTATGTTCATGAGGGATATAGGGCTGTAATTTTCTTTTTTCTCATGTCTTTACCTGGTTTTTGTATCAGGGATATGGTGGCTTCATAGAATGAGTTAGGTAGTATTCCACCCTTTTCTATGCTTTGAAATACCTTCAGTAGTAGTGGTGTTAACTGTTCTGTGAAAGTTTGGTAAACTCTGCAGTGAAGCCATCCAGGCCAGGGCTTTTTTTTGTTGAAAGTTTTTTGATTACCTTTTCAGTCTCTTTTTTTGTTATGGGTCTATTTAGTTGTTCTACTTCTGATTGTGTTAGTTTAGGTAGGTAGTGTGTTTCTAGGAATTCATCCATTTCTTCTAGGTTTGCAAATTTATCAGAGTATAATTTTTCATAATAATCTGATACGATTCTTTTAATTTCAGTTGGGTCTGTTGTGATACGGCCCATCTCATTTCTTATTTGGGTTATTTGCTTCCTTTCCTGTATTTCTTTGGTCAGTCTGGCCAATGCCTTATCAATTTTGTTAATTTTTTCAAAGAACCAGCTTTTGGCTTGGTTAATTCTTTCACTCGTTTTTCTGTTCTCTAATTCATTTAGCTCAGCTCTAATTTTTATTATTTGTTTTCTCCTGGTGCCTGATGGATTCTTCTATTGTTTGCTTTCTATTTGTTCAAGTTGTAGGGACAGTTCTCTGATTTTGTCTCTTTCTTCTTTATGTATGTGTGCATTTATCGATATAAATTGACCTCTGAGCACTGCTTTTGCTGTGTCCCTAAGGTTTTTGATAGGAAGTGTTTTCATTTTCGTTGCATTCTATGAATTTCTTTATTCCGTCCTCAGTGTCTTCCATAACCCATTCTTTTTTGAGCAGGGTATTGTTCAGTTTCCAAGTATTAGATTTCTTTTTCCTGGTTTTTCCTTTATTGGTTTCTACTTTTATGGCCTTATGGTCTGAGAAGATCCTTTGTAATATTTCGATGTTTTGGATTCTGCAAAGGTTTGTTTTGTGACCTAACATGTGATTTATTCTAGAGAATGTTCCATGAGCACTAGAAAAAAAAGTATACTTTGCAGCTGTTGAGTGGAGTGTTCTGTATAAGCCTATGAGGTCAAGTTGGTTGATTTAAGAATTAGATCTTCCGTGTCTCTATTAAGCTTCTTATTGGAAGTCCTATCCTTCTCCGAAAGTGGCGTGTTGAAGTCTTCTACTATAATTGTGGAGGTGTCTATCTCACATTTCAATTCTGTTAAAGTTTCTTATCTTGCAGCCCTGTCACTGGGTGCATAAATATTTAATATGGTTATATCTTCCTGGTCAATTTTCCCTTTAATCATTATGTAGTGTCCTTCTTTATCCTTTGTGGTGGATTTAACTTTAAAGTCTATTTTGTCAGAAATTAATATTGCCACTCCTGCTCTGTTTTGATTGTTGTTTGCTTGATATAATTTTTTCCATCCTTTGAGTTTTAGTTTGTTTGTGTGTATCTAAATCTAAGGTGTGTCTCTTGTAGACAGCATATAGACAGATCTTGTTTTTTTATTCAGTCTGAGACTCTTTGTCTCTTCATTGGTGCATTTAGTCCATTTACATTCAGTGTAATTATAGATAAGTATGAGTTTAGTGCTGTCATTTGGATCACTTTTTTGTGTGTTGTTGACAGTTTTATTTTTCCACTTACTTTTTTGTGCTCATAAGTTTTTCTTTGCAAATTGTCTGTTCCTCATTTTCATAGTAGTTTAATTTATATTTGCTGAGTCATTATGTTTCTCTTGGTTTTTATTTTGAAGTATGGAATTGTAAGGCCTCTTTGTGGTTACCATATTTACCCTTATTTTTCTAAGTAAAAACCTAACTTGTATTGTCCCATATAGCCTTGTTTTCTCTCCATATGTTAGATCTGTGCCTTCTATATTTATTCCCTCTTTTTTGGTTATTGTAATCTTTTACATAATGACCTCATTGATTCCCAGGTTTGAACATTTTTTTCTTTTTCGAATTAATCTTATTTTGTTTTTGTGATCTCCCTATTTGATACCAGGATGTTCTGTTCTGTGACCTTGTGTTGTGTTGGTATGTGATATTATTGATTTTCTGACCAAAGAATTTCCTTTAGTAATTCTTGTAGCTTTGGTTTGGCTTTTGCAAATTCTCTAAGCTTGTGTTTATCTGTAAATGTCTTAATTTCGCCTTCTTATTTCAGAGAGAGTTTTGCTGGATATATGATCCTTAGCTGGCAGTTTTTCTCCTTCAGTGCTCTATATATGTCATCCCATTGCCTTCCTCACTGCATGGTTTCTGCTGAGTAGTCTGAACTTATTGACTCTCCTTTGTAGGTGACTTTTCTTTTATCCCTGAGTCGTTTTAAAATTTTCTCTTTATCTTTGGTTTTGGCAAGTTTGATGATAATATGTCTTGGTGATTTTCTTTTTGGATCAGTCTTATATGGGGTTCGATGAGCATCTTGGATAGATATCCTTTCATCTTTCACTATGTCAGGGAAGTTTTCTGCCAACAGATCTTCAGCTATTCTCTCTGTATTTTCTGTTATCCCTCCCTGTTCTGGAACTCCAATCACACGCAAGTTATTCTTCCTGATAGAGTCCCACATGATTCTTAGGGTTTCTTCATTTTTGGAAATTCTTTTGTCTGATTTTTCTTCAACTATGGTGCCAATTGCCTTATCATCCACCTCCCCCACTCTGCATTCCAATTCCTTGATTCTGCTCCTCTGACTTCCTATTGAGTTGTCTAATTCTGTAATTTTACTGTTAATCTTTTGGATTTCTGAATGCTATCTCTCTATGGATTCTTGCAGCTTATTAATTTTTCCACTATGTTCTTGAATAATCTCTTTGCTTTCTTCAACTGCTTTATCAGTGTGTTCCTCGGCTTTTTCTGTAGATTGCTTTATTTCATTTCTGAGGTCATCCCTGATACCTTGAAACTTTCTGTATATTAGTTTTTTATATTCTGCATCTGGCAATTCCAGGATTGTATCTTCATTTGGGAAAGATTTTGATTCTTTAATTTGGGGATTTGTAGGATCAATCATTGTCTGCTTCTTTATGTGATTTGATATCGATTGCAGTCTCTGAGCCATCTATAAGATATTGTACTGTTTTATTTTATATTTGCTCACCGAGTCTTATCTTCTTGTTTTGTTTTGTTTCAATATACCCAAATGGTCTACTAGATTGTGCTGTCTTGATTGTTGGAGACTTTGAATCACTTATGTCCTATTACCAGCTGGTTTGAGCTGTTACCAGATATATAAGCCTAAGTGTCCATTCACTATTCTTGAATAGAATCAAGAATCAGCTTAGGTGTTCTGATTTTGGATCACCGAGTGTGTTGTGTAGACTATAACCTATTAACTTAGAGGAGTAGTGGTGATATTTGTGTGTCCCAGATTCTAGTAGGGGCAGGGGGTCACACTCCAAAGGCATCAGGTTGCTGACAGCCTTCCTCCTCGTGCCAGTAAGGTAGGTGTGTCTCTATTCCTAGAGCATTTTGGTGAGTGGGTTCTGCAGCTGTACCTAAGACACCCAATGCTTGTACCTCTAAAGATTGGTAGGCATCACTATCCTCAGACCCCTTTAGCAGGTGGCTAGGTGGTTTGGGTGGAGCTTCAGCCTTCAGTTCCTCACTGTGGAGCAGTGAGGTCTCTGTTTAATAGGTAGAGAGGTATCATCAGACCCCGAAAACTTGTCTTTCCCTTGCTCTGCTAAAGCTAAAACATTTACAATCAAATCTCTATCAGAATTGCCTTTGCATTATAATAGCCACCTTGTTCCCTGTAGGGATGAAAGCCAAAGACTGTGGATCTCATATGCTTGGCTGGAGATGCGTCCGTATTTTTATTCCAGTTTATGGAAGTAAGGGAAGGATTCTTTCCCCCCGGGTTGTTAGTTGCTGCTTCTCTCGGGCCAGAAGAATGGGTTAGGGGAAAAAAAAAGAACAACCTGCAGAGCACTTCATGCCCTGGCCCAGGAAATTCCAATATTAATAAAGCCACCTGGGGCAGGGAGGGGAGGGATCAGATAGACGGGGGGAGTAGCAGTATAGACAAACTTACTTATCTTGGTTGGTGATGACTGTTTTATCTGAGATTCCAGAGGGGCATGTAGCCCATGTGTGCTGGCTAGGTTGAGATTGCCCCCGAGGTTCAGGCCTTCATCCCGTGCTTGCACCGTCTCAGGAAGCTATGATCAGCTCCTCTGCTCCTAGTCCAAAGCCCAGCACCAACGTTTTCTGGCTGGGATGTTGCACTCCAGGCTTCAAAACCAGTCATTGCTTCCCAGTGATTTCTCCTCCTGTCAGCCGCGTCATTGTGCAGCTTGTGTGCACTGGCTGGGTTTCCCCTGAGGTTACTTCAGGGGGCTAGGGCTGCATCCCATGCTTGGGCCATCTCAGGAAACTATACTCGGCTCCTCTGAGCTCAGTCCAAAGCCGGGTTCCAAGGTTTTCTGACTGGGATGCTGGCTCCAGGCTCTGAAAACAGTCACTGCTTCCCCGTGGTTGCTTGTTCTTTTGTCAGCCACGTCAGTGTGAAGCCTGCTTGCACTGGCTGAGTCTCTACCCAGGTTACTCCAGGGACTTAGAGGTTAGGGCTATGCCCTGTGCTTGCCCCGTCTCAGTAAGTCACAATGAGCCCCACCTCCCTGGCACCAGGGAACCACGAGGGCTCAAGCCTGTGGTGCAGGATGTAGGTTCCAGAAGTGGTTGCTGCTTCAGGGTGCACTTTTCACTCCCCTGTCACTCAGGTCAAGTCTTTAGTACTGTGTTTGATGGTCAGGGTTTGTAGATTGTCATGTATGTGGTCAATTCACTTGTTTTTCCAAGTCTTTGCTGCAAGAGAGATCCGCAGTAGTTCTACCTAGTCAGCCATCTTGGCCCCACCCTCTTCATCTCTCTTTTGAGTACCCTAAATAATTTCTGGCTCATGCTAGGTGTCCAGATATCCATGAAGTGAATAAATTTATGTTACACAGAAAATTTTATGTTCATCACTGTTAAATTTATTCTTTTAAATCTCAGTCCATTTCCACAGCCTAAGAATATCTTTTTGAATCATTATTATCCTATAAGCATTCATTACTATTTTCTATGTTGATGCTATCTATGAATTTGTAATAATTTTTTCTATGGCTTCATTCAATTATTCAAAAAATGATTTCTCAAGACAAAACTATGTATAAAGTCCTATGGAATGATAACTCCAGATTATTCATCTTATATTTAGTCTTGGGATCCTCTTTGAATTCACAGATACTCTTCTATATTTCATCAACCACACATAACCACATCATATACATGAGAATATTACAAGGCATTTAGCAAATACTTTACTGAAGTCAAGATAACCTAGGACTATAACATTCTTTTATTCTACCAATCCAGTAAAACTCAAAACAAAAATGCTTGATGTACCTTAGCAATCTTATGCTGGCTTTGAATTGTTGCTGCTTTCTTTATGAGAGCTCACAATATATTTTTTCTTGAACTATTTTGCTCAGGATTCATTGATTTCTAAGGTGAGTCAGTTAACGTAGGCTAAGACCACTGGTACAGGGCAGGTGATTTTGTGAATCCTCCACAAACAGCAGTTACAGGAGATTCAAACAGACAGGTGGTATTAAACAGGGTGGCAGAACAAAAAGCAGCAGGAGTTAAATGGCATGTGTCAGAGTCAGATTTCAAGGGCGGGAGTGCTCGTCACATATACTGCATTTTTACTCAAATAATGTGTGCCTTCTAGGTTTGTTTGCCAACCACTTCCTTCCCCTGCGAGCTGTTTTTGGAAGTGCAGTATGCCAATTTTTTTTACATAATTCTGTAAAGAAAAATTAGCATAGCACACTTATTGAAATACCTCAGGCGTGGGGGAGGGAATGGGTGGCAAACAACTGTAGGAGACACATGTTATTTATGTAAAATTATAGCAATGGATCACAGCCCTACATCTGCAATCAGAGTTACAAAGACTGTACAATAGATTCTGCAGCTTACCTGATGGGGGCTATTATTAAGCCTTGTGAGGCAAAGAATATAGGAAAATCAGTCAACTGGCCAATGTAAAGAGTCAGGGATATGGGAGGATACAGCAACTCAGCTCCTTTAAAAGAGATCAAATAAAGGGACTAATTTAAAAATGTAACTGAGATTTTATGAACGTACGCACTCACTGCCGTCGATTCCGACTCATAGCGACCCTATAGGACAGAGTAGAACTGCCCCGTAGAGTTTCCAAGGAGCGCCTGGTGGATTCAAACTGCTGACCTTTTGATTAGCAGCTGTAGCACTTAACCACTACGTCACCAGGGTTTCCTATGAAATGTAACTAACTGGTAAATCCCAATTTCTGGGGTTATGAAAGCAGCTGCAGTTTTGGCTTGATCATGAATGGGCAGGTTTGTACTCTAAACCTATTGTCCTCAGTTTGCTTCTGATTTGTGGTGACCCCCTATGTTACACAATAGAACTGAGGTGCATAGAGTTTTTGGCTATAATTGTTATGGACGCAAATCGCCAAGCATTTCTTTCATGGCACTTTTTGTTCGGTTTGACCACCAACCTTTCAGTTGGTAACCAATCACAAACCACTTCTGCTCTACACATCTTTAAATTCCTCGGAATAAACTATGGAACTGACCCAGAGCTGGGGAACATTGCCATCTACCAATGGCAAGCGATCTGGGAGTCAGAGGAAAGCCTATGTCAGTTAACATATTACTGGGTACCTCACTTAAATCTGTCTGGAAGTGGCAGTCCAAAGCTGTCAGCTGCTGAATGGAGAAAGATGTGGCAGTCTGCTTCTGTAAAGATTTATAGCCTTAGAAACCCTATGGAGCAGTTCTACCCTGTCCTAAAGCGTCACTGTGAGTTGGAATTCCCTCATTGATGATGGATTTGATTTGGTTTGAAGCAATAATTTTATCTTTATAATTGTTCATTAGTTTTCTGTGATAAACGACATAGGAGGAAATCTTAAACAGGATATATGCCTACCGTTATATATGCTCACTCTAGAAGCTGGGTCCTTGTCTGGAATGCTCAGACTTGCCAAGTATCTGGACGCTGGTCTTTGAGAAAGAGAATGGAACTTTATTGCAGTGCCCAGAGCAAGGAACAGGGAGGAAGTTCCTGAGATCTATCTACCTGAGCTATGGAGAAGCAGGGCTTATATGTGATTTGGGCAGCAAGATGGAAGCCACACGGGCATGCTGAGAAGGGAAAATTCTAGAAGGCAGTCAGGAAACAGGAGGTGATGTGGTTCTTTTGGACCTCTCGCTTTGGAATAGGGTTCAGATGATGATTTTCCTCCTGATTGGTTCCCCCTGTTGCTTCTTTCTCTCTTGATGCCAATTAGTGGTCACAGCTGGCCTTTCTGAACATGCAGGGTGGGCCAAATCTGTCTTGAGCTAGTTTAAAGATAATGAAATTTTACTGGCATTCATGGGGTCAGGTTACAATACCACATATATGTAATTTATTAATAATTCATGATTAAGAAACCAAAACCAAACTTGTTGCCATTGAGGGGATTCTGGCTCACAGTATCCCTACAGGACAGGGTAGAACTGCCCCATAGGGTTTCCAAGCCTGGTGGACTTGAACTGCTTATCTTTTGGTTAGCAGCTGAATTCTCAACCACTGTGCCACCAGAGCTCCCAATTCATGATTAGCAAGACCTATATTTTTCTTGCTAATGTATTAGAAAGAAAAAACCATTATAATTGTAAAAAATAGTCATAGTTTTTGAGAACTATAGCATACTTTTTTTTGACAGGGGAATACCTCATTGTTTGGAGAAGAACTTGAGGGTATGTTTGAAATAAATAAAGAGGTATAAACCAGGTGTAATCTAGATGGGAAAGGCTTAGAGGAGGGTGGAGAACTATCAGCATGGAGTTACTATTTTGTTGTTGCTGTGGTGGTGGTGGCGGTTTTTATTACTCTCATAGCAGCTCTGACATATAATCTCACACAACAAACTTATCCCTTTTAAAGTGTACAATTCAGTGTTTTTAAGTATGTCCATAGAGTTGTACAACCCTCACCACTATCTAATTTTAGAGCATTTTCATCATCTCCTTCATAACAATCGCATACCCATTGGAGTCATTCTTCACTCTCCCCTTCCCCTACCACCTGGCAGACACTAAGTTATTTTCTGTCTCCATACATCTGTATATTTTGACCTTTTCATATGAATGGAATTGTACAATAGGTGGCCTTTTGTGAATGGCTTCTTTCATTTAACATAATGTTTTCAAATTTCATTTATGATGTGTCAGATCTTAGTACTTCGTTTCTTCTTATTGCAGAATAACTTTCCCTTTTATGGATAAACCACATGTTGTTTATTCATTTATCACTTGGTGGACATTGGGCTTTTATGAATAACTCTTCTCTGAACATTCAAGCACAAGCTTTTGTGTGTACCTATGTTTTCAATTCTTTTGGTTATGTACCTAAGAGTGTAATTGCTGGATAACTCTGTATTTAGCATTCAATGAACTGCCTAAGCAGTTACAACATTTTACAATCCCTCCAGCAAAGTATGAAGCTTCTGATTTCTCCACATCTTTGGAAAACTTTTTATTGCTTTTCTTTGTAATTATAGTTATCCTAGTGGGTGAGAAGTGGTGTCTCATTCTGGTTTTGATTTCCATTCTTGTATTAACTAATAATGTTGAGCATTTTTTAATGTGTTCGTAGGCCATTTGTATATCTTTTTTAGAGAAATGTATATTTAAGTTCTTTGCTGGTATTTTTATTGAGGGTTTGTCTGTCTGTTGTTCAGTTGAAAGAATTCTTAACATATTCTAGATGTTGTTGTGGTTAGGTACCATCTAGTCTTCGGTCATTAGTGTTCAATCTGTCAAACCTACTCTTGAGATGGTCTCTAAATTCACATGGAATACACTTAAGGTCGTATTTTGGCTCTTGGGAACTTGTTTTAATTTTCTTCAGCTTCAGCTTGAACTTGCACATGAGCAATTGATGCTCTGTTCTGTAGTCGACCCCTGCCTTTGTTGATTGATGATACCGAGTTTCCCCATTGTTTCTTTTCACAGAAATAGTCTATTTGATTCCTGTTCACTCTATGTGGCAAGGTCTATTCATTTAGCTGCCATTTATGTTGTTGTAATAAGGCATTTCCAATGAATAAGTTGTTGGTCTTGCAAAATTCTATCATGTGATCTCCCACATTGTTTCCAATACCAAGGTCATGTTTTGCAACTACTGACCGTTCATCTTTATTTCCAACTTTTGCATTCCAATCACCAGTAATTATCAATGCATCTTGATTGTATGTTTGATCATTTTCAGATTTCAGGAGTTGGTAAAAATCTTCACTTTTTTAAATCTTTGGCCTTAGTGGTTGATGTGTAAATTTGAATAATAGTGTATTAACTCATCTGCCTTGTAGGCATATGGATATTATCTTATCACTGACAGGGTTGTATTTAAGGAGAGATCTTGAGATGTTTGAATATGAATGTGACTCCAATCCTCTTCAATTTGTCATTCCTAGATAATAGACCATATGGTTGTTCAGTTCAAAATGGCTAATACCAGAAATCTAAAGACATACTGGTAAAAAGTAAAAATGTTACCTTGAGGACTAGGGTGCTCCTCACCCAAGCCATGGTCTTTTCATTTACTTCATATGCATGCAAATGTGGACAATGAATAAAGAAGATGGAAAAAGAACTGATGTATTTCAATTGCACCATTGGTGAAGAATATTGAATATATCATGGACTGCCAAAAAAATGAATAAATCTGTCCTGGAAGAAGTACAGCCAGAATGCTCTTTAAAAGAGGAGATGGCAAGACGTCACCTCAGGTACGTTGGACATATTCTTAGGAAGGACCAGTCCCTGGAGAGGGACATCTGGCTTGGTAAAGTAGATGGTCAGCAAAAAAGAGGAAGACCCTCAATGAGATGGAGTCACACAAGTGGCTGCAACAATAGGCTCAAACAAGCAATAATGATGAGGATGGTTCAGCTCCTGGCAGTGTTTTGTTCTTTTTTTGCATATGGTTGCTAGGAGTTGAAACCGACTAGATGACACCTAAAAACAACATTGTCAGCATATAGAAATTCAATTGAATTTTGTATGTTGATCTTTAAGCTGCAACTTTGCTGTACTTTTCAATTAAGTTTAATATGTGTTTTATGGATTTTCCATATATAAATTTTATAATATTTTAATAGAGATGGTTTTACCTCCTCTTTTTCAATACGGGCAAATTTAATTCATTTTCAGACTAATCACTCTGCCCTTTACCTCACGTTTAATATTGAACAGAAATGGCTAGAGTAGTCTCTTATTCTTGATACTTGAAGGAAAGCATCCAGTCTTTGAGCATTAAGTATTGTTATCTGGGTTTTTTTTATTTTATTTTCCCCCCCCAAAATAAAAAAGGAATATTTTCCAGAAGGGCATATACTCGCCGTATTTCATTATAACCTAATTTCTTACATCCAGCTGATCCTTGTTGTCGTTAGGTGCTGTCGAGTCATTTCCGACTCATAGCGACCCTCTGTACCAAAGAACGGAACACTGCCTGGGCTGCACCATACTTATAGTCGTCATCCCTGAGCCCATTATTGCAGCCACTGTGTCAATCCGTCTTGCTGAAGATCCTCCTCTTTTCCACTGACCCTGTACTTTACCAAGCATGATGTCTTTCTCCGAGGGCTGATCCCTCCTGACATGTCCAAAGTATGTAAGACCCAGTCTTACTATCTCTGCTTCTAAGAAGCATTCTGGTTGTACTTCTTCCAAGACAGATTTTTTTGTTCTTTTGGCAGGCCATGGTACATTCAATATTCTTTGCCAACACCACAATTCAAAGGCATCAATTCTTTGGTCTTCCTTATTCAGTGTCTAGCTTTCAAATGTATATGATGCAATTGAAAATACCATGGCTTGTGTCAGGTGCACCTTAGTCTTCAAGGTAACATCTTTGCTTTTCAACACTTTAAAGAGGTCCTTTGCAGCAGATTTGCCCAATGCAATGAGTTTTTTGATTCCTTGACTGCTGCTTCCATGGGTATTGATTGTGGATCCAAGTAAAATGAAATCCTTGACAACTTCAATCTTTTCTCCATTTATCATGATGTGGCTTATTGGTCCAGTTGTGAGGATTTTTGTTTTCTTTACATTGAGGTGTAATCCATACTAAGGTTTTGATCTTCATTAGTAAGTGCTTCAAGTCCTCTTCACTTTCAACAAGTAAGGTTTTGTCATCAGCATAACACAGGTTGTTATTGAGTCTTCCTCCAATCCTGATGCCCCATCCTTCTTCATATAGTCCAGCTTCTCGGATTATTATCTCAGCATACAGGCTGAATAAGTATGGTGAGAGGATAGATCCCCGACACACACCTTTCGTGACTTTAAACCACTCAGTATCTGCTTGTTCTGTCTGAACAACTGCCTCTTTATCTATGTGGAACATTGTCTGATATAGTGCCAGAAGATGAGCCCCCCAGGTTGGAAGGCACTCAAAAGACAACTGGGGAAGAGCTGCCTTCTCAATGTAGAGTTGACCTTAATGACATGGATGGAGTAAAGCTTTCAGGACTTTCATTTGCTGACATGGCATGACTCAGAATGAGAAGAAACAGCTGCAAACAGCCATTCATACTTGGGACCTAGAATGTACGAAGTATGAATCTAGGAAAATGAAAAATCATCAAAGAAGAAATGGAAAGCATAAATATCAATATCCTAAGCATTAGTGAGGCCAAATGGTTTGGTACTGGACGTCCTGAATTGAACATTCATATAGCCTGCTATGCCAGGAATGACAACTTGCATTCATTGTCAAAAAGAATTATTCAAGATTTATCCTGAAGTACAATGCTGTCAGTGATAGGATAATATCCATACACCGACAAGGAAGATCCGTTATGCCACTATTATTCAAGTTTATGCACCAACCACTGAGGCCAAAGATGAAGAAATTGAAGATTTTTATCAGCTTCTGCAGTCTGAAATTGATTGAATATGCAATCAGGATTCATTGATAATTACTGGTGATTGGAATGCAAAAGATGGAAACAAGAAAAAAGGATCAGTACTTGGAAAGTATGGCCTTGGTGACAGTAACAATGCTGGAGATCAAATGATACAATTGTGAAAGACTAATGACTTCTTCGTTGCAAACACCTTTTTTCTCCAACATAAATGGTGACATGGACCTTGTCAGATGGAATACACAGGAATCGAATCAACTGCATCTGTGGAAAGAGACGATGGAAAAGCTCAATATCATCAGTCAAAACAAGGCCAGGGGTTCACTGTGGAACAGATCATCAATTGCTCATATGGAAGTTCAAGCTAAAACTGAAGAAAATCAGAGCAAGTCCATGAGAGCCAAAATATGACCTTGAGTATATCCCATCTGAATTTAGAGACCATCCCAAGAATAAATTTGACACCTTAAACACTAATGACCAAAGACCAGATGACTTGTGGAATGACATCAAGAACATCATACGTGAAGAAAGCAAGAGGTCATTGAAAAGACAAGAAAGAAAGAAAAGACAAATATGGATGTCAGAGGAGACTCTGTATCTTGCTCTTGAACATCGAGCAGCTAAAGAAAAAGGAAGAAATGATAAAGTAAAAGAACTGAAAAAAGATTACAAAGGGCAGCTCGAGAAGACAAAGTAAAGTATTATAATGACATGTGCAAAGAGCTGGAGATAGAAAACCAAAAAGGAAGAACACGTTCCACATTTCTCAAGTTGAAAGAACTGAAGAAAAAATTCAAGCCTCAAGTTACAATACTGAAGGATTCTGTAGGGGAAAATATTAAATAATGCAGGAAGCGTCAAAAGATGGTGGAAGGAATATACAGAGTCATTATACCAAAAAGAATTAGTCGACGTTCAACCATTTCAAGAGGTAGCAAATGATCAGGAACCAACGTTACTGAAGGAAGATATCCAAGCTGCACTGAAGGCGTTTGCGAAAAACAAAGCTCCAGGAATTGATGTAATATCATGAGGTGACCCTTAGAATCATTTACATTTAAGGAATCTTGGCAAAACTTAAAGTTAATTTTTAGTACTTTAATAAAAGAAATTTTAGAATTGTTATTTTTCCCCTCTAGGAAGAGTTGGTTCCCTAAATTTGAGAAATGGAAGAAGGATTTAGTGAGGAGTCACAAACTTGAATGCCTTTACGGATCAAACAGGTAAGAGAAATTTATAAAGGGGTAAGACAAAAAGATTAGTGATTTGAAAAATTCACATTTTGTAAAAGGCCCTAATTTCAAATATATTTCTCAAGCACTGTGTTACAGAAACAAAATATATCTACTGGACTACTTCTTCCCAAGTTCAGGGATTTGCAACTGTTGATGTAGGAAGATAAGAGAACATGACAGACAAACTCAGGCTGCTGGAGAGACAATGCTAGTAAGACATTCTTCATGGCCATGGCTTTCTAATACTGCCTTTGCAGTTGTATTCTGCCTGTGGTATAATAACTCTTTATACTCAAACCTTTAATAAAAATGTATTCTATTCCCCAGTCATGTTTTAGTGGCACCTTAAAAAAACAAAGGCTAGCATGAGCAGTCCTATCAGCTCCAGGAAACAGTGAGTGGCAAAGATGAGAAAGATCCAATATACAGTTGTTTTTGGAAGATGGGGGCCAGGTGACAGCAGAGAAGCAGGCTGTAGTGTGAAATGACTCAATAGAGCGTGTAAGAAAAGCACCCTTTCCTCAGTGTTAAGAATAATGGCCCAGGTGAGAGGGAGCATAGGAGCAAACTACTGCTAATATGTGTGATTTAACTTGAATCATTTCATATAAATATATATTTTAATGGCACCCAGGCTAATACCTGCTCTGGAGACATGTGAGTTATGTTATTTATACTGGAAGTATCTAAAGATCATTTTGAAATTCATTTATGATACAATATACTAGTAATTTAGTATAACTACTGTGTCTTTGGAGTCCCTGGGTAGAGCAAACGGTTAACCTACTCAGCTGCTAACCAGAAGAATTGAGGTTTAAGTCCATTCAGAGATGCAGAAAGGTTGGAAATTAAGTCTACCCAGGTGCCTCAGAAGAAAGGACTGGTGATCTACTTCCCCCAAAAGAAGCCACTGAAAACCCTGTGGTGTGCTGTTCTACTCTGACACGCATGGACTTGCCATAAGTCAGGCTGGACTAGACAGTGACTTTTTTGTTTTGCTGGTATGAGACAGGATCGACTCAAGGGCAGTGGGTTTGGTTTTTCTTGTTTTATATTATACACACATTTTTTGTTTGAAATTTAAGCTCTGCTCCTCTCAAATTTCTTAGGCAAGTATTCTTCCTAACTTTTAAACTTATTTTTCCTTGATTTTGGAACTTCGCATTTCTCAGCTATCAACCCGTTGCAATCCATTCGATTCCAACTCATAGCACCCTATCGGACAGAGTAGAACTGCCCCGCAGGACTTTCAAGGAGCAGCACGTCCATTTGAACTGCTGACCTTTGGATAAGCAGCCACAGCTCTTAACCACCACACCACCAGGGCGCCGTCTTAGCTATTAGAAGTTTTTAAAATATTTTTGAAACAAATGGAATTTGGAAGTATCTAAAAATTAATTTATTAAGTTGTAAAAAATGTTTTCAAGCAATTTAATTCAAGGCTTGCTTCGTGGGGAAAAAAACTAGAAAAGACATTTTAACTTTAGATCATTTTTATATACTAGATATTTAATATACAAGACAGGAACTCTAGTTGTACTATAGGATATAGATTAAAAAAAAAGAACACTCAGTCTTTAATATTGCTTGGAATGTTTGTATGTTATGTTGTAACTGCACTCTCTCATGTATATGATTAGAAATGAAATTAACTTATTAATTTTCTTTTAAATGCTTATCTACTATACTTCATTGCCACTATTATAAGCATGGAACCCTGGTGGCACACTGTTTAAGTGTTACGGCTGTTAACCAAAAGCTCAGCAGCTCCAATCCACCAGCTGCTCCTTGGAGACCCTCTGGAGGCAGTTCTACTCTATCCTATAGGGTCACTATCAGTCGGAAGAAACTCAACTGCAACAGTTTTGTATTTTGTTTTTGTTTTTTTAAAATAATTTTTATTGTGCTTGAAGTGAAAGTTTACAAATCAAGTCAGTCTGTCACATATAAGCTTATATACACCTTACTAAAAAAATTACATACTCCCATATAGTCTCCCCCTGAGCCAGCCCGCTCCTTCTTTCCAGTCTCTCCTTTCGTGACCGTTTTGCCCGTTTCTAACACTCTCTACTCTCCCATCTCCCCTCCAGACAGGAGATCGCAACACAGTCTCAAGTGTCCAGCTGATACAAGTAGCTCACTCTTCATAAACATCTCTCTCCAACCCATTGTCCAGTCCCTTCCATGTCTGATGAGTAGTCTTCGGGAATGGTTCCTGTCCTGGGCCAACAGAAGGTTTCGGGACAATGACCGCTGGGATTCTTCCAGTCTCAGTCAAACCATTAAGTCTGGTCTTTTTATGAGAATTTGGGGTCTTTATCCCACTGTTCTCCTGCTCTCTCAGGGGTTCTCTGTTGTGCTCCCTGTCAGGGCAGTCATCGGTTGTGGCCGGGCACCATCTAGTTCTTCTAGTCTCAGGATGATGTAAGTCTCTAGTTCATGTGGCCCTGTCTCTTGGGCTCATAGTTATCATGTGACCTTGGCGTTCTTCATTCTCCTTTGGTCCAGGTGGGTTGAGACCAATTGATGCATCTTAGATGGCCGCTTGTTAGCATTTAAGACCCCAGACGCCACGTTTCAAAGTGAGATGCGGAAGGTTTTCATAATAGAATTTATTACGCCAATTGACTTAGAAGTCACCTTAAGCCATAGTCCCCAAACCACCGCCCTTGCTCCACTGACCTTTGAAGCATTCAGTTTATCCAGGAAGCTTCTTTGCTTTTGGTCCAGTCCATTTGAGCTGACCTTCTGTGTATTGAGTACTGTCGTTCCCTTCACCTAAAGTCGTTCTTATCTACTAACTAACCTCTCGTAACCACAAAAGAATGTGTTCTTCTCAGTTTATACTATTTCTCAAGAACTTATAATAGTGGTCTTACACAGTACTTTCCTTTTGCATCTGAATAATTTCACTTAGCATAATGTCTTCCAGGTTCCTCCATGTTATGAAATGTTTCACAGATTCGTCACTGTTCTTTATCGATGCGTAGTATTCCATTGTGCGAACATACAATAATTTATTTAACCATTCATCTGTTGATAGACACCTTGGTTGTGTCCAGCTTTTTGCTATTGTAAACAGTGTAGCAATAAACATGGCTGTGCGCCTATCTGTTCTGTAAAGGCTCTTATTTCTCTAGGGTATATTCTGAGGAGTGGGATTTCTGGGTTGTATAGTAGTTCTATTTCTAACTGTTTAAGAAAACGCCAGATAGATTTCCAAAGTGGTTGTACCATTTTACATTCCCACCAGCAGTGTATAAGAGTTCCAATCTCTCCGCAGCTTCTCTAACACTTATTATTTTGTGCTTTTGGGATTAATGCCAGCCTTGCTGGAGTGAGATGGAATCTCATTGTAGTTTTAATTTGCATTTCTCTAATGGCTAATGATGAGAGAATTTTCTCATGTGTCTGTTAGCTGTCCGAACATCTTCTTTAGTGAAGTGTGAGTTCATATCCTTTGCCCACTTTTTGATTGGGTTGGTTGTCTTTTTGTGGTTGAGTTTTAACACATTCATATAGATTTTAGAGATCAGGCTCTGGTCGGAGATGACATAGCTGAAAATTTTTCCCCAATCTGTAGGTGGTCTTTTTGCTCCTTTGGTGAAGTCTTTAAGGTGAGCATAGGTGTTTGATTTTTAGGAGCTCCCAGTTATCTGGTTTCTCTTCGTCATTTTTGGTAACGTTTTGTATTCTGTTTATGCCTTGTATTAGGGCTTCTAACGTTGTTCCTATTTTTTCTTCCATGATCTTTATCATTGTAATCTTTATGTTTAGGTCTTTGATCCACTTGGAGTTAGTTTTTGTGCATGGCGTGAGGTATGGATCCTGTTTCCTTTTTTTGCAAACGGATATCCAGTTATGCCAGCACCATTTGTTAAAAAGACTATCTTTTCCCCAATTAACTGACACTGGGCCTTTGTCAAATATCAGCTGTCCATATGTGGATGGATTTACATCTGGGTTCTCAATTCTGTTCCGTTGCTCTATAAGCCTGTTGTTGTACCAGTACCAGGCTGTATTGACTACTGTGTCAGTATAATAGGTTCTAAAATCAGGTAGAGTGAGGCCTCCCACTTTCTTCTTCTTTTTCGGTAATGCTTTACTTATCCGGAGCTTCTTTCCCTTCCATAGGAAGTTGGTGATTTGTTTCTCCATCACTTTAAAAAATGTCATTGGAATTTGGATCGGAAGTGCATTGTATGTATAAATGGCTTTTTGTAGAATAGACATGTTTACTATGTTAAGTCTTCCTATCCATGAGAAAGGTATGTTTTTCCACTTATGTAGGTCCCTTTTAGTGGCCTACACTAGTACTTTGTAGTTTTCTTTGTATAGGTGTTTTACATCTTTGGTAATATTTATTCCTAAGTATTTTATCTTCTTGGGGGCTACCGTGAATGGTATTGATTTGGTGATTTCCTCTTTGATGTTCTTTTTGTTGATGTAGAGGAATCCAAGTGATTTTTGTATGTTTATCTTGTAACCTGAGACTCTACCAAACTCTTCTATTAGTTTCAGTAGTTTTCTGGAGGATTCCTTAGGGTTTTCTGTGTATAAGATCATCTCATCTGCCAATAGAGATAATTTTACTTCTTCCTTGCTAATCTGGATGCCCTTTGTTTCTTTGTCTAGAATAATTGCTCTGGCTGGGACCTCTAGCACAATGTCAAATAAGAGTAGAGATAAAGGGCATTCTTGTCTGGTTCCCACTCTCAAGGGAAATGCTTTCAGGGTCTCTCCATTTAGAATGATATTGGCTGTTGGCTTTGTATCGATGCTCTTTATTATGTTGAGGAATATTCCTTCAATTCTTATTTTGCTGAGGGTTTTTATCATGAATGGGTGTTGGACTTTGTCAAATGCCTTTTCTACATCAATTGATAAGATCATGTGTTTTTTTGTCTTTTGTTTTATTTATATGGTGGATTACATTAATGGTTTTTCTAATATTAAACCAACCTTACATACCTGGTATAAATCCCACTTGGTCATGGTGGATTATTTTTTTAATGTGTTGTTGAATTCTATTGGCTAGAATTTTGTTGAGGATTTTTGCATCTATATTCATGAGGGATATAGGTCTGTAGTTTTCTTTTTTTGTGGTGTCTTTACCTGATTTTGGTATCAGGGATATGCTGGCTTCATAGAATGAGTTAGGTAGTATTCCATCCTTTTCTATGCTTTGAAATACCTTTAGTAGTAGTGGTGTTAACTCTTCTCTGAAAGTTTGGTAGAACTCTGCAGTGAAGCCGTCCAGGCCAGGGCTTTTTTTTGTTGGGAGTTTTTTGGTTACCTTTTCATTCTCTTTTTTTGTTATGGGTCTATTTAGTTGTTCTACTTCTGATTGTGGTAGTTTAGGTAGGTAGTGTTTTTCTAGGAATTCATCCATTTCTTCTAGGTTTGCAAATTTGTTAGAGTACAATTTTTCATAATAATCTGATATGATTCTTTTAATTTCAGTTGGGTCTGTTGTGATATGGCCCATCTCATTTCTTATTAGGGCTATTTGCTTCCTTTCCTGTATTTCTTTAGTCAGTCTGGCCAATGCCTTATCAATTTTGTTAATTTTTCAAAGAACCAGCTTTTGGCTTGGTTAATTCTTTGAATTGTTTTTCTGTTCTCTAATTCATTTTTTTCTGCTCTAATTTTTATTATTTGTTTTCTTCTGGTGCCTGACGTTGCCTGCTTTCTGTTTGTTCAAGTTGTAGAGACAGTTCTCTGATTTTGGCTCTTTCTTCTTTATGTATGTGTGCATTTATTGATATAAATTGACCTCTGAGCACTGCTTTTACTGTTTCCCAGAGGTTTTGATAGGAAGTGTTTTCATTCTCATTGCATTCTATGATTTTCTTTATTCCCTCCTTAATGTCTTCTATAACCCAATCTTTTTTGAGCAGGGTATTCTTCAGTTTCCAAGTATTTGATTTCTTTTCCCCTATTTTTTCTCTTATTGATTTCTACTTGTGTGGCCTTGTGGTCTGAGAAGATGCTTTGTAATATTTTGATGTTTTGGTTT
The DNA here is from genome assembly GCF_024166365.1 of Elephas maximus indicus. Classification (NCBI taxonomy): domain Eukaryota; kingdom Metazoa; phylum Chordata; class Mammalia; order Proboscidea; family Elephantidae; genus Elephas; species Elephas maximus. The sequence goes on along the minus strand of NC_064835.1, from coordinate 23,328,832 downwards.
CTGCAAAGGTTTGTTTTATGACCTAATATGTGATCTATTCTAGAGAATGTTCCATGTGCGCTAGAAAAAAAGTATACTTTGCAGCTGTTCGATGGAGTGTTCTGTATAGGTCTGTCTGTCAAGTTGGTTGATTGTAGCAATTAGGTCTTCCGTGTCTTTATTTAGCTTCTTACTGGAAGTCCTGTCCTTCTCTGAAAGTATTGTGTTGAAGTCTTCTACTATAATTGTAGATGTGTCTATCTCAGTTTTCAGTTCTGATAAAGTTTGTTGTATGTATCTTGCAGCCCTGTCATTGGGTGCATAAATATTTAATAAGGTTATATCTTCCTGGTCAATTGTCCCTTTAATCAGTATGTAGTGTCCTTCTTTATGCTTTGTGGTGGATTTAACTTTAAAGTCTATTTTGTCAGAAATTAATATTGCTACTCTTGCTCTTTTTTGATGTTGTTTGCTTGATATATTTTTTTCCATCCTTTGAGTTTTTGTTTGTGTGTCTCTAAGTGTAAGGTGTGTCTCTTGTAGGCAGCATATAGATGGATCGTGTTTCTTTATCCAGTCTGAGACTCTCTGTCTCTTTATTGGTGCACTTAGTCCATTTACATTCAGTGTAATTATAGATAAGTATGTGTTTATTGCTGTCATTTTGATGCCTTTTTGTGTTTGTTGTTGACAATTTCATTTTTCCACTTACTTTTTTGTGCTGAGACGTTTTTCTTTGTAAACTGTGTGTTCCTCATTTTCATAGTAGTCACATTTATTTTTGCTGAGTCATTATGTTTTTCTTGGTTTTTATTTTGAGTTATGGAATTGTTAGACCTCTTTGTGGTTACCTTAATATATACCCCTATTTTTATAAGTAAAAGCCTAACTTGTATCATCCTATATCACCTTGTTTTCCTCTCCATATGGCAGTTCTATACATCCTGTATTTAGTCCCTCTTTTTGATTATTGTGATCTTTTACTTAATGACTTCAATGATTCCTTGTTTTGAGCATTTTTTGTTTTTAAAGTTAATCTTAATTTTTTTTTTTGTGATTTCCCTATTTGTATTGATGTCAGGATGTTCTGTTCTGTGACCTTGTGTTGTGTTGTTATCTGATGTTATTGATTTTCTGACCAATTTCCTTTAGTATTACTTGTAGTTTTTGTTTGGTTTTTGCAAATTCTCTAAGTTTGTGTTTATCTGTAAATGTTTTAATTTCACCTTTGTATTTGAGAGAGAGTTTTGCTGGATAAACGATCCTTGGCTGGCAGTTTTTGTCCTTCAGTGCTCTATATATGTCATCCCATTGCCTTCTTGACTGCATGGATTCTGCTGAGTAGTCTGAACTTATTCTTATTGATTCTCCTTTGTAGGAGACCTTTCTTTTATCCCTGGCTGCTTTCAAAATTTTCTCTTTGTCTTTGGTTTTGGCAAGTTTGATGATAATATGTCTTGCTGATTTTCTTTTTGGATCAGTCTTATATGGGGTTCGATGAGCATCTTGGATAGATATCCTTTCATCTTTCACTATGTCAGGGAAGTTTTCTGCCAACAGATCTTCAGCTATTCTCTCTGTATTTTCTGTTATCCCTCCTTGTTCTGGAACTCCAATCACGCGCAAGTTATTCTTCCTGATAGAGTCCCACATGATTCTTAAGGTTTCTTCATTTTTGGAAATTCTTTTATCTGATTTTTCTTCAACTATTTTGGTGCCAATTGCCTCATCCTCCACCTCCCCCACTCTGCATTCCAATTGCTCGATTCTGCTTCTCTGACTTCCTATTGAGTTGTCTAATTCTGTAATTTTAGTGTTAAACTTTTGGATTTCTGAATGCTGTCTCTCTATGGATTCTTGCAGCTTATTAATTTTTCCACTATGTTCTTGAATAATCTCTTTGCTTTCTTCAACTGCTTTATCAGCGTGTTCCTCGGCTTTTTCTGTAGATTGCTTTATTTCATTTCTGAGGTCATCCCTGATACCTTGAAACTTTCTGTATATTAGTTTTTTATATTCTGCATCTGGCAATTCCAGGATTGTATCTTCATTTGGGAAAAATTTTGATTCTTCAATTTGGGGATTGTAGGATCAATCATTGTCTGCTTCTTTATGTGGTTTGATATCGACTGCTGTCTATGAGCCATCTATAAGATATTGTAATGATTTATTTTATATTTGCTCACTGAGTCTTATCTTGTTTTGTTTTCTTTCAATATACATAGATGGGCTACTAGATTGTGCAGTCTTGATTCTTGTACCCCTTGAATCACTTATGTGCTATTACCAGCTGGTTTGGGCTGTTACTAGAAATATAAGCCTAAGAGTCCATTCACTAGTCTTGAGTAGAATCTGATTTTATTTCACCAAGTGTGTGGGGTAGACTGTCACCTATTTGCTTAGAGGAGTAGTGGTGATAGTTGTGTGTACCAGATCCTAGTAGCAACAGGGGGTCACATTCCAGGGTTTGCAGGATGCTGACAGGCTTCCCCCAAGTGCCAGTGAGGTAGGTGTGTCTCTATTGCTAAAGCACTTTGGTGGGTGGGCTCTGCAGCTGTACCTGGGTTTTTTGTAGCTGCTTCTCTCCGGCCAGGAGAATGGGTTAGGAAAAGACAAAACAAACAAAGAAAAAAAATGCCGAGCACTTCACTCTCTGGCCAGGAAATTCCAATGTTAATGAAGCCACCTGGGAAGGGGAAGGGAGGGATCAGATAGATACGAGATAGTACACCCAGGAATATAGACAAAGTTACTTATCTTGCTTGGGATGACTGTTTATGTGAGATTCCCGTGGGGCATGTCGACTGTGTGTGCTGGCTGGGTAGAGGGATCAGATAGATAGGAGAGAGTAGCACCCAGGAATATAGACAATGTTATTTATCTTGCTTTGTGAGGAGTGTTTTAACTGAGATTCCCGAGGGGCATGTAGCCTGTGTGCATTGGCTGGGTAGAGATTGCCCCCAAGGGTGAGGCCTGTGTCCTGTGCTTGTGCTGTCCCAGAAGCTGTGGTTAGTTCCTCCGCTCACAGTCCAAAGCCCAGTGCCAAGGTTCCCCGGCTGGGATGCCACACTCCCAGGTCTAAAATCAGTCGCTCCCTCCCAGTGACTTCTCCTCCTGTCAGCCGCATCGCTGGGCTGCCCGTGTGCACTGGCTGGGCCTCCCCTGGAGTCGCTTCAAGGGGCTAGGTCTGCACCCTGTGTTTGCTCCACCTCAGGATGCCGTGCTCAGCTCCCCTGCGCCCAGTCCAAATCCCGACGCCAAGGTTTTCTGACTGGGATGCTGGCTCCAGGCTCTGAAAACAGTCGCTGCTTCCCCGTGGTTGCTTGTTCTGTCACTAGCCACATCAGTGTGCAGCCTACTTGTGCTGGCTGAGTCTCTACAGAGGTTACCCCAGGGGGCTATGGGTTAGGGCTGTGTCCCGTGCCTGCCCCGCCTCAGCAAGCCGCTATCAACCCCGCTACTGGGCACCATGGGAAACGCAAGAGCTCAAGGCTGTGGAGCGGGTCATGGGTTCCAGAAGCGGTTGCTGGTTCAGGGCACAGCTTTTTGCTTACCTGTCACTCAGGTCAACTCTTTAGATCTGTATTTGATGGTCAGTGTTCATAGATTGTCATGTATGTGATTGATTCACTTGTTTTTCGGAGTCTTTGTTGCAAGCGGGATCCGAGGTAGCGTCTACCTAGCCAGCCACCTTGGCCCCACCCCTTGTTTTTGTTTTTTATAATAAGCATACATTTGACAATTTTTTAAGCTGAAGTGGCTTTGAGAATTTTGTAATCCTTAAAGCATTTTATGTTTTCTTCCCTAAAAATCTTATTGTCTGATGTCAGATTTATTACACTGTTTAAGGTCTAAGGTATCTAAGGACAACTGAAGAAGTATAAATAATAACATATTCCTCATGTCAATGCCTACATTGTACTAAGGAGAAGTTCTGCACTGATACAACTCCATAAAAAGCTAAAATTGTGGTATTTACCAATCCATAAGACATTTTAATGGAAGAATTATCACGATTTTCTTAGTGTTTTCAGAAGCACACCTAATAAGCTAAGCAACATTTTTCATGGTTGAAAATATCACTTTATTTTTCTAAACAAGTGGAATAATTGTGTACCTGAGAAGGTAAACAGTTTTTCCTAGTACTATTACTAAACTCTATACAATCACTTTTAAAATCTTAATTTTGCAGTGTCCTGGTGGTATTTAGAGACTAACAGGCCCTCACTCTAGAAAGATTCCTTCACAATCGTGGGTAAACTCTACTCCTATGGATAAGAAGCTTCAACAACAAAAGAAAACCATTTTCCTATTAACAAACAAAAATTTTTCAAAATATAATTATTTAAAAATTTAGAGGACTTTAATTTTAACAATAATCCACAAAGTAGAAAGCATGTGAAAATTGTCAATACCAAAGACTGGGATAGTAATAACCTTTGGCATTAATATTTTACTTGGAACATGAAAGCAAAGGACTCCAGAGAAGGTGAAATTTTGGCTTTATATTTACTTGTTTTCAGGTATCACTTACACAGTGTAAGCACAGATACATTCAGCAAACATTTTAGTGGAAGAATGACAGCTTGCTCTTATAATTGGGGAATTTTAGATGAAATTGTCAATTTGGGAAAGATAATGGCTTTTTCATTTCTTTCAAGTTTTGAACTTAGTTACATCCCTTTATCCATTCATAGAGCAACCTGAGCGTGGATAAATGACAGGTGCAGGGTGCAGCACTGTGGAATCTAATCTAGATGCTGATCTACATGGAATCACACTAAAGTGTTAATAATTGCTACCACAGTTTTTTTCAGCTATGACATTCTTTGAATCTAGCATGCATTTTCCGCATTGTTTTTAGCAGAATGGTATTTCCGGAAGATATGAGTATTAGTTGAAGTCTTTTATTATAACTTTTATTTCCCATATGTATGTCAGATTTATCTGTACTATTAGGAAACCATCATCCACATCTATATTGAAAATTCAGGCACAACATGAACAACTCACTAAAGTCTCTCCAATTTCATTTTTTTAAGCTATAAAATGGGAATAATAAGTTCATATCACATAGGGTTGCTGAGGAAAATATATCAAATAGTATTTATGAAGTGCATTGACAGTTCTAATCACACGGTTAAAAAAAAGAAAGAAAACCGTTGCTGTCCGTGCAGTCTATTTTGACTCAAAGTGAACCTACAGGACAAAGTTAAACTGCATTATAGCGTTCCCAAGGCTGTAAATCTTTACTGATGCAGACTGGAACATCTGCAACTGATGGGTTGAAACTGCCAACCTTTCAGTCATCAGCTCATTTTTTAAGCACTGCACCACCAGGACTCCTTAATCACAGGGTAAGTAGTAATATCACCCTCACTTTCATTCTTCTTTCAACACCCTTTTCCTTGTTTTTGATACACCATCAATCTTTAATGATATATTTTGGATCTCTCTCTTTTGAACATAGAACAGCCATCACGGTATCCCATGCCAGGACTCATCAGCTTCCTTCAAAACTCACGTCTTGGAGATACACATATTCTTTCTACTTTGGTCTTTAATGCCATTGGGTGAGTGATAAAAGATCCGATTTGAAAGTGAGTGCAACATGCACTAAAACAGCATGCCTAAGATATGCAAAGACAGCATGGTCTAAATAGCAGGCAAAATTTCCATTCTGTTGCCACGGTCCTCCAGAACAAAAGCCCCAAGGGTCATGGATCACGTCAGGTTATCCAAGAATATGTAGCACATGGTATTTTGAGAATGAATGGGTTTTACCTTCTCCTCATTAGAAAACGCACTTCCTTCCTGGATGTGGAGCTCAATTTGAGTGTTACATTCATGTTAAACATTCAGTTAGTTACTATCCAGAGCCAGTGTTTCTATACTTTTGAATTGTTGCCGGTAATCAAGGTACTCTCTAAAGGGAAACCAGCCCACATCTGTAGTCAGTACATTATTTTTGTAGTTTACATTAATATATTCCTCACACTAATTGCATTGACGCGACAAAGAGATAAAGACAAGATGGCAGACATGAGTAGCTAAAAGAAGAAACATAAGATGAAGTGGAGAAGGACCCACATAGAGAGAGACAGGCCTTCTGTCATATATGATCATTCGTTGTAACATGCCTAACTACCTGCAAATTTTTAACTACAATGAGACTTAGTTACCTAATATATAAAATAATTATACTAATAATTGTTGTGGGATTCCTAGACAGTAAATGTGCCTTAAAAGAAAGTCCTGCTCATCTATGTCCAAAAATCAACCATTGAAAATTTTGTGGAGAACAGTTCTACTCTGACACACGTGGGGTTGCCATGAGTCCGAATCAGCTTAATGGCAACCAGTATACTGGTAGTATATGTTTTACAGAAGAATTGAGAGGATTGCAAATAAGGCATGGAAGGTACTTTGTTGTTGTCGTTTCAGTTAGGTGCCATTGAGTCAGTTTTCAACTCATATTGATGCTGCATGACAGAGTAGAACTACCCTGTAGGGTGTTCTAGGCTGTAATCTTTACAGAAGCAGATTGGTAGATCTTTCTTCCACAGAGCCACTAGATGAGTTTGAACCTTCTAGTTAGCAGCTGAGTGCTTCACCATTGCACCACTGAGTCTCAGAACACTCATTATTCTAAGTTATCAGGATAGTTCTTTGGATGTTCAGAGGCTGGTTAATACTAAGACTCACTCTTAGAGCACAGAAACAAAAAATATATATACAATTCCATCTGATGTGTATTTGCATGACCCATAATACTGAGATCCCAGAAGCTTTAACTTTTAACATACAACAGGGACCGAGGGAAAGAGCTGGAGGTACCTGAATGATAAGACTTGTATCTGGTTCACACTGCATAAATTAACACCTACCTCTAATTTCTTCTTCTCTTCCTCTATAGAATTCCCATAGGAAAATGACAGCAGGAAATCACTCCACAGTGACTGAGTTCATCCTTGATGGGCTAACAGAAAAGCCAGAACTCCAGCTGCCCCTCTTTCTTTTCTTCCTAGGAGTCTATATTATCACAGTGGTGGGGAATCTGGGCATGATCACACTGATTGGGCTCAGTTCTCACCTGCATATCCCCTTTGACTATTTCCTCAGCAGTTTGTCCTTCATTGACCTCTGCTATTCCACTGTCATTTTTTTTTTTTTATTCCACTGTCATTACCCCAAAATACTGGTGAACTTTGAGACAGAGATGAACACCATCTCCTACCCCGAATTCACGACTCAGCTCTACTTCTTCATTTTTTTTTATTATATCAGAATGTCATATGTTGGCTGTGATGGCATATGATCGTTATGTTGCCATCTGTAATCCATTGCTTTACAATGTCGCCATGTCTTGTCAGGTCTGCTCCTGGTTGGTAGTTGAGGTATATATGATGGGCTTGATTGGTGCCACAGTTCACACTGGTTATGGAAGCCCTTGTGGCATAGCGGTTAAATGTTATGGCTGCTAACCAAAACGTCAGCAGTTCAAACCTACCAGGCGCTCCTTGGAAACCCTGTGGGGCAGTTCTACTCCGTGCTATAGGGTCGCTATGAGTCAGAATTGACTAGATGGCAACGAGGGATATGCTAAGAGTGGTTTTCTGCAAGGCTGAAATAATCAACCATTACTTCTGTGATAATTTCCCACTAATGGAGCTTTCCTGCTCCAGCACTTACATCAATGAAGTGGTACTTTTGTGTCTCAGTGCGTTTAATATTCTTGCACCAACCTTGGTCATCCTTGGCTGCTATGTCTCCGTCATTTCCAGCATTCTGCAAATCCACTCCACTGAAGGCAGGTCCAAAGCCTTCAGCATATGCAGCTCCCACATCTCAGCTGTCACAATCTTCTATGGTTCTGCAGCCTTCATGTACCTTCAGCCATCAAGTGTCAGCTCCATGGACCAAGGCAAAGTGTCTTCTGTGTTTTACACCATTATTGTGCCAATGCTGAACCCCCGATCTACAGCCTGAGGAATAAGGATGTCAAAAGTGCTCTAAAAAAATCATTCAGAAAAGACTATTATGCATTAACAAAGATTTATAATTCTTGGAGAAGATTCAGTAAGGAAGGAGTCCAGAGATAGCAACAAATATACACAAGTAGTGAGATTATTTCCAACACTCTGTTATCTGGAAAAAGATCCCAAGGACAAGACTGGGTTCATAGTGCCACGTGGAGGACAGTCACATGGAGGGCAGTGTCAATTCTAGGAAGTCCCAGAGGTCACCTGTAGTAATCCATATTACCTCCTATCATTTTTTTTTAAAAAAATTTCAAAGACCTTCATGTGGGGAGATTATAAAGTATATAAATGGTATCTGGAACTTTGTTAGATAAGATCTATCAGAACTCATAGAATGATCCTTTTGGTCTGTGTTCTCTGATCTTAATATACTTTTGTCTATTGAATGTTGCTTACTAATGAGCATAGAAACTCATCTGGAAAAAATGATCTCTAAAATAAATAATTTTTAACCACTTGAAATCTACAAAATTCAATCCCTTCTAGTTACTAAGTGCAGAGAAGTATATTAAGGAATGTGGAGGCAGATGATGGATTTTGTTGTTGTTGTTAGGTGCTGTGAAGTTGGTTCCGATTCATGGAGGCCCTATGTACAACAGAATTAAACACTGCCAGGTCCTGTGGCATCCTCCCAATCGTTGTTATGCTTGAGGTCATTGTTGTAGCCACTCTTTCAATCCATCTTGTTGGGGTTCTTCCTCTTTTTCGCTGGTGATGGATTATAACACATAATTCCTGCCCACAAGATGATAACTCTGTAGTGCAAGACACTGATAGACTAATTATGGCCAAATATATTAAGTGTATTATTACTTATTTCTTTATGCTACATTCTTTTCTTCACAGTTTTAGTATTGTGCTACTACCTCCCTTTCCTTGAGAATCCTATATTCATTTTCCCCATATCTAAAAGATTTTTGTTTTCACCTACATTATGGAATCACAGATGTAGAAGTGACATTTTTGACTATGCATTGAAATCATACAGATCACTTATTCACATGCAAATTTAAAAACTGGAAAATTATTTTTGACTAATTACATGTACCCCTCCTCCCCAAAGACTCAATATTTATTCTGAAAAAAGAAAAAAAAATGGGGGGACAGAATTATTTTGTAGACAATAATTGCCTGGGCCCTGAAACAAAATTTGAGGATCTCCCTCCTTACCTAGGGTTATGGATTGAATTGTGCCCCCTAAAAAGACGTGTCAACTTAGCTGGGTCATGGTTCCCAGTATTGTGTGATTGTTCACCATTTTGTCACCTGATATGATTTTCTTATGCGCTATAAATCCTTCCTCTGTGATGTTAATGACGCAGAATTAGAGACAGTTATATTAATGAGGCAGGACTCAATGTACAAGCTTAGGCTGTGTCTTGAGTCAATCTCTTTTGGTATATAAATAGAGAAGCTAGCAGAGAGATAGGGAGACTTCATCACCGCCAACCATGAATAACAAGGAGGGGAGCACACTTTGAACCCAAAGTAATTGTGCTGAGAAGCTCCTAAACTAGGGGAAGGTTGATGACAAGGACCTTCTCCCAGAGCTGACAGAGAAAGAAAGCCTTCCGCTGAAGCTGACACCCTGAATTTGGACTTCTTGCCTGCTAGACTGTGAGAGAATAAATTCCTCTCGTTAAAGCCATCCACTCATGGTATTTCCGTAGCAGGACTAGATAGCTAAGACACCTAGTAAAGAGGAAGTTTAAAATAGAAAATGTGACTCAGACGATAGTTTGGGAAGACTTCCAAGCAATAAAATCCCCACTCTTCCCCTTTCCCAAATAAGCTCCCATTGGTGATTTTTAGAACAGCAACCAGAAAACTCTTATTAGTCCTCCTCAGAGGCAATAAACAACAATAACAAAATAAATAAACAGTTGCCTTGGAGTCCTTTCTACTGAGAACTCTCAGAACCTCTTTGTGGCACCAGGTCCTGCCAGCTCCTCCTGCCAGTTGCTGAACTCCCACAACTTCTCTTGCCCATGGTAGCAGCACCTGGATCCATTTCCCCATCTTTCCCTAGAATGCTTCTTTAGACTTTTAAAGACCAGATATTTCACTTTACTTTTAGGACCATTTCTAGATTAGAACTCCTGGTGTTTTTGTTTTAATGCTTCTGAGAATCTAAGCCTCCAAAACAGCTGCATTAAGGAGACAAGCATGGACATCTCCAAATAACATCATGCTTTTGACTGCTCATCTGTATAAAGCTGTGCCCAGAAGCAGAGCACAGGGCTACAGGGGCTTTTTTGACCAAGCATGAGCATTTACACCTGATTAAAATGTATTTTTAAAATCATCTGACTGGTCTGACATGCTTTGCTTGCTTTGTCATTAGCAAATAGTTAACATTAATACCCCAATGTGATATCACCCTTCACCTCCCACATGAAATCACAAGTTGTAATGAGAGAGGTGATGATATTTTCCTCTTTGGAAACTGGAAGAAACATCTTACTTGGCTGTCTATGCACTAATTAGTCCTTATCTCCACATCTCCTGTTTTAATCCTACAAAAAATGTGTTTGTGTGTTCATCTGTATATGTACATATATATATATCTACATGTTTGTGATCCTTATAGTTGTATATATTTATGTGCAACATAAATGTGTATGTATCTGTATTATACACATAAATGTATACTGCTTGGACATGTTTTACAAGGACTATGTATAATTTTTATTACTCCATATATTGAACAAGTGACATCCAGTGAGAAGTTTTTTTTTTTTTTTCCGCACTAAAGAGTGATAGGTTAGACTAATTGTCTATAAGAATTTTATGTGTTTCAGAGTTTTTTTTTTAAATATATTTCCAGTGTAATGAATTACTTAATATGGCCTTCGTAGCCATGGTCTTTGTGGCTCACACACAATGACTGAGTCAGTCTATGCAAATAAAAACCAAACCGATTGTCGTCGAGTAGATTCCAACTCATAGCTACCCTATAGGACAGAGTAGAACTGCCCCTACAGAGTTTCATGCAAATGAGGTATACAAAATCTGTGATAGCTAGTTTAAGTTTCAACTTGACTAGGCCATGAATCCCAATATTGTATGGCTGTCCTCCATTGTATGTGTTGTCTGTCTTGACCCCTACATGTTTATGAGAAAGGACTAGTATAGAGTGTGTCTTCAGTCGCAGCCTTGCAGATGGGCATGACTCAAGTCCTACCCTTACTAAAGTTATGCCCTTCCCTAGGGAGTGGCCTGTGTCTAAGATATATGTTTGTGTCCTGTTGAGGCTCTTTCTCTCTCCATCTGGATCCCACTTCCAGGTAGTGATCAATTGACCTCAGGTTCTTGGGACTTAGGCAGAGGCTTGCTGTCTGACCTGCCAGTTCTGGGATTTGCCAGCCTCCACAGCCCCACTGGCCAGTGGCCTATTGTGTGACCTACTTTGGCACTCTTTGGAGCCAGTAGACTGTGGCCTGATCTGCCAGTTTAGGTTCATCAGCCCCAGTAGCCACATGGGTTTGGAGAAGTCAACACCCAACCGACAAATTTAGGACTTACTGGACAGCACTGGGTTCTGGGTAGCCACCACAACCTCCTGAGCCATTTCCTTTATAAATACATATGTATGTAATATTATTTTAAGGGAAATATATGAGTCACAATTAATTGAACTCACTTTTTATGGAAAAATTAACATTAAACTGGATACTTGAAAGAATTTTATTGTAGTGGTAGACAAAATCTTAGTTTTTTTTTCTTTACGTTTCTCAAAAAATAGAAAATAATTGTATTTTCTCTAAAATTTATCTTGTGCTTAAACTGCAACTTTTATTGTCTGTTCATGATTGTAAAACTAGTGTGCAAAACTTGAAAATAGAGAAACCATAAGGAAGAAAGCAAAAAATTCTCATAATCTCACAGATCATTCATGAGGATGGTCAATGTTGTGTCTTTCTTTTGTAAATGTGAATGTGCATTCCCTTTTTTCTGTTTCTTTTTGTTTTAACATTCACAACTGACTCCAGTACAAGGTCAGAGAAGTTTGGTCAGGACCAATGGGTGAGAAGAGGGTAGGTCAGAGGAACTGAATTTTCAGGGGTCTCCAGGAAGCTAGGATTCTGAGAAAGCACTGGGCTGCTGGAATAGGCATAAACATCAACCAAAAGTTTTTTTCACAGACATTTAATAATTTTGTATAAAACATTTGTCTTGAAAGTAATCAATGACTCCGGAAAGTAGAAATAAATTACGGCCATATTTATTTGAATGTTTGCTGCATGGCCTTGGGCATTTGGGGCTTTACTGTCTCAGACTGTAGAACAGGGAAATGAGAATGAGAATCACCATGGTGGAAAACAGAGGCTGTCTTCCCCCCGGGTTGGCAAGTTGGGATCCTGGCAAAAATATGGGAAGATGCTTGAGCCATGCAAACAAACAAATGACTTCAAGGTGAAAGACAAAGTTTTTGAATAGTGGCCTTGCCCTCAGTTGAGCAGATTCAAAGAGGTGGGAAAGAATAAATGTGATGACATGTTGAAGGAATTTGAGAGAGGATTTTTTTTTTTCCTTCTTTTTATTAACCAAATACTGTCAGTATATTGCCATTCTTTTTCTGATGGATTACATCATTTTAGACTGAAACTGAGGGAAGATTTCAGCAATGTGAAAGTTTAAACTATACTTGAGCCTGGACAGTGTCATTGGTACTCTTGCCAAAACAATAAATAAAACTGGGTAAAATATATAGATTAATTGATTTTAGGCAATGGACAAGTATTACAAAACTATGATTGCTGAGTAAAGAAAAACTCATGATCTAAGCCTCACAACCAGGTTTGCCCTCTGCCAGGAGACAATTTCCTGATTGCTAAGTAGCAAACTGGTATTCAAATGATGTGTGGTAGTCCCACCTATCTGAAGAGCAAGACCTCACAGACAGACATGTCTATTATGACAACCTGTTACTAGGTGCATACACATTTGGGTTTTCATGCATTTTGTCATCATAAAATATTTCTCTTTGCCCCTGATAGATTCCTTTTTTCTTATATCTAGTTTCACTGATATTGATTTAGCTAATCGCTCCTTGGAAACTCTATGGGGCAGTTCTACTCTGTCCTATAGGGTTGCTATGAGTCAGAATTGACTTGATGGCAATAGGTTTGGTTACAGGTTTAGCATTGTTTTTACATCGTACATCTGTTTCTGTCTTTTTACTGTTTAACCTCCATCACTTTATACTTAAAGTGTGTGTGTTTTTTTGTTTTGTTTTGTTGTGGTGGGTGCTTGGTTGGTTATTTTATTTTTCTTTTAGAACACATGTATTGCTGGTTTGTTTGTTTTTTCTTTTCTCCCCTGACATTCTCTACTTTTTAATTAGAGTGTTTAGATTATATTTAAAGTAATTTTTGTTATGATTAATTACAAACTTATCATATTGCTACTTGTTTTCTATTTGTAAGAATGAATCTTTCTTCGTTTAACTTGTATTCATTCTATCTCTACTATCGGCTTATCAGGAGCCCTGGTGACACAGTGGTTAAGAACTCTGCTACTAAGCAAAAGGCTGTCAGTTTGAATTCACCAGCCATGCCTTGAGAACCCTATGGGGCAGTTCTACTCTGTCTTACAGGGTCGCTATGAGTCAGAATTGACTGGAGGGCAAAGAGTTTTGTTTTGGCTTTATCGACTTATGAATGAGTCCTGGTAGTGCAAATGGTTAAGCTGTTGTCTTCTAAAATGCTAAACCCATCCAGCACCTTCACAGGAGAAAGACCTGGTTATATGCTTCTGTAAAGAGTGCAGCCAAGAAAAACTTATGGGGCTACTTTTTTTCTGTCATGTGGGGTCAATGTGAGTCAAGATCAGCTTGAGGGCGTCTAACAACAATATTAAAAACATTGACTTCTCACTTACACCTTTGTTTTTATTTTTGATTATCATTAAAGTTTTACCACTTTAGCTTATCACAGTTCATCTGCAAATCGTGTGTAATGTAGGAAACTTACAGTATACTTTCCATTCCCTCTTCCCATCATCTGTACTACTGTTGTTATCTGTTTTATTCTACATATGTTATAAAATCCACTATACATTATGTGATGGTTAAAATTGCATGTCACCTTGGCTGAGCCATGATTCAGAAGGTTTTGGCAGTTATATAACGTTTTGATCACTTCTCTGTTGAAATCTGATACGTGATCACCCCCATGATGGAATTTGCTGAGTGGTACTGGTGGGGGTAGGGCCTGTGATGGCTATCTAACTCCTCACCCTTCATCTCTCCACCCTCCTCCACTTACTTACTTCCTGCTCACCTTGCTGGGGCTTTTGCTTGTTTGAATCCTGCAGCTGGATCCCGTCCTCTGATTCCTGGGACTTGAGCTAGCAGCTTGCCTGAGGATCTTGAGATTCGCTGATCTTCACAGCCTGCTACAGCCCTACACTCCAGCCTGCTGATCTTGGGTTTGCCAGCCCCTGCAGATACATGAATCAGGAGGATTGTCTTTCCTACCCCACAGCTTTGGGACTTCCATCCTCTAAAAACTGCATGAGCCATTTCCTTGTTATCGATCTTTTTCTCTGTCTCTCTCTCTATATATACATGTATACATACATACACTTTACTGGTTTTGTTTCTCTAGAGAACCCAGCCTAAGACACATTGCTATTATTATTCATTAGTATTTATATCTCAAAGAAATTTTTAGATGACAGAAATGCCTTTTGTATTTCCCTCCATGTTTGCCAGTCTTTATTACTTTGTGTAGATAGAAATATCCATTTGGTTTATTTTATTTTTGCCAGAAGATGAACTTTAATATTTCTTGAAGTTGTCTAATAGAGACAATTATTGTTATTATTGGAATACTTTTATTTTTGAAACATCACTTTTTAAGTATATTAACAGTGAGTGTAAAATTTTAGGTACACGGTTATTTTGTTTAGAACTTTAAAAAGGTTTTCTCATTGTCTTCTGACTTTCATCATTTAAGAACTGAAATATCAAATTGCTGTTCCTTTAAAGGTAATAATCATTTCTTTAGTGTATGTATGATTTTCTCTTTCTCTTTTTTTTTCTTTACTTTTTTAGTAGTTCCCCTTTGATATGCCTAATTGTGGTTTTTCTTTTCATCTTTCTCGGGATTTATAATGCCTTGTGAAGCGGACCTGAAGCACTTGCTGACGAAGATCATACTACAGCCGTCAGCATGGATTGCACCTCAACATAAAGTAAACAAATATCCTCAAAACCAGACTGCTAAGGAACAAGATGATAAAGGGAGGAAATATTGAATTTGTCAAGAATTTCATTTTACTTGGATCCATAATCAACGCCCAAGAAAGCAACAATCAAGAAATCAGATGATATACTGCATTGGACAAATCTGCTGTAAAAGACCTTTTTAAAGTGTTAAAAAGCAAAGATATCACATGAAGGACTAAGGTGCAACTGAGCTAAGCAATGGTATTTTCAATTGCCTCATAAGCATTCCAAAGTTGGACAATGAACAAGGGAAATGGAAGAAGAATTGATGCCTTTGAATTACAGTGTTGGTGAAGAATACTGGCTATACCACAGACTGCTAGAACAATGAACAAATCCATCTTGGAAGAAGTACAGCCAGAGTGCTCCCTAGAAGTGAAGACAGCAAGATTTCGTCTCACACACTTTGGACGTGTTAGCAGGAGGAACCAGTCCCTGGAGAAGGACGTCATGTTTGGTGGAGTACAGTGTCAGGAAAAAGAGGAAGACACTCAATGAGATGGACTGACACAGTGACTACAACAATGGGCTCGAGCATAACAGGGATTCTGAGGATGGAGCAGGACCAGGCGATGCTTGGCTCTGTTGTATATAGGGTCGCTGTGAGTCAGAATGGAGTTGAGGGCACCTGAGTATGACAATAACAACAAAATTTCCCTTTGATATTTGACTGTTCCACAAATAAACCCAAACTACTTTTTAATTTCCAAAATAATGTAACAATATAGCTTGGATTCTCCAGAACAATCCTAACCTCAAATATTCTGTTGCTATGCATGTTTCACACATTATGCTTGATCCAAGACCCTGGTGACTCTATGTCTTAGTATTGTCCATGCATGATACGATGAAATCACATTCTGCTAAGATCAAGACGTTCATCTAAAATAAGACCAAAATGGCCCTTACAGTATGATATCTGATGTTCAGTTTCAGCAAATTATAAGATTTTGAAGGACGCTACAAACTCTGATATGCAGTTATAGTTAAGATGCCATGAAAACTAAAGATATGTATTGGTAACTGACTCGTAGTGTTCATGACAATTATGGAACATAATCAATAGTCACCACTGGAAAGTGCTTTTATTCAGTGTGGCTAAATTGAATGCCTCATTTCAGAGAACAGTAAACCTTCACAAGTTTTCTTAAAATTCTATTTCTGATTGTGTACTTAGGTAAAAGAGAAGTAACTAGTGCTGAATGTGAAAGATTTTAGCTAGTACACTTAAAATTTATATTGAATCTGAGATAAATTTATACTAATCTTCAAACCATGGTCACAAAAATGTTTTCTTATATTTTGATTCTTAACAACCATAGGAGCTGGAGAATTCAGAACTTCCCGTGGACAGATAAGTTAGTCATGGGATCTTATCCCCTTGTCTTGAGAGTCTCAGTTTCCTGTAATATGAAAAAAAGGGTTGCTGCTCTGGGCCCCATGCGTCCAGGCTGCATGTAGATAAACCTTTTTTTTTTTTTTTTATCAGATTAGAGGGATGCAAAATACAAAACGATGGATGCCTGGGTGGTCACAGTGACCCCATTAGTGACATAGCCTTCCAAACTGAAAAAAATCAGTGCATGCTGTCTTTATTGCAAGCCCTCAACTGACAAGACGGTGGAAGGAGTACTGATCAAGAATGAGAAACACACTTTTATCTTCTTGCTTTCTGGGCTTGCACTTTAAAAGAATGAAGCATACAGACTCTCTTTTGTCTTTAGATCTTTCCTGTCCCTTCTGATTTGTTTTCCTAATTTCATCATCATATTTTACTGGGTGTTTTGCAGGATACATTGTTCTTGGTTGGTAATTTCTTTCCTTCAAAGTTTTATGTATATTACCTGATTGCCTTCTTGCCTGCATGATTTCTGTCAAGTAATAAGAGAGCTTAGTCTTATTATTTCCACTCTGTAAGTGAATATTCTTGAGCTGCTCTCAGTATTCTAGCTTTGTCTTTGGTTTTAGTGAGCGAGATTATGATATGCCTTGGTGATTTTCTTTTGAGTTCTATCCTATATGGGGTTCATTGAGCTTCTTGGATAGGCAGCTTTTCATCTTAATGATATTAGGGAAGTTTTTGTCAGCAATTCTTCTGCGATCCTCTCTGTGTTTTCCATCCTCCTTCCCCCTTTCTGGAATTCTGATTCCTTGCAAATTTTTGCTTTAGATTGTACCCTATATCATATTCAGGTTTGTTCATTTTTCTTTGTTCTTTTCTCTGATTTTTCCTCAAAGCAGTATCCAAGGATTTATCTTACATTTAGCTCATCTTGTCTTCCATAGTTTCAAACCTGCTCCTCTGACCTTCTATGACATTGCCCATTTCTGAAATTTTGTTTATTTTTTGGATTTCTAACTGCTGTTTTTGTATGATTTCTAATTCTGAATTTATTTTGACATTTTGTTCTTGTATTATTTTCCTGAATTCTTTCATTGTTTTATCTGTATTTTCCATAATTTTGTCTGCCTTTTCCATAATTTTGCCTGTTTTTTCCTCATTTTGATCTGTTTTTTCCTTCAACTCTTGGATAGCTCTTACTATTAGATATTTGAATTTCCTATCAGGTAGTTCCAGTGCCTCTTTTCCTTCCAGAAGGTCATCTGGTGTTTTATTTTGGATGCCTACTGGATCCATTCTGTCCTGTATTTTTATATGTTTTGATATTGTCTGCTGTCTTTGGTATATTCAGCAGTTAATTTCTTCATTTATTGATTTTACATTTGTTTGTTTTGACCTGCTTTTTCTTTCATTTGGTTGTGACTGAGTACTTTGGGTGGGTGTTCTTTGTTGTTTGCTGGTCTGTGGCCATGATGCTTCTCGCCACCTTGTCCAGTGGGCAGGGCCTGTTGCTGAACTGCGGTGTGGCAGGGCAGGTCCAGTGGAAGGGTGGTGGCTGGGATGGGTTGTTTGTGCAGGTACAGGTGCCGAAAGGACAGGGACTGGTGTCAGTGCAGGGCAGGTTCCATGCCTGTGCTGTTCGAGTGTGTGATGTTCAGTGCAGAGTGCAGACAGGCAGGAGGGGGGTGGGGTTGTGATGCGTGAAGCTAATTGGGGGCGGAAAAGAAGAGAAAGAAACAGGAGCAAAAAAAAAAAGTGCTGAAGGAGCCTGTTGTTGGATTGGCACAGACCCAGGAAGTCATGTGCTGGTGGCATTCTATCCAGGCAGTGAGGCACAGCCCATCAAGAAGGGGCAGTTACGGCATATGTAGCTAGGTGGGTGGGGGAAAGTAAAGAAAGGTTTGGAGAGACAAGAAACTAGATTTAAAAAAAATAATAAAAGAATGAGTGGTTTATGTGGTTGGGTGATTGGGAAAAAGGAATAGAAGGAGTATAGACTGAAACAAGAAACCAAGAAAAAAAATTATAAAATTCCCCAAAGGAGTCAACTACATGTGGGTCCCCAGCTGAGCAGAGCTGCACAGGCTGTCCAGAAGTGGAAATGGCACACAGCACTAGGTATTCAGGAGAAGGATAAAGAAGGGAGGTAGAGAAAGACAAGGAAAAAAAGGAGAGAAAAGAAAAATGCCCCAAGGGAGCCCACCAGAAACAAAGTGGTTTCCCAGCTGAGTGACAGTGCACTTCCTGTCAAGAAGGAGCAGAGATGGCACATGGCACCAGAAGTTCAGGAGAAGGGTGTTATGGATTGAATTGTGTCGCCAAAAAATATGTGCCAACTTGGTTAGGTCATGATTCACAGTCTTCTGCGGTTGTCCTCAATTTTGTGATTGTTGTTTTATGTTAAAGAGGATTAGAGTAAGATTGTAATATCCTGACCAGGTCACATCCCTGATCAAATGCAAAGGGAGTTACCCTGGGGTGTGGCCTGCACCACCAATTATCTCTCAAGAGATAAAAAGGAAAGGGAAGTGAGCAGAGAGGGTGAACCTCATTCTACCTAGAAAGCAGCGATGGGAGCAGGGCACATCCTTTGAACTCATGGTCCCTGCATGGAGAAGCTCCTAGCCTGGGAGAAGTTTGATGAGAAGGCCGATAGAGAGAGAAAGCCTTCCCCTGGAGACGATTACCTGAATTTGGACTTACAGCCTACTTTACTGTGAGGAAATAAACTTCTCTTTGCTAAAGCCATTTACTTGTGGTGTTTCTGTTATAGCAGCACTAAATGACAAAGACAAAGGGTAAGGAAAATATGTAGAAAGAAAAAAAAAACTGAGGAAAAGAAGAAGAAAGAAAATAAAGGGAAAAATGCCCAAGGGAGCCCACCAGAAACAGATCCCCAGCCAAGTGGTACTGCACAGCCAATTAAGAAAGAGCAGATATGGCAAATGGTTCTAGGTATTCAGGAGAAGGGCAAAGAAGGAAGGTAGAAGGAGACAAGAAATCAAGAAAAGAAAAGAAGAGAGAGAGAGAAAAAAAAAAGCACTGAGTGAGCCCACTGGTGTGGTGGTGTGGACGGGGGAAGTGGCTTCCCAGCTGAGTGGCACTGCACAGCCCATCTAGAAGGAGCAGAGATGGCACACGGCACCCGGTGTTCAGGGGAAAAGAAGGGAAGGATGGTGGAGAGAGGCAAGAAATTGAGAAAAAAAAAATCCCCAAGAGAGCCCACTGGCTTGGCAGCTTGGACCAGGTAAGTGGCTCCCAAGCCACTAGGCACTGCACAGTCCATCTAGGAGTCGTGGAGAAGGCATACAGAGCCAGGTATTCAGGAGACAGGAAAAGAAGCATATATGTTGTTATAAATGGTGAATCTCTAGATAAATGAGAGGAAGTACATAACTGAATAGCCCACAACATATGCACAGCCTTTTGGTAGAAGCAGAATTGACTCAGAGATTGAGAGTATAAACCATTTATGCCATGACAGAAATACATTTTCTTCTTTCCTCTTACAGAAAGACCTTTCCTGAATACTCAGTATGTAGAGGTCAACATGTAGGCTAAGGTTCACATGAAAGAGAAACTCTTGCGTCCACCAAAAACGAAAATACCAAACCCAGTGCCATCAAGTCGATTCTGACTCATGTGCTATAATCCACCTAAAACAGGAAATAACAGAGAATTGAAGAGATTTCCTTTCCATTCGTAACAAGGAAACAAGTGGGCCCAAGAACAAGAAAGAGTGAATCTGGTATCACTGGGTGAGTATGCTGGTGTTCATTCTAAACGTACAGATTATAGTAGATGGCTGCAAATGGAACTGACTCAACAATGACCTCTCAAGATAGAGAAAAGTAGTCAAAATAAAGGAATTATCGCTGTATAACAATAAATCCTGTTAATACTTTAGACTCAGTAAAAACTTTTCTTTCTTGAATTTTAACTCATACCTGAGAGAATTAAAATCTGTGCTGTTTGTGGACTCAGAGATATTTTTCCTCAGTAATTGACTAATTTAGCATCCTCTATTCCAATTCTCTATCTCAATTCATTCTAATTCAATACATAATTCTCTGTGCATAGGGTCAGTATGAGTCGGAATCGTCTCGACGGCAACAGGTTTTTTATGTATTCCAAGGAACACTGGTGGCACAGTGGTTAAGCATTTAGCTGCTAACCAAAAAGGTTGGCAGTTCCAATCTGCCAGCCACTCCTTGGAAACCCTGTGAGGTAGATCTACTCTGTCTTATAGGGTCTCTATGAGCTGCAATCGACTCAATAGCAACAGGTTTGGTTGTTTTAAGTATTCCAGAAAAACAAAACAACATTCAGATTAATGTCACGGTTCCTTGTTTCTTGGAAGTCCAAGGTAAAGCTGTGCTGTGAGTTCCCTGAAACATAGGCCTTGCAGATGAATTTGGGTTTCACGATATCATCTATGTTCAGTACAAGGAAATAACAGATCTGAAAATTAATATGGCAAACACTATGGAGGAGGGATAAGGAAAGGTTTCAATTTTAAATGTGAGAAAAAGCCTCAGAAGCATAAAAACAAAAAGAGCCAATCAGTAAGTTCTTTGCCTCTAAGGAAAAATGATTGTAAACCATTATGTTATTTTTAAGATTTCCAAGAAAGGCATTTATCATGTTCTTAGTCACCTACACCAATGTGTCGTAGCTCTTCGATCCCTTGTTCTGTGGATTCCATTTCTCTCAAAGCTTGGAAAAAAGGGAAGGGACCTTGGAGGCAATAGAGTTCAAGTCTTTTTCTCTGGAAATGAGGTAACAAAGGTGATGATGTGCCTGAGGTCACATAAATTGATACTTCTATATTGTGACTTCTCCACACTGAATTAAACACCATTGAAAGAAAATAGGCTACTGAGTCCACAAACTGCAGTAGTAACTGAACGTGTAGGTAAGCTTATCCCCACACATATTTAGGACTCACCATTCAGAATTGCATCTCTATCCAACTCGATTCATTCCTGATTTCCAACAACCAATGTAGATTTTGGTATCACATCTAGAAAATAAAATGGAAACAACTAACTATGGTTATATTTATTCTTCATGGTCTTATAAAGAAGCAATTAGTTTTAGAGAATTTACACAGTCTAAAATAGAGTTAGGGGATAGTAAACCCAGGCACCAAGGAGGGAACGACAAGGATAGAATTAGAAAAGAAAAATAAGTGAATGTCTCGTTCCTGCCTAGGAGAGTAAACATCTTGACGATAGGGTCCATGTCTATCTCATTTATGTGTCTCTCATGACACCCAGCTTATTGTTTGATATATAATGAGAATTTGGTGTTTACCAGACAGCGAAAATAAATGAATTAATTAATTTCATGTCAAAACTACTCCATATGACTTTCAAAGTCCTATCTACCTAGTGCCACCCACTTCATCTCTTACTATTCTACAGGAAAAGAAAAAAAAAAGTTCATTCTCCTCAGAACAGCCTCCGTATTCCACAAGTGCACTGCTTCATCCCATGTCCTATTTATAATCATTTTATCCCTTTTACCTAAAATTAAGCTTTCTGTATCCTATCTAGCTTTTATTTCTTTGTCTTCAAGACGTACTTGGTAATAAATTTCTGCATGCTGTTTTCTCTGACTTCTAAAGAGACCTGACATTCAGCTTCTCACTCAAGTATACACTTTAGTCTTGCATTGTTTACTGTTTTGTAACATTTTATCCTAGCTTTCTAACTGAACTCCACGAAAGCATAAGCCTTTCCTGCATCACTTCAAGTCAAATCTCATTTTAGTTGTTTAATCAATGTTTCTGTGATTGAGTATAATTCCTCTAAGTGCAGAGGTATAAAGAAAAGATAAAAGATAAAAGAAGAACCATTGACGTCGAGTCGATTGTGACTCATAGCAACCCTATAGGACAGACTGGAACTGCCCTATGGGTTTCCAAGGAGCAGCTAGTAGATTCAATCTGTTGACATTTTTGGTTAGCAGTGGAACTCTTAACCACCACACCACCAGGGCTCCAAAGCAAGGATAACCAGAGTGAAAGGATAACTTTAGTTTGTATCAAGGGCACCACATATTTACAGTGCAATGTATATTTCAATGAATAAATCCACTCTTTGTCATAGTTCTGCTTCCAACCATCATGTTGGATTATTTATAATTTTGTTTTTACGTGTGAAGGAAATAAGCCTGGGATTAAAATTAGCAAGATGATTCTAATAAAACAGTCCCTGCAGCAGACAGTAAGAGGTTATTCCAAGAGCATCAGACTGCCACAGCCTCATCCCCCATAGCTCAGGCAATTGATCTGTCAGTTCATGGACAGCATTGTACAGTACTATTTGTTAGCATCATGGTCAATGCACTGGGAAGTACTGGTGATTTTTGGACACTCTTCAGATTCAAAACAAACAAAAAAATGAAATCAAGAAGCGGAAGATCCATAAGTGGTAACTTTGGTGAAGGGTAAGACAGTACATAATACTGGAGAAGCCAGCACAACTTGTAGAAGGTAAGGTCATGGAAGCTCCATAGACACATCCAAACTCCCTGAGGGGCTGAATTGCTGGGCTGAGGGCTATGGGGACCATGATCTTGGGGAATATCTACCTCAATTGGCATAACAGAGTTTATAAAGAATATGTTCTACATTCTACTTTGGTGAGTATTGTCTGAGGTCTTAAAAGCCTGTGAGTGGCCATCTAGGATACTCCATTGGTCTCACCCCTTTGGGAACAAGGAATAATGAAGAAAACTAAAGATACAAAGGAAAGATTAGTCCAAAGGACTAATGAACCACCTCTACCACGGCCTCCACCAGACTGAGTCCAGGACAACGAGATGGTGCGTGGCTACCACCACTGACTGCTCTAACAGGGACCATAATAGAGAGCCCTGGACAGAGTTGGAAAAAATGTAGGACAAAATTTTAACTCAAAAAGAAAGACCTGACTTGCTGTCCTGATAGAGACTGGAGAAACCCTGAGAGTATGACCCCGGGACACCCTTTCAGCTCAGTAATGAGGTCACTCCTGTGGCTCACACTTCAGCCAAAGATCGAACAGGCCCATGGAACAAAACAAACAAAAGGGGGTGCACCAGCCCTGGGGCAGGGGCTGGAAGGCAGGACGAAACAGGACAGCTGGTAATAGGGAACCCAGGATTGAGAAGGGAGACTGTTGGCATGTCGTGGGTTTGTTAACCAATGTCGTAGAACAATGTGTGTCCTAAATCTTTGATGAGAAACTAGTTTGTTCTGTAAACCTTCATGTAAAGTACAATTAAAAAAAAATAAAACAAAGAATCAGCACTAGCTGGTTCCTATGAGTTGGAAGTTAAAGATGTCCCAAACGTCCAACTTCTCCAGGCTGCTGTACCACTCCATCATCTCAAACATCAATTAATCCCTCTCCCCTTAGCACTCTTGGTCCCGTCTTTGGGTTCAGTAATTTGCTGCAATGTCTCACAGAACTCATAAGTGGTTCTTATGAGCTGGGGAAGTAACAGCTTACAACTCAGAGTTAGAACCAACTTGAAAATAACTGGAGACAACTCAGAAGACAGGATATAGTTCTTCATTCAGGACATCTTCCAACCAAGACAGCTCTCAGCTTCTTCTCAGCCATGACCACAGGCGGGCCCTTTGCTCGGGCCTTCACTCTGATGCTTCTTCTCTCTCTCTCTCTGTCTCCCTTTGTCTCTCTCCCCATATCTCTGTTGGCTGCTTACGTAAGCAAATCACTCAGTCCTATTGGGTGGGTTTACGCATCTTATTTACCCAGTAAATTGTTCAATCCCTGTAAGGGTTTTACACACCTTATTTGCATAGTAAACCCTTCAGTCCCTTTGTAAGATTGCGACCTAGCATATAATATTGGTGGAACTATAAATCCAGGGCCAGAAAGGCCATATATAAATAGAAGCCTATAGCACTACAATAAGAATAACATCAAAATTTCTTCTAACGATATTTGTATGATGTTTGCTGAAGGGTTTTGTTAGCTAGTCTTTATCAAGTTAAGAAATCTCCTTTTTTTCTGAGAGTCTTTTTTTTTTTTAATCATGTATTAGTGTTGAACTTTATCAGATGGTTTTTTGCATCTATTTAAATGACTCTGTAATTTTTCTCCTTTAAATCAAGGATGGGAAAAAAGCAGCCTTTAGACCAAATGAAGTTATCGCCTATTTCTTATAAACAAAGTTTTATGGGAACATAAAAAAAAAAGAAAGTGTTTGAAAGTAGAATAGGTTGAAATATGAAAAAAAAAAGATAATTTTCTGTCTTTGAATGCATTACAGGAAAAAAATGAGTAACCATTTGACAGGCAGCTTTTGGAAATTCCTGTATTGTAAGGAGGCTTAGACTTCATGAAGATTGAAAGTTTCTAGAACCACATGGAATTCAGATACAGAGCCAGGGTGCTCTGTATGCTTTAGACCAAGTACCCTCTAGAGGGAATAGCTCTTAGTAATGTTGGTGGTGGAAGTTCAAAGTAGAGACCTCTTGGTTCTCTTTTACTGAGAGCTCAGAATGCAGATCTCAGTTTCTGAGTCACTCATGTAAATATTATGACTCAAAAGTCAAGTTTCCCTATGCTAGCTTCCTCACACTGCTGCCTGAATCACTTGCCAAAGTGGCATTTTTTTTTTAATTTTTATTGAGCTTCAAGCGAACGTTTACAAATCAATTCAGTCTGTCACATATAAGTTTATATACACCTTACTCCGTACTCCCACTTGCTCTCCGCCTAATGAGTCAGCTCTTCCAGTCTCTCCTTTTGTGACAATTTTGCCAGCTTCCAACCCTCTCTACCCTCCCATCCCCCCTCCATACAGGAGATGCCAACACAGTCTCAAGTGTCCACCTGATACAAGTAGCTCTCTTCATCAGCATCTCTCTCCTACCCACTGTCCAATTTCTTCCATGTCTGATGAGTTGTCTTTGGGAATGGTTCCTGTCCTGGGCCAACAGAAGGTTTGGGGACCATGACCACCGGGATTCCTCTAGTCTCAGTCAGACCATTAAGTATGGTCATTTTATGAGAACTTGGGGTCTGCATACCACTGATCTCCTGCTCCCTCAGGCGTTCTCTGTTGTGCTCCCTGTCACGGCAGTAATCGGTTGTGGCCAGGCACAAACTAGTTCTTCTGGTCTCAGGATGATGTAAGTCTCTGGTTCATGTGGCCCTTTCTGTCTCTAGGGCTCATAGTTATCGTGTGCCCTTGGTGTTCTTCATTCTCCTTTGGCCCAGGTAGGTTGACACCAATTGATGCATCTTAGATGGCCGCTTGTTAGCATTCAAGATCCCAGAGGCCACATTGCAAACTGGGATGCAGAATGTTTTCAAAGTAGAATTATTTTGCCAATTGACCTAGAAGTCCCCTTAAACCATAGTCCCCAAACCCCCGCCCTTGCTCCGCTGACCTTTGAAGCATTCATTTTTTCCCGGAAACTTCGTTGCTTTTGGTCCAGTCTGGTTGAGCTGACGTTCCATGTATTGAGTATTGTCCTTTCCTTCACCTAAAGTAGTTCTTATCTACTAACTAATCAGTAAAAAAAACCTCTCCCACCCTCCCTCCCTCCCTGCCTCGTAACCACAAAAGTATGTGTTCTTCTCAGTTTATACTATTTCTCAAGAACTTATAATAGTGGTCTTATACAATATTTGTCCTTTTGCCTCTGGCTAATTTTGCTCAGCATAATGCCTTCCAGGTTCCTCCATGTTATGAAATGTTTCACAGATTCGTCACTGTTCTTTATCGATGCGTAGTATTGCATTGTGTGAATATACCACAATTTATTTACCCATTCATCCGTTGATGGACACCTTGGTTGCTTCCAGCTTTTTGCTATTGTAAACCGAGCTGCAATAAACACGGGTGTGCATATATCTGTTCGTGTGAAGGCTCTTATTTCTCTAGGGTATATTCTGAGGAGTGGGATTTCTGGGTTGTATCGTAGTTCTATTTCTAACTATTTAAGATAACGCCAGATAGATTTCCAAAGTGGTTGTACCATTTTACATTCCCACCAGCAGTGTATAAGAGTTCCAATCTCTCCGCAGTCTCTCCAACATTTATTATTTTGTGTTTTTTTGGATTAATGCCAGCCTTGTTGGAATGAGATGGAATCTCATCGTAGTTTTCATTTGTATTTCTCTAATGGCTAATGATCGAGAGCATTTTCTCATGTAGCTGTTAGCTGCCTGAACATCTTCTTTACTGAAGTGCTTGTTCATATCCTTTGTCCACTTTTTGATTGGGTTGTTTGTCTTTTTGGGGTTGAGTTTTGAAAGAATCATATACATTTTAGAGATCAGGCGCTGGTCGGAGATGTCATAGCTGAAAATTCTTTCCCAGTCTGTAGGTGGTCTTTTTACTGTTTTGGTGAAGTCTTTAGATAAGCATAGGTGTTTGATTTTTTGGAGCTCCCAGTTTTCTGGTTTCTCTTCGTCATTTTTGGTAATGTTTTGTATTCTGTTTATGCCTTATATTAGGGCTCCTAATGTTGTCCCTGTTTTTTCTTCCATGATCTTTATCGCTTTAGTCTTTATGTTTAGGTCTTTGATCCACTTGGAGTTAGTTTTTGTGCATGGTGTGAGGTATGGGTCCTGTTTCCTTTTTCTGCAAATGGATATCCAGTTATGCCAGCACCATTTGTTAAAAAGACTATCTTTTCCCCAATTAACTGACACTGGGCCTTTGTCAAATATCAGCTGCTCATATGTGAATGGATTTATATTTCGGTTCTCAATTCTGTTCCATTGGTTTATGAGCCTGTTGTTGTACCAATACCAGGCTGTTTTGACTACTATGGCTGTATAATAGGTTCTAAAACAAGGTAGAGTGAGGCCTCCCACTTACTTCTTCTTTTTGAGTAATGCTTTACTTATCCGAGGCATCTTTCCCTTCCATATGAAGTTGGTGATTTGTTTCTCCATCACATTAAAAAATGACGTTGGAATTTGGATCAGAAGTGCCTTGTATGTATAGACGGCTTTTGGTAGAATAGACATTTTTACTATGTTAAGTCTTCCTACCCATGAGCAAGGTATGTTTCCCCACTTAAGTAGGTCCTTTTTAGTTTCTTGCAGTAGTACTTTGTAGTTTTCTTTGTATAGGTGTTTTACATCTTTGGTAAGATTTATTCCTAAAAGTATTTTATCTTCTTGGGGGCTACTGTGAATGGTATTGATTTGGTGATTTCCTCTTTGATGTTCTTTTTGTTGATGTAGAGGAATCCAAGTGATTTTTGCATGTTTATCTTGTAACCTGAGACTCTGCCAAACTCTTCTATTAGTTTCAGTAGTTTTCTGGAGGATTCCTTAGGGTTTTCTGTGTATAAGATCATGTCATTTGCAAATAGAGATAGTTTTACTTCCTCCTTGCCAATCCGGATGCCCTTTATTTCTTTGTCTAGCCTAATTGCTCTGGCTAGGATCTCTAGCACAATGTTGAATAGGAGCGGTGATAAAGGGCATCGTTGTCTGGTTCCCGTTCTCCAGGGAAATGCTTTCAGGTTCTCTCCATTTAGAGTGATGTTGGCTGTTGGCTTTGTATAGATGCCCTTTATTATGTTGAGGAATTTTCCTTCAATTCCTATTTTGGTAAGAGTTTTTATCATAAATGGGTGTTGGACTTTGTCAAATGCCTTTTCTGCATCAATTGATAAGATCATGTGGTTTTTGTCTTTTGTTTTATTTATATGGTGGATTACATAAATGGTTTTTCTAATATTAAACCAGCCTGGCATACCTGGTATAAATCCCACTTGGTCATGGCGGATTATTTTTTTGATATGTTGTATTCTATTGGCTAGAATTTTGTTGAGAATTTTTGCATCTGTGTTCGTGAGGGATATAGGTTTGTAATTTTCTTTTTTTGTGATGTTTTTACCTGGTTTTGGTATTAGGGAGTTGGTGGCTTCATAGAATGAGTTAGGTAGTATTCCATCATTTTCTATGCTTTAAAATACCTTTAGTAGTAGTGGTGTTAACTCTTCTCTGAAAGTTTGGTAGAACTCTGCAGTATAGCCATCCGGGCCAGGGCTTTGTTTTGTTGAGAGTTTTTGGATTACCGTTTCAATCTCTTTTTTTTGTTATGGGTCTATTTAGTAGTTCACCTTCTGATTGTGTTAGTTTAGGTAGGTAGTGTTTTTCCAGGAATTCATCCATTTCTTCTAGGTTTGCAAATTTGTTAGAGTACAATTTTTCATAATAATTGCGATTCTTTTAATTTCAGTTGGGTCTGTTGTGATGTGGCCCATCTCGTTTCTTATTCTGGTTATTTGTTTCCTTTCCTGTATTTCTTTAGTCAGTCTGGCCAATGGTTTATCAATTTTGTTATTTTTTTTAAAAGAACCAGCTTTTGACTTGTTAATTCTTTCAATTGTTTTTCTGTTCTCTAATTCATTTAGTTCAGCTCTAATTTTTATTATTTGTTTTCTTTTGGTGTCTGATGGATTCTTTTGTTGCTCACTTTCTATTTGTTCAAGTTGTAGGGACAGTTCTCTGATTTTGGCTCTTTCTTGTTTTTGTATGTGTGCATTTATCGATATAAATTGACCTCTGAGTACTGCTTTTGCTGTGTCCGAAAGGTTTTGATAGGAAGTGTTTTCATTCTCATTGCATTCTATGAATTTCTTTATTCCCTCCTTAATGTCTTTTATAACCCAGTCTTTTTTCAGCAGGGTATTGTTCAGTTTCCAAATATTTGATTTATTTTCCCTATTTTTTCTGTTATTGATTTCCCAAAGTGGCATGTTTTTAACCAGGGTTTGGATATACAAGAGGTCTCATCAAAAACATACAGATAGAAGTTCGCTCGAGATTTCTGTTCACCAGAGATGAGCTAATGGGAAAAAGGAGCAATTAAAATTTTCTTTTCTTGTCCTTTGTATGATGCTCTCATTAGCTCCCTTGTCTATAATATTCTGTCTCAGTGTTGAAATAGTAGATAGTCAATGCATTATTGACTGGAAATTTAGGTCTAGCAGACATCGTTCTAGGAGGTCCTCATGCCAACATCTTCCAACATGAATATAATTTCTGAAATATCTGAAACCATGATTTTAATCCTTTTCTATTCATTTGAGCTTAGAGAAATAATTCATTACACGTGTTAGTGTTTTTTTTTTGTGGTTTTGAAGACTATTTTTATTGAAAACTGACTATGTGCCATATACAATTCTAAACTTGTTATTTTTATTAACACATTTAATCCTCACACAGCCCAACATGGAAGACAATATTAGATTGAATCAAGTAGCAATTTCCTATGATTTAATTTAATATATTATGCCCATTTAAAAAATGATGGAGCTGAGGTACAAGGAGCTAATTTGTCTACACTTACCAAGATAGTCAGATGAACTTTAGTCTGCTCATAAAATGATTACATTTAGTATGCTACATTTTTAAATCATTTATTCATTTAACACATGGGCAAAATATCATTTTGCATATTAGAATACCAAAAACCTGTTGGTGTCCAGTAGAGGTTGACTCATAGTGGCCCCATTGGACAGAATGGAACTGCCCCACAGGGTTTTCAAGGAGTGGCTGATGGATTCGAACAGCCAAACTTTTTGTTAGCAACCGAGCTCTTAACCACTGTGTCACCAGGGCTCCATATACACACTTAGAAATACAGAACTGTATTTAAAAAAAAAAATTTGTCTTCAACTAAGCTTAATACATATTTTGTAAGCAGCTACATAGCGCTTACCCTGGTGGAGCAGTTGTTAAAGAGATCAACTGCTATCCAAAATGTCGATGGTTCTAAATCACCAGGGTTTCCAAGAGAAAAAGATGTGACAGTTAGCTTCCTTAGAGATTTAGGACCATGGAAACCCTATACTGCTTCTATGAGTCAGAATCCACTTGGGTTATTTCGGTTTTATGTATCAAATAATGTTTGAAGCACTCTACAGATTTAGTCCTCCCATGTTTAATCTATCAGCATTATCATCTTTTATGAATGAGGAAACTGAAGCACAGAAAGGTAATCAACTTTTGAGCAGATAGGCACTATCAATAATTACGCAAAGACAACAGGTATAAACCAAAATTGTGCATGGTAAGCTAAAATATGTGGTTACCTGTTATGAGAGCAAAACAAAACAAAAACTGAGTTTGTGTTATGGCTAAAGACTCCTAAAATCATTCACTCATTTGTCTATAAAAAGTACTTATTTCCTGTTTTGCAGAAAGATTTTGCTGGGTGCCAAAGTTTTGGTAAAGAAACTAAATGTAGCACATTTTCTTAGGGAGATGATTGCCCAGTACTGTGCTGTGCTCCCCAGTACAGCAGCCCCTAGCCACATTTGGCTATGTAAAATTTAACTAAATTAAATTAGGTGAAATATTTACTTTCAGATTCACACTAGCACATTTCAAGTGCGCAATAGCCACATGTGACCAGTGACTACTATATTGGAAAATGAAGTAAGAATATTACCATTATTGATGAAAGTTCTCTTGGACTGGGCTAGTCTAGTGAAGAACAGAGAAGTGATGAAATAATCAATTTAACATAAAATCATAACAGTGAAACTCGCTGTGGAGGACAGGGACATTTTACAAGAAGATTTTGCCATTTTTGGCCTGAGGCATCCAATCATTTACATAACTAGAGAAAATCACTCACATGATAGAACCCAGAAGTTCTGCACCAAAGTTATGTTATATCCATCTTGACAGTAAAGTGGAAGAGGTACGGAGAATTTCTGGTCCCCACAACACTAAAGTATCTCCTTCTGTCAAATACTTCTCACGTCACAGCTCATGTAACATTTCTCAAGCCCTCAACATTCTGGCCACTTAGGTGGGCCCTGTTAGTTTGTCAATATCCTTTTCAAAAGTTATTGTCCAGAAATTATTAAAATATAACATATGTAATCTGACTAGGGATTCACATTTTATCTATCAGTTGATGCCTTTAGGCCTTCTCTGACCTGAAAAGTCTTTGGTCATGTATATCAATCATAGGATTTTGTCTAGAAATACGTTTCTGTTTTTGGGGAGAGAGTTCTAGTTAAGAACACAAACTTTGGAATCACATGAATTGTACCTGAGGTCCTTTTCCTGCCCTTTACTGACAGCATGACACAGGAAAAGAGACTTAATTTATGTAAAATCATTTTCCTTACCTTCAAAATTACACTAATAACAGTACTTGTATCATGAATTTATTATGTGAATTGAATTACTTAAAATATATGTCTGAAAGTTTTCCTTACATGAATTTAATGGTATTTCAAGAAAAAATTATTCTAGACGCATCTTTAATAATTTTCTGTAGCTACACTAAATTTTCTAAAAATAAAGAACTTCTTTTTCTATCAGGTGCCCTTTTTTCAGATCTTCCACTATTGTGCGTGTGTGTGTGTGTTCTTTGAGTGAACTTTTACAGCTCAAGCTAGTTTCTCATATAAAAATGTATCCACACATTATTATGCAACCCTAGTTGCTATCCCTATAATGTGACTGCACATTCCTCCTTTGCACCTCAGTTTTCCTGTGTCCATTCAAGCAGCTCCTATCCCTTTCTGCTTTCTCATCTCACCTTCTGACAGGAGCTGCCCATTTAGTCTCATGTATCTACTTGAACTAAGAAGCATGCTCTTCACGAGTTATTATTTTTTGTCTTACAGTCTAGTCTATTTTTTGTGTGAAGAGTGTTCTTCGGGAATGGTTTTAGTTCTGGGTTAATAGAGAGTCTGGGGAGGCCATGTGTTCTGGGGCTCCTCCAATCTTAGTCAGACTATTAAACCTGGTATTTTTACTAGAATTTGAGTTCTGCACCTCACTTTCCTCCCATTCAGTCAGGAACTCTCTTTTGTGTTCCCTGTCAGGGCAGTCGTTGGTGGTAGCCAGGCATCATCTAGTTCTTCTGGTCACAGCCTGATGGAATGTCCAGTTTATGTGGCCCCTTTTGCCTCTTGGTGTTCTTCATTCTGCTTTGCTCCAGGTGGGTTGGGACCAACTGATGCATCTTAGATGGCTACTAGCTAGCTTTTATGACCCCAGATGCCTCTCACCAAAGTGGGATGCAGAACACTTTCTTAATAAAATTTTTTATGCTAATTGACCTAGATGTCCTCTGAAATCATGGTCCCCAGACTCCCATCCCTG
Organism: Elephas maximus indicus; assembly: GCF_024166365.1. Classification (NCBI taxonomy): domain Eukaryota; kingdom Metazoa; phylum Chordata; class Mammalia; order Proboscidea; family Elephantidae; genus Elephas; species Elephas maximus. Next base: position 23,296,114 of record NC_064835.1, on the reverse strand, counting down.
CTACACTGTCCCTCAAAGTGTTTGGTTGTATTCAGGAAACATCTTAGTTTTTGCTTTAGTCCAGTGGTGCTAATTTCCCCTGTATTGTGTTTTGAACTAACCTTTACCTAAGATAATTCTTATCTACTATCCAGTTAGTGAATTCCCCTCTCCATCTCCCCTCAGTCTCATAACCATCAAAGGATGTTTTCTTCTATGTTTAAAACTTTTCTTGAGCTCTTATAATAGTGGTCTTATATGTCCTTTTGCAACTGACTAATTTCACTCAGCATAATGCCTTCCAGATTCATGAAGTTTTGCAGATTCATAGTTGTTCTTTATTGTTGTGTAGTATTCCACTGTATGAATATAACATAATCTATTTATCTGTTTGTCCATTGATGGGTACCTAAGTTTCCTTTTTTTTGTTGTTGTTGCTATTGTGAACAGTGCTGCAATGAACATGGATATGCATATAGCTATTCATTTGAGGGCTATTACTTCTCTAGGATGTATTCCAAGGTATGGGATTGCTGGATCGTATGGTACTTCTATTTTTAGCTTTTTAAGGAAGCACCAAATCAATTTCCAAAGTGGTTGTACCATTTTACATTCCCACCAGCAGTGTATAAGTGTTCCAGTCTCTTCACAACCTCTCCAATATTCATTATTTTGAGTCCTTTGGATTAATGCTAGCCTCGTTGTGGTGAGATGGTATCTCATTGTAGTTTTGATTTGCATTTCTCTAATGGCTAAAGATCCTGAGCATTTCCTCATGTATCTGTTAGCCTCCTAAATGTCTTCTTTGCTGAAGTGACTCTTCTTATTCCTTGCCCGTTTTTAATTGGATTATTTGCCTTTTTTGTCATTGAAAGTTTGCAGTACCTTGAAGATTTAGAGATTAGACCCTGATTGGATATATTGTAGCCATAAATTTTTTCCCAGTCTGTAGGTTGCCTTTTTACTCTTTTAGTGAAGTCTTCTGATGAACATAAGTGTTTGATCTTCAGGAGCTCCCAGTTACCTGGTTTTTCTTCTGGTGTTTGTGCACTGTTATTTATTTTTTGTGTTCTGTTTATGCCATGTATTAGGGTTCCTAGCAGTGCCTCTACTTTTTCTCCTATGACGTCTATTGTTTTAGATTTTATATTTAAGTTTTTGATCTATTTTGAGTTAGTCTTTGTGCGTGGTGTGAGGTATGGGTCTTGTTTCATTTTTTTTTTAAATTGCTTGTTAGAAGAAGGTTTACAGAGAAACTAGTTTCTCATTGAGAAGTTAGTACACATATTATTTTATGACAACCCCACGACACGTCAACACTCTCCCTTCTCAACCTTGGGTTTCCTACACCAGCTTTCCTGTCCCCTCCTGCCTTCTAGTCCTTGCCCTGGGCTGGTGTGTCCCTTTAGTCTCCTTTTGTTTTATGGGCCTAGCTAATCTTTGGATGAAGTGTGAACCTTGGGGGTGACTTCACTGCTGAGCTAAAAAGTGTCCAGGGACCATGCTCTCGGGGTTTTTCCAGTCTATGTCAGGCCAGTAAGCTTAGTCTTTTTTTGTGAGTTAGAGTTTTGTTCTACATTTTTCTCCAGCTCTGTCTGGGACCCTCTAGTATGATCCCTGTCACAGTAGTCAGTGGTCGTAGCTGGGCACCACCTAGTTGTACTCGATTCAGTCTGGTGGTGGCTGTGGTACTTGCAGTCCATTAGTCCTTTGGACTAATCTTTCCCTTATATCTTTAGTTTTCTTCTTCTTTGCTTCTGAAGGTGTGAGACCAGTGAAGTATGTTTAAATGGCTTCTCACAGGCTTTTAAGACACCAGATGCTACTCACCAAAATAGAATGTAGAACATATTCTTTATAAATTATATTATGCTTGTTGAGCTAGATATTCCAGGGTACCATGGTCCCCAGAGCCCTCAACCAGTAATTCAGTCCCTCAGAAATAGTTTAAACTGAGAAGAACATATTCTTTTGTGGTTATGGAAGGGGGGTGGGAGGGAAGGTGGGAGAGAGTTATTTACTGATTAGATAGTAGATAAGAACTACTTTAGGTGAAGTACAACACTCAATACAGGGGAGGTCAGCACAAATGGACTGGACCAAAAGCAAAGAAGTTTCTTGAATAAACCGAATCCTTCAAAGGTCAGCAGAGCAGGGGTGGGGGTTTGGGGACTATGGCTTCAGGGGACATCTAAGTCAATTGGCAAAATAAATTCTACTAAGAAAACATTCTGCATCTCACTTTGAAGTGTGGCATCTGGGGTCTTAAACGCTAGCAAGCAGACATCTAAGATGCATCAATGAGTCTCAACCCACCTGGATCAAAGGAAAACGAAGAACACCAAGGTCTGAAGGTAATTATGAGCCCAAGAGACAGAAACGGCCACATGAACTAGAGACCAGAAGAACTAGATGGTGCCCGGCCATAACCGATGACTGCCCTGACAGGGAGCACAACAGAGAACCCCCTAAGGGAGCAGGAGAACAGTGGGATGCAGACCCCAAATTCTCATAAAAAGACCAGACTTAATGGTCTGGCCAAGACTAGAAGAATCCTGGCGGTCATGACCCCCAAACCTTCTGTTGGCCCACAACAAGAAACATTCCGGAAGCCAACTCACCAGTCATGGATTGGACTGGACAATGGGTTGGAGAGAGATGCTGATGAGGAGTGAGCTACTTGCATCAGGTGGACACTTGAGACTATGTTGGCATCTCCTGTCTGGAGGGGAGTGGGAGGGCAGAGGGGTTAGAAACTGGCAAAATGGGCATGAAAGGAGAAACCGGAAGGAGGGAGCAGGCTGACTCATTAGGGGTAGAGTAAGTGGGAGTATGTAGTAAGGTGTATATAAGTTTATATGGGAGAAACTGACTTGATTTGTAAACTTTCACTTAAAGCACAATAAAAGTTATTCAAAAAAAAAAAAAGAAAGAAATTGACTTAAGATACACCCCACACTAATCTTGCAACAAAGACAACCCATTCCCAACTGGGGTTATAAAAACAGACACTTCGGTCAGGATTTACAACACATATTATGTGAGGACATAATTCAATCTATAACAACCTCACTGTAATATTTACACACACAATTTCCTTATCATCTCTCTGTCCCTGTGTTATAAAATTAGACCAAATGCTCTTTATTCATTTCAATTCAGGCATAGAGATATCTTTATTCACTTATGTGTAGTCTATGTTAACTTATCTCTAAAAATTTCATCTGACACATACTTGACAGCCACTATGCTAGATGCTTTTTTGAGATTAAGTGCAGGGAAGTAGAAAAACCAGTAAATAAACCATGATAAGTAATAGAGAATTAAATGATTAAGTGCTAAATGTCAACATGAACATATTCATGGATATACATAAAATTGTCTTATGAACTTGAGTTTTCTTTTATACCTTAAATATTAGATTTCAGGGGACAGGAATTGGAAGAAGAAGAAAATTAAGGAAACATGATGGGTCAAAACCAAAAGCCTACAAAAAGCCCTTTTGTTGAAGAGCCAATGTGATTCTTGCTATTATGTGCAGTCCAGTTGATTCTTCTGACTCACAGTGACCCCATAGGACAGAGTAGAACTGCCCCATAGTGTTTCCAAGGAGCAGCAGGTGGATTTGAACTGCTGACTTTTTGGGGAACAGCTGAACTCTTAACTACTACTTGTAAGGAAAAAAAAGAAGAAATTATAATAAAACTAATTTGTTGTTAGATGACACAAATCTTTGAATGACTTGGAAGTTGGTCTGAGCTTTATTTATAGACCATGGAGAATATTGATGTCATTTAAGAAATTGATGTTCAGCAAAATGATTGTGAATCTCTGTACTATGTGTATTAATGTAAAAAGGACGAACAGAAAGGATAGGCTAAGAAAATGAATTACGGTCATCATTATGGGAATAAACATGCTAGGTAAATTAAAGATATTTTAGAGGGAAACCCAACAGATCGTGATTAAAACAACACTATCACTTATGAAGTTCTTGCCAATACCCAGTAATTGTACTAAGCACCTTCCAGGTAACATTTGATTTAGTTTTCATACTACTACCAAGAGATAGATATTAACATCTCCATTTATTTCTTTTCCAGAGGCTTGGAGAGTAAAAGTGGTTTACCCAAGGTCACAGAGCAAGTATGTGACTGAGCTGAGATGTAAACGCAGGATCGTCTAACAATCGTGCCCATTAAATTGATAAAATCATGAAAAGCTGGAATTGAGAGGTATTAAAGATGCTATATCCAATGTTCCATGCAGTGCTTTTGTCCTTGAACAATATAAATCCTAAGTGGTTATACAGGCTATGCTTGAACAGTTCTAATTGTGAGTAGGTGGTTGCGTACTAAGGGAGCTGATTCCATTTCTGGATATCTCTGACTGCTAGAATGTTCTTTCTTCTTGTGGAACAGAATATGTCTCTCCATGGTTTCCAGCAGTTTGTTTTACTTCAGTCTCTTGAAGACACATTAAAAAAGTCCAAAAAACCCATTGCTGTCTAGTCAATTGAAACTCCTAGCTACCCTATAGTACAGAGTAGAACTGCCCATCAGGATTTCCAGTGCTGTAATCTGTGCAGAGAAGACTGCCACATCTTTCTACCAAGCAGAGGCTGGTGGTTTTAAACCACCATCCTTTTGGTTAGCAGCAAAGCTCTTCACCACTGCACCACCAAGAATCCCTTTAAAAAGAGTCTAGTACCTCTTAAACATAGCAAAAATGTAACCATTTGAAGGTAACTATCAGATGCTACATGTATCTTTTTTTTTTTTTTTTTGCTATTTATGTATCCCCAGTGCTTTCAACTATTCCTCAAAATGCAAGGTTTCTAATATTTTCCTGAAATTTTCCAGTTTCTCTTTATTCCATGTATTGTATCCCAGCTGAACTGTTTTCACTTGAGTCTTAAGTAGAGCTACCAATTTCTGTTTTGTAGAATCTGTTTGTTTTCTTTGCAAATGTAGACTAAAGATATGTGTCTTTGGAGAATTCTACATCACACTGGTGACCAGTATTGTACTTAGACTGGAATCCATAATTGTATGTTGCATGTGCTCTGCTAAGCCACATCCCCACAATCTTTAACTTCTGTAGTAAACACCTGTAGAATACATGATTATAAATTCTGACCACCATAGAAAATTTCCTGTGCCTGTCTTTCAAAACCCTTCATTTGTTTTAGTAATATGTGCAGCCTTCTAACCTCTACCACTTCAGCCAGGAAGTCAAGTTAAGTGTAGACCAATCTTATCTACTGCTCCCCAGGCCACAGTGGTGGAATAACCCCAGGAAGTCAAGTTAAGTGTAGACCAATCTTATCTACTGCTCCCCAGGCCACAGTGGTGAAATATGTGACGTAAATTTATGTCATTATATTTATTATGTCCCTGGGATTGTTCAACTAGAAACAGTAGAAAACAATACCTCACTCTTGGTGAAGCTGTTGACATTGAGTATGGGATCAGCCAGGCAGGTACATCTCTGCCTTGAAGTCTGTGTGAAGGAAGCTGGGACAAAGAGCCACAAAGTCTCAGGATGAAAAGGTCTTGGCAGCTGTCCAGTCCTTCAGCTATTGTGAGTTAGGACACTAGTAAGAAAAATAACTCAGAAAACAATTAGTAGATTTCACAGGTTTATGAGACTTATGTTTATCAATTATAAAAAGTATTCACCATTATTCCTTATTCTGTCAAATGAAAATGTAATTATTATTCTTTTAGTATGCATGACATTAATATATATATATATATATATATATAGAATATGGGGGCAAAACAAAAACATCCTGAAAAAAAAAAAAACAAAAAACACTAGTACCATTCCTTCTGACTGACCAAAAAAAAATACACTAATTTGTGTTTTAAAAATTTATAAAATATCTTAATTATAAGATCCTTGAAGTCCACATATAATTCCTCATGTGGTCAACCATCATCAATGGATTTTCCAGATGCACACGAGATGCTCAAGAGATCCCTGGAATATTGATCTCTTCTGATGAGGGATGAAATTAAGGACCTCCACAGAATTATACACGTGTATACACTCACACACATACACACACACACACATACAAAGTGAACTTATTTTCTCTCTTTTAGAACCTGCTGAGGATGAGAGGATAATGGACCATAGAAGTCATTCCTCAGGAACTGAGTTCATCCTCTCTGGGCTAACAGAACAAACTGAACTCCAGCTGCCCCTCTTCTTCCTCTTCCTAGGAATCTGTGTGGTCATGGTGCTGGGGAACCTGGGCATGATCACACTGACAGGACTCAGTTCTCACCTGCACACCCCCATGTACTGTTTTCTCAGCAGTTTGTCCTTCACTGATCTCTGCCAGTCCTCTGTCATTACCCCCAAAATGCTGGTGAACTTTGTGACGGAAGAACCTCATTTCCTACCCTGAATGCATGACTCAGCGCAGCTCTACTTCTTTATTATTTTTGCTGTTGCAGAATGTCACATGCTGTCTGAAATGGCATATGACCACTATGCTGCCATCTGTAATCCTTTGCTTTATAATGTTACTATTATGTCTTATCACAGCTGCTTCTGGCTCACAGTGGGAGTTCATATTTTGTGCATTACTAGGTCTACAATTCATACAGGCTTTATGTTGAAACTCTTTTTCTGTAAGACCAATGTGGTTAAACATTATTTCTGTGACCTCTTTCCTCTCCTGGAGCTATCCTGCTCCAGTATCTGTATCAATGAATTACTGGTTCTGGATCTGGGTGCATTTAACATATTGACTCCTTCTTTAACCATCCTTGCCTCCTACATCTTCATCATTAGTAGCATTCTCCACATTACCTCCACTGAGGGAAGGTCCAAAGCCTCTAGCACTTTACTTGCCTCATCTTGGCTGTTACAATGTTTTAAGGTTCTATAGCATTTATGTACCTATAGCCATTAAATGTCAGCTCCATGGACCAAGGCAAAGTGTCCTCTGTGCTCTGTACTATTGTACCAATGCTGAACCCCATGATCTACAGTCAGAAGAATACCAACCAAAAACCAAACCCACTGCCATTGAGTTGATTCCGACTCATAGTGACAAGAATGTCAAATTTGTCCTGAAGGAAATTCTAGAAAATAAAGCATGCTCGTGAATGGAATCTGTGCTACAGTGTCCTATCAGAAACAGGTCTTTGGTTTGCTGATATATGTAATTTGTTCAGTTAATTCTTGAAATTTGTGGGTTCATTGACACTTCTTTCCCATATACATGTCCAAAATTGCCCTTCAGGCCACCTCTTTCTTCAAGCCTATATTACAGTGACTATATATACAGAAATATGGAGAATAAAAACAAAAACTGTCTAGAATTACAAGAACTACAGTTTCATTTTTAAATAATATACAAACAAAAAAGGACTATGATGACAATAATGATAATGAGGGTAACATACATTACTGAGATTTTATAAGATGTCAAACCGTGTACCAAACAACCAAGTGCATCACTTTATTTAATATTTACAATATTCCCCCAGCGCAAGTTCTAGTACTATTCTCCTTTCAAAGACAAAGAAATGAAATCTTAAAGAGTTTGCATAACCTGTCCTAAGTTTCAAACAAAAACCAGTTAAGCCTGGAAACACACTTGAGAAATTTGACTCCAAGATTCATGATTTTCCTCGAAGTGCTACTTAGGCCAAAGGTAACTTTAGGAGGTCAAAGGATTCCCTAAGGATTCTCTACACACCAAGCATCACTAGCTCCCTCTATGACTGTGCTTCTGCCCACTGAATATGTTGTTGTTAGGTGCCGTGGAGCCAGTTCCGACTCAGGGACCCTACATGCAACAGAAACAAACACTGCCTGTGTCTGAACCATCCTCACAATCTTAATTATGCTTGAGCCCATTTTTGCACCCACTGTGTCAGGCCATCCCACTGAGGGTCTTCCTCTTTTGTGCTGACCATCTACTTTACCAAGCATCATGTCCTTTTCCAGGGACTAATCCCTCCTGATAACATATCCAAAGCATTTGAGATAAAGTTTTGCCATCAGGCTTCTACAGAGCTTCCTGGCAGTACCTCTTCAAGGCAAATTTGTTTGTTATTTTGACAGTCCATGGTACATTCAATATTCTTTGCCAACATCATAAGTCAAATATGTCAATTCTTCGGTCTTCCTTGTTCATTGTGCAGCTTTTGAATGCATATGAGGCAATTGAAAACACCATGGCTTGAGTCAGGTGCACCTTAGTCCTCCATGTGACATCTCTGTCTTTTAACAGTTTAAAGAGAACTTTTGCAGCGGATTTGCCCAATGCCATAAGATATTTGATTTCTTGATTGTTATTTCCATGGGTGTTGATTGTGGATTCAAGTAAAATAAAATCCTTGACAACTTCAATATTTTCTCAGTTTATCATTTTGTTGCTTATTGGTCCAGTCGTGAAGATTTTGGTTTTCTTTATGTTGAAGTGCTGTCCATACTGAAGGCTATAGTCTTTGATCTTCATAACTTTGTGTTTCAAGTCCTCTTCACTTGCGACGGAGCAAAATTGCATCATTTTTCTTCTGCATAACACAGGTTGTTAAAGAGTTTTCTCCTATCCTGATACTGCATTCTTCTTCATATAGATCAACTTCTTGGATTATTTGCTCAGCATACAGATTGAATAAGTATGGTGAAAGGATACCACCCTGACGCACACATTTCCTGACTTTAAACAACACAGTATCCCCTTCCTCTGTTCAAACGACTGCCTCTTGATCTATGTACAGATTCCTAATGAGCACAATTAAGTGTTCTGCAATACCGGTTCTTTGTGGTGTTATCCATAAACTGTTATGACCCACACAGTCGAATGTCTATGCATAGTCCCTAAAACAAAGGTTAACTTGCACTCTCTACTTTCAGCCAAGATCCATTTGACATTCAGCAATGATATCCCTCATTCCACGTCCTTTTCTGAATTTGGCTTGAACTTCTGACAGTTCCCTTTGGATGCACCGCTGCAACTGTTTTTTAATGATCCTCAGCAAAAATTTTACTTATGTGTGATAAAAATGATATTATTCCATTATATCAAGCACTCTGTTTCATCACCTTTCTTTGGAATGGGCACAAATATGCATCTCTTCCACTCGGTTCACCAGGAAGCTGTCTTCCAAATTTCTTGACAGAGATGATTGGACACCTCCAGTGCTGCATCTGTTTCTTGAAACATCTCAGTTGGAAAGGAAAATAGAGGAATTAAACGGGCAATATAGATTGGAAGCAGAGCCAGAAAGCTCTGAATGTCAGACTCAACATAATTAGTCTTGAGGTCAGTAGAAAATGAAAACATACTGTAGAAATTTTCAGTAAGGGGAAAAAAATGTTTATTTCAATATTTTGCAAAGTAAATTCTGACAACAGTAAAAAAAAATGAAGTGAACAAATAGAAATGAAAGCATGATTGAATAATATGAACATTTAATAGTTCTTTTCAGAAATACTTATTAATAGATAATAATAGTTTAGAAAATAAAATACTGCAATCTCTGAGGTGAAGAGCAAGATTGGCTAATTTAATTATTAAGCCAGGGGTGGTAGAAATTCAAACAGAACAAAGCCTAACTGGACAGGCCTGCCCCCACTCTTGAACTATACCCAAGAGAGAGCTTAATTTCAGTGAATCAGTTATATGTAAAGTCTTCTTACTTTGAGAAACTTTTAATAGATATGTAGATATATGTGTGTGTAATATTCAGTTATTCAACAAATATTGACTTCAGAAGAGTCATTAGATCAAAACATTAACTGCCTCATCTCTGAAAAGTAATGGTGAATAATATTATATTCAACATATCTTAAAGCTACGTATTTCAATAACCTATTATATGAAGTGGAGCCCTGGTGGTACAGTGGTTAAAGGGCTTGGCCACTAACCGAAAGTTCGGTGGTTGGAACCTAGCACCCCGATCCACAGGAGAAAGACACGGTAGTCTGCTTCTGTGAAGATGTACAGTCTAAGAAACCATACGGGAGAGTACTACTTTCCTTTTGGGTTTCTATGAGTGGGAATCAACTCAGCAGCAGTGGGCTTGGTTTTCTGGGTTTGGATGATATAAAAAATGTATCTTGGGTGGGGGGGGGTTTTACCAACAAAATTGCATCTTTAGGAAATAAATTAGAATTTTTAGTTTACAATACTCTGTAATTACAGTCATGCAATGAAAAATTGGATTTTTTTTTTCCCCTAAGTGCTTTCAAGTAGGAATCAAGAATTTGCTAATCTGTTCTCTTCAACAGAAGAATCATTCCAGGGTCATTTCTTCGGTAAATACTAATTATACAAAGGCAGGGGCAATTATACCTTAAAACTCATAACGGCGTTCATGACAAAATCAAAGAGGCATGTATAGAAAGTGTCAATTAAAGAATTTCTTACCCTCAAGAAGGTAGCAGCCTGCCCCATGTGTGCAGAATAGATACTGTGATTCCCTGGAACACAATTCTGTGTTTTCTATTCTCTGTGTGATATCAAAATTAATTTTTATTATTATAGTTATTGTTAAGAAGCCCTGGTGGCACAGTGTTGAAAGAGTTTGGCTGATAACCAAAAGAATGAACAAATCTGTCTTGGAAGAAGTACAGCCAGAATGCTCCTTAGAAGTAAAGGTAGCGAGACTTCATCTCACATACTTTGGGCATGTTATCAGAAGGTATTAGTCCCTGGAGAAGGACATCATGCATGATAAATTAGAGTGTCAGTGAAAAAGAGGAAGACCCCCAACTAGATGGATTGACACAGTGGCTACAACAATGGGCTCAGTCATGACCATGACTGTGAGAATGGCATGGAACCAGGCAGTGTTTCTGTCTGTTGTACATAGTGTCACTATGAGTAAGAACAGACCTGACAGCAGCTGACAACATATATATGTACACATATGGAGAGAAAGAAATGGCTCATGTGGTTGTAGAGGCTAATAAGTTCCAAATCCCTGGGTCAGGCTGTAGGCTTCTCCTGACCCATGTAGCTTCAGGGGTTGGTGAACCCAAGATTGGCAGGTAAGCTGGCGGAACTCTGACTCAGAGTCTATGAAGGCTGAAGAATACCAAGATTGCCAGGCAAACAGCTAGCTCAATTTCCAAGAACCAGAGGTCAGGTGAACAGGAGATAGCTGTAGTATCCACAGCAAAGAAAAGCCCTGGAGCTTTCCTGGAAAGTCCACCCATATTGAATGCAGGTGCACCCCAAAAGAAACTCCCTTTCAACTGATTGGCCTCTCATAACAGATCTCATCATGGAGGTGATTACACTATCCAGATCTCATTATGGAGGTAATTATGTCATTACATAGCTGCCAAACTACATCATAATTGCCAAACCATGAGCATCACGGCTCAGCCAAGTTAATACATAATCTTAACCATCACTATTTGCACCAAATCTTTACAGGGATTGACTGAAACGGAATGATGAACGTCAATGTGTTTTCATAATCGCTAGACAATGCAGGGGAAGTACATAACTGAACAGCCCACCACCTACGCACAGCCTTTTGGTAGAAGTAAAAGACACTTAGAGCTTGAGTGTATAAACTATTTATGTCATGACAGGACTGCATTTTCTTCTTTCTTCTTACAAAGAGACCTTTCCTATATAATCAGTGTACAGGGTGATAGTGGTCAACCTGCAGGCTAAAGTTGGCTGGAAAAGCAAACTCTTCCTCCCTCCAGCTGGGCATCTATCCAACTAAAACAGGGAATAACAGAGAATTAGAGAGATTCCCTTTCCATCCATAACAAAGAAACAAGTGGGTCCAAGAGCAAGAGTGAATCTGGTGTCACTGGATGGGTATGCTGCTGTTTGTTCTAAATGTAGAGATTATAGTAGATGGCTACAAATGGAACTGACTTACGATGACCTCTCAAGATACAGAAAAGTAGTCAAAATAAAGGCATCATTGCTGTATAACGATAAACGGTGTTGATAATTTAGACTTAGTGTAAATATTTGTTTTCTGAATTTTGACTTATACCTAAGAGAATTAAAGTCTGTGATGCTTATGGCTGATAAAGACTCAGATAGTTTTCCTCAATGATTGACAAATTCAGCATCCTCTGAATACTCCAGGGACCTCAGGTGGCACAGTGGTTAAGCATTTGGCTGCTAACCCAAAACGTTGGCAGTTTGAATCTACCAGCTGCTCCTTAGAAACCCTATGGGTTGGTTCTACTCTGGAACTGCCAATCGACCGGATGGCAATGGGCTTATTTATTTATTTTTTAATTCTACTTCTTTGGCCTGAAGAGCATCAGTAGGCTATGGTAGGTCTATTATTTAATTTGACTTCATCTCTAAAATGTTGGAGGTCAGAAGACTATGCATATTGCTAAAACATGTGAAGGGTTTTGTAAGTCAAACATGTCTTGTATACTTGCCAGTTTTTATACCGTATATTCCAGGTGTGTTTGCTACAGAAGGAAGTTACAGATTGCGGAGATGGGGCTTAGTAGACCACATGTAACATGTTGTTGTTGTTAGGTGCTGTCGAGTCGGTTCCGACTCATAGCGACCCTATGAACAACAGAACGAAACACTCCCTGGTCCTGAGCCATCCTTACAATCATTGTTATGCTTGAGCTCATTGTTGCAGCCACGGTGTCAATCCACCTCGTTGAGGGTCTTCCTCTTTTCCACTGACCCCGTACTCTGCCAAGCATGATGTCCTTCTCCAGGGACTGATCCCTGCTGACAACATGTCCAAAGTATGTAAGACACAGTCTCGCCATGCTTGCTTCTAAGGAGCATTCTGGTTGTACTTCTTCTAAGACAGATTTGTTCGTTCTTTTGGCAGTCCATGGTATATTCAATATTCTTCACCAACACCACAATTCAAAGGCATCATTTCTTCTTCGGTCTTTCTTATTCACTCTCCAGATTTCACATGTATATGATGCAATTGAAAATACCATGGCTTGGGTCAGGCACACCTTAGTCTTCAAGGTGACATCTTTGCTCAATACTTTGAAGAGGTTCTTTGCAGCAGATTTACCCAATGGGATGTGTCTCTTGATTTCTTGACTGCTGCTTCCATGGCTGTTGAATGTGGATCCAAGCAAAATGAAATCCTTGACAACTTCAATCCTCTCTCTGTTTATCATAATGTTGCTCATTGGTCCAGTTCCGAGGATTTTTGTTTTCTTTATGTTGAGGTGTAATCCAAACTGAAGGCTATGGTCTTTGATCCCCATTAGCAAGTGTTTCAAAACCTGCATTATGGATTTCAATCTAAGTACAATACTAGTCACCAGTGTGATGTAGATTTTTACTAAGACACACATCTTCGGTCTACATTTGCAAAGGAAAAAAAAAAAAAAAGATCCTACGAAACAGAAATTTATAGCCTCAGCTTACCAGGCACAATTTTGGTTAGTAAATGTCATCTTTGAACAATTTTTTTTTTTTTTAAATTGTGCTTTAGGTGAAAGATTACAAATCAAGTCAGTCAGTCTCTCATACAAAAAGCCATACACGCCCCACTGTGTTCTCCCAGCTGCTCTCCCCTTAATGGGACAGCTCATTCTTCCTCTCCACCCTCTATTCCCCTTATCCATTCAACCAGCTCCTGTCCTTTTCTTCCTTCTCATCTCACCACCAGACAGGAGTTGCCCACATAGTCTCGTACATCTACTTTAGCCACGAAGTTCACTCCTCACCAGTATCATTGCCTATTTTATAGTCCAGGCCAGTCCCTGTCTGTACAGTTGTTTTCAGGAATGGTTCCACTCTTGGGCTATCAAAGGGTCCAGGGAACTTGACCATCAGGGTCCCTCGGGTCTCAGTCAGACTGTTAAGCCTGGTCTTTTTACAAGAATTTAAGATCTGCATCTCACTGTTCTACTGCTCCATCAGGAACTCTCTGTTGTGTTGCCTGTCAGGGCAATGGTTGGTGGTAGCTGGGCACCATCTAGTTCTTTGGGTCTCAGGCTGATGGAGTGTCTGGTTTATGTGGCCCTTTCTGTCTCTTGGGCTCATATTTACCTTGTGTCTTTGGTGTTCTTCATTCTCTTTTGCTCCAGGTGGGTTGAGACCAATTTATTTGCATAATTATTAATACTGTCTTCATGCTCAAAAGTTAATCAACCTTTCTGTGCTTCAGTATCTTCATTCATAAAAGAGGATAATGCATATAGATAAACACTTGAGGACTAAAGCCTTAGAGTGCTTCAAACATTATTTGATGTACAAAGCCAAAATAGCCCATCCTACTACAGTGGAGTCAATTTCAACTCAGAGTAACCCTATACGGTTTCCATGGCTAAGAACTTCTATGAAAGCAAGCTGCCACATCTTTCTATCTTGGAGCCAGTGGTGGTTTTGAACCACCAAGTTATTGGTTATCAGGTGATGTCTTTCATCACTGTACCATCAGGGTAAGTGCTATCCAAGTGTTTATAAAATATGTATTAAGTTCAATTTAGACAAATTTGTTTAAAAATACAGTTTTGTATTTGTAAGGGTATATCCTAACACAACATGGTGTTTTGCACATGGTTAAATGAATGAATGATTTAAATGTATAGCATACTAAATGTAATCATTTTATGCACAAATAAGGTACAAATTAATATCTGGGTAAGTGTAGGCAAATTACCTCTCTGTGCCTCAGCACCATTATTTTTTTTAATGGCATGATATACTAAGTTAAGTCACACGAAATTGCTACTTGATTCAATCTATTACTGTCTTCCACTTTGGGCTGGGAGAAGCTTAAATGAACTAATAAATGTAACAAATTTACAGTTGTATGTGGCACATAGTAAGTGTTCAATAAAATATTCTTCACAACTACAAAGAGCAACAGTAGCAAATACAATGAACTATTTCTCTAAACCTTAAATAAATTGAAAAAGATTAAAATTATGGCTTCAAATATTTCAGAAATTATATTCATTTTGGAAGCTGTTGTCATGAGGACCTTCTAGAACAATGTCTGCCAGACCGTAATTTCTGGTCAATAACCTAATGAATGAGAATATTACTACACAAGGACGCTAATGAGAGCATCATAATAAGAAAAAGAAAATTTTAATTGCTCCTTTTTCCCAATAATTCATCTCTGGTGGACAGAAATCTTGAGGGACCTTCTGTCTGTATGTGTTTGATGAGACCTCTTATATATCCAAACGCTAGATAAAAACATGCCACTTTGGCAACTGTCTCAGGTGGCACTACAAGGGAGCTACACTAGGGAATCATGACATTTGATTCATAATATTGACATGAGCAACTCAGAAACTGAGATCTTCATTCTGAGCCCTCAGCAAAAGAGAATCAAAAAAAAAAAATTTTTTTTTTTTTTTTTTTTTTTAAAGAGAACCAAGGGGTCTCTATTTTCAACTGCCACCACTGACATTACTAAGAGCTATTTCCTTCAGAGGGGACTTGGTCTAAAGTATACAGAGCACCCTGGCTAAGCATTCCACACAGAGAAAAGGTGAGTATCTGAATCCCATGTCTTGTAAAAAAAAAAAAAAAAATAGAAGCTTTTAATCTTCCTGAAGTCTTACCCTCCTTACAACAATATAGGAATTTTCTAAAGCTACCTGTCAAATGGTTACTCTTTTTTTCCTGTAATGCATTCAAAGACAGAAAACTATGTTTTTTCATATTTCAGCATATCCTAATTTCAAATATGTTTATCATTAGCAAGATTCCAATGTGGTAGTATATGTTTTGCAGAAGAGTTGAGAAGAATGCAAATATGGCATGGAAAATACTTTGTTGTTGTCTTTCTTGTTGGGTGCCGTTGAGTCGATTTTAAACTCATATCGATTCCACACGATAGAGCAGAAGTATCCCATAGGGCATTCTAGGCTTTAGTCTTTACAAAAGCAGATTGTCAGGTCTTTCTTCTGCAGAGCCACTGGGTGGGTTTCAACTGCACAACTTCCATTTAGCAGTGAAGTACTTAACTATTTTACCGCCAGGGCTCAGGTCATTCAATATTCCAAGTTACCAGAACAGTTCTTTGGATGTTCAGAGACTGGTCAGTACTAAGACCAACACATAAAACAGAAACAAAAAAGAATTAATCTCATCTGATGTTTATTTGCATGATCTATAAACTGGGACAACAGAGTCTTTAACTTCCAATGTAGAGCAGGTACAGGGAGGGAGAATTGGAGATACCTGAATAATAAGACTTGCATCTATTTCTCACTGCATAAATAACCACCTATGTCTAATTTCTTCTTCTCTTCCTTCATAAAATTCCCAGAGGGAAATGGCAGCAAGAAATCACTCCACAGTGACTGAGTTTATCCTCATTGGGTTAACTGAAAAGCCAGAACTACATCTGCCCCTCTTTCTTTTCTTCCTAGGAACCTGTGTGGTCACAGTGGTGGGGAACCTGGGCATGATCACACTGATTGGGGTCAGTTCTCACCTGCACACCCCCATGTACTATCTCCTCAGCAGTTTGTCCTTCACTGATCTTTGCTATTCCACTGTCATTACCCCCCAAATGCTGGTGAACTTTATGACAGAGAAGAACACCATCTCCTATCCTGAATGCATGACTCAGCTCTACTTCTTTGCTTTTTTTTGTTATATCAGAATGTCATATGTTGGCTGTGATGGCATATGATCGCTATGTTGCCATATGTAAGCCATTGCTTTACAATGTCACGATGTCGGGTCAGGTCTGCTCCTGGTTGGTAGTTGAGGTATATATAATGGGTTCGATTGGCGCCACAGCTCACACAGTTTGCAAGCTAAGGGTGGTTTTCTGCAAGGATAATATAATCAACCCTTATTTCTGTGATATTTTTCCACTACTGGAGCTCTCATGTTCCAGCACTTATACCAATGAAGTGGTAATTTTGAGCTTCAGTGCATTTAATGTTGTAGCACCAACCTTGAGCATCCTTGGCTCCTGTGTCTCCCTCATTGCCAGTATCCTGAGTATCCGCTCCACTGAAGGCAGGTCCAAAGCCATCAGCACATGCAGCTCCCACATTTTGGCTCTTACAATCTTCTATGGTTCTGTAGCATTCATATACTTGCAGCCATCAAACATCGGCTCCATGGACAAAGGGAAAGTGTCTTCTGTGTTTTACTCCATTATTGTGCCAAGGCTGAACCCTATGATCTACAGCCTGAGGAATAAGGATGTCAAAGTTGCTCTAAATAAAATCACTGAGAAAAGATCATTTTGCAGTAGCAAATATTTAGAATTCTTGAAGAAGATCCAGTAAGGAGGGAGTTCAGAGACAGCAACATATATTCATAAACAGTGAGATTATTGCCATCACTTGATTTTTTGGAAGAAAGGTCTAAGGATACACTAGATAGTGTCATGTGCAGGGCTGTCACATGCAGGGCAGCATCAATTGTAGGAAGTCTCAGAGGTCACCAGTAGTAATCCACATTGCCTCTAATCATTTTTAAACATCTTCAAAGGCCTTCGTGTGGCGAGATTATCATTTATATACATGATTTTGGCACTTTGTTAGATAAGATTTACCTATCATAATACATAGAATGATCTGTGTGGTCTGTGTCCTTTGATCTTAATACTTCATGTATTATCCCTTGTTTACCAATAAGTGTACAAACAAACTCATCTGGAAAAAAAAGATCTGTAAAATAAATAATTTTCAATCTCTTGAAATCCATGTGTGCATAATTTTTATAGTATTACTCCTGGCATTGAATGAAGACATCCAGTGAAAAGCTTTTTTTTTCACACAGATGGGTGATAAATTGAAATAACTTTATAAAAATTGTATATGTTTCAGAGGATTTATTTATATTTATATAGTAAAACTTTTTAAAGAAATTATAAAAAATAATTTTTTGTTAGATGATACAAATCTTTGAATGACATGAAAATCAGTCTGAACCTCATTTATAGACCATGGAGTATATTGATGATTTTTAAGAGTTTAATATCAGTAAAATCATTGTGAATCTCTGTATTACTATGTGTGTTAATGAAAAAAGACCAAAAAGAAAGTGAAGCTAAGGAAGTAAATTATGGCCATCATTATGGGAATGAACATGTTGAGCAAATGAAAGATATTTTAGAGAGAAACTCAATAAAAAAACCACACCGAACCCACTGCCCTCGAGTCGATTCCGACTCATAGTGACCCTATAGGACAGAGTAGAACTGCCCCATAGAGTTTCCAAGGAGTGCCTGGCAGATTTGAACTGCTGACCTCTTGGTTAGCAGCCATAGCACTTAAACACTACACCACCAGGGTTTCCAGAAACTCAATAAGCTGTGACTAAAACAACAACACAACATTTATTAAGTTTTATTAAGTTCTGGTCAACAGCCAATAACGGTACTAAGCACTTTCCAGGTTTAATTTAAGTGTGTTTCACACCACTACCTAGAGATAAATATTAACATTTTTTTTTTTTTTAGAGGCTTGGAGATTAAAAATTGCCCAAGGCCACACAGCAATTTTGTGGTTGAGCAGAGATTTGAATGCAGGACTGCGTAACAATAGCCTATTGCCGTCGAGTTGATTCCTACTCATAGGAATCCTACAGTACAGAGTAGAACCGCCCCATAGAGTTTCCAAGAAGCAGATGATGGATTTGAATTGCCCACTCTTTGGTTAGCAGCCTAGCAGTTAATCACTGTGTATATAACGGTCCAATTAAATTTATAAAATCATGAAATGCTGGACTTGAAAGAGGTATTAAAGATGACATATCCAGTGTTTTCTGCAGTGCTTTTGTCCTTGAACAATACAAGTGCTAAGTGGTTATGCAGGCTATGCTTAAACAGCACTAATTGTGAGTACTTGGCTGCATACTAAGGCAGCTGATTTTATTCCTGGTTATGTCTGACTGCTAGAATGTTCTTACTTCTTGTGAAAAAAAATATGTCTCTTCATGGTTTCCAGCAGTTTATTTTACCTTAATCTCTTGAAGATACACAAAAAAAGTGCAAAAAAATTTAAAAAAGCCATCGTTGTTGAGTGGATTCAGGCTGCTAGCCACCCTATAGGACAGAGTAGAAGTGCCCCCATAGGGCTTCCAAGGCTGTCATCCGTACAGAGCTGACTGCCACATCCAAAAGTCTGGACACAACAACGTCAGGAATGGAAGTGGGGCAGTGTTGTGACAACTAGAAATGGATCAAGCAAGTCTGGCATAAATCGGAACAAATACCTACTACTTGGCTTGCTAAGTCATTTGGTAGGCAAGTCAGAGTTACAGTAGTAATGATGTTATACTCATATTTGTTTATTCAATAGAAATCCACAAGGACATTAATTATGTAAAAAATCGATTAAGTAAGAAATTGAAATAATGTATCAGGATACAGAAAATATACATACATTTAAAATCATATTAAGGGAAATATATGATTCACAATTAACTGAACTCACTTATTATGGAAAAATTAACATTAAACTGAAAGGACATTTAAGAGTTTTTTTGTAGTAGTGGAAAAAAGGGTAATTTTTGTTCCTTTTTTATACTTTTTAAAAAATAGAAAATAATTATATTTTCTCTAAAATGTACCTCGTGATTAAATTGGAACTTTAGTCTGTTCAAGATTGTAAAACTAATTCATGAAACTTAAAGATAGAGAAATCATAAGAAAGCAAAAAGATCTCATAATCCCACAGATTATTCATGACAAGCTTCAGTGTCCTATTAATGATCTTTGTTTTATAAATGTGAATGTGCAGACCGTTTTTTTATGTTTTTGTTTTAACATTGAGAACTGACTCCAGGACATAGGTCAGAGAAGCTTGCCCAGGACGAATGGATGAGGAAAGAGTAGGTCAGAGGAACTGAATTATCAGGGGCCTCCCAGAAAGTAGGGGTCTGATAAAGCACTGGGCAGCTGGCATAGGCTTAAAGGTCAACCAAAAGTTTTCTACACACACATTTAAAAATTTCTAATAAAACATTTGTCTTGAAAGTAATCAGTGACTCAGGAAAGCAGACATAAATTACAGCCACATTTAATTGGGCTGTTTGCTACATGGTCTTGGATACTGGGGCATTTTTGTCCTCAGACTGTAGAACAGGGAAGTTAGCATGAGGATCACTGCCGTGGAAAACACAGGCTATCTTCTCCTGAGATTACAGGTTGGGATTCTGACAAAAATACAGGAGGATGCTTGAACCATCCAAACAAACAACTGCAAGTTGAGAGACAAAGATTTTGAGGGCTGGGCTCACTATCAGTTGAGCAAATTCAAAGAGGAAATTAAGACGGAAAAAAAAAAAAAAATGTGTTACAGCATATTGAAGAAATTTGAGAGTTTTTTTTTTTTTATTAGCTAATCACTATCAGTATATTGGAACTCTAGATCTCATAGATGACATCATTTTAGACTGAAAACAATTTTTAAAAAACTGGACAAAATGTATAAGTTAACTGTTTGTAGGCCATGGACGAGTATTACAAAACTATGATTACTGAGTAGAGAAAAACTCATCATCTAAGCCTCACAACCATGTTTGCTCTCTGCTAGGAGACAATTTCCTGACTGCAAAGCGGCAAACTGGTGTTCAAAGTATGGCAGTCCCACCTATCTGAAGAGCAAGACCTCACTGACATAGACGTATCTATTATGAAACCCTCTTATCAGGTGCATATGCATTTGTGTTTTCATGTATTACTGATGAGTTGACCATTTTGCCATCGAAAAATATTCTTCTTTGCCCGTGGTAGATTTCTTTTTCTGATATCTAGTTTCACTGATATTGATATAGCTATTTTAGCTTTGTTTTTACATGGTATTTTTTTCCATCTTTTTTACTTGTTAACCTCAGTAACTTTACATTTAAAATGTCTGTGTGTGTGCATGTGTGTATGTATGTGGTTTCTGGTTGGTTATTTTATTTTTTTAGAACACATGTACTTCTATTTTTTTTTTCTCCCCGACATTCTCTGCTTTTGAATTGGAGTTTTTAGATTATATTTAAAGTAATTTTGATACGATTACGTTTAAACTTACCATATTGCTACTTGTTTTCTATTGGTAACAAAAATCTTTGTTTTTTTTTTTTTTTTGTATTCTGTTTTCTCTCTCCTATTGGCTTGTGAGGAGCCACAGTGGTGCAGAGGTTACAAATTCGGCTTCTAATCAAAAGGTTGGCAGTTTGAATCCACCAGCCATGCCTTCAAAACCCTGTGGGACAGTTCTACTCTGTCTTATAGGGTTGCTACGAGTTAGAATTGACTCCATTGCAAAGAGTTTGGTTTTGGTTTTATTGGCTTATCAAAGAGTCCTGGTGACCTGGAGACGAAAATGGTTAAAGGATCTGCTTCTGAACTGCTAAACTCATCCAGCAGCTTCACAAGAGAAAGATCTGGTGATATGCTTCTGTAAAGATTACAGTCAAGAAAACCTTTGGGGCTGTTTTATTCTGCCACATGGGATTGATAGGAGTTGAGATCAGCTTGACGGCATCTAACAACAACATTAAAAACATTGACTTATCAGTTATGCCTTTGTTTTTATTTTTGATGACTGATAAAGGTTTTACAACTTTAGTTTATTATAGTCTATTTTCAAGTAATATCACACCATGTCATGTATAATGTAGGAAATTTAGAGTATACTTCCACTTATCTCCTCCCTTGATCTGTACTACAGTTGTTAACCATTTTACTTCGACTTAAGTTACAATATTTATAATACATTGTTATTATTATTCAATAGTATTAACCTTTCAAAGACCTTTTAAGTTGATAAAAATGCCTTTTATATGTCCCTATAAATTTGCTATTCTTTTTTATATTGTGTAGACAGAAATTTCCATTCTGTTTGTTTGTGTGAGAAAGTGAGAAGACGTCCTTTAATATTTCTTGAAGTTCGTGCCTAATAGAGGCAATTATTACTTTTTTATTCATGTAGAAATATTTTTATTTTCCAAAAATCACTTTTTAAGTATATTGACAGTTTGCATAAAATTTTAGGTTGATTATTATTTTGTGTAGTACTTCAAAAATGTTTTCCCACTGACTGCTCTGACAGCAGTCACAATAGGGGGCCCCAATCAGAGCTGGGGAAAAATGCAGCACACAACTCACACACACACACACACACACACACACACACAAATGACTAAACTTACTGGTCTGACAGAGACTGGAGAAACTCTGAGAGTCTGACCACCAGACACCCTTATAGCTCAGTAACGAAGTCACTCCTGAGGTTCACTCTTCAGCCAAAGATTAGACAGGCCTGTAAAACAAAACAAGACTAAATGGGCAAACACCCCAGGGGCATGGACAAGAAGGCAGGAGGGAACAAAAAAGCTGGTAATGGGGAACCCAAGTTCGAGAAGGGGAGAGGGTTGACATGTTGTGGGGTTGGCAACCAATACCACCAAACAAGATGTATATTAAATGTTTAATAAGAATCTAATTTGCTCTGTAAACCATCTAAAATACAAAAAAAAAAATTACTTTTTCTCATTTTGTTCTGACTTTTATCTTTTAAGAAAAAGATATCAAATTGTTGATCCTTTAAAAATAATAGCCATTTCTTTGCCACATTTATAATTTTCTTTTTGCCTTTAGTTTTTTAGTAGCTCCCCTCTGATATGCTTAAGTGTGGTTTTTCTTTTCATCATTCTTGGGATTTACACTGGTTTGTGAAGAGGATTTGAAGCACTTACTGCTGAAGATCAGACTACAGCCTTCAGTACAGATTTCACCTCAATATAAGGAAGACAAAAATCCTCACAAGTGGACCAACAAACAGCATCATGATAAACAGAGAAAATACTGAATTTGTCAAGGATTTCATTTCACTTTGGATCCACAATGAATGCCCAGGGAAGCAGCAATTAAGAAATCAGATGACTTATTCCATTGGCAAATTTGCTACAAAAGACCTCTTTAAAGTGTTAAAAAGCAAAGGGGTCGGGTAGAGGACTAAGGTGTGCCTGTACCAAGGCAAGGTATTTTTCAGAGCCTCATATGCATTCCAAAGCTGGATAATGAATAAGGAAGAGCAAAGAAGAATTGATGCCTTTGAATTATGCTGTTGGTGAAGAATATTAAATATACAATAGACTGCCAGAATAACAAACAAAGCTGTCTTCAGACCTAGAGTCAGCAGTGTCCTGCTTTAAACATAATATGTGAATCATGGGCTAAGGTAGCAACAGAATATTTGAATTTAGGATTCTCCTGGAGAATCCAAGATATATTGCTATATTATTTTGGGAATTAAAATGTAGTTTGGGTTGACTTGTGGAAAAGTCCAGTATGAGAGAGAAATTTTGTTGTTGTCATTGTTAGGTGCTCTCGAGTCTGTTCCCACTCACAGAGACCCTATGTACAACAGAACAAAACACTGCCTGGTCCTGTGCCATTCTCAAAATCTTTGTTATGCTTGAGTCCACTGTTGCAACCAGTGTGTCAATTCATTTCACCAAGGGTCTTCCTCTTTTTCTCTGACACTCTATTCCACCAAGCAGGATGTCCTTCTCCAGGGACTCATCCCTCCTGATAACATGTTGAAAGTACGCAAAGTCTTGCCATCACCGCGTCTAAGGAGCATTGTGGCTGTACTTATAAATTTATTCATTCTTCTGGCAGTTTGTGGTATATTAAATGTTCTTGGCCAACACCATAATTCAAAGGCATCGATTCTTCTTCGATCTTCTTTATTCTTTGTTCATCAATAGAAGGATTCAGGAAAACAATACAAGAAAAACAATGACAGAATAATCACGCTGCTAGAAACCATACAGAAACAGAAAATAGAAATTCAAAAGAGTAACAATCAAATTTTAGAATTAGAGAATTCCGTAGAAGGTTGTAAGAACAGAATATAGACAAGGGAAGACAGAATTAGTGAGATTTAAGATAAATCTCTTGACACCAATTTGTCTGAGGAAAAATATAAAAAAAAAAAAAAAAAAGTGAAGAAAGCCTAAGGATTATGTGGGATACTATCAAGAGGAAAAACCACTGAGTAATCTGAGTACCAGAACAGGGGAGAGTAACAGAAAACACAGAGAGAATTGTTGAAGATTTGCTGGCAGAAAACATCCCTAATATCATGAAAGACAAGAAAATACCTATCCGAGAGGCTTAACGAACACCATACAGCTTAGACCCCAAAAGAAAATCACCAAACTTTCTAAAACCAAAGAAAAAGAAAGAATCTTGAGAGTGGCTAGGGATAAACAAAAAGTCACCTACAAAGGAGAAGCAATAAGACAAAACTCTGACTGCACAGTAGAAACCACGCAGGCAAGAAGGCAATGGGATGACATATAGAAAGCCTTGGAGGAAAAAGAAATGCCAGCTAAGAATTATATAGTCAGTAAAATTGTCTCTCAAATATAATGATTGCATTAAGTAATTTCCAGATAAACAGAAATTAAGAGAATTTGAAAAGACCATGCCAAAATTACAAGACATATTAAAGGGAACCCTCCAGTTAGAGAAGTAACATCAGAAAAAAATCCAAGACTAGAACACAGGACAGATCAGCCAGTTATCAACCCAGACAGAGGATTCACAATAAAAATCAAAGCTAAAAGACTGAAAATAGGGAACCAGAGGCATCAATATGTAAACAATGACAATGTCAAATCTAAAAAGAGGGAATAAGCAGTGTAATCATAGAACTTCAATATGTGAGAAAGTTAAGGTGATATTAGGAAATAAAAGACTGGTTTAAACTTAGAAAAGTAAACGTAAAATTCAAGGTAAACTAAAGGAAGCTACCAAATCTACCCATCAAAATAAAAAGGAGGAAAAACATAGAGGCGGGACCAAGATGGCAGAATAAACAGACACTTGTGGTGAGACCTCTTACAAGAAAGACCTGGAAAAACAAGTGAAACATGTATATTTATGACAACATAGAAGCCCTGAACATCAAAGGAAAAGTTAGAAAATGAATTAAGCAGCAGGGGGAGGAAGAGATGGTTCAGAAGCAGAGAGGAGTTACTGCACCTGAATTGCTGGGAGCCCTCAGGCTCCATTCCCAGGAGCGGCTGAGGTGGGCTGATACTAGATTTTGGCTGCAGTTTCCGCAGTGAGAAGCAGCCAGCCACACAGCCTACTCACACGTCTGGAACCAGAGAAGAACAGCACTCTTGGCAAAGGCTGAGTACTTGCATGTATTTTACCCTGTACCCTGCCCCCAAGCCAACTTCAGGGACTGTTGATTTCCCTGGGCCTGAGATAGGCCCTGGTGAGCACCGAGAGCTATCCTTCCAACCCTGGAGATGGAATAAATTCTCAGCTGGGGAAAAATAAAGTGCCAGCTCCACTAACTGGGGGAGCTCAGGACAGAAGCAGCTCTTGTCCAGGCATATATGGTCCATGGACTTCAGTACCTTTCCCCTCTTCATGGACCTGTGTGGGCCTATTTTAGGAGAGTAGGCCCCTGTTGGCAGACTACAATTGTTTCAGCTGTGCAGTGGAGAGATTGGTATTTGATGTTTGACATCACTTTGCCTATTAAACAGAGTCCTCACCTACTCACATCAGGGGCCTAAGGGCTGGTGGCTCCACACAGGCCACACAGCCACCCATGACAGGGGTCCAAGGATAACTGGTACCTCCCAGTCCTTACAACCAAAACGTTGGGTGCCCACAGTCTGCCTGCAGAACCCACCCACCTGTACGCTATAGGGAAGAAGGACACACTTTCCTCAGAGACACGGGGAATCATGCTCAGTCCCCAGCTTTATTCAGAGCATGAACCCCTGCTGCAACCAGATACCGGTACCTTCACCAATCACCCCTGCCCCTCTAAGACTGTAGGACAGAGTCCGTACCGCACATTTTATGACCAGCTACCTGGACACCTAAGCTGAATCCATACAAGAAAAGTGAACGGACTCCTAGACTGACATACCTGATAACAGCTCTAGCCATCTGGAGACAGAACATCAGAGCTTTAAAAGTGAAAATAATCAAGCTAGCTCACTCAAGCAACGCATTGGGGTATACCAATACAAAATAAAGCAAAGCAAGAAGCTACGACACAGTAAGCAAACATAAAATAAACTAATAAAATAACTTAGAGATGGCTCGAAGACAACAGTCAATATCAAATCACGTAAAAAAACAGCCCATGATCATTTCAACAAGCTCTCAAAACAATGAATCAGGAAATTTTCCAGATGAAAGGAACTTCCTGGAATTACCGGAGACAGAATACAGAAGATTAATATACAGAACACTTCAAGATATCAGGAAGGAAATCAGGCAATATGCAGAACAAGCCAAGGAACTCAAAGCTAAACCAGTTGAAGAAATTAAAAAGGTTATTCAGAAACATAATGAAAAATTTAATAAGCTGGAAAAATCCATAGACACACAGCAATCAGAAACGCAAATTAGCAATAAAATTACATAATTAGACAATTCCATAGGAAGCCAGAGGAGCAGAATTGGCCAAGTGGAAGGCAGTATTTCTGAAATTGAAGATAAAGCACTTGGCACTAACATATATGAAGAAAAATCAGATAAAAGAGTTTAAAAAAAAGAAGAAAACTTAAGAATCTTGTGGGACTCTATCAAGAAAATAACCTATGAGTGATTGGAGTACAAGAACAGGAAACAGAAAATACAGACAGAATTGTTGAAGATTTGTTGAGAGAAAAATTTCCTGATATCATGGAGGATGGGAAGATATTTTTCAAAGATGCTCATCGAACTCAACATAAGGCAGGTTGTAAAGGAAAGTCACCAAGACATATTATAGTCAAACTTGCCAAAAGAAAAGCTAAAGAGAGAATTTTAAGAACAGCTAGGGATAAACGAAAAATCGCCTACAAAGGAGAGTAAATAAGAATAAGCTCTGACTACTCAACAGAAACCATGTAGGCAAGAAAGCAATGGGATGACTTATATAAAGCATTGAAGGAAAAAAAACTGCCAACCAAGAATCATATATCCAGCAAAACTGTCTCTCAAATATGAAGGTGAAATTAGGACATTTCCAGATAAAAAGATTACCCAAACCCAGTAAAAGAAGATTAGGGGATTCATAAAAACCAAACCAAAACTACAAGGAATACTTCTTTGTTTTGAAAATCAATATCAGGTATGAACCCAAGACTAGGACATTGGACAGAGCAATCAGATGTCAACCCAGATGGGGAAATCACAAAAATAAATCAAGATAAGAAAAAAAAAATGCTCAAAACTGGGAAATAGCAATGTTATTATGTAAAAGAAGACAACATTAAAACAATAAAGAGGGACTAAGAAATGAAGTTGTAGATCTTTCATATGGAGAGGAAGACAAGGTGATATAAAGAAACAACAGTTGGGTTTAAGTTTAGAAAAAATGGGAGTAAATATTAAGGTAACCACAAAGGAGACAAACTATTCTACATATCAAAATAAAATAGAAGACAAAAACTAGAGACTCGGCAGAAACAAAATCAATAACAAATATGAGGAGAAGACAATATATAAACTACTTAGCACTAAAAATTAAGTGGGAAAGAGAAAGTGTCAACAACACACAAAAAAAGACATCAAAATGACGGCACAAAGTTCATACCTATCTAAAATTACGCTAAATATAAAGGGACTAAATGCACCAATAAAGAGACAGAGAATGGCAGAACGGGTAAAAAAAACAAGATCCATCTATATGCTGCCTAAAAGAGACATGCCATAGGCTTAGAGACAGAAAGAAACTAAAACTCAAAGGATGGAAAAAAATATATCAAGTAAACAACAATCAAAAAAGAGCAGGAGTGGCAATATTAATTTCTGACAAAATAGACTTTAAAGTTAAATCCATCAGAAAGGATAAGGAAGGACACTGTATAATGATTAAAGGGACAATAAACCAAGAAGATATAGCCATATTAAATATTTATGCACCAATGACAGGGCTGCAAGATACATAAAACAAACTCTATCAGCATTGAAAAGTGAGATAGACAGCTCCACAATAATGGTAGGAGACTTCAACACACCACTTTCAGTGATGGACAGGACATCCACAAAGAACCTCAATAAAGACACAGAAGATCTAAATGCCACAATAAACCAACCTAACCTCATAGACATATACAGAACACTCCACCCAACAGCAACCAACTATACTTTCTTTTCTAGTGCACATGGAACATTCTCCAGAATAGACCACATATTAGGTCATAAAGCAAGCCTTAGCAGAATCTAAAACAATGAAATATTACAAAGCATCTTCTCTGACCATAAGGCAATAAAAGTGGAAATAACAGAAAAAGCAGGGAAAAGAAATGAAACACTTGGAAAATGAACAATACCCTGCTCAAAAAAGAATGGATTAGAGAAGACATTAAGGATGGGATAAAGAAATTCATAGAATCCAATGAGAATGAAAACACTTACTATCAGAACATTTGGGACATGGCAAAAGCAGTGCTCAGAGGTCAATTTATACCAATAAATGCACATATCCAAAAAGAAGGGCCGAAATCAAAGAATTATCCCTACCACATGAATAAAAAAAAAAAAAAAAGAGAGAGCAACAAAAGAAATCCTCAGGCACTAGAAGAAAACAAATAATAAAAAATAGAGCAGAACTAAATGAAATGAAAACAGAAAAGCAATTGAAAGAATTAACAAGGCCAAAAGCTGGTTCTATGAAATAATCAACAAAATTGATAAACCATTGGCCAAACTGACAAAAGAAAAACAGGAGAGAAAGCAAAGAACTCAAATAAGAAATGAGATGGGCAATATGACAACAGAGCCAACCGAAAGAAAAAGTATGGCATCAGATTACTATGAAAAATTGTACTCTAACAAATTTGAAAACCTAGAAGAAATGGATGATTTCCTAGAAACACACTACCTACCTAAACTAACACAGAGGTAGAACAACTAAATAGGCCCATACCAAAAGAAGAGATTGAAAAGCTAATCAAAAAACTCCCAACAAAAAAAAAGCCCTGGCCCAGATGGCTTCACTGCAGAGTTCTACAAAACTTTCAGAGAAGAGTTAACACTACTACTGCTAATGGTATTTCAGAGCATAGAAAAGGACGGAATACTCGCAAACTCATTCTATGAAGCCAGCATATCCCTGAAACCAAGGCCAGGAAAAGACACCACAAAAAAAGAAAATTACAGACCTAATATCCCTCATGAACTTAAATGCAAAAATCCTCAAAAAAATTCTAGCCAATAGAATTCAACAACATACCAAAAAAAAAAAAAAATTCACCACGACCAAGTGAGATTCATACCAGGTATGCAGGGATGGCTCAACATTAGGAAAACAATTAATGTAATCCATCACAGAATTAAAAGACAAGAATCACATGATTTTATCAATTGATGCAGAAAAGGCATTTGGAAAGGCTCAACACACATTCCTGATAAAAACTCTCAGCAAAATAGGAACAGAAGGAAATTTCCTCAACATATTAAAGGGCATTTTTACGAAGGCAACAACTAACATCATCCTAAATGGAGAGAGCCTGAAAGCACTCCCCTTGAGAATGGCAACAAGACAAGGATGCCCTTTATCACC
This sequence comes from Elephas maximus indicus, assembly GCF_024166365.1. Taxonomy (NCBI): domain Eukaryota; kingdom Metazoa; phylum Chordata; class Mammalia; order Proboscidea; family Elephantidae; genus Elephas; species Elephas maximus. The sequence goes on along the minus strand of NC_064835.1, from coordinate 23,266,663 downwards.
GCTCTTATCCAATATTGTGCTGAAGGTCCTAGCCAGAGCAAATACGCTAGATAAAGAAATAAAGGGCATCCAGATTGGCAAGGAAGAAGTAAAATTATCTCTATTTGCAGATGACATGCTCTTATACACAGAAAACCCTAAGGAATCCTCAAGAAAACTACTGAAACTAATAGAAGAGTTCAGCTAGAGTATCGGCGATACAAAATAAAAATACAAAAATCAGTTGGATTCCTCCACACCAACAAAAAGAGCATCGAAGATGAAATCACCAAATCAATACCATTTACAGTAGCCCCAAAGAAGATAAAATACTTAGGAATAAATATTACCCGAGAGGTAAAAGTCTTATACAAAGAAAACTACAATATACTTCTGCAAGAAACCAAAAGAGACGTTCATAAGTGGAAAAACGTATTGTGCTCATGGATAGGAAGACTTAACATTATAAAAATATCCATTCTACCAAAAGCGATCTATACATTTAATGCACTTCCCATCCAAATTCCAATGACATTCTTTAATGAGATGCAGAAACAAATCACCAACTTCATATGGAAGGAAAAGAGGCCCCTGATAAGTAAAGCATTACTGAAAAAGAACAAAGTGGGAGGCCTTATATTACCGGATTTTAGAACCTACTATACAGCCACAGTAGTCAAAATGGCCTGGTACTGGTACAACAACAGGCACATAGACCAATGGAACAGAATTGAGAATTCAGATATAAATCATTCCACATATGAGCAACTGATATTTGACAAAGGCCCCAAAACAGTTAAATGGGGGAAAAGACAGTCTTTTAAACAAATGGTGCTGGCATAATTGGATATCCATCTGCAAAAAAATGAGACAAGACCCATACCTCACACCATGCAAAAAAAACGAGCTCAAAATGGATCAAAGTCCTAAATGTAAAATCTAAAACAATAAAGATGATGGAAGAAAAAATAGGGACAACGTTAAGAGCCCTAATACATGGCATAAAGAGTATACAAAACATTCCTTACAATGTAGAAGAAAAACTAGACAACTGGGAGCTCCTCGAAATCAAACACCTATGCTCATCAAAAGACTTCACCAAAAAAGTAAAAAGGTTACCTACAGACTGGGAAAAAGTTTTTAGCTATGACATTTCTGATCAACACTTGATGTCTAAAATCTACATGATACTGCAAAAACTCAACTACAGAAAGACAAACAACCAATTAAAAAATGGGCAAAAGATATGAACAGACACTTCACTAAAGAAGACATTCAGGTAGCTAACAGACACATGAGGAAATGCTCATGATTATTAGCCATTAGAGAAAAGCAAACCAAAACTACAATGAAATTTCATCTCACTCCAAGGCTGCCGCAAATCCAAAAAACACAAAATAATAAATGTTGGAGAGGCTGTGGAGGGATTGGTACATTTATACACTCCTGGTGGGAATGTAAAAAGGTACAACCACTTTGGAAACTGATTTGGTGATTCCTTAAAAAGCTAGAAATAGAACTACCATGGGATCCAGCAATCCCACTTCTTCGAATATACTCTAGAGAAATGAGAGCCTTTACACGAACAGATACATGCACACCCATGCTTATTACAGCGCTGTTTACAATAGCAAAAAGATGGAAGCAACCAGGGTGCCCATCGTCGGATGAATGGATAAATAAATTATGATACATTCAGAGAAGGGAATATTACCCATCGATACAGAACAGTGATGAATCTGTGAAACGTTCCATAACATGGAGGAATCTGGAAGGTATAATGATGAGTGAAATTAGTCAACTGCAAAAGGACAAATATTGTATAAGACCATTATTGTAAGAGCTCGAGAAATAGTTTAAACAGAGAAGAAAATATTGATTGATGGTTATGAGAGGGGGGCGGGAGGGAGGATGGGAGAGCGGCATGCACTAATTAGATGGTAGATGAGAGCTACTTTAGGTGACAGGAAGGACAACACACAATACAGGCGGGGTCAGCACAACTGGACTAAGCCAAAAGCAGAGAAGTACCCTGAATAAACTGAGTGCTTCGAAAGGCAGCAGAGCAGGGGCGGGGTTTGGGGACCATGGTTTCAGGGGACATCTAAGTCAATTGGCATAATAAAATCTATTAAGAAAACATCCTGCATCCTACTTTGGACTGTGGCCTCTGGGGTCTTAAACACAAGCGAGCCACCATCTAAGATGCATCAATTGGTTTCAACCCACTTCCATCAAACGAGAATGAAGAAGACCAAGGACATGAGGTAATTAGGACCCCGTGAGGCAGAAAAGGCCACATAAACCAGAGACTACATCATCCTTAGACCAGAAAAACTAGATGGTGCCAGGCTACAACCAATGAATGCCCTGGCAGGGAACCCAACAGAGAACCCCTGAGGCAGCAGGAGAACTGTGGGACGCAGACCCCAAACTGTCATGCAAAGACCAGACTTAATGGTCTGAGACTAGAAGGATCCCGGTGGTCATGGCCCCCAGACCTGTTGGCCCAGGACAGGAACCATTCCCAAAGCCAACTCTTCAGACATGGATTGAACTAGACAGTCGGTTGGAGAGGGATGCTGGTGAGGAGTGAGCTTCTTGGATCAGGTGGACACTTGAGACTATGTTGGCATGTCCTGCCTGGAGGGGAGAAGAGAGGGTAGAGGCAGTTAGAAGCTGGTGAAATGGACACCAATAGAGAGAGTGGAGGGAGGGAGTGGGATGTCTCATTAGGGGGAGAGCAATTGGGAGTCTATATAGCATGGTGTACATAAATTTTTGTGTGAGAGACTGATTGGATTTTTAAACTTTCACTTAAAGGACAACAAATTTTTTTTAAATATACATAAAATATAAATTTAATAAAAAGGTCCTCAGCGTATTTGTATTTCTTCAATTACTGCTTTATAGTTTGTGTTAGGGGCTTAAGACTTTTAACATTCTTTTTTTTCCTCTCAGTTTTTTCAAAGCATCTAGTTTAATGTAATGCACTTTATAGCTCTCAGAACTGCAGAGGGGCAAGGTTGCTGCAGCAAAAAGTGGGTTACAATAGGGTGTGGGTTTATTGCTGGAGATGGAAGACCAACAGTCTCAGAAAACAGCGAACTCTTGGGCACTGGCATTCGGGATGGGGGGGCGGATGGCATTCTGGAAGATAAGCGCCCGATGACCAGTGGCCCAGAAGCCTGGGTGGGCAGCAGAGTCTGGGGGGGAAGTAGGGCACCGGCCTGGGCGGCTGACAGAGTCATTTTCCCCCCAGGCAGATGCCCGCGGCAGGACACACCGGACCCCCGCCCTAGCCTTGGCGTGGACAAGAGTTGTGAGCGGCCTCGGCCCCCTGAGGCGCCCCTGGGCCGCCTCCTTGGGACCCACACCTACCTTGCCCCAGGCGGCCAGGCTGGCTCAGGGCCCCGGCCGCAGTGCCAGGCGCTGGCTGGGGACGCCCATCGGCACCTGGGCCGAGGGCTCATGGGAGCGCGACGCCGAGTCCCGGCCAGGCCGCCGCCCTCCAGCGGTCCCTTAGCACCTCGCTCCCCAGCGCCGGTGTCCAGCTGGGCCGGGAGGGGCGGGCGCGCGCGCCGCAGCGGCTGGCGGCGGGGGGCGGGGTGGGTGGGTGTGCTGCGGGAGCGCGCCCCCACGCCGCTGCCGCCTCAGTCTGCAGCTCCGCCTGCGCCCTCTGCTCCCGGCGTTGGGACCCAGTACGCAGGCCCGCCGAGCGGCCAATGAAGGCTGGAGGCCCGCGGTGTAGAGCCAGTCAGCCCCGGAGCCGCGTCCCGCACCCGGACATCCCGGTAAGCGGGAGCGAAGACAGCGGGACCAGGCGCGCACCCCAAGGGGTAGGGCTGCGGGCGGCCCTCCGGGGACTCTGAGGTGTTTGTATGGGGGCCGCCCCCAAGGTGCCTCTGTGTAGGAGAATGATCCTATGTGTCTGCTGCCCCTGGCCCCTCGAGGGAGTTCCTGAGGAGGGTTGGAGAGCCGCCCCCATGGAGCACCCCTGTGTGAACGGAGCCTCCCCAGGAATCTCTCTGTATTTGTCCCCCTGGGCTCCTCAGTGTAACTACGGACCCCCAAGGGCGGCCTCTGGACTTGCCTCTGTGGAAGAGAGTGCCCTGTTTTGAGGATATTCAATCTGCTCAATGGATAGGCTCATGTGTTGGGGTCTTAACACCTTTGGCCCTCAGGCATGTGAGTGAACTTGGAAGCAGACCCTGTAGCTCCAGTCAAGCTTTCAGATGACTGCTGCCCTGGCGGATGTCTGGACTGCAACCTCATGGAAGTCAGAAGCACCCTTCTAAGCCACTCCCAAGTTCCTGACCCACATAGTATTTTTTGTTTTAGACTACTAAGTTTTGGGGCAATTTCTTAAGCAGCATTAGGTAACTAATACAGCCTCCTCAGTAGCAGTGGCCTTCCTGGGGATTAAAGCAGTGAGAGGAAAAACCAAGCCCGGTCTGTTAGGTGAATATTAAGATGATACAGATCCTAAGAATACGATTTAATTCTAGACCAATCACAAATATTCTGCAAATAGTTCCAGCATGGAAGTGAAGGATGTCAGCAGGTTCTGTACATCTTCTCAAAAACACTATCTGAAAAGGAAATAAATGTGGAGAGAATAGCTCACCGCAGATCCATTTAAATATATTCATTTCAAAGCTGACCGATATCCTTACTGCCTGGATTTTTCAGCTTCTGATCTTCCACATATTCTCTGATGACATTCTTATTCTTCTACTTTGTCACATGTGACACTCTCCCCCTGCGAACATAAACGAGAGGACCTCCCTAGGCCCATTTCTTGCACTCTTCACATTTATTTTTTCCCGTATCTGCCCCTAAATGGATCTTATTTATGCAAAAAGTTTCCTATCTCTTTAGTTTCAAAATCTTTTATCTCCCAATCTCACATGTCTGTCTTCAAGCAGAGCTGCTTTCTTTCTGGTATCCCCATTTCCCAGATTGGTTTACTCTCATTTCTAATAGGAATATCATCAGCCACTCCACGCTTCGATCTCAATGGCCAAGTTCTGTCAGAAATTGCTCACAAGCTTTGGACCAAGGAACCAAGACCATCAGTGGAGACATGATCATCTTTCCCATTACAACGTTCTGCTTCATAACCTTCTCCCCTTCCCAGTAATCACCTCAGAGACCCAGATGTATTTACTAAGTGTGACCAACTTGCCAGGCACTATGCTAAAGAAATAAATGTTTTATGCTCTTGAGTTCATATACTGCCAGTTTTTGAGCCATAAGGGGCAAATTATAGCTTTGCGGTGCACTTATACGAGTTAACGTATATTATGGAGTCCCTGGGTGGCTCAAGGACCCTGGTTGCACAGTGGGTAAGGGCTCGACTGCTAACCAAAAGGTGGGCAGTTCAAATCAACCAGCTGCTTCTTGGAAGCCCTATGGGGCGGTTCTACTGTGTTCCATAGGGTCACTATGAGTCGGAATCAATGGCAGCGGGTTAGGTGGCTCAAATGGTTAAACACTCAGGTACTAACTGAAAGGTTGGTGGTTCAGATCCACCTAGGGGCACCTCGAAAGAGAGATCTGGCGATGTCCTCCTGCAAGGTCACAGTCTTTGAAAACACTACGGAGTACAGTTCTACCCTGAAACACATACGGTCACAGTAAGTGGGAATCCACTTGATGGCCACTGTTTTGTTTTTTTGGTTTTATGCCTTTTCAGAGGTGACACTGACACTTAGTTACTGTTTTTCCCTCTTCTGGCAGTCACATTCTTAGTCCCCCTGCCTTTACTCTATCAAATTAGTTTGTCCATAACCTTTGGGTAAACTGGCCACACTTGTAGCTTCATTTGATCTGAATCACCCAGATGTGCACTGAGCACTCAGAATGTCTGTGTGTGTATACTAACTTTTTTAGAGTTTCCAGTTATGCTGATTTCCCAAAGTCCCTTGGTCTTCTGTGTTAGATGAAGTTGCTATTCCTGAGGCCTATGCTTCTAGAAGCCAGTTGTCTGCTACCTTGCAAACTTTTACCCTTATATACAAGTGCTGCTTGTGCTACATTCTTCCAGATCAAATCCAGGACAGAAGAGATGCATTTTCAAGTTTTTGGTTACTGCCTGTCTTAGTTACCTCGTGGTGCTATAAGAGAAATATCACAAGTGGATGGCTTGAACAAAGCAAAATTTATTCTCTCACCGTTTATGAGGCTAGAAGTCCAAATTCAAGGTGCCAGCTCCAGGGGAAGGCTTTCTCTCTCTGTCAGCTTCGGGGAAGGTCCTTGTCATAAATCTTCCCCTGGCCTAGGAGCTTCTCAGTGCAGGGATCCAAGATGCAAAGAACGTGCTTCCCTCCTGCTCTTCTTGCTTGATGGTGATGAGGTCCCCCTCCTCTCGGCTTGCTTCTCTCTTTTATATCTCAAAAGAGATTGACTCAAGATACGACCAAGTTCTATAGATTGTGTCCTACCTCATTAACATCATGGAGGTTAGGATTTATAACACATACAGAAGTAATTACATCAGATCACGCAATGGAGGACAACCACACAATACTGGGAATCATGGTCTAGCCAAGTTGATGCACATTTTTGGGGGACACAATTCAATCCCTAACAGTGCCTTTAGGTCAGCTGCTTTCCTGTGGGCCAGGACAGAGTGCTACAGGATATCGCATAAATGCAGGTGATGTTGACCTTATCATCGTGGTTGTGGAAACTGGCTAAATCCCAAAACTTAGCAGCCCTTCCTATGGTCAGAGAAATCACCCATAGCTACTGTATGGGTTACCTGTTCTCATCCCTCCTAGCCTTGATTCACAACTTAGGTTCTACCTCTGAGGAAGCAGAGTGGATATGATGAGCTGGTGACTGTGTAGTTTCTAGAAACAAGTTCTGAAGATTTGGTCTGATGAGCCCCTTTGGGGATACTGGCACTATGATCTCAAGTAAACCCTTTGTTTTCTCCAATCATCTTGGCAAAATTTATTCAACAAATATTTATTGAACATTTTCTCCTTGTGATCCTATTTAGATTGTTCCTCCCTTCCGAGCTCAAAGAAAATCTGGAGCTACCTGTTAAACCTACGGTTTTTTTTCAAGTTTTCGTTACTTTATTGCTGCTGGGGAAAACCTTCCCACCTTCTTCTGCAAGATCACTGTCAGTTTTGTTGTTGCTGTTGTTTTTAGCTTTTTCCAATATATGCCACTCTCATATCAATTATCAGGTGAAGGCACTCAAGGTTACTTTACATTTAACATGCAGGACAAGGGAGCCATGGCTTATTAGGAAGGCTGTGGACCCTCCAGAGCTACTTATTTTTATAGAGAGCTGAAGGAGAAGGGTTCCCTAGATGCCTTCTCTGTCCCTATTTTTTCCCTATCTCCTGCTGCATAAAAACGTACCACAAACTTGGTGGCTTAAAACCATATCCATTTATTACGCTCTATTTTCTGCAGTCGGGAGTATAGGCAGGGCTTAGCTTAGTCCTTTGCTTATGGTCTCACAAGACTGCAATCAAGGTGTTCACTAGGATGTGTTCTCATCTGGAGGCTTGAAGGTGGAAGAATCCACTTCCAAGCTCACTCAGGCTTTTGGAAGAATTCATTTCTTACCTTCCTGAGGTACAGTTGTTCCAAAGTTTGTACTTAAAAGCACTGCGGGTTTAGAGTTGTCCCTGGAAATAGGTTTGGAGTAGGGGGTAGGGTTGACAGGTGTGGAATCCTGGTTAACATTAAGATTTGGGTTGGACAACTGCTGCAAAATATACTTTTTTTTCTAGCGCACATGGAACATTCTCTAGAATAGACCACGTATTAGGTCATAAAACAAACCTTTGCAGAGTCCAAAACATCGAAATATTACAAAGCATCTTCTCAGACCACAAGGCAATAAAACTAGAGATCAATAACAGAAAAACTAGGGAAAAGAAATCAAATACTTGGAAAATGAACAACACCCTTCTGAAAAAAGACTGGGTTATAGAAGACATTAAGGAGGGAATAAGGAAATTCATAGAAAGCAACGAGAATGAAAATACTTCCTATCAAAACCTCTGGGACACAGCAAAAGCAGTGCTCAGAGGCCAATTTATATCAATAAATGCACACATACAAAAAGAAGAAAGAGCCAAAATCAGAGAACTGTCCCTACAACTTGAACAAATAGAAAGTGAGCAACAAAAGAATCCATCAGGCACCAGAAGAAAACAAATAATAAAAACTAGAGCTGAACTAAATGAATTAAAAAAATTAGAGAACAGAAAAACAATTGAAAGAATTAACAAAGCCAAAAGCTGGTTCTTTGAAAAACTTAACAAAATTGATAAACCATTGGCTAGACTGACTAAAGAAATACAGGAAAGGAAACAAATAACCCAAATAAGAAATGAGAAGGACCACATCACAACAGAACCAAATGAAATTAAAAGAATCATTTCAGATTATTATGAAAAATTGTACTCTAACAAATTTGAAAACCTAGAAGAAATGGATGAATTCCTGGAAAAACACTACCTACCTAAACTAACACATTCAGAAGTAGAACAACTAAATAGACCCATAACAAAAAAAGAGATCGAAACGGTAATCAAAAAACTCCCAACAAAAAAAAGCCCTGGCCCGGACGGCTTCACTGCAGAGTTCTACCAAACTTTCAGAGAAGAGTTAACACCACTACTACTAAAGGTATTTCAAAGCATAGAAAATGACAGAATACTACCCAACTCATTCTATGAAGCCACCATCTCCCTGATACCAAAACCAGGTAAAGACATTACAAAAAAAGAAAATTATAGACCTATATCCGTCATGAACATAGATGCAAAAATCCTCAAAAAAATTCTAGCCAATAGAATCCAACAACACATCAAAAAAATAATTCACCCTGATCAAGTGGGATTTATGCCAGGTATGCAAGGCTGGTTTAATATCAGAAAAACCATTAATGTAATCCATCACATAAATAAAACAAAAGACAAAAACCACATGATCTTATCAATTGATGCAGAAAAGGCATTTGACAAAGTCCAACACCCATTTATGATAAAAACTCTTACCAAAATAGGAATTGAAGGAAAATTCCTCAACATAATAAAGGGCATCTATGCAAAGCCAAGAGCCAACATCACTCTAAATGGAGAGAACCTGAAAGCATTTCCCTTGAGAACGGGAACCAGACAAGGATGCCCTTTATCACCGCTCTTATTCAACATCGTGCTGGAAGTCCTAGCCAGGGCAATTAGGCTAGACAAAGAAATAAAAGGTATCCGGATTGGCAAGGAAGAAGTAAAGTTATCACTATTTGCAGATGACATGATTATATACACAGAAAACCCTAAGGAATCCTCCAGAAAACTACTGAAACTAATAGAAGAGTTTGGCAGAGTCTCAGGTTATAAAATAAACATACAAAAATCACTTGGATTCCTCTACATCAACAAAAAGAACACCGAAGAGGAAATAACCAAATCAATACCATTCACAGTAGCCCCCAAGAAGATAAGATACTTAGGAATAAATCTTACCAAGGATGTAAAAGACCTATACAAAGAAAACTACAAAGCTCTACTACAAGAAATTCAAAAGGACATACTTAAGTGGAAAAACATACCCTGCTCATGGATAGGAAGACTTAACATAGTAAAAATGTCTATTCTACCAAAAGCCATCTATACATTTAACGCACTTCCGATCCAAATTCCAATGTCATATTTTAAGGGGATAGAGAAACAAATCACCAATTTCATATGGAAGGGAAAGAAGCCCCGGGTAAGCAAAGCACTACTGAAAAAGAAGAAGAAAGTGGGAGGCCTCACCCTACCTGACTTCAGAACCTACTATACAGCCACAGTAGTCAAAACAGCCTGGTATTGGTACAACAACAGACACATAGACCAATGGAACAGAATTGAGAACCCAGACATAGATCCATCCACGTATGAGCAGCTGATATTTGACAAAGGACCAGTGTCAATTAACTGGGGAAAAGATAGCCTTTTTAACAAATGGTGCTGGCATAACTGGATATCCATTTGCAAAAAAATGAAACAGGACCCATACCTCACACCATGCACAAAAACTAACTCCAAGTGGATCAAAGACCTAAACATAAAGACTAAAACGATAAAGATCATGGAAGAAAAAATTGGGACAACCCTAGGAGCCCTAATACAAGGTATAAACAGAATACAAAACATTACCAAAAATGATGAAGAGAAACCCGATAACTGGGAGCTCCTAAAAATCAAACACCTATGCTCATCTAAAGACTTCTCCAAAAGAGTAAAAAGACCACCTACAGACTGGGAAAGAATTTTCAGCTATGACATCTCCGACCAGCGCCTGATCTCTAAAATCTACATGATTCTGTCAAAACTCAACCACAAAAAGACAAACAACCCAATCAAGAAGTGGGCAAAGGATATGAACACACATTTCACTAAAGAAGATATTCAGGCAGCCAACAGATACATGAGAAAATGCTCTCGATCATTAGCCATTAGAGAAATGCAAATTAAAACTACGATGAGATTCCATCTCACACCAACAAGGCTGGCATTAATCCAAAAAACACAAAATAATAAATGTTGGAGAGGCTGCGGAGAGATTGGAACTCTCATACACTGCTGGTGGGAATGTAAAATGGTACAACCACTTTGGAAATCTATCTGGCGTTATCTTAAACAGTTAGAAATAGAACTACCATACAACCCAGAAATCCCACTCCTGGGAATATACCCTAGAGATACAAGAGCCTTCATACAAACAGATATATGCACACCCATGTTTATTGCAGCTCTGTTTACAATAGCAAAAAGTTGGAAGCAACCAAGGTGTCCATCAACGGATGAATGGGTAAATAAATTGTGGTATATTCACACAATGGAATACTACGCATCGATAAAGAACAGTGACGAATCTCTGAAACATTTCATAACATGGAGGAACCTGGAAGGCATTATGCTGAGCGAAATGAGTCAGAGGCAAAAGGACAAATATTGTATAAGACCACTATTATAAGATCTTGAGAAATAGTAAACCTGAGAAGAACACATACTTTTGTGGTTACGAGGGGGGGAGGGAGGGAGGGTGGGCGAGGGTTTTTTATTGATTAATCAGTAGATAAGAACTGCTTTAGGTGAAGGGAAAGACAACACTCAATACATGGAAGGTCAGCTCAATTGGACTGGACCAAAAGCAAAGAAGTTTCCGGGATAAAATGAATGCTTCAAAGCTCAGCGGAGCAAGGGCGGGGGTCTGGGGAACATGGTTTGCGGGGACTTCTTAGTCAATTGGCAAAATAATTCTAATATGAAATCATTCTGCATCCCACTTTGAAATGTGGCGTCTGGGGTCTCAAATGCTAACAAGCGGCCATCTAAGATACAGCAATTGGTCTCAACCCACCTGGAGCAAAGGAAAATGAAGAACACCAAGGCCACACGACAACTAAGAGCCCAAGAGACAGAAAGGGCCACATGAACCAGAGACCTACATCATCCTGAGACCAGAAGAACTAGTTGGTGCCCGGCCACAATCGATGACTGCCCTGACAGGGAGCACAGCAGAGGACCCCTGAGGGAGCAGGAGATCAGTGGGATACAGACCCCAAATTCTCATAAAAAGACCAAACTTAATGGTCTGACTGAGTCTGGAGGAATCCCGGCGGCCATGCTCCCCAGACCTTCAGTTGACACAGGACAGGAACCATCCCCGAAGACAACTCATCAGAAATGAAAGGGACTGGTCAGCGGGTGGGAGAGAGATGCTGATGAAGAGTGAGCTAATTATATCAGGTGGACACTTGAGATTGTGTTGGCAACTCTTGTCTGGAGGGGGGATGGGAGGATAGAGAGAGAGGGAAGCTGGCAAAATTGTCAAGAAAGGAGAGACTGAAAGGGCTGACTCAAGAGGGGGAGAGCAAGTGGGAGTAGGGAGTGAGATGTATGTAAACTTATATGTGACAGACTGATTGGATTTGTAAACGTTCACTTGAAGCTTAATAAAAGTTATTAAAAAAAAAAAAAAAGATTTGGGTTAGAACTACACGTGTAGTCATGCCATGCGTCATGGCCTCCGTCCTGGGGAACCAAGGCCTGCATCTTCACGGTGCCTTGAGAGTACCCTTGGCAGGTGTGTCTATCTGCTCTGTTGAAGGGGCTGGGGGCAGGGCCCTGCAGGGATGGAGGCAATAGTAAATTGGTGGCCCTTGTGGAGATGGGTGCATAGGTGAAGGATGAGGGCAGTAGATCTACTGCAAGCCCTTGACATTTTTTTAAGAGCATGCAGAGAAGTTGGTGAGACCAGGGGTATGCACGTGAATCCACTGCTGTCTCTATTAAAGAACAAGCAGTGAAACAGAAATTACAAAGGAGAGTTTAGAGGAGGGATAGGCAGGCCTGGTTCTGAGGTGGCCTAGGAGGCTTTATAGAGGAAAAGGGCTTTGAAGGATGAATTTGGACTGCATATGTGTTTGTGAGTCTACAAGATGGGCTGTATCTTTTTGTTATGTGTGCAAGTCAGCTTTGTATGTGCTTTTGTATTTCTGCCTGTGTCTACTTGAGTATTTCCAACCCAGGGGGTTCCCTGGTCTATGTAGATGTGTATTTCTGGTCAAAGTTTCTTCGTACTCTGTAGTATTTCTGTGTGGCATCTTTGAATCTGTGTCTTTCTCTTTATGTACATGTGTGACTGGATGTCTGTGTGTCCACGTGTTATTCACTGTGTGTAGTGAGATCCTAGTCTGACGTCTGTCTTTAATCATCCTTCCCACCCCCCAGTGTACCGCAGCTGCCAGTAATATTTACCTCAACAATAGGTTTCCCTTTCCATGGTCTGGATTCCCATGGGTAAGACTATCTGCCCAGGGTCCTGACCCTGTGGCCTCTGTACAGGCTTGACCTTGGAAGTAAAACATTCTGGAAAGCCCCCAGCATGCCCCTTGCCTGGCCATGGACCCAGAGAAGTTACTGTGGAGGAGAGATACAAATCGGGGAAGGGAGGCTGTTGGCAGAACCCATCCCTCCTTCTTCGAATGGATATCTTTCTCTGTCTCTTTCTCAGGGCCCCCTCTTCCCCTGTGCTCTCATACAGACCAAGTATTCAGGGGCCTGACCTCAGTGTCTCTGGGGATGGGAATGGACATCTCTTAGCAAGCCCAGCCAGGTGTGTCAGGGATTCGGTACTGTCTCCCAGCACCTTACCTGTCTGCATGGTGCCCTTTCTCCATCTGTCCACTCTAGCTCAAGATTGTCCTTCCTCCTTTCCTATCCCTACGGCGGACACAGGAACCTTCTTGGCCTTTCTTTCATGATAGCCCTGGCTAATGCCATAGGCCCCTGAGCACAGGTAGAGCATTAGGGCTTGATGGCCAGTAAAAGAGCAGAGGCCCAGTGACCTCTCTCGTGGTGCAGAAAATATCATCTCAGTGGGGACTTACCCTCTCACTCCTGCACTCAGTGTGTTTTTGTCCTTCCCTGGATGGGACAGGGTGAGCATGTACAAAATGAGTCAGGCATGGTCCCTGTCCTCAAGGACTCAGCGATTAAAAGGCAGAATGATGTTTGGAGAAGACATACTTCTCTTACTGCTGTTACTCAGTCCCCTAAGTTACGTTTATAGAATTCTCAAGTACTCACCCAGACCCCCAGAAAGCCCAAAGGAAGGGCTGTAGAAGGTCAGGGCTGTTCACCATGACATGTTACGTCAAAGGCCCAGTGGTGAACTCCAAAGATCCCGAGCAAGCAGTGATGTATTCCAAGCATCTACCACCACTTCTGGGGTATATTACATTTTTGGAGTTTGTGCCCTGCCCTGAAGCATTTATTTTGCTCTTATTTTAACTCTCCCGAGCTCTGGGGGGAGGAGGAAGGTCGGGGCTCTGCTAGCGTTGTGGGATAGGATGAGCAAAGCTACATCCACTCAACAACATCCTGCATGAGTTCATAGGCTCTCACCCTGTCTCTTCTCAGCTCTTGATTTTGCTGAGAACTCATAATCCTGAAGGTATTGGTTCCAGCTCATCTCTCTGGCCCAGCCCTTTGGTACAGGACTTTGGTCAGCATCATGAGCCCATGCTGGGGTGGGGCAGGTAGGAGCCTGAGGGGACCACGGGAAGGACCTGCTCCACCATATGTCAGGTTGTGTGCACACTAACCCTTGCTTCCCACCTGATGCTGTTTTGACCCTTTTGAGTCACTTCCCTTCACTCTTGCCTTCCTCTGTTTCTCTCTCTGTTCCATGGCTCTCTGTCCAACTCCCACAAGGCAGGGAGGATGTACCTGCCACAAGACCTCCTTTGATCTCCTTCAGGGATGCATTAGTAAAACACGTAGAAAATGTTGGCATGGCAGGCCTAGGGCTTGTGCCTGCCTACTCTGGGGGCCACAATAGGAGCTGGGTCCCCATGATTTAGGCACAGAATCACCATTCTCAACAGGGATACATCCATGCTTCTTCCCATCCTGGTTTTTCTGCATCCTCTCAGTGGACACTTTGTGTTAAGCAGTGGAATCCTATAGAGGAAGTGAGTGCAGCCACCACCTCCTCCTGGGTTTGATGGGATGGTGAGTGATCCTGGCTTTCCTTAGGAACCAGTGAGGCAGGGGTATCCCACAGTCCCCTGTACCACATCATCAGGAAGCCACATTTCCTGCTCTTTCTCCAGCTCTTGGCTTCTCTGTGGTAGGTCAGAGGAGGACGCAGGGATGGTACCTTTTGAAGGCTACTAGGTGGTGGCCAAAATAGTAGTCTATCCCACATGCTTAGGGCAACCTCTTTGTCTTTTTGTTTCCCAGTTCTTTTTTCCTGGCCCCAAACCTCACTGGCCACTGAAGGCTAGGATGCCACATCTGCCCTCTTTCTGCATTGCTAGGCCCATGTTCTTTGTCAGGCTCATAAATCTCAGAGTTTGCTTACATCCCTCCACCAAGAGCACTTAGGCTGTGGGTTGACTTTCTGCCTCTGGACTTTTTTAATTCCGAAAAACCCAGCTTTTCTCCATTATCATGCCCTGGTCAGGAGCATGGTGTGCTGTCCCAGGTATTCATACTACCATTTACATTCTTTCCCTACTGGCTTCCTTCCCTGGCAGCCTTAGGGCTGGGGGACAAACCTCTCTACCTTCTACTCTGATCTTCATTCTAGTAGGCATTCCTTCCATGTAGCTGAGAGGCACTGGAGATGGGAAACAGGCAACAGGGCCACAGCAGGCTCCCAGATTGTTTGAAAGATCTTGTTAGTACCAACCAGGGAGCAGAGAGGGGAGATTCTGTATTTTGGTTTTGACCTCTGTCATAGAAACTGCTTTTTCGGATCACAAAAGCACATCTTCAAGGAGGAAGCACTGTGGCACTCCCCTAAAAACCTTCCAGATTGCAGGCATATGTATGTATCAGCCATCAATTAATGATTTTTGCCTATGGGTGGGCAAACAATGCATTGATTTCCAGACCGCTCCTTCTTGTCAGTACTGTTGTCTTGGGGTTCAAGATTATCATGGGAAGCTTTGACTGAACTCCACCCTGACCTTTACCCTCAGTGTACCTTAGACAAGGGCCTAGCCTTCTCTACTCAGGTCCCTTTATCCACAGTCCAGGATAGGGCTGGGAGGAGTTATGTGGAATGCTAACACATCTGAACTGTGGGTTGAAGGTTATTCTCTAGTAGAAAAGACTGTATACCTCCCGCTCAACCTTTAACATATCACAAGGAGACAAGAAGGAACAAGCAGGCATGTATCTCTGCCTAGGGATATATTTGGGCTATGCTTTGCACAACCTGTACATTAAAGAAAATGACAATACAGGGATTTAATACCCTACAGACTATTTTAATGAACTGGATCTTCTTGAAGAAAGCAGTGTTTTTCTCTGAAGTAAGGGTTGGGACGTATGGTGGGTTCTCAGGTTGGGTGGCACAAGCCTCTCGAGGATGGTGCCAAGCAGCTGTGGAGGTGGCCCAGCATAGAGCCAGAGCAAAGATGATGAGAGTAGTGCCAGAGCTGATTGTCCGGGGCCTCCAGGCCACCCGAGAAGGCCAGGCTCACCTGTTTCTCAGTGGGGAGAAATTGGGCTTCGGATCCTTTGTTGTCTTCTCTGTCTTAGCTTGTCCCACAGGCCTTTGGCTGGGGCCAGGCTCTTCTTAAGACGATTTTTTCGCGTTTTGGTCACTTTCTCCTCTGAGGAATACATGGATTTCTCATCTACTGTCTTGGAATGAATACAGCTAAAAATGCACTTCACCTTATTTCTTAAGCCAGGTTCTGGAAGGCCAGGGCTCTTCTGAGTATGGGCTAGTCTCATTCCCTCCTCTGGGGTCTCATTCCACAAAGGTTTGTCCTGCAAAGGCTTACCCTGAGTTAGTGGGCCCAGCGAAGACCGGCCCTGTGAAGCCTGGGGCACCACAGGCTGGGCAGTCCCAGGAATCCTGCCTGGTTCTGTAATGACATTCAGGTTGCTTTCACTGTCTTCCACACCATTCTTCTCAGAATCTTTCCCCCCAGGTGCCCCTGGAGGTAGTTTTGGGAGCTTAAACTGAGGACAGTACTGAGGACTCTGCTGAGAGGGGGCTGTAATATCAAAGCTCACACTCCTTTGCCAGGGACCTCGGGGTGTCCTGTTCACAGATAACCCTGCTGGCTTCTGGTCTTCAGCAGGGGGTCTGTTTTCTGTGGGTGAGGGCAGCCCAAACCCTGGATTCCATTCTGTAGTGTCCCCTTGTGGTTTCGGTTTCTGTGGGTATTCTTTCTTCACTGCCAGTGTGGGTACTTGGGCTGAGTCATTGGTCTTGCTGGGGCCTTGAGACTCAGGGCACCAGGCCTCTTCCAGGCTGGGGCTGTTCACTCTGGCTTCTAGCTGAGCACAAAGCTCCTGGGCATCTGCAGTATCCTCCCTGAGTTGTGAGATATTGGAGACCCAGTAGGCAGAACCATGGGGCCCTGCTCTGGAACTAGCTTGTTTCTTCCTCTGCTGTACTGCCTTTAGCTCAACAATGAGCTGTTTTCTAAGGCAGATTAATTCGTGTTCTGGGGCATGTGGACTGTCTACTGGGATGAGGAATTCCTGGAGGGATGTTTTCCCTTGGTTGTTTAGACTCCCAAGCACCTCCTGTGTGGGTAAGTTCTCTAAGACTGCTACAAATTGGTTCTGGGATGCCCTTACTTTTATGGGAATTCCCAACTGTATTTCTAGGATCTTTTTTCTCAGATGGAAGTTTAGTTTGGTCAAGATGGATGTTTTGAGTGCCTTTGGAATATAAGAATCTGTCTCTGGCAGTGTGGGTACTTGGGCTGAGTCCTTGGTCGGGCCAGGGTCTGGGAACTCAGGGCAGCAGGCCTCTTCCAGGCTGGAGCTGTTCACTCTGGCTTCTAGCTGAGCACAAAGCTCCTGGACATCTGCCACGTCCCTGCTGAGATGTGAGATCTTGGAGACCCAGTGGGTAGAACCATGGGGCCCTGCTCTGGAACTGCCTTGTTTCTTTCTCTCCTGTACTGTCTTTAGCTCAAAAATCAGCTGTTTTCTGAGGCAGATCAATTCTGGATCTGGGGCATGTGGACTGTTTGGTGGGATGTGGAGTTTCTGGAGCCATGTTTTCCCTTCACTGTTTAGACTCCCAGATGCCTCCTGTGTGGGTAATTTCTCTGAGACTACTACAGTTTGGTTCCGAGACTCCCTTGCTTTTATGGGAATTCCCATCTGTATTTCTAGGACCTTTTTTCTCAGATGGAAATTTAGTTTGGTCAAGATGGGTGTTTTGAGTGCCTTTAGAATAGCAGCATCTGTTTGACTTTCTAGATGCACCATCTCCTTTGTTTGTTCCTCCTGCACTTCAGTAAGGAACTCCTGTGCACCATCTGCACCAGTCTCGTCGTCTTGAAGACCTGGCCCAGGACTTATGCACTGTTCTTCGTAGGAGATCATCTCAGTCAGAGGCTCTGGTGTGATTTCAACAGGCTCAGGCATTATCTCTGCAATTTCAGATTGGCTAGTGATTGGCAGGCCTGTGGCCTTGGAGGGAGCCAAATAATAGAGATCAGGCAGCCCTGACAGGAAGGCTAGATGTTTGTCCTGTAAATTAGTTCCCAGCTTCTCCATGGGTCCCTTGGTCAGGGATCTGGACAGCTTAGTGTGGTCAATGACAGCACCTGGTGAGGTCTGTGAGGGCATAACTTTCTGATACATCTCAGGATCAGTTGCTGCCTTCAGCTCTAAGACCTTGTTTCCTGGAATGCAGGGGTACTGAGCTACCTCCATATTCCCCGGAATTCCACAGTCCTGGCAGATAAATATATGGGCAAGGACAGTGCCCTGGAGGGTCTGCCAACATTTGGAATCGATGTGGTTCTGCAGTATTGCTTTGGTCTGGGTGAGCAAGCGTGGCATGGAGTCTAACACTGGGGCCAATGTGAGTGAGGTCATGTCGCTAAGCCCACTGACCTCTGGGGCTGCAGACCAGGAGGCATTCACATTGTCCAAGGCTTTACTGCTCAAGAGCAGAGGCTGTTGGTCAGCACGGGACAGGAGGAATGCAGTGGACAGCTTGATCCTCTGAGACATGCCACCGTGCTGGGGAATTAACTGCTTTTGGAGGTGGAACTCCAGCAGCCTCTGGTCATGGTCCGGGAAGAAGGGTAGTTCCCCCCTGAGGAGTGAGATGGGCTTCCTGGACCAGGAAGATCTCAGGGTCTCTGGAGACTGGGTTGTGTCACCGGTCTTATATTGCATGAGACTCTGGGCATACTGAGATCTCTCGAAAGCAGCTGGCAATTCCCAAGTAACCTGGAGCTGCCTCTGCAGCAGGTTCCACTCCAACACTTTGAACTTGGCCAGAGCCCGAAATGGGATATTGATCTGATTTCGTTGATGGTCAGTTAGAGACACCAAATTTGGCACAGATTTGGCAGAAGGTGAAGCTGACTGGAGTGGATTATTAAGCAAGAGCGGGAGGAAGGAGTGCTCATGGAAGAAAAAAAGAACATTCAAGGGAAATTGGGGTATGTACCTGTTTGTGGAAATCCCTTGAAACTCAGTGTCAGTGACAAGCAGGGACTCACTGGTTAGACAAGAGAAGCTACAGAATTGCTGGCTGTGCTTCTGCTTCAGACGATCAATGTCAGTGACAAGCAGGGACTCACTGGTTAGACAAGAGAAGCTGCAGAATTGCTGGCTGTGCTTCTGCTTCAGATGATCACCTGAGTCTTCAGCCTGTCTCTCAGGCTGTGGATAGAGGCTATTTAGAACTTTAAGGGCTGGAGAGGGCACAGCCAGAGCCAGAGAGCTTGGGGTTTTCTGGCAGTGGCAACTTTGGTCTTGGTCCCTGATGGAGCATTTAAAAAGCCAGAAGGCCTGAGTAGGCTGGCTGAGCATACAGGAACCCCAAGTCTTGTGGGAAATGGTCCCAGTTGTTTCAACACAAGCATTCAAATTATCATTCATAAGCTGCCTCAGGGACTCTTCCAGATGCCTGGGGTATCCCCACCTCTGGAAATGCATCCATTTTTTTACATGGACCTCAAGAAACCTGAGAAGTTCAGGACTGAGTAATGGGAGGTGGGCGGGAAAGATAGTGACCGTATGCATGGCTATAGCATGTGTCAGATTCGTGAGATCTGTGGTCAGGAACAGCAGAGAGACATGGGATCTCAAGGGCTGCTGGCCTTGGTTCCCATGGAAAAATTTGTGGTTGCTATACAGCATCTCTTGCTGGTTCACAGGAACTCTGGTCTCCCCAAGGCTTGAAGAAGGTATAGTTCCTGGGTTCCTGGGCACATCTGGCAGTTGAAATCCCTTCCCTAGCTGCAGGTGTTCATCCCAGTGATCTTGGATGATGACCACACTGGTTGATGGGGCAGCCGTCTGGGTTAAGGATTTCTGATCCGTTAATTGTAACAGTGTGGAGGTTACGGATGCCGGTAAAAGTTCTCTGGAGTTCTTGAAACGCAGTTGCAGACTCTGCTTAGACACTCCAGAGATGGACAGAATTTCTAGGCAAGAAGAGTATTGTGAGGTCCCTGCCGAAGTAGGGGTGATCAGGGTGTTTTTACCTGTCACCAGTTGTTGAATGTCCAGAGCCATGGCATTGGAGACCGGATAGTAGAGGTCTGCATATAGGAGCTGCAACACACATCCTTCTCGAGGAAGCCAGGCCTGCCTGGAAAGGGACGCATGGCAACCGTTATTGATGCAGTGTCATCTGCCTCCTTGGAAGAGTGTGGTCTGGGGGATTGGCCTTTCCTTTCCCCTAGGCCTGTAAGCCCTGGGCCTACCCCTGGGAATCTCCCACTTTGCTTGTTAGGCCTGGCTGAGCTGAGGCTCTTGGTCTTGTTGGGCAAGGTCTCAGACAGCTGCTGGGTGGGCAGGGCCCTCAGATAGGACTGGGAGGTAGGGTGAATTCTCTGCTGAACTCTGTTGAGAAGCTGAACTAGAAGGGAACAAAGCAGGTGAGGATGTCAGATAGCAGAATGGCCATCACCAGGCACATCACCAAGTATAAACTAGAGTCAGTCTCATTTGGGGCTATGAAAACAATGTCTGTTATCCATATTTGTGGATAATGACATCTTTGTGCGAATACTGTATTCTACGGACTGTGGATTGTCCCTGGTGCTATATACAGCATCTCTTGGGGACTAGTCCTGTCCTCTGGAGATCTTATTAGGAGGATAAGATGACAGGCTTCTGTCTGAAGACTGTCCTAGTGAGTGACCTCCCTATGTTTCCAGGCCAAGCCAGACTCAGAGGAGTCTGCCTTTGAAAGGATGTAGAAGCAAAAGGAATATGACAGTGATGACTTAATTATGCAAAATCCAGACTGTAGGCCGAATAACTTGTCAACTTGTCTCCTTGCTGAGTTCCACTTCATGTAGAATCTTTCATAAATTACGTACTAGTCAGACCTGAAGTCGAGGAATAATGTGACTCTAGCACAGAGCAGATTGGGAGACTGTTCTCTCCTGTGATGTCTGACCACTTCTGTCCTGGCAACTCTCTCAACCAGTGAACCAGCCTCTCTCATGTATGGTTCCCTCCCATGCATTGTCCCTCTCCTCTTCCTTGTCCCTGGCCAAACTGAGAAATCATCACAGCCCAGGCTGGGACTTGGGAGACAACAAAGGACAGAGAGCAAGAGATCACCTTTTTGGGACAGCGAGACCCTTTTGGAGCTTTTCAGCTTCTTCCTTGGAAGGTCTCCTAGCTGAAGAACCAGGAAACAGTGTTACATGGACAGGAGAGGTTAGGGGCATTCTATAGGAAGCTAGTAGTGAGGCCTTGGACTCTCAGTAAAGGAGACTAAAGGCTTCAAGAGTCAGGCTCCAAGGCATGTGTGTGTATAGCTTAAACATTTACACTATGTATCTCATTCCTAATCTCATTTGATGCTCACAATCACAGTGTGAGTGCAGCAGGATCATCAGTGTTATGCCTGTTTTATGGATAATAAGACTGAGACATGGAATGACTTCCACAGTGTCATAAAAACTAGTAAATAACACAGTTAAGGACCTCTGTCTTATTTCCTCATTCCCAGCAGGTTAAGGTAGAGAAATCTGGACGTGTCCAGGCTCTGATTTCCTATCCAAGGAAGTTTCTATAAGAAATTGTCAATTTGGGGAACTTCAGCCTCTAGTGGTTAGAGTAGCTTGCTCCTGGCACCAAGGGATAGGGTTAGTATCCGTGAGAACCTCGCTCACGGTGAAGGGGAATCAGAGGAGAGACTGGGACCTTACCTCTTTTTGGAGCATCTCTAGCCCTTTGGCTGACCCTTTGGTGTTGCTTAAAGACAAAAAGGGTTAGAATGTGAAGCTTTGACACAAATTTCTTTTCATGCCCAAAATGGGATAAAACCAATAAACATTTTCTAATGCCTTTTATATACCTTTCTATATTTTATACTTTTACTACCTTTCCTTTCCTTAGTCCCCCTTTTTTACCCCAACATTTCTCTTTTCTGCTTATTTGACTCACTTCTAGGCTCTTCCAGACTCCATGCCTTATACCCCATTTCTAGGAGAAGTTCTGTGGGCGGCTTAGGATGACACAGGAGGAAGAGTGGAACAGATTAAAGGGCGAATGGTTCCAGTAGTCAAAAGCTTCAGATTACAAAGGCCTTAAAGAACCACCAACTAGAAAAATCACCCAAACTGGGAGGTCCAGGAAGGTAGACTTTATATCTTTGACCCCTCAACCCAAATCAGCTCATGTCCTTGGCGTTTCAATTAGAGTACATTACATGGAGGGCTGGCAAGGGATTGTTCTAGGCTCTAAGAAGTAAATGACTATACAAGAATAACTGAAGGTTTGATTAAAAAAAAAAACAAAAAACTCTCAAGCAGGGATAAGGAGAGAAACTGGGGATTTAAAAGCTTCTTGTCTGAGACTTAACAGATCAATAGTGTTCAGGGTGTTTCCCTACCTCATGGGCACTCCTGTTAGATTCCAGTCTGAATCCATGGTATTTCTTTTTCATTTGCCAAATATTTATTATAAGGCAGAAAACAGAGGCATATTTATATAAGGGATATCCAGCATGCCACCAAAGGAAAGTAGGGCACAACATGGTCTTGCCTCAATACATTGAGGAGACCAGTCCTCCCTCTCTCTAGGCATCCAGGATACTGGTGCCTAATGATTCTCAGCACTGAGCCTTGTCATCTCCACCTCACAGTCATGGACTGCATCACAAAGGCCTCCCGTGTCATAAAGCAGGTGTGGCATCAAAGCCCTGTAGCTGTCTTAGGGAAGTTTATGTGGTGATTCAGTCTGTAGATGAGGGCATCTGGTTACCTCTGAGGGTCTCAGAGCTTGCAACTAAAGATGCCATGGCCAGGCCACAGGCAGTGTCTATGCTCCCTTTCTCTCTCCACTGTCCACACTTTACACCAGCCTGATGACTCAGCTCTCTCTGTTACAACAGCCTGAAACTCTCCAGAAACTGAGTGTTTAAGCACACAGGGCACCTTATAAGAAAGAGTAGCCAGGGCAGAGGACCCTCCACCAGCTCCTTCACTTGTCCTAGAAACTTACCTGAAAGTACACAAGAGGTTAGGGCAGGCAGAGTCAGGTTAAGGCTTGGAAATGGAGAGCTTTGATGTTACAAGTAATGGGTGATTGGTAATCAGAGGTGCAGGAAGGGGACCAAGGCTAAGGTGACAGGAAAAGACCAAAGCAGCAGTATCTTTAAATGACATTGTGGGAACAAGAAAGGGATGACTCCAGGCTGTGTGCCTGAGAAGAGATTGTAAACACTACTTCTATGGAGGCGCAGGAATGAGCCTCACCTCTGGAGGCCTGTCCAAGGCCTGGTTTCCCAGAGCTGCCCTTACAGATGTTCCAGCCTTTGCCTCCTCAGGGAGATGACTACCTGCAGAGATGGGTTGGTGGCCACTTTCAACTAAGGGCCACAAGCTAGTTACTCGTGGTTAGATCTACTCATCTACTCTGGATGCATGCTGTTTGACTGGAGAAGTTTTTTGTGCTGTTTTGTTTTCAGCCTGGATTCTGGAAATCTTTAGGGAAGGTAGGTGTTTTCCAATTCAGTCCCAGGACCCAGCGTTTCTACCGTCTACCCTTATTTTACACATTTACGTTACCTGCTTGGCTTCTTTCGATATTGTGATATGCTTGTAACACCCCAGGATTTCTGTGTTTCCTTGAAAAGGCCTTTCAGTGAGACTGGTCTGACAACCAAACAATTCTTGGGCTGATAATCTCTGAAGAGGGTATTTGTTCTACCTCCAGCCTCCAGTCCTCCACCAGCAGGTATGGTGAGTGCTTATTTTCAAATGTTAAAACAACCTGCATTTCTGCAATAAACCTTGTCTTGATGGTAAGGCTGTGTGTCAACTAGGCTAGGCCATGATTCTCAGTGGTTTGGCAGCTGTATGATGTTGTGATGACTTCCATGATGAGATTTGATAGAATGTGATCACATCTGATGGGATCTGTTGTGAGTAGCCAGTCAGTTGAAAGGGAGTTTCATTCGGCCTGTGGCCTGCATAGACATTCTGGTGGAGCTCGTGGGCTTTTGCTTGCTCTGTATCCTGCAGGTGGCACCTGTTCTTCTGACCTCGGTTCCTGGACTTGAGCTAGCTGCTTTCCTGCTGCCTTGTCTGGTGACCTTGGGATTTGTCTATCTTTGCCGTTTGTGAGCAAGAGCCCTTCTCTCTGTCCTGCCGGTCTTGGATTCATCGGCCCATGTGGCTATGTGAATTGATAAAAATCTCTCTGTGTATATATTTATATGTTTTATTGGTATAAAGCTTCCCTAGAGAACACAGCCTAAGACACTTGTTTAGTCATAATTTTACTTGCTAAAATTTTGTCAAAAATTTTTGCATCAACAGCCGGGTTGCACATCCTATTAATGCAATTACTATCACTGAGTTGTACACCTGTTAAAAGTAAAATTGGCAAAAATTGAATGATAGATATATTTATAACAATGACCAGAAAAAAAAAAAAAAAGTATAGCTGCTGGAGCTGCTTAGGTACAACCATATACCTCATGGGATTTGGTTCCTTGGTTTGGAGGTTTAGGGTCCTGGTTTCATGGGACATTTCAGTTAATTGGCCTGATAACGTGGTTAGTGCTTCTGTTGCACTCCCAAGTTCACTGAATAGTGCCTGTAGTCTTAAAAGCTTGCAATCAGTCATACAAGGTCCAACAGCTGCCGCCTTTGCCATGAGATCAGAAGAACTGGATGGTGTCTGGCTACCATCACTGAACATTTTTTTTTTAAATAATTTTTATTGTGCTTCAAGTGGAAGTTTACAAATCAAGTCAGTCTCTCACATAAAAACTTATATACAACTTGCACATATTCCCAATTACTGTATCCCGGCCATGAGACAACCCGCTCCCTCCTTCCACTCTCTCTTTTCGTGACCCTTTTGCTAGCTTCTAAGCCCCTCTACCCTCCCATCTCCCCTCAAGGCAGGAGATGCCAACATAGTCTCAAGTGTCCACCTGATCCAAGAAGCTCACTCCTCACCAGCATCCCTCTCCAACCCGTTGTCCAGTCCAATCCATGTCTGATGAGTTGGCTTCGGGGGTGGTTACTGTCGTGGGCCAACAGTATGTCTAGGGGCCATGATCACCAGGGTCCTTCTAGCCTGAGTCAGACCATTAAGTCTGGTCTTTTTATGAGAATTTGGGGTCTGCACCACACTGTTCTCCTGCTCCCTCAGGGCTTCTCTGTTGTGTTCCCTGTCAGGGCAGTCATCGGTTGTGGCCAGGCACCAACTAGTTCTTCTGGATGATGTAGTCTCAGAATGATGTAGTCTCAGGATATAGTCTCTGGTTCATGTAGCCCTTTCTGTCTCTTGGGCTCATTATTATCTTGTGTTCTTGGTGTTCATTCTCCTTTGATCCAGGTGGGTTGAGACTCATTGATGCATCTTAGATGGCCGCTTGCTAGCATTTAAGACCCCAGACGCCCCTCTTCAAAGTGGGATGCAGAATGTTTCTTAATAGATTTTATTATGCTAATTGACTTCGATATCCCCTGAAACGATGGTCCCCAAACCTCTGCCCCTGTTTCGCTGACCGTGGAAGCATTCAGCTTATTCAGGAAACTTCTTTGCTTTGGTTTAGTCCAGTTGTGCTGATCTCCACTGTGTTGAGTGTTGTCCTTCCCTTCACCTAAAGCAGGTCTTGTCTACTATCTGTTTAGTAAATACCCGCTCCCATCTTCCCTCCCTCCCCACTCTTGTAACCACAAAAGAGAGTGTTCTTCTCAGTTGAAACTGTTTCTCAAGATCTTATAATAGTGGTCTTATACAATATTTGTCCTTTTGCAACTGAGTAATTTCACTCTGAATACTGCCTTCCAAGTTTCTCCATGTTATGAAATGTTTCACAGATTCATCACTGTTCTTTTTCAATGCATGTTATTCCATTGTGTGAATATACCATATTTTATTTATCCATTCGTCCATTGATGGGCACCTTGTTTTCCATCTTTTTGCTATTGTAAACACAGCTGCGGTAAACATGGGAGTGCATATATCTGTTCGTGTAAAGGCTCTTATTTCTCTAGGATATATTCTGAGGAGTGGGATTGCTGGGTCTTATGGAAGTTCTATTTCTAGCTTTTTAAGGAAGCGCCAAATCGATTTCCAAAGTGGTTGTACCATTTTACATTCCCACTAGCAGTGTGTAAGTGTTCCAATCTCTCCACATCCTCTCCAACATTTATTATTTTGTGTTTTCTGGATTAGTGCCAGCCTTGTTGGAGTGAGATGGAATCTCACTGTAGTTTTGATTTGCTTTTCTCTAATGGCTAATGATAGAGAGCATTTCCTCGTGTATCTGTTAGCCACCTAAATGTCTTCTTTAGTGCAATGCCTGTTCATATCCTTTGCCCATTTTTTAATTGGTTTGCTTGTCTTTTTGTGGTTGAGTTTTAGCAGAGTCATGTAGATTTTAGGGATCAGGCGCTGGTCGCAGATGTTGTAGCTGGAAATTTTTTCCCGATTTGTAGGTGGTCTTTTTACTCTTTTGGTGAAGTCTTTAGATGAGCATAGGTGTTTGATTTTTAGGAGCTCCCAATTATCTGCTTTCTCTTCGGCATTTTTAGTAATATTTTTTATTCTGTTTATGCCATGTATCAGGGCTCCTAACATTGTCCCTATTTTTCTTCCATGATCTTTATTTTTTTAGATTTTATGTTTAGGTCTTTGATCAATTTGGAGTTAGTTTTTGTGCATGGTGTGAGGTATGGGTCCTGTTTCCTTTTTTTGCAGGTGGATAACCATTTATGCCACCTCCATTTGTTGAAAAGAATATCTTTTCCCCAATTAACTGGCACTGGTTCTTTGTCAAATATCAGCTGCTCATATGTGGATGGATTTGTATCTTGATTCTCAGTTCTGTTCCATTGGTCTCTATGTCTGTTGTTGTAGCAGTACCAGGGTGTTTTGACTACTGTGGCGGTAAAACAGGTTCTAAAATAAGGTAGAGTGAGTCCTCCCACTTTGTTGTTCTTTTTTAGTTATGCTTTACTTATCCGGGGATTCTTTCTCTTCCGTATGAAGTTGGTGATTTGTTTCTCCATCTCATTAAAAATGTCGTTTGAATTTGGATGAGAAGTGCATTGTATATATAGATGGCTTTTGGTAGAATAGACATTTTTACAATGTTAAGTCTTCCTATCCATGAGCAAGGTATGTTTTTCCACTTATGTAGGTCCCTTTTGCTTTCTTGCAGTAGTACCTTGCAGTTTTGTTTGTATAGATGTTTTACATCTTTGGTAAGGTTTATTCCTAAGTATTTTATCTCTTGGGGGCTACTGTAAATGGTATTGATTTGGTGATTTCCTCTTTGATGTTCTTTTTGTTGATGTAGAGGAATCCAAGCGGTTTTTGTATGTTTATCTTGTAACCTGAAACTCTGCCGAAGTCTTCTATTAGTTTCAGTAGTTTTCTGGAGGATTCCTTAGGGTTTTCTGTGTATAAGATCATGTCATCTGCAAATAGAGATAATTTGACGTCTTCCTTGCCAATCTGGATGCCCTTTATTTCTTTGTCTAGCCTAATTGTTCTGGCTAAGACCTCCAGCACGATGTTGAGTAAGGGCGGGGATAAAGGGCATCCCTGTCTGGTTCCCGTTCTCAAGTGGACTACTTTCACTCTCTCAACATTTAGGATGATGTTCGCTGTTGGCTTTGTATAAATGCCATTTATTATGTTGAGGAATTTTCCTTCTATTTCTGTTTTGCTGAGAGTTTTTATCATGAGTGGGTGTTGGACTTTGTCACATGCCTTTTCTGCATCAATGCATAAAGTCATGTGGTTCATGTCTTTTGTTTTATTTATGTGGTGGATTACATTAATTGTTTTTCTAGTACTGAACCATCCTTGCATTAAAAAAGCTGGTATGAATCCCACTCAGTCATGGTGGATTATTTTTTTGCTACGTTGTTGAATTCTGTTGGCTAGAATTTTGTTGAGGATTTTTGTACCTATGTTCATGAGGGATATAGGTCTGTA
This sequence comes from Elephas maximus indicus, assembly GCF_024166365.1. Lineage (NCBI taxonomy): Eukaryota > Metazoa > Chordata > Mammalia > Proboscidea > Elephantidae > Elephas > Elephas maximus. The sequence goes on along the minus strand of NC_064835.1, from coordinate 23,238,722 downwards.
ATTTTCTTTTTTTGTTGTTGTCTTTAGCTGCTTTTAGTATCAGGGTTATGCTGGCTTCATAGAATGAGTTCGGTAGCATACTGTCCTTTTCTATGCTTTGAAATATCTTCAGTAGTAGTGATGTTAACTCTTCTCTGAAAGTTTGGTAGAACTCTGCAGTGAAGCCGTCAGGGCCAGGGCCTGTTTTTTTTGTTGGGATTTTTTGGATTATCTTTTCAATCTCTTTTTTTGTTATGGGTCTATTTAGTTGTTCTACCTGTGTTTGTGTTAGTTTAGGTAGGTAGTGTGTTTCTAGGAATTCATCTAATTCTAGTTTTCAAATTTGTTCGAGTACAATTTTTCATAATAATGTGATATGATTCTTTTAATTTCAGTTTGGATCTGTTGTGATATGGCCCATCTCATTTCTTATTCGGGTTATCTGTTTCTTTTCCTGTATTTCTTTAGTCAGTCTGGCCAATGGTTTGTCAATTTTGTTAATTTTTTCAAAGAATCAGCTTTTGGCCTTGTTAACTCTTTCAATTGTTTTCTGTTTCCTAATTCATTGAATTCTGCTCTAATTTGTAGTATTTGTTTCTTTCTGGTGCCTGACAGTTTCTTTTGTTGCTCTCTTTCTCTTTGTTCAAGTTGTAGGGACAGTTCTTTGATTTTAGCTCTTTCTTTAGATATGTGTGCATTTATTGATATAGATTGACCTCTGAGCACTGCTTTCGCTGTGTCCTAAAGGTTTTGATGGGAAGTGTTTTCAATCTCGTTGAATTCTGTGAATTTCTTTATTTCGTCCTTCATGTCTTCTATAACCCAGTCTTTTTTGAGCAGGATATTGTTCAGTTTCCAAGTGTTTGATTTCTTTTCCCTGGTTTTTCTGTTATTGATTTCTACTTTTACGGCCTTATGGTCTGAGATGATGCTTTGTAATATTTCAATGTCTTGGATTCTGCAAAGGCTTGTTTTATGACCTAATATGTGATCTAGTCTAGAGAATGTTCCATGTGCACTAGAAAAGAAAGTATACTTTATAGCTGTTGGGTGAATTGTCCTGTATAAGACTGTGAGGTCAAGTTGGTTGATTGTAGCAATTAGGTCTTCATTTTTTTTTTTTTTTTAATCTAGTCTGCAAATCTCTGTCTCTTTATTGGTGCATTTAGTCCATTTACATTCAGTGTAATTATAGATAAGTATGAGTTTAGTGCTGTCATTTTGATGCCTTTTTGTGTGTGTTGTTGACAATTTCATTTTTCCACTTACTTTTTTGTGCTGAGAAGTTTTTCGTTGTAGAATGTGTGTTCCTCCTTTTCACAGTAGTTGAATTTATTTTTGCTGAGTCGTTATGTTTATCTTGGTTTTTATTTTGAAAAATAAAACCGTTAGACCTCTTTGTGGTTACCTTAATATTTACCCTTAGTTGACTAAGTAAAAACCTAACTTGTATCTCCCTATATTGCCTTGGTTTCTTCTCCATACGTAAGATCAATGCCTCCTCTATTTAGTCCCTGTTTTTTGATTATTGTAATCTTTTAGTTAATGACATCAATGATTCCCTGTTTTGAGCCATTTTTTTTTAAATTAATCTTATTTTGTTTTTGTGATTTCCCTTTCTGAGTGTATATCAAGATGTTTCGTTCTGTGACCTTGTGTTATGTTGGTATCTGATACTATTGATTTTCTGACGATAGAGTTTCCTTTAGTAATTCTTGCAGTTTCGGTTTGGTGTTTGCAAATTCTCTAAGCTTGTGTTTATCTCTAAATGTCTTAATTTCACCCTCATGTTTAAGAGTTTTGCTGGATATATGATTTTTGGCTGGCAGTTTTTCTCTTTCAGTCCTCTATATATGTCATCCCATTGCCTCTTGCCTGCATGGTTTCTGCTGAGTAGTCTGAACTTATTGACTGTCCTTCGTAGGTGACTTTTTCTTTATCCTTGGCTGGTTTGAAAATTCTCTTTATCTTTGGTTTTGGCAAGTTTGATGATAATATGTCTTGGTGATTTTCTTTAGGGATCTATCTTGTATGGGGTTTGATGAACATCTTGGATAGATATCCTTTCATTTTTCACGATGCCAGGGAAGTTTTCTGCCAACAGATCTTCAACTATTCTCTCTGTATTTTCTGTTATCCCTTCCAGTTCTGGAACTCCAGTCACACGTGAGTTATATTTTTCTTGATAGAGTCCCACATGATTGTTAGGGTTTCATCTTTTTTTTTTTAATTATTTTATCTGATTTATCTTCAAATGTATTGGTAACATTTGCCTTATCCTCTGTCTCCCCCACTCTGCATTCCAATTGCTTGATTCTGCTCCTCTGACTTCCTATTGAGTTGTCTCATTCTGTAATTTGTTAATCTTTTGGATTTCTGAATGCTGCCTCTGTATGGATTCGTGCAACTTATTAAATTTTTCACTATGTTCTTGAGTAATCTTTTTGATTTCTTCAAGTGTTTTATCTGTGTGTTCCGTGGCTTTTTCTGTAGATTGGCTTATTTCATTTCTGAGGTCATCCCTGATGTCTTGAAGCATTCTGTATATTAGTTTTTGTATTCTACATCTGGCAATTCCAGGAATGTATCTACATCTGGGAATGATTTGATTCTTTGATTTGGAGGTATGTAGAAGCAAGCATGGTCTGCTGCTTTATTTGATTTGATACCGGCTGCTGTCTCTGAGCCATCCATAAGATATTGTAATATTTTCTTTTCTATTTGCTCACTGAGTCTTATCTTCTTGTTTTCTTTTGTTACAGTACACCCAGATGGGCTACTAGATTGCACTGTCTTGATTGCTCTAGCTTTCCCTATGTCCTGTTATCAGCTGGTCTGTGCTGTTACCAGGTATATAAGCCTATGAGTCCATTCACTGTTCTTGAATAGAATCAGCTCAAGTGTCCTGATAGCAGGTCACCTAGTGTGTGGTGTAGGCTCTCACCTATTAACTTAGAGGAGTAGTGTTGATGGTTTTATGTGCCAGTTTCTAGTAGCAGAAGGGGTCACATTCCAAGGAGGGTAGGATGCTGACAGCCTTCCCCCAAGTGTCAGTGAGGTAAGAGTGGCTTTATTCTCTAGAGCGCTCTGCTGTGTGGGCTCTGCAGTTGTACCTTAGGCACCCAATGCTTGTACCTCTATAGATTGGTAGGCGTCACTATCCTCAGACTCCTTTAGAAGGTGGCTAGGTGGTGTGGGTGGAGCCTCAGCCCTAAGTTCCCTCATGTGGATCGATGAGAGCTCAGTTTAACAGGTAGAGAGGTATCTGACCTGCAAAACTTGCCTTTCCTCTGCTCAGCTAATACAATTATAGTAAGATCTCTATCAGAATTGCCTTTGCATTATACTAGCCACCTAGTTCCCTGTAGGGATGAAAACCAAAGACTGTGGGTCTCTTATGCCTAGATGGAGCTGGTTCTGTATTGTTATCCTGGTTTACGAAGTCAGGGAAGGATTTTTCCTTTGATTGTTAAATGCTGCTTTTCTCAGGGCAGGAGAATGGGTTAGAAAAGAAAGAAGAAAAAAAAAACCGGCAGTGCACTTCACTCTCTGGCCCAGGGAATTCCAATGTTAATGAAGCCGGGTGGGACAGGGAGGGAAGGGATCAGATAGACAGTAGAGAGTAACATGGCAAGATAGACAAAGTTATTTGTTTGGTGAGGACTGTTTTTCCTGAGATTCCAGAGGGGTGTATAGCTTGTGTGCACTGGCTGGGTCCCTACTGAGACTGCATCAGAGGGTTAGGGCTGCTTCCCATGCTTGCACCATCTCAGGAAGCCACAAGCACCTCCTCCACGCTTAGTCCAAGCCCAGTGCCAAGGTTTCCTGTCCAGGACGCTGTGCTCCAGGCTCCAAAACAAATGCTGCTTCCCCATGGTTTTTTGTTTGCCTGTCAGCTGAATCTGTGTGCAGCCTGCATGCGCTGGCTGGGTCCCCTCTGAGATTGGTCCCAGGGGTTAGGCCTGCATCCGTGCATGCCCGTCACAGTAAGCCACAATCAGCCCCACCACTCTGGCACCAGAGAACTGCGAGGCCTCAAGGCTGTGGCATGGCACACTAGCTCCGGAAATGGTCGCTGCTTCAGCATGTGGAATTTCGCTCTCCTATCACTCGTGTCAACTCCTTAGTTCTGTGTTTGATGGTCTGGGTTCGTAGACTGTTCTGTATGCAATTGATTCACTTGTTTTTTCGAGTGTTTGTTGCAAGAGGTATAAGCGGAAGCTTCTACCAAGTCAGCCGTCTTGGTCCCGCCCCATCACTGAACATTTTGATAAAAGATTCTATAGAAGACTCTTTATCAAAGGGGCAGAAATGCAGAGTAGCATTTCAAGTTTTCATAGAATCCATAGTTTTTGGAGCCATGAAGGCTGGATGGACCCCTGAAACTCTTGCCCTGAGATAATCTTTAGACCTGAAACCTAAAACAAAAAATATCCCCTGAAGCGTTCTTAAAACCGAGCAATAGTAAAGAATGTCTGCCTTGAGCACTGGTATCAAACTGACAACAGCAACTCAAAAGATTACATGGGATGCTTAGGGGCACTGAATTTATGTTAATGGAGGAGAAACAACTTGGAAAAGAGAGTGAGAATGGTTTCACAACCTGAAAAATGCAATCAGTGTCACTGAATTGTACATGTAGAAATTGTTGAATTGCTGTGTACATTAACAATGACAAAAGCAAAATAAATTAGAAAAAGAATTTTTGCATCTATATACATGAAGGATATCGGTCTGTAGTTTTCTTGTGATGTCTTTGTCTGGTTTTAGTATCCAGGTGATTTTGGCTTTAGAGAATGCATTGGATGTGTGTTCCAGCTATCACTGTTTACCTTCAAGTGATATTATGCCACTTCACATATGTAAGAACCTTCGTGCCAGCCTTTCGGTACTGTTGCCATATTTTGACATCTTCGTATGTTATCAATTCCACAGTGCAATGTTATTTTTTCTTTAAACAGAAGATTATCTTTTAAAGGTAATTAAAATATTAAGAAAACTACTCCTGGGGGGGGTGGGCAGGGCCAAGATTGTGGAGTAGTCAGACTCTTAGTCCCTCTTAAAACAAAGATCCCAAAAAAACAGGTGCGTCGATTATATAGGACAATCTAGGAGCCGGGAACATCAAAGACAAAGTTAAAGAATTGGACTGAGAGGCAGGGGGAGGAAGAGACAGTTCAGAAGTGGTGAGGAGTTGCAAGACCTGACCTGGCAGGAGCTGGCACCCCTCAGACCGGATTCACTGGTGAGAGCATGATGAGAAAAGCAGTGGCATTTGGGACATGTTTTCCACATCAGGAGAGACAGAGCAAGGGACGGAGAGTTCACTCAGGCCTCCAAAATCAATGAAAAGCGGTGCTCTCCACATAGGATAAGTAGTAGTGTCTAATCTACTGCGCAATCCAAAAAACACCCCTTTGGAAAAAGTTCCCCATTTTCTGACCCTTCCCCTCTCTGCACTGGGTCCTGAGCCAGCTTCCATGATAACCACTTTCCCTGTGCTGGAAGTAGGACCCATGGTGTGCCATGAGGCATCCTCCCAGCCTTGGAGATGGAAGAAATTTTCAAACAGGAAAAAATAATCTGTCAGCTCGCCTAAGCTGGGAACTTAGTGCCAAAATAGCTTTTTTGCCCAGGCACAGGCATAATCGGTCCACAGACTTTGAATGCCTCTCACACCTGCATAGACCTCTGTGGGCTCATTTCAACAGTGTAGGACTTCATTAGCACAGTACAACAGGGTATATATCTGAAGTCTAATGTCAGCTGTTTCAGCTATATGGTGGAGAGGCAGATTTGTGATTTTCACACCACTCTGCCTGTTAAGCAGGGTTCTTACCTTCCCACATCAGGGGCCTGAGGACTGGTGGCTTCACCCATGCCACCTAGCCACCCTCAAAAGGGGTCAACCAAGAATAAGTGGTGACTCCCAGTCCTTACAGCCAACAGCATTGGGTATCCATAATTGCTTGCCAAACCCACCCACCTAGGTGCTCTAGAGAATAGGGACATGCTTTCCGCACACTCAGGGGTGGTTGTCAGTCCCCTGCCTTTCTCAGTACATGGCCCCCTACTGAAGCCACATACCTGTGCCTTACCAATCACCCTCGCTCGTCTAAGACTGTAGGTTAGAGCCTGCACCACACATTTGATACCAACTACCTCAACACCTGAGCTGAATCCATACAAGAAAAGTAAATGGACTCCTGGGCTCATATACATAGTAATGGCTCTAACCATCTGATGACAGGACGTTAGAGCTTCAAAGGTGCCAATAATCATACTAGCTCACTCGAGCAGCCTATTTGGCCTATCAAAACAAAATACAAAGCTAGGACACAGTGAGCAAACATAAAGTAAATACGATAACTTATTGATGGCTTGGAGACAACAGTCAATATCAAAACACATAAGGAGGCAGACCATGATGGCTTCAGTAAGCTCCCAACACAAAGAATCAAGAAATATTCTGGAAAAAGAGAACTTCCTGGGACTACCAGAGGTAGAACACAGAAGATTAATATACAGACCTCTTAAAGAGATCAGGAAGGAGACCAAGCAAAATGCAGAACAAGCCAAGGAACACACGGACATAGCATTAGAGGAACTGAAGAGGATTAGGGAAGAGCATAATGACAAATTAACAGGCAGCAAGAATCCATAGAGAGACATCAAATAGGAATTCAGAAGATTAACAATAAAATTTCAGGATTAGACAACTCAATAGGAAGTCATAAGAGCAGAATTGAGGAAATGGAAGTCAGATTAGTGAGACTGAAGACAAAGCACTTGACAACAACTTATTGGAGGAAAAACCAGATAAAAGAATTAAAATGAAGAAACCCTAAGAATTATGTGGGATTTTATCAAGAGAAACAACCTATGAGTGATTGGAATAAGCGAATGGGCGGGGGGCAGGGAGTTGAGACAATAGATTATACAGAATTGTTGGAGATTTGTTGGCAGAAAACATCCCTGATACCGTGAACGATAGAAGATACCTATCGAAGATGCTCATTGAACCCCACACAAGGTAAATCCCAAGCCAAAGTCACCAAGAGATATTATAATCACCCTTGCCAAAACCAAAGAGAAAGAGAAAATTTTAAGAGCAGCAAGGGATAAACAAAAAGTCACCTACAAAGGAGAGTCACTAAGACTAAGCTTGGACTACTCAGCAGAAACCATGTAGGCAAGAAGGTAATAGATGAGATACACAAAGCCTTGAAGGAAAAAACTGCCAGCCAAGAATTATATATCCAACAAAACTGTCTCTCAAATATGCAGGTGAAATTAGGACATTTCCAGATAAAGAGAAGTTTAGGGAATTTGCAAAAGCCAAATCAAAATTACAAGAAATACAACGCAAGTCCCCTGGTTAGAAAATCAATAACATCAGATAACAACACAAGACTAGAACACAGGACAGAGCCACCAGATATCAACCCAGATAGGGAAATCACAAAAATAAATAAAAGCTAAAATGCTGAAAACAAGAAAACAGAGATGTCATTATGTAAAAGATGACAACATTAAAACAATAAAGAGGGACTAAGAAATGTAGGCATAGATCTTCCATATGCAGAAGTCAAGGTAATATAAAGAAATAAAAGTCAGATTTAAACTTAGAAAAATTGGGGTAAATATTAAAGTAACCACAAAGGAAACTAATAATCTTACAGATAAAAATAAAAAGCAAGAAAAACGTAAAGACTCAACAAATACAAAAGCAACAACAATGAAAAAGAAGAAAAGACAATAATGAAGAATACTCAGCACAGAACATGAAGTGGAACAAAGAAACTGACAACAACACACACACACACAAAAGACATCAAAATGACAGCACCAAACTCACCTATCAATAGGTATGCTGAATATAAATGGACTAAATGCACCAATCAAGAGACAGAGAGTGGCAGAATGTATATAAAAACACGATCCATTTATATGCTGCCTACAAGAGGCACACCTTAGTCTTAAAGACACAAACAAACAAAAACTCAAAGGATGGAAAAAATACATATCAAGCAAACAACAATCAAAAAAGAGCAGGAATGGCAATATTAATTCCTGACAAAATAGACTTTAAAGTAAAATCCACCACAAAGGATAAAGAAGGACACTATAGAATGATTAAAGAATTAATATACCAGGAGGATATAACCATAATAAATATTTACACAACCAATGACAGGGATTCAAACTACATTAAAAAAAAAAAAAAAAACTAACCGCATTGACAAGAGAGATCAACAGCTCCACAATAATAGTAGGAGACGTCAACACACCACTTTCGGAGCAGGACAGAACAGCGAGAAAGAAGCTCAGTAAAGACATGGAAGATGTAAACGCCACAATCAACCAACTTGACCTCATAGATATATACGGAACACTCCACCTAACAGCAGCCAAGTTTACTTTCTTTTCCAACACACATGGAACATTCTCCAAAAAGGACCACGTATTAGGACACAAAGCAAGCCTTAACAGAATTCAAAAAGTGGAAATATTACAAAGCGTCTTCTCTGAACATAAAGCCATAAAAGTAGAAATCAATAATAGAAAAAGCAAGGAAAAAAAATCAAACACATGGAAACTGAAAAACACCTTGCTCAAAAACTACTGGCTTGTAGAAGAAATTAAGGATGGAATAAAGGAATTCATAGAATCAAATGAGAATGAAAACACTTCATACCAGAACATTTTGGACACAGCAAAAGCAGTGCTCAGAGCTCAATTTAGAGCAATAAATGCACACATCCAAAAGAAGAACTGGCCAAAATCAAAGAGTTATCCCTACAACTCGAACAAATAGAAAAAGAACAGCAAAAGAAGCCCTCAGGCACCAAAAGAAAGCAAAAAATAAAATCTAGAGCAGAATTAAATGAAACAGAGAACAGAAAAAAATTGAAAGCATTAGCAAGAACAAAAGCTGATTCTTTTTTAAAAGATCAACAAAACCAGTAAACCATTGGCCAAACCGAGAAAAGAAAACAGGAGAGGAAGTAAATAATGCAAAGAAGAAATGAGATGGGCAATATCACAACAGACACAACTGAAATGAAACGAGTCAGAATAGTAGGAACCCTTGTGGTGTAGTGGTTAAGTGCTACAGCTGCTAACCAATACGCTGTCAGTATAAATCCACCAGGCACTCTTTGGAAACCCCGTGGGGTGGTTCTATCCTATAGCGTCGCTGTGAGTCAGAAATGACCTGATGGCAATGGGTTTGGTTTGGTTTTGGTATAACAGAATACTATGAAAAATTCTACTCTGACAAATTTGAAAACCTAGAAGAAATGGACAAATTTCTAGAAACGCAATACCTATCTAAATTAACACAAACAGGTAGAAGAACAAAATAAACCTATAACAAAAGAAGAGATTGAAAAGTAATTTAAAAACTCCCAACAACAACAACAACAAAAAGCCCTAGCCCTGACAGCTTCTCTGGAGAATTCTACCAAAATTTCGGAGAAGATTTAACACCACTACTGCTAAAGGTATTTCAGAGCATAGAAAAGGATGGAATACTCCCAAACTCAATCTATGAAGACAGCATAACCCTGATACCAAAACCAGGAAAGACACCACACAAAAAAAAAACAAAAAAAAGAAAGAAAATTACAGACCGATATGCCTGATGAACTTAGATACAAAAATCCTCAACAAAATTCTAGCCAATAGAGTCCAACAATGTATCAAAAAAATAATTCACCATAACCAATTGGGATTCATACCAGGTATGCAGGAATAGTTTAGCATTAGAAAAACAATCAATGTAATCCATCACATAAATAAAACAAAAGCCAAGAACCACATAATCTTATCAATTGATGCAGAGAGCAGGTATTTGACAAAGTCCAACACCCATGCATGATAAAAACTCTCAGCAAAACAGGAAGAGAAGGGAAATTCCTCAAAATAATACAGGGCATTTATGCAAAGACAACAGCCAGCATCATCCTAAATGGAGAATGCATTCCCCTTGAGAACGGGAACCAGACAAGGAAGCCTGGTATCACCACTGTTATTCAACATTGTGCTGGAGGTCTTAGCTAGAGCAATTAGGCTAGAAAAAGAAATAAAGGGCATCCGAATTGGTAAGGAAGAAGTAAAAGTATCTTTTTGCAGATGATACAACCTTATACGCAGAAAACCCTAAGGAATCCTCAAGAAAACTACTGAAACTAAACGAAGATTTCAGGAGAGTATTAGGATACAAGATAAACATACAAAAGTCAGTTGGATTCCTCTACACCAACAATGAGAACGTTGAAGAGGAAATCACCAAATCAATACCATCTACAATAGCCCCCAAGAAGATAAAATACTTAGGAATAAATCTATCCAGAGATGTAAAAGACCTATACAAGAAGCAGAGCCAAGATGGCAGAATAGACAGATGCTTCTGGAGAGCCCTCTTACAACAAAGACCCGAAAAAACAAGAGAAATGAGTATATTTATGAAAAGCTAGGAACCCTGAACATCAAAGGCAAGCGTAGAAAACGAGCTGAAGGGCGGGGGAGGACTTACTGGACCTGAATTGCTGGGAGCCCTCAGTCAACATTCCTGGGAGAGGCAGCAGCAGGCTGGTACTAGCATTTGGCTGCAGTTTCCTCAGGGAGAAGCAACCACCCACACAGCCTACTCACACCTCCGGAAACAGAGAAGAACGGCGCTCCTGGCAAAATCCAAGTACTTGCATATATTTTACTGTGACTCCCCACCCCCCTGCTCCTAGGCCGGATTCAGGGGGTGATTTCCCTAGGCCTGAGATAGGCCCTGTTGAGTGCCTAGAGTCATCCTCCCGGCCTTGGAGAAGGAATAAATTTCAATTGAGGGAAAAGATAATTTGCCCGCTCCACTAACCAGGTAAGCTCAGGACAGAAGCAGCTCCAGTCCAGGCATAAATGGTCCGTGGACTTTGAGTACCTTTCCCCTTGCATGGACCTGTGTGGGCCTATTTCAGGAGAATAGGCCCTTTTTGGCAGGCTCCAACCATTTTAGCTCTGCGGCCAAGAGGTGGGTGTTTGATGTTTGACGTTGCTTTTCCTATTAAACAGCATCCTCACCTACCCACTTCAGGGGCCTAAGACCTGGTGGCTCCACTCGGGTCACCCAGCCACCTGCAACAGGGGTCCAAGGATAACTGGTACTTCCCAGTGCTTACAACCAAAAATATTGTGTGCCCGTGACCCATCTGCAGAACCCACCCACTGTATGCTCTAGGGAACAGAGACACACTTTGCTCAGAGACATATGGGAGATGATTCTCAGCCCCCTGCCTTTTTCAGAGTGTGTTCCCCTGCTACAACCAGATACTGGTACCTATGCAAATCACCCCTGCCCCTCTAAAGTCTGTAGGACAGAGCCTGTACCACACACTTGCTGATCAGCTACCTGGACACTTGAGCTGAATTCATAGAAGAAAAGTGAATGGACTCCTAGACTGATATACCTGATAAGAGCTCTAGCCATCTGGGAACAGGACATCAAAGTGCCAAAGGTGAAAACAAGCTAGCTCACTCAAGCAACCCATTTGGGCATATCAAAACAAAACAAAGCAGGAAGCTACGACACCATAAGCAAACAAAATAAACTAATACAATAACTTATAGATGGCTCAGAGACAACAGTCAATATCAAGTCACATAAAGAAACAGACCATGATCGCCTCAACAAGCTCTAAAAACAAAGAATCAAGGGATCTTCTAGATGAAAGTGCCTTCCTGGAATTACCAGGGGCAGAATACAAAAGATTAATATACAGAACCATTCAAGACATCAGGAAGGAAATGAGGCAATACACAGAACAAGCCAAGGAACACACAGATCAAGCAATTGAAGAAATTAAAAAGGTTATTCAGGAACATAATGAAAAATTTAATAAGCTGGAAAAATCCACAGACAGATAGCAATCAGAAATTCAGAAGATTAAGAATAAAATTACAGAAGTAGACAACTCAATAGAGGTCAGAGGAGCAGAATTGAGCAAGTGGAAGGCAGAATTCCTGAACTTGGAGATAAAGCACTTGGCACTAATATATTTGAAGAAAAATCAGATAAAACAATTTGAAAAATTGAAGAAACCTTAAGAATCTTGTGGGAGTCTATCAAGAGAAATAACCTACGGGTGATTGGAGTAGCAGAACAGAGAGGGAGAACAGAAAGTACAGAGAGAATTGTTGATGACTTGTTGGCAGAAAACATCCCTGATATCGTGAAAGATGAGAAAATATCTATCCAAGGTGCTCATTGAATTCCACATAAGGTAGATTTTAAAGAAAGTCACCAAGACATATTATAATCAAACTTGCCAAAACCAAAGATAAAGGCAGAATTTTAAGAGCAGCTAGGGATAAAGGAAAAGTCACCTACAAAGGAGAACATTAAGAATAAGCTCGGATTTTTTTTTTGTTTACTTGGCAGAAACCATGCAGGCAAGAAAGCAATGGGATGACTTATCTAAAAAACTGAAGGAAAACATTGCCAGCCAAGAATCTTATATCCAGCAAAACTGTATCTCAAATATGAAGGTGAAATTAGGATATTTCCAGATAAGCAGGAGTTCAGGGAATTCTTAAAAACCAAACCAAAACTATGAGAAATACTAAAGGGAGTTCTTTGGTTAGAAAATCAATAATATCAGGTATCAACCCAAGACTAAAATACTGGGCAGAGCGATCTATTAAGAAAACATTCTACATCCCACTTTGGAGAGTGTCGTCTGGGGTCTTAAATGCTAGCAAGCAGCCATCTAAGATGCATCAATTGATCTCAAGCCACCTGGATCAAAGAAGAATGAAGAACACCAAGGACACAAGGTAATTACGATCCCAAGAGACAGAAACAGCCACACAAACCAGAGACTCCATCAGCCTGAGACCAGAAGAACTAGATGTTGCCCGGCTACAACCGATGACTGCCCTGACAAGGAACACAACAGAGAAGCCCTGAGGTAGCAGGAGAGCAGTGGAATGCAGACCCCAAATTCTTGTAAAAAGACCAGACTTAATGGTCTGGCTGAGACTAGAAGGACCCTGGTGGTCATGGCCCCCAGACCTTCTGTTGGCCCAGTACAGGAACCATTCCCAAAGCCAACTCTTCGGACATGGATCAGACTGGACAATTGGTTGGAGAGGGATGCTGGTGAGGAGTGAGCTTCTTGGGTCAGGTGGACACTTGAGACTATGTTGGCATCTCCTGCCTGGAGGGGAGATGAGAGGGCAGAGAGGGTTAGAAGCTGGCGAAATGGGCACGAAAAGAGAGAGTGGAGGGAGGGAGCAGGCTGTCTCGTTGGGGGAGAGCAATTGGGAGTATGTAGCAAGGTGTATATAAGTTTTTGTGAGAGACTGACTTGATTTGTAAACTTTCACTTAAAGCACAATAAAAATAATAATAAAAAAACACAAACAAAAGGAATTTACTGCAGGAGTGTAAGAGGAACAAAGAAATCCTCAGCACCACAAGGAAATTACTACAAACTGACAACAATAAACTCACACCTGTCAGTTATTACACTGAATTTAAATGGCCTAAAAACAAACCAAACTCTTTGCTGTCAAGTCGATTCCAACTCACAGTGACCTTATAGGACAGAATAGAACTGCCTCATGGGGTTTCTAAGGACCACCTGGTGGATTTGAACTGCTAACGTTTTCATTAGCAGCCATAGCTCTTAACCACTGTGCCATCAGGGTTTCCAAATGGCCTAAATTCATGCATAAAGAGACGGAGAGTGACAGAATGGATTAAAAATAAATAAATAAACCAGCATCCATCTGTATACTGTCTACAAGAGAGATGCCGTAGAAACAAAGACATAAATGTATTAAAAATGAAGGTTAGAAAAAATATATACCAAGCAAACAGGCACCAAAAAAGAGCAGGAGTACAATACTAATCTCAGATAAAATAGACTTTAAAACAAAATCTACCACAGAAGGCAAATAAGGGCCCTATATAATGATTAAAGGGACAATCCATCATGAAAACATAATCATAATAAATGTCTACACACTCAATGACTGGGCTTCAAAATACATAAAGCAAACTAATATCATTGAAAAGAGAAATTAGCAGTTCCACTATAATAGCAGAAGACTTCAACACACCAATCTTGGTAAAGAACAGAACATCTAGAAAGACACTCAAAGATACAGAAGATCTAAAGGCTGCAATCAGCCAACTTGAACTCATAGACATATACAGAACAGCCCACCCATCAGCTGCAAAGTACACACTCTTTTCCAACGTACATGGAACATTCTTCAGAATAGACAACATAGTAGGCCACAGAACAACCCTCAACAAAATCTAAAACATTGAGATAATACAAAGTATCTTCTCAGATTGCAATTTCATCAAAGTAGAAATTAACAACGTGAAGATCAAGTAAAAAAAATCCATTACATGGAAACTAAATAACAAGGTGCTTAAAAACCACTGGGTAATAGAAGAAATCAAAGATGGAATAAAAAAATTCTAGAATTAAATGAGAACGATAACACATCATACCAAAACCTTTGGCAGTAATCAGAGGTCAATTTATAGCAATAGGAGCACACATCACAAAAAAGAAAAAAGGGAGAAAATCAAAGCATTAGCTACACAACTTGAACAAATAGAAAGAGGACAGCCAAAGAAGCCAGAAGTAAGGAAATAATAAAGATCAGAGCAGAAATAAATGAAATAGAGAATGGAAAAACCATAGAAAGAATCAACAAAACTAAAAGTTGGCTCTTCGAAAGGATCAACAAAATCAACAAACCACTGGCCAAGCTGACAAAAGAAAAACAGGAGAGGATGCAAATAACCCAAAGAAGAAATGAAATGGGGGACATTACAACAGACCCAAATGAAATTAAAAGAATTTTAACAGAGTATTATGAAAAACCATAGTCCAACAAATTTGAAAATCTAGAGTAAATGGACAAATTTCTAGAAACACAGTGTTTACCCAAACTATCACAAATCTATGTTGAAAATCTGAACAGACCCATATCAACAGAAGAGATCGAAAAGGTTAAAAAAAAAAAAAATACATACAAACAAAGCCCTGGCCCAGATGGCTTCACTGAAGAATTCTACCAAACATTCAGAGAACTTACATCAAAACTTCTCAAATTATTTCAGAACAGAGAGAAGGAAGGATACTTCCAAATTGATCTGATGAAGCCAGCATAACCCTGATACCAAAACCAGGCAAAGACACCACAAAAAAAGAAAATTGCAGACCAATATCTCTCATGAACATAAATGCAAAAATTCTCCACAAAATTCTAATAGAATTCAGCATCATATCTAAAAAATAATACTCCATGACCAAGTAGAATTCATACCAGGCATGCAAGGATGGTTCAATATTAGAAAGTTAATCAATGTGATACACCACAGAAAGAGTCACATGATCACCTCAATGGACACAAAAAAGGCATTCAACAAATTCCAACACCATTTCTGATAAAACTCTCAATGTAATAGGTATAAAGGGAAATATCTCAACATAATAAAGGGCACCGATACAAAACAAACAGCCAACATCATTCTTAAGGGAGAGAGGCTGAAAACATTCCCCCTGAGAACAGGAAGAAGACAAGGATGTCCTTTGTCATCACTCATATTTAACGTTGTGTTGGAAGTCTTAGCTAGAGCAATAAGGCAAGAAAAAGAAACAAAGGGCATCCAAATTAATAATGAAGAAATACAACTGTCCCTATTTGCAGATGATATATACTATATATATAGAAAACCCAAAAGACTCCACAAGAAAACTGCTGGAACTAATAGAAAGATTCAGCAGATTAGCATGATACAAGACAAATATACAAAAATCAGTTGGATTCCTATACACCATTAAAGAGACTGATGAAAAGAAAATCAGGAAAACAATACCATTTATAACAGCCCCTAAAAAATAAAATACTTAGGAATAAATCTAACCAGGGATGTAAAAGACATATAGAAAGGAAACTAGAAAACACTACTGCAAGAAACCAAAAGAGATCCACAAAAAAGAAAAAACATACCGGGCTCTGGATAGGTAGACTCAACATTCTGAAAATGACAATTCTACCCAAAGTAATCTACAAATATAATGCAATCCTGATCCAAATACAACAACATTCTTTAAAGAGATGAAAAAAACAATCATTAACTTTATACAAAAAGGCCAGAGGCTGCATGTAAGTAGAGCATTATTGAAGAAGAAGAAAGTAAGAGGACTCGCACTACCGGATCTCAGAACCTAGTATACAGCTATAGTAGTCAAAACAGTCTGGTACTGCTACAACAGATACATCGAACAATGGAACAGAATCGAGAACCCAGATGTAAATCCACCTACCTATGGACACAAGGGTCCAAAGTCCATCAAATGGGGAAAGACAATCTTTTAAACAAATAGTGCTGGCAAAATTGGATGTCCATCTGCAAAAAAAAAAAAAAAAAAAAATAGAGCCCATACCTCACACCATACACAAAAACTAATTCCAAATGGATCAAAGACCTAAATATAAAATCAAAACCTGTAAAGATCATAGAAGAAAAAACAATCAACACTAGAGATCCTATGACACAACATTAACAGGATACAAACCATAACTGACAACATACAAACTCCAGAAGATAAGCTAGATAACTGGGATCTTCTAAAAACTAAACACTTATGCCATCAAAAGACTTCACCAAAAGAGTAAAAAGAGAACCTACAGATAGGGGAAAAAAATTGGCTATTACAAATCCAACAAAAGTCTAATTTCTAAAATCTACAGGAAAATCCGACACCTCTACAACAAAAAGGCAAATAATTCAATTAAAAATGTGCAAAGGAAACGAACAGATACTTCAGCAAAGAAGACATTCAAGTGGCTAACAGACATATGAAGAAACGGTTGCAATTCCTAGGCATTAAACAAATGCAAATCTAAACCACAATGAGATACCATCTCACCCCAGCATTACTGTCAAGAATCAAAAAAAAAAAAAAAAAAAAAAAACCCAGAAAATAACAAATGTTGGAGAGCCTGCAGGGAGATTGGAACTCTTAGCACTGCTGGTGGGAATGCAAAATGGCACAACCATTTTGGAAGATGGTATGGTGCATCCTCAGAAAGCTAGAAATAGAAATACCATATGATCCAGCAATCCCACTTCTAGGAATATACCCTAGAGAAATAAAAGCTGGTTCATGAATAGACACACGTGCACACCCATGTTCATTGCCACATTTTTCACAATAGCAATACAATATGGTGGAAATAACCTGGGTGCTCATCAACAGATGAATGGATAAACAAACCATGGTATACACACAATGGAACATTATGCAACGATAAATAACAATAATGAATCTGTGAAGCATCTCACAACATGGATGAATCTGGAGGGCTGAGTGGAATAAGTCAATCACAAAAGGATAAATATTGTATGAGACCACTACTATAAAAACTCCAGAATAGGTTTACACACAAAAAGAAACAATCTTTGATGGGTATGAAGGAGGGGAGGGGCAGGGATGTAAAACACTAAATAAAGAAATAGATAAGTGGTAACTTGGAAGGGTAAGACAGTATGCAATACTGGGGAAGCCAGCACAACTTGTTCAGGGTAAGGTCATGGAAGCTCCATGGACAAGGTTCATCCTTTGCCCAAAGATTAGACAGGCCCGTAAAGCAAAACAAGACTAAAGGGACACAACAGCCCAGGTGCAAGGACTAGAAAGCAGGAGGGGATAGGAAATAGGGAACCCAAGGTCAAGAAGGGGAGTGTTGAGATGTCCTGAGGTTGTTAAGCAACAACATAAAACAATATGTGTACTATTTAATAAGAAGCTAGTTTGTTCTGTAAACCTTCATCTAAAGTTCAATAAAATAAATAAATAAATAGATTAAAGCCTGCATCAATCAGTAATTAAAACATTTAAGGTAAACTCAACTAAGCAAATTATTGCAATTATTGCACTTACTAATTGTAATTACTATATGATAATGAGATAATATTTAACAAATACTTTAATTGGTATTTAAAATATAAATTTTATACATAACAATGTAGTTCAGTCTTTATAAAGAATTAAAATAACCTCTATAATGCATATATTTCCAGTTTTTAAATACAATTCTCTTTTACTTTTAAAAGAAAAAAGGTATTATCTCTCTATGGTAGGCTTGTTAGGAACTCAATGGCAATATTTGCAAGATGCTTTCATTCAGAATCTTGCAGATATGCTGACTGAAATTAAAATATTAAATTAAAATATTCCAAGTACTATTGTTATGTGTACATCTTAATGCCTAAATAGCGTTAGTAGAGATCACTGGGAAAAAAAAAAAACTTTTATGTCTTATATTTTAGGTTGTTTATTTTCCCCATGGGGAGTAGCTTTGTTGTTGTTGTTGTTGTTAGGTGCCGTCGAGTTGGTTCCGACTCATAGCGACCCTATGCACAGCAGAACGAAACACTGCCTGGTCCTGAGCCATCCTTACAGTCGTTGTTAAGCTTGAGCTCATTGTTGCAGCCACTGTGTCAATCAACCTCGTTGAGGGTCTTGCTCTGCCTGACCCTGTACTCTGCCAAGCATGACGTCCTTCTCCAGGGACTGATCCCTGCTGACAACACGTCCAAAGTATGTAAGACACAATTTCACCATCCTTGTCTGGAGCATTCTGGCTGTACTGTTGGTTCTTTTGTCAGCCCATGGTATATTTAATATTCTTCACCAACACCATAATTCAAAGGTGTCAATTCTTCTTCAGTCTTCCTTATTCATTGTCCAGCTTTCACATGCATATGATGCGATTGAAAATAACATGGCTTAGGTCAGGCACACCTTAGTCTTCAAGGTGACATCTTGGCTCTTCAACACTTTGAAGAGGTCCTTTGCAGCAGATTTACCCAATGCAATGTGTCTTTTGATTTCTTGACTGCTGCTTCCATGGCTGTTGATTGTGGATCCAAGTAAAATGAAGTCCTTGACAACTTCAATCTTTTCTCCGTTTATCATGATGTTGCTCATTGGTCCATTTGTGATGATTTTTGTGGTCTTTAATCTTCATTAGTAAGTGCTTCAAGTCCTCTTCACTTTCAGCAAGCAAGGTTGGGGAATCACTTTAGAAAATATATTTCGTCTATGTCTTCAAAATTTCCTTAAATTTTGAATGTTTACAAATTTAAATAGAATAGCATGAAGCCCACTGGTGCTCCAACAATAGCTGTCACATCTTTGTTTGAAATCTACAGTGACATATGAGCAATAAATTACACTTATATGAGAATAGTAAATACTTGAGAACCAATGAGGAAAAGGGGAAATTCTAATTGTTTCTTTTCACACCACCTCCAGACCATAGATATTAATGTCTCTGTTTTGTTTTTTTTTTTTCCAGAAGTTTAGAGAGTAATAATACTTTGCCCAAGGTCACACAGCAAGTATGTGTTGAGCTGAGATTTGAATGCAGGACTGTCTAACAAGAACCCCTTTCCACTGAGTCAGTTACAACTCACAGAGACCCTATGGGACAGAACAGATCTGCCCCATAGGATGTCCAAGAAGCCCCTGGTAAATTCGAACTGCAGACATTTTGGTTAGCAGCTGAGCTGTTAACCACTGAGGTGTCTAACAATAGTCCAATTAAATGTATAAAATCTTGAAATGCTAGAATTGAGAGAGGTATTAAAGATGACATATCCAATGTTCCATCCAGTGCTTTTGTCCTTGAACAATATAAATGCTAAGTGATTTTCAGGCTATGCTTGAACAGTTCTAATTTGCATATGTGGCTGCACAGTAAGGCAGCTAGTTTCATTTCTGGATGTCTGACTGCTAAAATGTTCTTATTTGTCTTCAAACAAAATATGTCTCTCCATGGTTTCCAGCAGTTAGTTTTACTTCAATCTCTTAAAGACATATTAAAAAAAAAGTTTAAAAAAATCAATAAATTTCATTGCTGTCGAGCCTACAAAGTAGAAGTGCCCCATAGGGGTTTCCAAGGCTGTAATCTGCACAGAGTCGACTGCCACATTCAAAATCTGGAACCAACAATGGCGGTAATGAAATGGGGCAGTTTTGTAGCAAGTACAAATGGATCAAGAAACTTTGGCATAAATAGAATTAAATACCTACTGCTTGGCTTGCTAAGTCACTTGGCAGGCAAGTCAGACTTACAGGGTGAATGATGTTATATTCACATTTATTTATTCAATAGAAATCTCCAAGGGCATTAAATATGCAAAAAATCATTAAGTAAGAAATTGGAGCAATGTATCAGGATATAGGAAATATACACATATATAATATATTCAGGGAAATATATGATTCACAATTAATTGAATTCACTTATGGAAAAACTAGCATTATACTGAAAGGATATTTGAAAGAGTTAATGTAGTGATAGAAAAAAGGTAGTTTTTTTCTTTATATTTTTTTCAAAAATAATGATTATATTTTCTCTAAAATTTATCTTGCGTTTAAGTTGCAATTTATGATTGTATAACTAATGAATGAAATTTGAAAAGAGGTAAATCATAAGGAAGAAAGGGAAAAGTTCTCATAATCCCACCATAGACATTCATGATTAGGTTCAATGTTGTGTTAATAGTCTTTCTTTTGTAAATGTGCAGACCCCTGTTTTGTTTGTTTTTGTTTTACCATTCAGAACTGACTCCAGGACATAGGTCAGAGAAGCTTGCTCTGGATTAGTGGATCAGAAGAACTGAATTATCAGGGGCTTCTATTTTTTTTTTTTTTTCTAGGAAGCTAGGGGTCTGAGAAGGCACTGGGCAGTTGGAATAGGCATAAAGGTCAACCAAAAGCTTTTTACACACACATTTAATAATGTCTAATAAAACACTGTCTTAAAAGTAATCAGTGACTCAGAGATAAATCACAGCCATATTTAATTAGGCTGTTTGCAGCGTGGTCTCGGGCACTGGAAGCATTGTTGTCCTCAGACTATAGAACTGGGAAACGAGCATGAAGATCACTGTGGTGGAAAGCACAGGCTGTCTTCTCCTGGGCGGTAGGTTGGGTTCTGTCAAAAATACAGGAAGATGCTTGAGCCATCCAAACAGACAAAGGACTGCAAGGTGAGAGACAAAGATTTTCAAGACTGGCCTTACCCTCAGTCGAGCAGATTCAAAGAAGCCGGAAAGAAAAAAATTTAAAAAATGTGTGACAACATATTGAGGGAATTTAAGATGATTTTTTCACTGTTCTAGATCTGATGGCTTACATCATTTTAGATTGAAATTGAGGGAAGATAATAGGATTTGGAAGTTTAAAATATACTTGTATCTTGACACTGTTATTGGTACTAGACTGCTAAGGCAGTACAAAAAACTGGACAAAATATATAAACTGTTCGTAGGCAATGGACAAGTATTACAAAACCATGATTACTGAGTAAAGAAAAACTCGTGATCTAGGTCTCACAGCCTTGTTTGTTCTCTGCCAGGACACAATTTCCTGACTCCAAGGTAGCAAGCTGATGTTCAAACAAAGTATGATAGCCGTGCCTATCTGAAGAGCGAGACCTCACAGACATAGACATGTCTATCATGAAACCCTCTTATTAGGTGAATACATAATGTGAGTTTCCATGTATTACTGATGAATTGACCTTTTGTCATCACAAAACATTACTCTTTGCCCCCGGTAGATTTCTTTTTTCTGATATCTAGTTTCATTGATGTTAATATAGCTATTCTAGCTTTGTTTTTTACTTTGTGTATCTTTTTTATCTTTTTACTTTTTAACCTCCATACCTTTACATTTGAAGTTTGTGAGTTTTTTTTTTTTTTTTTTCGCTTGTTTCTTTGTTTTGGTTGGTTATTTTATTTTTTAGACCACATGTATTTCTTCTTTTTTTTTCCCTTCCCTGACATTCTCCTTTTTTTAATTGGAGTGTTTAGACTACATTTAATTTTTGATATGATTAGGTTTAAACTTACCACATTGCTGCTTGTTTTCTATTTGTAACAAACAATCTTTCTTCATTTTTCTTGTATTCCATTTTATCTCAGGAGCCCTGGTGGCCCAGTGGTTAAGAACTCAGCTGCTGACCAAAAGGTTGGCAGTTTGAATCCACCAGTCGCACCTTGGGAACCCTATGGGGCAGTTCTACTCTGTCCTATAGTGTCGCTAGGAGTTGCAATCGACTCAATGGCAATGGGTTTGCTTTTGGTTTTTTTGGCTTATCATGGAGCTCTGGCGGCACAAATGTTTAAGTGCTTGGCTTTAAAACTGCTAAACCCATCCAGCAGCTTCACTGGAGAAGGACCTGGTGATATGCTTCCATAAAGATTATAGCCAAGAAAACCCTATAGGGCTGTTTTAATCTGTCACGGGGTTGATATGAGTTGAATCAGCTTGACGGCACCTAACACCAATAATAGAACATTGGCTTATCAGTTATACCTTTGTTTTTATTTTTGGTGAATGATAAAGGTTTTACCACTTTAACTTACCACAGTCTATCTTCAAATAATACCATACCATGTCATGTATAATGTAAGAAATTTACAGTATACTTTCCATTGACCCCTCCCATGATCTGTACTACTGTTGTTATCTATTTTACTTCCACATATGTTATAAAATCCATAATAAACTATTATTATTATTCCTTAGTATTTACCTTTTAAAGAGCTTTTAAGATGATAGAAATTGCTTTTATATTTCCCTACATATTTGCCATTCTTTATTATTTTGTGTAGATGGACATTTCCATTTAGTTTATTTTCTTTTTGCCAGAAGATGTCTCTTAACATTTCTTGAAGTTTGTGCCTAATAGAGACAATTATTATTATTATTATATTTATTCATCTGGAAATGCTTTTACTTTCCAGCCATCACTTTTGAAGTATATTGGCAGTGGCTGTAGAATTTTAGGTTGGTTGTTATTTTGTTTAACACTTTAGAAATATTTTCCCATTGTCTTCTGACTTTATCATTTAAGAAATGAAATAATCATTTCCTTACTGTGTTTATGATTTTCTCTGTTTTTTTTTTTTTTCCTTTTTTAGTAGTTCCCCTCTGATATGTGTGAGATTTTTCTTTCCATCCTTCTTGGGATTATAATGTTTTACAAAGAGGAACTTGAAGTACTTACTGATGCAAAGACTACAGCCTTCAGTATGAATTGCACCTCAACATAAAGAAAAAAAAAATGCAATGAGACCAATAAGCAATATCATGGTAAATGGAGAAAATATTGAAGTTATCAAGAACTTCATTTCACTTGGATCTACAATCAACACCCATGGAAGCAGAAATCAAGAAATCAGATGATGTATTGCATTGGGCAAATCAGCAGCAAAAGACATATTTGAAGTGTTGAAGAGCAAAGATATCGCTTTGAGGACTAAGGTGTGCCTGAACAAAACCATGATGTTTTCAGTTGTGTCATATGCATGTAAAAGCTGGACAATGAACAAGGAAGATCAAGGAAGAATTGACACCTTAGAAATATGGTGTTGACAAAGAACATTGAATATACATGAACTGCCAGAAGGATGAACAAATCTGTCTTGGAAGCAGTACAATCAGAGTGTTCCTTAGAAGCAAAGATGGCGAGACTTCATCTCACATACTTTGGATATGTTATCAGGAGGGACAAGTCTCTGGAGAAGGACATCATGCTTGGTAAAGTAGAGGGTTAATGACAAAGAGGAAGGCCCTCAATGAGGTGGATTGACACAGTGGCTACAACAAACATAACAAAGATTGTGAGGATGGCACAGGACCAGGCAGTGTTTCACTGTGTTGTACATAGGGTACCTATGAGTCAGAACAGACTCAAAGACACCTAACAATAACAATGACAATATTCCCCTTTTATACTTGACTTTTCTACAAGTCAACCCAAACTACTTTAAAATTCTCCAAAATAATGTTAACAATATAGCTTGGATCCTTCATGACAATCCTAACTTAAAATAATCTGTTGCTATGTTAGTCCATGTTCCACACATTATGCTTGATCCAATGCCATGGTGATTCTGGGTCTTGGTATTATCCCTACCATATACAATGGAATCAAGTTCTACTAAGTTCGAGAAGTTCATAAAAAGTAAGACCAGAATGGTGCTTATAGCAGAATGTCTGATGCTCAGTTTTGGCAAATTGTAAGAAGAGTTTGAAGTACACTACAAACTCTGACAAGCAGTTATATATTTAGGATGCCATGAAAACTAAAGATATGTATTGGTAACTGACCCACAGTGTTCATGACAATTACAGAACCAGTGGTCATCACTGGAAAGTACTTGTATTCATCGTGGCTAAACTGAATGCCTCGTTTTAGAGAACAGAAAGCCTTCGTAAGTTTTCTTAAAGTTCTATTTATGATTATCCACTTAGGTAAAAGGGAAGTAACAAATACAGAATATGATAGATTTTAGACAGTACACTTTAAATTTATATTGAATCTAAGATTTGTACTAATCTTCAAGCCCTGATCACAAAAATATTCCTTATGTTTTGCTTCTAGCAACCCTAGGAGCTGGGGAATTTGGACCTTTCCATGGGCAGATATGTCAGTCATGGGATCTAATCCTCGTCTTTTTAGAGTCTTAGGATCCTGTAATATGAGAGGAAGAATGACCACATTGGGCTTCATGCCTTCAGGTTGCGTTTAGAAAAAACTTTTTTTTTTTTTTTGTCACAACAGGGGAATGAGGAATGAAAAGGATGTATGTCTGGATGGTCACAGTGACCCCACTTGTGACCTACCGCACCAAACTGAAAGCAAATCAGTGTGTGCAGTCCCCATTGCAAGCCCTGAGCTGACTGGAGGGTGGAGGGAGAACTGATCAAGATGAGGAACTCACTTTTATCTTCTTGCTTTCTGGGCTTGTACTTTAAAAAATGAGACATACAGACATCTCTTTTGGTTCTCTAAATCTTCCTTGCCCTGTCTAGTCTGTTTCCCTGCACTAAGATGGACAGTATGGTAGCCTTCTTCTCCACCTTAGCCTATATTAGTTCTACAGATAGTAAAGATTCAGGCAGCATATGGGACACATGATACAGCCTAATATGTCAGTAACTAGTGAAAATAAATTTCTCCTTCTACCTGTTCATAGTCTGGAAGCTGTGCTGTTTTCCCCGTGATGGAAGTAAAACCATCTTCATTCTTAGCACATGGGAATAAGGATTCTCCCTGGTTTTAAGGATCATGATGTGTTTGTGTTTGGATGGGTGGGGAAAGGGAAAGAAAAATTGTTTTTCCAGGTACTTGAGAATTCGGAAGAGATATTAATATCTGCATAAATATTTATGTACAGAGATGTTTATCATTATGTTACTGACAAGATTTGGAAAATTGGAAACAATAGAAATATTGAAAAATGTTAAAAAAAAATCAAACCCACTGCCATCGAGTGAATTCTGCATCATAGCCGCCCTATAAGACAGAGTAGAAATGTCCCATAGGGTTTCCAAGGCTGTAAAATCTCTATGGAAGCAGACAGCCACATCTTTGTCCTGCTGAGCACCTGGTGGGTTCATATTTCAAATCACTAAACTTTTATTTGGCAGCTGAGCATGTTAACCACTGTGCCACCAGGGCTGTATGTTAAAAATAGTTAACATCTAATTAGTTAGATTGTGAGCATTTCTTCTAATATGCATTTTTAATGAATTCCTTATAATTAATGTGGAATTAATATGGGTGATTATTTTTGGAATCTCTAAAATTAATTTTATTTCTTTAAGTAGCAAAGCCACTGAATAAAGTCAAATATTTTTAAAAATCAGTTTTATCCATTTATTTGATAGCAAATATGATGTTACTCCCTTGCTGTAAAATCTTTCACTGACTTCCTATTAACTTTAAAGTCTAAATTCTAATATATATATACAATGATTTTTATAATCTGATCATATCTAAATGGCAACCTCACTTTCTATCTAGTTTTCCTTTCCTCCTTGCACTCTCAGATTACCAATTTATTTGTTATTCCTCCAGAACAGAATCTATCACATGTTAGTGTCTTTGGATATGCTGCCCCCACCCTCTGGAATGCAATTCACTCTATTTTCATCTGTCAAAATTCCTCTGCAGAAAGCCTGTCTGCCCTGATTCCCACAAGATACACAGGCTGTGTTTCTTTTGTGCTCTAATTGTAGATGGTGAATACCATGCTATTACTTTCCTGAGGGTCAAAGGTGTGCTTCTGATTTCTGTATGTTACTCTTCACAACGTGTGCTGGGTTCACAGAAGGAACTCAATAATTGGAGGAAGAGGAATTATACATCAAAGAGTGGGAGAAGTAGACATAATTCAGTATATTTCAAATTTTTCAAATGATAATATAAAAATTACACATAGATCAAAATTGAATACAAAAAATCAACATATCGATATAATAATGTCAAGCATAAAATGATATATAATATAGCTCACATGAATAAAACTAAGAGTTCACTATTAGTTTTTTTTTTTGTTATACTAAACAGTGGATGCTATGGTACCATTTTACATCTATTCCATTAGCAAAATAATATTAAACAATCAAAATACGTATTAACAAGGCTGCAAAAATTCTGCAACATTCATAAATCATGGAAGCATTTCTTTATTCATGCATCCATTCAACCTGCATTTATTATCTATTCTGTGTTCTGCGTAGTGACAGGAACTGGGGATACAAATTGAATAAGATATTGGCCATGCCCTCAAGGAGATTATTGCAATGATACATGAACAGACAGATTTTAGGAGATAACTCAAGAGTGATATTTATGTCAAAATAGGGGCTACATCAGGAAAAAAATTCCAATGAGGAGAGAAACCTTAAATTAATATTTAAACCAAGAATAAGGGAGGGAAAAAGTGAGCAAGGTTAATGAAAGCACAAAGTAATAAAGTGGGATGACTCACTCAAGGGCTTAAATATTGGTGCATCATTTAGAAAAGTAAATTTAAAAACGAATAATAATAAATATGTTCATACACTTTGACTCAATGAGTTTTGTGTTTGGAAAATTACGATGCTAAAACATTCCAAAGGACAAAATATAATGCCAGTTCATTTCTAAAGCTAAAGGAAAAGGAAATAGCTTAAATGTCCAGAATTGGGTAACTTATTAGGTAAATGATAGCATATTGATTTACCACATTATTATATGGTTCTCAATATTATTGAGTATTAAAATTATATAGCAGCATGGGAAAAGTTTATAAAATGAGGTAGGGGAACAATGAAATGCTACATTTATGTTACCAGGTTGTGAATACTGTTATTTTTTTCTAGAAGACTTACAGCCTCACTTTTTATAAAATGCTTAGACCTATGATCCATTTCAAATTAATTTATGTTTAGCATATGGGATAAAATTTGAGGTTAACTTTGTTTCCATATGGGTTTTGTGTTGTTCCAGCAAAATTTGTTGAAGAGTTTTCTTTTCCTACTGAACTGCTGTGAGGTTTTGGTGAAAAATCAATTGACTATAGATGAATGGGCCTCTCTTGGACCTTCTATTCTATTTCACTGACCTAGTTGTCTATCCTTATGCCACTTCCACACTGCATTGTACATGGCAGCTTCATAGAGAATCTTCTAGTTTTGTTAAATTTACCTATTTGACTTTGTAGTTGCATTGTACATGCCTTAAAAGTTTCTTTGCAGAAAATCATGTCATCTGCAAAAGCAAAGTTTTACATATTCCTTTCCAATTTTATACACCTCCCCTTTTTATTGCCCCACTACACTTGCAGGAGCCCTGGTGGCACAGTGGTTAATGGCTAAGCTGCTAACCGAAAGGTCAGCGGTTCGAATCCATCAGCCACACCATGGGAGTAAGATGATGCGGGCTGCTCCTATAAAAATGTACAGCCTTGGACGTGCTATGGAGCAGTTCTACTCTGTCCTATAGGGTCGATATGAGTCAGAATCGACTCCATGGCAACTGGAAATGGGGCTGCATTTGCAAGGCTCTCTGGTACAATTTTGGATAAAGTTAGCAATACAAAAAAGAAAACATTAATCTTAAGGGAACATCATTCAATATTTTGCCATAAAAAATTATGCTATTTTCCTGCCTCTATTGAGATGATCACTTGTTTTTCTCTCCTTATTCTGTTTAAATGTTGATTTATTAATTTTCAAATGTTAACCAAATTGTATTAGTGAGATAAACTCGACTTTGTCATGTTGTATTGCTCTGTTTGTATATTATAGGATTCTAGTTGCTAATATTTTGTTAAAGATGCAGTGTCTTAATTTTTATTTCTTGTCATATCTTTGTCAAGTTTTAGGATCAGATTTATACTCCTCTCATAAAAAGAATTGCTATGTATTCCTTCCTACTCTATTTTGTAAAAGAGTGTTTATATTTGACTTTATTTTTTCTTAAAATTTTTATAAAACCATCTGGACCTTGAGTTTCCTTTACAACAAGTTTTTGATTACATATTCAATTTATTTTATGGTCCAAGAGCTAACGTGATTTTCTCTTTCAACTTGTGTCAGTTTTAGAAATGTATGCTTTTTAAGGAATTTGTATGTTTTATCTAAAATGTTGAATTTATTGGAAAACAAAAATTAAACTTTATATAAGTTAAACATTTCTGCTCATTAAAAATACCTTTAAAAGGATCTGGTTCTGGTTAAGATGGAAAAAGTGCTCTCTACCTGGATTCTCACACTGAATGCATGGAGCTGCTACCTGAAGACTCTGAAAGATAAGTGGTAGCAGGGAGGTTGGAGAGAGAGAAAAAAAAAAAAAAAAACCCAAATTAAGGTCAATCCAGCAGTGAATGTCCTTTTTTTTCCTGTTTCTCCAGTGTCCTCTACCCTGAACTCAAAGGCAGCTTGAAATGCAAAATTTCACACTTCTTGCGCACAGAGACATCTCTAACAGAAGCCTTTTCTTTCTGATCTGAAGAGTTTAAAAGAGGAGTCCAAAGTTAGACTGATTGTTTTTGTTAGGTGTTGTCCAGTTGTTTCCAACTCATAACGACCCTATGTACAACAGGACGAAACACTGCTCAGACCTGCGCCATCC
This sequence comes from Elephas maximus indicus, assembly GCF_024166365.1. NCBI lineage: Eukaryota > Metazoa > Chordata > Mammalia > Proboscidea > Elephantidae > Elephas > Elephas maximus. Next base: position 23,209,727 of record NC_064835.1, on the reverse strand, counting down.
TCACAATTGTTATGTTTGAGCCTATTGTTGCAGCCTCTGTGTAAATCCATCTCATCGAGGGTCTTCCTCTTTTTCACTGATCCTTTACCTTACTAAGCACGATGATTTTAAGTACCTTCCAACCTGAGGGGCTCATCTTCTTGCACAATATCAGACAATATTCTGCTAATATTCATATGGTTTTCACTGGCCAATTTTTTCAGAAGTATACAACTAGGACCTTCTCCCTAGTCTGTCTTAGAGTGGAAGCTCAGCTGAAATAGCAGTGGCATAGCTACTAGCTGGTATTTGAAATACCAGTGGCATAGCTACCAGCATCACAGCAACAAAGCAACACACAAGCCACCGCAGTATGACAAACTGACAGATGTGTGGTGGAAGAGTAGAGCGAGGGAAATCCCCTGGTTCTTGTGTGTGTTTGTTGTGTCCATTTTCCTCCTCCCCCTTCCTCTCACCAGATAATACTGAGGGAGCAGTGATTGTGGTGTGACAGTGAGAACAATGATAGCAAGTGCCTATAACCATGTTTTCAAGGAAGTGAGAAGAAGCCCTGTTGTGTTTTCTCTTTACCCCCTGATTGTCCCTAAAGGCAGATGCCATCACAAAAATGTGAAACAGAGTAAAAAAACTAAAGTCCCAACTTTCTAGCTACAAGATGAGTGAAGGAAGCTAAAATTGTAGCTCCTTAAGAGTGTCAAGAGGTAAAAATTTGTTATCCCATCAAGTTTGTTTATGAACTCCTGGAATCGTTCCCAAGCTGTACATTCATGGATCTGAAGATTAGGGAAAAAAAAAAAGGCTTTGATAACCTGGGATACAGGACTGCTCCAGTCCCAGTCCCAGATTTGCCATGGAGTAGTCCACATGCAGGACAAACACAAACAGCACGGCAGATATTCCCAAACTGATATTAGGTCTGAATTTGTGATAACCTATATAAATGGAGGAAGCCCTAGTGGCGTAGTGGTTAAGAGCTATGGATGCTAACCAAAAGGTTGGCAGTTCAAATCCCCCAAGCACTCTTGGAAACTCTTTAGGGCAGTTCTACTCTGTCCTATAAGGTCACTATGAGTCAGAATCGATTGAATGGCAGCAGGTTTGGTTTTGGTTTTTTACATAAATGAAGACCAATTTCTTTATATATTTTCTTTTCATGTTTTTTATTCTTGTTGATTTTGTATTTGCTGAGTATTTATGTTTTTCTTGTTTTTTATTTGTACTTACTCTTGGACCCCTGTCATGGGTGGCTCAGTGGAGTGGGTGGAGCCACCAGTCCTCCGGCCCCTAATGTGGGTACGTGAGGACCCTGCCTAATGGGAAGGGTTGTGTTAAATGTCACAATTCTGCCACTACCCCTTAGAGCTGATAGAGATGAAAATAGTTTTCAAGTATATACCCTGTCATACTGTGTTAATGAGGGCCTGCACTGTTGAAATGGGCCCACACAGATCTATGCAGGGTGAAAGGCATTCAAAGTTCTTGGACCCCTTATGCCTGTGCCTAGGCAAAGGGGCTGTGCCTGGTCTGAGTTACTGGCTTAGGGGAGCTGACAGATTAGTTTTTCCTTTTTGTGATTTTGTTCCCTCTTCAAAGCTGGGAGAATGGCTCATAGCACAAGATGGGTCCTACTTCTGGCCCAGGATGTATAAGAATCGCTGAAGGCAGGCTGGGACCCTGAGCAGAGTGGGGAGGGGGCAGGTAAATGGGAGAGAGGTACTTTGCAAAAAGTTTCTTTTTTTTTTGATCTGTGCAGTAGGTTAGACACTTGTACTTTCCCTGATTGAGTAACATTTCTTGGTGGTTCTGGAGACTTCAGCAGGCTCTCCACCACTGGGAAAATGCCTCCTGAGTGCTACTGCTTACCTCACCCCTCCTGAGCTAGCTGATCCATCCTGCAGGGTGCTGGTGCCAGCCAGGTCAGGTCTGGCAACTCCTCGCTGCTTCTGAACCATCTCTACCTCCCCCTGCAGCTCAGTCCAATTTTTCAACTTAGTCTTTGATGTTCACCCAGATTGTCATATGTAACCAATTCACTCGTTTTCAGGGTCTTTGTTGTAAGAGGGACCACAGGAGGCGTCTGACAACTATGCCATCTTGGCCCTGCCCAAAAACCAATTTCTCAAAGCCAAAAATTATCAAGATTTTTCCTAGAAGACATTGACAATCTCAATAGCCCTATATCTATTAAAGAAATTGCATTTATAAAAAAAAAAAATCTTTCAAAACTGGTAACTTCAAGCCCAGATGATTTCACTGGTCAATTCTTTCAAACATTTAAAGAAGAAAAAGCATCAGTTCCACACAATCTTTTCCAGAAAATGGAAGAGATGGGACCACATTTCAACTCATTTAATGAAGCTAGCATATCCTGATACCTGACATTCTGACACCAAAACCAGATTAAGAAGTTAAAAAAAAAAAACACACACACAAATTCAAAAAAATACCCTAAATACCTATTCCTTGAAAATATACAAAGAAAAACCCTTAACAAAACATTAGCCTTTAACAATTATTTATTTTGTTTTATAACAAAACAAAAACACCTTAAACTAGAAGCAAAAAGGAATCTTGTTAAAGTCTGCCTTGTGCAGAGCTGGAACCCCTACCACAGCCAGATACCTGTGCCTACACCAATCACCCCTACTTATCTAGGACCGTAGGTGACAGCCTACACCACACACTTGGTGACCAACGACCTAGATACCTGAGCTGAATCCATACAAGAAAAGAAAATGGGCTCCTGGGCTCACAAACCTAGTAACAGCTCTAACCACCTGGAGCCAGGACATTAAATCTTCAAAGGTGCCAGTAATCAAACTAGCTCATACAAACAGCCTATTAGGGGATATCAAAACCAAACAAGAAGATAGGACACAGTAAGCAAACATTAAATAAATAAATACAATAACTTATTGATGGCTCAGAGAAACAGTCACTATCAAACCACATAAAGAGGCAGACCACTATGGCTTCAGCAAGCTACCATATCAAAGAATCAAGAATTCTTCCAGGTGAAGAAAACATCCTGGAATTACCGGAGGTGAAATACATAAGATTAACATACAGAATTTTTCAAGAGATCAGGAAGGAGATCAGGCAAAATGCAGAACGAGTCAAGGAACACATATAAAAAAAGATACAGGAAATTAAGAAGATTAGAGAAGAGTATGACAACAAATTTAATAGGCTGCAAGAATCCATAGAGAGACAGCAAACAGACATCCAGAATATTAATAATAAAATTTCAAAATTAGACAATTCAATAGAAAGTTACAGGAGCAGAATTGAAGCAACAGAAGTCAGAATTATTGAGATTGAAGATAAAGCACTTGACACCAACATACTCACTGCCGTGGAGTTGATTCCAACTCATAGTGACCCTATAAGACAGAGTATAACTGCCTCATAGAGTTTCCAAGGAGTGCCTGGTGGATTTGAACTGCTAGACCTGACACCAACATATCTGAGGAAAAATCAGATAAAAGAATTTTAAAAAATGAAGAAAACCTGAGAATTATGTGGGACTCTATCAAGAGGAATAACCTACGAGTGACCGAAGCACCAGAATGGGGGAGGGGGGGAAATAAGAGAAAATACAGAGAGAATTGTTGAAGATTTGTTGGCAGAAAACTTCTCTGGTATCATGAAAGGTGGCAAGATATCTATCAAAGAAGGTCATCAAACCCCACACAAGATAGATCCCAAAAGAAAGTCACCAAGACATAATCAAACTTGCCAAAACCAAAGATAGAGAATTTTAAAAGAGGCTAAGGATAAACAAAAAGTCACTCACAAAGGAGAGTAAATAAGACTAAACTCGGACTACCCAGAAGAAACCACACAGGCAAGAATGCAATGAAATGACATATATAAAGCCTTGAAGGAAAAAAATTGCCAGCCAAAAATTATATATCCATCAAAAATACCTGTCAAATATCATGGTGAAATTAGGACATTTCCAGATAAACAGAAGTTTAGGGAATTTGCAAAACCCAAAACAAAATTCCAAGATATACTAAATGGGGTCCTCTGGTTAGAAAATCAATGACATCACATAACACCACAAGACTGGAGCACAGGACAGAGCAACCAGATATCAACCCAGATAGGGCAATCACAAAAATAAATCAAACCTAAAACACTGAAAATAAGGAAACAGATGTAATTATATAAAAGATGACAACATTAAAACATAAAAGAGGGACTAAACAATGTAGTAATAGAAGTGTCATATGGAGAGAAGTCAAGGCAATATAAAGAAATAGAAGATTAGTTTAAACTTAGTAAAATAGGGTTAAATATTAAGGTAACCACAAAGGAAACTAACATTCTTAAATGGCAAAATAAAAAACAGACAAATACAAAATCAACAACAATGAAAAAGAGGAAAAGAAAATACAATAAGAAAAATGGCTCAGCACAGAAAATCAAGTGAAATGAAGAAACTGTCAGCAACACACACACAAAATAAGACATCAAAATGACAGTACGAAAGGCATACCTACCAATAGTTATGTTGAATATAAATTGACTAAATGCACCAAAAAGAGACAAAGTAGCAGGATGAATTTAAAAAAAAAACAAACAATCCTTCTATATGTTGCCTACAAGAGACACACCTCAGACATAAAGACAGAAACAAAGAAACTCAGAGGATGGAAAAAATATGTCAAGCAAACAACAATCAAAAAAGAGCAGGACCTACTATACAGCTACAGTAGTCAATACAGCCTGGTACTAGTACAATGACAGACACATTGACCAATGGAACAGAATTGAGAACCCAGATGTAAATCCATCCACTTATGGTCACCTGGTATTCGACAAGAGCCCAAAGTCCCTCAAATGGGAAAAAGACGGTCTTTTTAACAAACAGTGCCGGCAAAACTGGATGTCCACCTGCAAATAAAAAAAAATGAAACAGGACCCATACTTCATACCTGATACAAAAACTAACTCAAAATAGATCAAAAACCTGAATATAAAGCCAAAAACTATGAAGTTCATAGAAGAAAAAATAGGATCAACGCTAGAGGCCTTAATACACAGCATTAACAGGATACAAACCGCAACCAACAGCACACAAGCTCCAGAGGATAAGCTAGATGACAGGGATCTTCTAAAAATTAAATGTTTATGGTCAACAAAAGACTTCACCAAAAGGGTAAAAAGAGAACGTACAGACTGGGAAAAAATTTCTGGGTATTACAAATTAGACAAAAGTTTAATTTCTAAAACCTATGAGAAAATCCAACACCTCTACAACAAAAAGACAAATAATCCAATTTAAAAATGGGCAAAGGAAATAAACAGACACTTCACCAAAGAAGACATTCAAGTGGCCAACAGACACATGAGGAAATGCTCACGATCTCTAGCCATCAGAGAAATGCAAATCAAAACCACAATGAGATACTATCTCACCCCAGCATTACTGGCACAAGCCAATAAAACAGAAAATAAAAATTTGCAGAGGCTGCAGGGAGATCAGAACTCTCATGCACTGCTGGTGGGAATGCAAAATGATATAACCTTTTTGGAAAACGATATGGTGCTTCCTTAGAAAGCTAGAAACAGAAATACCCCATGATCCAGCAATCCCACTCCTAAGAATATATCCTAGAGAAATAAGAGCCATCACACCTATAGATATATGCATTGTTCACAGTAGCAAAAAGATGGAAACAACCTAGATGCCCATCAACAGATGAATGGATAAACAAGCTGTGGTACATACTCATGGAGTATTATGCAACGCTAAAGAACAATGATGAATCTGGGAAGCATCTCATAACATAGATGCATCTGGAGGACATTATGCTGAGTGAAATAAGTCAACCACAAAAGGAAAAATATCGTATGAGACCACTACTGTAAAAACTCATAGGATAAAGTCTGCCAGATCTTAATTTCTAGTCAATAATGTAATGTCCGTCTAGTATTTCAGCACTGAGGGAGAGTATTATACACAAAGGAGCTAATGAGAGCATTGTACAAAGGACAAGAAAAAAATAATTTTAATTGCTCCTTTTTCACATTAACTCATCCCTGGTGAAAAGAAATCTTGAAGGACCTTCTCTCTGTATATTTTTGATGAGACCTCTTGTATATCCAAACCCTGGATAGGAATGCCACTTTGGCAAGTGTCTCAGGTAGCACTGTGAGGGAGCTACACGAGGGAATTATGACTTTTGATTCATAATATTTACACAGGCGACTCAGAAACTGAGATCTGCATCCTGAGCCCTCAGTAAAAAAGAACCAAGAGGTCTATACTTTGAACATTACTAAGACCTATATATATATATTTTTTATTTCATTTAGAAGGCATTTGGTCTAAAGCATACAGAGCAGCCTGGCTGAGCATTCCACATAGAGAAAAGGTGAGTATCTGAATCCCTTCTGTTCTAGAACCTTTTGGTCTTCATGAAGTCTTAGCCACTGTATGGCAATATAGGAATTTCCTAAAACTACCTGCCAAATAGTTACTCATTTTTTCCTGTAATATATTACAAAGACAGAAAATTATCTTTTTCTTTTTCATATTTCATCCTATCATACTTTCAGACACATTTTTCCGTAGAAAGGTTCTGATGTTGAGACATTAGACATAGCTGTGCCATTTGAGGAACCATACAATAAGTCCAATCCCACTACCATGTTATCAGTCATGTTATTATTTCTTTCAAATCGTCTTGATCCAAGTCTTGAATTTTTCTGGATAATTATAATTTTTCCTTCTAGATTTAGGTTTCTCATGGAAGCCTTCAATGATCCAGGTCTAGGGATGATAAGGAGTGTACGGGGCAATCTCTAAGTTACCCCCCTCCCCAATTTCAAGATGAATAGACATTGAAAGCGATCTTGTGTCAGCAGAAATGCCTTCCACCCACCATGTCTGGCTGCCTCAGTCAGGTGCCTTTCCTATTTATGACCTCTTAATATCATTCTCCATCTTGTCTGGCGCCTCCTCGGATTTGCTCCTGGGGGAAGTGCCTCCCTGCACACTCCCTTGCTATGCTTCTGCAATGATCCCCCCATTCTGAGTTAGTATTGTAGTTACTGTGTTTCTGTAGGACCTGTAAAATAATATTTATTACAGGTTCTCATCTGCCCTTCTCTCTTTCTAGACTGTGAGATTCTGAACAGCAGGGAATTCTATCTTATTCATCTTTCTATTTGGAGTGCCCTAAATAAGCTCTGGCTTATGCGAGGTGCCCAAATATCCATGAAAAGAATAAATTGATGTTCCACATAAAATTTTATTTGTGTCACTGTTAAATTTATCCTTTTAATTATCAGTCCATATTCACAGCTTACCAATATCTTCTTGAATCATTATCATGTAAGTATTCATTACTCTTTTCTATGTTGATACTATCTATGATTTTATAATAATTGCTTCTATGACTTCATCCAATTATTCATAAGATGATTTTTCAAGAGAAGATTATAAAGTCCTATGAAATGACAACTTGAGATTATTCACTCGTATTTATTCTTGAGATGCTCTTTCAGTTCATGTTACTATGAAATATTTTTCTATATTTCATCTATCACACATAAGAACATCACATACATAAGAATATACAAGAGATTTACCAAATACTTTACTAAAATCCAGATAATCTGGGACTGTAACATTCTTTTATTCTACCAACCCAGTAAAACTCAAAACAAAAATCCCTGGCTTACCTTAGCAATCTTATGCTAGCTTTGAATCACCAGCGCTTTCTTTTATGAGAGCTCACAATGTATTTTTTCTTAAACTATTTTGCTCAGGTTTCACTGATTTCCAAGGTAGTCAAAGTAGGCTAAAACCACTGACACAGGGCAGGTGATTTTGTGAATCCTCCACAAACAGCAGTCACAGGGCATTCAGACAGATGGTGTTAAACAGGATGGCAGAACCGACAGCAACAGGAATTAAAAGCTTGTGTCAGAATCAGTTTTAGGGGCAGGGGATGGTCACATATACTGTATTTTTACACAAATAATATAGTGCCTTTCTAGCTCAGGCTGCTAAACAAAAGGTTGGCAGTTCAAATTCACCAGGTGCTCTTTGGAAACTCTATGGAGCAGTTCTACTCTGTCTGATACTGTCGCTATGAGTCAGAAGGGACTCCACAGCAATGGGTTAGGTTTGTTTTTGGGTGCTGACACATGGGAGCCCTATTGTAGTGGTTAAGTGCTAAGGCTGCTAACCAAAAGGTCAGCAGTTTAAATCCACCAGCCACTCCTTGGAAACACTATGGGGCAGCTCTACTATGTGCTATAGGATCACAAGAATGGGAATCAACTTGATGGCAAAAGTTTTTATTGACTAATAATGTTGAACATCTTTCGATGTGTTTATAGGCCATTTGTATATCTTCTTGAGAGAAATATCTGTTCAATTCTTTTGCTTGTATTTGTATTGGGTGTGTCTTTTTTTTGTTCAGTTATAAGAATTATTAGCATATTCTAGATATTGTTTTGGTTAGGTGGCAGCTAATCTTCAGTCATTAGCCTTCAACTTGTCAAATCTTTTCTTGAAATAGTGCCTAAATTCAGGTGGGATGTACTCAAGGTCATACTTTGGCTCTTGTGAACTTGTTTTAATTTTCTTCAGCTTCAATTTGAACTTGTATATGAGCAACTGATGATCTGTTCTGCAATCAGCCCCAGGCTTTGTGCTGACTGATGATATTGAGCTTCTCCATTGTCTCTTTCCACAGATGTATTTGATTTGATTGCTCTGCATTCCATCAGGCCAGGTCCATTTGTTTAGTTGCCATTTATAATGTTGTAAAAAATGTATTTCCAATGGATATGTTGTTGGTCTTATAAAATTGTAGCATAGGATCTCCCACATCATTTCTCATACCAAGGAAATATTTTCCAACTTCTGACCCTTTAACTTTGTTTCTAGGTTTTGCATTCCAATCACCAATAATTATAAATGCATCTTGATTGCATATTTGATCAATTTCAGATGGCAGAAGTTGGTAAAAATCTTCAATTTTTTTTTTTTTTTTATCTTTGGCGTTAGTTGTTGGTGTGTAAAATAGAATAATATTGTATTAATTAACTGGACTTCCTTGTAGGCATATGGATACTATCACTGACAGGGTTGTATTTCAGGATAGTACTCAAGATGTTCTTTTTGAAGATGAATGTGACACCCATCTTCTTCCATTTGTCATTCTTGGATAGTAGGCCATATGGTTGCTCAATTCAACATGGTCAATACCAGAAATAAAATGACATATTGCGTTGGGCAAATCTGCTGTAAAAGACCTCTTTAAAGTGTTAAAATGTAAAGATATCACCTTGAGGCCTTGGTGGTGCAGTGGGTAAGAGCTCAGCTGCTACCCATAAAGGTGGGCAGTTCGAATCCATCAGTTGCTCTTTGGAAACCCTATGGGGCAGTCAACTGGACAGCAATGGGTTTTTTGGTTTCAACCCAAGCCATGGCCTCTTCATTTGTCTCATATGCATGTGAAAGCTGGACAATAAATAAGGAAGACCAAAGGAGAATTGATGCATTTGAATCATGATATTGACAAAGAATACTGAATATGCCGTGGACTGCCAGAAGAAATCTGTCTTGGATGAAGTATAGCCAGAATGCTCCTTAAAAGGGAGGATGGCAAAACTTTGTCTCATACTCTTTGGACATGTTATCAGGAGCGACCAGTCCCTGGAGAAGGACATCATGTCTCCTAAAGTAGAGTGTCAGCAAAAAAGAGGAAGACCCTCAAAGAGATGGAGTCCCACAGTGACTACAACAATGGGCTCAAACACAGCAACATTATGAGGATGAGGCAGGACCAGGCAGTGTTTTGTTCTGTTGTACACAGGGTTGCTATGAGTTGGAACTGACTGGATGGCACCTAGCAACAACAGAATTGTTAATATATAGAAATACGTTTGAATTTTTGAGTTTCCATATACAAATTTCTATAATCTTTTAATAGACAGTTTTACCTCTTCCTTTCTAGTACAGGCACTTTTAATTCATTTTCTGTTTAATTGTTCTGCCTTGAACCTCAAGTATAATATTGAATAGAATGCCTAGAGTGAACATTCTTCTCTTGTTCTTGATATTTGGAGAACACATTCAGTCTTTGATCATTAAGTATGATGTTAGCTGTTTTTTTTTGGAAAATAAAAGAATGTTTTTCATCAGAGCATGTACTCATCATATTGTATCATAAAGTTCTAATTTCTTATATCCATCTGACCCTTATAATCATTTAAATTTGAGGAATCTTTTCAAAAATAAAAGTGAATTTGTAGCATTTTTAAAAAGGGGAAATTTTGAGTTGCCATTTGTCCATCCTAGGAAGAGTTGGTTCTTAAAAAGGAGAGAATTGGGAAAAGGGTCTAGCAAGGAGTCAGAAACTTGAATGCCTTTATGGATCAAGCAGATAACACAGTTATATAAAGGGGTAACACTTAAAGACTGGTGATTTGAAAAATGCATGTTTTATGAAAGGTTCCAAATTCAAATATACTTCTAAAGCACTGTGTTACCCCCCCCCCAAAAAAAAATTATTGTACTACTTCTTCACAAGCTCAGCGATTCACATCTGTTGACACAGACACATAGGAGAACATGGCAGACAAACTCAGGCTGCTGGAGTGACAGTGTTAGTAAGACATTCCTTATGGCCATGGCTTTCTAACACTCCATTTGCAGTTGTATTCTCCCTGTGGTGTGATAACTTTTTATCCCCAAACTGTTTTTAATAAAAGTGCATTCACCATTCATGTGTTAATGGGGCCTTAAAATACACGATAGCTGGAGCAGTCTTATCAGTTCCAGGAAATAGTGAGTGGCAAAGATGAGAAAGATCCAAAATACAACTACTATTAGAAGATGGGGGCCAGGTGGCAGGAAAAAAGTAGGCTGTGGTGTGAAATGACTCAGGAAAGGATGGAAGACAAGCACACTTTTCTCAGGTTTAAAGTAGTGGCTCAGGTGGAGGCAGCATAGGAACAAAATGGTGCTAATATGTGTGATTGTATTTGTCTTTTTTCATTTGAATATATTTTTTAATGTTTCCCAGGATATTACCTAGTCTGGAGACATATGAGTTGCAGTATTATACTAGAAGTATCTAAAGATCATTTTTGAAATTTATAATCCCATATACTAGTAATTTAGTGTAACTCCTGGGTATATGCAGTACCTGGGTGGTGCTCATGGTTGACCTATGGCCACATAGGCTAACAAAAAAATCTGAGGTTTACATCCACTCAGTGTTGCATCACAAGAAAGTCCTGGAGATTTTTTTGTTTGCTTGTTTTTCTTCTTTTTTTATTGTGCTTTAAGTGAATTTTTTATAATTTAAGTCAGTTTCTCATACAGAACTTATACACACATTGTTATGTGACCCTAGTTGCTCTCCCTACAATGTGACAGCATACTCCTCTCCACCCTGTATTTCCCATGTCCATTCAACCAGCTCCTGTCCCCCTCTGCCTTCTCCTCTCACCTCTGGTCAGGAGCTGGCCACATAGTCTCATGTGTCTACTTGAGTTAAGAAGCACACTCCTCACCAGTATCATTTTATGTCTCATAGTCCAGTCTAATCTTTGTATGAAGAGTTGGATTTGGGAACGGTCTTAGTTCTGGCCTAAGAGAGACTCCAGGGGCCATGTCCTGTATGGTCCCTCTAGTCTCAGCCAGACCATTAAGTCTGGTCTTTTTCCTAGAATTTGAGTTCTGCATCCCACTTTTCTCCTGGTCCTTCAGGGACTCTCTGTTGAGTTCCTTGACAGAATACTGATTGGTGATAGCCAGGCACCATCTAGTTCTTCTGGACTCAGGCCGATGAAGTCTCTGGTTTATGTGGCCCTTTCTGTTTCTTGGGCTCATATTTTCCTTGTGTCTTTGGTGTTCTTTGTTCTCCTTTGCTCTGGGAGGGTTGAGACCAATTGATGCATCTTAGATGGCCACTTGCCAGCTTTTAAAACCCCAGATGCCACAAACCAAAGTGGGATACAGAACGTTTTATTAATATACTTTGTTATGCCAAATGACCTAGATGTACCCTAAAACCATGGTCCCCAGAACTTCACCCCAGAACCTCAGCCCTGCTACTCTGTCCCTGAAAGTGTTTGGTTGTATTCAGGAAAGTTCTTAGCTTTTAGTCCAGTTGTACTGACTTCCCCCATATTGTGTGTTGTCCTTCCCTTCACTTAAAATAATTCTTGTCTACTATCTAATTCAACGGCACTGGGTTGACTGGGTGGGTTACTATCTAATTAGTGAATACCCTTCTCCCTCCTTCCCCACACTCGTAACCATCGAAGAATGTTTTCTTCTGTGTTTAAACCTTTTCTTGAGTTCTTATAACAGGGGTCTCATACAATATTTGTCCTTTTTCAACTGACTCATTTCACGGAGCATAATGCCTTCCAGATTTATCCATGTTATGAGATGTTTCACAGTATCATCCTTGTTCTTTATCATGGTGTAGTATTCCATTGTGCAAATATACCATAATTTGTTTATCCATTCATCTATTACTGGGAACCTTGGTTGTTTCCATCTTTTTGCTATTGTAAACAGTGCTGAAATGAACGTGGGTGTGTATATATCTATCTGTGAGAGGGCTCTTAGATCTCTAGGATACATTCCAAGGAGTGGGAATGCTGAATCGTATGGTAGTTCTATTTGTAGCTTTTTAAACAAGTGCCAATGTCTTTGTACCATTTTACATTCCCACCAGCAGTGTGTAAGTGTTCCAGTGTCTCCACAACCTCTACAACATTTATTATTTTGTGTATTTCGGATTAATGCCAGCCTTTTTGGTGTGAGATCGTATCTCATTGTAGCTTTGATTTGCATTTCTCTGATGGCTAATGATCATGAGCATTTCCTCATATATCTGTTATCCACCTGAATATATTCTTTGGTAAAGTGCCGGTTCATATCTTTTGCCCATTTTTATTGGTTTATTTGTCTTTTCGTTGTTGAGTATTTGCAGTATCTTGCACCACATTTTTTTGTAGGTTTTAGAGATTAGACACTGATGAGATTTGTCCCAGCCAAAAATTTTTTCCCAGTCTGTACGTTGTCTTTTACTCTTCTGGTGAAGTCTTTGGATGAGCATAGGTGTTTGATTTTTAGGTGCTCTCAGGTATCTGTTTTCTGGTGTTTCTGCATTATTAGTAATGTTTTGTATACTGTTTATGCCATGTATTAGGGATCCGAGCATTGTCCCAATTTTTTCATCCATGATCTTAGTCGTTTTAGCTTTTATATTTAGGTCTTTGATCCATTTTGAATTCGTTTTTGTGCATGGTGTGAGTATAGGCCTTGTCTCATTTCTTTTTGCTGATGAATATACGGTTATATCAGCACCATTTGTTAAAGAGGCTGTGTTTTCCCAGTTCACAGACTTTGGAACTTTGTCAAATATCAGCTGCTCATAAATTCAAACAGCTCCTGAATTCTCAATTCTGTTCTATTCTGTGTAACTGTTGTACCAGCACCAGGCTGTTTTTATTACCATGGCAATAAAATAGGTTCTAAAATCAAGTAGTGTGAGGCCTCCCACTTCATTTTTCTTTTTCAGTAAGGCTTTACTTATAGGGACCTCTTCCCTTTCCACATGAAGTTGGTGATTTGTTTCTCCATCTCATTAAAAAATGCCACAGGAATTTGGATCGGGATTGCATTGTATCTATATAGATCGCTTTGGGTAGAATAGACATTTACACGATGTTAAGTCTTCCTATCCATGAGCAAGGTATGTTTTTCCACTTATGTAGGTCTCTTGTGGTTTCTTGCAGCAGTCTTGTAGTTTTCTTTGTATAGGTCTTTTACGTCTCTGGTTATATTTATTCCTAACTATTTGATCTTCTTGGGGGCTTTTGTACATGGTATTGATTTTGTGATTTCTCGTCAATGTTCTCTTTGTTGGTGTATAGGAATCCAACTGATTTTTGTATGTTTATCTTGTATCCTGTTACTCTGCTGAACTCTTCTATTAGTTCAGTAGTTTTCTTGAGGATTCTGTAGGTCTTTCTGTGTATAAGATCATATCATCTGCAAATAGAGATACCTTTACTTCTTCCTTACCAACTTGGATGTCCTTTATTAGTTTTCCTAGCCTGATTGCTCTGGCTAGGACCTCCAGCACAGTGTTGAGTAAGAGCATCATTGTCTGGTTCCCATTCTCAAGGGAAAAGCTTTCAGACTCTCTCCATTAAGGATGATATTGGCTGTTGGTTTTGTATAAATGCCCTTTATTATGTTGAGGAATTTCCCTTCTATTCCTATTTTGCTGAGAGTTTTTATCATGAATGGGTGTTGGACTTTGTCAAGTACATTTTCTGCATCAATTGATAAGATCATGTGGCTCTTGTCTTCTGTTTTACATTTGTGATGGGTTGCACTGGTTGTTTTTTCTGATGTTAAACCATCCCCGCATACCTAGTATGAATCCCACTTGGTCATGGTGAATTATTTGTTTGCTATGTTGTTGAATTCTATTGACTAGAATTTTGTTGAGGATTTTTGCATCTAAGTTCATGAGGGTTATATGTCTGTAATTTTCTTTTTTCATGTTGTCTTTACCTGTTTTTAGTATCAGGGCTCTGCTGGCTTCATAGAATGAGTTTGGGGGTATTCTGTCTTTTTTTATGGTCTGAAATACGTTAGTAGTAGTGGTGTTAACTATTCTCTGAAAGTTAGGTAAAATTCTCTGGTGAAGCCGTCAGGGCCTGGGCCTTTGTTATTGTCATTTTGGGGAGTTTTTTTAAATTACCTTTTCAATATTTTCTTTTGTTGTAGGTTTATTTAGTTTTTCTGCTTCTGCTTGTGTTAGTTTAGGTAGATAGTGTGTTTCTAGAAATTTGTCCTTTTGCTCTAGCCTCCAATTTCATTAGAGTACAATTTTTCTTAGTATTCTGTTATAATTCTGTTAATTTCAGTTGGGTCTGTTGTGATGTCGCTCATCTCATTTCTTATTCTAGTTATTTGCTTCCTCTCCTGTTTTTCTTTTGTCATTCTGGCCAATGGTTTATCGATTTTGTTGATCTTTTCAAAGAACCAACTTTTGGTCTTGTTAACCCTTTCAGTTGTTTTTCTCTTCTCCTTTTCATTTAATTCTGCTCTAATTTTTATTTTTTGCTTTCTTCTGGTGCCTGAGGGCTACTTTTGATGCTCTCTTTCTATTTGTTCGAGTTATAGGGATAATTCTTTGATTTTGACCCTTCTTTTTGGATGTGTGCCTTTATTGCTCTAAAATGACCTCTGAGAACTGCTTTTGCTGTGTCCCAAAGGTTTGGATAGGAAGTATTTTCATTCTCATTGGATTCTATGAATGTCTTTATTCCATCCTTAATTTCTTTATACCCCTGTAGTTGTTCAGCAAAGTGTTCATTTTCCATGTGTTTGATTTTTTTTTCCTTGCTTTTCCTGTTATTGATTTCTACTTTTATGGCTTAATGGTCAGAGAAGATGCTTTGTAATATTTCAATGTTTTGGATTCTGTTAAAGGTTGTTTTATGGCCTAATACGTGGTCTATTCAGGAGAATGTTCCATGTGAATTAGAAAAGAAAGTCTACTTAGCTTCTGTTGGGTGGAGTGTTCTGTATATGTCTATGAGGTTAAGTTGGTTGATTGTGGCATTTAGATCTTCTGTGTCTTTATTGAGCTTCTTTCCAGATGTTCTGTCCTTCATGGAAAGTGGTGTGTTGAAGCCTCCTACTATTACTGTGGACCTGTCTATCTCTTTTCAATGCCATGAGAGTTTGTTTTATGTATTTTGGAGCCCTGTCCTTGGGTGCATGAATATTTATTATGATTATATCCTCCTGGCATATTGACTCCTGAATCATTATATAGTGTCCTTCCTTATCCTTTGTGGTAGATTTAACTTTAAAGTCTATTTTGTCAGAAATTAATATTGCCACACCTGCTCTTTTTGGATTGTTGTTTGTTTGATATATATATATATTTTCCATCCTTTGAGTTTTAGTTTGTGTCTTGAAGTCTAATGTACATTTCTTTAGGCAGCATGTAGATGGATTGTGTTTTTTTGTTATCCATTCTGCCACTTTCTGTCTCTTTATTGTTGCTTTTAGTCCATTTACATTCAGGGTGATTATTGACAGGTATCAGTTTAGTGCTATCATTTTGACATCTTTGTGTGTGTGTTGTTGACAGTTTCTTTTTTTCTCTTAATTTTTTGCGCTGAGTAGTTTTTCTTTATATATTGTCTTTTCCTCTTTTTCATTGACCTTGCTTTTGTATTTGATGAGTATGTTTTTCTTGTTTTTTATTTTGATGTGTAAGATTGTCATTTTCCATTTTGGTTACCTTAATATATACTTCATTTTTCTATGTGTAAACCAAACTTTTGTTTCTTTATATAGCCTTGACTTTCTCTCCATGTGAAAGATCTATGACTACATTTTTAGTCCCTCTTTTCTATTTAATGTTTCACCCTCTACATAATGACATCTCTGTTTCCCTGTTTTGAGTGTTTTAGCTTTGATTTATTGTTGTGACTTCCCTATCTGGGTTGGTATCTGGTTGCGTTGTCCTATGTTCTAGTCTTGGGTTGTTACCTGATGTTATCGATTTTCTAACCAGAGGTATCCCTTTAGTATTTCTTGTAATTTTGGTTTGGTTTCTTCAAATTACCTAAACTTATGATTATCTGGAAATGCCCTAATTTCACCTTCATATTTGAGAGACAGTGTTGCTGAATATAAAATTCTTGGCTGGCAATTTTTTTTCCTTCAAGTCTTTAAATATGTCATCCCATTTGCTTTTTGCCTGCATGGTTTCTGCTGAGTAGTCCGAGCTAGGTCTTATTGGTTCTCCTTTGTAGCTGACTTTTCATTTATTCCTAGCCGCTCTTAAAATTCTCTATTTGGTTTTGGCAAGTTTGATTATAATATGTCTTGGTAACTTTCTTTTGGGATCTACCTTGTGTGGGGTTCAATAAGCATCTTGGATAAATATCTTCTCATCTTTTACAATGTCGGGGAAGTTTTCTGCCAACAGGTCTTCAACAATTCTCTCCATATTTTCTCCCCCCCCCCCCACCGTATTCTGGTACTCCAAGCACTCATCGGTTATTCCTCTTGATAGAGTCACACATAATTCTTAGGGTTTGTAATGGATTGAATTGTGTTCCCCAAAAATATCCGTCAACTTGCTTAGGCAGTGTGTGGTTGTCCTCCATTTTGTCATTTTCCTATGTGTTATAAATCATAATCTCTGCCTGTGGTGAAAGGGGTTAGGGTGGAATGTAACACTGTTGCACAAGTCACCTCCCTGGTCCAATATAAAGGGAGTTTCGCTGTGGTGTGGCCTGCACCACCTTTTCTTTCTCAGGAGATAAAAAGAAAGGGGAAGTGAGCAGAGAGGAGGACCTCATACAAACAAGAAAGCAGGGCGGGGAGCAGAGTGTGTTCTTTGGACCTGATGTACTTGTGCTAAGATACTCCCAGGCCAAGGGAAGACTGATGCATCACAAGGACCTTCCTCCAGAGCTGACAGAGACAGAAATTCTTCCCCTGGAGCTGATGCCCTGTGAGAAAATTAATTTCTGTTTGTTAAAGCCATAAGCTTGTGTATTTCTGTTACAGCAGCATTGGATGACACATAAGTTTGTGTCAAGTGCTTTATCCTTAATCTCACTAATTCTGATTTCCACTGCCTCAATTCTGCTCCTATGACTATTAGTTGTCTACTTCTGAGTTTTATTGTTAATCTTCTGGATTTCTGTTTGCTTTCTCTCTATGGATTCTTGCACCCTATTAAATTTGTCATTATGCTCTTCTCTAATCTTCTTAAGTTCCTCTAATGCCTTGTCTGTGTATTCCTTGGCTTGTTCTGTGTTTTGCCTGATCTCCTTCCTGATCTCTTAAAGAGTTCTGTATATTAATCTTTTATGTTCAACCTCTGGTAATTCTAGGAAATTATCTTCATCTGGAAGATTTCTTGATTCTTTGTTTTGGGCACTTGCTGAAGCCATTATGGTCTGCCTCTTTATATGATTTGATATTGACTGTTGTCTCCAAGCCATCAATAAGTTATTGTATTTATTTATTTTATGTTTGCTTACTATGTCCAACTTCTTGCTTTGTTTTGTTTTGATGTGCCCAGACAGGCTGCTCCTGTGGGCTAGTTTGTTTATTGGTGCCTTTGAAGCTGTAATGTCCTGTTACTAGGTAGTTAGAGTTGTTATAGGTATATTAGCCCAGGAATCTGTTTACTTTTCTTGTATGGATTCAGCTCAGTTGTCCAGGTAGTCAGACACCAAGTGTGTAATGCATAATCTCACCTACACTCTTAGACAAGCAGGTGTGATTGGTGCAGGCACAGGTATCTGGCTGCAGTAGGGGGACACATGCAGAGCAAAGCAAGGATCTGACAGCTGCCCTTGTGTGTCTGTGAGGAATAGGTGTCCTTGTTCCCTAGAGTGTGTAGGTGGATGGGTTTTGCAGCTGGAATGTGGACACTCAATGCTGTTGACTGTAAGGACTAGGAGGCACCACTTATCTTTGCACCCTGTCTTGGGTGGCTAGGTGGAATGGGTGGAGCCACCAGTCCTCAGGCCCCTGGTGTGGATAGGTGAGGACTCTGATTACTAGGTAGAGCAGTGTCAGATGTCATATGCCTGCCTCTCCACCATATAGCTGAAATAGTTGAAGTTGGACATCAGGTATGTACCCTGTTATACTGTGCTAATGAGGATGTATGCTGTTGAAATGGCCCCACAGAGGTCTATGTAGTGGTGAAAGGCATTCAGAATCCGTGGGCCCCTTATGCCTGTGTCTAGGCAAAGGAGCTACTTCTGCCCTGAGTTCCCAGCTTAGGAGAGACAGCAAATTATTTTTTTCCCTGTTTGCTAATTGTTTCCTTCACCAAGGCAGAAGAATGGCTCGGGATGCTTGACAGGTCTTACTTCCAGCCCAGGGAAAGCAGCTATCACTGAAGCCAGCTTGGGACCTGATGCAGTTTGGGGAGAGGTCAGTTAAATGGGAGAGTTTTTTCCCAAAGGGGTGTTTTTTATCCACACAGTAGATTAGACACACATACTTATCTTTTGCTCTTTGAGTACTACATTTCACAGACTCTGAAGGCTTCGGTGGGCTTTCCTTTCCATCACTCAGTCTCTCCCACTGTGGAAAACATGTCCTGAATGCCACTGCTCACATCCCCACATTCTCACCAATGGATCTGGCCTGCAGGGTGCTGGTTCCTGCAGGGTCAGGTCTGGCAACTCCTCACTGCTTGTAAAATGTCTCTTCCTTCTCCTGCTGCTCAGTACAATGCCTCAACTTCATGCTTCATGTTCAGCACTACCAGACTGTCATATATAATTGATTCACTTGTTTTTTGGGGGGTCTTTCTTGTAAGAGGGACCACCGTGAGCCTCTGACTACTCTGTCATCTTGGCACCACGTTTTCTGGAGATCTATTACCAAAAAAGTCAGCCATTGAATTCCCTGTGGAGCACTGTTCTACTCTGACACACATGGGGTTGCCATAAGTCACAGTGAACTCGATCGTTACTACTTTTTTTTTTTTTTTTAATAGATTTGAGTCAGTATTGACTCAGTGGTGGTAGGTCAGGTTTTTTGGTTTTATATTGCAAACACATTTTTTGTTTAAAATTCATGCCCTGCACCACTCAGATTTCTTAGGGAGGTATTGTTTTAAATTTTTAAACTTGTTTTTCCTTGATTTCAGAACTTTCTTTTTCTTAGCTAGTAGATTTTTAAATCTTTTTGAAAACAAAATGAAGTTCTGAAATATCTAAAATGTAATTTATTTACTTGTGAAAAATGATTCAAGTGACTTAATTTAGGACTTTGTGAAAAAATAATCTACAAAACATTATTTTAACTTTAGATGGTTTTTATACACTAGGATATAATATATAACAAAGAACTCAAATTTTACTACAGGATCTAGAATGATTAAAAAAACTTAAATTTTAATAGTGCTCAAAATGTTTGTATGTTATGTTGTACCTGCACTATCTTATGTGTGTGTTTTTTAAATGAAATGAATTATTATTTTCTTTTGAATGTTTACTATACTTCATTACTACAATTGACAGTATTCATTTTGCAATGTGATAGCTAACAATTTTTCAATGTAAAGTGGCTTTGAGAATTTTGTAATCCATAAA
This sequence comes from Elephas maximus indicus, assembly GCF_024166365.1. Classification (NCBI taxonomy): domain Eukaryota; kingdom Metazoa; phylum Chordata; class Mammalia; order Proboscidea; family Elephantidae; genus Elephas; species Elephas maximus. Next base: position 23,189,567 of record NC_064835.1, on the reverse strand, counting down.
ACAGTTTGTTTTCAGCCCTAAAAATCTTATTATTTGATGTTACATTTATTATACTGTTTAAGGTATGATATATCTAAGGACAGCTTAAGATGTACAAATAATATTGTATTCATCATGTCAATGCCTTCATGGTATCTCAAAGAGAAGCTCTGCAGGGATACAACACCATAAACCCAATAAACATAAACACCATAAAAGGTTGAAATTGTAGCATTTAGCAATCCCTAAGACATTTTTTAGTTTTTTCAGAAGCATATCTAATAAGCTAGCAACATTTTTAATGATTGCAAATCTCACTTTATTTTTCAAAACAAGTCAAGGAATTGTGTAGCTGAGAAGGTAAGCAGTTTTTCCGGGTACTATGACTAAACTCTAGACAAATCACTTTTAAAATCATGATTTTGCAACATTCTTGTATTGTCCAGAGACTAGCAGGCCCTCACTCTAGAAGGATTCCTTCACAATCATGGGTAAACTCTACTCCTATAGATAAGAAGCTTCAACAAGAGGAAATGATTTCCTGTTAACATACAAAAAAAAAGAACTTTCAAAATATAATTATTTAAAATTTTAGATGACTTTAATTTGAGCAATAATCCACAAAGTAGAAAGCATGTGATTACTTTGTAATAACCTTTGTCTTAGTATTGTACTTGAAACATCTTGGAACATGAAAGCAGACGACTCCACAAAAGGTGCAAAGTTGGCTTTATTTTTACTGTTTTCAGTTATCACACAGTGAGAGCACAAATACCTTCAGTGAACATTTTAGTGGCAAAATGACACCTTGCTCTTATAATAGGAGAATTTTAGATGGAATTGACAATTTGGGAAAGATAATGACTTTGACTTATTTCAAATTGTGAACTTTGTTATGTCCCTTTATCCATCCACCATTCATACAGCAATCTCAGCAGGGATAAATGAAAAGTGCAGGACTCATCTCTGTAGGATCTAGGCAGATGCTAGTCTAAATGGAATAACACAAAAATATTAATTACTGCTCTCCCAATTTTTCCAGCTCTTATGTTCTTTGAATCTAGTGTGTATTTTGCAACAGGCTTTTCTTTTAGGAGAATGGTACCCCCAGAAGTTATCAGTATTAGTCCAAGTCTTTTATTATTACTTTAATTTCCTATCAGTATATCAAATTCATCTGTACTATTAGCAAACCATCCTTGACTTTTATATTAAAAATCCACAGGTCACCATGAACAATTCACTTAAGTCTCTCCAGTTTCAATTTTTTCATCTATAAAGTGAGAATAATAAGCTCAAACCATATAGGGTTGCTGGGAAAATATATCAAATGTTATTTATGAGGTACCTGGACAGTTCTAATCACATGGTAAACACTGAATAATATTCTATAATAACTAGTAATATCACCCTCATATTAGTTCTTTTCTCAAACACATTTCCTTGCTTTTGATACACCATCAATCTTTGATAATATCTTTTAGATCTCTTTCTTTTGAATATTGAACAGTCATCACAGTATCCCGTGTCAGGAACTCATCAACTTTTTTCACAACTTGCATCTCAGAGATGCGCACATTCTTTTTGCTTTGGTCTTTAATGCCATCAAACAAACAAAACAAAACCTGCTGCCATCCAGTCGATTCCAACTCAGAGTGACCCTATGAAACAGGGTAGAACTGCCCCATAGAGTTTCCATGGAGCACCTGGCATATTTGAACTACTGACCTTTTGGTTAACAGACGTAGCACTTAACCACTGTGCCACTAGGGTTTCCTTAAGGCATTGTGGGAGTGATAAAAGATCTGTTTGAAAATGAGTGCAAAATACACTAAGAAAAACTGCCTAAGACATGCAAGGAGAACACGGTCTAAATACCATGCAAGATTTCCATTCTCCAGCCTTGCTCCTCCAGAACAAAAGCCCCAAGATCAGGGACCATGACAAGTTATGCAATAGTATGCAGCACATAGTCTTTGGGGAATGAGTGAGTTTTACATTTAGTCATAGAGAACTAAATATGCCATCACAGCCAACATATGACTTTCTGATGTAATAAAAAAGGCAAAGAGGTAGAGCTGAGTCATGCATCCAGGGTAGGAGATTCTATTCTTCTCTGTCACAAAGTTCACCAGCATTTTAGAGGTAATGACAGTGAAATAACAGAGATCAATGAAGGACAAACTGAGGAAATAGTACATGGGTGTGTGCAAGTGAGTCCAACCAGGGTGATCATGCCCAGATTCTCCTCATTAGAAAATGCACTTCCTTCTAGAATGTGCACCTGAATTTGAGTGATATACATAATGTTAGCCATTCAGTTACTTTCCAGACCCACTATTTGTATACTTTTGAATTGTTACCAGTAAACAAGGTTCTCTCTAAAGGGAAACCAGCCTACATGAGTGGTCAGTACATTATTTTTGTACTTTAAATGAATATTTTCCTTATATTAATTGACGTGAATGGTTTCTCTGATATGACAAAAAGATAAGACAGGAGGGCAGATATGAGGAGCTAAAAGAAGAAACAGATGGGGAAAAGGGGATGGACCCATGTAGAGACAGTAGGCCTTCTCTCATACACAATCACTTGTTTATAATATGCCTAACTATGGGCATTATTTAACCACTATGAGGCTAATATATAAAATCAGTATACTAGTAATTGTTGTGGAATCCCTGGATAGTGCAAATATTTAATGTGCCTTGGAAGAAAGTCTTGTTGATCTACTTGCAAAAAATCAACCGTTGAGAGGGGGGCCAAGATGGCGGACTAGGTGGACGCTCCCGCGGATCCCTCTTGCAACAAAGACTCGGAAAAACAAGGGAATCGATCACATACATAACAATCTATGAACTCTGAACAACAAGCACAGACTTAGAGACGGAGGACGAACAAATACGGGCAGACAGCGACTGTTTTCAGAACTAGGAGCCAGCGCACCAGGCAGGTGACCTTCGGAGCTCGATCTGGGGCAGAGCCCAGGGGGGCAGACGGCACAGAAAGGGGGCCCACCCCTTCCCCCCCGAACCCATCCCGGGAGGAAGCCTAGTAGGTTAGCGCAGGCGGCGTAGGGGCGCAGCCGGAGGGAGAAACACCCGGGAGGCAGTGACTGATCTGAGAGGGGGGAGAACAGCCTCCCAGCTGGGGTGCCGTCCCGCCGGGAGTTAGGCGAGAAGCCGACGGGGCGTGCGCGCGGGGGGGTCAGCTGTGTTTCCCTGGAGTGACCCCAGGGCGGGGCCCACGCGTTCGTGCGGGAGGACGCGCTCCCAGTCCGCGCGTGTGGCACGGCACACCAGAGGCAGAAATCCCCGGAGGTGTCTGGTCTCAAAACAGGGAAAGCAGCATCCCAGACGGGGAGCCATTCCGCTGCGATCTGGGCACGCGCGCGCACGCGCGCGCGGGCGGGGCATGAGCGCGGGGTCCATTTTTATTACCCTGAATTGACCCAGGGGGCGGGACCACCTGGTCGTGCGAGTGACGCCCTCCCAGTTTGCGCGAGAGGTGTGGCACACCGGAAGGAGAAGTCCCCGGGAGGAACTAATTGGTCCCAAAGCGCAGAAAGTAGCATCCCAGACAGGGTGCCGTCTTGCCGGGGCTTGGGCGCGCGCACGAGCGGGGCGTGAGCGCGGAGTCCATTTTTATTGCCCTGAATTGACCCAGGGGGCAGGCCCACCTGGCCGTGCGGAGGAACTGATTGGTCCCGAAGCGCAGAAAGTAGCGTCTCAGACGGGGTGCCGCCCTGCTGGGGCTTGGGCGTGCGCACGAGCGGGGCGTGAGCGCGGAGTCCATTTTTATTGCCCTGAATTGACCAGGGGGCGGGCCCACCTGGCCGTGCAGGTGACGCCAACCCAGTTCGCGCGAGAGGTGTGGCGCTCCGGAAGGAGAAGTCCCGGGGAGGAAGTGACTGGTTCCCGAACAGGGAAAGCAGCGTCTCAACCCGGAAGTCATCCCGCTGGGATTTGGGCACGCGCACAGGCGGGGCGTGACCGCGGGATCTAATTATAATCGCCTGAATAGACCCTGGGGGCGAGCCCACCCGTTCGTGCGGGAAACGCCCACCCAGTGCCCACGAGCGGTGCCGCGCACCGGAGGAAGTCCCCAGGAGGAAGGGACTGGTTTCCGAGCAAGGAAAGCAGTGTCCTAGCCAGGGACCCCTCCAGCCCGGATTTTGGCGAACGGGGGCGGAGCGTGAACGTGGTGTTCAGCTCTATATTCTGTGGTGCTACACTCCTAGCTCTCAGATCCCTCCCCCACCCTCCCCAGGTGACCCCATTAACATCCGAATACCCGGAGCCAGAGACAGAATTCAGATAGGGATGTGACTGCATTTTTTTTAGCTGACTACTTGGAAAATCTAGTTTCCCAGTGATGGCTCGGAGACAGCAGTCCATATCAAACCACATAAAGAAACAGACCATGACAGCTTCTCCAACCCCCCAAACAAAAGAATCAAAATCTTTCCCAAATGAAGATACAATTCTGGAATTATCAGATACAGAATATAAAAAACTAATTTACAGAATGCTTAAAGATATCACAAATGAAATTAGGATAAATGCAGAAAAAGCCAAGGAACACACTGATAAAACTGTTGAAGAACTCAAAAAGATTATTCAAGAACATAGTGGAAAAATTAACAAGTTGCAAGAATCCATAGAGAGACAGCATGTAGAAATCCAAAAGATTAACAATAAAATTACAGAATTTGACAACGCAATAGAAAGTCAGAGGAGCAGACTCGAGCAACTAGAATGTAGACTGGGACTTCTGGAGGACCAGGGAAACAACACCAACATAGCTGGAAAAAAATCAGATAAAAGAATTAAAAAAAATGAAGAAACCCTAAGAATCATGTGGGACTCTATCAAGAAGGATAACTTACGAGTAATTGGAGTCCCAGAACAGGGAGGGGGGACAGAAAACACAGAGAAAATAGTTGAAGAACTCCTGACACAAAACTTCCCTGACATCATGAAAGAAGAAAGGATATCTATCCAAGATGCTCATCGAACCCCATTTAAGATTGATCCAAAAAGAAAAACACCAAGACATATCATCATCAAACTTGCCAAAACCAAAGACAAACAGAAAATTTTAAAAGCAGCCAGGGAGAAAAGAAAGGTTTCCTTCAAGGGAGAATCAATAAGAATAAGTTCAGACTACTCAGCAGAAACCATGCAGGCAAGAAGGGAATGGGACGACGTATACAGAGCACTGAACGAGAAAAACTGCCAACCAAGGATCATATATCCAGCAAAACTCTCTCTGAAATATGAAGGAGAAATTAAGATATTTACAGATAAACACAAGTTTAGAGAATTTGCAAAAACTAAACCAAGACTGCAAGAAATGCTAAAGGAGATTGTTTGGCCTGATGACCATTAATATCAGGTTCCAGCACAATACAAGGTCACAAAACAGAAAGTCCTGATATCAACGCAACTAAAACAGGGAAAGCACAAAAACAAACAAATTAAGACTAATTCTAAAAAATAAATAAATAAACAAAATAATACACACAACAGGAAATCATGGAAATCAATAGATAAACGATCAAAATAATCAAAAAGAGGGACTAAATGTAGGAGGCATTGAACTGCCAGATGGAGAGTGATACAAGGCGAAATAGAAGGATACAAGTTAGGTTTTTACTTAGAAAAATAGGGGTAAATAAAAAGGTAACCACAAAAAGGAATATCAATTCCATAACTCAAGAAAAAAGCCAAGAAAAACGTAACGACTCAATAAACACAAAGTTAAACATTATGAAAATGAGGATCTCACAAGCTACTAAGAAAAACGTCTCAGCACAAAAAAGCATGTGCAAAAATGAAATGGCCAACAACACACATGAAAAGGCATCAAAATGACAGCACTAAAAACTTACTTATCTATAATTACGCTGAATGTAAATGGACTAAATGCACCAATAAAGAGACAGAGAGTCACGGACTGGATAAAAAAACACGATCCATCTATATGCTGCCTACAAGAGACACACCTTAGACTTAGAGACACAAACAAACTAAAACTCAAAGGATGGAAAAAAATATATCAAGCAAACAATAAGCAAAAAAGAAGAGGAGTAGCAATATTAATTTCTGACAAAATAGACTTTAGACTTAAATCCGCCACAAAGGATAAAGAAGGACACTATATAATGATAAAAGGGACAATTGATCAGGAAGACATAACCATATTAAATATTTACGCACCTAATGACAGGGCTGCAAGATACATAAATCAAATTTTAACAAAATTGAAAAGTGAGATAGACACCTCCACATATATAGTAGGAGACTTCAACACACCACTTTCGGAGAAGGACAGGACATCCAGTAAGAAGCTCAATAGAGACACGGAAGACCTACTTACAACAATCAACCAACTTGACCTCATTGACTTATACAGAACTCTCCACCCAACTGCTGCAAAATATACTTTTTTTTCTAGCGCACATGGAACATTCTCTAGAATAGACCACATATTAGGGCATAAAACAAATCTTTGCAGAATCCAAAACATCGAAATATTACAAAGCATCTTCTCAGACCACAAGGCAATGAAGCTAGAAATCAATAACAGAAAAACTAGGGAAAAGAAATCAAATACTTGGAAAATGAACAATACCCTCCTGAAAAAAGACTGGGTTATAGAAGACATCAAGGAGG